>NC_059080.1:71485244-72730787 GCF_020497125.1 Mauremys mutica | reverse complement strand
GCACTTGGAGATACAGTATTAATCAAATATTTTACCAGAGTGAACAAATTACAAATTTATAGGAAGATTAACAATTTTTGAAGTTCAAAACAATTACTTCCTTTGGAAACTTGATGACTTTTGGAAAAAAATCCAAAATAAAGGTATGTAAAAGGGAACTGCAAGATTTTTATCAAATAATGTTCTGTCCTCTTTATCGTGAAAACACTGAACAAGACTTTATATTTAAAAATCCATAGTATTTGAAATGATTATTTGATCACGCTAAAATTATGCAAATATTTTAAAGCAGTTAGCACACAGGTGGGCAAACTATGGCCTGGAGGCCACATCTGACCATCCAGATGTTTTAATCCAGCCCTCGAGCTCCTGCTGGGAAGTGGGGTCTGAGGCTTGTCCCACTCTGGCACTCCAGCTAGGGAGCAGGGTCGGGCTCTTGCCCCCCTCCGCACAACTCCTGGAAGCATGTCCCCCTTCCGGCTCCTATGCGTAGGGGCAGCCAGGGGGCTCTGCACGCTGCCCCCACCCCAAGTGCTGCCCCCGCAGCTCCCATTGGTCAGGAACCGCATCCAATGGGAGCTACAGGGGTGTTGCCTGCAGACAGGGCTGTGGGCAGATCTGCCTGGCTGTGCCTCTGCGTAGGAGCCAGAGCGGGGACATGCCGCTGTTTCTGGGAGCTGCTTGAGGTAAGCACTGCCCGGAGCATGCCCCCCGACCCCCTCCCATGCCCCAACCCCCTGCCCCAGCCCTGATCCCCCTCTTGCCCTCTGAGCCCCTCGGTCCCAGCTCAGAGCACCCTCCTGCACCCCCAACCCCACCCGAGCCAGCACCCCCAGTCAGAGCCCTCCCACACCCCAACCCCCAATTTTGTAAGCATTCATGGCCTGCCATACAATTTCCATATCCAGATGTGGCCTTCAGGCCAAAAAGTTTGCCCACCCCGAGTTAGCATGTTCTACTGTTAAAATTTTCTGCAGGATCAAATTTAGAAAAAAGATTTCAAAATGGTAATTTTGAAATACGGGTGAATTTTATTCATTAAGGAAATATGTTGATTTAAGACACTTTTGCAATCAGCTCAAAATATCTTTGATTTTATAAAAATTACACTTGGGACACAGTTAACACAATTTGGTGTAATCATTACATTTAAAAAAAAAGTATGTTTATTAAATTATATATTTCCACAATAGACTAAAGCCATGATAAAACAATATATATAATCACAGAATAAACAGACTAAATTATATTACTAATAAATATAAGACCTTTCATAGTAAAAATAAATACATATTGGAACATCTTAGGTAAATAATATGCATTTCTCCATTAAACTGGCTGGTGGACAGTGCTATCCTTACCTCAGTACTAGAGCTGAGCTAACAATTGATTTTTTTTAGTTTGGTAACCTGAAAAATCTTTAAAATATTGGCTTGTTTCAAACCAAAACTGAATTTGTTTTGGTTTCCTCTCCAAAATGAAAAACTAATTGTTTTTGTTTGATTCAAAATGACATTTTGTTTAGAAAATGTCAATTCAAAATTAAAAGGTGAAATGAGAATTATTTAGGACCATGGAGGAACCTCAGTATGTGTTCCATGAAGACAAGGTGTTGCTAAGAATCCTGGAATTGTTCTTGTGTGAGATAAATTCATCTTTCCCTGCCTCACAGGAGATCATTCTCCCTTTATTCTGTCCAAAGGCACAGCACCCCCCAGAAACACTGTGGTACACGTAGACACTGAGATAGCACTAAGGGTATGTTTATGTGGCAATTACACACCTGCAGCTGGCCTGGGCTAAGGGGCTGTTTAATTGCCGTGGAGACATTTGGGCTCAGGCTGCAACCTGGGCTCTGGGACCCTGCAAGGTGGGAGGGTCTCAAAGCTCAGTCTGCAGCCCAAGCCCAAAACGTCTACACTGCAGTTAAACCAGTGGCAGGCAACATGTGGCCCGTCAGGGTAATGCGCTGCTGGGCCATGAGACAGCTGCCTGCAGCTTCCATATAGCCGCTTCCTGCAGCTCCCATTGGTCAGTAACGGTGAACCACGGTCACTAGGAGCTGGTGGCTGTTCCTGCAGACGGTCAATGTAAACACTGTCTCATGGCCCACCACCAGATTACCCTGATGGGCTGCAGGTTACTCACCATTGAATTAAACAGTCCCTTAACCTCGAGCCCCTTAGCCTATGTCCGCTGGCACAGGCCAGCTGCGGGTGTCTAACTGCAGTGTAGACATACCGAAAGATCTATATCAAGTGCAGCAAATTGACAAGAAGATCATATTCCTTGTCTACTTTCATCTGAAGTACTGAGGGCTCAAGGTATCCAAGCTATTGCTAGCTACATGGATCAAGCTATGCATCACAGAGACATACAAGGCATCTGGTGTTCCTGTTCCAGCCAGAACAAAGGCACACTCCAAAAGCTTTATGGTGACTTTGCCAGCAGAAAAAGCTTGTGCTTTGACTGCAGAGATCTGCAGTGCAGCTATGTGGTCATTAGTCAATACCTTTGTTATATACTATAAAGTCGACACCCTGTCTTCCTATCCTCCAGGCAATAATTAATTTTGATAGTTATGCATGCCAGCCGTAGCCTACAGTACATAGTTTATTGGTTAGCATTAAAGTTACTGTTACTAATCCTGTTCTCCAACTTTTTACACAGTTTTGGTATGAATCATCTGGCAACAGGCAGGCAGAAGGGGCATATGTTGTCAATCAAGACCATTCTTTTGAGAAAGGGGAAAATCTACAGTCTAGATTCAGGTGTGGGCAGCAGCATATTAGTTTGTCATCATAGTGGGCTCAGAGGTGGTGGATTCCTGGTTCCAGGGTTTTCGTGATAGTCCTCGTTCCTCTGGTACTTTTATGAGAATGAATAAAAGGAGTGTTTTTGTCTGTTGCCAGATTTGTAGTCACTCAGAGTATTGTGTAGGGAGAGTAGGTGAGATTTCGGTTTGGCAATGCTTTCTGTCACTATGTTGTCTAGTTTCACCTTCTCCTCGCCCTTCCCCCACCCGAGTAGTGAGCTTGTGAATTTAGATGTCCACAAAAATTTGTTTGGCATATCAACCTTCCAGGGGCAAAGCCAGATGTGATGTGTGGCTGCTGAGCTGGATGCTATGGCCCGGCTGAAAATCTCACTGCATCCACTGAGGCATCGTCCACAGAGGCTGTTGCTAGGGAAATTTTCTGTATACCTGAAGTCAGGATGGTTTCTGTCCTTCATGGCCTTAAGGTCATACAGTCAGGATGCTATGGCTCTTGCAAAGCATGTAGCCATCTGAGATGCTCTAATGGTGACCAACAAAGCCTCAAAGCCCCTTCTGAGGGGCGGTTTCCAGCTTTCTACCAGTTTGATCTTTAGTAAGGAAATCCCTTTCAGGTGGAAATACCGTATTTTGGGCTAGGGATGCCGCTGTGGCTAGTATATCTGTAATGGAATGTTTTTGGCTCTTGCAACTTCCAAGTGCATGCCTGCTCAGGCATTCACCTTTATTGGGCTTCCCATTCCTCTCTGATCACATTCTCACAGGATTGCTATCTCAGGGACAAATTTAGAAGACAGGTAATAGTGAGGATTTAGAAGGCAGGAATTGACCTTAAGGCTTGTCTTTTAGTGGCTGCTCAGGCTGGATATGAATTGTAGATACAACCTTTTAGCACATGGATTTCAAAAATTTCACGGGAGGGGGGGAAGACTGTTTTTGCATTTTTTCCCATGTCCTTCTCAGAGCCTGAATTTGAGAGCTTTCCTTCCTCAGTAGAGGAGGTGTCTGAGTCAGAGGACAAATATCTTTTAGATTATTTATAGCAGAGTTTCTCAATGACTGGTCTGTCAAGGAGTGCCAGCTTGAGATCTCCCTGGCAGTTTAGGAAGAAGCAAAATCTGTCTGCTGTAAAAAATGTTGAGAAACAGATTTATAGTTTTTCCTTTCCTTTTTGCTCTGTCGGGATATTTTTGGCCTACTTAGCAGGCGGGTTCTGGGAGGGATTTTGGGTGCTGGCTCTAGGAGTGGGTTTGGGTGCAGCAAGCCGGCTGCCTCAGGGCTTGGACAGAGGGGCCAGAGAGGACTCCCCCACCCGCTCACCACCGGCAGCAAGTTCCAGGGGGGCTGGCCCTTCCAGCATGACACTAACCCAAGCTCCCCCCCCCGCCCATCAGGCTATGCACCTCCTCCCCTCCTCAGTTGCAGCAGCCACCTCAGCCTGCCCCTGATGCCGCTCCCTTGTAGCTGGCACTGGCCGGTGAGGGAGTGCAGCTGCAGGGAGTAGCCACTCACTCCCCAGGGCAGGCAGGGACGCTAGGGGAGGCACGTGGGGGATGCTCTGGGGGAGGCACACGGAGCCAGCAGGTGGGGCTGGGGGGTGCTCCAGGGGAGGTGCGTAGGGGCAGCAGGCGGGGGGGTGGGGAGAAAGAGACCCAGCCCTGAACATTGGTGGAGAGGGCCTGCCCTGGGCCCTGAATTTGCTGGAGCCCAGGCACCATGGGTCCATACAACTTGGTGCTCCTGCCCGTGAAAGCTGCCTCAGAGATACAACACTGCTTGGATTCAGCTGAGTGTTTGCAAGACAACTCTACCATGCTGGCCAGGGGAGGTACAGGAGCCTGGTAGGAAACTGCTGCAGTGGTGGCTCCAAGTGGCTGAGATCACCACACTGCTCGATACCTCAACCCAGGAGAGGGAAAGGAAAGAAAAGCTGCTTCCTACTGCTTTAAAAAAAAATAATGGGTAAAATAATAAACTGGCAAAGAAAAGTGAAGAGCACAGCGAACTGCCACTTGACTGCTGCCACAGAGGCAGAAGATCAGGTAGCAGGGCAGAGAAGGGAGCTCCTTCCCCCTCCCTCCTGCCTCCAAAACGCCGCAAGCCAGCTGATTGCCGTGGGCAGGAGGCGGGGGGAGAAGGGGGAAGGCGCTGATCTGCGGGGTCTTCCAGTGGGCGGGAGGCACTGGGGGGAGGGGATAGAGAGGCTGCCAGCTGTGGAGAAAGCAGACAACCAAACAACGTAAGAGTGGAGCATTGCACAACTTTAAATGAGAATGTTCCCTAACTGATCAGCAACATAACAACGTTAAGTGGGACGACGAAGTGAGGAGGTACTGTACTCCTTCATGAAACATAGGAGCCTTGTCTTATAAACAGAATTATTCAAAGTGATACAAGCTATGAAAGTGAGATCTTGGAAGAGTGTTGCCTTTTTCATAATGTAATAAAAATATTGTAATGATAAATAGTAATTAATAAGCATGTCAAAAACAAATTTTATATTTCCAAGATCGCTGCTTTTATAACATACTCAGGTAAAGGAGAAAATCCCTGGAAATATTCATTTTTAGGAGGGGGGTCACGAGACTTGACATTTTTGTGAAAGGGGTTCACAGGTTGTTAAAGTTTGGGAACCACTGAGTTACTGCATGAATGGAAACCCACATCCTGTGTCCTAGACTATCACGAATACTAATGAGGCCTTTTCTGCTAGAGAAGTCAGCCTTCTGATAAAACATTTTTGAAGTTTGCAGAGAGTTCCAAGTGACCAATAGCTCTTACAAGCTTTTCCTCTTGTGTTAGCTTCATGAACACAGAAGACAGGCAGAACACTGGCACTAATGAAATACTCATTTTACGCTGAATGGGGACTGATAGTTTTCATTCAAATAGTGATCTATCTTTTCACATGGCTCCAATTGTTTTGGATTTACTTTAGGGCCGGATAAAATAAGAATTCATGTTCCACTGCACCTCTGAAGCACAAATGGGACCAGAAGTTAGATTGTAGATTGCGTACCCAATTCAAACCTATTTGAGTTACAACAGAGAAGATGCTGGTGCTTATTTAGCACTCATCTTTAGGACAGGAAGTGACAGACGTTGAAATGCTAATCACAATGAGCATGTCACACAATGACAAAGACAACCAAATATCCTTAAATGCATCAGGCCACTCACCAATTTAATAGGGCACTCCTTTCAAGATTGAACACATTGCTACCCTCCTGTGCAAATTGTTATGTGAAGGGACCTTCTATTAATAGTGCTTTTCTCTCCACCTAGCAGTCCTAAATCAGAAAGTAATTGAATGCATGAGGTAACCATACAGGATTACTGAATTTCACTTCATGCTGTTTCTGTAAGATGGAAGACAGATTGTAGCAAATGGTTCTACTTCACTACACAATTAAGCTACCAACAATTTTTAAGAAAACCAGACCACACAGAAAATACATAGCCCAAATCAATTTGTCATCATTTATTTGTGAGTCGTTCTCAAGCAATGTTACAAAAGTTTTTAATATTTTATAAGAAAATAAATTTAAATAAAAATACATTTTCAACAATACATCATCTTTACACAAATTAAAACTACATTAAAAAAGAATTTACAGTCGAAATAAAACTAATTACGGAGCAATGTTTTAATGTCTAGGCTAATCAGAGTGAAAGCAACTCTAATATTAATCATCTTATTTGTACCTAATTTAATTCTAGGAGTACCTACTGCATTTTTAAATATACTATAAAATGACAAATTACATTTTAAAGGCCTCAGGTCTTAGAGGCCTAGCTGTCCTTTTCTATATAGTCTAGTACCATCAAAGCAAATGAAAAGTGCATTTTCAAAAGTTTTTTTTTCCTTACAACAATAAGATTTAAACTTGTTATACATTTAACTTTGCTGTTAAGTGACAGAAACAGTTTCAAGAAACAGACATACAAGCACATTTTGTAATAAGACTGGTCACAATAAATAGCAAAACTTAATTCTAACACTTATTAGTGCTGTTCAAATCTGGCAAACCTTGTTTCTTTGGCAAATAAACTAGGTCAAATTGACCTTGACAGAATACATTGCTGGGTGTCAACAACAAATTTAATTTTTTCTAACTGAAATTGAGGGCAAGTAAAATTCCTTTAAGAATACATCCAATAGTCAAGTAATGCAAAAACAGGACTATACTTGTTGGTAAAATGGCAAGTAGTAATAAATGATTGTGATGTTGAAGATATTGGTATCAAATCCCAAGTGATTTCAATCAGTTGTTTTAATATATTAAAAAAAGTGATTGTTCTAATAGAAAAGTTACTGTTGAAATTAAGGTGATTTCAATCCTGTGGTACCGACTGGTCTGGATTTTAGGAGAAGGCGGCATCCTACAATAGTATTTTAAACAGCTTATAGTTTTGTAAACATTGTGGATCTACATTTGTACTGATGAATTACATTCTCAACTCTGACTGGGGCAAATCATGATTATAAAAAACAGCAAATGTTCTAAAAATGAAGTACTACTTGTACACAGTATTTTATTTTACCGGTACTTTACCACGTATACCATAATATTTAATACTGGTGAAGGAAAGTTTAGCCTTCTCTTCTCCAAAGTGTTATCTTGCTTCTACTGATTATGTACAGATATGGTTTTCAGCACAAACCTTTAATTCTCAGAGGAAGAGAGCAAGAATCAAAACTTTCTAAAGTCAAGAATGCCAGTTCAAATTTGTTTGATCTGACAAATAACGCCCCCCCCCCCACTAGAAATTAAAAAATGGTCATAAAGCATTGTTTTAAAAACACATAACAGCACTGATCATTCAACTGATCATAAAGATTAGATACTACCAAGTATCTAAAAATATAATCTGGGGCAGTCCAGATATCTAAAGTGCTTGGAGTGATTATTCTAGAGAGATTATTTAATATAGCTGTAATGAGAGGTGAGCTGAACCTAAATGTGCCAATTCTTTATTTTCAAAAAAAATCCTAGATGCGAAGATGTAAAGTGAACAGTATCGAACCACAGCATTGTCACATTTGCATTCTTCTCATTTGCAGGAAAGAGCTTCCAAAAAGTGTTGCTAATCTGCATTTAAAAAAAAACAAAACAAAAAACACAAAACACACCAACCAAGAAATATTAGTACCTGATTTTTTACAAAAGAAAAACAGACTGTGGTCTTATGTCACTCCATCCACTGCTCACCCCAAATGTAAACAAGAGGTACAATCTAACAACACAGATTCCCTGATTTCTTCTTCAGTAATTTTAAAAAAATAAAAATATAACCAACGTTGGTGTCTGCAGTACACAGAACACACTGCATCATTTTATAAAACTTCAGTTGCAGTTACCGTGGAGTCCTGACAAAATTAATAGCTTGACAAAGGAAGAGAAAGAAGTTGTGCACTGAACAGATCCTTTTGGAGTCGTCATATGTTGGGATTTCCACTGCAAGACTTTCGGCACAGCAGGCACTGATGGTGGATTAAATGTGAGTCCAGTATATTGAGAGGTGTAATCCAGTCAAGAACTGGTGTTGATTTCCCTCCTTAGAAAGTTTATTCCTTTAGGAAGTTCCAAGGGAAAAAAAAGCAATTGCAGAAATATTTAGATTTACTCACATCTGATACTTCAAGAACATGGAGCTTCAAGTTCTTCATCAAAATAGGAATAAACCTCATGATCAGTTTCCCAGATACTTTTCTCTATTAAATATTAAATAGATTGTGAACACAGGTAGCATTTCTGTTCATTCTTAAATACTTTGGACAAGTGTACACCATGAATTTAAAAAAAATATATATATAAAAAACCACCAAAAAACACACACTTCCAGTTTCTTCTGAATCCACATAAGCCACAGTTTATTTTCGTTAGGAAACTTTTCCAACAATTGGGTTTTCTCTGGAAAATAAAACCGCATATAAGTATTTTTGATGGAAAAATAGTTGGTTTCTAATAATCATATAATTTAACTTTCAGTTTGTTTTAAAATGTAAAGCTATACTTTCTGCATAATTTTTAGTGCATGTTTGGTAGTCTCATTGTTTGCTCAAATCCTGATGTGCTATCACACAAAAGCAACAATGGCCCCGAAACAGACCTGTTCAAATCACTGAGCAAATAGGAAATCAATGTTAAGAGGTCTCCTCCTCTTACAATTTGGGTCTACCTTACACAAAGGAGAGAAAACCCCATGACCAAAGTATGAGTATTCACTATAGACAGTTAAGTCTGAAGTTCTAGACTAGCCTGGCCAATGGTATGTCAAACTGACAGGTGTTCACACCAGTCACCGTTGCAGTACTTTTAGTAGTGTTTGTGTTTGCTGACTTGGTTCCCTGGGAATCCTGTTTCAGGAGCAGTACTTGTGGGGAATAGTATTATGCCACATGAAGTGCCATGATAATTTGGTGGTGAATCAGCTTGTGTACATACCTGATTTATGTATTCACACTAGTAGTAATAAACTTTTACATTAAGATGGTCCCCAAATGTCCAGTTGGGGTTAGGGCCCCCATTGTGTTGCACACTGTACAGACACTGAAGAAAAGAATCCCTGCCCTGACAGGTTTAAACTCAACAGCTATCGTCAGAAGGTGTTCAGACACTCCTACCCCTTAAAAGCCCCCACCAACCCAGCCTTTTTCCCCATACATACGTACAAGGAGGCCAGAAATATGGAGGATACTTACTCACTGCCGTATTTAGCACTTGATGATCTTTTCTTCCGATATTTTTCATGAGGCTCATTCAGCTTTTCTACTATGGCTATTATTTGTTCAAGAGTTTGAAAAGTTGCTACAGAGTCCTCAATTGTGAAATTAGAATAGTCGTCTAGTTCTTTCTGTGGACCTTGATAGACTGCAATACTTCCACAAGCCTCTACAAATACCACCACAAATAAAAGGTTATAGTTTTCTACTTTCAGTAAACAGAGCTAACTCATCTCATTTATCAGATATGGATTTCAAAGTTTTCAGATATGGAGTTACTTTTAACAACATAAAATGTACTAAGCAAAGGAGGAAAAATGGTATTAATTGGATACGGTGAGCAACTTGGTTTAGCTTTGTAAGTTCATCCTCAATGGGTCTAACATTAATTCTACATATTGGGGTCCCCACAATAGGATGACTACCAGTAATGCTGCCATAAACCCAATTCTTTCTTGAATCTTAGTCATGCCACCAAGGATTCTTTTTCGTACCACTAATAAATGAGCAGTAGTACAAGACCAAGTGGCATTCCCTTTGCTCACTACATGAAAATTGTTGTATAGTCTTGTGAATTTGCATACAAATCCAATTAGCACATTAATGGGAGTTACATGTGCACGTTCAGGGGAGACAGTACCTCAAACTGCTGAACGAGAATGATATGATCATACAGTAATATCAGAAATTTAGTAGAAAGTACGTACAATTTTATATAAAATTAAAATGAAAACACAAAACATTAACATGACACTATCAGTCATTCTCCACGCCATTACAATTATTTTATGCTACTGTAACTCCATTGAATTAGTATTCGGATACCTTCCATCTTTTGTAGTTTAGGCATGTTGATAGCAAAAAGTGAGTAAATTCTTTCGGTTTCTCTATCCCCATCAATCTCAATTTGAATATCAGCAGGAACACCTCTACAACCAAAATAAAAAAAAGTTAGGTGAAGATACAGAGAGTAAATATTGCAAGCCATTCTCTTAAAGAGCTTGAACACAAAAAAGAGCTGAATGAATTTCAATATATTTATCCATTTATAATTATAATGCCTGTCACTCATAGAACTTCACATGTTCAAACTAGTGTTCAAAATTTAACAAGTTAATAAATATTATATGGATGCAAAAACATGAGTTTACACAAATTAAAGACGACGACTGTGTAGTTTTACTAAAAATGGACTTTTACAGCAGAATTTGCCGAATATTTGAAAATAATTCCAATGCTGCAATAAGTTTAGTTATAATGGGGAATAAATGCCCAGTTTTAATAGTCCCTACTATATTTGAAAGGTGAAGACACTAGGAGGGAGAGGCATTATTTAAATTAGTATAATGGAGTATTTTTAGGAATAAAAAGATGAAAACATTCTTAAAAAGTGATGTTCATTTAAATTGGTGGAAGTCCTACTGTGTTAATCAATTGAGATATTTTAAAATAATAATACTTTTTCAGGGTATCATCTTCCATGGGTCGGGGGGACTGGACTAGATGATTTAATAGTGTTGATTGAATTAAACATTGAGGGTAGCATAAAACCCACCAAGTTATTAAAAGATCAAATTTATTAGAAATGCAAAAATATGGGTTTTTTTTTTAAGCAGCAGCTTAACAAAATTAAGTAGCAAACTAATACTTTTGTCAAAATGTCAGATAAACACAAATTGTAAGATTGTATTGCATGTTTTCTTCTTTAGGTACAGTATGTTTTAAAGAAAATTACTGTAGTAATGGTTGGTAGAATACTAGGTAAAAAGGTAAAGTGGACAACTTGAACAGCACAGTGACAGACCTGGGGCTGAATCATCAGCTGCAAATCAGCGAACAGTGCTCAACTTAGCTAACAGGTCGTGATAGTGGCTCTCTGCTATCTGTGCACCCTAACTTGAATCCTGAATCTGATCAAACTAGAGAAGCCTCAAATTTACCCTAATTTTCAACAGCTGCTAACAATCCAAAAGGAGCAGTTGCACCATCCAGAGGTAGCCAGAGATAAGCAACACTGGTTACACCCCTTTCTCAACATGCCTTCCACTCATTCTGTGGACCAGAGGGTGAACAGGGATATTTCTGTATAGCTGCTTAAGCCAGCTTCAAGGCTACATCCTGCTAGAGCTGTGCAAAGCAGATTCATCAGATGACAGGATCTGGCTGATGGTTGTCGTCAATTACTGCAGGGTGGGGAGGGAAGAGACAGCAGCCATAAAACATCCAAAGGGTCTGTGGCACAGCTGTTGAGAGAAGCCATTTCTGTAGCAGCAGCAGGAGAGGGACTGTGATGCATTCCCATATTTACAGTATATGTGAAGAAGCCACTGGGTTCTAAAAACGACTGCTGCTGTAATACTTGTGGGCAAGGTAATCCAACAATCAATGCCCAGACTAGAGAAATCTTGAGCTACAATATATATTCTGTAGCGGGATATCAATAACTTACAACATTTCTAATTTACATGCTACACTGCCCTTTTCTTGTATTTTGAAATGGTATTAGATGAAATAACATGCCTATCAAAATAAAATATTTTATACTGATCAAGCATAGTGACTTTTTTTTTAAACTAGGAGAGAAGCATCCAGCTAACTTGTGAAAGAAAATATGAAACTAATGCTTAAACCATCTGCAACTTGCAAAAGGAATCAATGACTCATTTTATTGTAGAATGCTTTTTACTTCAGAAGCAACTTACGCAGTGCATGGAGTGCAGCCCTTTGTATTCTCAGTGGTTGCCTTGCAGCAAAGCCAGTTCCCATTCAGAAAAGCGGAGGGATGATAAACACTCAGTCTCCTCTGGTTACACCTGCTTACCCTGCAGAGAGCTTCTATCCACTCACTAGCTTCCACACAGTTATTTGCCTGGATATAGAGTGGCTTCTCCCCATAAATCACTTGAAACATCTGTGGATGAAAGTGTTTTATTCTGCAAAAATTCTATTCAGTGACATACTGAGTAACTCTAAAGATATTCAAATCAACTGTACAGAGGTCACTGTAAAAATCACCAAAACCCAACAGCCACAAGGAACCACAGGAAGTGAATTAAGTGGAGGGAAGGAGAGGTCTTTCTTCCTCCTCTCTCTATTGCTGCTGCTGTCCCATTTCTAATCTGACCAAGCACCCTGGAACATTGATACTACTTTTCACTCATCATCTCTGCTCCCTGGCTACACCATTTCCTGATACCAGGAAGCACTGCTAAAAAAGGTGAAGAACAAGCTGCCTTGAACCAGTGGCCCCTGGTGCTCAGACAGCTGCTCCCCATCTTTAAGCAGCACTTCTTTGGAGCAGAGCAACATGTGGATGAGGAGGGAGAGGGAGATGTAAATCCCCCTATTTCCTTCAGCATCGCCTCAGACCACAGCAACATAATTTCTCCACAAATTAAAGGCATCAGAACCCTCCAAAGCTCCCTTCTCCATCACCCCTGCTCAAAGAACATCTATGGTTTCATGACCCCAGAGGATTGTGGGATTGAAGTAATGACAAAAAAATGTTAGTTTGGGGACCCATGGCAGAAAAAAATTTGAGAATTTAATCCTAAAGTGATGAGGGATTAATTTATGAAGTTATCACCAGTAGTCATTTGTTCAAGAACTCGTCAGGAATTATGAATCTATTATTTCAAAAGCTACATCTGACTCACATTTTTCCTATTGAAGGCGCTCTCCTCAAGCTTCTCCACAGTGAGGATGTTTTTGATTGGAATGTTGTAAATTGGTTCTTTGTCTGCATAAATTTGTGAATGGATAACAAGAATGAATCAGACTACAAATCATTTCCTGGGATCAGCGCATTGATACTAGAAGTTGAGATTTCAGAGATATGCATCCACATTGTTAACAAGGACAAACTAATCAAAAGGTTTAACACTAGTGATATGAGAATAAAGGGCTCAGAAATGAGGCACAAAAACAGACATTATGGAGAGGTGAAAGACATTTGTTTCTCACTCATTTGTTTGTAGTGTTGCATAAATTAATAAACAATACTTGTTCAACCTGCTTCCTATGTATGTTCACTGTTCTTTAATTGAAGTGAGAAGTTGAATTGTGATTAACATAGATCAAATCTCATCAGATGCCATTATGCAACAGACGAATAGCAGAGAGAAAGCCTTCCTGTGTAGGAAATCAAGACTTTACTGTATCACATCCTTTTGAAATCCAACACTTCTAATGGCTCAAAATGTGTGTTAGTTAAATTAGCACGGGTACACATACTATTTCATAGAATCACAGACAATCAGGGTTGGGAGGGATAGCTCAGTGGTTTGAGCATTGGCCTACTAAACCTAGGGTTGAGAGTTCAATCCTTGAGGGGGCCATTTGGGGAACTAGGGTAAATATCTGGGGATTGGTCCTGCTTTGAGCAGGGGGTTGGACTAGATGACCTCCTGAGGCCCCTTCCAACCCTAATATTCTATGATCTAGTCCAACTCCCTGCTCAAAGCAGGACTAATCCCCTGACAGATTTTTGCCCCAGAGCCCTAAATGTCCTCCTCAAGGATTGAACTCACAACCCTGGGTTGAAGACAACAAGTGAAGAAAGATTCAGGATGAGCAAGCTAGAACCACTAAGACTAGGAAAGCAGTTCCTCCGCTTAATGGGCAAAGTGTCAATAATCAGGAAAATACTGATGAGATCCTTACCCTTGCATATTGTGAACAAGTAGCAAAGAACATAGGAAGAAACAAAAACATGAAAGCTAGCTCTTAGCTGTGGTATCATGTATGAACTCCTAATTTATGTTGCTTATATAACTTTCGTCAGGCAACACTAAAGATGTAATGGGTGCAGTCAACTATTCAGAACATATAAATGCCTATTCATAGGCCACTGGCTAGCATCAAGAGAAACCTGTTTGTTACTCATAACTGACAATTATAGTCATGTCTATTAATGTGTCTCTAGGTGCTCCTTCAAACTATATATAGGTCACAGTTCTGTTACCTGTAGACCACTTCCTTTACAGTATCACACAGGTAACAGTAGCTTCTTTCATAGATCTGCACATAGTGTAAAGGCAGAAATCAAGGTTTCATGGCTGATAACAAAAACAGGCAGTTTTGATTCCTGAATCAAAATTCGGCTCTGCAGCTCATGAACTGAAGATTCCTGAATTCTGGATTTCTGCTGAACAGATACCTTGATTAAATTGTAAAGACTCTTGATTAAATGGTGAAAACCCTTAAGAACAGTTCTGTGAGATGAAGAAATTGATTGCTCTGTAGACCTTTTTCCACTTGTGATTCTATAAACAAGTAATAGTATATAAAGTAGTCAAACTAATTTGTGATTAACACAGTACATTTCCAGGAAACTTTTAGTCACAAGCACACATTTTACTCTAGCTAGAAATGCTTTTAAAATTGTAAAAAACACCCCAATGTTCCCTGATAGTTCTGCTGGTTATGGGGCACCCAACAGGGTGGAATTATAGTAGGGTCTGTAGAAGCCCTTCTGCAGGATGGCTAGGAACTAGATCTCTGCAGCTCAGATGGGAAGTGTTTGGAATGCAGGGTAGAGCAACCCTATATGCATCATGCACCTCGGGGGGGGGGGGGGAAGCAAACATTTGTGGATAACAAACAAAAACAAAACAGAAAACAGGATTCAAAATTGGATGCAACAGAGACACATCTCTGAAATCACTTCAGAAAAGGAAATAGCCAAAGATTGAAAATTGTTAGTTTTGTTATTACAGTAAATAAGAACATGATCATGATGTTTAAATGACAGGTTTCAGAGTAGCAGACGTGTTAGTCTGTATCCGCAAAAAGAACAGGAGTACTTGTGGCACCTTAGAGACTAATAAATTTATTTCAGCATAAGCTTTCGTGGGCTACAGCTCACTTCTTCGGATGCATAGAATGGAACACACAGACAGAAGATATTTATACATACAGAGAACATGAAAAGGTGGAAGTACGCATACGAACTGGAAGAGTCCAATCAACTGAGATGAGCTATCATCAGCAGGAGAAAGAAAACTTTTGAAGTGATAATTGAGATGACCCATAGAAGATGTTTAAAGTGACTTAATGGCGGTGACACACACATTTACCATTTCTTAGCACAATTACATAAGCAACATTCAATAAAAATCAAATTGCCGAAGAAGAGATTAAGATTTACCTCGTTGTTTGTGATAAGTGAGCTCTCTGCTTGTTAGGCAGAACCATCGTTTCTTGAAATTCTTTTTTCCAATCCGAGTTCTTCCCTGAGCTCTTTTATACATTTCACTGTACAGAGAAACAACATTATAAATGCACAAACCTCACCTACTAAACAGCTTTGCTTTAAAAAAAAATTAATTTAAAGCTAACTGGAGAGAATGAACTACGTGTCATGCAATGAAAACACAAAAAAGGACAGTTACCTGGTCTGTAACTGGCGTTCGAGATGTGTTGCTCAGGTGTATTCCATAGTAGGTGTGCGTGCTTGCCACATGCACCGGTGCCGGAAGTTTTTCCCTTAGCAGTACCCATACAGGGAGAGCACTGCTGCGACCCCTGGAGTGGCGCCTCTATATTGTACTATAAGGGGAGCTGCGCACTCCCCCCACCCTCGGTTCCTTCTTGCCAGACAACTACGAGAGAGGGGAAGGAGGGCGGAATGTGGAATACACCTGAGCAACACATCTCGAAGAACGCTAATTACAGGAACAGGTAACTGTCTTTTCTTCTTCGAGTGATTGCTCATGTGTATTCCATAGTAGATGACTCCAAGCTATATCTGATGGAGGTGGGTAGGAGTTTAAGGGTTTCCGGGACACAGTGCCACCCTACCAAACCCGGCGTCATCCCGTGTTTGGGAGACGATTGCATAATGCGAAGAAAAGGTGTGGACAGAGGATCACGTGGCAGCTCTACACATGACCTGGATAGGGACGTGAGCTACATAGGCGGCTGATGAGGCCTGAGCTCTCATAGAATGCACCCTAACAATAGGTGGCAGGGGAACCCCTGACAGGTCATAACACGTGTTTATGCACGAGGTGACCCAACTGGAAAGGCGCTGGGTGGAAATTGGTTGTCCCCTCATACGTTTGGCCGATGCAACAAACAGCTGCGAGGATTTCCTGAACGGCTTGGTTTGGTCCAGGTAAAAAGCCAGTGCCCTACGCACATCTAGCTCATGGAGGCGGTGTTCCTAGTTGGAGGAATGGGGCTTAGGGCAGAGTACCGGTAGGGAAGTGTCCTGATCCATAGGGAAGGCGGAGACCATCTTCAGGAGAAATGCGGGGTGTGGGCGAAGCTGGACCGTATCCTTGTGGAAGACTGTATACGGGGGTTCCAAGGTAAAGGCCCTACGCTCCAAGACACGTCGGGCTGATGTGATAGCAACAAGGAATACTACCTTCCATGACAGCTGAGACCAGGAACATGTGGCCAAGGGTTCAAAAGGAGGACCCTAGGATAACACTAGGTTTAGATCCCACTGTGGAACGGGGGGGCCTAGCGTACAAGAATGAATGGTCCAGGCCCTTTAGAAAGCGGGAGGTCATATTATGGGAAAAGACCAATTGGCCCTGTACCAGCGGGTGGAAGGCCAATATGGCCGCCAAATGCACCCTGACGGAGGCGGGCGCTAGCCCTTGGGTCTTAAGGGACAGCAGGTAATCGAGAATGAATTGGAGCAATGTGGACAATGGGGAGGTTCCCCACTCCCCACCCACCTAGAGAATCTGGACTATTTGGGCAGGTATGTCCGCCGTGTGGACGGCTTTCTGCTTTCCAACAGAACTCGTTTGACGTCCTCTGAACACTTCCCCCCCCCTCCACAATCTAACCACAGAGCATCCATGCTGTCGGGTGAAGCGCGGCCAGGTTGGGATAGAGGAGGTATCCCCCTTCCTGGGAGAAGAGATCCGGGCGAAGCAGCAGCCTCCGCGGGGGAGCCACTAAGAGTTGCAGGAGGGTCCTGTACCAGTGTTGACGGGCCCAATCTGGGGCTATGAGGATGACCTGCGTCCTGTCCGCTTTTACTTTTTGCAGGACCTTGCCTATCAGAGGGAAAGGTGGGCAGGCATAGAGAAGCTGGCCCGACCACTGCAGGAGGAAGGCGTTCGAGATTGCCCCCCTCCTCACCCCTTCCCCTGGAGAAGAACTGGGGGCAGCGTTGGTTCTGGTCGGTTGCAAAGAGGTCAACCTCCCAGTGGAGTGATCACTCGTACTGGTGGGAAAAAACCCTGCTGAGGTGACCCGCTCGCACATTGCGGACGCCGGGTAGGTGGAAGGCTCGCAGGTAGATATCGTGGGCTATACAGAACTCCCATAGGCTCAGGTCTTTCAGGCATAGGGCCGAGGAGTGCGTTCTCCCTTGCCTGTTGATAGAATACATCGCAGTGGTATTTTCTGTGAGGACTCTGACCACCTTCCCGTGAAGGTGCATGCTGAAAGCTACACACGCCAACCGTATTGCCCTGAGCTCCCTGATGTTTATGTGTAGGGACAATTCCGAGGCCAACCATCTCCCTGGGGTTTGAATGCTCCCTATATGGGCTCCCCAGCCCACATCTGAGACATCTGACACCAGTCTAGTGAGGGGGAGATTTCTCAGAAGGCGACCTCTTGCAGCATGTTGCGCGGGACTGACCACCATTGTAGGACAGCAACTAACTGGGGCGGTAGCATGGTAACCTTGTCCAGCCCGTCCCAGGCCTGGGAATACTGGGAGGCCAGCCAGAGCTGGAGGGGCTTCATTCTGAGCCTGGCATGGTGGACCATGTACATGCATGCCGCCATGTGACCAAGGATCTGAAGGCACGCACTTGCTGTCATCACGGGGAAGGCTGTGACCGAGGCAATGAGACCTTTGAGGGTCTCGAACCTATCCGGAGGAAGAGAGGCTGTGGCCTCTAATGAGTCCAGTAGTGCCCCTATGAATTCTATGCGCTGAACTGGAATTAACGTAGATTTGGTCTTGTTCACCACTAGGCCGAGATCCGCGCATGTGGACAGGAGGAGAAGTTCCACATGGGCCTGCATCTGGGACCGGGAGTTGCCCCTGAGAAGCCAATTGTCCAGGTATGGGAAGATCTGCACCCCTTTCCTCCGGAGGTAGGCCACTACTACCGCCACAGATTTGGTGAAAACCCTGGGGGCCATGGAAAGGCCAAAACGGGAGGACCATGAACTGGTACTGGTCCCCCCGCCACCAGGAAATCGGAGGAAGTGCTGATGTCCCTCGAATATATGGATATGGAAATACGTGTTCCTGGAGGTCCAGGGCCGCGTACCAATCCTCCAGGTCCAAGGAGGGAGTGATAGAGGCCAGAGATACCATGTGGATCTTGCAGCGGACCACAAAACTGTTGAGATCCTTTAGGTCTAGGATGGGTCTGAGCCCGCCTCTCGCCTTCGGGATCAGGAAATACCAGGAGTAGAGGTCCTTGCCATGGAATTCTGCCGGTACCCTTTCCACCGCCCCCAGGTGGAGCTGGTGTGCCACCTCCTGGGTCTAGGAGACAGGCATGCTCCAGGTCCCCGAGGCTCCCCGGGGTGGGGGGTGGTGGTGGGTGAGGTGAACTGCAACATGTAGCCCTTGGAGATGGTGTTGGAGGACCCACTGGTCCGACGTTATACGGGACCACTCCACTCGGAAGGCAGATAAACAGTTGCAGAACACAAACATCAGTAACTGGGGGGCCTCTTTCCCTGCCTTTTGCTCTTCGAGGGGCCTGGCTGCGGGGCCGAGCAGGACTGACGTTGGGACCAATGCCTCTGTTCCCTCAGTCTCTTAGGTGAAGGCTCATATCTGCTCCTAGCAGGAGGAGCCGAAGTTTGCGGCCTGGGCTTGTCCTTCGCCAGAGGTTTGCAGGGTGGTGCGGGAATCCATCATCCCATGTAGGCGGACATCTGTTTGGTCCGCAAACAACACTTTCTTGTCAAAGGGAAGGTCCTGCACCAGGGACTGGGACTCCGGACAGGAGGAGCCAGGATGCCCTGCGCATGAATATGGCGGAGGCCATCGAGTGGTCTGCTGTGTCGGCCGCGTCCGACGCCACCTGGAAGGCTGCTTTTGCCGCTGCCGCTCCTTCCTCTACCAGAGCCCTGAACTCCTTTTTGTCCCGCTCCGGGAGGAGAGGTTCAAATTTTGGTAGGGACCCCCATAAGTTGAAGTCATACAGACTCAGCAGGGCTTGATGGTTGGCCACCCTGAGGAATAAACTTTCCTGCCAAACATATCCAGTCTCCTGGTATTCTTATCTTTGGGGGTGGGTGCGGGCAAACCGTGTCGTTCCCGATGGTTTTCTGATTCCACCACCAGGGAGTTAGGTGTCAGGTGGGAATACAAGTACTCGCGATCCTTAGCTAGCATGAAGTATTTCCACTCTGCTTTCTTGGAGATGGGGACCAAGGAAGCCAGGGTTTGCCACAGGGTAGTCGAGATGTTGGCTACTCCCTGGTGGAGAGGAAGGGCCACACGGCCCGGTGCCAAGGATGAAAGTACGTTAAAAAGAGTCAGACGGCTCCTCCATCTCCTCAGCCCGGAGCTGAAGATTGGACACCACCCACTTAAGGAGCTCTTGGTGTGCCTTGAAGTCCTCCTGTGGGATGGGCGGCGGTGCCGCTATGGCATCCTCTGGTGCCGGTGAGGGGACCGGTATGGAGCCGAGGGCGTCGGGTGGTACCGGTGGGTCGATCCCTAGGTCAGAGTCTGGGTGTGGTGCTGTCGGCTCGAGACCCATTGACTTTTCCCTCTGCCGAGGAGGGGAGGCCAAAGCAGCCTGGGACGCTCCAGCCATCAAGCAAGATTTCACCTAGGCAGACATCTGAAGCCACGGTGCCCATTGACACCACTGCCCTTGCCATGGTGCCCCGTGCCACTGACCAACTTGGGGGCCGGGCAGCGCGTTTTGTTCCAGCTGAGCCGCACGACTTGGTGACGGGTGGCTGGGCGCCGATGCTGAGGTCACCATTGATCGTACGGTACCACAGAAGCGGAGAAAGTGGCGGTGCCTGCGACTGTGCCTTCCGCGTGACCAGGACCTCAACATCGAGGATCAGTACCCATCCGATGTGTGGCTCCTGTACTCACCCCGGCAGCCGGAGTTACGATGTGCTGGTGAACCGTGAGGGGAGTCCCGAGTGCAATGCTTGGCAGTGCGGGAACTCAAGTTGGAATGTCGACAGCACCGGGATTGGCTACAGTAGCTGTGACATGAGGAAGCGCGTCGGCGGCACTTATCCCGGTGCCTGTGTCCCTGGTAGTGAGGTGTGGAGGAGTCCCAAGGCTCCCGTGCGGGCGGCAAGCCGGTCAGCCTGAGTGGAGTAGAGGGCTGGCGCGAGCTGCAGGAGGACTGCGTCAAGCGAGGCAGTGAGCGGGCCTCAGAGTGGGGTCTGTGCCGTATCAGGGAGGTCTGTTGTACTCCCAGTGGTGGCTTGCCTCGAGACCGGGGGTACCGGCAGGGTTAAGATGTCATGTGCGGCCTCTGGTGTCGACGGCATCCTCACCGCAGGGGAGGCACGCGCAGATGGGACCGGGCTTCTCCGCTCAACGCGAGTCGGAGGCCTGGGTCCCCAGGGGGATCGCAGGCTGCCCAGCTCGGGCCCAGCCTCACCCCTTTCCTTCTCTCGGCGCAGCTGAGTGTTCCCCTGCTTCTTGGAGGGGGAGCAGTGCTGGCTAGTGGAGGGAACTTCACTCTGCACCAAAGGACGTGGTGCCAGGCAGGTGCTGGGGCCAGTGCTGATTCCATCAGGAGAGCGCGAAACCTGACATCCCTCTCCTCCTTAGTCTGCGGCTTGAACGATCTACAGATCCTGCAGGGCTCACTTACGTGAGTTTTGCCCAAGCAGCAGAGACACTGAGCGTGAGGGTCACTTCTTGGCATATATCTGCGACAGGAGTTGCATGACTTGAAGTCTGGGGCACGGGGCACGCCCCAAGCCTACTCAATTAACTTGAAAAAATATTCAACTAATGGAATAACTGTACTAGGGCTAACTAGAGAAAGCTGCATCAAAGCTGGAGCATGAAGTTGCAACTACCTTCACTGGCGGCAAGAAGGAACTAAGGGTGTGTGTGGGGGGGGGGGGGATGCGCAGCTCCCCTTATAGCACGACAGAGGTGCAGCTCTAGAGGTTGCAGCGATGCTCCCCCCATATGAGTACTGCTAAGGGAAAAACTTCTGGCACCAGTGCATGTGGCAAGCACGCACACCTACTGTGGAATACACATGAGCACGCACACCTACTGTGGAATACACATGAGCAATCATCTAGGTTTAAAGATGCCTTTGGTTCACAAAATAGATCTTGAGACTGCCCCTCTTATCATGAGGTAGCCGTGTTAGTCTGTATCCACAAAAACAACAAGGAGTCCGGTGGCACCTTAAAGACTAACAGATTTACTCGGGCATAAGCTTTCGTGGGTAAAAAAACCTCACTTCTTCCTTTCTTATAGTGACTCAGTCAAGAGGTTCTTTAGCAGGTAAGAACTTTGATGGGATCTCGATTGTCTAGTGCTCACCTGTTTGAAGCACCAACGCAGGACAGTGGCCTCTTGCATACCTCTGGAGACCTGCATTGTACCAAAATGGTGATGTGTATCCAATTACAAGATTCTCTCTCTTCTCCACCTTTCTCAGAGGATATAGCTTTGTCCAGCTTAGGAAACAGGTGCAGCTGAACTGATGTTCAACAGCAAATGCAGACCAGAACAAATTGCATTCAACACTGCTTCAGCTGCACCCTTTGCTGACACCTATTTTCAGCAATTGGTAAACTCCCTAGCATTGAAAAGGCTTGTGAATCAGCATTTTTAGTGACTTGTCTGTTGTAGCTGTCCTTTTCCTCATTTCTATTCAGTATGTTTTGGCAACAAGCATTGTTCTCTCCCATGTTTTGGCAGGGTAAAAAGTAAGTTTGGCAATTTAACTCTCAGACTGAGGAAGAAGCATGTGCCAGAAGCTACTGTTCTGCAGAGGATGATTCCGTTGCTAAAAATCTGCTTCCCAGATATAAACTAAATCTTTTTTTTTTACCCAGGAACAGCTCGTAAATGGATTAACTCAAGCGAGTTGATGGGCAAACAAAACTTATTTTTACTTTACCATTAGCCACCTCTGCCCCACATGTTTTTCAAATATTCCATGATTCATTAAGAACGAAACTTTCATATGCTCTCTAATTATGGGAAGGATTTTTCTGCTTTGGTATATTTGGTCTCAGAGCTCAAGAGGCAGAGCACGTGAAGTCATTCTAATAGCAGGTTATAGGATTCTGAAATACATTTTAACATTTATTAAATCTGCCACTGAGAGGGCATGGATTACATTCTATCAGAAATACAGAGAGACTGAAAATATTAAGAAATAAGATAAGCTTCCTAAAATACATTAAGGAAAATTATAAAAATCCCACAAGAGCTGTTAACTAATTCTACAAACTACATATCACTGATGTATATCTAATGAAGTATTTTCACAAAATTTCATAAATATAATCAATGCAATATGTAAACAAATGTTTTCTAATTATAGCTCATTTTATGAAGTAATTTGCTGCAATTAAATAGGGGTAAAATTCATACAGATTCTCCATGTATAAATAATACAAAATGGACACGCATAATGTCCTTGCTTTGGTATTATTTCTTTCCTAAACATTTGTGTAACGGACAGTACTTTACACTTCAATTACCCTTCTTTTAGATGTACTGGTTCACTCATGCCACTGGGCTCTTTACTTTCAGTAGATGACACTTCATCTAAAAACTAAAGAGAACAAGGAGAATAGGTTATGTTTGGAAAGAAAAAAAGTTGCCCAAATCCATAGTGTCTCTCATAAAAACACCATTTCTTGCAGCACACAAATACTTGGGTAAATAGAGTGTAATTAAGGGTAAATTGTACGGAATTCCGTTTTAAAAGGTCAGTAACATGAAAACAAATTTATGAAGAGTACAATAGAAATTTCTCAACTACACACAAGATTTCCAAAAGGCTATAGGAGCTGCTGGTTGCTCAGTACTTTTTAAAGTTAAGACACTTAAGTTAGGAGCCTAATTTTAGGCTCATTTTTAACCTCTTGGCCTATGCATATATGTAATATACAAATATATAAAAAAGTTAAATGGCAAAAAACTTTACGTTAAAGTTAAAGTTGACAGGTGCTAGCTTGTGCCTTTCAGAATGTCGAGCTCAGCAAAACTCAAATTTCTGAAAAAGCAGGAAAAACAGAGTAAGGTAAACGCCTACGCAATCTTAACTCTGACCCTGGAGCTGGCAATAGCCTCTGGGAATTACCTGCATGCACTCCAGTGGCATTCACTGTTTTAGGTGTAGCTGTACTGAATGGTGGAGGAATAAATTAGAACAGCTGCTTTTCAAATGTTCTGGATAGGACCTGAGTGAAGACAACGTTGAGGTTGCTTGTGATCTTGTGGAGCAAGCTGTCAGCTTGCCTGGTGGAGAATTGCCAGCCAGATCATAAACACCGATACAGGAAGTTATCTAAGATGAAATTATTTGAGAAGAGACCGGAAGACCATTTCATTTTGTGTTATAGCCATGAACAGCAGAGTGGGTCACTGAAACTGTTTGGTGCTATGTAAAATGCCAGTGCTGTCTAATGTCCAATACGTTTAGCAGTTGCGTGCAGTTTGGGGAAAATACAGGTAAGTAAACTGATTGGCTGATGTGAAAATTTGATACTATTTTAGAGAGAAACCTTGGCTGAGGGCATAAGTATACGTTATCTAAAAAGAAGATTGTATATGGTGGTTTGGATGTTAGAGCATGCAGTTCAGTGAGCTTCCTGGCAAAAGTCATAGCTTTGAATACTGTATGCAGGTCTGGTCAGCCAATCTCAAAAAAGATATTAGAATTGGAAAACGTACTGAGAAGGGCCACTAAAAAGATTAAGGGTATGAAACAGCTTCCATATGAGGAGAGATTAAAAAGACTGGGACTTTTCAGATTGGAAAAGAGATGACAAAGGGGGGGATATGATGGAGGTCTATAAAATCTTGATTGGTATGGAGAAAGTGAATAAGGAAATATCTACTCCTTCAGATAACACAAGAAGCAAGGGTCACCCAATGAAATTAATAAGCAGCAGGTTTAAAACAAACAAAAGGAACTATTTCTTCACACAATGCACAGTCAACCTGTGGAACTCTTTGCCAGAGGATGTTGTGAAGGCCAAGATTAAACAGGGTTCAAAAAAGAAGTCGATAAGCTCATGGAGGATAGGTCCATCATTGGCTATTAGCCAGGATGGGTAGGGATGCAAAACCATGCTCTGAAGTGTCCCAAGCCCCTGTTTGCCCAATGCTGGGAACAGGTGACAGGGAATGGATCACTTGATGATGACCTGTTCTGTTCATTCCCTTTGAAGCACCTAGCATTGGCCACTGTTGGAAGACACGACACTAGGCTAGATGGACCATTGGTCTGACCCAGTATGGCTGTTCTTATGTTCTTTGTCAGCAGCGGTGGCCTTTGGGTGTTGCTGTCTGAACTTTCTGTGGCTGCCTGAACAAATAGGGAGATTGGGGCAGGGTGGAAGAACTCTGCTCCCTTAGCTGGGAGAAAGTACTGCTTTTCTGCCCTCTTAGAGGTAGGGGCACAAGTGGCTGGTGTTTATCATACAGTTCTTGCTGGTTCTAATATGTCCTTGTTGACTGGGAGTGCTATTTGGCTAGACCAGAAAGGCTGTAGAATGTTCAAGAGCTTGTGTTATGAGCCCTGGATCTCCGCTAAGAGGCTCTTCTACTACTCTCAGAAGTAGTTCTTATAACTGTATGTGGTTATCCAGAGAAGTCACATCAGGCAAGGAAGATGAAATACCTTTGGGTCCAGCGGTACTGGTGTATCTGGTTAGTCTTCCTCCTCCACTGTAGGTTCAGCAATCTCCAGTTGGTCCCTGGACAGAGAGGGGTAATGGGATTCCCTATGGGATATACAGACTCTGCGTGCCACATGTACAGGTCCTATGGTCCCCAGTAAGGCCAAAATGATCCATCGAAAGAAGGGTGTGGTGGTCCCGAGGGATGAGGTCCACAATTAGATCAATTAGGCTGAAAGGCTGAAAACAGAGGACTCTGCCCAGACTGAACTCCCTTTGTGGAGGAGAAGATGACCCTGGAAGATGAGAAGTCTGGGTCTGGTTCTATCAGTGGTCTCACTGGTACAGGCATTGGGAAGCCATGGCTAGAAGATGGAATGGGAAATTATTTCCCTGGTGAGGGTAGGTCTGAACAACTGGGGGGGTGGGGCACGGAGGGGGCGGATTGTGGGTATGGGAGGATGACAATGTTTTCTGCGGTGGTGTAGGATTCTGGAAGCTGAGTCTCATCGCCCTGTACCACTGGTGTCTGTGTAAAGGAACTCTTAGTAGTTGGTGGTTCCTCCTGGGGCTGTGGTGGTACTGCTGGTGATGCCCCCTTTGACTGCGTTATCATTGGTAATGATGGTTTAGGGTCCTTTGACACTCAGTGTTTTGTTTTGATTGCTACTGAGATCCATGTTGAAGAGGATTGCTCCAATGAGCTTTTTGATCATGGTCATGAAGATCTGCTCAACCTGTAGAGAGGGATCCCTTCTCTAAGGTGTAGGAGGGGCTCTGCTCTTATGCTTATGAGAGTGCATCTTACTCTCATGAGAAAGGCTAGGTGACAGTGTCCTTTATTCAAGCCATTCCCACGTCTGAGTAAGGCATTGAGCTAGAAGGCACACTCCTTGATGTCTCAGGTCCACGTACAGGAGGGTTACCACAGGCTGGATTCAACTGAAGCCTCATGGCATGTTATGTCAGGGGTTTCCAAAGTTAAGAGTTCTCGTGCCTGCCACGTTCAACTACCAAGGAGAGGCAGATACTGTACTTAGCAGAGATATGAGTTTCTCCAAGGCAGCACTGAATGAAGAGGAGTGGGGGCAGGGGCTGCAACCCAGAAGGCTGGACATAATTTAAGTCCTGCATTGAGGGAATTGGAGGATTCCCCGGGGCGGGGAATTTAAACTAATTATTTAACTATGAAAAAACTAACAGGATAAAACTTTTAAATATGTCACAGGCAAGAACGTAGAAGATGATCAGTTCCAGACACTAGAAGAGTCTGATTCAGGCCACGCTGTAAGAAGGAACTGGAGAGGCATGGGTGCACGCTGCCCCTTATACCCTCAGTACAGAGCATGAGGAGAGCATCTACATAGGTGTGGACAAGCAGACACCACTTGCTAGAACTCTCCTGTTTCAGCCTTGGTAGAACACACACATGGGGACCAGAATTCAAAGAACAACTTGAGGTTGCAGTCTACATAATTTCAATACAGTATTGTACATGTTGCGCCAGTAGCTGGACAGTGGGGTCTTCTTGCCATGGGTGAGGAGGGATATGACAGCAGTCTGTGGATTTAATGATAGGTAATGGGAAAATATAGGTTAGGTGTTGTCTTGCGTGGAAGTATGAAGGGGCTGTAAAAGGATGTAAAGTGGTTAAATTTTATAGGTGTAATATTCTATCAGGGTAGTAGCCTCAGTGTTTGATCATAGGGCAAGCACAGGCAGTAGAGAGAGAGCACGAGTGCATGTGCAATGAGTGTCAGGGCCGGCTTTATGCTGATTCCCCCAATTCCCCGGAATCGGGCCCCGCGCCCACTCCTAAGGGGGCCCTGCTCCGGGGGTCTTTGGTGGCATTTCAGCGGCAGGTGGTCTGTTCTGGGGGGTCTTTGGTGGCATCTCGGCGGCAGAGGGTCCTTCGGTGCTGTGGAAGACCTGGAGCGGATCCCCTGCCGCCGAAGCTCTGGACCGCCGCCGAGTATTCCAATCGGGCCCCGTGGGTCATAAAGCCAGCCCTGATAGGCGTTGCTCAAAGAGAGCAGAGTTAAGGCTGTGTAGGCATTTACCATAACTTTGTACTTTCTGATTTTCCAGAGTATGAGTCTTGCTGAACTCTATGTTCTGGAGGGGCACAAGCTCTCCCTGGAGCAAGCTTAACTTGGTTCTAAAGTTTTTTGCCTTTTAATTTCCTAGTTTTTTTAAACAGAAAAATGTTTGTTGATAGAGGTTAGTGGTCATTTAGACAGTTGTAGTTCTTATTTAGGTTTGTAACTGATATGCTACTGTGGCTACTTAATAAATCAGAAGACCTAGCTATTATATAGTGCTTTTCATCAGTAGATCTCAAAGACCTACATGTCATTATCTCCATTTTACAGATGGGAAACCAAGGCTCAGAGAGAGATGAAGTGACTTGCCCAAGGTCACTCAGCAGGTCAGTGGCAGAGCTGGGAACAGTCCCAATCTAATGGTCTTTCCACTAGGCCACACAGTTCTATGTGATTCCTAAATTCTGCTCTCCTCCCACCTCTGTATATTTTGCTATAGTGAAATGGGGATAATGGTCATGCTTTGAAAAACAAAAAACCAAACACACCAACCCTTGATAGAACCAGATTTTTCCCAAATCTTTATAGTTCATTCTCAGATTTCCACCCCAGGTGAGTTTCAAACTTCAAAGTTGCTAGAATCTATGAATTTAAGGAAATGCTGTTTTTTCCCCAGCAGGCTGTATCTCGACAACCCCTTGCTCAAATGACCCGACATTTGGATCACTAAGCCACCCTACGCTCCCACAAGGCATAGCAAATGTCAAGACAATCCATCTAAGCAGGCAGATTTTAGAGCACTTAGAGCTGTCATTTAAACAGGAAGGGCTTCCAAACCTTTGCTAGTCCAGAACTGGCGCTCCATTACAATACTGCATGACATTACAGAGAGAATGGAAGGGAGGAGTTCTACACATCCATCAACAGTATAGCAGGCTCAGCAATTAAACAGCCAGTTCATCTCAATGAGATTCTCTGGAGAGAGAATACTTACTGGAGATAAGATACAGCCTGAAACAACGGCTCTGAGGTGTGTGAACTTCCTAGAAGGACAGGGCTTCCCCAGATTGTGATCACATATAGGGGTGGGGAGAGGGGCTCAGACACCCCCAAAAGGCAAGCTCCCCCCAAACCTGGGTCAGATCAAGGCGGGGAGGCCGCCAGAGGCTGAGGAGATCATATGTCTATAGATGGGTTGGGGCTTTCAGATCTTGGCACACATACTGGGAGCAGGGAGGGAGAGCGGCTCAGACACCCCCATCTGTGACTCTCATGGGGGCGGCGGGGCAGACGGCAGGGAAAAGGGAGGGTCACACCCCTCTAGATGGGCTGGGGGAAAACACATACTTGGGAGGGGAACGTGGGCTGACAGGTGCCTCTGGCCCCTATTCTCCCCAGTCTTCTTCCCAGTGTCTCATCCCTCTCCTTAGTTCCCCATCACCTGATTCCTCCAACCATCTCCCCTTATTCCTACCTACTCTTCTATGCCTTATCACCTCCGCTCCCAGCAAGCATTTGCTTGTGTAGTTCATTCTCCTTCCAAAAAAAATTTAAGCCTCTTCTGACTATTCCGCTGTATTCAGAATACATTTCTCCAAAATAAAAATAAAACACTTTGATAGAGGCAGAATGGAGCAATATGCCTGCTTTTTTTTTTTTTAAACTTCAGATTTTTACCCCAAATTGGATTCAAACTCTCAGTTCCTGGGGTGGTGCTTGGACTCGATGATATATTCTTAGAGCCACTGATGACCTGTGGTGTAGATATAGTTTCCCAGATAGATTACACTGTGCATGTGCAGAGAGCCTATTAGGTGCACAAATAGGTGAGTGTGCCTTACCATGCCTAACCGAAGAAGCAACCCCTTTTTGAAATAATGTTTTCAAGTGATTTCCCCCAAAGGACAGTTGTGTGCCAGGCACTTTGATCAGGGAACACTAGAGTATCTGAACCTTGGTTTCCCCCCCTTCCCCAGGGCTTGTATCTCAGTAACCCCTTGGTCAAATAGCCCCATATTTGGATCACTAACCACACCCTGTGCCCACATGGAGGCATACCAAATTTCAAAGCAATCTGATGAAAGCTCAACTGTTCTAAGTGCTCTAACATCAATACAGTTAAAGTTCAGAGCTGCTCTCCATTTAAATATAGCAAAGAGGCAAATATCTACGCATTGAGTAGAGCTGTATTTTTATATCTAGTGTTTTCAGTAATAAGACCATTCATAACAAACCTCTGGATGAAGTAATATCAATATAATAGCTTAAGATAAACACCCTATTAGACTATATCAATTCAGAGATCATCCAGAGATATTTAAGAAGCTAAGATCTTTAAGCTTAAATTCAGTACAATTTTCATATATAAACATTCTATAGTCTACTTATTTTAAATATCTAAATATTTTATATTGTTCAAGCCTCAGCTTAGTCATTTCCAGCCAAGATGGAGAGCTGGATTATAGCTCCAAAAATTTGCTTTGGCAGTTTTTTCACATCTGTGGTTTATTAAAAACAGATTGCACATGAGAATATTTGGATTTCTAAAAAAGAGAATTGCAAGGAAACATCTTAAATCATAGGCATTTTATTAAGTCTGGCCTGCTCTCAAAGGCATTAAAAAGAGCCAGATATTGTTTACATGGTAGGTACCTTTTGAACAGCTTCTGTAAACTTTTCTTCTTGAAACGTTTTGAAAAACTCACACATAAATGTCTCCTTGAAACTTGACTAAAAGAGAAGATACAAGTGTATAAATTGATGTCTAACAAGAAGATCCATGAAACAAATACATCAGTGTAAGAATGTTAATATACTTACAAGCTTGCTTTTGGACAAACTTCCCCAGCTCCCCAAAGTTTGGATAGTTTTTGATATAAGAGTTAACGTTCTAGAAGTTTGTGCATCCTAAAATAAATAATTTTAGGAAACAAATTGAAGATTCCCTTTACATTTTTAGGCAACTCAATACAAAACCTGGATTTCAAAATAGGGATTTGGCAAAATGGCCATCTTACTTGATTTGTCACACATTATTTCTAGCTAGAAAGTAATGTAAATTCTCATGAGAAAATTTAAACATCTTATATACAGGTTCATGTATTGCTCCCATCACTGTAGTATCTGAATGCCTTCCCGTAGTGCATTAAACTAACAACTTGTCAGGTGTTATTCCTCCCAAAAGAAGAGAACTGTGTGCGCGCACAGTAAAATTTTGTTTTGGTAGGATTTTTTTCTGTATGTTTCAATGTTCATTGATTTTTAGGATTTTTGCGATTTTTTTTTCTTTTCTCCCCCCAACATACTGGTGGGAAAATGGGTATTCCCCTAGAAAATTTCAACTTTTTGTTGAAAAATTCAAAACCTACAGTTTTTTTAAAAATCAAAATTTTTCTTTTGGTTTGTGGTAAAAATGGAATTTTCCACAGGAAGCCAAAAAAAGTTTAGCTCAAACCCCAATTTTCTGTTGAAAAAATGGTTTAGGTAGAAAGTTTTCAACCAGCTCTAGTAACAAGCTAACACAGCTTTACAACACTGTTTGGTGTTTCTGAGAAAACCTGAAAATCTCAGTCAAATACAACTGTACCCATCTGTGAGAGATGCTATTCATAATTTGTCGTTGCTGATAAATGTCAGAAATGGAGAGATTTATGGCTCAATCCCAATTCTTTTTTAAACTTAAAGGCATATTTATATTATATAAATACATGTATACTGTTACAGGCTGCCTTCCTCTTTAAAGGGAGCAAGGCTCAGCCTCGCCTGTGACTTCCTTCACATCCCCTATGCCTGAAGGAAGAGAGTAGCAGGGGAGGAGGCTTCTGTGTGAAAGAGTCCTGCAGCATGACCCAAACCAGATGGGATCTGATTACAAGCGTCAGGTAGGAAAATAACCAGACCCTCTTGTGCTTGGGTTGGCTCTCCTCCTCCTGCCCAGGTGCTTGGTGCAGCAGCAGCCTGACCTGCTCGGGCCAGCCACCACCACCTCTGTGTTGAGTGTGCTGCAGAGTAAGTCTGCCAAGGAGTCACAGCCCTTCACTTCCCTGCTTCGCTGTGTGGTGGCAGATAGCAGGAGCAGGGCAAGGGCACACAATTGCCTGCACATGCAGCTGCTGCCGTGCCAACCCCAGGTGCAGAAGGGTAGTGGTGTTGCTGACTCAGGTTCGGTGTTGGGTCAGTTTGGAAAACTACTCAACCCTCTGAGGCTTGGGTCCAGCTAGGTTGAGCAGACCTCTATTGTGGTAGGCCTGGGAAAAGGCCAACCCCAAGCACATGGAGTGGAGACAGACTATGGCTAAGGATCCACTCAGGGAAGAACCAGACTGGGGAAAGGACTTCAAGGAGAAAGCCCTGGAGATCAGCAGCTCATGTAGGAGCTGGGCCTCCAGGGAGAAAGTCTAGAGGCTCAACACTCTGTGAGGCAGCAGGTAAACGGGTAGCCAAGTTGGGCAAAAGGCCATTTTTTGTTTCATGTTTTCTTTGGACTAGAGAATTCTACTTTACATAGCCTCCCCAAACATGCCTATTGCTGGGACTAAGAGGGAAACAGAGGTGGCGTCAATGCTGCACCGTGCCACAGTAGCCATCAAGAAGTTGGGTAGGTTGTCACAAAACACACACACTCTTGAATATTTACATGTGATTTTTCTTAATGGCTTGTCATGTGCACAGCGCTATTATTTTGTCTTCCAAATAAAAATTTAACCAGTTAGACTATTTACTGATTTCCAGCTTGCATATTTTAACATACGAGTCTAACTGTGGCCTTGGGAAATCTACTTTCTTTGCCCCTTTACAACTCCAAGTATTAATTCTATTGATAGGTCTTTATACCATATGGGATTCATTTACTGTCACTTTGCCTATCTCTGCATAATGTCTTTGGACTAATGGCTAAATTTATTTAAGTAGATTTTTCTTTTGAAAACACCAAGTGCATGGATAATATATGTATGAAATTATTAAATATCAATTAGCCTTGGGGGAGATTTCAAAGAGTTATGTTCTCCTTTATATGTAAGCAGTAATTCAATAGCTTATTCCTATGTTTTGACATTTTCCAATGTAAAATTTAGACTAAATATTTATGTACAAAAATTCAGATGGGTATGTTCCATATTCCAATTATAATATGGTTACCAGATTATATGGATGGAATATATAAAATTTTTGCTATTATGTTGAACATCTGGCAACACAGGAGAGTAAAGACCACATGAGTGCATAAATCAGAGCTACCCAATACCATCACAGAAAGCATTTCATCCTGCAACTTCTATTTGAGAGACTAGGGAGAGGAGGGAGATTTTCAAAAGGCACAAATGACATTTAGAAGCCTAACTCCATACAGGAATGGGGAAGGAAATCAATGGAACGGAGGTTCATAACTGCCATTTCTTCCTTTGAAAAGAAAAAAAAAAAAGTGTCCCCCTAAGATTTCATCTCCACAAAGAGCAGCACCTTCCTCTACTACACCCCGAAACATATCCTCCATTAAAAGCAGCGCCATCCCATTTAAGAGCTCCCACTATTAATTATTAGCCAATGCCTCCCACAAAGCCACACAGCCATGGTTTCCTTTAGCCAAGTATGAAAGGAAAAGCCCAACCTACAGAAAATGAGTATCCTGGATTTTCTTTTTGGAATTGCAGAGTACAGTCAGTGAGAGAAGCTTATCTCTATACATCTTTCTATCTAAAGAGATCTGCAGATTATGAGTAAAAGTGATACAAAAAATTTACAAAAAACTTACTGGATGGTGAGGTCGTAAATGAAAAGTATGAGGTGAGACTACAGCGACAGCAAAGAAACGAAGAAACACAAAGCTGCTCACTGCAGAATACTGTACATGAGGGTCATCTGCAGAGAAAAACCATGAAATGTAACAAACTAAGCTTAACAAGGAAATAGTGAAGACAGTCAAAATAAAAACTGTAGGGAGACAGCATCAATAGGGAAGAGAACTATTTTTCTGTAGATCAGAACTAATGAGGCGCATGAAATGAAAAGGTGGCAATGATGAGCAGAAAATATTCCATTATTGCTAACACCGGCTTAATTCCACCAGGGTTAACAACATAGCTGCCACAGATGCTGTCACATACCATATTGATAACACCCTGCTCTGAGCATGTCTAATTTCCAGAGTTAAAAATGCTTGTGGCAGCTGATGACCCATCTACATTAGGGCTAGCCTAGTATATTCAGAGTTAAGGTTAAATTTACCATGTTTGGATTTCTTTTAAGATAACTACATTTGCATAAGACATCCAAACAACCTTAACTCCACCCTGTAATATAATATAAACCATGAAGCCATATAATTATGATTAGTATATAAGTTTTCTAGTCTCTAGTTAGATAAAACTGATTAAGAGAGAAACTCATTTCTCACTAAGCACCATTTTTTCCTCACCAGTGGGTGGTATCAAGGATGCTTGGTGCCATAACTATTTATTTCCATACCTTAACATGTTTAGATTTAACCTTAACACTACATTTACAAGTTTTGGGGATATTTACAATCTCTCTGATGTTTTTACTGTTTTATGCCTAACAGTGGGACCATGGTCTTCACTGAGGACAGCTTGGTTTCACTGACACTGGGAACAATGTGAGACAGCGGCCATTTTGAAAGTACTATCTTAAACTGAGAGCATCCGTGTCCTCAGAGTCTTTGACAATAGCAGGAGAGAACAGCCGATTTGAAATAAAGCAGTTCTCCATTGAATTCTCTGTAGAATATTTGTCAGCCACTGCTGAAGAAACAACTTTCAGTTATGAATAATGACACAAACCTCTTTGTTAGGATAAATGGTCTTCACCTGTAGCAATGCATGAGATGTCACTGATTTTTAAACTATACAGAAAGTTCCAATAGTCTGTTTTATTCCAGTATTAAGGTCATTTGGACAGAGAGTGATCTGACACAGGGTGTTAAATTTCTTAACAGATGCATTTTTTTTTTAAAGAAAGTTCATTCAAAACCAATTAACCTATTTAAATTCTCAGAAAATTCATTCTGTACTCAAAGAATAAGTACTTTAATTTTCGATAGGATACACTGGATTCTTTATATGTAACCAACTATTTGAATCCCTACATTAACCACAAAATACTCAATACTACCTTAACTATGGAACTGCAGCTGGCACTAATATATGTTGGAGGAGCTGTATTTTACATAGAAGCAAAAGTAAATTTAGCTTCAGCTTTACAGCATGATGTGCTTTTTTATAGCAGTTATTTGACTATTAAAATACTTTCAGTATTGCTTCTGCATTTCTGCAGGTATCTTTTCTGGTGGTCCCTTGAAATTCTTACCCACATGTTGCTACTGTCTTGCAACATTCAGCTCTGCTGCTTTGGTGCATCGAGAAATCAATCAGAGAGAAAGGTAGGGCTGGAAGGGACCTCCAACAGTCATCAAGTCTATCCCCCCATGCTGAAGCAGAACCAAGTGTACCTAGAACATCCCTGACAGATGTTTGTCTAACCTGTTCTTTAAAACCTCCAATGAGTGATATTCCACAAACTCCCTTGGTAACCTATTCCAGTGCTGAACTTATCCTTATAGTTAGAAAGTGCTTTCCTAATATCTAACCTAAATCTCCCTTGCTGCAGATTAAGCCCATTACTGCTTCTCCCACCTTCAGTGGACATGGAGAACAATTAATCACCATCCCTTTATAATAGCCCTTAAGATATCTGAAGACTTATCAGGTCCCTCCCACTCTCTTAGTTTTCTTTTTTCAAGATTAACATGCCCTGTTTTTTCCTAAACCTTTTATAATTTTTGCTGCTCTTCTTTGAACCCTCTCAAACTTGTCCACATCATTCTAAAGCCTGGACACAATACTCCAGCTCAGGTCTCACTGATGCCATGCACAGTGGCACAATTAACTTCCACGTCTTACATACAGCACTCCTGTGACTATACCCCAGAATGACAGCAGCCTTTTTCGCAACTACACCACATTGTTGACTCATATTCAATATTTGATCCACTATAACCCCCAGATCCTTTCCAGCAGTACTGCTGCCTACCCAGTTAAAGCCCTTGCTGCTGTCCAGTATTGTTTTATTACAATATGCCAGGCAGAGAATGTTCGGTTTACCAGGTTAACAAAATACACTACACAGTCTAGGAAAAGCAAGAGCTGTTTACAAAACCACTAGAGAGAATAAGTGTCAATTTAAAATATTTCACTCTTGGTAAACAGCATGTGGAGATCACAAAAGATGCTTAAATGAAAAAAGCCTGTGTCAATTTCTAATGAAGAGTTTTTTTAAACACACTTACTTGGAAATCTTTTGGCAGCCAGGTGTCTCAAAGAGTAGAACACATCACACATTAAGGTAGGGCAACTTATACTTGACTGTACAATTGTATTGAATACTTTATCGACATAGTAACGTAGATTTTCCTAAAAGGATAAAAAACAGGTATATTCTTTCAGAATGTTAATGTTTCTGTTAAATACAACAGAGCACTTTTTTATTCCTACAGACAGCATGGTACATATGACACATTGTCCATTCATAAATACAGGTGACCTCTTCAACTACATAATTCTAGTATACAACAGGTTGTTACTGTTAAGAGGTAATTTAGTAATCCTCACTGAATTTCAGAATTAGAAGGCCACTGGAAAGTGCACTGCTGGTTTCTTGCAATACAGGACAAGGATATATAATGCAAGCACACATTGAACTGCCTTTCAGCAATACAGAGGCCTGATGCCAAGATGGATAACTTCCCAACAGTCCTCGCTATAGAGTTATTTAATTCTTTGCTGATGCAATTGCCTTCAGCGGATGTCACCAAGTGGTATGGCTTAATTGTAACACTGGCAAGCGAAGAGTTCACTGAATGAAGCTTTAAGCAAAGTTTACAGCAGAAGCAGTCAATATATCATCTGCTGTACTAAAAATAATTCAGATGGGGGAAGGTCAGTAATCAGTACGCATGTGAAACTTGAAAGAAAGGTAATGGTTGAAATGGAGAGCGACCAATAGGGGGTCCTCTGCTGATGCCACAAACAAAAAAATACAAGACAATACACTTTAGTACTAGTAACAGTGCAGAAACAAGGTCACAAGGGAATACCACCAATACCAGAAACAGAGCATGTTACAGCTTTGCTAGTGCTAAAACGAAACTGATCTTTTATACAGCTGTATCAAACTTAGATACGAATTAGGAAAGTCATTAGGGTGGAAACAAAAAATAAATTAGGACACTTACCTTGTGAACTTCTACATTATCACCTTCTTTTAATTTGATGGGATCAATTTCACAGGGTTTAGGGGACTCGCATATCTGAAACAACACAAATTAAAGCCTTTTGGTTAATTTTTTTAAGTGACAAAAAGCACAAAGATTAATCCGTTTACTATACCAATTTTTCCAACATATTCAGATATGAAATAAATCAGCTAAAAAACAAGTCCTAGACCTGAAGGGCAAAATAGTAAATAGTGTCTCCATGTTCCAGAAGGAGGGGGCAGCATGCAAGGAGCCTACCCCATTCTCGTGCATCTATACAAGGGCCTGTCACTGTGCTTTTAGGGCAAAGGACTACTCTGCCATGATGGACCTCCCTATCCTGTGGTGCCCACCATTAGAATCACTGAACCTGGTTAGAGGGTTGTGCAACAACCATTGCTCTTATTCTGTTCTTGCTGAAATTCTGACTGCCTGGCAGAATGTCTCAAGGAGTGTCTGTGGGGTGTGAAACAATAGCCTTGGACAAGCAACTTCGCTCATAATACTTGGTATATAGATTAAAATATACTATATATGCTAAAAAACTATAACCTGGTGCACATGCTACTATAATATCCAAGTACGGTACTTAGTATATTCTCTATACAAAAGAGCTGTAGGAAAGTACATATTGTGAGAGATGGTATCACAAGAGTCTCATCATACTACTGCAAATATCTGCAATAAGAGCCCCATACCTCATCTAGGACTGGCTTTAAAGTAACTTTTAGGTAGTGCTTTCCCACTATTTTCATCATCTCATCCAGACATCGAGTAGCTAAGGTGTTTCCTCTGAAGATTGTGTTTACTTCTCTGTAACAAAAGAGATTAAAGCATTTAAACTAAAAATGCAATTCATCTAAGGAACATTAGCATTAAATAGCAGTCATCTCTAATGCTTCTACTATATAAATACGTGTTTAGACAGGTGTTAGAAAACATTTAATATATTTAAACCAGAAATTGCCCATTGAGATAAAACATTTGGTTTCCGAGAACATTGAGGGACAGACAAAGAAGCAATAACCCCACCCACACAATAAAAACTAGTCCCATTACTGCACTCATTCAAATTATCAACATAACAAAATTTAAAACATACAGTTTAGGACACACTAAAATAAAGAAAGACCTCTATGCAGCTTGTGAGAAACACACATCTGGAGAAAATTCCAAAACAATGAACACATAGCTAAAGAATATGCTACTAAAATATAGATTTAGTACTCTTCAGCCAATAAATATTTCACTTAAGGCTGTGCTTTGGATGTAGCTGTTGAATATAAATGTAAACTAGCTATATATTGAGTTGTAAAAGAGGTGGCTCTAGTTTGATAAATCCAACTTAATCCGTTTTAAATTACAACGATCAATTATGATAGAAAAATATGTGCACACTAAAAACGTTACGTAAGTTATATGAGAATTACACTTTTAAAAGTGTTCATGTTTTAAAATACAGCCAGATTCTTAAAATATAGATAGGCTTATTAAGATTTGATTTCAAATGATTAACGTTTATCAACAAATATTTCAGCTGACACACAGAAATTGACAAAATAAAATATCATTGGTAACAGTTGGCCTACAGCCCCCCAACCCTTCACCACAGCTTGTGCCCATATGGATTGGTCAGAGAACCTTCTGTAGCCCTGCTGTCATGGGAGTGGGTCTTCGACAGCTGAGCTGCAGAGGGCTCCCTGCACAGCCACAGGGCTGGTAACACCTGAACCCTGCAGACACAAGGTGGAGCGGAAGGTTTCAGTCCTGCAGGGAGGAGCAGAGGGCTAGATCCATTCAGCAGCAGGGAGACCTCCCCCGCAGCCGAGGGCTCATCCTGTCCTTTGCTCACAGCAGGAATGTGGGAGTCATCCTTGAACATGAACTGTTCAGCAGCACCCTGCAGCCAGCAGCTTGTCGTCATCCTTATAATCCTGGCCACAGATCTCTGCTCTCCAGGACCAGGACTGCAGCTTTCCCTGCACCTTGTGCCCCAGTGTCTTGGGTCCTTTGGTCGTGCAGGGAGCCCCTTATAGCCTTGCTGTCAGTGTGGAGAACCCCCTACAGGCCTACCATCAGTGCTGCCCTAAGCCTAACCCCCTTAATTTCCAGTAACTGTAAAAAAGTTAAAAAGATAAACCACTACAAATCGTTGAAATTAGAAAAAATAATACCATTTGAATTCTGCCAAGCCTAAATATAGGCCAGATTTTCTCACCCTACACAAAACTGGAATAAGTACACTTTTCAGAGGTGAACTCTGTGGTAATAGAATCTATTCCTTTCCCAGCTCCACAGCACATAACAGCACCTCAATGGCCACTCCTGTATTCTCTGGGTGGCTATCGCAGTGTCTGTTACTTAATGTCCCCTGTCCTAAAATATAGGTGCAGTCATTGACCACTGGATATATGTCTCTGCATACCAATAGGCCCTACTGTTGGCTCTCCCTGTGTCAGACCCCATGCCACCAGAAGTGGGTGGTTTAAACTTCAATGGTGCAGTTTTCAAGATGCATAGAAGAGTGTGAACTCCACATGCACACGATCGCTACACTTATTCAACAAAACAATATCCATGTCGCTTTTCAGCTCATACAGAAGTAAGATTTGGGCATAAATCTTTGAAAAACAGAATCCAAATTGCAGACTAATGACCTATAAAATTTACAGAAAATGGCCAAACTGATTTTTAGAAACAAAAAACCAAAACAAACCCCATTCGCTGTTGGACACTGTTCTAATATGTCATGTTTAGTTATGTAACAGCTCAAAGAAAAAACTACAGCCAAACCAACCCATCTAAAACAGGGCTCTATGGGAATTCTGATCCTCAGCTAGAACAGTATTATCAAGCAATGTTACAATGAAATATTCAATGGCAAGTGATTATATGTAGTCAGAGTTAACTTAAACTGGCAAAGAAATGAATAGTGACCATCTATCAAAAATTGATCATAAAATGATTTAAAAAACTCTAAAAATAAAACACCCCATGTTATCATGAAGTTATGGAAAGATGAAACATACTGAGTGTCTTTCAAGTCTAGTTCGGCCACTGCAGTAACAAATGGTACTATCTTATGGTGGTGCAGCAATAGTCTTACAAGAGGCAAAACAGCATCATATTTATCTCGACACACTTCACCCAGAATGTAGGCAGCAGAAGCAGAGACCGGCTGTAACAAAAATAAAGGTGAAACCAAGATTAAAACAGTTTAACATACTATTTATACAGTCTAAACACAACCTGGAAAACATCAGATCTCTCAACAAGACTGCAGATACCACCGGTTTTGTAAGAAAACTTAGCACTAGGCCAATTACAAGTCTACAAAAGAATCTTATTGAAAATAGATACTATCTGCTCAGAGTTGCTTAAGTACCTTCAAATACATTGACACTCACTATTAAAAATTCTACATTTATTCAATATTATAATATTTCTAAAGGGTTAGATTGCAGCTTTGCCACAAGCCCTGAATAAATGGCAGCATGTGGTTGCATTGCTCAAGGGTCATATCCAGGTACTTTCTTTTTTTAGCCCTCATCACAGTAGCATCTGAGCATTTCACAATCATTAATTGATTTTATCCTCACAACACCTCTATAAGGCAGAGAAGTGCTATTTCCATTTTACAGATAGGGAACTGAGGCACAAGTCAGATTAAATGATTTGCCCAGGATCACAAAGGAAATCTATGGCTGAGCAACAAATTGAACCCAGGTCCTCAAATCCCAATCCAGTGCCTTATAAATTAGACCATCTGTCCTAGGGTACTCAGAGTCCAAATCTGGTCTCCGTTTCCCCCCCTTGCTCCAGGGAGAAAGTAACCGGTGAAAGCCTTGTAGCTGTTACAGACTACTTTGCCCTCTTCCAGCTTCGTTGTACTGGCTAGGGCTAAGGGTAGGGACAGGTTGGGAGTCAAGGTGCTGCCCACCCAGGAGGAGCAGGAACAGTGGCTTCACTGGCTGCTTACACAGTCATGGTACAGGTATACTATGGAGGAGAAGAGTCATGTCTCCTTACTCCCATAAAGCAGCATGTGCAGAAGGTCATAACCCGGCCCTAGATCTGTTGCCTGTTTCTTCTAAAACAAAAAGAAGTACCTCAACATCTGGTGATTTTAGCAGCAAATTTCTTAAAGAAACATAGTACTCAGATGGAAGTACATAGTCTTCAGTATAACAAACATTTAGTCTAAGTGATCCCAGATCATCAGTTTTAGAGGGTTTGTTTCCATTTTCTCTTGGTTGTAGTAAGTACCTAAAATCAAGACAATTGTAAAATACTATGTTAAAAGTTACTGTTTAAGGAACCAGATTAGTATTACAGTATGGTAAAATGACAAAAATTTTCCAGTGTATATTAACTCACCGCTCTAAATCTGGCCCTGCTGTCAATGGTTTTAACAAAGATAAGATAAAAAGACTTCAGAACTAGATATGGGTGAGTAAAGGAATTAAAAAAAAAAAAAAATCTTTAAGTGAAGGTAGGAGCATTCAGTAGTCCATCAGGACATAATGCAAGGCATACATTTTCTCAGGTCTTTTCTGCAGGTGAGAGTTGTGTGGACTAATAGTATTTGTGGGGCTAGGTGGAGAGAACAGGGATTGTTACAAATGCTGATACTGGTTTATTCAGCATTTTTAAAAACTGATTTCTCATTTTAAATCTAGGTTACATTTATTCTAATTACCCATTAATACTGCTACAAGATGAGTAGCATTCATCTGCAGAAATTACGGATGGTCTAGAACGAAACAAAAAATAGAGCAAAAAGCGAAAGCTGAGAAGAAAAATATTCAGTAGAGAATACATTACCCAAGCAAAAAGTAGGATAAATTTTATTTTGAAAGTACACAATAGCAGCGATGGAAAAATCATGTTATAATTATATTGTATATAAATTCAAAAATTGCAAGCTGGAAAAGCAAAAACAAAGAGGAGAATCTGAAAATCTGGAAAACACAGGATTTTGTTCCCAGTCTCAAAATCCCAGAATTGCATTTTATTAGATAATAAAAAACTAGGACCCTGGGATTACTATGATTCTAATATTGCTTTTCCCTATTATCACTGTATAATTATTACATGATTCTTGGCTTTTGTCTGTAATTTAATTCTACACCAACAGGTGGTGCAGTTGTACAAGTGACATTTTGATAAAGTAATTTCTTTATTGCGTCAAATAGTACAACTTTAATATCAAACACCACACACCAAGACTAGACTGATTTTCAAACATCTTGTACAAGTACACAATTGTATTTTAATGTTATTATTTTAATGTCAGATGCACCACACTTGAAGGTGTCATGCCAAAGTACAGAGTGACTGATTCAGCCTCCATTGCAAATCAGGATTCTGAAAAATACTTATTTCCCCAGTACTCAGATTTGGAGGCACTCCCTTAACTATTCTGTCTGCTCTAGGCCGGCAGCTTTCTGGAAAGCCCCCCAAAAGCTTTCTGCTGTTCTCCAAAAGCACAGGCAATATTTCTATAAATAAGGGTCTGTTAGCTATTTTTATAGGATTTAAACTCTGTTAGTCAAAAATCTTTACTAATGGTCTAATCCAGCACCCTTCTAGTTTTGGGGATTTAAATTACACATGTTGCAACTTTGGCAGGTTCCAGTGTGGTTGGTGGATAAATTGTCCAATGTAACTCAGCCAGCTGCCTAGGCATCAATCCCAGGCACAGCTATATGTGTTGAGGGGTTTCCCTGTCTGTCTCATGCAGCTGGTGGCTCCCGCTATCTTATCTCTCCTACATCCAATGTGATGGAGGGACTCCCACCTCCCACTCCCGCTCCCGGTCCCTTGTCAGGCCTGAAGGTGTATAGAGTTCCTTCAGGTTTCTAGACTCCTAGGCCATTGGTGCCAGATGAGCTCCACAATGGAACACCACCGTCTGGTAACCTCCAATTGGGTAATAGTTTACAATAATATTGAAGCATCTGCATTTAACCATACTACGATCTATGTGTTTCATTGTTTTCATGCCTACATTAGTGAATTTGTGCTTTTGTTTCTCTGATGCATAAAGGAGGCCTAGAAGGGGTGTGTGTGTGAGAGTGTGAGAGAGAGAGAGAATTCCCCCCTGCCTTTTGTCTTTAACATTAAAATTCAAGACTCATTTACCCTGTTAACAGAACTAACGGTGTGACATGGGAGCTACCAAGCAAGGGTATGTCTACACTAGGAAAAGTGGTTGTTTAGTTAACACATAGCTACAGCTGGAGAGACTAGACAATCATTCATCTCAGGTCTGTATAGTATTAACTATATAGATGGGTAATGACTATGAATTCCCCCAAGATGGAAAGGTACTCTAATTTGCTTTAGCTTAATTATATAATCTTCAAAATAAAAATGTATAATACAGAATCTGTATTTTTCAGATTCTCTATTTCACAGCTGTTAATTGTTTCCCCCCCCCCCCAATTCTTTTCTCCCCGCCGCATCCATATTTTATTTATTTAAAAATAATGTGTAGGTGTAGGCGCGCGCGCACACAGAAATTTCATAGCTTATAAATTGCAATTATTAGAAAGCAATGGCTTTTAAGTTTCCCATCCTTCATTTCCACCTGCAGATGTGTAGTTTTATAGGAAAAAATAAAGATTTACACACACACAAAAAATATACCCTCATTAGTAAGCTACTAATCAGTGGAGCACCTGGAAGAAAATATTTTAAATTTAGCACCTGGCACATATGCTATATTACTGTATCTCAGAGGAACTACAATAAGATTGTTTTTTCTTGCTGATATTCTATGATTCTATTTGAACCATGACTAAGAATTCTAACATATATTACAAAAAACGGCTAACCAACCTTTCTGGAAGTATTGTTCTTAGAGAGGTGTTGCATGTGTCCATTCCAATATAGGTGTTTGTGAGCCCAGAGTACAGTTGCCGGAAATTTCCCTCCCCTAGTGGCATCTGTCGGGTCAGCTCCAGTGCCCTCTGGTGCCACGTGCAGCACCGGGTATAGAGGACCCTGCGCCTCCTCAGTTTCTTCTTACTGAGTGACTCTGATAAGAAGAGAAGGAGGGCGGGTTTTGGAATGGACATGTGCAACACATCTTGAAGAACAAAATAGTTATAGAAAGGTTAGTACTTGCTTTTTTCTTCGAGTGCTTGTACAAGTCCATTACAATGTAGGTGACTCAAGCAGTAGCATAGGAGGTGGGCTCAGAATTCAAGAACAAGCTGACTGCAAGACTATGCAGTTCAAGTTAGCATTATCTCTGGTCTGCTAAGTGAGGGCATAATACGTTGAGAAAGTGTGCTCCGAAGATCAGGTTGCTGCCCTGATTAGGGATTTATGCTAGGAAAGTGGCCGAGGAGGCCTGTGATCTTGTGGAATGAGTGGTCAGGTAACCTGGAGGTGGAATGCCAGACAGCTCTTAACATGAACAAATGCCTGATGTAATCTAGGACAAGATTCTCTGGGCAGTGATGGGAAGGCCTTTCATCCTTTCTGCTATTGCTATGAACAGCTGGGTTGATCTGCACAACATCTGGGTTCTTTGTATATAGAATGCCAGGGCATGTCTAACATCCAAGGAGTTTAGACATTGCTCCTCCCTACTCGCATGCAGCTTTGGGAGGAACACAGGTAGGAAGATTGTTTGACTGCAGCAGAATTGCAAAACCACTTTCAGGAGGAATGCCAGGTGCGGATGCAGCTGCACCTTATTCTTAAAGAGAGTCGGATAAGGGGGCTCCGATGTGAGGGCATGGATTTCCAAAACCCTTCTGGCCAAGATGGACACTAAGAAGGCCACTTTACAGGAGAGGTGAACCAGCAAGCACATTGCCAGGAGCTCAAACGGGGGACCTGTAAGAGCTTTGATAAGACAAGGTTTAGGTTCCAGGGAGGAATAGGCTCTCTTACCTGGGGGTATAACCTCTCCAAGCCTTTAAGAAAACAAATAGCCACCTTGTGTGAAAAGACAGACTGGCTGTTGACTGGGGATGGAAGGCCAATATCACTGCTAGGAGGATGGTGACTGAAGAAATAACCAGACCTTGTTGCTTCAGGTGCAAAAGATACTCCAATATGAATTGCAATGAGGGCTGCATGGGTGGAACTCTGCATTGGGAGGATCAGATAGATAGGATCCTTTTTGCAGGGTTTTCTACTGCCTGACAGAAGTCAGGCTCTCTCTGAGCAAGCTTACTCCTCAGGATTCAGCCATGGAGTTTCCAAGCTATCACATGGAGAACTGAGGTTTGAGTGGAGCAACCAACCGAGGTCTCAGGAAATCAGGTTCGCGTGTAGCGGAAGCAGGTGCAGGGTCTCCACAGAGAGGCCTAACAGGGTGGTGAACTATGCTGTCTGGACCATGCCAGGGCTATGAGAATGACCTGTGCCTGGTCCTGCTTGATCTTCATCAGAATCTTATGTATCATCGGGATAGGGGAAAAGGAGTAATATCAGTGATCTATCCATGATAGCAGGAAGGTGTCCATAAGAGACCCCTGCAAGGCAACAGCCCAGGAACAGAACTGGTGGCATTTCCTGTTGTCATGGGTAGCAAACAGGCCTATAACGGGAGTCCCCGACTGTTGGAAAATGCCCCTTGTCATGTCCAGCCAAAGGAACCATTCACGGTGAAAGAAGAAAGATCTGCTGAGGTGATCCACCAGCTGGTTCTATGTTCCCTGTAGGTACGATGCCTTGAGATGGATGGAATGCGTTATGCAGAACTCCCATAGCTGGATTGCTTTCTGGCACTGGGGGGAGGGGGGGAGAGCAAGCACCTCCCTGCCTGTTGATGTAGAACATGGCATTCGTGTTGTCCATAAGAACAAAATGACTTTGTTCGTAATGTGGGGCAGAAATGCTTGGCAAACTGGGAACAACAGGCCTTGAGTCCCAACAGTCTGAGGTAATGTGGGTCCAAGCAATGAAGAAGTGGGACAGGCAGTTCAAAAACAGAGGGGTAAATTGTATCCTATACTGTGGGGACTGAGATGTCAACCCTGAGCATCTTGTCAAAAAGAGTGTTTCGAGCTCCCTGAGTGTCTGGGGACAGCCTGCATCGGCCCTACTGTGGAAGCCAGTGGAGGTCATGAGAACATACGAACGGCCACACTGGGTCAGACCAAAGGTCCATCTAGCCAAGTATCCGGTCTTCTGACAGTGGCCAATGCCAGGTGCTCCAGAGGGAATGAACAGAACAGGTAATCATCAAATGATCCATCCTGATGCCCATTCCCAGCTTCGGGCAAACAGAAGCTAGGGACACCATTCCTGCCCATCCTGGCTAACAGCCATTGATGGATCTATCCTCCATGAATTTACCTAGTTCTTTTCTGTACCCTGTTATAGTCTTGACCTTCACAACATCCTCTGGCAAGGAGTTCCACAGATTGACTTTGCGTTGTGTGAAAAAAATATTTTGTTTTAAAACAGCTGCCTATTAATTTCATTTGGTGCCCCCTAGCTCTTGTTGTGAGGAGTAAACAACATTTCCTTATTTACTTTCTCCACATCAGTCATGATATTATAGACCTCTATCATATTCCCCCTTAGTCTCTTTTCCAAGCTGAAAAGTCCCAGTCTTATTAAAAGATCTGTCTGGAGGCTTGACAAAGTAGTGGGCAGTCTGTTGGGGTCTACACAGCTTCCTAGATGCCACCTGAGTTTACAGCCTCAGGGATTTCAAGGTCGCCTTAGAGTCCTTAAGCCCATAGAGCCTAGCATCAGTTTGCACCGAAAAGAGGGAAGACCCTTCCAAGAGGAGATCTTGAAGGGTCTGTTGTACCTCCTGGGGAAAGCCAGATGACGGCAACCATGAGCTTCTGCCACATGATCACTGCTGTGACCATACATCTGGCAGCAGAATTGGCCACATCCAGGACTGCTTGTAAGGAGGCCTTTGCCATCGTTTTCCCTTCCTTGATCAGCAAGGAGAACTCCTGTCTGGTATCCTGAGGGAGCAAGTCCTTAAATTTTTGCATAGCCTCCCATATATTGAAGTCCTAGTGACCCAGCAGAGCCTGCTGGTTTGCTATGTGCAGCTGTAGTCCTTGCAGCCAAACAAGTCTAACTTTTTTGGGTCCTTTGCCTTAGACATTGTGCCCGACTGTCCCTGTCACTCTCTCTCATTGGCAGCTGCTACCACCCGGGATCCTGGGAGAGGATGCAAGTATAGAAACTTGTAACCTCTGGCTGGTATGAAGTACTTCTGCTCCATATGCTTTGCTGTGGGAGGGAGGGAAGCAGGGGTGTGCCATACCACCTTACCTGGGTTCATGATAGCCTCGTTAAGTGGTAGAACCATCACCAAAGGACCCACTGCCCACAGAATGTCTAATAGGCAGAGTTGCCTCCTTGATCACCTCTGTCTGTATGCCTAGATTTGAGGACACTTGCTTTAACAAGTCTTGGTAAACCTTGTGATCATCTTGCGGAGTGGACATGCCCGCCTCATATGGGGAAGAAGACGACAGGAACAGCCTCCGCCTCTTCCTCCATATTGACCAGGACCTGCAGGGCTTCTTCTTGAAGCTTGGTACCAGAGTCTGGATCGGGGGGGTGGAGGGGTCGGGGTGTCACATGGAAAAGCACCACAGGCGCTCTGCTCTCTGAGGCCACTGAGTAGGAGCACCTCAAGAGTGCACCCTGAACTTTAGGGAACCCCCAAAGATTCCCAAAGGGCCACTGCAAGAGTGCTGGCCCGCAAGGACCCAGTGTCCAAGTGCTTGGTGGTACCACTGCACTTGGGGCCCGTGGTGGAGTAGGAATGTCCTGGGGAGTAATGTGGGCAGATGCAATGGGAAGGAAAAGTAGGATCTTACTGCTGACTCCAACGAAGATTCCCAGTGTGGCAACCAGGGTGATGTGCACCCCCTTAGTGCCAGTGCCACGCTGAATCCTGTGATGAGGCTACTGTGTGGGGTTTTCCCGCTAGAGGGCAGTCCTGGTACCGGATGGTGGCTGGTTCTTTGGCACTCAACGGTACTGGCAGTACAGAGTCCTGTATGGCTGGGGATGCAGGAACCAGCAATGAAAGTACATTCCTGGCTGCCACAAATACTTCCAGAGTTGATAATACTGTAAACTGATTGTCATGCTGTCTGCCTGAGGGCAATGCTACCTATGCAGGAGTCAGTAGAGCCTGTATAGGTACTGGAAGCGCTGGTATTGGCTGGTGTGGTACTGGGGTGGAAGAGTGACCTGACGCGGATCTCACCTCTATTCCAGTCTCCATTCCTGCTGGACTTTGCACTGGGGATTGACACTTCTCCAGCTGCTTCTTATGTTTCTTCTTGGGCATCGGGGGTGGGGACTCATGACCAGTGGGAGGAGCACTCCACACCAAAACTGAAGTGCTTGGTGTGGAGTTTGAGTGTGGCTCTGAAGTGGGTTTCAAGGCTGCCTCCATGAGAAAGACTTTCAATTTCACCTCCTGGTCCTTTCTGGTGTGAGGTTTGAAGTCCTTGCAGATCTGGCAGTGGTCCTTTCTATGAGACATCTTGAGTACAGGTTGCTCAATGGCATCAACTTCCCGCAGGAAGCATAGGGCTTGAAGCCGGGTGACTGAGGCATGCCTCAGCACCGGGGTAGGATGAATCTCATTAAGTGCAAAGGAGTCCAACAACTTAATAAATAATAATAATAAACCTATTGCTACTATAACTATACACACTGGAAAGAAGAAAAATAGCAGAAAAACTACTGGAAAGTTAGCCCGAGGCAATGAGAATAGTTCCAGAGGTTGTAAAGGGCGGTAAGAAGGGTCCACAGAGTCCTTTATATTGGTGGTATGAGCATGCGGCACCAAAGAGCACTGTGGAGCCGACCTGATGGAGATGACTAGGGGAAAAATTTCTGGCAACTGTGCTTGGGGTGTGCACACAGCTACACTGGAATGGACATGAGCAAGCACTTGAACAACATATACTTTCTACATTAAGGAAACCAGCGTAGGACGGGGTGGGCTAACTATGGCCCGCAGGCCAAATCCTGCCAGCCAGCTGTTTTAATCTGGACCTCGAGCTCCCACTGGGGATTGGAGTCTGGGGCTTGCCCCAATCCGGCACTCCAGCCGGGGAGCAGGGTCGGGGGCTGCTTCATGTGGATCCCAGAAGCAGCAGCATGGCCCCCTTCTGGCTCCTATGTGTAGGCGAAACCAGGGTGCTCTGCTCTGCACGCTGACCCCACCCGAAGCGCAACCCCTGCAGCTCACATTAGCCAGGAACCGCAGCCAATGGGAGCTGCAGGGGCAGTGCCTGAGGACGGTGCAGCATGCAGAGCTGCCTGGCCGCGCCTCCTCGTAGGAGCCGGAGAAGGGATGTGCTGCTGCTTCTGGGAGCTGCTTGAGGTAAGCACCGCCCAGAGCCTGCACCCCGAGCCTCTCCTCACACCTCAACCCCCTCCCACCCTCCAAATCCCTCGATCCCAGCCCAGAGCACCCTCCTGCACCCCAAACCCCTCATCCCCAGCCCACACCCCCAGCCGGAGCCCTCACTCCCCCTGCACCCCACTCCCCCGCCCCAGCCTGGAGCCCCCTCCCGCACCCTGAACTCTTCATTTCTGGCCCTACCCTGGAGCCTGCATCCCCAACCAGAGCTCTCACTCCCTCCCTCACCCCAATCCCAATTTTGTGAGCATTCATGGCCTGCCATACAATTTCTATTCCCAGATGTGGCCCACAGGCCAAAATGTTTGCCCACCCCGATACAGGATCAAGTTTTCTTTTGGTCCCTTATTTCTCACCATGCTTGGAAGGAATCATTTCCTAACACTTTTACTGGAACCTTAATTTCTCCTAGGAAGACATCTTGCACCAGGTTTCCATTGTTCCATAGGTCAATCCTGAAAGTTAAAAACATTCTTTTAAATCTTCTTGCAAATTATAAGGATAAAAACCACCAGCAGATTTCAGATCAACAACAACAATCTTGCATCACTAATTCAGCATGCATGCAGACAGGAAATATTAGAATTGTCATACCAATCTAGTAAAGTCAAGAGGAACTCGAATGGCTTATTAAACCCAGAAAAGGCAGCCATGGAAACAAATTTAGACAGTGAAAGTTAGAAATCACAGACTTTACATCAGTAAAACATAGTGATACTGGTTGATGTGTTTTCTATTTTGAACAAAAATATAAAATGAAATTACTGCGTTTCCTTTTCAGGTGTTTGCAGTGAACTTTTACCAGTGTACTTATATCCCTATTTTACTGCTGCAAGTAAAACTTGGACAGACTGCCATACCACACTGACACATGCGCTTGTTTTTTTTTCCAGACAATGGCTTGAATTTTCAAAACCTAAAGAGCTATCACTCCAAAGACATGCACCTGGCTTGGATTCTATTACTTCTTACCTCTGACATTTCTTTTAGACAGCAGATATGTTAAGAACAAAAAAAAAAAAATTAATGCTAGAGTTGTTGGGGCATAATTGCTTTTCTATATATATTTTCATTTATAATCCTACACGCTGTACAAATTGATGGGTCACATAAGCAAGAACAGACTTAGAAATGAGTGAGAAGTTAGTGTAAATTTTAATCATTAAAGCTCTAAATTCTCTTTTTTGGTGCCAGTTATGAAATGATCACTAACACTCAAGTTGTGCCCTCAATTCTTCTCTGAGGTTGGGCATGTACGTGTGCCTGTGCAAAGCTTATGAGGCTAAGTGGGGTGCTCTGAAACACTGCTTGTGCAGTACAAAGGCAGGCAAACTATTTTAAAGTATGCAGGAGTAGAAAGGGGAAATACGCTATAAGGGGCTTCTTATATCTGCTAGTGGAAGGTATTGTGTGTTCCACCAAACATGCTGCCAGATACTAGCAGACACGTAGGAGAGGCTAGTTCCTGTCCAGGCCCCCAACACAACTTACTTTACCCTTGGAGCCACTGGGTGGACTAGACGCCTCACTTTTCTTGAATTTTTGGTGCTAGGGTCAGCATTTGGATTGATTTCTGCAAGAGCATGTTGAGAGTGAGGGGCTCTTTGTACTGCTTACAACCCAGTGCAGGGCATCCTGAGTTTAGCTCCAAATGTATATACTACAGAAAATCCACTATTCTATGAAATAATCAGGGACTGAGGAGAGATCAAAAAAATTAATAAAATTGAACATCTCAAAATTACAGTATGTACAGCGTACCAGTTGCCGTATGGCACATTGCATTGCTTTTTGTCCTTCAAAAATCCCCTGCGATTTCCAATGCATTGAAGGCATCAGAACATGAGAAGATATCCACTTGTTCTCCATTGACATCACTTTCGTTATCTAATTCCCTCACACACACACCCCAATCATGAAAAATGGTTTGTGTAACTGGTTGTACATAAGATTGGCATTCCTAAAATGGAGGTTCTGCTGTACTAAGTAAAGAATCTAGGTTCAGAAAAAAGGGATTTTGTTTTCATTGACATTAAACAAATATTGTACACTTGCCAGGGAATAAATATTAAGGAAATATAGAACTTTCCATAAGATAAGCTATCTGAAGTTAGAATAAACATTTTAATTAATAATTTTCTCAGATACTCACAATAGTTTACAATTTCACTTTTAGAATCAAAAAAGTTTACTCTAAGGATTTTATTTCTGAAATTGGATGAATCTTCTTTGTAAACTTGAACACTAGTTTTATGCAGCCACATTATATCCAAATAAAGAAATATTATGGCATAAAGATTTTAATGTACTTTATAGAAATTTATATTAAATATATAATCTCAAGAACATACCTGACTTCCAGCTTCTCTATGTCCTCCTCTTCTACCTGAAACTGGGACTTTTTGGTATAACTACTGGACCTGGTTACCTGTAAGTAAAATTCCTTTATGATTTTTCTCCTTCAGCCTGGTTTTTAAATTACAAATCTTCCATATCTACTGTAAAAACTTTGCTTTATTAATATTATTGTAGTCCTGAAAACAAATTTCTGAAAGTTCTAAGATATTAATTATGCATCAAACGGATATACACTGAGGAGACAACCACAAAAAGCCCACTGTTCTCTTCCCCACATCACACAATTTTAACTGCATATTTTAGAATCTCTTCTTTCACTTCCAGATCAGTTTTGTGCTCAATGTATTGCATTCCCAGATAGGATACTGTGTAGTTTACATGAGTCTAAACCATAAAATTATCTAATTGCTTTGTAACCACTTAGTTGCAACATTTTAATTCACAGAAAAATTTAATCTGGGATTTCATAAGGTAGAACATGAGCCAAAACAAACTATAGGCCTGACTCTGCAAGCACTCCAATCATCCATTTCTTATTGAAATCAATGAGAGTTTCAAAAGCAGAGTTCTCACAGGATCAGAACCTGTATGCAAAGCATTACATTACCTATTACTGTCACAGTGTTGATTTTTAAAAATTCAATACTTTCATATAGCTTGATAACTTGAAAATAAGGGATATATATTTTACTGCCTATTTTCTTTTCACAATATAAAATGAAAAGCAGAACACAAAATTTCAAACAAAGATAGCGGAACCATCTTAAAGGGCCAAATTTTGGCCCCCTGCACCAAAGCTGAAGTAAGCCAAGCTTGGCGTGAGAGTTCTGCAGTGGTCAGAGGAGGAATATCCACCAGTGTCCATGCTTTAGCTCACCCCAAAACTGTGAGACAGCAGAGGAAGTCACCACAGATTCCTGCTCCTAAGCATGGTATTTACCAGCTCTGTTGCCTTCAGGGCTTCCAGACTTGTGTGTAGCTAGTGTCAGGATTTGTCCCACAGTAACTCATTTTGTTTACAGAAAAGCATCCTTCTACCTAAAGACTCGCTAGAGCCAGAATTCTATTTTGCACATTGCAATGCATTAAAGCAGTATGCAGTTTCAGTTTATTTCACCAAGGACTGTATAAAATAACCCACACACCACCAGTGATGCAACTCAATACGGATATTCCAAGCCCAGGACTCTCTAACAGAATGCCAAGAAGTATACTGATCTTCTGATGAAGACAAAGGAGATGAGGCTAGGTCCAAAAACTTAATGTCATTTGTTTTTGGAGACAGGATTTGATCCCAAGGCTTAAGGAGCAAAAAGTTAACTTATTCTACCTAGAGAACGACCTAAAAATCACTGATCACCCTGTTAAATTACTGTACTGACTATACACAGCCAAAACCTGATTTTTTTTTACTAAGTGCTCTGAAAGATGTTAAAATAAAGAGCCACATATAATATATATATTCATACTTCAGTCCATATCAGAACTGCAACTGATGGCAGCCAATCAAGGGCAATAAATAGCCCTTACATTTGTGACTATGAAACTAACACCTCTCACTAGGTAGTAGTTGAATGGGATTGCTGTGGTCTTTCAGCCTGTTACAAATGAAGGTGACAATTTATTATGGAGAAACTTGCATTTACTTCAAGAGACCCTCTTGTGGCTAGCTCAAAACACAAACAAAAGAGGTGCATGAGACAAACAGGCCTGCAACAACACATGATTTGACAGTTTAAATTTTAAGAGACGTTAGTTACCTCAAAATAAAATGTTTCATTAAACTGTGGATTGCTTGTTTTCTTCTTTACTTTTGTCTTCTTTTGGTCATTCCTGTTTCAACGTAGTACAGTTTTACCATATAGACTTTAAACACACAATTATTAAAATATTCTATTGTCAAGAAAGGGCTACCCATTTAACTCTCAGGCCCAGAACATCAAATATATTTAGGTGCCTTATTCCCATTAATTTCAATGGAAGATAGGTCCCTAAATACCTTTGAGATTTGTAGATATACTGGGTAATTATGTAAGTATCAAGGTCATTTAAGATGTCACTTGATATAATGAAAAATATTGGAGAAAAAGTTAATACACATTCACAGCATGGTTTGAAAAGCTAAATGGTAATCTTCAAAAGCTGTACCTATTTACATATATACGTGCACTGGGAGGTGGTCATATTTAGTTTACCATTTATATTTTAGTTCACAAACAAATGCAACATGAAATGGATAGAGGTTGATGCAGATTAAAACGGTGGATTTGATTTAAATCACTAGTTAGAAAGGCTCAATTTAATCATGGTTTTCTACATAAAAGTGCATTCTTGTTGGTTTTTATAACCTTAATACATATTCTTCACAACTCAGAGGTAGATGTAGGTTTCATTTTTAGAAGGTACACACTATACATTTTTAAACAGTGATTTTTTCTGAAAAACCTTTTCAGATTAGTTTTACAGCTATAGCAGAAAATGAATGATTGTTTGGTTATTTCATTTACCAAGGGTGACTGAAGCAGATATTTATGAAGTCATTGGGAGGTGAGCTATCTCCAATTCAACAGGTTAATCATTAATATTTGGAGGATTTTCTTGCCATGCTGTATTAGGAGGAGACCATCACCAGACATTTAAATTGTTTTATTTAACTAAAACAACAACATTAAGTATTCTGGATTTTTTTCTTCAACAGCAAACATATAATATTTTAACAAAACAAACATATGTCCCTCGCTTCTCACATTTATCTCCAGACTTCTTTTCCTTGTCCAGATCTACTCCACCCCCCACAATCTTCTATTCATTGAACTTTTTGAAACTTTGCACTTTTAGAGAGAGGTAAGGGATTGACTGTGTGTACACAAATTTGCAGAGGGACAATAGAGTTGAGGTCTGTTATTTCTCACCTCTGTATTATTTATTTTAAAACTTTTTTGCTGTTAACAAGCATGTTACTGCTGGAGACACAAATTCACAGTTTGAGAACTGCAAAACTAAGCATCTCTGATGGTATCCTCTAGACCAATGGTGTCCAACCTTTTTCATCTGGTGGGTACCAGACGACGAGCCATGGAGGACCGTGGCGGTGGATGACCATCCACTGAAATACCCCCGACAAGCGGCAACGTCAATAGGTGTCGCCGCCGAAATGCCGCCAACAAGCAGCGTCATCCAGAGGCGTTGCTGCTGAAATACCACCGAAAATCAGTGGCATTTCGGCGGCGACGCCTCTGGATGACGCAGCTTGTTGAAGGCATTTCAGCGGATGCTCGTCCACCAACCAGTACATTGGCGCACTTAGACGCCCCAGCCGGCGCCATGGCGCCCGCAGGCACTGCGTTGGGGACTCCTGCTTTAGACTGAGCACTGAGTCCCACTGGGTAGCTAGAAAGATTAACCTAAATAATCTATACAGGAGCCTATGGAACCCCATAAGATTGGGTACCTAATGAACTATTGGAACTCATTTACAAAACTTTAATTAAACATTACATGAATATAGCATCTCATACTATAGAATTAATAATCCCTATTCCATGATGAGATCTCTTTGAGCTGTAATGCATCTATCTTTAGATAAAATGCTTTTTGAGGCAACTTATCAAAAAAATGCAATTTTTAATTTTTTTTTTAAATCACTGATTTTTATCCACCCTGGATTAAAATTTGGAATGGATAGAATGGATTGGAACAATTTTCACTCCTGAAAACAGCATTTTTGTGCATCTGCCTCCACATATGAAATGCTCAGTGTTCCTTCTCCATCCCCTCCTCCTGCTTCATTCCTGTTCTATTTTAAGTGGTGGTGTACATTGTTACTATAACCACATAATATTGCCTCCTTTCTTCCCAGAGATGGAACATGTCACTTTCAAGAACTGCTCAGATACTAAGTATTTGCTTAAAATAAATAAATAAAATAAAATAAAAAGCCCGTTAATTCTAAACTAAGGCAGACAGACAGAAAAAAAAAATCACTAAGAATACTTTATGTAAATAAGCGTTCTATTTACTTCTCATCCCAGCTAGCAATTCCTGCTCAACATAGTGCTCAGTGAGAAGCACAGCAAATATGAAAACTATTTTTTTTTGCTTTTAAATAGGTTTTATATGGTCTTAACAGACACAAAGGTACTTGACTTATAACATACATAGTATATGTTCTTATACCATGGACAACCTTAGCCTGTAAAAAAATTTTCAGTGCAAGTAAAATTAACAGAGAAAAAGTTGTTACATAAGACTATGTACCTATATATGGTTCAGTGCTGTTTCTATACTAACAGAAGTTTGTGTAGAACACGTATACTACATAGTAAGAAACTGGTAGGGGAAAATAAAAATTGTTCTCTTCAACACTAAAAACCATCTATCCAATTAATTTAACAACTATATATTTGAACACTTTGGTCCAGAGGACATACCTGTCTCTTTCCTAATTTAGGACAGCACTTAGAAATACTGAATTTGCAATATAATTCAACAAATGTTACCTAGAAGGACCCATAAGAGACACCGTTGCATAAGGGTCACAATTCTGTCCATTTACAAGAGGCAACCCGTGGCATTCCTTTATGCTAAAATGAAGAGAAACAAAGAGTTAGTGAATCAATGTATCATTAACAATTTTTGACCAGCTGAAAAATTACTCTTTCCTTTTAAATCAAAGACGACACTTCAAATCAAACCAATAAAGAGTTAACATGAGCCAGTACATTGTTTCAGCACAGCAACGATTAATATATCTGAAGCATATTGAATTCCACACGGATCCACACTACATACAACAAGTGGGCTCCACCACCAGACTACCCAATCCACAGTTTTCTAGGCATAACTTAATGCTAGCTGACAGTCAAGTGTACAATTAGTCTGAAGAAGGTTAGTGGGTCTTAAGGACCCTTGGAGGTGATTAGATACCATGAAAGAGTCAAATACCTGTCACACGTTCAGGATAAATAAAACCCAACAACTTAGAAATGATGCACAGAAAGTGAGAAGACTGTAGATCTACTTGTTAATTTGACTTAAGGAGGACAAGACGACTTGCCAGTAGACCTCATCTACACTGGGCCAGCAGCAGTGTTCAGAAGCCAAGGCTACATAGCATTGGGCCAAGAATCCATCTCTGTAGAACCTCACTAGAAAAACTCGCTTGACAATAATACCTCCTTTACTGCTACATTTTGAGATCTGACTGCCAGTTTTTGATCCATTTAATGTGTGCCATGTTAATTTTTTTTTATCATTTGTAGGTCTTTGCAAGTTTGGCTGATAAAGGTAACAGTGTTGATTTGATATATTTTTTTCTTAAAACAATCTCATCAAAACAAGATATGAAACTACCCTCCTTTAATTCTTTACTAATTGAGTCCCCTATCAACCATTCCATTATTTGCCTGGGATCAAGATCAGACGGACAGGCCTACAATTACTCAAGCCACCCTGTTCACTCTTTAAATATTGGCATAACATTAGCTTTTTTCTAGTCTTTTAGAACTTGTACAGTGTTCCAATGAAAATCAACACTAATGGTCCATCAAGTTCCTCAGCCAACTCTTAAAACTCTGAGATGCAAGTTATTTGGATCTGCTGATTTTAAAATGCCTAACTTTAGTAACTGCGGCTTAACATCTTCCTAAGTAACTTCTTAAATGGAAAGCATCTCATGATCCTATCACATGACTACATACCGTAGTTTTTTTTTTTGTTTTTTTTTTGTTTTTTTGTCCCCCACCCCCCCCACCCCACACACACCAAATAGAGAACAAATATTTATTGAACTGTTCTACCATTCAATAATGGACCAATACCATTGTTAGGATTGTTTTTGTTCCTAATATACTTTAAGATCCTTATTGTCCTTAACTCTGCAGGCCATAGATTTCTCTTCCTAACTGGATTTAGCTCATAACGGTTTTTAGCTTTGTTGTGAAACTGGACATTTTTGAAAGATGTGTGTGTATTAATACATTACATATTATTGTTTTGATCTTTATCCTGTTTGCTCATTCCAAATATAATCAAGTCATGATCACTTGTACCGAAGCTACCACTCATTTTTAGTTCTGTGATAATTCCTTTTTATCTGTTAAGACAAAATCTAGTATAGAATTCCTCCATGTTGGATGCAATACTTTTTGAGTTAGGAAAATGGCCATTGTCATATTTAGAAGTTCTGAGGATGTTTTAGTACCAGAACATGAAACCTCCAGTTTAGGGTCACTCAGACTGAAGTCCCCCATGATCACACAGGTCCCTCCTACACATTACATATAGATGCTTAAGGAGGTCATCCTGTTTCCTAATGTGATTTGGTGTCTGCAGCAGACATTAACTAGTTCCTCATCTTGTGCTTATGTTAGAACACTGATCCATAAGCATGCAAGATCATTTTCTTCCAAGTTGTCAGTTACTCAAACAGGTAATATTTTTGACAGTGCTATTCACCCTCCCCTTTGGACCACTCGATCCTTCCTAAGTAGAATATACCCATTGACTTTAACATCCCACTCATGTGACTCATTTCAACAGATTTCAGTAATACCAACTAGACTGAATTTATGATTACAAATGAGCAATTCCAATTTCCCCCCTTGTTACCCAGACTCCTAGCACTGGTGTAAAGACAATTAAATAATTCACTCTCCTTGCACACTTTGGTTTCTTGATTAACTTCTCTCTCAAGATCGTGATTTTCGGCTAAATGAGTGCTCATTTGTTCCCGTTTTTACCTTCCCCTTTTGTTATTAGCTTAATGCACTCCTCACTTCTCTGGCCAGCCTGTTTCTGGGTAGTTTGGCTCCCTTTCTACAGAAATGGCAGCCATCTAACTGTATAGCCTCCACTCTCCTAGCAGGTGGACCAATGTTCCGCACCAAAACCCTCTACTTTACACCAGATATCTAGCCAGGGATTCACTTCCAGACCTTCTGCCTTCATTCTTTCACAGGATAGGAAGAATCACCACGGAGATCACTCAGACACTGTTCTTCAGCACCCTACCAAGTTCCATTAAGTCATCTCCAATCTGCGAGACATCACACGATGCAATGTCATTAGAGCAGGTATGTACCATCACCAGTGGATCCCTGCCTATAAACTTCAGAAGCCCATACAATCTTAGAGTGACAGCACATCATCCTGTTGTCTGCTTGTCCCTTGAAGAAGGTTCTTTCCTTTCTTCTTAGTATAGAATCCCTGAAAAGGATCATCTAACTTCTTTGGATAGTTTAAGTCCTCTTTGTCGGTATGCTTGATTTTCTTATGGGTTGGGCTGAGCAGCCATCCACAGGTGTGTCCCAGACACCTCTCTAGTCCATTCAACCAGATGGATCTTCAGAGAGATCTTCTACAGTTTCCATGCTAAAGGACCCTGTATCAACTGGGAACTTCTAGCTGTATGGAATTCCTCATGATTCTCTCCGATGCTCGCTGCCTGCCCACCCTGGTCTGCCTCCAGTAGCACAGAAAACCGGCTTGTCCTCTTGCCTATGGTGGTTATGAGCTGCCACGCCTCTGATTTTCCTCCCCCTCCCATTCCTTGGTGGCCAATTCCTTTCTTTCTTGAATCTGAGGTAATGAAGCTTCCTGAATCTGGTTGTCCAAGAACCCCTCTCTGATGCTGCATAGGGTCTATATTTGTCCTTCCAATCCAAGAATCTTTTCTTCCAGCACAGCCGCCAACTTTCACTTCATACACAGGGAGTTCCTTCTGGCATCAGACAGGAAAGAAAACGTGGCCCATCTATTGCAGGTCACAACCACTGATCCATCACTAGCTATCACAATACCGAATGTAGAACTGTACTAAGAAGGAAAACCTCTTTTAGTCCCTCTCCAAACTCCCTTCAAAATTCTCTTGTTTGCTGCTCACAGGTTCACCAAGCAAATTACTTTTCTTCTAAGCTTCCCTGCTCAGCTCTACCCCCTCACTACCAGGGAGAAATTAACCACTCTAACTTCAAGCAGTAGGGCGAATCAAAGGTCATCAGACCACAGCCTCATGGGCCTTCCACAACATGAACAAACGGAGGTCTCATCTGCCTACTCAGGGGCTCACCGCCTAGCCACACAACCTTTACACAGAGAACAAACAAACAGACCAAACGTCAAAGATAGATGCAGCTCCATTGACTTCAACATTACTCCAGAAACTCTGGGAACCTTTAGATCCGTTGCACAGACCTCATCCACTTGAACCAACAGCATGTTTAGGTAGGCTGACCCATCTGAGACCCTTTTCTAGCTCCCGCCACCGTGCACCCCTTTCAAGTGTCAGTCCCATGCCTTCACTTCAAGTGGGAGGCCTATGATAGTACCAAATATTAGGTGAATGTATGGTCTTAATTAGAGGATTACCCCCAACTTTCCCTCCCCCCCCCCAAAAAAAAGAATGAAATGCCTAACGCAGGAATCACAATTTCCTTGCTGCACCCAGAAAAACATCCCTTCTTCAATTAGGGAAACAAAATGAGCATGGGTTTATGTCTGCACCTCCAGTTCTACAAAGGTCAGTTCTTAATTGAGCTTGCAGGCTTGCCTCAGATACTGTATTCCTGTCACGATTCATCTGACACCATCAAATCCCACCCTACCATCATCATTTCCCAAGATGGCTTGTTCTCAGTTTGGTCACATGATCCTTTTGGGGAACAAACTGTAGAATGTGTTCTGAAAGGACCAAGCTTGAAAGAAGGCTGGCTGAACTCATGCCACAGCTACCCTTAGAGGGGAGAGTGTGGCCTGTGCCATTTCCTTTGTTCTGGGATCCGTCTCAGGAAGACTGCTTCCAAAGCTGAAAATACTTCAGTCTTTATTTCAAAATTCTTAAAGGTAACAAGTACATTTTCCCTGCATTTACCAGTTGACAGGGAGTTTGTATAAAAACAAAACAAATGAAAAAAAGCCCCACGCATGTAATTCTGGATCAATGACATTTTGAACTTTATGACAGGGACAGCCGGAACATCAAGTCTAGATACTCAGGAAATAGAAATGGCTATCAAAGTTTTACTCTTTCATATCCAGGCTCGTCATTCCTTATAGTGGGAATTTTATAGCTATGAAAACCCAAATGCTGACTTTTAACAAATGGATTTACAGAATGTATTATTCAGCTATGGTCACCTAGGTATCAGTGTGAAGTTTTCTCCTGCTAGGCATCCAGAGATGCCTAGCCATATAATTTGTAGCATCTGACTAACAGATTAGTCTTCACCTTGTAGATTTCATCATATGATAGAAAAGATTTATCAGGCCATGAACCCGCTACTTTTCTGGTCCAGTGAACTTTAATTTTATCTGAAAGTTTCAGACCTTTCAACTGGTAGGATATTTTGATAAAACTTCCAATCACTCATCTACTCATGCTTTGTAAAACAGCTCTGAGCACTAAAAGGTAACAGACAGACACTCTATAAGACTATTATGTTTTTAGTCATTCTGTGACTACCATGTCTACTGTCTTCCCCTCCCCCCATCCCCACCGAGTATTTTGAGCCAATGCACAATGAGGGAAGGGCTACTTAATGAGTTGCAAGAAAGACAATTAAAACTTCCAGAATGAGAGCCAATGTTGGAGTCCTTCTTGGGATCCAATTTAGACAACTCAGCATGAAAATGAAGATTTGTATTTTGACGGTGAAGATTTTTGCTTTTACTTCTCCGAAGAAACAGTCCCCACACAACTTCGAGATCTGGCTTACTTGCCTTTAGTCTTAACCACCAGCACTCTATATTTAAACCAGTTGTGTTAAGAGGGATTTTTGGAAGGCTCACACATCTTGATGAGCACGCTAGTGGAAAGATGGGAGACCTAGTTCATATCTGGTTCAACTCAACAGGGCACAGGCACTTTTTCCATTAATGTGAGTAGGGTTAGACAACACTGTTCGTTGAAATGTTTGTTCCCTTTCTACATTGTTTATAATTTTAGTTGCTGCCACTGATTGAGCTATACCTGTGGTGAATTAGGCAACTTCCCACCACCCCTGCAGGCAAAGTCCTAGAGGTGCTAGTCTGGAGGAGTGTTGATGCCTGACACTCCACTGGTCTTGACCTCACCCCTTTCTACAGATGGGAGTGCATGAAATCCTCCTGTAGTAAGCTGTAGAACTGCCAGAGTTTAATTACTTCAAATGCCCACACAGCAATATTCTGCCTACCTTTATACCCATCCTTCAGCCCTTCCTATTCCCTTGATTGTAGCAGTTAAAGACATTTATTAAGTTGGTGTCCAAAGGCCTCAATCAGAATCAACGTTTCACTGTGCTATACACTGGATAACCAGATAGCTTCAGTGTCGAAAACTGCCTTCTCTCACTTCTAGCTTGGTAGGAAACTTCATCCCTTCATGGTCACAGTCAATCATAATGATCCAGCGTGTAAGTTACAAGTGATAAGTCACTGTCTTAAGTTGAATATGACAATAATGCACAGGTTGTAGCTGGTACCGAATATGGATGCCTGCTTTCACCATTATCTTGGCTGCTATGAAGCTATCAGGCCTCTGTTCAAGTTCTTCCACTGGCTCTCAGTCAATTTTAGATGACAGGTACAGGCCTTTGGCCCAAACTCCAAAGCAATTAGATTAGATCAAATGTAGCTGGGCCTTGATCAATGCACCACTGCGGCAGCTGTGCCCCTCTTGGACATTGCGGATCACAATATCCAGGATGAAGCACATGCAAGCTGGGGATAATGTAAATACAGTTGAGTCATAAGTAGTGTGTGTTCCCCAAACCAAATGGACTGAAATTTGGCAAACGTGTTGGAGAATGGATAAGGAGTTGGAATTTCAGGAGAAACAGAAATTACACAGAAACAGAGACTAAAACGTCTCCCTATTACAAATGCTTCATATTTAACCAACACTTATGTGACTGATTGCACCTCTGCATTCACACCCTACTAGTACTATTGTAATAATCTTTGTACAAAATATGCCTTGTGAGGTATCATTAGAAAACTTCTCACTCACTGGTCAATATCATGGTGAAATTTATGCAGCAATATTATATGTAAATTTATGAATTCCTTCTGGATGATGTTACTAGCACGTGTTCAAACACATATAGCTGGGACTAGGGAGAAGTTGTTAAACAAGTCTATCCTAAACAACAACACGTTTACACCTCTATTTACATATAAGTAGTAAACAGAGTCCTTGGGACAGCAAGGACAAAGGATAAGCTGACACCTGTAGCCAGGTGTTAAAACTGACTGGCAATCACCCATCAAGTGGCCATTCTTTGGCAACAAAGAGGGTGGGGGGGGGAAGGAATTGATCGATCTGCATTTTAGCAAGCAACAACCTAGAACATCTTTCAACATGAGACTCCATGTCTATGTCCTCGCAACAGGAAGGAACTTTATCTAGGGATAATCTTCAAGAAAATGCATTTCAAAGGGTGACTGGACTACAAAAGTGAGGGGCAAAAACACCCCAGGTTATTTTTCCCTTCTCTTCCCCATTTCACCTAAGATGACAAAGGAACCAGCCCTTTGATTTTGGGAGGGATCCTAACATGAAAATTTGGTCAGCAATGTTGCTGGGAACATGTGGTAAGGATTTTACCTTGAACGAAGTCTAGTTTTAGCTACTATCTTTATTTTTCTTGTAACCATTTCTGACTTTAATATTTTATACTTGTACTCATTTAAAATACTCTGCAGTTAAATACACTTGTTTTATTTTTTAAAATCAAATCAAATTCAGCATTGTGTTAAAGCTGAGCTGTTTGATAACTCCATTTAATGTAGCAGGCTGTGTGGATATTGACCCCCCACAGGGACAATGGACCTGAGAGGGCTAGACAGTACAGAACCCATGTTTTGGGGAAATTTTGTGACTGGGAGTGTGTTGGGGTCACCCAGAAAATAGTAACCAAGGCTGGTCAAAGCTGGAGTGTTGCTGACAAGCTGCTGGGATCAGAGCTGTTAGACCAGGGCTGCAGCTATACACAGGTAATCAGGTTGTGAGCTACACATGCTCTCTAGCTGTTTGAGAGCAGCCCAGGTTGGAAGTGACGACAGCAAAGCATTGTGAGGCACCTAAGGTTGATGGGGAGGTGGTGACAACTCCTCACTGGTCTGGATTGCACTGTAAAATGCGACAACTTATTTTAGTCTTGATATTTAAATTTTCATGTTCTGAAAGCCTGCAATTCTAGAACTAGGGTGACCAGATGTCCCGATTTTATAGGGACAGTCCTGATATTTGGGGCTTTTTTTTTTTTTAATATGGGCTCCTATTACCCCTCACCTCCTGTCCCGATTTTTCACACTTGCTGTATGGTCACCCTATCTAGAACTGCTCTTGTACTCACTTATCCATTCCCTCTTTCAATTTGGTGTCAGAAAGGATTAGCTGTTTGTGAGAAAGTTATGAACAGCAAAGACGACATTTTTTAAATAACTTTTTACAACAGAATTCCCAACAGAAGCAAATTTTTCAAGTGTTTGCTCTTTAAGGCTGAATTTTGTAAGCACTCAACATTAAGCCTGACATAGTAATTGGGACTCAATATCTAGGACCAGTCTTTGGGACTTAAAAGCCCATTTGTCTCCCAAACTTTAAATTTCTGAGGTCCTTTTACAAAGGAGAAGCCACCTTTCACTTGAGACTATTTCAAGCCTATTTCACTGTGAAGGCAACATTCATTCAAAACAAAAATGAAAACTACAATTGAAAGTGTGTCAGAGGGTTTATGCTGAAAGTCATTTTTAGGTATCAGCTATCATCCCTGCATCCACCCAAGGCCAGTAAGCCCATGATCCAAATTCTGCCCCTACCCTGCTAATTTTAAGATACCCCTAACTAGCTCATGGTTAGAGGGGAATTACCTGGCCCTCTGCTAATTATGCTAGGGCATCTTCATACTACCTCTTGATCAGCAATTGGCCAAGCTACCTCCTCCTTCCCCAAGTTATTACTTACATCATCCTAAAAAAATCAGACTGACAGGCATCTACTGATAAATTGACATAGTTCATATTCACAGGCATGAAGAGCTGGGAAAACCACATTACTCCTCTTCACATAACTTTTTTTTTGAAGTAACTACAAACTTCTTAAGGGCCAAAGCTTCCTATTACATTTTAGCTAGAACTAGGTCTATGGATAGGAGTGGTGTTTCCCATTGCTGTCTTTTTATAAGCTGCTTACTATGGTCTCAAGCTTCATATGTTCCGGAAGTTAGGGAAACTGTCAACTTTTAAAAAGTAAAGGGTTGTTTTGCCAGAACAGGGCCCATTGAAGGGCATAAGCCAAGAACAAAAATAGTGCTATTGAATATATACAGAATGCTGTGAAAATGCACAAAGTAAACAAATGTCAAAAATCGCCCTTTAATTTTTCAGTTACAGTAATAAGAGAAGATAGTTGTCCATGTGAATTTTCTGCCTTTGTTACATGATTTTTTTCAAGTTGATTGTATCCCTTTAAAATAAGACAAACTTAAAGGGCCTCCACACAAATAAAAAGGTCATCTTCTAGGCTCTTCCAGAAATTCTACAATCTCGGAGAAGGAATTATTGTTTTATGTGTAGATATATACGTGTATGTTTAGTACATAAAATATATATATTATGCATAGAACATAAAATGCATTTGTTACTCTGAGACTATCAGCAGGGTTGGCAGAGCATTAACAAATGTGTCAAGTTTTAAACATACTTCTCCCTCCCTCATTTCATAATCTCAGATGAAGACAAAAAAATGCTGACGTAACACTGGACGGATTAACGCACACGTTTCTACCACATCAGTCACTGGATGACTACAGCAACCACGAGAGAACCCTAATTTCCTTTAGATCATTTTCTCTCTCAAAGACATCCGAAAAGAAGGTACAGTGCAGTAACCCACTTCCTATTGACAATTGCACTCTGCAACAGTAACTTTCTAAAGCAACTTTTTTCCATCATGAAGTCAAAACAAAACAAAATTTTAACTGTAAAAACATCTTAAAATAGTTAAGTACTGTTAATTTGTATATCCCTGCACGCTAAGTGCAAAAACTGACTGTGCAAAGTTAGGGTTGGAGAGAAACTACAAAATGTTTGGAATTTCTTAACATACAACTTTTGCTTTTTGCTGAATCCATGTGAGGGAAGCTGTTCTAGTTTCCCCTCATATGGCAGGTGTACATATTCCAATAAGGGACACTGAAAAAGGGGCAACAAGACATCACTGATCAGGCTGTCAGCCAGTGTGTTTAACTTATGAGCATGTGTAGTTAAAGCAAGCAGCAGTGCCCCACACCTAAAAAAAACCCATTGATGTATTCCCAGTCTGACTTGCTTACTTTGGGGATAAAAATAAGATGTTACTAATTTTGCGCCTATCAACAGTGCAGTGGAAGAGTCAGCTAGATTCCTTTTCTAGCTCCTGCACCAAATGAACTGGTCAGCCAAATTCAGATTGCATAGTTCCACTTCTTTTGTTCTTTATTATATTAGAAACTAAGAATTAAAAAAAGCAATTCAATTAGCCTTATTGCCCCTCAGTGTTTTGTCTTAGCCCTTGTTTCCAGGGCTTCACAGCCTGCTGAGGTGTTCCCTCCATCCAGATCTTGCTCTCTACAGACTTCTCCATCCCAGGCCTTCCACTTGATCTGTACAGAGATTGCCCCTCCCAGGTCCTTCCACAATTCTCAGTCTCTTGACCTGTTCTCCTGCACGAAAGGCAAGCAGCCTTATATGCAATTTCAGAGAGAACATATAACTAGGAACAAGAATGAGACTTACAACTACAGCTCCCAGTTTTAAAAGGCTTACTCAAGGGTGTGCATAGGGGGTGCAAGCAGGGGCAGGCTCCCCCCTCCCATAGTGGTCAAGGGCACAGAACTTCTCCAGACCTGGGGCCATGGAGGCAGGGAAGATCAAGCTCCTGCCCGGGGCTGGGTGGAGGGAGGGAAGATTGAGCTCCTCCCGGGGACAGGGGAGGCAGTGAGCTTCTGTGCCCCCCCCCCCAAAAAGGGGTCAAAATTAAAATTCCTGAACACATCCCTGGCCACTTACATGTCCCAAACCCAGTGCCTATTTCTAAATGGTATGTGTAACAGGATAGCAAGATATACAAAAAGTCACTGAAAACACAGTAGCCTACTTCCACAATTTTATGTGGTTGGTTAGCATTATGAATTTACTATTTGTGCATTCACAAGATACCACAGCTCCTTTATGCAGATTAAACAAAACAAGAGCATCTACCATGAATTGAGTCAAGTGACAATATCCAAAAGAGCCTCAAATCACAGAAGCATCCTGCACTTTCCACATCCAATAGTTAAATAAAGTGGAAATCTAAAAAGTGTTAAGATTTGAAATCTGAAAGAACAAGGATTTCAAAACGTCAAGATTCCATCCTTCAGAAGTGCCATATCTGGGGACACAACGCTAAAAAAAAAAAATGTACATATTACACATTCAGCACTTGATAAGTCTGGATGTCTGAATTCAGAGACAAGTAAAGCGTTCATACCAAAACCAAAGTACCACCAACTCTCAGTCACTAAAAAGGATTAAGTGGCAAGATCTAGCAATGGACAGAAGGAAAGCATTCTGTTCCTCCTCCTGCAATACTGAAGGATTGAAATGCAGAAGTAGGCTTCCTGTTCCCTTGTGACTCTTGTCCCTCTATCCTTAGTAGGTTTCAAGAGTACTTTGACACAAATCTACTCCCAAAAATGTGTTTAAAGGTGACTGATCCTGTACCTACACCATCCTTCCCAAAAAAGTCAAACTGGCTCCCAGAAGCAAACAGAAGAATTGATAGTCTTTTATATCCATCTCCAAATGACAAAAGGAAAACAAGGTGAAAGACACAAAAGTTGCTATTTTCATGAAGACATTTCACTAGGATCTTTTGGTTTTGAGGTAAACCCTCAATTCCAAGCCATCTTGATTTTAGTAAGAGCCAAAATATATGATTTTTTGCACAGCTTTACCTGCAGAAAGGAGTTATAGCTGACTATATTAAATGCATCTTCGAAACGCAATAAATAGTGTTGCGGAGGAAATAATGAACTGGGAAACAACCACCAGAAGCATATTGCATTTTGATCCTTTGTAAGAGAAACATCTTTAAACTGTGCATTTGTATTCTCCTTTGCAAATACAATTTTAAATTATTTAGCATTATTATAATCAGTTAATAGCGACAGCTCAAGGTAAGAGTGCTTAATACTTCCCCTTATAAAGCCATTTTTCAATTGCTTATAACTTTGTTAAATTGTTTGGTGGAAGTTCTTTATGCTTGCTCTCTGCCCCAGGCAAAGCTTTCTTTTCTAAAGATTTCAGTGAAAATCATTCAGATATTTTGAAGAATTCGGTTTTGCAAAGCTACTTTTAACTATCCATCAATTTTGGTGAAGAACAACAGTACCTCTGTGCTTTGGAGCAGGAATGTAAGTTTAGCATATAGACAGTCCTGGTGACAAAGGTATCTTTTGCAGTCATGATAATCCATCCAAATTTGGCAGTTATGTCTCTGGAAATGGCAATCTGCATATGCTCATTGTTTGTTAGAGACCTAGTGTGGGATTGTTGTGCATGAGAGTGTGGGAAACTGATATGCAAGTTTCTAGGATGAGGCTAGTTTTTATCTGCTGGTAGGCAGTAATAGGATAATAAATTAAAAAGCTGTCTAGGATGATGTTATCCAATGAAGTTACAGCTGCTGCCTGTGTGTATTTTATTAACCAATTAGCAATTGCTTGATTGCTTGCTTTAAGTGTATAAAGATGTATGCTGGAGAGAAATAAAATGACTTTGCTTTCAATCATATTGATGGTCGAGCTCTGTCCACGCACGCCTGCGCTGCAACAACCTATTACTAATATTTCAGAACATGCCAATTCCCCTGTGCATGCTCCAGCCCCACTACAACTCTACATGACAGAGTTAGAGCTCTAGGTGGGGAGATGAAACAACATCAGTCACAGCTATTCTTCCCTTAAAGTCAAAGGTGCACTGAGTTGGGAGCCAGGAAACCATCATGAATCCTAGTCTCAGTTCTTATACCAACCAGTGTTAATTCTGTGTACTTCACAGCTGTTACAATTAAGCAAGGTCTTAAACCCTTATGTTAGGGTGTGTCTACACGAAACACTGGATTTTTCACACCCCTGAGAGATATAGCTATGCTGATGTAAATTCCCAGTGTAGACCGGCCTTTAGGAGATAGCTATTCTTTATTCTACAAGTAAGGTAATGGATACTGTACAAAGTTACTTCTAACACAGCTTGAGCATAGCCCATCCCAGCCACACTGCCTTTCAGAATGTGTGCACCAAATTTACATCCTTGCTGTGCCGCCTAATTAAACACTGGACCACATTGCTCTGCAGAGCAAGACAAAGCCAGCACTCCCAACTGTCAACCTTCTCTTGGTACTTAGCAACTAGCTATGTAAGCTACTTGCAAAAAGTAGTGCCTGGTGGGACTAGTGGCTGGTTCCAATAGAGACTAATAGTTCTCTGCTGCCAGTTACTCCTTTAACTCTTTAGAAGTGTGTGCTGTGTATTTAAAGGTGCTGGGTTCCAAACTTGCTAGTGACACATGTGGTTCCACATGATGGAATGTGTTTTTTCAGTTTGCTCTTTTAAAAATCTAGGAGATTAGTATTCTTGGGACATAAAAAATATTATGTAAAGTTGCAAAGTCAAGCAATCAAAAGCTAGGAAAATCCAGTATCATGGTTCTATGTTCAACCTTAATCCAGCCCCATCACTTTTATCCAAACACCACATTCTTTAGTTACATTATCACATAACACTTCTGATTTTGCATAACATGCACAGTGAATGCAGCAGAGGGTTGCTAGTAGGGAAAAGAGGTTCTCTTGTGTTTAAGGCACTAGACTGGGACCTGAGATAGCTGGGATCTATCCTTGGCTTTAAAGAAACCTACTATGATGCTGAACAAGTGCATCATAATGCATACATACTGAAGCGAGCCAGATTAAGGAAAACCTAAATCTGGCATTTCCAACTTGAGCACTTGACACTGCAATATTAGCATTCTTTAATTTATAGTCTTTTGTATATAATATTGAAAGACATCTAGCAGTTAGGGCACTGGACCACATGCCAGGAAATCTGGATTCTATTTAACTTCACCACTGAGTTGCTGCGTGTTCTTGGCCAACTCACTTCTCCATTTTATGACAGTGTCCCCTTCTGGAGATTATACTTACCTGCACTTTTCTTTGTAAAGCACTGAGATCTACAAGTGAAAAGCACTTATACTAGAGATATCAAGCTGTATTCTGTTTTATGTCACTATGACATAACCTGAAGCTAAACTGAAGTCTCTGTACCCTTATCCAACTGGTTGATGGTCAGGTCACAGCCATTTCAAAAGTATCTAATAGATGTACAAGGTAAGACACTCCCCCACCACACACATCCCTTATTTAAGTCTGAAATTTGCTGCCAACCTTGCTCCCATTTTCATCTACTGCCCCAATCCATCTGGCAAGACTATGCACTACAGCACTGTCAACTAAAGTTTTCATTTTAACTTTTAAAATATATGCATTGTGTACTCAACATTCCAAGTTTTACTTTTCATTCTGTTTGGACAGCCAAGAGACAGAGGAAGCAGCACTACTGTACACTTTAACAGTAGTTACAGTACAGTTAAGCAGAAAACTCTGAAAATCAAATGGCTATTCCCACCTAAGTAGTCTCCTGCTTAAGGACATGCTGGGCCAGGAGAAAGTCATTTTGAAATTAAACCAAAGCTGAACTTCCCAGATAACTGAAAGTAAGTCCACACAGTTTCAAAGCGCCTGAGGCAACTGACTAGGGCTTGAGCTGCAAGGTTAAAAATAGCAGGTTAGATGTTTGGGCACTGAGACCCTCCTCTCTTGCTAGGTTTCAGAGCCAAGGCACCACCCCAAGCCTGAACACCTACAATGCTATTCTTTGCCTCACAAGCCCTAGTCAATTGACCCAGGCTGAGACTTGCTTTTGCAAGGGTTTTTTAGTTTGTTTGCTGTGTAGTTGCTGTGTACCCAAAATAGACCACAAGTATTGGGTTATTTACAGTAGGTAAATTTTGGGAAGTTCCCACCAATGCCAACATCAGTTCAGCTCTGCCAGTGGTTGCAATGTTTGAAGTCCTAGCTACTGGCTACCACTGGGACTTTCAGCCCTGTCAACCAGACCTGCTTTGAGCAGGATTAGAAGACACTGTGCTTAGACACCAACACCCAGTTTACATTAGGGCTCCTGACATGGATGGCACTCATGCAGCTTTAAAAAAAAAAAAAAAAGTTTGCAATGCTGAAAAACTTTTGTGAAGTCTCCCTAGTGTACATATGCCCCTACAATTAGGCAAATTCCAACACAAAAGCATTTAAAAAAAAATTTTGGTGCTGCATTGTGTAGAACATTACAACACAACCTTACTGGTTCTTTTAACAGAAAAATCAAGCTCCTTTTAATGATTCATAAATATTCTTACTGTACTACTAGTTGCTGGCACACAGATCCATTATCTGTTATCAGTTCATTCAGTTTTAATTCAAGGTGAACTTTTCCCTGCAAAAAATAAAAATACCGCATGTAAATATTTTTGAAATCTTTTATTTCAAAAGTAGTAACAGCACATAGGAAAGTAACTTACACATACTTTTAAAATATAATTTATCCCTCTATACAAGATATAGAACTCATTTAAAAAAAATCAGACATGCTAGCAGAAAATGGAGGCAAATCAATGGCATACTAATGCTGAGGGGAACATTTCTGGGTAAAGAGCTCACTCCTACTCTCACTGACTTTAATGAAACCCATTGTCAATCTTGCTAGAGCCAACTAGTAATTTAGGGCCCAGTCCTGCTCTCACTGAGCTAGCAAAAATGAGACAAGCAAGTCTTGATATGCAATATATAACCAAACATCACTATACCCAGCAATATGGAACTCTAGAACCTTCATTGTTGCCTGTTCTAACTAGGTTTAGGAGGATGAGAGGCTGCCAGAAATATTTATGAGTGAAAACTGAGAAACACGTTATTACTGTTTATTACATGCACAGCTCTAGCAATGTGCTAAGTGCTTTCCAGACTGAGGAAGTGACCTCTTCTCGTTATCTAAGTGTTTGATCTAAATGACAGAAAGTAGTGAAGAGCAGCGAGAGTGAACTTTACTTATTTCCATGATACATGTCTCATGATTCAGTTTAGCGTAACACTTCTCTGCAGTGACAGCTAGGGTTTATAAAACAATACTCAAAATATTTATATGCTGTTTGATACAATGAGAGATACCATTTGATTTCAAACAGATTTTGAAAATGATGTGTGGGAGTTCTGTTATTTGTTAATAGCCTTTGTGCAGTAGTCACCCAAATAAGTGTACTTAATGTAGAACCTCATTCACACAAACAAAACCAGCAATTGTTTCAGTTACAGCTCTGTGAGGACAAAGAGTAAGCCATTTTTTTCCCCATACCCTCTGTAAATGATGATGTATCCAACCAACTTTGGGACAACACTGCAAAATTAACATACATCCATCTTCACTACATCTCAATGATAACACTCATTTGACCTGGATACAAAACCAGAATGGTTACTTATTCTACAGTAACTGTAGCTCTTCTAAATGTTGTAGTTAGTGTGGATTCCACTGTAGGGGGATATACACCTCATACACATAAGTTTGGATTTTTTCCTTTTTACTAGCAGTGTCTATCAGGGCTGCACATGTGCCCTATGCTTCTTCGTGCTCTCACATGAGATCTTAAAGGGCAGGGCAGCCATGACCTACCGTCAGTTCCCTTGCAAGTCCAACCCCATGTTGCTAAAACCTCCAAATAATGGTGATGGAGGACAGATTGTGGAATTCACACTGACTACAACAGCTTCATGAACCACAGTTTTTGTAGGGTATGCAACTATTTTCTCTCCTTCATGTATATGTCAGTGTGGATCCCACGGTAGGAAACTGACAAGCAGTACCCTCACTGGACAGTGACATCAAGGAGTTTCAGCTGTCATTTAAACAGATTGAAATATTACTCTTCCAAATATGGCATCCAACCTAGCTACCATTCAAGTGCATAAAATATTTTAACAAAGTTAGAGGGCTGCTTCCCATAGCTGCCTGGTAGATCTTGGAGATCTGTATGTTTTGAAAGCAGATAGACAATGCCATCTGTATCCTGGTAGTGTGTGCCTGGCCATTTGAAGGGAGAGGCTTGCCCACTTGACAGCAGATGGAAATTCACTGTGTGATCCACTTTAAAATACTCTGCAATGAGATAGCCTGGCCTTTTGATATACCAGATGTCACGGAAGACCAGACCTGGTGGAATAGGGCACAGCAGCTTTTGAAGGCGGAGTTCTCTAGACTGGATGCAACATGGGTCTCAATCTTGTCAAATTCACAGATGTATCAAAGGACCAGTGTGCATTGCCAAAGAAAAGCAAGTCCTCAATCATAACCTCTCTCTCTTTAGGGATGACCCAGTGAAGCTTAGAGCCATGATGCTCTGTGCATGGTTACTACAGTCGCTAAAGACCTGATCATGCCATCTTAACAGCATAATTAAGGAAGGTTAGCTAGTGGTCAAGCTCTTTTCTACTGTCATGAGGGATCTTTACAAGGAAGGCTGTCATCCTGTCTCACATCAGAAAGTTATACTTGGCCAGGAAGGCCTGGCAGCAGCCATGCACCGATATAGTGACACTAAAGAGAAGGACTTCTTCCCAAACAGGAAGAGCCATTTGGGGTCTTCATCTCTGGCATCTTTTTGTTCTCTCTACTTTTCTTTTTCAACACAACTAATAAGTCTAGGTTTATGTAACTGCACAAGTACTCAAATCCTGACTAGGGTACCATGTTTTGTACATGTATTCTCTACATGTTTTGTTTGATGGCTGGCATCTGCCCCAGGACTTCAGGTGGTACTAGTAGTTTCCTATTAATGGGGAGTATGAACCTGGCTGGACCACAAACTGACAGGGTGTCTGCTGATGGAGATTTCAGAAGTCTCACAAGCTGAGTCTAGGACAGTGGTTCTCAAACTTTTGTACTGGTGACCCCTTTCACACAGCAAGCCTCTGAGTGTGACCCCCCCTTATAAATGAAAAAAACAACAACACTTTTTAATATATGTAACACCACCATTATAAATGCTGGAGGCAAAGTGGGGTTTGGGGTGGAGGCTGACAGCTCGCGACCCCCCCATGTAATAACCTCATGACCCCCTGAGGGGTCCCAACCCCCAGTTTGAGAACCCCTGGTCTAGGGAATACGTACAAGACACTCCTGCACAGCTGTGAAGTTACCCAATGCAAGGATTCTGCTTCACCCAGTGTCAAGGAGGAGAGATCCTTTGATGTTGACAAGGGATACTAATGTTGCTCAGTCCCTAGATCTGCCTCCTCTTGATATTCCCCCATTGGTTGTCTGTCCAGAAATGCCCCTTAGGAGAGAGAGAGCTCTTGCTCTTCCTCTGTGGTGGAAACTGGCTCCTCAGTAAAAAGGAGAACATTGGGGCCCACAAGAGGGCCATGGTGGCATACTGTTTGGGTACAGATAACTCAAAGGCTGTTGGCTGGACCAGTGCCAGTCTTGGTGGGACAGTGGTTGCTAGGGCCTGTAGGAGAAACCTGCAGCTGTCTCAGTAACAGTGATCACAGACCTTGGTTGTAGTGGGGGACATTCTTTGCTAGATGATGGTTAGACCATACACCACAGTGTTGGTGAGTAGAACTCTAGGAGTAACAAGAGATGCACCAATGCAGAGACAACAGACCTGGCCTGCTGGAGACCAGGGTCGTTGCCATAAGGATAGTCAGTGTTGGTGAAGTATCCTGCCTTACAGTGTACTTCTTCTCTCCACCCAACAGTGCATAAGGCTGTTCTCCAGAAGCTGTCTTTGCACCTATGGGAGGACACTGAGCTCCTTGAATTTCTGCCTCATTCATAGAAGTCCCTTTCGTTGCCTGACTTCAAATCCAGAGGTACAGATCAACATCAAAACTGGGGTTAAGCTGACTTTGGGGTCAGTGCCGGGTCTTTCACTGGCTCTATCTTCTTTGCAGTAATCTTAGAAATTGTCAGTCTGCTTAATAGGTGGCGGCTTGTCCATTAAGAGGATTCTGGTGCTTGTTTCCTCCAGGTCTGATGAGACCTTCATGGACTACTCCAGAAGGTGGAGTTTCAGCTTTGCATCTCAATATGGGAAACCTCACATAGAAGGGTAAGCATGCAGGGCATCAGCATGACCAGACAGCAAATGTGAAAAATCAGGACGGGGGTGGGGGGTAATAGGAGCCTATATAAGAAAGACCCAAAAATCAGGACTGTCCCTATAAAAAAAAAAATCAGGATATCTGGTCACCTTAGGGTATCTACTTGGAATGTGCAATTCCCCCAGGCAGAAGAGACACCTATTTTGCTTGTCCTTGGGGGGGGGGGAGGGGGGGGGGGAAGAGAGGAGAGAGAGAAGGGAGAATTAGTCCCTGGCAGGATGGACAGGGCTTGAAGCCCACAGGTTTCAAATCCACTACTTGAGAAGCCCTGAATGGGGCAGGGAGGATGTCTAACCAAAAAAGTTCAGTCCAGACCATTAATAATCAGTTCATGGCATTCAAAACAGGAGATCAGAAATGGCTCTAAAGATTTGCAGAACATTTTGAAGTTCAATCCAAGTTGAAAACTAGAGGGTTGAACACTCGCTAGGATCCGTCTTGCTGCCACAGGCAATAAGGAAACTGAGGAATGGTCGTGGCCAGCCCACTATTCACTCCCTCAAATGGGATCCTGAGGAAGCAAAGGGCAATGTGCAGCCCTGATGGGCACTGCTATTAAAAAAATAAAATAAAATCCAGTTTTGCATGCATGAGGCACATGTGCACCTAGAGTGGGATCCACAATGACATAGCTAAAGACTATACAGTTTTGTCAGCCTAACAGCTTAAACAAAAGCCACAACACCAAGTGGAAAATGAGTTTGTGCCGTACCTACTATTCTATGTAGCCATGTCTATCTTTGGATTCTGGGGACTTGTCTACACTTACTGGGGGAATTGATGCGCAGTGATCAACGCTTCAGCAGTCGATTTTGTGGGTCTAGAGAAGACCTGCTAAATAGACTGCAGATCACTCTCCCATCAACTCCTGTACTCCACTGGATCAAAAAGAGTAAGGGGAGTCAACGGAAGAGTGTCTCCTGTTGACATCATGTAGTGTGGACCCTGCGATAAATAGATCTTGCACTATTCATGTAACACAAATTGCGTAGCTTAGATTGACTTTTCACTGTTGTGTAGACAAGGCCTGGGAAAATCTGGGCTGCTATTCTAAGGTGCCTCAGCAAGGGACAGAGTGCCCACAGGTCATACACATCAGGTGAGGGGAGCACAGCGGAAAACATACAGGGCACTGCACTATGGGATGTATTACTGCAGAGCCAGGAAGAAGGGGAAAAAAAAAAAAGTCAGCCAAAACACCAAAAACCCCACAACCTTTTACCCTGTTTGGTTTTGGGGGGTTTGTGTGCTTTTTTTTGGGTGGGGGGGGGGTCATGGAAAAAGCCTTCTGCAGGGCTTGCTGGATCCCTAGGGATAGCTAACAGTGTGAACCAAAGTAGGCCTTGTCAGAATAGTAATACTTAGGTAGCAGCTAACCATAGGGTAACCGGATAGGAAGTGTGAAAAATCGGGAGGGGGGTTGGAGGTAATAGGAGCCCATATTAAAAAAAGCCCCAAATATCAGGACATCTGGTCACCCTAGCTAACCAAGTAAGCACCTTTCTGACTAGAGAGGATGGTATAAGAACACACCGACCTCTCAAGAGATGGTACAAGGACACACAGACCCGGTGTAAGATAGAGATGGAAGATGTATAATGAATAAGGCAGGGAATTGCAAGAAGAGAAAGGATTATTTCCTGGTTAAGGTAGCTGAATTTAGCCCTGTAGAGATGGATTGTGTCCCTACCTGTACTATACAATTCCTTTGTGATGCTAGACAAGTCATGTAAATAAATAATTTTTTTCCCCACAGGTGATGAAGAACTGCATGTCCTTCATTTTCTGGGTAAACCACTTTAGACTCGAGTCTGATTTGCAGAAGTGGTGAGCATTCACAGCTGCTGCTGAAGTCAACAGGAGTTGTGTTCTGGATGTATAAAATCCTATATAGTAAGAACTCTAAAACAAAAAATTGGATTCTAGGCATCTCCAATTGGACACCCAAAAAATTAGCGCATACTTCTGACTTCAATCTCTGTGCCTCAGCTCCCCAGTTGTAAAAAGGGGATAATACTCCAACTTACACAGGTGTGAGTGAAAATTTATGTTTGTGAAGCACTCAGATTTTATAGGGACAAACACAGAAATACTCGTGAGGAAATTAGTATGTCTGCCTTTAGAGTATGGTTTGGATGGTGTGCAGTAAACAAGGCCTGGAGCCACATAATGAATATCAGGATAAACAGTGAACTGCTACCAATTCTGTAAGAACCATCCATCCATCATGGGCTCTGAATGAGGCAGAGGTCCTGTGGAAAAATTAATGTGATTCTGTAACTAGACTGTATCAGTGACTATACGTAAAGGGGTCAAATCAAATATTTCACAGGCAACCTTAAATTTGGCATTTTCTAATTTGAGTGCTTAATTTTGTGATAACATTCCTTCAGGGTATTTTTATACGTAATTTACTATGTTTTCTAGGAAAGCAAACTAGAACACACAAATTCCACAATGTGGAATCATACTGACTACCCATGTGGGTCATTGAAAGGATAAGAACTTTCAGATCTACAGCATGGACCTCTACCACTTGAACTAGTGGAGTAATTGGTAATTGTAAGAGGCTGTTATCCTCTAGTGTAGATAAGCCACTTTGCCAGTGTGTTTCACAGCTATTTGTTGACAGCAGAGAAAGTGAGACTCTCAAGAAACCTGGGTTCAATTCCCAATTATTGAAGGGAATGTTCTTTAGTGGTTATAAACTTTTCTGCCTTTGTCCCTTCCTCTGCTCCTTCCCAACCCTTACTCCACAGTCCTCCTTGTGCTGCTTCTGATTGCCCCCCGCCTGTGTGTCAGGCTGCTTCTTCCTCCTCCACATTGTCTGGGAGCCAGAAGTGAGGGGAAAGTGTCTCTGCTTTAAGTTCAGAAAAAACAATTACAAGGGAAGTCCTGTTTCACCCCTTGCAGCCCAGGGAAGGAGCACGTCCAGAGATCTTTGGAGAATTTAGCTCTAACAAGTTTCTACTTGGCAAGTGTGAACTGTTATTTTCAGAGGCTCAAAACTTGGCCAAACGAGGGCTGCTTTTTACAGGGGTGCCAAAAGGCACTTCCCTGTTGCTAGGGCTGCACTCCTACCATTTCAAATCTCTGATATAAAGCATGGAGGTGCTAGAGCTTTGAGGAAACTCTTGCATTTAAAAAAACAAAAACCCATGGACAAAATAAGCACCCCCCCCCCCAAATCTCATGATTGGAAACAGCTAACATAACATAACATATGGAGATATACCTATCTTATAGAACTGGAAGGGACCTTGAAAGTAATTGAGTCCAGCCCCTGCCTTCACTAGCAGGACCAAGTACTGATTTTGCCCCAGATCCCTAAATGGCCCACTGAAGGATTGAACTCAGAACCCTGGGTTTAGCAGGCCAATGCTCAAACCACTGAGCTATCCCTCCCCCTGAACCATTTTAGATGAAACTTTGAAAAAAATAATTCAACCTATAAAGTTTCAACCCTAACAACTAAAGGAAACTGAAAACAGTCTTACAATGGCAAGTGTTGGGCAACCTTAATTATAAATCATCACTACCAGTTCTTCCTATAACAGATAAGCAGATGCAATACATGCACACACGGAGAGGAAATGGAGACAATATTGGTCAGCATGATACACAGTGGCAGCAAATGATATTTTGTTAAAATTTTGCCTCACCATACTGAGCATCTGACGAATTGTCAAATCAACTACACATCACATTACTCCTCCTCCCTCTCCAACTACAGAGAAAGGTAGCATCCTATCCCTCTTTAAAGGAGGGGACACCACTTCTCTTTCCCAGTGGTGGGAAGCAAGCATCTGCTCCCTGTTACTTTTCCCCACACACCCCACCCAAACCAACTTTCCCCGGCAATGCCTCTGAAACGGTTAGTACCAACAGACTCTTATTGCTGATCTTGTTGCATGGAAATAGTTGGCACCACAGCAGGGGTCAGTGCAGATAGCCCAGGTTCTGGAGCTGGAGCCAAGGACCCCTGATATGAAGAGGCTGGTAGCAGGGAGCATCTCATGCCAGAGGACCCCTTCCCCGGCTCTTCTGAACGCTTATTGTTGGATGACACCAGGGACCTAGATTGTCTAGTACAGTGCTTCTCAAAAGTAGTGGTCCGCGGACCGGGGTTTCCTTATAAGAGCATCGAATAGGATAATAATATGGTACCAGTCCCTGGCACATTGAAAAAAAAAAAAAAAAAGGCTGGTCCCCCACATCAGATAACTTGAAGCACTGGTCTAGTGGACCCAAATCTTGGCTCCTTGGATAAATCCAACCTCTTGTACTTCTTCTTGGAGATCAGGGAAGGGGACTGGTGCCAATGTTCCAAGGTAATATCTGGAGGGGCACTCCACACTGATGCTGAAGCACTCAATGTATTTCTCAAGCAGGAAGAGTGAGCACAGGACAGGATGTGATGCAGCCTCGCTTCTCTGCCTTTCAGTGCTTATAGTTTCTGCAAGTTTGGCAGCAGTCCCCAATGTAGTCCTAATTTTAAGGAAGTGGGACAAGATTCCCACACCAGCACAGATATTTTGCAGCTGGGAAAAGGCTTAAATCTTGGAGACCAAGGCATAACCTGGTACCAGGAGTCAGCGACTCCTGACATTCCAATAAACAGACATTCCAATAAAATAACATGCCAATCTAAAAACTAACAAGTACCAACTATTTATAAAAGATAGGATAAAGTTCCATGTTATGAGAGAAAGCTTGCTGAAGCAAGCCAACATGCTCCTACCTCTGATAACAGCTAGGGCTTCGGACAAGGCAGCGAAAGGACACATGCACTGCCCTGATGGAGATTTTTCACTTAGCATAGTACCCAACTCTGGTGCATTGGGAGTACACACAACTGAAGTGGAATGTACATGTATAATCATTCAAATAACTCCTCTAATGACTGATCTTGCTAACAGCCTGTGTCCTCTCCCTCCTCCCCGTACACTATTTAAAGGAAAAATATTCATTATAGTTAAACTGTAAGGTCTTTATGGATGTGAAAGTTAATTTACATAGCATGCATATCAGAGACACTAAGCACACAAGTATAAAATAATCTGAACATTGTCAGAAATACTAGAGAACACCCAGAGAGTTAAAGCAAAAACCTCAAAACACACAATGCTACTTATCAGCTCAAAAAAAGCAGTAAGTAAAACACACACTTTCAACAGCTTGGAAAGTGTTCTGGGGCTCCGAGACAAGTTATGTAATATTCTTATATGCATTATGGCATGTATTAAAAATATAGTCCTATGTTTATTTCAGAGTCACTGTACACACTCCTCCCCATCAAGTTGGGGAGATTCCATCTCACAGTGGCAGCTTCCCTCCAAATTTTCCACTATACTTAAGAACATAAGAATGTTCACACTGTCAGAGCAAAGGTCCATCTAGCCCAGTATCCTGTCTTCCGACAGTGGCCAACGACAGGTGCTTCAGAGGGAATGAACAGAACTGAACCATCAAGTGATTCATCTCTTGTCGCCCATTCCCAGCTTCTGGCAAACAGAACCTAAGGAGACCATCCCTTCCCATCCTGGCTAATAACCACTGATGGACCTATCCTTCATGAATTTATCTAGCTCTTTTTTGAATCCTATTCAAGTCCCATTCAAATCCACACCATTGGCTTATTCTAGCTTCTCAGCACATTTCAGTCTCCTCCAGCTCAAATTCTAACCTTTTTCCTTACTGTCCCCAACACTTTGCTTCCACAGTAGCCAGAATATCATCCACTGTAACATGGAAATATTTGTGAGCGCATAAACCCAAACCACCAGGATTTGGTTAGCTTGGGATTCCCACTACTTGACACTATCAGAAGGCATGAGTATCATTTTAAGAGTTCAATGTCATCTTTTCTTAGCAGCAGGGTATGCAGGTATGGGTTTGCTCCCACAGAGAGGATCCTCAAAATAGATGTGCAGCCAATCATTTTTTTGTAGTGCTATACTGTAGATCTTCAGAGTTACGAACACCCGAGGAATGGAGGTTGTTTGTAACTCTGAAATGTTCTTAACTCTGAACAAAAACAGTTTTTTTCAAAAGTTTACAACTGAATATTGACCTAATACAGCTTTGAAACTTTACTATGCAGTTTAAGCAGAAAAATGCTGCTTTCCTTTTATTTATTTTTTAGTAGTTTAGGTTTAAACACAGAACTGTACTGGCTTTTTGTGTCTGCTGCTGACTGATTGCATACTTCCGGTTCTAAATGAGGTGTGTGGCAGATTGGTCAGTTCGTAACTGAGGTTCTTCTGTACATCCAAGCCAGGCTTGCAAGCCGACTTGGGACAGATGTTCAAACTTCCCTTTCTCCAGGAGAGATCTAAGCACTGTAAGTGAAGGCTACTGAACTTCACTCAGAAGCACAATGTTTCAGTTGCGCTGCATTCCAGCAAATTTGTTTCTGTCTGAGGGTAGGAGAAGAACCTAAGAAAATTTTTATAATACTACTTCCCATCTGCAGAACGTTGACAAGGTAAAAATTTTGGACCCTTCCCAATGTCTTTGACACTTGACTCTCAGTACATGTAAGACGGTTGAGACTATGAATTATGTAGCAGGGGCCATCCCCACTTCATCCAAAATACAGCCAAATTAGTTAAATAGAGATAGTAAAAGGAAAAATAATTAAAACTCTGAAATTATTTCCATTTCACAGTGCTCATAATGAGGAAACAAGTTGTTGGGTTTTTTCCAAATTTTGGAGATGCAGGTTAGTGTCATGTCTCCCCCTCGCCCTTTCCCCCCCCCCCCTTTTGGCCACTGACAGCAGTAAATGAGCAGAGTGTCCAGGGTTCCCCACCCCAACACACTTTTTATTCCCTTCTGCTTCCATTTTTCCTTTTTCTATTGTAACTTTTCCCAACTTTTTAAAAGTTCCTTTATTTTTTTCTTCTTTCTACTTTAAAAGGTAAAACATCAATTCACTATTAAATTCAGAGGCAAAAAAAGAAAAAAAATTCTAAAAAGATTAGTGACCAGAAACTGGAAAAAATGCTGCATATATTTTTAAATTGCTCGTCAAAATGACATCTTCCCTTATGAAAGTGTACTTTAACAAGTAATTGCCTCAGATGAAAAATTCTGAGCAGTTCTAAGTCAGTCATGTTCTTAACGTTAACTGAAAAGGAATCAGAGGCCTGATATCAGTTCAGAACTCCGTAAATAATTGTCAGTTACGGGTACTTTTTCCACCAGTGTAGTTATACTGGTATACAAACAACTTTATATCAGAATAACTGGATCCATATTACAGAAGGTTGTACTGTTTTAATTATACCGGTATAGTACAGCTTTTGTCTATAGACAAGCCCTAAATTAGGAGAAAAAATGTAAATGGTAACTAAAGCAAACTTGCAAATGTGTTTCAAGACTAACTTGGACTGTCTACCACACTTAACGTGTGGGCTAAAACCAAAGCCTTGTTAATAGTTAAAAAACCAAGATAGATATTGCCTTTATTTTTATGAGCTTTTACCTTCCTGTGCTCCAAATTGCCACTGTGGCCCAAATAGCATAGAGCTATTGGAACCACAGGTTTGCAGATAGGTCTATTGTCTCCATCTTAACAGCATCACTAGCTTCTTGCCTTAGAGAAGTCTTATTAACCCCTCTGAAGGCAAATTCAAGAACTTTTTACTTCATAAAGATATTTGCTATACATTACCATGTGGTTCTCTATCTTTCTACTGAATATTTATCAGGATTCAGTGATATTTCCAATTCTAGTTTATATTCAATATTTTTGAGCTGTTCTAGAAATTGTCAAAATTTGCTGAAATACTGTGATGTTTTGCATAGTTATTTTCACTTATCTAAAAGCCATGTGGCAAATAATGCATTCCCCATAGAAATGGTAAAATGCACTGGCTGGTAGTATAGTGCAAAAGAAATCAAGATAAGCTTGTTAGTAAGAAAAAAATTAAGTACTTCATGACTCCATCTAGTTTTTCTGCATCTGCAAATTGTATGCCAAAACATCTCCATAGTTAATTAGAATCAGAATCTCTATTGCTGACATTTCCCAAATAGGTGTTAATGTTATGTTAGTGATGGCCAACATTTTGCCTCTGTATGAAATTTAGGTCATTCAGCAAGCATATGGTAAGCACAGCTTCATTAAATAAAGATAAAAGAAAAGAAGTCCAAGAGCAAAAAAGTGTATCCTGAATACACCAAAAGGAACATATGCTACTTCAGTGCCATGTCATCCAGCTGCACTCAGAATTAGGGATGTGAGTGAGGTGGAAAATAGCAGAGAACAGATGGCTAAGTGCATAGTCTGAAGAATGGATGGTATAGAAAAAGCGGCATTTACAAGCCTCTTTTGGAAGAAGTGAACATTTCCTGCATTGTTATTTGAGAGCGCAAAGTTTGCTATTTTTCTGTATCTAGAACACTATACTCTAAAGTTGTTTATGAACAGCTTCATATTTGCCTAATACATGTAGATTATACAGCTAAAAGCAAGCTACTGTTCAACGTGTAAGAATCAAGTGTAATACCCACTTAAACCAAAGAAGGAATGAACTTTCTGAATGGCTTTCTAGGAAAAGGTTATGGTTGATTAGAACTCACATGGTACGGGGGGGGGGGGGGAGAGAAAGAGAGGGGAGGAGAATGAGACACTAAATTAAGCATTGTTTTGATTTGTTCTAATAGTATACGATATTAATTCAGACGTTTCTTTGCACAAAGACAGATTTTCCAACAAGTTTGGGCACACAACTCTGTGCCTACCTGCATGCCCAGGTAATGTAATTCTACATGCATAAGATTACAATGCACAAGTGGATAATTCTGGGCATTAACATGTCTACCCTATTTGAAAATCTCACCCATAGATTCCCCCCTTTTACAGAAAGTTTAATCCTCCTGACCAGATTAACTGAAGGGTTGTGGGTCCTGCCCTTGTGTAAGTTTGAGAAAACTCTGCTAAGTTTAAGATTTTTATACAAGTTGAATTCTACTGTAAGCAGGGAAATTGCATTAGTCCTCCTTTCAATCTGATGGAGAAAATTCAACAGGAGGCTCTTGAGAACCTCCTTGAGAACGCTGCTGCTGCGGTATCACAGCAGCAATGTTCTCAAGGAGGTTCTCAAGAGCCTCCTGTTGAATTGTCTCCATCAGATTGAAAGGAGGACTAATGCAATTTCCCTGCTTACAGTAGAATTCAACTCATCTCTAGGTGCGGATAAGACAATACTGCCAGCAGAACTTAACTCATAGGCTCAAGAAGAGAAAAATTATTTTTGGAATGTGCTCAGTGTCAGGTATTTAACAAAACAAAAACAAAAAAACCAAACACACACACTCCACAGAAAGGACACCTCAAAATACTCCAACTCTGAGGTCTTTCAAACACCATTCCAAATTACATATACAGCAACTCCTCACTTAGTCGTCCTGGTTAATCTTGTTTCGATGTTAAGTTGCTGATCAATTAGGGAACATGCTAGTTTAAAGTTTTGAAATGCTCCCTTCCAACCTTATTTGGGAGCTGCCTGTTTTGTCCACTGCTTGCAGGAAGAGCAGCCCGCTGCTGGTGGGTGGTTGGAACCAGGGTTGACCAGCAGCCCCCTGCTCAGCTCCCCACTCCTCTAAGTTCCCTGTGCAGCAGCTATCCCTCCCGCACTGCGATGTGCTGCTCCTGCCCTCTGCCTTGGAGCTGCTCCCCGAGACTCCTGCTTGCTGTATGGGGGGGGGGGAATTGGGGGAGCTAATGTCAGGGTGTCTGCTGCTCCCCCCTGCTTACCCCATCTTCCATAGAGCAATGGGGGGGGGGGGGACAAGTAGTCATGAGAAACAATACAACATATCCATTTTAGAAACTCATGGATATTACTATTAGAAATGAAGCAGGCACTTAAAGTTACAGAAATTACCCAGGTGCTCCCCATCCATCTGGCAAAGTTTTCTGTAATTCCTAAAAACATTTAACTTTTACCATATATGTAACATTTTTTCTTTAAATTTTAACATTAATAGTTACCTGGACCTCTGAATTAGAATCAACAGGCTGAAGCAAAAACCATGTCTCTTTGCTGGTATATTTGCATAAGTCCTCTTTTTTGATTGCTACCTTTCCTACAGAAAAAGAGTGTGATAATGTAAGAAACTGACTTTCCCATGGAAGCATTACATATTTCTTTTAATAAGAGACAACTTCAATCTAATCTTTAAAAAATTCAAGTTGTTTAACATCCCAAACACAAAGTGGCAAATGTACTATAATTTTTAAAATTCTTTGTTCTCCTTTGATGCTGTACGAAAGACCCAAACAAATAAAGGGAAACTACTCATGTAATGAAAACAGTGAAAAAGGACTATACAAACAGTAAACAAACTGGAGGAAGAAATCTCTCTTTAATTGTACTCAGTACCTTGGATGCGACAAGTAACAGTGCTAGGTAAAATTAAACTTCTGCTTGAAAACAAGTTAATATGTCCCTTTAAATGCTAAACAAAATTAATGTTTAAGAGAACAATAAAGGCGCTGAAGAATGTTTAAAAAATAGAAAATTAAAAGGTAGATAGCTTTTGCACTGATTGCTATTTGAAAAGCCATTATACCAAATTATCTGGCACACTGGCACAAAGTATTTCCTTCCTCAGTTCAAGTAATGGGAAATAACTATTTCCACTGAACACTTAACTAGAGTTTTTAAAGGAACTATTTATCCAAAGAGTCTTCACAAAAGCAGTGGCAAAAGGGCAATTATACAGTGAAAACAGTTCATTTCCTTTCATTTTATCAGGTAAAGCAGCCTATTCATGTAAAACATTTTGCAGCATATGTACCTTTTAGCCATTTCATGACAAAACTAAATGTCTTAGGAAGTCTTCAGCAAAATTAAAAAAACCCAAATAGTACTTCCACTACATATCTCCAAATACAAGCAAAGATCCAAATATTTTGTTGGCATGGAGCTGTAGAAACCAAAGGGCAAATTACATATTTTTTCTGAAATTCACTGAATCTGGTGAGTAATTATATAAAGTTGTTCTATCACCCTCAAAGAGGGCCAAGTTAAAATAGGACTAAATTAAGCAGACTCCTGTATCCAATATAGAATAGTACTGTATTTTAATTATTTTTAAAACTGTGTGCTGAGCTAAAATGGTCTGTACAAAACAACAACAAACACCACCACCCCATATACTGCACCTTTAGACCATGGGTGGGCAGACTATTTGGCCCGAGGGCCACATCTGGGAATAGAAATTGTATGGCAGGCCATGAATGCTCACAAAATTGGGGCTGGGGTGCGGGAGGGGGTGAGGGCTCTGGCTGGAGGTGTGGGGCCAGAAATGAGGAGTTCTGGGGGTGGGAGGGGGGCTCAGGGCTGGGACCGAGGGGTTCGGAGGGCAGGATGGGGATCAGGGCTGGGATGGGGCTGAGGAGTTTGGAGTGTAGGAGGGTGCTCCAGGCTAAGAACGAGTGGTTGGTGCAGGAAGGGGTACAGGCTCTGGCTGGGGGTGTAGGCTCTGGGGTGGGGCTAGGGATGAGGTTTTTTTTGCCCCAAATCCCTAAATGGCCCTCCCTTTAAGGATTGAACTCACCTGGGTTTAGCAGGCCAGTGCTCAAACCACTGAGCTATTCCCCTGCACCCCAAGTACTGGTCCTGCTTTGAGCTGGGGTTTGGACTGGATGACCTCCTGAAGTTCCTTCCAACCCTGATATTCTATGATTCTATGAGGAGTTTGGGGTGCAGGAGGGTGCTCTGGGCTGGGATAAGGGGTTTGGAAGGCAGGAGGGGGATCAGGGTGGGGGAGGAGGTTGGGGCAAGGGGGGAGGCTCAGGAGTGCAGTCTCTGGGCAGCACTTACCTCAAGTGGCTCTCAGAAGCAGTGGCATATCCCTTCTCCGGTTCCTACGCAGAGGCATGACCAGGCAGCTCTACACTGCCCTGTCTGCAGGCACTGCCCCTGAAGCTCCCATTGGCTGTGGTTCCGGGCCAATAGGAGCTGAGGGGCGGAGCTTGAGGTGGGGGCGCCGTGTAGAGCGGAGTCCCCTGGCTGACCCTATGTGTAGGAGCCGGAGGGTGGCCATGCTGCTGCTTTCAGGAGCCATGTGGAGCAGTCCCTGACCCTGCTCCCCCACCTAAGAGGGGCAAGCCCCAGACCCCGCTCCCCAGTGGGCACTTGGGAACCAGATTAAAATGGCTGGGGGACCGGATCTGGCCAGCAGGCCGTTGTTTGCCCACCCCTGTTTTAGACTATAGACATATTTTACACAATTTCAACAGTAAAGGTTATTTTCAGAATATACTAGTTCTTACCTATACGCAGGTCTCTTTGTAAAACGCTCTTATCATAAATATAGAAGGACAAACACTGGAATGTTCTTGGAATCTCAAAGTAAAACTCTTCACCAAAGAAAGGACTGGGGGAAGAAAAAAAAAAGTCGGAAAAGTAACTGTAAATAGCAAGATATTTTGTTGTAGAATGTATAGAAGATGACAGAATAAAAGTTCAAGAATCCCGTTTTCCAAAATGTTCGCGTTATGAAGAGAACTCTCTCTCTCCTTTCCAGTTCCCCGTCCCAGTTCAAACAACAACTGTGAGGCGCTCCAGAGTTTTTATGTTTTGTTTACTCATTTGTTTCTGTGGCCACAATATTCTAGTGATATATTATACTAGTAACTACTGAGACAGATGTTCAGGTCTAGGAGAACAAAGATTCAAGTGTTAAAACAAAGCCATTTGTAAATTTAAGTGATTAAAAGAAATTAAGTCAAGCACTGAAATTTCAGAGGAATTATTTAGGTTCTCTCTTTTCTGGAAAGATGCGAAATAAATATGTTGAAAGCCTGTATACCCTAAAAGACTTATTTCTTAAAAAAAAAAAATAGAACCCAGATTTCTTCAAACTTGTGTAGCGGATCCCTGTGGCAGAAAGTGATCCTTTTGTTGTCTGCTAGATCAGAATGTCACTGTTCTGTGAACCGATTTACTTTTCCAACTCTCAGAAACCACGAACCCCATGTACTGAGAAGCCCAAATTCACAGGTAAATATCCTAATATGTAGTTCTTAACTGATTTTTGAAGGTTCCAAAAAATCACCTTAAATCTAGTGTCAACTTCTTTCCAAAGATATTTAACCAGAGGACATTTCCACAAAATAATTTATATTCGTTTTTATTACTACAGTAGGACCTCAATTTGGACAAGTGCCTGTGAGACATATTATTTAATGATGTTTCAACCAAAGTAGTATTATCATGTAATCTGTTTTCTTCGAAAACTATCATTTAGGTTTAATCATCATTTGTAAAATAATCAGTAAAATATACTGAAGTACTGTTTGTAAAATTAACAATATGACTTTAATACACCATTTACTATCATCATTACTACAGCCTGCGGGCCACATCCGGCCCTGAGCTCTTGGCCCAGGAGGCTAGGCCCTGGCCTTTCCCCTGATGTTCCCCCTCCCACACAGCCTCAACTCACTGTGCCACCAGTGTAATGCTCTGGGCGGCGAACTCCTGGGTCAGCGCAGCTGCAGAGCCCAGCCTGAGCTGGTGTTCTGTGCTGTACCGTGCGTGACTAGTTTCAGACAGGTCCCGGAAGGGGGGCAGTTAGGGGTAGGGGATCCGGGGGAGGCCAGGGAGCAGCTGGATGGATGGGGCAGGGGTCCAGAGGGATCGTCAGGGGCAAGAAGGGGGGGGCGGAGGGTTGGATGCGGGAGGGGAGGGGGAGCTGGGCCACGCCTGCCTGTTTGGGGAGGGACAGCCTCCCCAAGCAGCCCTCCATACAAATTTCTGAAACCCAATGGGGCCTTCAGGCCAAACAAACACACAAAAACACACAAAACAAAGTTTGCCCGCCCCAATCTATGCTGAGAATTGGGAAGAGGAGTTAGGTCAATTAATAAATACTAGTACAACACAGAATGGCAAGTTTCCCTTTTTCTGATTTAATTTGGTATTCTAAATTAGCATAGCAATAGGGTGTGCATTAGTAGATTACTGGGGCAAGCTTCAAGAGTGTAAACTTTTTGCCTCAAGCTTTGCAGCATGCACCAATAGTCTAACAATGTACATCTCACTTTGGCTCATTTGCTGCTAGAACATAGCTTGTTTTATGGCATTTCATAGATTTGTACAGACTACAAATAGACACCAAAAACCAATGTTAGATGCCACTGAAACAGTAACCATCTTAACTCTTTAGTGAAGTTTTTCCATTTTATGAATAAAAGTTGTGTGTTGGAGAAATACTCAGAATTTAGGATTTTGGATACCCACTTTCTCAAGAAAAAAAATGAAAATTATATTAAATCTTATTGATGTATAACATTGTAAGTGCCAATTGCTATTAATCTAGTTAAGAGTCATTTGGTTTCAGTACCATTATGAATTTCATATTTTATACACACACACATATATATATATACATATATATATATACACATATACATACATACACACACACACACACACACACTTTTAAATGAATTTTATGGATACTGTGATGGAGTGTTCAGATGGGCCAATTTACCTATTGGGCTGTAAGCTGGGAAAATTAAGGCTGAGAGGAAATCTCTAATTAGAGGAAGCTCACCTGTGCAGGAACAGGCAGGGCTTCTATAAAGCCACTGAGTGATAAAGAGGGACTGCAGTGACTCCCTGGGAGAAGGTAGCCCCAAACACTCCTCCCAAGACAAGTAAGTAGCCTGCAGTTGCTCCCTGGGAGGGAGTAGTAAAAGTTGGCAAACCCAGAGACAGGAAGGGTGCCAGATGGTAAGGAAAGGGTTCAGGGAAAGGCAGTAAGGTCTAGAAGGTCCCTCAGCCCGAAGAGAGAGCAGGGCCAGGTTCCCCTGCCAGCTACCGAGGAAGTGGCACTATGAGGCAGTGAAGGGAAAGACTGCCTGGGATGAGAAGACATACTTTGGTTTCCCAGAAGGGGAAAATGCACACAGTGACCTGGCTGTAGGGCGAACATGCAGAGGCAGTAGTAACTCATGGACCAAGAGAGGGGCTGCAGACTGAGAGGCTGAGTACAACAGCAGGAAGGGGAGTTGACTGTGCGACACTAATCCCCAGAATGACCAGGAGGAGGTGTTATCCAGCAGTGAGTAGAGTGCTCCAGCACAACTGTTCTATGGAACTAATGGGTCTCATTAATGTAGTTATATTAAGAGGTTAAAAAGGAGAATCCTCTCTTTATTAAAGAGATACTTACAAGATTTGGATACCACCATATAAATATTCTTATAAAAAGTTAACACGGAAAAGCTGTTTTTAAGTGCACTGAATCTGTAAAGGTTTTGACATGACCAATAGATCTGAACTCTTACAGTTCTAATGGACTTATATGATAACAGTTTATAGCCATTCTTTTTATGTGTATATCTAAACAAATAGAAATGTGTACATTCACTATGTTTCAACATTGGTGACAAGATTTCAGAAGCTTATTTCCAGTGTATATAGCAACTAGGAGAATGTTACCTAGGCCTGGTCTACTCTATAAAATTAGGTCAACGTAAGCTGCCTTAGGTTGACCTAGTTGTGCATTTAAGTGTAGACACATGTCTCCCATCAATGTAAGCTCTCCATTATACTGACAAAGTAACCCCACCTCTGAGCGGTGTTGAGCCATGGTCAATATATTGAGGTTGAGGAAGCGCAAACGTAGGGTTGACAGAGGTAACAGTGCCTAACAGTCCTCCGGCAGTTGTCCCACAATGCCTCACACTGACTGCTCTGCTCACAATTGTGACCTTGATTGCCCAGGGGTCACACAGAGACCAGAAGGTGCTTCCTCCCTTTAAAGCTCTGCAAATTTTTGAAGTGCCTTTTCTTGACTATCCAGCTTGGCGAGCACACCTAGCAAATTATCCACTGCTGTGCACAACTGCCCAGCTGACCATAGCAGCTACACACTCCAGATGCACTGCAGGTTGGGGTAGACAGAAGATATTGGATCTCCTGGGCCTGTCAGAAGAGGCTATGCAACAACTACAGAACAAACAGATATCCACAGAAATGCAGAAATCTATGAGCAAACTGCACAAGAGATGCAGTAGAAGGGATGTGACAGGGATCATCATGGCACCACCATGTGAAAGCAAAGGAACTGTGGCAGCATTCCAGAAGGCCAGTAAAGCCAACAGCTGATCAAGTGCCAAGCTGCAGACCTGCCATTTTTACAAAGAACTACATGCCATATTGGCAGAAAGCCTGCATGTGGTTGTGAATAACTCCAAGAAGCCTGAGTCACAGGCCCCGGATGTGAACAGCAAAGATGAAGAGGCAGTGGGACATGTGACTGGGGGAAGGGAAAACCCAGCCATGCCGTGAACCAGGACCTACTTGAGACTCCGCTGCAGTTCAGTCAGTCCCAGCAGTCAAGCACACTGCTTGTCAGCCCAAGCCTGCATTACTATGTAAACCTACCAGTCAGTGCTTGTGTCTCGGGCCCAGAAGCAGTGCTCCACTGTTCACAGGTGCTCCATGAATGCCATCAACAATCATGAATTCGTCCTCACTTTGTCCCACAGCAATCTGACCTCCAGGAAATTGTCATGTTCCCCGTGGCTCTTCTTGCAGCTCTCCAAATACCGGACGATCGTGTGTTCTATGCTTGCAATACTCAGGACAAGAATGCAGAGCTGTGCAAGCTCCAAGCTTCTGTGAGAAATGGCAGCCAGTGACAAGTCCTTTGCAGGTTTGTGGGATTTTCAAAATACACGTGAAAATTATGGGATAGAGATGGTATTATGGGATGGAGAAAGCTGCATGATGGGAACTTGACCCCACAGTCCTAGTCACCCCTGCATGACTTGTTTCTGCCCCACCATGCATTGCCAAAAGCGGGTGCTGCATGGTGGCAAGTTGTACACTAGGATATCAACTCATAGTGCACTACACTGTGCATCAAAACAAACACACACTACTGGTGAGTATGCAGAGTGCTGATGAAAAAAGCCATGTATGCATGCACACAAGTGATATACTAACCACAGCAGCTTTATGTCAATGTAACTTTTGTCTAGCCACTAAAGAACTATACTATGTTAGCATAAGTTACACGTCCAAGAAACAAGATTTTCAAGAGTTATATCGATATCAAATAAGGAGATATCACAAAAAAACTAAAGACTGGGGGGGGAAATTCTGTACTCTAGAAACAGGTTCTGCAGGATTCAGACACTATTGTTAGAATTCTACTTTGAAGGCTGAATAATGAATACAGAAGGCAGAAATAGTAAATTGCAGAAGAGACTAATGAACAAGTGTAGCCTCTCTCTTGAAAAATATCCTGAAGAACAATGTTCAGTTGACCAAAAGAAGTTGGTTGTGCAAGGATTTTCAGAATATAGTAGGTATTTCTTTATTTTAAATACTACGTGTAGTGCTTTTGAACCAGTTGTTTTCATTATAGTTACTCTCAAGATTTACAAGTCAGACAGTTTTGTCCAAATCACAGCCCTCGACTCCCATTAAAAAACACAACACACACACACACACACACACAGTAGATGGGATACTATTGAGCAAACAAGAAAAATGAAAAACAGAGCTAGGCAAATATTTTGTATTATGGAGAGAAGAGAGAGGCACATAAGAACTATAGTTTAAAAAAAAAAACACTAGACAATGTATCCATCTTGTACAACGCTGAAGTTATTTCACAGAAACTTAAGTCTAAAAATGTAGATGTACCTTAAAGACTTTTCAACCACCTGTGTACGGAAAACTTCTTCTTGGTCCAAGTTTATGGTACAGAAACAGTCTCTCATTTTGTTGGGTCCAGAGTATGGCACTAAATTTTTGGCTTCACCTGTTAATAAGCAACGAAGTAATTTTAAACAGAGAAAAAAAAATAAGGTTACCAGCCACTAAAATCTTAGACTTACCATTTGTAACACACTACCCCAGAGCAGCATCCTAGACCCTCCATATTCACCACTGTCAATTTGGTTTTGTATGAAGTTTTTTTTTTTTTTTTTCAAGTCTTGATCTGTTGACCATTAATATCCTGGTGGATTGTATGTGAAGTTATGAAGTTTTGCTATGTGTGTTACACTGAATATGTTGTGAGGTTGGGAACACCCACAACCAGCCTTTCAGGTACAACAATCGAATAGCCAGACAGTGGTTAATGGCTCAGCTCATCAATACCCATCAAGGAAAGAATCCACTATTCCAGGAACTGTGTACAATGGAGACTTTGAGAGAGAACACTTAGACAAAGGAGACTGCTTGACCAAAGGGGAATTGACTGACCCCCATGTCACAGCAAAAAGGTCTTTCCAACAAGCTGGAAGAAACTATAAAGAGAGAGGGGAAGTGACATCATCACTGGGCCTCACTCCCTCCACAACACAACACCTGGAAACACATCTGAAGGAAAAAGACTGAACTGGGGGATGGTGTTTCCATGCTGGAAGGCAATCCCAGCCAGTGTATTGAGGATCTGTGACCTTTTTGTACCATCTGTCAGGATGAGAATTTATTCTTGTTTCTTAAATAAAAATCAGAGTTGGTTATGCCTGCTCCTTATAATCACTATCTTTCTGTAGTTAATAAATCTGTTTTATATTTAACCTAAAACAGCATGTTTTGGTTGAAGTGCTTGGAAAAATCTCAGCTCAGTTTACAAGAGCTAATGGCGTGTCCTCTCCACATCAAGGGAGGGACAGACTGGGTAATGAACTTGCACTGGCCAGGCTTCTGACCAGTGCAAGACAGTATAGTTCTGGGATGTAAAGTTGGGGAGCTAGGGAGATATTGGCTGCAAGCTTCTGTGTTGTTGGTTCAAGAGTGGCTGAGTGTAACTCAGTTGGGTGTGTCCCTGTCTATGGATGTCTGTGTAAGTGCAAGAGGTTTGAGGCCTGACACAGCATCAGAGTGAGAGGGATACCCCAGGTTGGTGGGACAGAGGCCTCTATGGTCCCATAGTCCAAGTTCCACCCCAGAAACCCTGTCACACCATTAGACAAGTATTTTTTATGCAATTCATATCCAGCTATTTACAAACTTATATAGCACTTGTCATCCAAAATGAGCACAAGATATTATACACATACATGAATTACTTCAACCACTACTGTAACAGTTACCTGTGGATGGCACAAGGCAACTGTTTAGCAGCACACAGTAAGGCAGTTTTATTTAAAAAAAACAAAAAACTTAATATACCATACACAATCAAAGCTTATGGGATATATGTATAGAAATCAATTAACCATTCTCTACTGTTGCAAAAATTGCCAAAAGATAATTAATCACAAGTAGACAGGACTTCTATGCTGTATTTTACCCAGAAGAAGAAAACTACCAGAAAAGCACTACTGACTCAGAAAAAAATACAACACTGATTCATTAACACACTGATTCAACAACACCACTTCCTGCAACATCTGCACTTTCCCTACAGAAGTCTCATCTTAGTTATGATTTGGCTGCAAGTCATAAGACAAATATACAATTTGACTGAAATCGTGACAGTATTTTTGTTTTTTTTTTAAACAAACAGTCTGGTTTAAGTTGGTTCATTATAGAAGATCTTAATCACTGAAGCGCCATTTGGTATGCAACCGTGAACAATTTACACTTAACAGCATCAATGTATTCTCAGTAAGAAACAATAGTTTATTTTCCTAGTATTGGTTTTTCTCTTCCCCCAACAGCGTTCTGAAAAAGGGCAACAGAAAAATAAGCAAGAGAGCAAGTAGCCTCGAAAAGACAATCAAGGACAGGATTTTTAGTAGTAGTAAGGGGTCAATGGGGTCAAAAGGTTGAAGAATTCAGTAGAGGCTCAAGGATTTGGCCAGGGGAAAAGGTCATTCAAGATTTCAATGAGAGCAATTTCAGTGAAGTGGGACTTTGATTTCTGCCAATTCTCCTTATGGCTAACTGACTTGGTTCCATCCTGGTCAATTTGTTGCTGGTTGTCTCGTCTCCCTCTTGGCACTGAAACTGAGACGTTTTCACCCCCCAACAGTTGTCCCTCCCCCCATCACAATAAAGCTCGGCACACCCACACATGCCCCCAAACCCTATAAACTAATCAGATTATTTTTCCTACAGACATGAAGGAAGATAGATATTGTAATTTCTACCTATTTTAAAAATCCTTGAGATACAGTCACTACTGTGATGAGGTCCATGCAAGTAAAAAGTGCCTACCTATACAGGGAGGGTTGAAAGATTTTGTAAGGGTTATTGCTTGTCTTAGCCCAGCTGCAAGTGGACAAAATGTCTGCACCCTGAAAGACTGCAACTGGCTGTCTTGCAGCGATCACTAACTAGGAACAGAAAGTGATCTATCCAAGTCAGGATTCAGATACAGCAATGATGGTACGTGCTTTCCGAGCAATGCATGTGTTCCGTAGCTGTCCCCAGGAATGTCAATGACATTTATAAAAAAAAAAAAAAAAAGCAGACATGCCCCTTAACCTAAACCACCATAAAGAGAATTGTTAAGGAGTTATAAGATTTAATAAAACCCGAAAAAGTAATACTGAACACAAGGTTACAGTCAACTGATGTGGAAAACACTAGAAAGCAGCATTAGGGACAGAATGTCACTTGATATACGGCATCAAAAACTAACTTTTTAGAACTGTTTGAGGGGAAGAAAGATTCTCCTATGAAATTGAAACTAGTAATCCCTACAGTGCCTTTATTGAGATGGGATATAAATTTTATGTAGTTTCCAATAAACATACATGCATGAGTAGACCAGTTAGGATGATCTGCATAATTTGCTCTAAGTACCAATAAATACTTTATATAAAAACCAGTCTCAATATGCCACATTTTACTGAAAAATTAATATAGATCTATAATTTTTTAAATATGTATATTATAGTATTATTGGCACTTTTAGCTTTTCTTTTTTTAAAGTACACGGACATTTTGAAATTGCATAGAGTTTTAGAACATTAGATGTAGCTATGCCAGAGGCAGACAAATGGGCACAGGGCAAACAAAGGCACAATACATGTGATTCATCACATAGCTAGTGCAACCACTCCATTTATGGCAGTGACGTCTATCTATGCCTGTGAGGTATGTGTACATGTATGTATATACTCATGAAGGAATAACAATCAAGATATGTTGGAAAATCTATTTTAAATAATTTTTAATGGTTTTTAAGATGTATGATTTTCTTCTCTCTGCAGTTCTGTATAGCTACTCATAGTAATGAAAGCACCCTGGTTTTACAGTAGGCCAGGGTGCAGGGGGAGGAGGGGCGGTAGGGAGTGTGGGGTTTTTTTTTTTTTTAAGTTAATGTTTCTAATCTGGGTACACAATGCAGTACACAGGTTTTATACTCATTGGGATGACTTGCACAACTCCACTCAAAAGTTTACATGGTTACCTATTTTATTGCTCAAAATATGTAAGGAGAGAAAGTATATTATGAAGATCTGCACCAGCATTTTTTAAGGATCAAAGAATCAGCTTTCGGGGATGGAGGGGATCAGAAGACATGAGATGTGCAAAATAACATCGGTAGTAGGCCTTTAAGACCATTTGATAAGGTTTCTACAGGGAGGGGATGCAATTGTTTTTCTGAAGGAAAGCTTTCAAAAGCTTGGGACATGCTGAGCTGAAGTGTTTCCATGTTGAAATGTAATTGTAAAAAATGTCACATCCAAATTTACAGCCAAATTGCTAAATTTATCATTCAAATTTGTGAAAGATACAATGATCCAACTAGTAAAAAATAAAATGCATAGTATAGTAACATTTTATTTATTTTGGCTGTTTCGATTTGTCAATTTCAGTCAGGTTGGTCTGGTGCCTGAAATTAACTATTGAGGACAAATAATGTGTGTAACATACTGCTTTTCTGGTAAATTTAGATTAATGTTTTTAGTGATATATTTCACACTAATATCAAAATAAAATTGTGTCCATACCTGCCTTTCATTGCTTTTCAAAATAAGGTGCAATTTTATAATTCTCAGGAATAGAAACTTGCTTCATTGCCACCAAGGTGGGTGGATTTAAATCACCAATTTTAATAGAAATTTAAAACAGCAAGCAGTAACCTCAATTTAAATCTTATTTTGGATTTGTACTTTAGTTATTTTCTTAAAGAAAGGTTAATTATTATTGGTTGGAAACCATTAAAATGTGTTGACTTGCAGCTAACCACATATACGTACACTTAAATAATTACAAACTTAAGACCAAATATACCTATGGGGTTTTTTACATTTTTTTATTATGCTGGAAAATGGCAAAATCACATTTATCTAGTGGATCTTTATTTTTTATTCCAGGGGTGTGTCAAATTACATTTGGATGGAAACTGGACTTCAATTAAAATGCACAAAAACAGCATTTTAAAATTATTAAATAAAATTACCTGAAAATATGCTAGATACAGAAGAAAGTTTATCAAGACATGTTTTATATTTAAAATTAATGAATTTTTTTAACTAAATGACAGAATATTTTGGTTTATTGAATAATTTCTAGTCACCATGTCCTTCAACATTTTAAAACTAGCAGATCTCATCCTCTCACACCTAATTCTTATTCATAGACTGCAAGAGGAAAACAAGTTTTCCTACTTTTTCCAATTCCCAATAAGTTTCTCAACTTTGAATGAACTAGTTGAACAAACTGAAATGAAGAAAATTCTGCACCTGCAGAGGTTACTGCTGCCAAAATCTCATTTAGCATTTTAAACACTCCGACTCCAGCTATTTGCAGCAGCTCAGTGGCTGTTTTCCTTAAAACTTCAGAAACAGACATGTAGCGCTTGAAATTTTTTTATTTAAAGTATTTTAATAGATTTAGTACATTTAGACCTTAAAATATATTTGAAATTATGACAGCCTAACTTTAATTGTCAGAGGGGTAGCTGTGTTATTCTGGATCTGTAAAAGCAGCAAAGAGTTCTGTGGCACCTTATAGACTAACAAACATATTGAAGCATGAGCTTTCGTGAGTGAATACCCACTTCATCGGATGCATGCATGTATTCACCCACAAAAGCTCATGCTCCAATACGTTTGTTAGTCTATAAGGTGCCACAGAACTCTTTGCCGCTTTTACCTTTAATTGGTTTATTTTTTAAAAAAAAATTTACTTGACTGAAAAACATTTTCCTAAAAATAAATGTTTCTCTCTCATTTTTATTCACCCTGATAACCACTCAAATTTTCAGTTCAGGGAAAATACAGAATATAATAAAAAAATTAAGTCTAATTATGTATGCTATAATGGGCTTGCATTTTGGATAAAAGCAATATTAGGTTTTGCTCCTACACAGTACCTGAAGCTGTCCCACTTCATAATGTACTTTTATATAAAAACTGATTAAATAAAATTAAGGGAAAGCTTGGAACACTGATCAAGCAATAATTTTTACATTTAAATATAATTCAAATTCCCCATACTAGTGTCACGTTACTACTAACTCTTGCATTAGCACTGTGACAAAGTATCAGAAACAACAGTCGTTACTAGCATCCCATTATCTATAAATTTCCAGGATTATCGCACTGTCACTCTGAAGCCAAAAACGTCTGTACAGTTAGTGAGACAAGATGGGTGAGGTAATATCTTTTCTGGACCAACTTCTTTGTGTAAGCTCAAAAGTTTCTCTTACCAAGAGTTGTTCTGAAGTTGCTCTAGTAAAATATATTACTTTGCCCACCTTGTCTCTCCAATAGCCTGAGACCAACACAGCTACAACACCACTGTATATGCAGTCGGCGTGAAGCAATGGAAACAGCTACAAAGCTGTTGGCTGAGAGCTTTTTTTTGTTCAGACTATCACCAGGCTGAATCATCACTAGGTTTCATGGTCTGATTCCATCCAATTATTAATTTTTCAAATTGACTTTATGATTACACTCGGAGTATACAGCTACAGCAAGGTATGCATTTATGCCATGCCAAGAGTCCTAGACCATAGAAGTAACACAACCCATCAACACTCTTACTCCCCAGCTAATTTGCATGCAACAATTTCACTGGTTGCCAGAGGGAGACTCCACAGATGGTGGATTATATGGCCCAACTGCCATAGTTCTTCAAAACCACCACAACCAGCACACAAAATAACCCCAAACACACAGAGCCCCTCACAACAGCACACACCCTTCATTTGCCACCCAGACACCAACACAAATCTTATGGGATTCTCTCTGTTACTCTGAAACCTGCAACGTCTAAGGAGTCAGCATGAAGTGATAGAAACAGCTACAATCATGTTTACGTGATCTTTTTGTTTAGAGCAAAACCAGGTTCAGCCATCACTGGCCCCTACAGGAATCAGGTGGAATGTTAGAGTCCAAAGGTTCTGCGGCAATTGAAATATGACAGCCGTTCTGAGAAGAGAGGAACAGCAGCTATGTGGGTTAACGAAGAAGTGGCTGTGCCTCCAGTCAGATGGCAACTCTGTGCACAAACAACAACATTGCTCCCTACAACATAGCACATGAAAACAAGAGTCCCAAAATACTAGCTCTCTATATTATTTCCTGTTCACTAATACGCACTGCTTTGCACAGCGTTAGCATATTTAACATTACTGTGGTTTGTGAATGTCTTTGTGAATGCGTTTCCTGCTATGGTGTTCGGTGCAATAGTACACAGGCACAGTGGTGCGAAGGTACAATAAGTACTGGCGTTATCTGATTCCAAGCCACACAAATTGGGAAAAGTGAAAAGAAGTTCCCATACATACTGCTATACAGTGGCACTGTTACCAGTACGACTCTAAGCTTTGACCAGAGAAAACACCAAGAAAGCAAGCTACCCTCACCAGCCACATAGGGTATGTTTACACTGCAATTAAACACCTGCAGCTAGCCCATGTCAGCTGACTTGGGCTGGGGGTCTATAAACCTGCAGGTCACGAATATCTACACCACAGTTTTACAGGTCTACAGCTCAAGCCCGAGCCATGGACCAGCTGCAGGCATTTAATTGCAGTGCAGACATACCCAGAGGCTGCTTAAAAGGAGAATACAAAGGGAAAATAAATCAGATACAGGATACAGATGGTGGATTCTATAGCCAAACTGCAACATCCATGAGACAGTACATGCTTTCATCTACTAGTTCCTTAACCTGTTAAATGTAGGTATTGCAGCAAAACAACTAACAAGTCTGAACTCGGCACTTAATGAGCCATCTTAGCCAAGCAGAATGATGGACTCCTTTTATCAAGTGACATGCATTTGCAATGGATCAAGCAGAGGAAGATAAGGAATGACGACTAATGAGTAAGACAGACTAGAATTATAAAATTACAAATCAGTTTCACTCAGCAGAAAGTATTGTGGGTAGCGTTCATACATGCAATGCACTATGCTTCCTCTAAACATGGCAGCTTGAATTAAAGATATTTAAATGAATTAATATTTAAACATAACACCTTTCATTCCAAAGAACTGAACTAGCCATACAGGAACAAACTACATCCACTACTGAAATGTAGTCTCATCTGAGGTAATGCAGTGACCCAGGCCTCAGCCAGGCTATGGCTACTGTGAAGAGAGGCAGACGTGAGCCAACACAATGGAGATAACCTTAAAATGTATATTATTGTCCCTGCTAAATTTCTGGTTCCCCCTCCCCTTTAATAATATAAACAGCATAGTAGTAATAATACTCGCTTAAGAAAATAAACCGTAAATCACCACCACAATAAAAAGGGAATCAACTCCTCCTGTCCAGGGCTGCAAAATCCAGCTTCACCCCAGCTGTCCCACCTTCACCTCTCTCCAGCTTAGATGCTCCTTTGCTTGGACACTGCAATGACAGCACTTCTTTCTAGCAGGTCCACCTGCAAATGACAGTTCTAACCCGGGGCACCCAAACTGTATTCCCTCTGTTAGCATCCCAGTGGTCAACTTCACCAGTCATATGCTCTGTGCCCCAATTATAATCAGATTAATTTTTTCACACATCTGTCTGCAGATATGTGGTTTTCATTTTATGACTGCCATAAAGTATCTTACCACTCACCACACAAAGGGCCAGTTTCCTCTAGGACACAACTGACTTCCTCTACCAACTCTGCAATATTAACAGCCTCCCTCAGAACACTGTCCTCACCACCATGGATGTTACTTCCCTATACACCAACATCCCTCGTAATGATGGCCTAGCTTCCTGCCTCAGATATTTACAAGACACTGTACAACCCTCAGATAGCCACCCTAAACACACTGCCAAACTCATCCATTTCATCCTCACCCACAACAATCTGACATTCAACAAACACACACTTTTTCCAAACCATGGGAACTAGGACAGCTACCCAATACACCAACCTCTTCATAGGCCACCTTGAAGAATTTCTGGACAAAATGCACTACAAAACCAATTATATACTTGAGACACACAGATGGTATTTTAATCCTCCTCTGGACAGACTGCCTAAACTCAATCATAGATTCCACCACAACTTCAACAAGCACCATCAATCCATTAAACTCTCTCTGGAATTCTCCCATCCTCACATCAACTTCCTGGACACCAAAATCAGCTTCAACAATCGAACCCCACAGACAACCATATACAAGAAACTCATGGCTCACTGCACCTACCTTTACAGATCCAATAACCACCCCAATTACCAGCCAGATACTCAGGGTATGTCTTCACCAGCAAAATTAAAGTGCTGCAGCGGCAGAGCTTTAACATGGCTGTGTAGTCACAGCACGGCACTGGGAGAGAGCTCTCCCAGCACTGTAAAAAAAAAAAAAAATCCATCCCCATGAATGGAATAGCTCCCAGCGCTGGTGCACTGTCTATGCGGCCACTTTACAGCACTGAAACTTGCAGCACTCAGAGAGGGTGTTTTTTCACAGTCCTGAGCAAGACAGTTGCAGCGCTGTAAAATGTCAGTGTAGACAAGGCCTCAGATACCACAGAATATGCTCTCAGGAGAAGTCCAAGATATACACCTTAACACACTTAAAACTGCATTGACCAAACAAGGACACTCCACTACAACAGTAGATCATGTCACAGAACAGGCCACCCAAATACCCCAAAAGAACTTGCTTCAATTCAGAAATAAAACCTTGAACACACCCCTAGATGTCGCCTACCACCTCACACTAGAACCCATACTGGGCATCAAACAACTACAACCCATAGTCGATGGGGACCTATTCCTGAAGCCCCTCTTCCAGCTTTAAATAAAGAGAACCTAACCTTTCCAAGTTCATCATCAAAAGCAAGCTTCCCACAGACCACAACACACCAACTCAAAGGGGCACCAGACTCTGCCTGAACAAATATAAAACCTGCAAACATATTTCCACTGCTACAATGATCAAGCCCCCCGCCTCCCTTTCCAAAATCCATGAGACCTACACATACCTATCACAACATGTGGTATACCTCATCCAGTGCACTAAATCCAGAAATAATTATGTGAAGGAAACCAAACCATCACTACACTCTTAGATAAGCTCAAACAGGAAAATGATAAAAAAGACAGAAACACCTTATCACCTGTGGGCGAACACTTTTCACAAAGCAATCACTCTATATCTGACCTACCAGTTTTCCTCAAAGGAATCCTGCACAACACTTTCAAAAGTTGAGCCCAAGAGCTTATATTCATTACCCTGCTAAACACCAAAAACCATGGACAGAACAGGGACACTGGATTTATAGGTTATTACTAAGGCTACAACTTAATCACAGGTATTTTTAGTAAGTCATTGACAGGTTACGGGCAAGAAACAAAATCATGGTCCATGACTTATGCCATAAATACCCAATTGAATCTTAGGGGGGAGGCGCTGTGAGTAGGATGGCGTGGGGGAGGGGCAGAACCACAGCAGCAGCTGCAGGGTAAGCCTGGGGGTTGCTCCAGCCGCTGCCAGGGGGAGGAGGCCTGGGGGAGCCAGCTGCAGCTCCGGCCTGAGCCCAGAAGTCTACACAGCAACAAAACAGCCCTGCATCCCAACCTCCATGAAGCTGAGTTGGCTGACCCAGGCCAGCCACACGTGTCTTGCTGCTGTGTAGTTACATCCTCTATCACCAACAGAAGTTGGCCCAAAAGAAGATATTACCTCACCCATCTTGCCTTTCTAATAAAGTGTACAATGTTTCTTTGACAACCGGGACTCAAACCCAGCTCCCTGACTGTCAACATTTCTGTTGCATACCATAAAGGCTTGCAAAATAGATTCAGAAGGCCTGGGCTATACTCCGAGCAGACAAATCCTTCACAGGAACCGCCACAACAAATTTCAGTCATGATAAGCACATACACAACTCCATTCCTGTCATATTCCAGTTTTAAATGATCTAATGCTATCAATTCCAATAGACCATTGTTATCAATAGGATGAAAGCAAGCTCTATCAAAACTGCCAACTTGATTTTTCAGGTTGCAAGTTTCACCATTCTGACACCACTGGATGATGTCTTCCTTCATCCTAATCCAAAAGAAACTCTTAATGGTCTATTGCAGGGGTGGGCAAACTTTTTGGGCCGAGGACCACATCTGGGTGGGGAAAATTGTATACAGGGCTAGGGCAGGGGGTTGGGGTGCGGGAGGAAGTACAGGGTGTGGGAGGGGGTGCAGTGTGCAGGAAGGGGCTATGGGAAAAGGATTGGGGCAGAGGAGGGGTGCAGGGTGTATGAGGGGGCTCAAGGAAGGGGGTTGGGGTGCACAGGGATGCAGCAGGGAGCTCAGAGCAGGGGGTTGGGCTGCAGGAGGGGTGCGGGGTGCAGACAGAGGACTTAGGGCAGTGTGTTGGGGGGCAGGGTGCAGGAGGGGTTTGGGCTCTGGGATGGCAGCAGCTCACACCGGGGCCAGGGCAGGCTCCCTGCATGCCTGCCCTGTCCCCAGCCCTGCGCCGCTCCAGGAAGCGCCGTGGCCCCTGGAGGTGGGGGGACGGAGGGCTCCGCATGCTCTGCCCTTGCTGCACCTCCAGGTACCTCCCCCGAAGCTCCCACTGGCTGCGGTTCCCCATTCCCAGCCAGTGAGAGCTATGGGGGCTGGTGCCTGGAGCCAAGGGCAATGCTCAGAGCCCTCTGCCCCCCCACCCCCACCCAGGGGCCACATGGAAATGGTGCCAGAGTGCCGTGGGGCTCGCAGCGCCACGGGGGGCTATCCCACGGGCCGGATTCAAAGCCCTGAGGGGCCAGATCTGGCCCACAGGCTGTAGTTTGACCACCTCATGTCTATCACCTCATGGAATCGGTAGCATTTGGTATCTAACGTGCATAGGTTGGGAAGATATCTTGGGGTCCAAGGAACAGGTTGGGGAGGTAAAACACCTGCAGACAAGAGATCCAGGATGGTGGGATACATCTATACACATGGACAAAGGACACAGACTTGGGAATGGCTTCAGCACCTGCAGAGCAGATGGAAAGATCAGTACAATTGATTAAGAAACATGAAAAAGCTCTCACATCATCATCATCTGGATTTTTGGTGTGCCATCCATATACAGCATACCATACCCATTGGGATAAATCCTCCACCCAGGGAACGATTCCAACCAATTGCTCCAAGACATCTTCCTAATCTATGTGCTTCAGATGCCCAACCACCTGATTTCCCTATAGTGTCATAGGTCTGACTCCATAATTCAGACTCTTAACTGGTACCAATTATTTTTTTCACTGTGAAAAGACTTTTCCACTATGGCATCTCCTTCTTTACCCAAACAAGGCTTCTGTAAAGCAATACAATCTGACCCTGTAGACCAGCTTTTGTTTTACAAATTAGAATGGCTTCTGTATTTGGGTGCTGCTTGATGGGATGCAGATATTCTATTCTCACTTTCCCCATAATGACTGGCAAAATTTTGATAGCTTGGTATAGGTCTACTTATATTCTTCAAGACTTTGTTTTGATGAGGGAAGCTGCTAACCCTGATGCTTTAATACTTGCAACACTCCTCATAACAATGTTGCAGTCAATTCATACCAGTGATTACACTGGTAAACAATCGCTGTTGACATTGCTACCAAAAAAAAAACCACACAAACACTTGATCTGGTATTTACTAGTTCCAGTTTGAATTTCAGCTTCTATATAGCCAACACATGGGATAGCTAAACCATTTCCTGCTACCAATTTCACCCTGTTCCTGCTAGTCAACAACCATTTGTGAATCCAATGTTTCCTAAAACATTAGCTGTGTAAGGTGGTAACTTGAGACCCAGCATCCAGCAAGGCCCATATTTCTATCCCATTATTCTTAACCAACACAGTCGGACAGCTCCCCATAGCAGTAGCCTGCCCTTTGTGTCATTCAGGCCTATTCTCTGTCTCCGAGAACTGACCCCGCCACCACCGAGACACTGTGTTTCAAGAAATGGCATTAGAATTTTGAGACATGCACCTCTTTTCTATGTCTCACCTCACTGCATAGGGTTGCCATCATGATCAAACTTATCTGTTGTCCTATACCAATCTGACTCCTCACGTCCTGCATCTGTATTGTCTAGGTCAGGGGTCAGCAACCTTTCAGAAGTGGTGTGCCGAGTCTTCATTTATTCACTTTAATTTAAAGTTTTGCATGCCAGTAATACACTAACATTTTTTAGAAGGTCTCGCTCTGTAAGTCCATATTATATAACTAAACTATTGTTGTATGTAAAGTAAACAAGGTTCTCAAAATGTTTAAGAAGCTTAAATTAAAATTAAATTAAAATGCTCATCTTACACTACCAGCCTGCTCAGCCCACTGCCAGCCTGGGGTTCTGTTCACCTAGGCTGGAAGCGGGCTGAGCAGGGCCTGCATCTGGGATGCCGGCTGGCAAGGGGCTGGCAGACAGGACCCCAGACCGGGGGGGGGGGGGGGGGGGGTCAGATGTCAGGGCAGAGGGCTGGGGGGTGCAGGGCAGAAGGCTGGGTGTGGGGGGGTTCAGGGGTGAGGGCAGAGAACTGGGGGGTGTGGGAGGTGCAGGGCAGAAGGCTGGGTGTGTGGGGGGGTTCAGGCCAGAGGGCTGGGGTGCTTGGCTCGTGGGGGTGCTCCTAGCCTCCTGCCCTGAGTGGCTCATGGAAGGGGGCTGGAAGAGATATGCCCTGTTCCACCCCCTTCCCCAAGGCCCCCGTCCCTACCTCTTCTCTGCCTCCTCTACAGAGCAGCGAGCACACTGCCACTCCTAATCAGCAGAGGGAAGGAGAGGAGGAGGGGCAGGAAAGCACCACGCTGGGGGAAGAAGCAGGGGAGACGGGGAAACTTGCCTGCCATAGGACCAAGCTTCCGCCTCCTGCCCCTGCAGGGGAGAGTGGTGGGGGCTGAGTGGGGCTGGGACTGCGGAAAGCAGCAGCGTGCCACTCAAAATCGGCTTGCGTGCCGTGTTTGGCACGCGTGCCGTAGGTTGCCAACCTCTGGTCTAGGTGCTAGGAACTCCTATTTCAAATCCAGACTCATATGCTGAATTTCTCTCCTTACATGAAGGAGTGCTTTCTTCAAATCCTCTATATCCCTTTTAAAAATTCTCTCTGAAAAAGCATCTTCAATTCCAGAATTACCATCCTCTGATTTCTGGCTAACCTGCATCACACAGTATCCACCATCTCCAGGCCACAAGTCAATGACACATTTGTATCTATGCTGTGGACACACTTCATCTGTCCTGTGTGGGTTCTCTACATCCTACAAAATTTATAGCATCCTTAAAGTCTAGAAAGAAATTTCTTGATTCTGTCTTAGTTATAGTTCCCTCCATCAAGTATCATTATATAGTCCTCAACAAATTTGCTCTTCAGCATTTTATCAGCATCTTGGACTTCATGTAGTTCTAACTTTTCTATTGCTTGCAAAGCCTCTTGTAATTCCAGCATGTATTCACTTACACTTTCTGCTGGACTCTGGATTATGCAGAATAACCTCTTCTTCAGCTCTGACAAGGTATGAATGTCAAACATACAGCCTAGCCTTCCAAATACCTGTTCTACAGTCCCTTTTACATTTTCCAGCCATGTCTGCACTTCCCTTTTAGCTGCATCCTCTAATTGCCCCAGCAAAATCTTTATTTTCTGTCTTTCTGGCAATCTGAACATCAGCTGAAGCAGACTTAAATTCCCCAATAGTCTTCTCTAGAAAAATCTAGGCAATCAGGGTGCGCCAAAGAAATGTGGCCTGGTTAGGGATGTCTGTATGAGTTGCTCTCCTGTCAACCTTTCCCATGCATTACCGTGACTCCTGTTGTTCTAAGATGGTTATCTCCTGCTTTGAACTCTTCCTATCCTGTTCATGATGCCAACTGCAGTGACCCAGGCCTCAGCTAGGCTATGCCAACTGTGAAGAGAGGCAGATGCAAGCCAACAAAATAAATAACCTTACATTTCAAACTTTATAAAGGAAAAACCCAGAAATGTGGAAGGAACAATAACATAATGTATTCAAATGAGTAATAATATGATAAACATCCAGTACTCACTTAGGAAAACAAACTGTAAGTTACCATCACAATAAAAAGTTTTTCCAACAACAAACTATCATCCCAACTCTTCCTCTCCCTGGTTGCAAAGTCCAGCTTCATCCCAGTTACCCTGCCTTCACCTCTTTCTAGCTTACAATGCTCCTTCCACGCTGCAATGTTCACACCTCTTTCCATCAGGTTCACCTGCAAACAACAGCTCTTCTCACAAAGGGCTACACCTGTTGACCCATAATCCCAAACTGTATTCCCTGTATTGTGTGAATCCTGCAGAAGTCATAATACTGAGTTTATCTGCCATGTAAATGACTGCCATTAAATTCAGTTACATCACCACTGTGGGGTGAATTAAGAACATATGATCTGAGAGGAAACAAACTCTTTTCAACACCAATTTGAAGGAATTTAACTTATTACTTTCTAATCATCGAATACATGTGAGAGATAATTGGATTTAGAGTGTTAAGGAAGAAATATCCACAAGTCTTCCATGGCATAAAGCCCTTCTAACTATGGTGTTATTAGTTGCAAGTAAAATCTGGGGGGTAATCATCAGCAATAATATATTGGTTACAATAAAATAGAAGCCACTCTTCTGCTTTCCATTCCACAAAGACTCAAAAGTGATCCTGTGAGGTTCAAGAGAATTAAACACTTAACTGCTTTTCCATTTTGCATCCTTGCCAGGACTAGTGTACCAAAGTATCACAAGAAAAGCTGTTTTTGCTTTACTTCTGAATCAATTTATGTACACCTGAAATCTCAAGAAAAATACTAAAACCTAACCAAACCTTAAGATTTTGCCTCTTGAGCATGCAAAACTAGGCAACAGCCTTTCAGTAATACTATCTCCTCCCTTTTCTCCCCCACCCCAATCACACAGGACACTTGTCCTATCCTCATGACCTGGTCTTCCATTGACAAAAGTCAAATTCAGACATTAATATCAAGTTTGGGAATGCACTTGGGTTCTTTTAAAAAGTATGTTCTTTACTCAATTTAATAGGAAATTCAATCATTATTATATCTTTTTTTTTTAAATTACATCTTTTCTGACTTTAATATTTGACAATAAATGATCTCTCAAATATTTACTGAAATAAATCAGTTAAACTGCCAAGATATCACAGTTTATGCATTACAACTAATTTTCAGAATGAAATACAGAAATCAAAAGCTAAGAGAAGGGTCTACCCCATTTGGTGCCTACAAACCAGGGAGATGCATATTTCATATCATAGAATCTTAGGACTGGAAGGGACCTCAAGAGGTCATCTAATCCAGTTCCCTGCACTCATGGCAGGACTAAATATTATCTAAACCATCCCTGACAGGTGTTTGTCTAACCTGCTTTTAAAATCACCAGTGATAGAGATTCCACAACCTCCCTAGGCAATTTATTCCAGTGCTTAACCACTCTGACAGTTAGGAAGTTTTTCCTAATGTCCAACCTAAATCTCCCTTGTTGCAATTTAAGCCCATTGCTTCCTGTCCTATCCTCAGAGGTTAAGAAGAACAATTTTTCCTCCTGCCTCCTTGTAACAACCTTTTATGTACTTGAAAACTTATGTCCCCTCTCAGTCTTCTTTTTTCCAGACTAAACAAACCCAATTTTTTCAATCTTCCCTCATAGGCCATGTTTTCTAGACCTTTAATCATTTTTGTTGCTCTTCTCTGGATTCCACAATTTGTCCACATCTTTCCTGAAAGGTGTGTCCAGTTCTGGGCACGAATACTCCAGTTGAGGCCTAATCAGTGTGAAGTAGAGCAGAAGAATTACTTCTTGTGAATATATAAAACTCCTAAACAGATAAAATAAATCAAGAATCCTCTGTGTAATAACAGTTCTAGCCCTCTACATGCATCTTTTAAATATATACAAATACGTTTTGTACAGAGAAGTTAATTTTAATACAGTATAACATTTTCCCTGGGAAAAAATATTAAATAATTTTGCAGGATTGGATGTTATTGTAGAATTCTTCTCTAAATTTTTGTTGTTTGTATTTTACCATTTGCGTTAACACTGATAAATCCAAACATATTTATAATAGATCCTTAATTCTACTCCATGCCAAATTTAATTATACTGCATTTCATTCTCATGAATTACTGTATGAAAAAGATTGATTAAATGCGTGAGAAAGGAAATAAATGGGTTACATTTGAGTTGTATGAATGCATTTTGATAACCTCTCAGGAAGCCACCACACATCCTGTTTCTCTTAGCTGCTTTGAAGTCCTTGTCAGTCGCATCACTCATTGTCTATCTCCCTCTTCATCCCCCCTCCCTCCCCAATGTTTTAGGATATTCATCATTTGGTTTTCCAGGTTACTGAATTTATGCATTTTTAGCTATGACAGCCCTTCCTCATCCACCAACAAAAATATCTGACTATCTTTTTCTCTCTTTCCCCCCCTCCCACACCACATTAACACAAGTTACTGTTTCCAGAGTAGCCTTGTACCAACTTCCTGCTACATCAATAATTTCGCAAGGTTTGCTTGACAAATAGACTCTTATGCCTAGGGTTTTGTGGAGCGGAGCTTTTGTTTGTTGGCATTAAAAAAAAAATGCTTCACTGAAACGTGCACTCATTGTAGCATCTCAACTCCAACTGCTCAACAGCACCCTCAACTACATGTCAATTTCCTCTGCATGTGTCATTTCTGCTCCCAATAACTAATTCTCTGCCCTCAAACAGAAATCCATTCCTCCCAAGAACAACATTCACAGTGCCAATTGACTCTGCATGTGTCAGTCATGCTCCTCATCACCAAGTCCCTCTGTCTGAACTGCATACAGGCCCCTACCTCAATAACTCACTCACTCTCTCCTACTGCCAGCTTCCTCTGCACATAGCCACCCAGCTCACAGCCTCAGTAACAGTTTTGCCAGAGATGCATCCAGACAGCAGCCCCTCTGAACACTTAATCCACCACCTCCAGACAGAAATGCTGATCTCCTACTCATGCTTGCCCTATCCTCCAACACACCCAGAGCCCTCCACCTATACCCAGAGTGAACCCTAGTACCACCCCAGTCATACCCACCCTGCCTCCACATTCCCAAGCCCTCCACTCATACCCGACACAACCCCATGTCCTCTACCTATACCCCAGTGCCACCCCTACCCATACCCCCACAAACCCAAGAACCCATAGCTCCCACATACACCCCAACCGCAGAGCTGCCCATGCTCACCCTTCACACCCCAGAAGCCTCCACACCTCATCCAGACACCTGTGTCACCCCATGCCCACACCCACACAGCTGCCCGTATCCATGTGTGTCCACCCCACACAGCTGGCTTGTACCTAGTTAGCGCCTCCATTAGGGTACCAGTTGCTGTAGCCTTCACACCCCTTGCCCTCCCGAGCAGAGCAAAAGCCGCCCACCCCGAGCCGCCTCCTCTCCCCCTCCGCAGCCCCCGCCGCCCCACAGGCCGGGGCAGGAGCCGGCCCCCGGAGGCAGGAAGAGGGCGCGGGCGGAAGGGAAGCCGGGAAGAAAGGCCGGCTCTCGCACGGGGAGGACCGAGGGAGGAAGGTCCAGGGCAACAGCGGTGACTCAGTGCGGCAGCCCAGGGCAGAAAGGCCCCCGTAGTGCCCGTGCCCGGCCGGCCCCTCCCCAGACCCCGCTCCCTCACTCACAGATCTTCCCCCGCAGGTTCTGTAGCACTCGGACCCCTTCGCCGTCACCATCCTCGGCCGCCATAGTGCCGCCGCCGCCGGCTGCGCTGCGCGCTAACGAGGAGGAGAGGAGGCAGCTGCCCCTTCCCTCTACGGCCCTGTCTCTTGTGCGTGCGGCAGTGAGCGCAGGCCCCGGCAGGCGGCACCTCACCGCGCCGCCCCGCCCACTCCGCTTCTCCCATTGGACAGCGGAGCGGCAGGCGCATACGCATTTCCTCCTGCCGCGCGGGCGATTCAGCGCTGCTGCAGCCGCTGCCCGTCTAATGCCGGGGTGGGGCAGTTCCTGTCTCTGCGCCACGCTGGGCCTCCCCGGGCAGTGACGCCCGCGGCCCGTGACTGCCCCGCCCTTAGGAGAGCTGGGCGGGGCCTCTAGCCAGGCCCACAGCCGGCGCGCGGGGCCGCCCGGCGGCCGGTTAGAGCGCAGTGCCCGGGGCTGAGGGTGGGCGCTGGGCGGGCTTGTACCGAGCAGGCGAGTGGGAGGCCCGCGGGCGGGACGGGGGGGGGGCTTCTAGTGGAACCCGTGGGGGAAGTTGATGGTTTTCACTCCGAAATAAAAGTCTGTAGTGGGTTGGGCTGGGCTGGGCTTTGCCTTCAGTTGCCCCTGGGGTTGCACGTTGAATGGGCGCCCTGTAAACAAATTGGATAAAATTAATCCCATTATTTCCTTGGCTTGTCGCACCCTCCCCCACCACCTGTTGTGTCCAGCAGTTGTTGCTAATAGATTTAGATTGTAATCGCTTCAGGGCAGGGACTATGTGGGTACAGTGCCAACTAAGCGCAATGGGGCTGGGGCCTCTGGGCCCTACTGCAGTACAAAGAATAATAGGTGCAAAGAGCTTCTTCAGCCCCAGAGCACCAACCACTTTGCAAAGACAGAATTTGTGGTTTTATTTAACCACCAATCTCACAGTGAAAAAAATACCTAAGAAATCTGGCATTAACCCCTGCAAATACTCAAGGCTGTGTTTTGCCTGACGTTAGTCAGGACTTTCTTGGGGCTTGCTGGCTGCTTTTTGAAGGACAGTGCTTCTTTTTTACTATCTGCTGCAGCAGCCTATGGCTATATCTACTTGCAGGTGGCCAGGGTGAGCTGACTTGGGTGCATGGGGCTTGGGCTGTGGAGCTAAACATTGCTATGTAGACTTTCAGACTTGTGCTGGAGCCCAGGTGCTGGGACCTTCCCCTCTCATGGGGTCCCAGAGCTCAAACCAGCCTGTGTCCAAATATCTAGACAGTAGTTTTATAGCTTGAATCAGGCCAGCTGTGGTTGTTGAATTGCTGTACACGATGAAGCCTAGATGGTGCTGCAGAATGCCACAACTAAATGCAAGAGTTCAGCTGACTCTGATGGGATGCCACCACTGACGTTTTTGCCTCAAGAGTGAGGTCAGAAGAAAGCTGATACTGGGGCTGTGCCAGGAAAGCTGAAAAAACTGCCATCTGTGAACCAGGTTAAAAGAATATAAAATATGTGGAGATGTAACTATCTCATAGAGCTGAAAGGTTATTCACTAGCCTTCACTAGCAGGACCAAGTACTGATTTTGCCTGAGATCTGTAAGTGAGCCTTTCAAGGATTGAATTTATGACCCTGGGTTTAGCAAGACAATGCTCAAGCCACTGAGCTATCCCCCTGGTTATAGGTGAAGTAGTAATACTTTCTTCTCTACTTCTGTCTAAAGATGAAGCAGAATTGGATGATATGCCATTAGGAAAAGAGGTGGGATGATGTAAGCAGAAGGTTTCAGAAGACTCGATGGCAGTTGGACATGATAGTAGTTGGATGCAAAACTCTCTTTAAGGATGGAATATTGAAAAAATTCAGTGGCAGTTGGAAATTACAGTTGTTAGGACTCTCTAAATGTAGAACAGCGGTTCTCAAACTGGGGGTTGGGACCAAAAACTGGGTCACAAACCCTTTTTAATGGGGTCACCATGGCTGGTGTTAGACTTGCTGGGACCTGCAGCAGAAGTCGAAGCCTGAACCCCACCACCCAGGGCCAAAGCTGAAGCCCCACAACCCAGGGCCGAAGCCTAAGGACTTTGGCCCTGGACGGCATGGTTATCGGCATCCCGTCTTGGACTGAAGCCCTTGGGCTTTGGCTTTGATCTCCCCACCCCAGGTGGTGGGGCACAGGTTTTGGCTTTGCCCCCCACCCCACCCAGAGCAGCAGGGCAAGGGCAGGCTCAGGCTAAGATCCCCCCTCCTGGGGTCATGTAATATTTTTTGTCAGAAGAGGATTGGGATGCAATGAAGTTTGAGAACCCCTGCTGTAGAATGCTTGACAGGGCAAGTTTCTATCGGTTTCTGTGGCAGTTATGAATGAACACGAGTTGGAATTAGTTCTTTCTGGTAGATGTTTTTAAAACAAAAGCCCCATCTGCATTCAGAAATTGCTGCATTGCATAGCCAAAGTTGTGAACCTCGGTTCTTCTTGGACTGGTGCTGAAAATGGTTTACGTGGTAGAGTCAATAGGACATAGCAATTTGCAGCACCTATAAGAAAACATAAAATTGCTTCCTCCAAATCTCAGACTTTCTGTAACTCTGTCTGAAAACATTTTTCTGACCTATATTACAGTTTTATTTTTGGCAGCAGTTCAGGGCACCAATTGCTATCAAACAACTTCAGCAACCTGTAAGAACAGATCTTTCTTTCATAGGCACCATTTCTACACTATATTTTGACAAAACAGAAAAGATATTGGTATTAGGATTACAAAGTAGTAAGAATAAGTAACCAGTATTTTGTATAACTGTGTCTTGTAACCGGTGATGGGAGTTTTATTTTGTTTCTTTCAGTTTCCAAGAGAACATTAACAGTGATAGAATCATAGAAATGTAAAGCTGGAAGAGACTTTAGGAGGTCATGTTGAGAGACTATGATTACTAGTTTGAGTTTTTGTTGCCTTGAAAGTGGCTTGACTTCAATGCATCTCAGTCAGAGGACTGAATAGTGCACAGAGACAGATGATCTGAAGGTGGTAGAGAGATAGATTTGTGCAACATCACACCCTGACACAAGGGAGCACTCTAATGGCGAATGTGTACCACAACAAGGAAATCTGACAACCTCCATTAGAAGCCTATTTCAATACTTAACTATCCTTATAATTTAAAAAAAATTCCTAATAGCTAACCTAAATCTCCCTTACAACAGATTATGCCCATTTTTTCTTGTTTTACCATCAGTAGGCATGGAGAACAATTGATCACTGTCCTCTTTATAACAGCCCCTAAAATATTTAAAGAGTGCTATCAGGTTCACCCGCTCAGTCTTCTTTGCTGAAAACTAAACATGCCTAGCTTTTTAAACATTTCCTCATTGATCACGTTGTCTAACCCTTTTATCATTTTTGTTGCTCTCCCCTGGACTCTTTCCAATTTGTTCACTCTTTCCTAAAATGTGGCACCCAGAACTGGACACAGTACTCCAGCTGAGGTCTCACCAGTGCTGAGGAAAGTACCACCTTTGCCTTAGATACAAAACTCATGGGCATACACCCCAAAATGACATTAACCCTTTTCTTAAATCATCACATTGTTGACTCCTGTTCAGTTGATGATCCATTATAACTCCTAGATCTTTTCCAGTAGTACTACCATCTAAGCAGTTATTCCCCATTTTGTAGTTGTGCATTTGATTTTTTTCCCTTTCTCAGTATAGCACTTTGCATTTGTCTGTATTGAATTTAATTTTGTTGATTTCAGATCAATTTTCTAATTCCTCAAAGTCACTTTGAATCATGTCCTCCAAAGTTCTTGCAACTCCTTCATGCTTGGTGTCATCCGCAAATTTTATAAACAGGGTGTCTGCTCCATTCTCAAAGTCATGAATGAAAACATTGAATAGTACTGGACCCAGGACAGACCCTTGCAGGATTTCACTAGATAAGTCTTCCCAGTTTGACAGCGAACCATTGAGTATGGTTTTCAGCCAGCTGTGCACCACCTCATAGTAGTTTAATCTAGACCACATTTCTCTAGTTTGCTTAAGAAAATGTGATATGGGACTGTGTCAAAGTGTCAAAAGCTTTACTAAAATCCAGATATATCATGTCTACTGCTTGTCCTCCTTGTCCACTAAGCCAGTATCTCTGTCAAAGAAGGAAAATAAGTTGGTCAGACATGATTTGTTCTTGACAAATCCATGTTGGCTGTTCTTTATTACCCTATTTATTGTGCTCTATGTGCTTAATTGATTGTTTAATAACTGATTCCAACATTTTTCCCGGTTTCCAAGTTATATTGACTGATCTATAATTCTCTGGGTCCTCTTTGTTCCTCTCTTTATATTTGCCCTCCTGCAGTCCCCTGGGACCTGACCCATCATCCATTAGTTTTCAAAGATAATTGCTAATTGTTCCAAGATTGTTTTAGTTAGTTCCTTAAGTACCCTAGGATGAATTTCATCAGGCTGTGCTATCTCGACTACATTTAACTTATCTAAATATTCTTTAAGGTATTCCTTCCCCCTGGTTGTTAATATTAACTAAGTTAAGCATTTGGTTAACATTAACCTTTTTAGTGAAGACTGATGCAAAATAGCCATGAAGCACATACACCTTCTTGTTGTCATCTGTCATTATCTCTCCTCCCTGATAAGTAGTAGGCCTACACTTTCTTTTTGTCTTTCTTTTGCTCCTAAGGTATTAAGAGACAAGAAGAAGAGGTTCTATCATGTCCCTTGGTAGATGCAATTAATTTTGTACCTTGGCCTTTCTAATTTTGTCCCTACATGCTTGTGCTATTCTTCTGTCTCATCGGTTTCTACTTTTTTTAAGATTCCTTTTTGATTTTTCAGGTAATTAAAGCACTCCTGATGAAGCCATAGTGGCCTTTCACTATTCTTCCTATTTTGCCTTTGCATATCGATAGTTTGCCGTTCTACCTTTAATATTGTCTCTGAGAAACTGCCGCCTCTCCTGAAATCCTTTTTCCCTGAGATTTTCTTCCCAGAGGACCTTACCTACCAGGGGCGGCTCCAGGCCCCAGCACGCCAAGCGCGTGCTTGGGGCGGCAAGCCGCGGGGGGCACTCTGCCGGCGCCACGAGGGCAGCAGGCAGGCTGCCTTCAGCGGCATGCCTGCGGAGGGTCTGCTGGTCCCGCGGCTTCAGCGCCTGCGGGAGGTCCGCCGAAGCCACGGGACCAGCAGACCCTCCGCAGGCAAGCTGCCGAAGGCAGCCTGCCTGCTGTGCTTGTGGCGGCAAAATGCCTAGAGCCGCCCCTGTTACCTACCAGTTCTCTGAGTTTGTGGAAGTGTCCTTTTTTGAAGTCCATTGTCCTTTTGCTTCTCTCACTTCTTCCTTTTCTTATAATAATGAAATCTGCCATTTCTTGATCATGTTCACCCAAATTGCCTTCCACCTTTGGAGTCACAAGCAGTTCCTCCCTGTTAGAATCAAAAGTAAAATGGTTGTCCCTCAGTTCAAAAAGCCATATATGAAGGCTGTACTTCCATACAATAAACAGAAGAATTGACTTTAGAGAGATTCTAACCCACAACATTTGAATGACTGATCCTTACTAGCCCAAGCAGGGTATTTTTGGCTGTTAGACATCTAATATATTCTCCATTGGGCCAGACAGGCCACAAGGGAGAACCAAGAAAAAATAATTATTTAAATGTAGTTTCTTTCTCAAAAGAAAAATAGAATATTTATTTTTGAGAATGAGAATGTTCTAGGAAGTGCCATGTGATTCTAGAGACATGGAAGTAGGTTCCCATGCATTTCCAGGTTTCAAACTTATTTACAGTATGCAGGTGTAAACATGCAGTGGCCCAGTCTCTGGCCAGCCTTAAATCAAGAGGATAGTAACCTAATTGTCCTTGAAGAATGAGTCTTAATGGTAAATAGGGGTAAAATGGAGTTTCAGAAGTCACCTTTAGACAAGAATGAAGGCTTTGCCAGCTAACTAGTAAAGCAGTTTGCATTTCTGTTCACTTTCTTCTTGTCATTAAGAAGTGATAACATTTTGGGGGTTTGAATCTTCATTGTTCTTATTTCTGTTTTATCTACCTTTGCAGGGAAGGTTGGTTTGGAATACACTATCATTGTCCAAGAACACTTACAGTTACACCAATTGTGCTTTATACTAGGAGGTTTCAGTTATCCCTGCTAAATCATATGTTGCTTCATTTAGGGCTGAATTGTAAGCCACCTTGTACAGGCTATCCACATCATGGGTAGCAATGCAAGGGGGAGAACACCCTTCATTGCATGACTACCACCTCTCCCCAGGAAAACATAAATAATACCTGCAATTGGGAGCTGATCGTGCCAGGTGTGGAGTGCCCTCAACTTGAGCCTGGTCTACACTATGCGTTTAAACCGGTTTTAGGAGCGTAAAACCGATTTAACGCCACAACCGTCCACACTAGGAGGCACCTTATATCGATTTTAATGGCTCTTTAAACCGGTTTCTGTACTCTTCCCTAACGAGAGGAGTAGCGCTAGTATCGGTATTACCATATTGGATTAGGGTTAGTGTGGCCGCTGATCGACGGTATTGGCCTCCGGGCGGTATCCCACAGTGCACCACTGACCGCTCTGGACAGCAATCTGAACTCGGATGCAGTGGCCAGGTAGACAGGAAAAGCCCCGCGAACTTTTGAATATTTCCTGTTTGCCCAACGTGGAGCTCCAATCACCACGGGTGGTGATGCAGTTAAAAATCAAAATAAAGAAAGAGCTCCAGCATGGACGATGCGGACGTGATCGCTGTAAGGGCAGGCAAAACTGTTCTATCAGCGCTCCGTTACAGAAGACGAAATTCAAAATCATTTTTTAAATATCTCCAGACAGACGCCATAGCAGGGACTCAGCGCACTGCTGCGTGGCAAGCGTAACGGAAAGCCAAAGAATCAAATGGACGCTCATGGACTGGAGGACTCAAGCTATCCCACAGTTCCTGCAGTCTCTGAAAAGCATTTGCATTCTTGGCTGAGCTCCAAATGCTTCTAGGGTCAAAAACAGTGTCCGCGGTGGGTCAGGGCATAGCTAGGCAATTTACGCACCCCCCCACCCACCCCCAGAAGTGAAAGGGAAAACAATCCTGTCTTGACTCTTTTACATGTCACCCTATCTTTACTGAATGCTGCAGATAGACGGGATGGTGCAGCAATCAACAACAACATCCTTCCTCCCACCCCGCCATGGGTGGCTGATGGTACAATAGGACTGCTACCCATCCTCATCATCAGCCTATTGGCACATGGGGCAGTGCAAAAGGACTGGTAACCATACCATACCAACTTGCTTGGGACAGGTCGATCAAGGTCGCCTGGTCCTAATTTTTCCTGGTAGATGGTGCAGTATGGCTGATATCCATCATCGTCATAGCAACAGGGGGCTGAGCTCCATCAGCCCCCACCCTTCATGTGTAAAGAAAAGATTCAAGTGCCCCTGAACTAGCAGAGGGATGCACTCCTTACTGTCCTGTCTGGACTATCATAGCAGCTGGAGGCTGCCTTCACTAACAAGTCACTGTGTCTTATTCCTGCATTCTTTATTACTTCATCACACAAGTGGGGGGACAATGCTACGGTAGCCCATGAAGGCTGGGGGAAGAATGAAATGAACAGGAGGGGTTGTTGCAGGAGCACCCCCTGTGAATAGCATACAGCTCATAATTTCTGCAGGATCTGACACAGAGCAGCTGTGCTCTCTGGTTCTATGATACAGTGGTTCTCTAGTACACTTGCCCATATTCTAGGCAGGACTGATTCTATTTTTAGATACCAAAAAGGAGGGATTGACTCAGGGAGTCATTCCCAATTTTGGCTTTTGCGCCCCTGGCTAAGAGCAGCCAGGGGCACTTATGACAGCAGCAAATGGAACAGTGCAAAAGGACTGGTAGCCATGATCATCTTATTACCAATTTATGGATTGGTAGATGGTGCAGTATGGCTGATAACCATCTCTGCTGTCATGCAAAAGCAAAAGCATGCTGCTGTGTAGCGCTGCTGAATTGCCTCTGTCAGCGGCATCTAGTACACATACGGTGACAGTCACAAAAGGCAAAACAGGCTCCATGATTGCCATGCTATGGCATCTGCCAGGGCAATCCAGGGAAAAAAGGCGCGAAATGCTTGTCTGCCGTTGCTTTCCCAGAGGAAGGAGTGACTGACGACATTTACCCAGAACCACCCGCGACAATGATTTTTGCCCCATCAGGCACTGGGATCTCAACCCGGAAATGCCAAGGGGCGGGGGAGGCTGCGGGAACTATGGGATAGCTACGGGATAGCTACCCACAGTGCAACGCTTCAGAAATCGACGCTAGCCTCGGACCATGGACGCACACCACCGATTTAATGTGTTTAGTGTGGCCGCGCGCACTCGATTTTATAAAATCTGTTTTACAAAACCGGTTTATGCAAATTCGGAATAGTCCCGTAGTGTAGACGTACCCTTGGTTTTTCTCTGAAATTGAAGGCACTTAGCACCCTGGAGGGCTAAGTCCTGAGTGACTGGGATCATCCAGATTCTTTGAATCAGTCTTCACAAGTGGAGTGGGCTATGGAGAGAAAAAACTCTTTCATTCAATCTATGTAGAAATGATGAAGCAGAGTTTCTGTGATTAATGCATGTTCTCTACATATGTGGCATATATATAACACTGGCTTACCTGACTTCCTCCTTAACATGAGGCTTTCAAGAAAACGTCAGTAATCCCACACAAATATTTTTCTTGCAGAACAAACATTTTCCATAATATTGTAGCTAATGGCAAACTGGCAACCTGTTTATTAACTTCTTCAAGCTGGCAGTAAATTGGATCTGTCACCTCAATGACATGCAGATTCTAGGTAGGTTTACTTTGTAGCACTGGTGGGCCCACACTAGACTGAGAATTTATTAAGATACCCCAGTAGTTAGAATGAAAACAATCTGATGACAGAGAAAAAGGAACTTTGGAGTACTTCTCATTTATAGTAGCTTCAGTTCCTCGCAGCAGAGACACATTGTAGTTTGTGTGTGTTGACACTACGCGTCTCAGTTGCATCAGATCTGTTATGGAACAAATACACTTCAAGGTGGAAAGGAATATTTAGAAATGCACTATTCATATCTGTTTCCTTAGAGCCATATAGTCCCTCTTTTGAAGAATAAGGCATGGGAATGTCCAAAAATATGCAAGAAGTAGTCACAGTAATATGAATACCATTGGATCTGCAGGAAAACTGTCTAGCAAACCACAAGTGGCTGGACTTGAAGTCCCCTTTTAGAAAGCTAAAACCCAACAATTCTGTTTTGAGGATGATTTGTAGCAATTTGACCTTTCATGTGTAATTGCAAAGGGGTACAGTGCTAAGTATCCCAGAGAGGTACACAGTGATCGCTTCCAAGCTCATTGTTGGAGATAAGGATTACATCTAATTGCAGATGCTTGGACTCCACTAGCAATTTGTTATGAAGTAAAGAGCTGTGGGATATTTGTTGATAGTAAGTTACTGTTGCTTAAGTGCTAATTTTTTCCCCCGTAGTCAGTTATTTTGCTGGCATTGTACTTCTGAGGCTTGGTCTACACTTAGAATTTATACCAGCATAGCTATGTCAGTCAAGCATATGAAAAATCCACACCTCCAGCGATGCCAGCTTGCATTGTAGACGCATCTATGCTGACAGAAGAGTGCTTCTGTTGGCATAATTAATGCTGTTTGAAGTTATGGTTTTCCTACACTGGCAGAAAAACTCCTTCTGTTGGTATATGCTACATCTGCTCTAGGGGGTATGCATGTTTAACCATGCTAATACTCCTGGGGGAATTCTGCACCAAAAAATTAAAAATTCTGTAGACAATATTTTAAAATTCTGCATATTTTGTCAAAATAACACAATATAATCATGCCAGTTTCAATTATTTGGCACTTTATTTAAAACACCTGTTAGTATGCAACAAACAAAAAAGATTCAGGAAATTTTTTTAACAAATAGATTCCTTACTAGGCATATTAATACAGAACTTTGAGTAATAATTCATTTAAGCTGCAATAGAGAAACGTACTTCCCATACTTCTCAGCAGCGGTGCAAAGGCTTGGGGAATCAGGGGTAACAGAAGAGCTGAGGGAGAGGAAAATAACTGCTGGGAAGGAGCCTGCGAGTGAACCTGGAGGGTTGCTGGGTGTGGGAAGTATGTAATGCTTTTCGGGGGGACTGTTAGGAATTTGGGGAGCCTCCTCCATGCAGACCCTGATTGACCCCTTGCCTCTCCCATTCAGACACATCTGCCCGTGTCTCCTTGCATCCCCACTCTCCATTCAGACAAGCATATCTGCACATGTCCCCATGTGTCCCTGCCTCCCACTCCCCTCTGTCTCATGTGACCCTGCACCCGCACTCAGCCAGGCATAGCTGCCCATCTCCATGTGTCCCTGCACCCCCATTCAGCTACCACCACTCCCTGCGTCCCTATGTGGCCCTGCACCCCCACTCCCATTCAGCCCATGGCTCAATGTTATCACCCTAGTAGCTTCTGTGCCTCCACCCCAGTCTGTCCCCCTTCATTTGCTCTTCTGAACTCCAGTCTGTGTGACCACCCCCAGCAGTCTTGTGTGCCCCACTCTGTCCAGTCCTCCATATCCCATGCCTCCTCACCTGGCCCCGCAGATAGGGCAGTGTGGAAGGCAGCCTCTGCCCCCTCACTCGCCATGGCTGGCTGCCCCGCCCATGAGCCAGCCGCCTTCTCTTCTGGCACCACATCAGCTCCTGCTGGGCAAAAGGTGTGATTGCAGCTTCCCTTCACCTCCCATCAGAATCAGTTATTCTACAGGGAAAAAATAAATGTGCAGGGACATTAATTCTGCACTTGCGCAGTGGTGCAGAATTCCCCCAGGAGTAATGCTGTCATACGCTCTGTAGCATAGACACAGCCTCAGGCTTTTCACCAGTTCCAAACACTACACCCTGTAGATCTTCTGTGTATTATACCAGAGTAGGAGGTTTTAGCTACTTCTTCAGTTTTGGAGGCAGGTTGTGGAATAAATTGCACACAGTTGTACAGAACTCCCTGGACTATGACAGAGATACAAGGATCTGGAGTTTTCTAGGATTTTTGCTGTTATTTCTTATGAGACTGAAAACAATATAAAATAGGCAGAAAATGGCTGAACAGTAGCTCTCAGAGTAATGATTCAGCCAATTACATATGAAGTGAATCTGAGGTGAATTACTGTAAACCAGGGCTTCTCAAACTTCTTTGCACCATGCCCCCCTTCTGACCACAAAAATTGCTACACAACCCCAGAGAGGGGAACCAAAGCCTGAGCCCTGCCACCCGAGGCATGGGGGCCAGGGCCAAAGCCAGACCTTCAACCTAGATGGGGGGGCCTGTAACCTGAGCCCTCCCCTGCCCCACACATACTCAGGGCTGAAGCTCTTTGGCCTGGGCAGGGGGGATCGGGCTTTGGCCCTGGGCCCCAGCAAGGCTAATACCAGCCCTCGACAATGCCGTTAAAATGAGATTATGACCCACTTTGGGGTCCCAACCCACAGATTGAGAACCGCTGCTGTATATAGTTCTTCGTTAACCCAAGGCCTAACTCAGCAATCAACAAAGTGGTGCAGCTTAACCCCACCACATTCTCTTGCCACTGCACCAAGATGTGAACCCCAGTATGATGTCATTTTAGGCCTTGCTTTATACTTGGGATTAACCCTGATTCAGAAGTCATCCAGTAACTGACATATCCTGCACCAGTGCGAACTCCAAGTGTAGACAAGGAAATCTTCAATTTGCACCAGCTGAGCTTCTTCCTGTTTTAAACCAGAGTAAGATCAACCAGTTTATGTCTACACTTAAGGCTTACACTAGTGCATTTCCACTGATTGCTGGCCTCCAGTGGCTGAATTGGGGCTAATCCTAAGCATAGTCAAGTCCTTTGACTAAGGGCTTGTCTATGCAGTGAAGTAATGTGCACTACAGCGGTGTGACTTCTAAAGCACACTAATATGTTGTGTATTAATTAGTCCCGGTAGACCCTGCTGATGCACACTAAATGTTCCCAAATGTGCTTTAACATAGTACAGTTTCAAACACTTCTGAGGCTGATATGCAGCAATCTGACCTTGTGTGATTGCAAATGGAACAAATGATTGAGCAGAGTCACAGGAGAATATGTAATGGAAGAAATATTGAAGTAGCTGGAAGAAGACTGTGACACTTTTGTGACTAAGTTTGTACACTCCCTTTCTATATGTTTCAGTGAAATGGATGTCTGCTAGATCTTTATCATATTTTTCACAGATGGCAGCCATTCGTTCCAGGGGTGATAATTTGTTTTAATTTTTGCACATCTGCTAACTGAGGATTGATTAGCATATTTTAAGTCTGAATAAATAACCTAGTAGAATGACCATAAACTTCTTGGTATTAGCAATATGAAATGGGGAAGGAAGATGATTTTATTGTATGCTCCGTATACTTCTAAACTTCCTTGTTTTGGTTAGACATCTGTTTTCAGTGCTGTCCCGCAAATGACCTGAATCACTGCTTTTCTATTACTGTAGGTTAACTTATTTTTTATGTATGCTGCAGACTAGTGGCACACAGCTGGAAGGAAAAATATTTTAATTTGCATTTTTCCTTATGCTGTATATATTTGCCCATTTCTGTATACAAATTAGACATTTTGCATTCTGGACTGTGTCTCCCTGCCACAGTCCCAAAAGAATTGAAAAGTACAGTGTGGAAAACTCACATTCATACTACATATGCATGATTAGAATTTAGATTAATTACATTTTTAATTTGATATTTTAGCACAACTTATTAAAACAGAAATGTGCCTTTTTAAAGCGTATGAAAAATTTAAAGCATATGAAAACCAGTCCTATTAGGTACTAAGCAGTCAACTTTTATTCACCTGAGCATTTATATAAACACTTTTCATCCTCAAATGTCTGATCCCATGAAATGTTGAGCACTTCCTCTGAGTTGTTGCGTGCTCTCACCTCGTTATCTCAGCCCCTCAAAGGAAGCACTTGCTATCTCATAGGAATGGGCCTTAAGGATGAAGTGTTTCTAGACTTTTTTCTCTTGGACAAAAAATGGAATTGTGAGCTTTGCTACTCCAGGGAGAAAGGTACAGTCTAATTGTATGAACAGCAGCTACTAATGTTAGACATTTTAAAATCAGCAGTTCTGGATAACTTACATCCATACATTTTAAAAGGTGTGACTGAGGAGCTCACTGGATCATTAATGTTCATTTTCAATAAGTCTTGGCACACTGGCCAAGTTCCAGAAGATTGAAAGAAAGCTAATGTTGTGCCAATATTTAAAAAGCATAAACAGGATGACCCAGGTAATTATAGGTGTGTCAGTCTGACATTGATCGTGGGCAAGATAAAGGAATGGCTGATACATGACTCTATTAATAAAGAATTAAAGGAGGGTAATGTAACTAATACCAATCAACATGGGTTAATGGAAAATAAATTCAGACAAATTGGATATTTTTATGAGATTATGGTAATATTGTTGATAAAGGTAATAGTGTTGATGCAATATATTTAGCCTTCGGTAAGGTGTTTGACTTGGTACTGATTAAAAACTAGAATATAAAATTAACATGGCACACATTAAATGGATTAAAAACGCTCCTTTTTAGGCCTCACTGTAATTGTAAATGGAGAGCCATCTTTGAACAGGGTCTGTTTCTAGTGGTGTCCTGCTTGAAGCGGGTCTTGGCGCTACATGATTTAACATTTTTATTAATGACCTGGAAGAAAACATAAAATCATCACTGATAAGTTTGCAGATGTCACAAAATTTGGAGGATTTTTTTCTGGATCACATGGTAAGCTGGGTACAAACAAACAATATGTGTTTTAATACATGTCGCAATCCGATACGAAGTTATGGCTTTGAATGGCCAATTGTTGGTCCACGGCCATCTTGTCCTGTTAAAAGGACAAGGCAGCCTCCATCTTGGACCAGGTTCTTGTTGTATAGGAGAGGGCAGAGACTCAATCCTGCCCAGCAACACTGGCTGGGTATGTTCTCCTGTTGTTTTTTCTCTCCTGCTGGGCCATCTAAAGGTCAGGCTAGTTCTGTGTGTGAAGGCCTGATTCTGCCCGGCAACCTGTTTTTTTTGGGTCGGTCGTCTGGAGGTCAGGTTAATTCTGCCCAGCGACTCACTTTCCCGCTCTTTTTGGACCCAGTCATCTAAGGGTCAAGCTTGTTTACTTGTCAACTCCAGTGTGCCTTGTGCAAATCCTGCTGACGTGGGGTGGCAACAGCTCGAAGCCTGGAGGGAGGAGGGACCAGGGAGCCAATCAGATACCGATACGAGGGAGTGAGACCTCTCAATAAAACTAGGTTTCCCCCCAAAATTTGGGTGGAGTATCCGCGTGTTAGCTGAAGGACCTGATCACCCTTTCGGCCAGGGTCTCCTCCCGGTAAAGTGCACTCATGTCGTATCGTTTGGATTCGTTGTCGTTTGGACCCAATCCCTGTCAGCTCGTCATGCTTCTGGTGTCTGTTCTGCTGGTCAGCTGCGCCTGGAGTGCGGTATTTGCTTTTTAATATCTGACAGTTAGCTTATCTAGCCTCTTATTTTTTCCCCTCCCTAACTTGGTACCAAATATCTACTCAGGATATCAGGATTGTATTAATGAGCTCAGAATTACACAATTGCTTAGCTAGTTTGTATAATTGTTCTATTTGTTAGTGAATTGTTAATTGAATTGTTAATTGCAAACTGTTTTATGTGTGTGAATCACTGCTCTGTCTTTGTCCGGAGTGAATGAATCTGGGAGCTGTCTCCACCTGGAGATTAGCTGACCAAGGGGTTCCTGTCCCAGCGGTCTGAATGAGTGGAATCTGCCCAGCTGCAGCCGCACCACACTCTGGGTTACCCTTAGTGTGAAAGCAAGGGTGGCTGAGGCAGTGGCCCGTGGGTCTCTTTCTCTGTGTTGCACCGGGCACCGCCCTGACGAACCCGATTCCCATCTTGTGTGATTGGTGTGTCTGCCTATTTGGTGTGGTGTGGTGAGCAGTATAAAGTGTATTATTACTGTGTTTTGGGGTGTGTTTGTAATTTTGATACCATCCCAGCCAAAGTTGCCTACTCCCCCGGCCCAAGTTGTAATTATCCCCCAAATAAACACAGCCACTTGGCTTTTCACTGTTATTCTGGTCCTGCCTGTTTTTCCTCACTCAATACCAAGCTTTAACGGACCGCAATCTATTTCGGACAATACAGAAAAATGTAAATGCATACATCTAGGAACAAAGAATGTAGGATGGGGGACTTTATCCTGGGGAGCAGTGTGTCTGAAAAAGATTTGCGGGTTATGTGAGCATGGACCTCCTGATGCCAACTGGCAGTGGGGCATACAGGGATGCATAAGGGTACAGGAATCTCCTGAACATTTCGTTCACCAAATGGGGACCTATGATGGCTCAGACAAAAGCCTGTATCAAACTGGTGGTCATCAATATCATTCAAAACACATGTATGGATGTTGTGTAAAGAGTTATGTATATAAAATGAAAATTATGTTCTTAAGGGCTGTGTCTAGGGACTGGTCACCAGCAAATGTGAAAAACAGGTTTACTTTCAGGATGAAATGTTTGTCTGTTTATATGTAAATTAAGTATTGTATGGTTCACAGTGGGCCTCCACTCACCAGTCTAATCCGAATGCTAATAAAGGGTTGTGAAATCTTCAAACAGAAGAAAGTAACAGGAAGAGGTAAATTGGGGAAGGGGTGGAGGGAAATCCTATTTTGAGGTGCACATCAAACGGTCTGTGCTGGTATATTTAGGGTTGCAAAAAGACATCCTAGCATCCTTCACCTACGAAGTAAACGGACAGCGAGTTTGCTTCATGAAAAAGGATATCAACCAGGGTGTGCTGAAAAGGCCGGAGAGAACTTTGGCTGAGATAAGCTTCTTTAGACAGGAGGATAACTTGTTAGTTAAGTTTAGTCTCTAGAAAGTGTGTTATGATTTTGTTTAATATTAACAATTTGTTTCTAATATTCTTACTATCACTTGAATCTCTGGTCTTTGATAATAAACTTATTTCTGTTTTCACTATAAATATATCTAAGTGCTGCATGTTCAGCAGTAAGCTGCTGTGTAGTGTTCCTTTAGGACCAACAGGCCTCGTAATTCTGCGAGTGTTCAGTGGGTAAGGGGTTGCACACTACAGGGAACACTCAAAGGATTTGGGGGGTGCTGTGTGGCTATTGCTAACCTGTACTAAGAGAGAGTCTGCAGAGGCTTATACGCTAGTGCTTGTGTTGCCAGAATCTGGTAGCTTCAGGGAGCTGATCCACAGCAGGCACAGACAAGACTTCCTCACATTAAGGGCAGGTGGTAGGGAAGTACCTCACAATCCTGGGTACTCCTGGAAAGCATCACAGGGGTTGTGGTACATAAACAGCTGATCATGAGCTCCCAGAGCAATTCTGCGGCCAAAAAGGCCAAAGCAATCCTTGGATGTATAAACAGGGTAATCTAGAGTAGGAGTAGACAGGTTATTTTACCTTTGTATTTGGCAATGGTGATGACCACTGCTGCAATACTGACTATGTCCAGTTCTGGTGTTCACAAATCGAGAAGGATGTTGATAAAGTGGAGAGGGTTCACAGCAGAGCCACAAGAATGATTAAAATATTCGAAAACATGCCTTTTATTAATAAACTCAAGGAGCTCAATCTAATTAGCTTGACAAAGAGAAGGTTAAAGCATGACTTAATTACAATCTATACATATCTACGTGAGGAACAAATATTTAATAATGGACTCTTCAATGTAATAGAGGAAGGTACAACATGAACCAATGGTTGTAAGTTGAAGCTAGACACATTCAGATTGTAAATAAGGCATACATTTTTAACAATGAGGGTAATGAACCATTAGAACAATTTACCATGTGTTGTGGTAGATTCTCCATCAACAATTTTTAAATTAAGACTGGATGTGTTTCTAAAATAAATGGTGTAGGATTTATTTGGAGGAAGTCTTATAGCCTATATTATGCACGAGGTCAGACCAGATGATCAGAACGATCCCTTCTGGCATTGGAATCTATGAGCAAAAGACTACAAGCCAGACACTCCTTTGGTCTTCAGGATAGCCCTGAATGAAATCCTGGCTCCACTGAAGACAATGCAAGTTTTGCCACTGATTAAATGGGACCAGGACTTCACCCCCTGTCTTTTCCATGTCCTATAAGATGTCCTTATCTTAAAAGAACTTTTCAAATGTTACTATTAATAAATAACTATTAAACCTACATTTAGAGAACACCAAGGTTGCATGCACTGTTGGGTAAAATCTGTTTCTGACCCATTTTATGTAATATCCATCTTGGATTTGTAAAAGGATAGCTAAGTCTCCATCTTGGATACCCTTCTTCCTCAGATGATTTAGTGCCCTTTCAGCCTTTTTCAAATTAAGGCGGAAAAAGGACAAGGCAGTTAGAGTCATGTGACAGCCATAATCTTGCCTAGCAACCGCAGGTTATTTAGTGAGTGGCACGCCTGTCACTAAGGGCTGTCCATCTGAGTGGCAGCCAGTGTCCCAATTCAGCTAGCTGTGAGGAGCCCCAGAGGGACCAGGACTCATAGGACTTTGGATTCCTGGTCTCTATTAACATATTTGCACTCAACTGCTACACACCATTAGTGAGCACATACTTGCACTGAATTACGAGGTCAAGCAGAGACTGCCTGGGAAAGCACTGAAGACCTACCTGAGGTAGAAGATCTGCCCAAGAGGGAGAAGACCTGCCCAAAGGACCTGTCCAGAGGGAGAAGAATATCCAGTTCCTGTTTGGTGTCCAGCTCCCCTGATTTTCACCAATATCTTTGTCGTATCCTAAGTTTTTGTCATTGTGTCCCTGTCTTCAGGATATGGTATTGTAATACCCATTGTGGTTTTCCTCTGTTTTACATCCATAGGTTAAGGGGGTTTAAGGGCTCTGAGCTTCACACTCTGGTAACTGTTAACAACCGTGTGTGTCTTGCTAACATTGTTTATTGTCTGAAGGGGGGTCCTTGTCTAGTTTACGGACTAGTGGCGTAATAAATATTTGTGTGTTACATCTTATTCTGCCTCTGTCTTAATAAATCACCCGATGATAGATGTGGGAGGGGGATGGGATCTGCAGACAGTCCATCTTCTGATCTGTGCAGACCATAGTTAAACTGTTTTGGGCTAACAGTACAAGCATACAAAAGCTAGGAAATGACCATTAAAAGTTGCACAACCTTAAAACTGTACATCTGTGCATATGTATTATACTGTACATCTATGCATATGCATTATATATAGTCTTTAATTACACAATCGATCATATGCTGTTTCTCCAATAGTATTAGTTCAGGTTGGTAGAAATATTACACGCTAACTCAGCAATTAATTGGTGCTTTTATTCCAATTCCTAGTGGGCAGGGGCGGCTCTAGACATTTCGCCGCCCCAAGCACGGCAGCATGCCGCGGGGGGCGCTCTGCCGGTCGCCAATCCCGCGGCTCCGGAGGACCTTCCGCAGGCGTGCCTGTGGAGAGTCCGCTGGTCCTGCAGCTTTGGTGGACCTCCCGCAGGCGTGGCTGCGGAGGGTCCGCTGGTCCCGCGTCTCCACCGAAGCCACGGGACCAGCGGACCCTTCGCAGGCACACCTGTGGGAGGTCCACCAGAGCCGCGGGACCAGCGGACCCTCCGCAGGCATGCCGCCAAAGGCTGCCTGCCTGCCGCCCTCCCGGCAACCGGCAGAGTGCCCCCCGCGGCATGCCGCCCCAAGCACGCGCTTGGCGTGCTGGGGCCTGGAGCCGCCCCTGCTAGTGGGCCAATATCCATATCACAAAAGCTATCATCCCAATTGGCTTGGAACTGAATGAGGATGGAGACTGAATTATGCTTTTTAATTTATGAAGGTGGACCCTGTAGAACAGTTTTGACGTTGTTGTAGGGAAGCTTGCAGTACTGCTGCCCAGCTTGGTTTCTGTGCATAAACTAAGCATTTCTGTATCCAAGGCTGTCCACCTTTTACAAAACATCAAATTAAATTAACTTTAGAAAATGTTTTTCAAAATGGTATTATTTTGAGTTTATAAATATGGTAGCTACTGTGTTGTCATTCCTTCAGACTTAAGAAAAATTTTATATTGAAATAAATATTAAATATAGCAAATGTGTAAAATAGGAGATACAAATCTGTTGACCATGTAAATTATAAAAATAAGTCAATATTAAAATCATTTTTAAAAAATGGAGAGACTTATAAAAATAGGAACAGGTTATTTTAATCAAACACAACCAGAATTATAATCACTCTTTCTTAAAATAAAATAGACTTTCCCCAACCCTTAATATCTGCATTTAATAGTATTTTCTAAACAAAAATTCAAATGCAATTATGTAACAAAGTACATTCTTTTACACTGTACAATATTTCCATCTTTTACACTTATTTTAATTCCAGTTTGGTCATTAGTACTCGACTCATTACTTCAACATGTTACTTGTGATAAAAGTCCTACAATTAAATATAAACATGACATGGCCATCTTAATAATTGCTTTGCTATAAACTGTAGAGAATACACAGAATTAGAAAGTCATTGTGTTTTTTATCAAAATATGCAATCCCACCAAACCTAACACAAGCTATCAATATTTTTCTTATGAACCATAGAGTTATATAAAATATTTGTATAAATATTCTACCTGATTTGCTTTGGTCTAGAATGATCGGCATATAAATCCACTTAGAAAATATCCCCATGTATTTCGTCACATTTGTATTGTATTTATTTCATAATCCCAGTTGTCTGGACCTAAAGCTGCTATGGAACCAAAACTCTCATTGATTCATATAATTCATCCCTGGCAGAATAAATAAGTGGACAATACTATTATTTAATTGAGTACTTCACTATCAGTTCAAGTGTAGTTTTATCAGACCAAGATATCACTTCTTTTACAATGTATAATAAAAAACCAAATAACTAAACAAATAGTGTATCATATTTTTATGTAGAATGAAGTTGAGGTTCACCAATCTTTGTCCTGTCCTTTATTTTATAATACTGTATACAGATAAAAATACATGAAGAATAGATAATACAGATGCAGTATTATGGATACTTATCAGATCAGCCCTATGGTATAAAATGTTGATCACAGTCATCTACCTTCCTTGACCATTTTTTAAAAGTATTTTCTCCACCTTCTTCAAAATTAGATCCTTTGTTCCAGTCACCAAAACAATATTCACTGTAAAACTCTGGTCTTACTGGATGTCTCTTTTGAGCTGACCTCTGCCAGCCTTGGTAACGTAGGACCTTATAGAATTCTAAGGGTCACCAAATGAATATTCATGGCTTCTGGCTGTTGGAGGATGACTATGGCTGAGGAGCCATTATCTAGGGTCATCAGCTGACAGTCTCTGCACTACCAGCCATCCCCACAGGACATTGGACGCTACACAGCAGCCTGACTGGGGGAATAGGATGGAATTTCCCAGTTGGAGAATGAGGGGCAAAAAGGGACAATTGTATTTAAGTGGGGTTGGGGGGGGCTCCCTTTGTCACAAGCCAGAAGACCAGGCTGGAGCAAGAGAGAAGGCAGGAGTGTCTGCCTCGCCTGAAACAATGCTCAGATCTCAGGCTCACAGAAGGGGTTAGATCATGCTAAAAGGAGAGCATCTCAGGGCTGTTTATTTTGTAGAGTGCTGTAACTCTTTAGTGCTTTCTTAAGAAATTTCTTTGCTAAGCCTGTATTTTTTGCTTGCCTGCCATTTTGTAGAAGCTCAGAGCTCCCACACTGAGGGGACACATATAAGCCACGGGGGGGTTGGGAGTGCTGAGGCACTGGCTTCAGGGTTCAAGGCAGGTCAGGCTGCAGCGTCCCACATCCCAAGGAAGAATGGCAGACATGGGGGTCTGTAGTTAGGAGTGCTCCTTAGGGCTTGTTTACACGACAATTAGTTCACAGCAAGCTGGGGTGTGAATCTACTCTGCACTAGCCTGCCACAGATTAACTGTCTATGTGGTCTCTGCTGACACACATTAACAATTAATTGGTGCAGTCTGATATGCGTCAGCAGGGTCCACACGGACAGTTAGTCTGTGGCAGGCTAGTTCGAGGTATTTTTGCTGAGGCATTGGTGGAAGAGATCATGCTTTATTGGATCCTTGAGTGCCTCTGGGCTGATTTTCTGTTTGCATCATTTTGGAGATAAATCCAACTGGAAATTATAGAGGAATCTTTCTGTTAGCAACTGCAGGATAGGTCCTTGCAAGACTTCTCCTGAACCGTCGTCTTGCTCTTGCCAAAGACATTCTTCCTGAATCTCAGTGTGGGTTTAGACCATCTAGAGGCACTAATGACATGATCTTCACTGCTCGCCAGCTGCAGGAAAAATGTAGAGAACACCACAGACCACTATACATGGCGTTCACTGACCTGACGGAAGCCTTTGACTCTATTAACAGGGAAGCATTGTGGGAAATCCTTCTGATGTATGGTTGTCCACTGAAATTTGTCACCATTATTCATCTCCTTCACGATGACATACAAGCAGTGATCCTCCATAGTGGGTCTACTATGGCTCCTTATAAGGTTAAGATAGGTGTCAATCAGGGCTGTGTTATTGCCCCCCCCCCACGCTTCTCCATCTTCCTTGCTGCAATGCTTTATTTGATCACGGATAAGATCCTGGTAGGAGTGCAGCTAATCTACCAAATGGATTGCAAGCTGTTCAACCTTAGCTGCTTCCAATCCAGAATTCAAACATCGCTGACTTCAGGCATCGAGCTTCAGTATGCTGACGACACTGTAGTGTGTGTTCACTCAGAAATAGATCTTCAGGTGACCATCAACATCTTTGCTGAAGCATATCAGAAAATGGGACTGATGCTTAACATCCAGAAAACAAAGGTCCTCCATCAGCAAGCTCCTGGTGCACAATTCCCATCACCAGCAATACAGATCCACAATAACCCTCTAAAGAATGTTGCACACATTCCACATCTTGGAAGCCACCTTTCACAGACAGCTGATATTGACGAAGAAATCCAATGCCGGCTCAAATGTGCAAGCCAAACTTTTAGTCTTCTGAGAAAGAGGGTGTTTCAAGATTGCAACATCAGAACCAAAACCAAACTCATGGTCTATAAAGCTGTTGTGATCTCCATCCACCTTACTAAGCTGAAATGTGGACAACATATAGGAGACATCGTAAGGCATGGGAAAAGTATCAATGCTGTATGCATAAGATTCTCTGAATCAAATGGGATAATAGACACTCTAACATGAGCGTTCTCTCATAAGCCAATATTACGAGCATCAAGGTGATGGTTATTTATCATCAACTTCGCTGGGAAAGCTATGTTGTCCAGATGCCTGATTCCAGACTGCCAAAAATAAGTCTTCTACTCTCAATTCAACCAAGGCAAATGCACCAGAGGAGGGCAGAAAAAATGCTATAGGGACATCCTCAAGGCTAATATGAGGAAATGCAATATTGACATCAACTTGTGGGAACACATAACCCAGGACTGACAACAATGGAGGAACTGCTTGAGGCAGAGAACTCAGCACTTTGAGAATCAGATGCAACTACATGTAACAGAAAAATGGAAGCGACAGAAAGACTGTGCTATGGCCCAGACCAATATCCCAGGTTCACCTGCCCTGCTCGGAAACATGGCAGAGTCTGCGGCTCCAGAATAGGCCTTACAAGCCATCAGCAGCCCCACAGATAATTTGAAATGGACAATCCACAAAAGACAATCATCCTCGACTTCAAGAGATTCACGCGGATGAGTGCAGGGTAGATTCACACCCCAACTTGCCACAAATTAAACGTTCCTGGAGAGAAAAACTCAGAGACCCAGAGCTCGGAACACTGACCCAGCTCTAATCAGACCCAGGGGATTAGAAGCATGTGGGATCCAGCAATTGTGTTCACCACAGAAGACTGCTGTCTGTCCAGAGAAGAACACTGAGCCAGGTTGTGAGCATGCAGCCTCAGAGACTAATCCTTAATCAGAGAGGAGTTATACTCCCTTTCTAACAGTCTCAGAATACTGGCTCCTTTCTTACTGAAACAGAATCTGCATCTCTACCAAGACTGATCAGCATATATATAGAAATCAGGCTCATGGTATGAAGTTTGGTGGGGGTACTCTTCCCTGGATGCACATTCTTCATCTATGGAAGAACCTTAAAGATGCTGCAACCCAAAGCATATGATTAGCTCTCTATTTAGTTGTCAGAGAGAGAACTGGGCCAGCATGTGGCCCAATGGTTACTACACCATACTCTAAGAAACTGTAGCTGGATTGTGAGCATGGGCAAGGGCAAGCCCCTATCCCCACTAAATTAAAAAGCCTGCCACGGCAGGAGGCCACTCCTCCTCCACAGTAGACTGGCCTATGCTCCAGTTCCACAGGGGACTATCTCAAATGTGTGTGTGGATGAAAGTGTATAGAGGCAATGAAAAAGCCCTGATTGACGTATGGATGAAAGAAACTAGATATTCCCCACCCCTACCACTCAAAAAAGCAAAACAAAAGGGTAATTTTTATTTGTTGGTTTTAGCCAACTCATTTGAAGACCAAGAACTAGTCCAACTCCTGCTCACAGCATGTGTGAAATTATTCCAGCTGGAGGAACTCTCATGGACTAAGCATCCCGAAATGAGAAGCGAGATGGTTCCAAAAATTAAAGAGTTGCAGGGCCACTGGAAGGCGGGAAATGTATTTACACAAGGTCTTTATACTGGACAGTTCCACAACTCCTTGACCATGAAGCTGGAGTGTGTTTCATTTGGCTTCTACAACAATAAATCTGGATTTGCCCTTGGATTAATTGGCCTGACATACAGTTGATAGCTGGACTTTCCAGGACTAATGCAGCTTGGAAGACTTAATATTTAAGATGAACATTTATTGAATACCACAGGAGTATCATGAATCAGGGTTTCCAATCCTCACTGACACTCAGATATCCACTGCTTATCAATGTAATTGTAAAATTGAATATAGATAGTGTAAAATGTAATAATCATACAACAGTATAAACCAAGGTTTGAGATACAGAAAAGTTTTCCAAAACTGAACTATACTTCATACTCACATTCAATAAACATTTTCTATCTTTACCGGATTATTTTAAGATACTGTATACATTAGGCCATGATCTTTTAAATTTTGTTTTTCATTCATAAACACAATACCATGAAAGTTTGAGTATAAATGCATCACATCATCTTCTGTAGCACAAATTCTTCATAGTGAATGTACTCTGAACCTATATATTTGGTCTTTATTATGTCCAGAGTGATTCAGAATCAAATACGGTATTGTACATTTAAGACAGTTCAGTGGCTAGTTACTTGTAACTCCGATTAAAAAGGTTTTGATTGGAGCTACTGTTTTCTTCTGTGTATGTATTACAACTGTTTACTGTTGCAGAACTATTTTGGATCAGGCTTTTTTTTCCCTCATGCTATGTTTACACTATTGCAAATATTCCTAGCTTTTCTGTTGCAGTGTATTTTTTGCATATACTGTACTAATATATAAAAGTTATTTGGATGAAGAAATGTTATCTTCATTTTTTGAACCTGCCTGAATCTGGAGTTTCCTTTGCATTCCACGCTTCTATACATTTTTCTCCAGTGCTCTTTTCTTGTTTTTGACAACTGTCACTCAAAGTACAACGTCTGGAGTCATACTCTGTATACTATTCACTTCGTTCCCATCTGAGTCAATGAAATGTTGATTTTCCAAATCTTTAGAGCTTTCATTACACAAATACTCTTTTCTATCCTGTTGACTTGGGCTTTTGAATAGATGTTTCTTCTGGTGCATTCCAAGAGCAGCTGCTGTCTTGCAAATTTTAGGGCACTGAAGACAAGCATATCCTTTTCCATTGTGTTCATGTACATGTCTTTGCTCATGATTCCTTTTGGTAGAAAGATATAAAAAACTCTGTAAACAGAATTGACAGTGGTAGCGTTTTTCTCCAGTATGTATTCTTTCATGTATTTTGAGCGTTTCATTTAAAGTGAATGCTTTACTACAATATTGACAGACAAAATCCTTGACACCCAAGTGAATACGTTCATGTTTCTGTAGGTTTCCTGGAACTGAAAAACACTTACCACAGGTTTTACAAGTATACGGCTTTTCTCCAGTATGACATCTCATATGCATTTTTAGTGTGGATGGGCTCTGGAACTGCTTTTGGCATAATTCACAAATATAAGGCTTTGAAGTAGGTACATGCCAATGTATAGGTTCCTGGATTTCTTCGGTGGAAGATTTCTCTCGCTCACAGAGCTCACAATGAAGATTAGGCATTTCTGTGTTTCCTTCTTTACTGATGCCCTTTTCTTCAGGAATTTTTCTAAGTGCATACTCTCTATTGCACGTATTTTCACTTTCACTACTGGAGTTCTTGTTTCCATGATTCTTCCTCCATTTGACTTTTCTCATTTTTCTTAGCTGTTTAGATTTCTTTTTTGGTTTGTAATTATAATAAGGTCTCCAGGGTTTGTCATTGGAATCCTGATCACTTACATCATCGCACATTTCAGTAAGTTCCATACATTCTGATCTGCAAAGCCTAGCTGGGCTTCTTTCTTTTCTCTCTGTTTCAGTCTCCTGAGGCTGATTGTCCTGTTCAGATTCACGTTTAGACCTTCTTCCTCTTTTATAAAACAGTTTGGATCCTAAAATATGTCTTTTTACAATAGCCTCATTCCCAATTTTTACTGTTATTTGACAAAGGGGAGCAACATTACTATCAGTAGATGTTCCTGGTAAGGCAGGCTTTGCAATGTAGGTTTCAGTTTTACTTGATTCTTGAACAGTATCTATAGTCTTGTTAGATGAACCTCCGGATCCTGTAATATACTCTAACTCCTCGAGTGTTTCTCCTCTATTGTACAGAAGTGTTTTCTTTTTTTCTTTAATAGTTTTTGCTTTAGTAATGCCTTTGCCGTAATTATCTGACCCATGTTTACAGTCATCTTTTATGGACTGACTGGCTGTATTATTGGAGGATATTGTCTTACTGCTTCCCATAGAAGTGACTGCATTACTGTGCATTATTACTGATGAGACTCTACTACTGTGCATTATAACCGAGGGTGCTGAGCAGCTATAGTTAATAACAGAGGTTGAATTTTCACTCACATTACTGAAAGACAGAACGGAGGAATCACATTCCTGAGAACCAGAACTAAGTTCCTTTGCAGCTTGGGGCACTGATTTTTCTGCAGTAAAAAAGTCACTTTGTAGGTCAGAATTTAACATTCCTACTGCCCAAGGTGAAACATTCTGAATATTCATAGATGATGTTGCATCATTGCATGAAGATGTATTCAAGGAAATAGTGGTATTGTTTGTTAATATATTATTTTGAAAATTCAGCGAAGGTAGTTCAGAGTTGAGAGAATTCTGAATAATGCAGGTACTAGAAGTTGCTTCATTAACTTGGTTGCTTGCCTGTACATTTTCAAACGAAGAATTCTGGTAGGACTTATAAGGTAGCCTTCTGCATTTCATAGGTAAAAGCCTATAAAGTTTGTAAGGATACATGCTAGGCTTTAAGCCTCCATTAGGTGTTTTTTTATTTACTGCAAGTCGATGGTCAATTGCATGGAAAGATTTCTGATGATTTTTTAGTATATAATAGGTCATGAAAGTCTCAAGGCAGAAAATGCACTGATAACGCCTTTCCCCTGTGTGCCAGATTTCATGTCTGGTACGATATTCAGCTAATGCAAACACTTTGTTGCAGTAATGGCAAGGATAAGTTCTTCTCCATGAATGCACATTTGCATGTCTTCGAAGGCTAGACAATGTTACATAGCTACGTTTGCAAACAATGCATGTATATAATATCTGCCCATCAACAACTTTAACCAAATGATCTGTTTCTGACAAGGTGCAGTTTGCACTGGAGTAATCAGTAATATTGTTTTCAGACAACAGAGGCTCTGTGTTTCCATGTGAGCTTCCATTTCTTTCACCAGTAGTAGTATAGTTATCTAAAATTTTTTGTTCATTTCCACTCTGAACAGATATGCTGCCTGAACTCCTACAGACTTGTTCATGATTCTCCAGTCTGTTAAGATTTGCAAATTGTTTGCTGCAGTATTTGCATATTAAAGGTTCCTGATGATTTGTGTGAAGCTGAAGATGAGTACTGAGTAAAGCTCTGTCATCAAATGATCTGGTACAACAGTTACATCTGTAAACAGGTGGAATAACAGTTGCTATGGATCCAGGGATGTTAGCAGATTTATTTTCCTCTTCTGTGGAAAAAAGTAAGTTTCCTGCCTTATCATGAGGGAAAGGAATAACCGCTTGATCTGTAACTGCTTCTTGTTGAACCTCTGTATTGGTTACTTTGGGGGCTGATATTTTTGCTGTAGCCAAACCAGTACACTGGGGTTTAAAGGCCATCTTTGGTGTACCACATGCTTGTTTTATTGGTTGAAGTAGAGGTGTTGTCTGAAGAGTTTCATAATTGTCTTCACTCATTGTATACAGAGGGCTGCTGTCACGTTCTAAAAAAGGAGTTCCTTGAAAAGCATCACCTCCAGAAGAAACTGCATAGGAGTGTTCAGCTAACGTACTGGCTGGCTCAGCATCTTTTCCAACATCATCCCTATCAAGGCCAACATTGGTTGCTTTAATTGTCTCAGATACCTTTTTAAAACTTGCTCTCAAGTCAAGTGGAGAAAACAAATTATTATTATTTTCAGTTTCAAAAATTGAAAAAGCATTTGTGATTCTTGGCCCGTTTGTGATAGCTGAATCTTCGTGTCTTTTTTCATTTTTTTCTTCTTTGACCACCCCTTTTTCAGTTATACAAAATGCATACGGACAGGGGGAATCTGAAAAATTAATGTCTGTAAGATCTTCCAGAAACGATATTCCCAGTTTTTTCCCTGCAGCTGCAAGGTCTGTTACAGTCTCCTGTCTTTTAACAACTACTGTGGAACTGTAGATATAATTAAGTATTTCAGTAAACACTTCAGCCTTAAGATCATCTAACTCCAGGACATGTCCAGAAATACAGATCGTATGACTCCAAAAAATATTTTTGAAATAAAGGCTTGAAGCTGCTAGTACATTACTGTGGGCTTTAAATTTGGTATCTTCCACAATTATAGTGACATCACATAAAATACCCCGAATGCGCTGTTCATTTAAAATGGAGAGTACCGTATCACTATGAAAGTCATCCTTGAGATCCTTTGACTGGGACATGACTGTCATCTACAACAACAACAAAAGAAGAGTTAACAGTTAAATTTGCTTTTAAAAGCTATTACAAAAATCAGCTCTGTAATTGGGGATTTTTTTCAGGTTTGTTTTGTTTTGAATTCAGGTAAAAAGGGAGGGTGAAGTTATGCAATAGCATTTTCAGGTAAAAAAACTTGGGTTTGATCCTGCAAACAATATTGATGGTAATAGGGTGACTTGTCAGGGAAGTATCTACAATTCTTACTAGTAAATGTTTGCAGGGTGAGGCCCTGTATTTCAGAATTAATTGTAAAGGGTCCCCTCTACCCCCGACTCAATTTTCATACAAAAGTTGACCCATTCTGTAGAAATGGGTAAATTATCCAAGGAGCTAAAGAAAATAACATTCATTTGTAACTCAAATGCATTTACATACATCATAAGTTATATATTCAAAGTATGTTCTGTCATAATGTTTCATTGAAGGTCTACACAAATCAATAATATTTACAAACAGATTAGAGATGGAGGAGCTCTGGTAGCTCCTCAGTAGCAGGGACAGGAGAAAAAGCAGCTCTCTTGTTCCTCAATAGCCAGATCAATTCTTTATATTTGCAATCTGGCTGATATCCAGTATTTAAAATCAGAGCCTCCAGCCGTCTGAATGGCCAGTGGTGCAAGTGATGAAGTTTAGCCTGAATGAACAAAGAAACTGAACTTAACCCTAGAGATAGTCCCTCCAAGGTCAAGGTTGAGACATATTGATGTGGCAGTGTGAGGAAACTTGAACTACTGCTACTCATATTGTATCTGTTCCATGGATAACAGAGGACTTAGAGCTCCAGGACTGTGTAATCACATTTAACATTTGATCCCATTAATAAAAAAATTACAGAAAAATTAGAGGTTCCAAAAATTAAAAAGCTCCAAAGACAAAATATTGTTTTAAAAACCAAATGATAAAACACACAAATCATGAGTTTAACATCAACAGATGTTCTTTTATACAAGAATTCTTTTATATAATTCATTAAAATTAATATTTAAATTAATTGTTGGGCATTATTAGATAGAACCTCATTAATAATGACTGGATGTTTCATTGTGAATTACTGAATTTTGTGAATTAAAAATACAATAATAAAAATCCAGGGTAATGATAACAAAATGTATTTTGTTTATTTTGTCATTTTGGGTTTTTTTTGTAATAGCAGTTCACAGTATCCTAATAACTATGCTTGACTTTTTTTTAAAAATCATACCAATAATGAGAGCTCATTGCAATACTCTGCTGTTTAATGTTTGCTGAGTGATATTAAAATGCCTCCATTTTATTTTATTGAGGATTACGAAGTGTTCAGACTAGCAAGGCACTATTATATAAAGTTTTCACTTCAGTAAGAAGGAAGGATGCCAAGATTCTCAGAATGAAACAGTATATTAATGGAAATAAAATAAGGAAAAGAGAAAACAGTTAATGGGTGGAACTGACTGAATATATGCTACAGAAATCTCTCTGATTTTTACCAAATACTGGATTCTGTTCAAATTTAGAACTGTTCTGTAGCATAACATGAATCCCCTTCTTTTTTCTCCCTACTTTAAGCTCTGCTTTCAAGTCATCAGAGTAAGAAGTAACATTTCCATATTCAGTTAGCAATCACCAGAGCCAAAGATCTGCAAGACTACTAATCAGGGCCAGTCCACAACATTTTGGCACCTGAGGCAGGGAAATCAAATGATGCCCCCAAGCCCCCTCGCTTGGGCCAAAACTTTGAAAGGACTGACTTCTGCCTTCTTCCTGGTCTACTCCTCTCATGGTACTGCTCTGCTACGTACCCCAATAAAGGAGAACTAACAACTTAAAATGCCTTGTTCAAAAATTTTAAGTAACACTTAACTTTGAAACGCCTGAACAGCAAATGTAACTTTTCTTGTCTGCATAGTAAACACTGGCATTTTTATCTGTTTGAATAATCAAAGTGGTGCTTTCCGTGCCTTCTTGGTAGCAAAGATCTGAACTGCATCCTGAAGGTCCACAGTCTGGGCCAGCTCATGCTCTGCTGAGATGGTTGCAAGGCCGACCAGCCTCTCCTGTGTCATTGTGGAGTGTAGATGTGTTTTTATTACCTTCAGCTTGGAGAAGCTGCATTCTCCACTGGCAACTGTTACAGGAAGTGTTAGAAGTATGCGCAGAGCAACAAAAGCATTTGGAAAGAGGGTGGTCATCTAATTTTGCACATATATTCCAGAACAGCCTTTGGAGTTGATCCTGCTTTAATGTATCTTGAAAGGGCTTTCAGTTCATCACCTAATCACTCGCATCAATATCGCGCATGTCATCATGTGTCAACACTGTCTCTAGTGCCCTGCATTGCTGGTGTAGGTCTTCTTCAGGTACAGTGAGGAGTTTTGGAATATCATACAACATCCCAAATATACTGCTGTGTTCCTTGAGCTGCAGGAAATAATGGCAACTATGGTATCATCTATCTTCCCAATTTGGTGTTTGATAAGCTTTATTGCCTCCACTCGACTTTCCCATTGTGTGGCACTCAGTGGTTTCAGTGTCAGAGAGGATGTTCCCAGATGTTGCTTCAAAATTTGCCATTGATGAGTTGATGCAGAGAAAAATACATAGATGCTTTGAATTACATTAAAAAATTCAGCAGCCTCACTAGAATCTGATGCTGCATCACTGACCACCAAGTTCAATGAACGAGAACTGCATGGGACAGAAAAAGCTAGAGGGTTTAACTTTCGGATCAGTGTCTGCACTCCTCTGTTCTTTCCTCTCATTTTGGCACCATTATCGTAGCCCTGACCTCTCATGTCAGCTATTGCAATTCCCATATCTTCCAGCTTTTTAAGAAGCACATTTGTCATACCAGCTCCTGTAGTATCATCAATGTCAATACATTCTAGAAAATGCTCTCTGACAGTCACCATTGCAGGGACATTTTCACTAGGTTCTGTTGTTGTTACAAAACGCACCATTAAAGACTTTTGTTTCATATGACTGATGTCAGGTGTGCAGTCCAGAATAACAGAGTAATATCTTGCTGACTTCAGATCTGCCACAATCTTCTGTTTGACTTTTGTTGCCAGTAACTGTATGATCTCATTTTGAATTGTTTTTCCAAGGTAGTGGTGTATGTACATTTCTTGGGTGGTGACTCTTCTTAGATGCTCCTGGAGTACAGCATCAAACTCAGCCATCAGCTCCACAATTTTAAGGACGTTTCCATTGTTCGGCACATACAGCTGATCTGAAATGCCGCGCAGTGCTAGGTTTTGGGTAGCAAGCATTCTCACAATGGCAATGAGCCTTTTCAGAACATTTTGCCAATAAAGAGACTCTGATGCAATCTTCTCTTGATGCAGATCATCCATGGTGGCCTTTAACCTTAGTCTCATCTCAAGCTCTTTCCACCTATGGAATGCTCTCTGGTGATTTGCTGCCTTCTCATGGCATGCCAGATTTCTAGCCTGATTTTTCCAGTCCTTTGTTCCTGTAGAACCCAATGTGGCTGGAACATTAGACTGGAAGAGTTTGCAACAAAAAAAGTATGCAGCATTCTGGGTTTTTGAGTACATAAGCCATGGCCTCTCCACTTTGTCACCATTGGGGATTTCACACTAGCAATGTGTTGGATGGAAACTTCTATTTTCATTGTCTTTGGGGAACATGAAGTTTTTCACTTTCTGTGGCCCATGCAGTACAAGGAAGTCACTCAGGCTACTGCTCGAGTGGGTCCACAGTCTTGGATCATCTAGACTTATGGAACTAAACGTAGCAGCAGCTGTTTCTTGCACCTCCACCACACTCTTCTCTTATCTACAGTTCAGGAATGTGCATGGTTACATCCATTTGAGATGGAGATATGGATGCTGCAGTAGCTGCCAGGTCACCTGCACACTGACTAACTGGAAGATCAGGCATCTCCTCACCACTCAGATCCTCACTGGGGCCGGAACATTTGTGTCTATGTATCTCAGGAGAGCTCCTTCCTGCTTAGATAGAAAAGCTTCCTTTGCTTGTGTGCTTTTTTTCTGAATGCTGCCCTAGAGGGGTGTTTTCTTCTTTCACTCAGGACTGCTGTTCTGTGCCAGCTATAGTGGCTCTCAACACTCAATTGAAGGGGACAAATAAGCAGGCTGATAGCAGGGCCTGAGCGCAGGGCCGCCCGGGGGGTAGGGGGGGGACAAGAGGGGCAATTTGCCCCAGGCCCCACAGGGGCCCCCACGAGAGTTTTTTGGGGCCCCTGGAGCAGGGTCCTTCACTCGCTCTGGGGGCCCCAGAAAACTCTCGCGGGGCCCGGGCCCCCGGAGCCTCTTCCACTCCAGATCATCGTCGGCAATTCGGCGGCGGGGGATCCTTCCGCCCCGGGACCCGCCGCTGAAGTGCCGGGTCTTTGGTGGCAATTCGGCAGCGGGGCCCCCCCGCTGTTGAAAACTCCAGGCCTCCTGAATCCTCTGGGCGGCCCTGCCTGGTAGTGAGGGAAGATATCAGTGTCTTAGGGGCCTAACTGGCTCCTGCTACTTCAGTTGACTGCCTGTTCTCCTCAAGTGGGTTCAGGGAAGCAGCAGGAAACAGGAAGCTCCCTGAGAAGCTGGTGTTAATCAGTCCAGGCTCCTGGGGGTGCTAGAGAGGTACATAAGAGGCTCCTCCTCCTCTCCCTCCCTGCAACTCCTGCTGCTGTTTCTGTTATTCCCTCTCACTTTTTCTCCTGCCTGCCTGTTATGTCTCTTGTGCCCTCCTTTAGCCAGCACAACACTCCATCATCTCTGTGCATCTAGAGCAGAGAGAATACATATGTACCAGCAACAGACACAATTTTCTGCACCAGTGGTTCCCAAACTTTCACAACCTGTGAACCCCTTTCACTAAAATGTCAAGTCTCACGAACCCCCTCCTAAAAATGAATATTTCCAGGGATTTTCTTCTTTACCTGAGTATAAGTTATAAAAGCAGTGATCTTGGAAATATAAAATTTGTTTTTATGACATGCTTATTACACACTATTTATTATTAATTACCATTTATCATTACAGTATTTTTATTACATTATGAAAACAGCAGCACTCTTCCAAGATCTCACTTTTGTAGCTTGTATCACTTTGAATAAGCCTGTTATAAGACAAGGCTCCTATGTTTCATCGAGGAGTATCAGATGTGACACAGCATGAAGGTACTTAAGAAGCCAACTCAAAGAGTTCCTCCTACACAAGCATTCAGGTCTTGAGCAGTCCAGGCAAGCAACACATGTTACAACAAAGCTTAAACTTGTTCTTCATAATAATTTTAAAAACAATACTAGCTGCCTATTTAATTTTAAAAACAGCAAAAAATATCCACCTCCTTTTCCATTACTTATAAGGAGTCTTGAAGTTAAAATCTCCTCAGTGTGATAGATATGCTTGCTTTGATCTGCTTAGCTCTTGGAAGTCCAGGGGCTCCAGGTTGCTGGCCCCAAGCTGCCCGGGGTCCCTAGCGACAGCTCTGTTCGCCATTAGGGAATTTTTTCCCAAGAACCCCTTGTAACATTTCATGAACCCCCAGGCGTTCATGAACCCCAGTTTGGGAACCTCTGTTCTACATTCTGGGTCGTAGTGCCGCCCCCCCACAGTCTGGCACCTGAGGCAGCCGCCTCAGTTCACCTCATGGTAAGGCCAGCCCTGCTACTCATGTATGACACTTCATCAGTTTAAACTACAATGGATCCAAGAGAGAATGACTAAATATGGACACTTATGATTTGTAATCAGGGTCAAATTATAACACTATGTGGTGGGTGAGCCAGTACTGTTTTCTGTAGCAACTTGTGTGCTAAATGTAAGCTTTCAGTTTAAAAAATTTAAGCCACTAGCCCTATAGTCACAAAGATTATCTCCAAAAATCAAATATATATCAATAAAGTGAGGTCTTCTGGAATCTATGGCCAGCCTAAAACAAAAGTTCTGAAAGAGGTGTGAATTACCCCATTCCCCTCACTGCAGCGTTAGCTCTGAACTCTAATGACAATTTAAAAAAGGGAACTTTAATTACTTCACTGCTAATCAAAGCAGATATGAAAGACAATCCATATTATGACAATATGCACAATATATTGAGAGAGACATTTTATTTTGGTATCACAAGTGGAGCTTGAGAATAAAATCACTTATTTTTACAATCTGGCTCGGGGCTCCTGTTTGTAAATCCATCATACGCAAATCCGACTTACCAAAAAAGTTCCGTAAGCTAGAAATAGGAATTTGGGGCTTGGGTTTTTTTTTTTTTTTGCGTAATGGTCAGAGATACGTTTCCGACTTATACAAAATTTGAGTTATGCAAGGCATTCCGGAACGGAACGCTTGTGTAAATCGGGGAGCGTCTGTATGTAATGAATCAATTACAGAAATGAATTCAGTAATATATACTGCGAGATAAAATACTACATCTGCACATAAGCAGGGTATTGAGCAACAGTGCCCTAAGAAAGTCAAATTGATTGTGGCTGGCCCAGATCCTCAGCTAGTGAAAGATGGAAGTCAATGGAGAGATGCCCGCTTGTACAAGCTGAGAATCTAGATCACACCTTCATGCATATACATTTTAAATGATGTTGCATTATATAGTTTTTCATTAAATTTGAATAGGTTATAATAAGAAATATTAAACATTAATTCACTTTAATTAGAATACCGACCTGAAAATTGTTTTAGTTTAAGACTGCTACTTCTTTTGGCCCACTATCCGAAAACCCAGACAAAATTAGTTTCTAGTACATGAGACTATCTTCTACATAAAGAGTACTGATAAAAATTGTTCCTTCAGGCAAGCAGCCACAATCCCATAGAGATATTGTACTAGCAATTATTTTTTCATAGACAATGGCTGACATTACATCAGACTTGCTCATGTGATATGGTATTAGAAACACAAGCATTAGATGTCAAAAACAAGATCTCACAAAAGAAGCTATTGTATTACTTTCTGTGTAAGAAAAAAATACTGTCAACTCTACCTCCCAGTGACCAAGGTAAGAGAAGCTTGCCAGAATTTTTTTTAATCATTCTTTGTAATAGCATAGTTAGTGTTAGTTTGAAAGGACAGATCATCTGACACACTGTTGCTAACTACATCAGATGGCTATTTCTACACTAAAATTAATTTATACACAAAGTCCATAATAAGTGAACTGAAATGTTCATAATAGAAAGATTGGCTGATTCTTCAGCCAGTTACTTCAGCATACCATCTTTAGGGGAAAATACTCATGATTTAGACTTGTACCTGCATGCACACAGATTACAAGCCTTTGTAGTCTCTGAATCATGGATGTTGCACTCTGCTTAGTACAGTACCTCTTTGCATAGCTTCTTTGGAGAAAGCAGAAGTTATGATTTGTTATTTGGGCATTAATCTTGTACTATACTCTACACCATCTGAAAAACTACATGAAAAAACTCCAATATGGAGCAAGCTGTTTTTCACATATAATACTTTTTGCTTCCCTTTGTCTTGGCTAGTACAATCCCAAAAGAGTTTGCCTGCATAAGCGCTGACTCCATGGGTGCTCTGGGGCTGAAGCACTCACGGGAAAAAAAACAGTGGGTGTTCAGCACCCACTGGCAGCCCTGCAGATCAGCTCCTTCCCTTCTCGATCAGCTCTTCCATCTCCCTCCCAGCGCTTCCCATGGATCAGTGGTTCAGGAGGCACTTGGGGGGGAGTAGCAGGAGCAGGAAGAAGTGAGCGGGAGGAGATGGAACAGGGAGGGAGTGGGGTCTTGGGCAGTGATGAGCTGCTAAAATCTTAACAACCGGTTCTCTATAAAAAGTTCTGATTTAAGAGATGTGCCAGAGCATGTATTTTTTGTACCAATAGGGTTACTATATATCCGTATTTTCCTGGGAGGAATTTTTAAATTTTAAAAATTCTGCCCAGACAGCAATTTAAGAACTGAAAAGCTGGACATGTCCAGGAAAATACGGCTATATGTTAACCCTACCTAAAGTTCTTTTTTAAAAAGATGGGCCTGAACTAGAAATGAGCTCCTTTTCACATGTGTGGGTCCCCGCCACTCCCTTGGGGTGTGCTAGGGTGACCAGATGTCCCTATTTTACAGGGACAGTCTCAATTTTGGGGTCTTTTTCTTATATAGGCTCCTATTACCCTCACCCTCTGTCCCGATTTTTCAGACTTGCTGTCTGGTCACCCTAGGATGTGCACATGTGTGGGTCCCAGCTGCTCCCTCCCCCCCCCCATTGAAGCAGGTGTGCAGGGTTAGTGCCCTGAGAACTGCAGGGCACCAGTGGACATAGGGCTGGCTGCAGACAGGGGCGTGGGGCAGGGCTAGCTGGAGGCAGGGAGTGTGACACGGGCTGGCTGCAACAGGGGCTGGCTGTGGGTAGGTGATGCAGACAGGGGCTAGCAGGGGGCAGCTGCGGGCAGAGGGTGGCTGTGGGCAGAGAGTGGCTGTGGCAGGAGGTGGCTGCGGCAGGGGCTGCGGCAGGGGGTGGCTGTGGCAGGAGCTGTGGGCAGGAGATGCAGGTACTCACACACGGGGAGCGGCTGGGAGCAGCCGGGGACCCACCAGGCAGCAGCCGGAGCCCCAGGGCCAGAGGTCCGAGGAGCAGCAGCAGCAGCAACTGGGCCAGGAGGCAGCCCACATGGCTCCCGCAGCAAAGCGCAGCGCCCCCCTGTGGCTGGGAGGAGGAATTACACCCTTCCAGCCAAAGCCCGTCAAAGCTTCCCTCGCAGGGAAGCCAGTTAACAAGCGGTTCTAAAACCGCTTCTAAATTTAACAACTGGTTCGTGTGAACCGGCTCCAGCTCACCCCGGGTCTTGGGGGAAGAAGTAGAGGCAGGGCCTGGGGCGGAGCAAGGGGTTGAGCACAACCCCTTCCCCTCCCCCCTGGGAACTACAGCAGTCAGTGCATCCATTTGCCTGTACACAAGTATTGATTCTCCACTGCCTGGCACCCTGCATAGTCATCTACAACTGTGCAAAGTGAGTGTTAAATGCTACCCTAACAGAATTCTCCACTCACTTTATACTGGTGGTAGCATTGTACACCCACTTTATAAAAGGTAAATGAGAATGCAAGGTGCAAGGGAGTAAGCAATCAGGCCTATAGTTTCCAAGGGATCCATACTAAGGTTGTGAAAGCAAATAATCAAGAACTCTTGACAGGCTACACAGTTACACACTCTCTATAGCAGGGGTTGGCAACCTTTCAGAAGTGGTGTGCCGAGTCTTCATTTATTCACTCTAATTTAAGGTTTTGCGTGCCAGTAATACATTTTAATGTTTTTAGAAGGTCTCTTTCTATAACTAAACTTTTGTTATATGTTAAGTAAATAAGGTTTTTAAAATGTTTAAGAAGCTTCATTTAAACTTAAATTAAAATGCAGAGCCCCCCCAGACTGGAGGCCAGGACCCGGGCAGTGTGAGTGCCACTGAAAATCAGCTTGTGTGTTGCCTTCTGCACGCATGCCATAGGTTGCCTACCCCTGCTCTATAGGAACTACTCATGTTGCAAGCCAATTTGAGGTACTACTGTTTGAGCATCTGCTCTTCTTCATTATAGAGCTTTAGACAGAACTTGTAATTTTGATTATAGATTGTGGTCCAAATCATAGATAAACTCTATAGTCATGGTGGGTTTCTTGGCTCATTGGTCAAAAGTCTAACCCAAAGGGACTAGTTCAAATTTTTTATGGTCCCATGTCCTTGAGACTCTAATAGGAACATCAAACTGGAAGGAACATCCTAAGTCATTGAGTCCAGTTCCCTGCTAAGACAGGCAACCTCCTCATATAATCCCTATCATAACTGATCATAATTCTGAGGTTCCACTGTATTTTAAAAATAGAATTTGAACACATCAGGAACGATTTGTTTCAGAGTAGCAACCATGTTAGTCTGTATCCGCAAAAAGAACAGGAGTACTTGTGGCACCTTAGACACTAACAAATTTATTTGAGCATAAGCTTTCGTGGGCTACAGCCCACTTAATCATATGCATAGACTGGAACATATAGTGAGGAGATATATATACATACAGAGAACATGAAAAGGTGGGAGTTGCCTACTCTAAGAGGCTAATTCATTAAGATAAGCTATTATCAGCAGGAGACAAAAAACGTTTGTAGTGATAATCAAGATAGCCCATTTGAGACAGTTTGACAAGAAGGTGTGAGGATACTTAACATGGGGAAATATATTCAATGTGTGTAATGGCTCAGCCACTCCCAGTCTCTATTTAAACCTAAGTAGATGGTATCTAGTTTGCATATTAATTCAAGTTCAGCAGTTTCTCATTGGAGTCTGTTTTTGAAACTTTTCTGTTGCAAAATTGCCACCTTTAAATCTGTTACTAAGTGACCAGAGAGGTTGAAGTGTTCTCCTACTGGTTTCTGAATGTTGATTCCTGATGTGAGAATGGAGGTTGTTCTGAAATGATCATAGCTGAACAAAATGTTATGGTTGTTCTTTCATAGAATCATAGAATATCAGGGTTGGAAGGGACCTCAGGAGGTCATCTAGGCCAACCCCCTGCTCAAAGCAGGACCAATCCCCAGACAGATTTTTGCCCCAGATCCCTAATTGGCCCCCTCAAGGATTGAACTCACAACCCTGGGTTTAGCAGGCCAATGCTCAAACCAAAAGTTTACAATGAATATTGACTTAATACAGCTTTGGAACTTAACTATGCAGAAGGAAAATGCTGTTTTCAACCATCTTAATTTAAATGAGACAAGCACAGAAACAGTTTCTTTGTCAATTTTGTTTTTAAACTTTCCCTTTACTTTTTAGTAGTTTACATATAACACAGTACTGTACTGTACTTGCCCCCTGCCCACTGCTGTCTGATGAACTTCTGGTTCCAAATTAGGTGTGTGGTGGACCAGTCAGTTCGTAGCTCTGGTATTCGTAACTCTGAGGTTCTACTGTAGTTAGGTTGTTCACCTCCACTATTCCTATTGGGAGGCTATTCCAGACCCTCACTCCTCTGATCATTAGAAACTTTCTTCTAGTTTCCAGCCTAAATTTACACATGGCCAGTTTATACCCATTTGTTGTGCCAAGACTGTCATTTAGATTAGATTAAATAGCTCTTCTCCCTCCCTGGTGTTTATCCGCTTGATGTATTTATAGAGCAATATCTGTTCTCAGCCAAGCTCTCTAGTCTCCTTTCATAAAATAGGCTCTTCATTCCCTGATCATCCTGGTAGCCCTTTTCGGCACCTGTTCCAGTTTGAATTAATCTTTCTTCAACGTGAGCAACTGGAACTGTGCACAGTATTTCACATGAGGTCTGATCAATGCCCTCTACAATGGCATTAGTACTTCCCTATCTCTACTAGAAATACCCTGCCTGATACACCTAAGACTGCATTTGACTTTCTTACAGCTGCATTACATTGTTGGCTCATAGTCATCCTGTGATTGACGAATACACCCAGGTCTTCCTCCTCCATCATTTCCAACATAATAATTCCAATTTATAGCAGAATTTTTTATTAGTTCCTCAGTACAAGACAATGCACTTTGTACTCTTAAATATAATCCCATTTCTATTATTCCAGCCAAACCTGAGTGGTACTGTAGCCACAATGTATCAGGTCACCATGCCATTCACTCAGTTTTGGCCTCACAGCCCTCCCATCATGACAGAGGTAAAGTGGGGCCAAATCTGAGTGGGGAGTGGGGTAGCCAGTGGTACACACTGAGTGTAATGTGTGTATGGCTGCAGGTGACACTGCATGTAGGAAGTTATTACTCTATCCTCTACAGAGGAGTAAAGCTGTTGACACAGTTTCATAAACATTTCTCACACGTCAAGGACCTTAAGCACAATGTTCAATAAGACAAAAATTATTGGGTTACCAATTTTGGCAGCAAATGAAGATCAGTTCAGGCTGATACTTTTACCTGGAAACAGTGACCATTACTATAAATAATCTCAATGTTAAATCTAAATAAAAAGACTGAAAATTGTGAAATGTAAGTACAAATCTGACTAATCATACTTCAAGGAGGTATAGTTAATTATATAACAACATACAACACCACAGACACCTTATGGGTGTGTGTGTTTGAAGATGTGGACTGGTTGTAAAGTGAAGAAGCTATTGGAGACCCATCATCATTTTGAACTTTGATGTATGGGCTGGGGAAAGCAGACAGGTGCAAGGGAGCACATGGTTTGGGTAGAGACATCCCACAAGGGAAAGCTCTATTAACAGGTATTCTCTATATCCTAATAAAGAGGAGAGGATACAAGTTAATAAAGTACAAGTAGGAACTGAACAGAAATGATGAAAAGAAAAAGAGTCCCATTCAATTACATCACATGAAGGCAGACAACTAAAAAGTGACACATTTTATAATGCCGATATTAAAATGTAGACACTGATGATGTAATAGGTATCACAGAAAATTGGTGGAATGATGACAATCCATGGAACATGGTAATACCGGGATATAAAATATATAGGAATGAAGAGTAGGATGTGCTGGTGAGGGAGTGGCACTATATGCGAAAGAAAGCATAGAGTCAAATATAGTAAAAATCTTAAATAAATCAAACTATACCATAGAATCTCTATGGATAGAAATTCTATGATGGAATAATAATAGTAAAGCAGTAGGAATATACTACCTACTATCTGACCGGGATGGTGATGGTCAAATGCTCAGGGAGATTAGAGAGCCTATAATAGAAAACTCAATAATAATAGGGAATTCAACTATCCCCATTTTGACTGTGTACATATCATCTCAGGATGGGATGCTGAGATAAAGTTTCTAGACACCATTAATAATTGCTTCTTGGAGCAGCTAGTCCTGGAACCTACAAGGTGAGACACAATTCTTGATTTAGTCTTAAGTGGAGCACAGGATCTGGTCCAAGGGGGAATATATCTAAACTGCTCAGTAATAGCGACCATAATGATATTAAATTTAATATTCTTGTGGAAGGGAAAATGTCAAAGAAGCCCACCACAGTAGCATTTAATTTCAGAAAGGGGAACACCACAAAGATGAGGAAGCTAGTTAAAAAACAAAAATGAAAAGGTAGTCACAAGAGCAAAATGCCTGCAAGCTGCATGGAAACTTTAAAAAACACTGTAATAGAGGCTCAAATTAAATGTATACCCCAAACTAAAAAATGTAGTAAGAGGGCCAAACAAATGCCACCACAGCTAAGCAATAGAGTGAAAAAAGTGGTTAGAGGCAAAAAGGCATTCTTTAAAAACTGGAAGTCAAATCCTACAGAGGAAAATAGAAAGGCGCATAAACTCTGGCAAGTCAAGTGTAGAAATATAATTAGGCAGACCAAAAAAGGAACACTCTAAGACCAGGCTATTGTGGAGAAGCCAAATGTATTCTTTGCATTGGTCTTCACTACAGAGGATATAAGGGAGAGTCCTACATTTGAGCCATTCCTTTTTGGTGACAAACCTGAGGAAGTGTCCCAGATTGAGATGCCAGTAGAGGTGATTTTGGAATAAATAGATAAACAGTATTAAGTCCCCAGGACCAAATGGTATTCACCCAAGAGTTCTGAAGGAACTCAAATATGAAACTGCAAAACTACTAACTGTGGAATGTAACCTATCACTTAAATCAGCTTCCATACAAGATGACTGGAGAATAGCTAGTGTGACACCAATTTTTAAAAAAGGCTTCAGAGACGATCCTGGGATTACAGGCCAGTAAACTTAATTTCAGTATCAGGCAAGTTGGTTGAAACTACAGGAAAGAACAGAATTACCAGACACATAAATGAACACGATTTGTTGGGGAAGGGCCAACACGGCTTGTGTCAGGGGAAATCATGCTTTACCAATTTATTAGAATTCTTGGAGGGGGGCTCAACAAGCATGTGGACAAGAGTGATTCAGTTGATAAAGTGCACTTGAGGGACTTTGTGAAAGGCTTTCACAAAGTCCCTCAACAAAGGCTCTTAAGCAAAGTAAGCAGTCATGGCATAAGAGAGAAGATCATCTCATGGATCAGTGACTGGTTAAAAGACAGTAAACAAAGGACAGAAATAAAAGGTCAGTTTTTAGAATGGACAGTGAGAAATAGCGGCGTCCCCAAGGGATCTGTACTGGGACCAGTGCTGTTCAACATATTCATAAATGAAGTGACACAATTTGCAGATGATACAATCATAGGTGCTGACTTCTACCGGGTGCTAGACCCCCCTCTGCCCCCGGCCCCGCTCTGACTCCACCCCTGCGCCTTGCCCCCTCCCGCCCCCATTCCAACCCCTTCCCCAAAGTCCCCGCCCCAACTCTGATCCCTCCCTACCCCTATTCCGACTCCTTCCCCCAAACCCCACACCAGCCCCGCCTCTTCCTCACCTCCTCCCCTGATTGCGCCACATTCCCATTCCTCCCCCTCCCTCCCGCAGCTGGGAGGTAGGCGGAGGAGCGGGGACACGGTGCTCTCAGGGGAGGAGGCAGAGGCGAGGCAGGGTGGGGAGCTTGGCTGCCAGTGGGTGCAGAGCACTGAGTAATTTTTCCCAGCCCCGGAGCACCCACGGAGTTGGTGCCTATGGATACAATATTACTCCAGATAATTAAGTCCAAAGCACACTACAAAGAGTTACAAAGGGTTCTCACAAAACCGGGTAACAAAATGGCAGATAAAATTCAGTGTTTACAAATGCAAAGTAACGCGCACTGGAAAACATAATCCCAACTATACATACAAAATGATGGAGTCTAAATTAGCTGTTACCACTCAAGAAATATCTTGGAACCATCGTGGATAGTTCTCTGAAAGCCTCTGCTCAATATGCAGCAGCAGTCAAACAAGCCAACAGAATGTTAGGAACCAATCAGAAAGGGACAGATAACAAGACAGAAAACATCACAATGCCTCTATATAAATCCATGGTACACCCACAGCTTGAATCTTGCCTGTAGTTCTGGTCGTCCCTTCTCAAATAAAAATACATTAGAATAGGAAAAGGTACACAGAAGGGCAACAAAAATAATTAGGGGTATGAAACAGCTTCCACATGAGGAAAAATTAAAAACACTGGGACTTTTCAGCTTGGAAAATGTGTCTAAAGGGGGATACAATAAAGGTCCACAAAATCATGAATGGTGTAGAGGAAGTGAATAAGGAAGCGTTATTTAGTCCTTCACATAACACAAGAATCAGCGATCACCCAATGAAATTAATAAGCAGCAAGTTTAAAACAAACAAAAGGAAGTATTACTTCACACAGTACACAGTCAACCTGTAGAACTCATTGCCAGGAGATGTTGTGAAGGCCAAAAGTATAACTGGGTTAAAAAAATAATTAGATAAGTTCATGGAGGACAAATCCATCAGTGGCTATTAGCCAAGATGATCAGGAATGCAACTCCATTCTCTGGATGTCCTAAGCCTTTAATTGCCAGAAGCTGGGAGTGGATGACAGGGGATGGATCACTAGATAATTGCCTTGTTCTGTTCATTCCCTCTGAAGCATCCGGTATTAGCTACTGTCAGAAGACAGGACCCTGGGATAGGTGAACCACTGGTCTCACCTAGTGTGGCCATTATGTTCTCATGCAAGCAGATCAAAGGGTGTCCGCCAAGCCTGCCAATGGCAGATAAAAATGCATACCAAAATATCTGCTACTGAAGAAAAATGTTATGATTTAATGAATTAGTTCACCTCTCTCTCTGTTAAACTTTTGGAAACCACTGCCAGGTAAGTGCCAGATGCTCAAATACTCTTTGCTGTGTTTCACTGAAGATCTTGTAACCCATATCTGAAGCCTGGAGTAGAAGCAGGGTGGGAATCAGTGAACAAAACAGAGAAGTTACAGTTGTCTACCACTATGCAAAACAATAAACTACAACATTCTTGACAGAATGGTCAGAACTATTTATTCTTTTTTCATTTTCTTACTACATTTCTACCTTTCCTTATTGAAAGCAAAACTTTGAAAGAGGTGCTAGCATTGCCTGTTACTTATCAGCATCAGACTGTAAAGGTGTATTTATGGTATTTATCTTTACACTTTCCATTCACCCCCCTTTTTAGGAGGGTATGCACAATTTTGTAAATGCTTATTCAATTATTTTTAAGAATGCCTCATATGAACTACAGTATTTTATATCTCAACTCTTGCTCACCTTAGCTCATTAAAAGAAAAAAGGGTGGCAATTCAACAATCTCCCTTTGTACTTTATTGCCTAATGGACTATAGTCAACATAGTTATATATTATTTCTACAATTCCACTTACATTTCCTGTTTTAGATTCTTGCTTCTTGTGTGTGCTGCTGTAAACATAGCATACTACTTCCCTTTTATAGCCTCAGCAACATTTATAGGCTCTTAATCATATTTCTCAGTCATCTCTTTTCTGGAATGTTTTTTCCTACATTTTAATTCAAGCAGGAGTGCCATAACAGGGGAACTTACATAGAAAAATATTATGTTAACCCTGTCAGATCTCTCAGGTATATGAGTGTGAACAGCTTCTCACTCACTGTTACATTGTGGGGTTTCTATTTTATCCATTTTGTGGTTCATCACTTCCAATTCACCCTTCACTTCTTGTTGCAAAGTTTGAATGTAAAATTTTCCCATGCAGGTGGGAAGAATCACTAAAGCCCATCATCAATGTCCCCGAGGCAACTTTAGTATAAGAGGGGTACAACTGACACTTTCTCATATAGATTAAGGATCTGTCTACCACAATAAAACACCTGCGGCTGGCTCGGAGCAGCTTACTCAGGCTCAGGCTGCAGGGCTATAAAATTGGAGTGTAGACGTTAAGTGTTGGGCTGGAGCCCGAGCTCTAGGACTCTCCCACCTTGCAAGCCTGAATCTCTACACTGCAAATTTATAGTCCCACAGCCCCAGCCTGAGTCAGCTGACACACGCCAGCTGTGGGTGTATACTGCAGTGTAGGCATACCCTTACCGTCTTACCTGGTCAGTGTGTCCTAGATAGCTGCAGAAAGTACAAATGCCACCTCAGTGGGCCTGCTCAGAAGTCCAAAGTGTAAAAAGCTTTTAAAATATATTTTCCAATGCAAGCAATAGTTCTGGTACCAAGAGGTTAAAATATGTCTTTGCTGAAACTCTAGAATTACTTTAAATTGTAAAGTTTTCAAAATTCTTCCTCTAAAGGTTCTCATGCTGAATCTAGTACAGTTTCTCTCTGTTGGTGTTGCCCACCAGGTGGAGCTGGATTCACACAAAGGAAGCATTGTATTCTTTTGTGTTACAACTAGTGAAATAATGGAGTGTATAATTTCAAGAATGATCTGAATAAACTATGCCTGCCAAATTGAATAAAGTTATGTATCCTTGTTTATGTAAGAGTGCAATAAAACTAACCTCTCATCTTTAGTGTAGTTGCTGCCAATGAATCTATTTGTTACACTTGAAATGGAGCCTCTCAATCCAACAGAATGTTTGACAGCATTCTAATGATCAAGATCAGTGGTTTTCAACCTGTAATCCACAGACCTCTGGGGATCCACGAAAAATTGTCGTTACCACAGAGCAATGATTTTCAACCTGTGGACTGCTGGGGGTCCGCAGACTACATCTAAGATTGCCAAAGCAATCCACAACGCCTTTCAACATTTTTTAGGAGTCCGCAAATGAAAAATGGTTGAAAACCACTGATCTAGATGATAACTTGAGGGTGCTTCTTGTTTAGGGGGTTAGAACTATATCCTGATCTAAATTAAGGCTGTGGCTGAAGGCTGAGGTATTTATTAGCCTAGAATATGTTTGTTACTGGTGTTAACAGAAATCACCCTCAAGTTATTATTATACTGAACAGTTAAATAGTCCATTATAGTCCAAATAGTCCATTCAGAGATAGTGAGACTAAAGTTATAATTCTTTAAATGGAAGAAAAGCAGAAACATTTTGGAACTGCATAAAAGGTCACTGGATGAAATGCTAAACTTTGGTGGCCATATTTGTTGTTGGCATAAGGGCGATAGGGTCCTAGGGCAGTAGCGAATCTAAGTGCAGGGATTTCCATACAATATGGGCAGTGACAACTACCATGCAGCAGCAAGTCAGTAGCAGCATAAGAGCCATTGTGCTCTGGCTGGCTGAGATTTCAGAATAATCCCTGATAATCAGATTGCTCTGTGGATAGTCAGCTGCAGGTCGATCTCATATCAGTTCCTTGTCCTCTTCTGTTCTCCTACTTATTACTGTACTCCTTGAGTATATTTATGTTAGCCCAAGTCCTTTGAACTGAGTATACACACCATCCTATTGTTTTCAGAACCTTAAACAGGGTGTTGCAAGCGTTTTCCACAAGGTTGGGGAGCAAAGGAATCCCCACCCCTCCTGTATGGTCACTAATGCAGCCTCAGGTTGCATTAGGCCCTCTCTGTATTGTGCCCCTTCTCGGCATAAAGGGTTGGCTAGTAGAGCTACCTCATCTCTCCCTCCAAACTTCCCTTTGTGGTGGCAGCAGGGAGCAGCATAACATGCAGGTATTGCTGCATCCAGGATCATTTGCACAGAGGAGGAGCCAGATGGGTCCCTAAAATGCTCATGTCCTAGCTAAATGTAGCTCTGATCTTCACACAGGCCCCGAGCCCATCTTCCTTTCCTAGTCTGAACACACATGGGTTATCTTAGTTTTAAGCATATCCAGAATAACATCCATAAAAATATAACTAGGCTATTTTTCTTAGCTGTAATTCTATTTCCTATTCTTGGTCTCATCAGATTACTTACTGCCTCAGGAAAGAGTGCAACGCTACTACTAGCACTATGAAAGGCAGACAAGTGTCTGCCCCAATGAAGAAGGGATAGGGGAAAGAAAGTCATATAATTTAGTTTGGCTATGTTCTTCAGCTCCAAGATAAAGTAATGGTTATCTTCTTCCTGTACAAGGTATAAAGCTCTTTGGTCTGAAATAATCCGCATTTACTGACCTTCAATGCAGAGATCTTTCTGAGAAACCTGTTTTCCCAGGCACTCTGGATTGTAAGGCCTGGAGAGAATGGAGCTTTGCATCAGAATGGACGGTTGTTTATTCTGTTCTTCTGAATGAATGTTTTGCTTTGGCTACTGCATTGGGCTGACTGGACAGTATGTTGTTATTTTGTATGTGATTAACAAGATCCTATTGGACATATGCTTTTTGTTTCACAATCTAAACAAATGTAATTTGTTAGTGCAGGCTGCTAGCAGGAATTTATTTATTTTATATACATATGTAGCGCCCCTCTCCACCTGATTACCTCCTTTAATGACAATCCGCTTACATGTTCTGATGGACAGGTCTGGGTTCTTTTGGATCCTGCCACCCACTCAGTAGGGTGAATCTTTGTTCTTTTTTTGGTTATGAAATTAGTTGGCGGTGCCTCCACCCCCCTCGCTCCTTCCTGGCAGGGTCACCAGGGCAGCTTGGGCGGAAAATCCTAACTACAGAGGAATCCCCACTTATTTGCCAGATAGTTGGAGACTTCCAAGAGATAACACAACACATTAATATAATTGTTGTGTTGAATATATTTTTAACAGGCAACAAATACAACATAATCGGGGAAACACTATGTTTAGGGTCACCGGTGCCCACACTTAAAATACCCGTGTCTGGATGTAACAAATGTAAAACTAGTGTCCTGTTGGTACGCGTACCTTGCTGGGGCCCTTGATGACCTATACAATTCTCTGCAAAGGTGTAGCAGTGTGGCTGACTGGGTTCAGTACAGCCCCAAAGACCCACAAGTGGGAGGAGGTGGTGAATCCCTCCACAGGTGTAATAAGCGGTAGATTATAAAATCCTCAAACCCTCACTCCCTGGCTTGAGGACACAGTTCAGGGAGTAGAGGGTCCCCAAAACAAATTCCCTGACTAACTAAAGACAAGGCACTCACGAACTCCACAAATGATCTTCAGGGTTGAGGATGACGCTGGACGATTTCAGGGGCTGCTGTCCGCTGGCAGGGATCCTCCTCAGGCAGGAATCAGCCCTGGACTAGCAGCGCTGACCATGTGGGGACTGGTCTCACCAGGGGAGCTGGAGGCGAACCCAGCCTGGAGGGGAAATTTCTCAGCAAACGTAACAATTGGGAATCATCCGTGAGGAAGGAAAACCCAGCTGGGGAATCTGGTGTCAGGTCCCTAGAGGCCAGTTCTCAGGGGGAACCCTGCTTGCAGGCCTGGGACTCACCAGCTCCCCACACAGCCAGTTTGGCCTTTGCCCTGGCTGGCTCCAGCCTCTCCTCAAAATGGCTTCTCCCTCTCCTCAACTCCCTGGGAGGGGCATCTCCACTCCCTATTGGTTGCTGGGCAGACTCTGAGTTTGCCTTGGCTCCTCCTCCCTGAGCTGCCAGCAGACAGAGCTCCAGGAATCTATGTAATCTCTTTGGGGGTTACACATATATTTCAAAAACATAAACAAGGTCATCATCTTCATCCTCCAAAGGCTAGTAGCTTCAGTTTTTGGACTACTTGGGCTATGAATGTTAGTTGACCAACATTCAGATCTGTGGTCTGTTGTATAAATTCCCTTCCAGCATGTAGAATATTATCAGAGCCTCCGCATGATTACCACTGCTTAATGTCCATCTGACTAGCTCAACTTCTTTGTATCTTATGGATCCAGTGCTCTTTTTACAGCATACTGTCTTGTGGCTATGTTCTTAAAATACATATACAATAGTAAACATGTTTTTTATGGGATTATCGGAGTCCCTACTGACATCCCTCAATTTTCACTTGCTTCACAAGACCAACCTTAAAAGTTCAATGTTCCAGCCAAGAAACAATGAACAAGGCTCCCTGTGGAGCTCATCAGTTTCACCCTTTGATCACCCAGAGAGATTCCATTGTAGAAGTTCTCTGGTCACTGAAGTAAGGCACTTCCTCCAAACAAGGACTCACTACCAAAGGGCTGCTTCCTTCCCCTTAGTGATTAGCTATTTTACCACAAACTGAGCTTCTGCTGTCAGAAACTGATGGTAATGAATACTGGTGCAGAGGTTGAATTAGGTGGGGGAAAAAATGTTATGTCCCTTAAAAGCAAGAGCATGCTCTGCCTGCTCTTATTTTTTCAACCTGCAACAATGGGAAATGGGGTTTCATAACTTCATATATCCTTCCACCTATTCAAGCCTCATGCAGGACAACCATCATCTAAAAATATATATATCAGCTCATCTTTTGATCAGGTATAAATGAGCCAAGTTTTCAAAAGCCACAGGATTTTGCTGACACAGTTATTTGTATAGACAAAGGCTTTTCTTTCCATCACATTTGAGAAGGGAAATCGTGTAGCTAGTCGTTTAACTATGTATATAGGCTGGGATTATGTATGTGCAATTTGTGTATGTAGGCTTGGATTATCAAAGAAATGTTAGGAAGTTAGGTGCCAAATTCTCATTGAATTTTAATGGGATTGAGGTGCCTAACATCCTCAGTTTGCTTTGATAATCCCAATCAATTTCAATTTATATGTATAAATATTCATATGCCCCAATTTGATGGCAGAAGTGTAGATAGCTTCTTGACAATTTGATTCCCCTGGGAGTCTTAATATTCCTACATGCCTACAGCTAACATAATTGAGAGTTGGACAAAAGCATGTTTTTAATTGATAGTTTATTTTTTAGAGCAACTTTAGCTCAACCAACTTCAAAAAGTCTTCTCCAACAGATGCTAGTGCTCTCCCTGAAGTACCTGAAGTTGCTGATTTCAATATGTAAACTCAAGGTCTCAGGATCTTTAGCCCTTTTTTGTATTTAAAATACATTTCAAATGAACAGGAAGCCAACAGAGTACTACCTTTTCAATGGGGCTTCAACGAAGCTTTTAAATTCTTATGAGCAATTTAGAATCATAGAATCATAGACTTTAAGGTCAGAAGGGACCATTATGATCATCTAGTCTGACCTCCTCCACAATACAGGCCACAGAATCTCCCCCACCCACTCCTGTATCAAACCTGTGTCTGAGCCAGTGAAGTCCTCAAATCATGGTTTAAAGACTTCAAGGTACAGAGAACCTTCCAGCAAGTGACCCGTGCCCCACGCTGCAGAGGAAGGTGAAAACCCCCCAGGGCTTCTGCCAATCTGCCCTGGAGGAAAATGCCTTCCCGACCCCAAATATGGTGACCAGCTAAACCCTGAGCATGTGGGCAAGGCTCACCAGCCAGACACCCAGGAAAGAATTCTCTGTAGTAACTCAGATCCCACCCCATCTAACATCCCATCACAAGCCATTGGGCATATTTACCGCTAGTAGTCAAAGACAAATTAATTGCCAAACTTAGGCTATCCCATTATACCATCCCCTCCATAAACTCATCAAGCTTAGTCTTGAAGCCAGATACGTCTTTTACCCCCACTACTCCCCTTGGAAGGCTGTTCCAGAACTTCACTCCTCTGATGGTTAGAAACCTTTGTCTAATTTCAAGTCTAAACTTCCTGATAGCCAGTTTATATGCATTTGTTCTTGTATCCACATTGGTGCTGAGCTTAAATAATTCCTCTTCCTCCCTGGTATTTATTCCTCGGATATATTTATAGAGAGCAATCATATCTCCCCTCAGCCTTCTTTTGGTTAGGCTAAACAAGCCAAGCTCTTTGAGCCTCCTTTCATGTGACAGGTCTTCCATTCCTCAGATCATCCTAGTAGCCCTTCTCTGAACCTGTTCCAGTTTGAATTCATCCTTCTTAAACATGGGAGACCAGAACTGCACACAGTAGTCCAGATGAGGTCTCACCAGTGCCTTGTATAACAGTACTAACACCTCCTTATCTCTACTGGAAATACCTCACCTCATGTATCCCAAGACTGCATTAGCATTTTTCACAGACATATCACATTGGCGCTCATAGTCATCCTGTGATCAACCAATACTCTGAGGTCCTTCTCCTCCTGTTACTTCCAACTGATGCCTCCCCAGCTTATAACAACAGTTCTTGTTATTAATCGCTAAATGCACGACCTTGCACTTTTCAGTATTAAATTTCATCCTATTACTATTACTCCAGTTTACAAGGTCATCCAGATCTTCCTGTATGATATCCTGGTCCTTCTCTGTATTGGCAATACTCCCAGCTTTGTGTCATCAGCCAACTTTATTAGCGCATTCCCACTTTTTGTGCCAAGGTCAGTAATAAAAAGATTAAATAAGATTGGTCCCAAAACCAATCCCTGAGGAACTCCACTAGTAACCTCCCTCCAGCCTGACAATTCATCTTTCAGTACAACCTGTTGTAGTCTCCCCTTTAACCAGTTCCTTATCCACCTTTCAATTTTCATATTGATCCCCATCTTTTCCAATTTAGCTAATAATTCCGCATGTGGAACCATATCAAATGCCTTACTGAAATCGAGGTAAATTAGATCCACTGCATTTCCTTTGTCTAAAAAATCCGGTACCTTCTCAAAGAAGGAGATCAGGTTGGTTTGGCACGATCTACCTTTTGTAAAACCATGTTGTATTTTGTCCCAATTACCATTGACCTCAATGTCCTTGATTACTTTTTCCTTCAAAATTTTTTCCAAGACCTTGCATTCTACAGATGTCAAACTGATAGGCCTGTAGTGGCCTGGATGACTTTTTTTCCCTTTCTTAAAGACAGGAACTATGTTAGAAATTCTCCAGTCATACGGTACAACCCCTGAGTTTACAGATTCATTAAAAATTCTTGCTAATGGGCTTGCAATTTCATGTGCCAGTTCCTTTAATATTCTTGGATGAAGATTATCTGGGCCACCTGATTTCGTCCCATTAAGCTGTTCGAGTTTGGCTTCTATCTCGGATGTGGTAATATCTACCTCCATATCCTCATTCCTATTTGTCATCCTACCATTATCCCTAAGCTCCTCATTAGCCTCATTAAAGACTGAGGCAAAGTATTTGTTTAGATATTGGGCCAATCAGGGCCGGTGAGGCCCTATATAAAGGCTGCCTAGCAGGAGGACAGGCAGTCTCTCCCTGACTGGCAAGGGAGGAGGACTGGCTCCTGAGTGGAAAGGTAGCACCTTGGACAGAGCAGTGCTGGGGAAGGGCAAAAGGAGCTGGGGAGCTCTGGCCAAGGAAAATCCCAGGCTGCAGGCCTTGTTACAAAGGGCTGAGCAGGTGCACAGGGCCGAAGGGGAAGCAGCCCAGGGACAATAGTCTGACAAGGGGAGAGAAGGAGGGCAGGGAGGCTGCTGCTAGAGGGTCCCTGGGTCGGGACTCAGAGTAGCGGGTGGGGGTGGAGGTGGGCCCCCTCTTCCGCCTTGTACTACACCTGGTTGAGGAGGAGTGGGGCCGGATACATCCCCTGCAACAAAGGGGTAGATTTTGAGGCTGCAGTCAGCCACTAGAAAAGGTGCAGACAGAGGACTGCTGATAACACCAGACCCCCGGAAGGGGGTGAGACCTGAGCAGTGGGCACTGCCGGAAGGCAGTGTCCTGAGGAAGATGCCGCCAAGCAGGGAGCAACGTGGGTCCGGATACCAACAGGGGAGCAGACAACAGATGGGACACCATTGGCAGAGGGCGCCCCGCAGAGGACAGAGCTAATTTCCAGACGTGCCAGTGGGAGGCACCACGATGGTGAGTCCCAACCCTGTCACAATGCCCCATAAATCATGACTTGGGGGAAGGGAGAAATCACATCAGACAACTTCTGTGCTATTGCCCCCATCCAATGAGGGAGTTCAGACTCCATGGATTCTCTACTGCCAGATCCAGGAAGGAGGCATTCCAAATATGGACTTCAGTGATAGTACACACATTACAGATAGGGTGAGCAGATGTCCCAGTTTTATAGGGATAGTCCTGATATTTGGTGCTTTTTCTTATATAGGCTCCTATTACCCTTCCCACCCCATCACACTTGCTGTCTGGTCACCCTAATTACAGAACATAACTCCAATGCACTCTATACCTTCCTCTCCTAGAATAAGCCACGCTGTAAGTAATCTCTAGCTAACTCTCTGGGGACTGTGTATCCACTGCTGAGCTCTCTACAGCTGAGGCCTACATTGTTTTTACCACATTAATGTCCACACCTGTTCATCCTAAAAAGGCTTAAAGGCCTAACAGGGGACAGTGAAAATATTGCTTTAAGTACAGAACACAGAATAATTTACCAACTTTTGCTAACATTATTAGAACTAATATACTGTTCATATAGATAATATAATACAACTCATTGAGATAGGGTCAAGCCACAACATTTGAAACCAGATCTCAACTATTCCAATATTTGAGAAAGTTCAGATCAAACATTTTGATTTGGGCCCTTCAGAAACAAGTAAAGGAGGCCATGAATAATTTCTAAATTTAAATGCAGAATGTGGCTCAAAGATTGAAAGAGGTTTGAGTCAATCTTCTATTTATTAGGCAAATGGTGCTCCTATCTCAACTTCTGGTATTACAAAATAACTAAAGACAACATTCCAGTATTCCAGAACAATTCACCTTTGTCTCTTCATCTGCCTGAAGAAGAAAGTCAAGCAACTTCATTAAATGGCATAAACCCACATTTTTCTGCTAAACAGAAAATTAAAAGATATGCAAACTGCTGTACTGCTACTAGAAACACAGCAGATCTTGCATTTTGCTGTCTCTGCTGAACAGTTTCAATATTATTTCCATCTTTGCTTTGTTATAAAGTTTTCTTTGTTTTCTTTGTTTTCTGTTCTTGTTTGGCAATTGATACATCTGCCCAGCTTTAAACAAAAACAGTCATACTGAATTCTGTTACACATTCAACTAGCAGAAGGCAAGATAAAAGTAGTCTAATCTAATCTGTCCTTTTCCAATTTCAGATTAAACAAACATTCTCTGAATATCTGATGTCTAATGATCTTTAAAATTTATATCTAATGATCTTTAAAATTACAAATAAGCTGATAATTTTACTCAGATCAAATTTATTTTACATGTAAAAAGATTGCACAAAGTGATACTTGTAATCTATGTTAACATGCATAATAAGGATAATTGTGTATTTTGCCTATTGTGATTCTATGCAATACACCTCTACATCGATATAACGTGACCCGATATAACACGAATTCGGATATAACGCGGTAAAGCAGTGCTCCTGAAGGGGGGGCGGGGCTGCGCACTCCAGCGGATCAAAGCAAGTTCGATATAACGTGCCCTCACCTATAATGTGGTAAGATTTTTTGGCTCCCGAGGACAGCGTTATATCGGGGTAGAGGTGTAGTTACATTTCTATTAGTATTTACATTATACACTTTTAAACTATGGCCAGTGGAACACAGCGGAAACAAAAAAGCCCATATTTTCCAACTGATTGTGATGGTCACTAGCAGTTTCCTTTTCTAAACCAATCACTATAATAAGTTTCTCTTTAGAATGGCGGGTACGTGTAATTACTCTCAAGGCAAAATTCAGTTCTGCAGAGTAACAGCTCGGGCTCTGCATAGTCAGAACATACTGCAGACTTGATGAGCCTATTTTAGACCTGGACTCTGGGTCAAATTCTGGCCTCAGATACAAAAGTCAATCGGAGTCAGCACCATGGATAGGGTGACCAGACATCCCGATATTAGGGTCTTTGTCTTATATAGGCAACTATTACCCACCTCTGCGCCCCACCTGATTTTTCACACTTGCTATCTGGTCACCCTAACCATCAACGCAGTCCTGAAGTCCTTACTCAGGCAAAACTGCCACTGACCTCAGCCTTAGGTAAAGACATAAGATTGAGCCCTGTGCCCTGATCTCCTCTCGCTTACACCAGTTTTATATATTGATTTCTGTGAAGCTACTCATGATTTACACTGGAGCAAGCGAGAGAAGACTCAGGCCTCATACAAACAAATAAGTATAGACATAGCTCAGGTGTCTGCTAAGTCTCAGGAGTAGGCTGAGGTCTCATATCTCCACAGCACTGTTGCACACACATTGCAAAGGCGCAGTCTGAGACACTATGTCAAGGTACTGTTAGGATTTGCTACAGTTAGACCCAATATCAAATATGATCTGAAGCTAATTTATAAACTGCATATCAACATAGCAGAACATGGATACACCCCTTCTAATTCTACAAATTAAAATAAAATAATGCAGAAACAGGATATACTGTAGTACTTTGTTTTCTTTTAAAATCACCTTCTTTTGATTATTGTGCCTATCTTTATGATTGGTCTCATTCTATCAAAGAATAACACTGTACAAAAGTGAATGATAGTCATGATAAATACCATATATTTGACAGGCTGCTGAGAATTATGAACATGTTCACCATGCTTAAGGTCTTTTTTTAAGTAATGTTACATACTGTAGCATCACTCATATGACTTGATCCAAAACCCACTGAAGTCGATAGGAATCTTACCATTTTTATTCAATAGATTATTAATGGATCATTAAAACATGTCACAGGCCTATGTTTTGTCAATGGAGGCTCTGGCACGATATTAGTCTTTGTTTTGAAGAAGCAGTACTAGGTAATTCTCAGACTTCTCATAAAAAATGTGACTAGAGGCGACAGCCTGTTTCTTCAATCCTCTTTCCAACCTCTCCTCCTGAGAAACTGCCACTTTCACCCCTTCCAAAATTTATTTTTAAAACAGAAGAAAAAAGTACTTTCTTGCCACAACTCCCAGCCCTTATGGTTTGGGCAGAGACAGCTTGCCAAAGGCAATGGGGTGTCATGTGAGACCCACATGTGTCTAGGGCTGGCTCTTAGTCAGATATGATATGATCCTACTTATAACTGAACTCTGGCTCTAAGCTTGATCCTGGACTGAGCAGCTTCTGAATACTTCAACTTCCACTGTCTTCAATGGGAGCTGTAGGCACTTACAGGAGGTGGTTCAGCCCTTTGCAGTATCAAGCTCCCAGAGAATGCTTTTGTGTATCAGTTTTGCCTAGGAATTCTGGATCTAATCTGAAACCCCTGAAGTCAATAAACTTTGGATCAGGCCCTTTGAGAATTTAAAATCCACTTCTGGGCATACTCAGTAAGCTGTTTTCATAGCAATTTTCACTACGCATGTGTTACTATGAGCACATACTATGCAAATGCATTCTGCTAGTTAATATGCATTCATCAATGCACATCTGCAGCTTTGTTAATTCACCTTTTATTAGTATGTGGTTGCTAAGGTAACAGGTTATGGTCCAGTATTAATTCTAGCAAAATATAATTGAGCAGTTGTTCTATGAACATTTATGTAAAATAAGTAAGATTTAGGTTTTACAATATATGGCATCCCCCACATTATATATCCAGTGTAACCTAAAATAACTTAAATTTTAGTGTTCCACTGATATTTGGTTTAAACTACCAATGTCATCTATTTTATTCCTTTTTTTGAAAATGAACTGCAGCTTTCCTTCTGTACATCATATAGAACGGTCTAGTAAAAGTGTATTTATTTTCAGCTATTACAGAGCACATTTCAAGACTATTTTCTGGAATTTAAAGTATTTTTTCATTTCTTTTGTATCATGTTTTCCCCCTGTAACTGTAAACCCCATCATTGCTATTTTAAACTATATGCCACCAACCCACATCAACGAGTGGGGGAAACTGATGGGGCTGGAGGTGAAAGGGGGGGCAGTCCCAGCAGCAAGGAGGGAGACACTTGCCAAGGGGCAATGGATGGCTCCTTCCCTGGGAGTCTCTGGCACCCATTGGGCAGCTGGGGAAAGAGGGTGCTGATTGGCCAGAATTCCCCAGCTCCCACGATTTAGCCCAGCACAGGGGTCATGTGGAGCCTCTTTCTGCTCCATTCCAGCAGCCCACCCAACCACCTGAACTAGGAATGGGAACCCAGCCTGACAAATGCTGTGGGTCTAGCTATTCACCTGTTTATAGGGTCAGGAAAGAATTTCTTCTCCCATGAGCCAAATTAGCAGAGGACCACAGAGTTTTTTGCCTTCCTCACAGCACCTGCAAGCCGCAGTGGGTTAAGCAGGAACGCAGTTACTACTTACCTGAGGTACTGGGGTGGAGTTGTTTATTCATCACAACTTCTGGCCAGTTTCCAGTGCAATTAAGATAATAAAATGAACGGTTCCCAGAGGTAAAAGACCTGAGATTTTGATGATGGTCCTTGTGCTCCTGGGATAGAATGAAAACTTGTGGCCTTTGCAGGCCAAGGTCAGACCTTGTCGACCTTGCGGGCTGAGGTCCCCACCCTGCTGCACCGTCTTTCCTCCTTGTGGGGGCAGGTTCTAGGACTCAGAGAGAAGCGAGTCCTGGGAGGTAGGCTGAGGAGAGCGTACCCCACGTTATGGGTTATATGGTAAAGAGCCCTGTAACCCTGTCACCAGTTACAGGTTATATGGTAAAGACCCTGGGAACCTCTGCATTGGAATCAATTAAATGCCCAGTATAGAACAACCGGGATGATAGGTGGGAAGCACCTCTTCCTTGTGTTAAAATTTATTAAAAGTTGCAGCCTGCCACTTAATTCCATGCATGAGTAGGTCTTCATTTTACCACGGTGTCCGCATCAATTCAACATGACTACAAGTATTATCCTGCAAAAGCATACATATGCACGTGCAAACACATAGACACGCACAAAGTAACACCATTAAAGTCAGTGGGACAACACTCTTGTTTCAAGATTACTGTATAAAGGTGTGAAGGAACAGGTCCTAAATTAACAAATTCTCAGGATTTTCAAAGATTATTTTGTTTTAAATAAACATGGCTCTACCCAAAGCATATAGCAGTTATTCGAATTTCACATTGTTCCAACTTCACAATAGGGGGCAGGTGGCAAAAATATATCTGCCATGAAAAATTTAAATTTACATAAAAAAATCCAATAACTTATCATAATATATCTGTTTTGTATGCCATCTACCTTTCATCTCAAATTACATCCAGTGCACTTAACAAATTTTTATATACTATCCAAAGGATTCGCTTTAGCCATTACCGAGATACAGTCACATATAAAAGGCAGAATGCAGCAACTATTCAATATCACACAGCAATGCTATAAGTAGTTTAGGCTGGTCTGAGATGAACAATACAGAATCCAATTGAAATTGCAAGAGCAGTTTTAGATAAATATAATATATAAATTACCCATATTAAAATCTGGCCAGGACATTGGGTTAATTCCTTTACCTTTGCCAAAAGTGCCATGGGATTTTTTAATCATCACTAGTGATCAGGACCTCTGTTTTATGGATATGGTCATCCTCTATGAGGAAAAAATCCATCCCAGAGGACAGGAGATCCAGCTGGTAGAGACTTCTGCATACCACTTTGTCAAGAGCAAAGGGGCTTGCCCCATGTCCACGGATCTGAATGTCGTTCGTATGGATCTTGGGAGTTTCATAAAGGCTACAGCCATCTGCATGGAGGACCTATGCTCCTTAAGTGGCAACCCCAAGAAGAGGAGCTGAACTAAGGACAAGACACCAGTACTATTTTCTCAACATACTTGCAATTCCCCTAATCATCATCTGGAATTCTGTGCACAGAACAAGAGAAACAGATAGTTCTAAATCTATGTCTGTAAGGCCCCATGCACATTTTAATTGACAAAGTGTTAACCAAACCATTTTAAAACACCACTCATGCTAGCAGGGTTTCAATGTGGTATGCCTACTCTATGCAAAACAGGCAAAAGTGTTTTACTAGCCCTGTTCTAGATTGAAATATACGACTTCATCTAGGGTAGAGGATGGTTTTTAAAATAGATATGCTTTTTCTTCAATGACGAGACAAGCTACTTTTAAACAGGACTTAGCTAACATAGTATACCAGTGTAGATAAGACCCAAGAGACTGGGGACTGCAAAATATTTTCATTACAACATATATTTACATTATCAGACAATTCCATGGACTCCCATGGAAGCCAATTCAAAATTGTCCTTGATTTTAAAACCTTCCATGTACCTGCTCCAACCTCTCACAGAGCCCTTTTCTCTCTCTTCTCCCCATCCTGTTTCCTCTGTTCTGGCCTCCTTTTTCCACACATTCACACATCACTGCTGGTGAAAGTCCCTACTCCTAGGCAGCTTCTCCCATCTGAAACATACTCCCTTTCTGCCTCTGGTCAGCTGACTCTTCATCTTTCTCCAAATATTTTCTAGTTTCTCTCTCTCTCTCTCTGCTATTATTTAATACTTAAAACATTTTGAGATAAGGTTTTGTATAAAAGATGCTAAACAAAATGAAGTTGTTTTGTATAGTGACTGATAAGTCCTAGGGGTAAGGTGTAGGCCTTGTGAGTTATGTGATCTGTACAGCAATAGTGTTACAACACTAAGAATAAAAGAGTTAGGTGCCAAAGATTCTGATGAGCATGAAGCTTAAAAACACAACTTTAAGGAATCCTACAGCTATCTGGCATAAGGTCCTATGAAAGCTAAAAACAAAACATGGCAGTGCTGGGAGTCAGAAGATGCATATCAGGTAATGCAGTGCTAAAAGATCCACTAGATGTTCAAGATGGGGCACAAGGATTCCATGATCATCAGAACCTGTATCAAAAGCTGTGATACCATGGCAAAATCAACTGAACATAGATGGCTTCACACTGTAAGGAGTGCAATTTCAATGCAAAGACAAGGTTTACAGCCTGACGTAACCTTACTGAAAAGTAGATGGGACTGTAGATAGTATATCTGGGGGAACAATTTTTGTTTTATTTCCTTTGTACTCAAGATTTGCTTAGTTTTTCTGCTAGGCATAAATTGGAATTCATAGGCTTAAAATAGTTTCCAGTTATAAAAGTTGGGGGTTAAATATCAGAGATTTGGCACTCAAAGCAGAACTGGCAAAAAGTCAATATCTGACTGGTTGTACTTTGGGAATGAAAATCTATACCTGCTCCAATGTACCTCTTTCAGGCACCAAAGCCAGAGAGAGTAAAATGTATGTGGTTTACATAAGATTTACATACGGTGCCCATTGTGATAGCATCTGGGCACCTCCCATTTATAGAAGCATACCATTAAAAACACACACAGCAATCCATGTAGGATGTTTAACCTCAGAACAGCTTCATAATTAATAGAATCCCCCTTAATAAGTGAATCATCTTGTTCAGCACAGTAACAATTGCCGCTCTCAGGCTGACAATGAATTTTCACAGAAGCCAGGGAAGCAGCTTTTATTAGTTCAGTAATATCAATTAAAAAAGGATCCACATACTGACAAAAGAGAAAATTTGCAAATGGAGTCAAAACAACCAGACTGAAACATACTAATGTAACCAAGAATTAGGGTTTCATTCTTTAAACATTGTGGGTATGTTAATTTGAACCACAGAGACAAAATAAAATAATAAAAAATTGTATTTGTACTGTGGCTCCAACCTTCCGCTGAGACATGATACAATATACTAAAAATATTTTAAAACATAATACATAGATTGCCATTGCTCAGCTTTAGCTCCGTAGCAATTAGAATTTCCTTGAAAATAATACTATGCAAGGAAAAAACCAATAGTGTTAATAACAGCACTGAGGAACCAGCTGTAAAGTACATTCCAAGGATAAAATGTACATCAAATCCTTGCAATCAGAGAGAATGAAATTACAACTATAATAAAAATTCTACTTTAAAATGTAATTTGAAACATTACACTGGTAAATCTATCAAGTTTTCACCTGAGTTTCTTTAAATGGAATGGGGAAATAATGACTGTACTGCATCAAACTAATCTAGTAAATAAATCAAATGGGTTTGGAATGATTATTCAGCATTGGCCTATCAAAACAGGAAGATGACTTCTATCATCTGAACAGTAATATTTATTGGGAATGCACTGAACTCATGATCTGTTTAGAAATAAATTAAAATTAGTTATACCGCAGTGAAAACTGTTAATGCTATTTTTATTAACATGAACAGTGGGTAGAACCAAGCTTGTAATTTATTTATTTTTGTGATTATGGTTCTGTGCTTGAGCCTCTTCCACACAAAATGTACTTAAAGTCAAGGACATGAAAAGAAAATGGCTACCGTGCTGCAAAAATATCTTTGCAGTAAGTATTTCTCAAATCATATACCAAGGAGATTCATAAGGAGATATACCAGGCTATAAGCTAAATGGAGACATTTAGCACAATTTAAGACTGCCTAAGCAATTTCCTCTAGCACAAATGGGGTTTGATTTTACAGATACTGTTAAAAATGTTAGACAAGCTGTTTTACCTAAGCAATTATTTACTCAAACCGTGCAGAATCTCTGGGATCCGTACATTGCAGCAAACCACAAATGAGCTTTGCTGATATCCCAACACATACAAGTACTTTTCGAGAATGGTTACACACTGTGTTTTGGTTGGACTTCAGAATGGGTTCTGTTTAGTGAAAAGTCCGCAGCTCTATTGTTGCTAAGTTCAGTGATTGTGAAAGAAGGTTTAAGGACATTTTCGATTCTCTACATTTCTCAGCTGTCTATCGTTTTAGTGATACTTGTACAGTAGTAATAATGAAACTTCTGTTTTATACAAATACTGCACAAACCTTGAACTGCATTTTATACTATGCTTAAAATAAAAAGGTACTTGGGTACATTTCTGGAAGCAATCAATTAAAAACAGGAAAAAGCAGTTTTCTGATATGCACAGTTTTACAAACATGGCGTCGTTTAAGAAATGATAATCGCATGGAAACATAAAATGAGATCAGTTTCTCATTTAGAACCAAAAGTAACTTAACAGCAAAATTTGCATTTGCATCATGGTATTAAACAAGAGTAACTTTCTTTGCAGCTCTACTATTGCACTTTTTAACAGGATTTGGTTGCCAAGGAAACAGGTTCTGGCCCAGTATTAATCTGAAATAAATTTATTTCAGAAGATGGTCTCTGAAGTACAATACTGATAATTTATTTTTAAAAATTGCTCAAATTCAGGCTTTTGTATCTAGAGCTGTTTGGTTTTAATTTCTGAACCATTTTTGTTTGAAATAAACCATTCTGCACTGAACTGCTGTTCAGTTTAAGATGACAGGGCCATCTATCTATCTATCTATCTATATATATATATCTAAAAACCTTACACACTAAAATAAAAAGAAATACTGTAGGGTTTTTTTCTGGTACCTGATATAGAAAAATATCTGTAACAAAGCAAATTAATCTTTATTTAAGCTTTCACAGAGCACGTTGAAAGACCGCTTCCTATGGTAGAATTAAAATATTTTTCATTTTTCTTACCCACCTTAACTTTTATTTTTGCATTTTAACTACGAATCCAATAATTTTCAAAATAGATTTTAAAATGCAATTGAATCAATAGGCTTTTAAAAAATTCTTTTGTTGCACAAACGTTGCCACGCCCTTATTACATATGATTATTTTAACAGACATGATTGCTTCACTTTCACAATAGATTCTTTTCTCAGGTGAAAACAATCATCATGCCAATATGTGAAGCCATACAATTTAGTATTAGGTTGTTGTTTTTTTAAATTAACTGTTCAATACATTTTTATACTGAAAGCTACATTTTAAAGCTCACTTTATGTCTTTGCAGCACTGAATGAGAAATCTACAAAACATGCAAATCTCAACCTACCTGTGTGTACCTCCTAATGCAGTGTTAACATGGCAATATACCCAGCCATTTTTATGTAAAGCGATGGAGATCAACTGAATTCTCGGTCTTCTCGATAAATTTTTAGAAGCAGTTGTCAAAAATCAGATGGGAAGCAGCTTGAATAGACTGTGATCATGAGAACTGAATTTATCAATAGGGAAAGCAGGAGTGGGGGGGAAAAAAGTCCACATCCAAGGTTTTCTGAAACTGCAACACAACGTTGTCTCCCCCCACCCTCATAGGGTTCAAAGAGTAAAGCTGACCACTGCAAAGGCCACTTGTCACATTTGCTGAAAATCAGCCTATTGATATCACTGCTGAAAATATAAACTCGACAACCAAAGCCCATTGCACAACGTGGACTGCGTAAGAGTTAAAAATAGATTTGACATGCCTCCTACCTGCATAATAAATATGTACGTTTTAAGTGCTTTAATTTGATATTCACATTAATTAAAAATAAACATACATTATTTAAACTACAGTAAATGCAAGAAGAAAAAGGGTGACACCATCTGGAAGCAGAATTTACTTTTTTTTTTTTTTTTAAAAGGGCTAATACTGTATTTTGAATGTGATGACAAGCTAACAGCTCACTACACTGCAAATGAAAGAGAATTCTAAAGGTGATGCTTAAATATCTAAGCCTGTAATGAAGCACAAATAAAGTCTTCACTACCGCATGATATGGTACACAGTGCATTTACATACTCACATTTGAAATACTAGGCATGGTATAATGAATTCTATACACAGCATGCACACAGCACAAGCAACGTTAATCCTGCCTGCCATTTTAGGCTTGTAGAAGTAAGATACATACTGCAGCACGGCTCTGGTAAGGGTGGAGGCAAGGGACAGCTCACCTTAAATGCAGTATCTGATTAATGTTGTAAGTGACACTGCACATCAGCTACAGTCTTGGTTCAACTGCGTGGGAGGGAACAAAGAAAAATGTCATCAACTGGTGATGCAAGATGAGCCCCAGTCACTAAACAGCGTTCAGCAAACTCCAAATTCTGCAATAATACAGTAGTAGGTATTTCAAACTCTTATCAAAACCTGCCTCTACAGTGATTGCATCCTTCTGCTGAGGAAAATAAAACAATCTTTATCTTACTGTAGCCATTCCAGCATTTCTGCAGTAAGCAGACTCTGGATGAAGAAAGATTTCATACAATATGTATTAGGTTCTGGATGCATTTGCTATTCTCTCTTAATTTTTAAGCCTTAGAATATTTTCTTTAATTAATAAAAGACAATACCAGAAAAAATACCCATCAATGCTAAAGATTAAATTTTGATGCAACATAAAGCACTTCTTTTTTTTTTTTTACAGCTTATCAAAATCCTGAGCAGTATTGACAAAACCACAAGAGCACAGGGTCTGACTCCACGATCAGCTGTCTGTGTCTATGCTACACCCTGTTAACCACAAGCAGTGTTAGAGCTAAATATATCTGCAATGCAGAAATGGCAGATACTCTGTTGTTTAGAATTTCGATTAATTACAACATGTTCTTCCACCCTTAGAAGTAATAAAATAAAAGAGATAATATACAAAAATGTAATGCTGATTTCCTTCGCATACTGTATATATCAGACGCTACAAACCACGAAAGCCATCATAAGTATACTGACCTAAATAACACTAAGAAGACTTAAGCAGCATACAAACATACTCACTGTCAAAGCAAGAAAAACAAGACAACGATTGTCTAATCAAACTGGAAGCAACAACTCACTACCACCGTATGAATTCTACGTACTGTATGTGCACATCTTATGTTATGGTGAGATGCAATGCTCCTTTGTTTTTTCTCAGAGGCTTTTCTTAGCTACAGTTGCACGACATTCTGACATCATGGATGTCAATGCAGCCACTGAAGTGTTGTCAGTTTTTTTATGACTAAAATGATTTTAGAAAATTAAATCTCATCTGCAAAAATACAAAATCTCACAAAACATATTTAACATCTTTCCTCTATTTTCTAAAATTAATACTGTGCATCTTGTTTGGCTGCATACATTAAATTGATATCGCCCTCTACAGAGCTTGTGACAGGGTAATCGTGGGAATTAGATTTTTATAAATCAGTAGAGGTACACATTTCAAAGAATGCCTCTCATTTTCCTGAAACACTCAAATTACAGTCAAATGTTTAAGACGTAGAACAAAAATATACAGAGGTTTAAAAAAAGCTGCTTATCTGAGGGTTTGAAAAAAATGCTTAGTAAGCAAAAGCTGTTCTGCTACATTTCCATTGTCAATGTGTCCCCAAGGGGAAATGAGAGAGAAATGGAACAGCTTGCTATGATCGGCATTACAGTCCCTTAAGGCTGAACTGTCAGGTAAGTAAAGCAAAGCCTAAAATCTACCTGGATGTAGAAAGAGGATTTCCTTATTTTTGAAAATGTTTTCTATGGCTCATCAATTCTTCTTTCCTTCCCTTCCCCAAACTATATACAAACTAATACCTCTTTAAATACTGGGAAACAGTTTATTCCTAAATGCTAAGAAACAATCTGAATATATTTCATCACTGTATTTTTTAAAATTAATCTACTTGCTTAATGCATCATTGAATGTAAATTGTTTCTGCTCTGGTATTGAAATAAATGGATGTTTGTGTGCATTGCTAACTACTTTTCTGTGCAAATTCCAATCTTCCACAAGGGACAGCTAATAATAATGATACTATTAATTCAGAAAACAAGTAATAACTAGAGACTGCCATACAAATACATATATATTACATGTAGGCCTTTCTAATATCTAATAGACTACTTGATTAGATGCGAAGGATTCTTTCTTTCTGTTTGTTTTATTTTGGTTAAAGTGAATATTTTTCTCTGGAATTTGAAGATTTTTCGCTATGAAAATATATCTGGCTTTGGCATTTTGTCCTGTTTGGTTTAAAGGCTGGGCCTCAGATGATCCAAACAGTGTGTGCTTTAAAATATGCAGAATCCTTTTCCATTAATAACACATCTGTCACACAGCAATGAAACCACGCCAGCAACAGAAGAGGCCAGAGTTATAAAAACAGCTGTCATTCTAATATAGGATTACAAAATAATTGAAAGTTACAAAATAACTTTTTGTTAGGAGCTGTCTGTTTTTGTCATACAAATACTGCAATACACAATTAAAATGGTTAGTCCCAGGAACTCTGAACTTTTGAAGCTTCAGGACTTGGCACAAAATTTAAGAAGATACCATAGTCCCAGTCCTGGCCATTTTAAAGCCATGGTGAAAGTCTCATTGACTTTAAAGGAAGAGGATTTGGGTCCCATGTCAGTAAAATATATTGGGCTTACAGGGAAGTGTGGCAGCATGCTAAATTTCTGAGATTAAACCGATTATCCAACTGCTAGGTTTGCTTTAAGATGAGTAACTACAGAGGAGGCAGATTTCAACAGGATCCTGCAAGTAATCTGTCCCTTGGTTTTTGGGATTACCATTCCCCCTACTAAAATGTAACAGTACTGTTTACTTTGCCTGAGTGAGGGCAAGAACCTTTGTGTGGTTCAGGTAATCGGAGGCACCTGCATAGCAATTAGCCCATTCCTGATGTGCAAGTGCCTCACCTCCACTGACTGATCAGGGAACAAGGCTGTTCCTAAACCTGTGTGGGTGTCTCTCTCTAATTTTACAAAGCATGCACTAATGGACCATTTTCAATGCTTGCCATGTATTCCTGTGGTTATGTATTTGCATGATTTTACTTATGGCTCTCTTAACAGTTAATTTCAGTAAAGAAATAAATTTCTGAGGCCTTCCAGAAAGTTTCATCTGTGATGAATGATTTAAATAACCAGTGAGAGCTGATATTGTGATGCGAGCAATTTAGGCATTTCTGAAAATCAACCCTTTAATTCTTAGGCTAAGTTAGAGACTTCAGTCTGGTCTACACACAGATTTTGTACCGGTATCACAATTTTGGGTAGCGAGTGTGATTTTTTTACATAAATATTTTAGGGCTGTCGAGTAATCGTAGTTAACTCATGCGATTAACTAAATTATTACTAATTAAATCATGATTAATCACAGTTTTAATCGCACCGTTAAACAGAATACTAATTGAAATTTATTAAATATTTTGCCTGTTTTTCTATATTTTCATACATATTGTATTCTGTGTTGTAATTGAAATCAAAGTGCATATTTTTATTACAAATATTTGCACTGTAAAAATGAAAAACTGTATTTTTCAATTCCCCTCATACAAATAGTGTAGTGCAATCTTTTTGCTGTGAAAACGCAACTTACAAATGTAGATTTTTTTTGTTACATAACTGCTTTCAAAAACAAAACAATATAAAACTTCAGAGCCTACAAGTCCACTCAGTCCTACTTCTTGTTCAGCCAATCACTAAGACAAACAAGTTTGTTTACATTTACAGGAGATAATGCTGCCCTCTTCTTATTTACAATGTCACCAGAAAGTGAGAACAGGCATTTGCATGGCACTTTTGTAGCCAGCATTGCAAGGTATTTACATGCCAGATATGCTAAACATTCGTATGCTCCTTTGTGCTTCGGCCATCATTCCAGAGAACAGGCTTCCATGCTGATGACGCTTGTTAAAAAAATAATGTGTTAATGAAATTTGTGACTGAACTCCTTGGGGCAGAATTGTATGTCCCCATCTCTGTTTTACCCACATTCTGAGATATATTTCATGTTATAGCATTCTTGGATGATGACCCAGCACGTTGTTCATTTTAAGAACACTTTCACTACAGATTTGACAAAATGCAAAGAAGGTACCAATCTGAGATTTCTAAAGATTGCTATAGCACTAGACCCAAGGTTTAAGAGTCTGAAGTGCCTTCCAAAATCTGATCGGGACGAGGTGTGGAGCATGCTTTCAGAAGTCTTAAAAGAGAAACTACAGAAACTGAGCCACCAAAAAAGAAAATCAACCTTCTGCTGGTGGCATCTGACTCAAATGATGAAAATGAACATGTGTCGGTCTGCACGGCCTTGGATTGTTATGGAGCAGAACCCATCATCAGCGTGGACGCACGTCCCTTGGAATCGTGGTTGAAGATTGAAGGGACATATGAATCTAGCATGTAAACATCTTGCAACGCCGGTTACAACAGTGCTATGCCAATGCCTGTTCTCACTTTCAGGTGATATTGTAAACAAGAAGCAGGCAGCATTATCTCCTGCAAATGTAAACAAACTTGTTTGTCTGAGCAATTGGCTGAACAAGAAGTAGGACTGAGTGGACTTGCAGGCTCTACAATTTTACATTGTTTTATTTTTGAAGGCAGGTTTTTTTCTACATAATTCTACATTTGTAAGTTCAACTTTCATGATAAAGAGATTGCACTACAGTACTTGTATTAGGTGAACTGAAAAATACTATTTATTTTGTTTTTTTACAGTGCAAATACTTGTAATCAAAAATAAATATAAAGTGAGCACTATACACTTTATAGTCTGTGTTGTAATTGAAACCAATATATTTGAAAAAGTAGAAAACATCCAAAATATTTAAATAAATGGTATTCTATAATTAACACTGCGATTAATCGCACAATTAATCGCGATTAAGTTTTTCAATCGCTTGACAGCCCTAAAATATACAACACCTAGTGTGGATGCAGTTGTTTCAGTATAAAGGTGCATTAGAGCAGTATAGCTTATTCGCCTTCCCACCTGGGGATAAGCTATCCTGGCATAACCACTTTTATTCCAGCATGACTGTCCCCACACTGTGGGAGTGGAGTTGTACTGCTTTAACTATATGTGTACAGTTAGAGTAGTACAATTTATGTGTGTAGACAATAGAGCTGTGTGGGAACCAGACTTTCAGTTTCACAGGAAATTCCATGATTTAAAAATTTTTCCATGGAACAAATGGAACAAAACCAAAAAAAATTCAAAAATCACTATACAACAAAATTCCAACTTTTTGCTTTGTTTTAGGTCGATCAAAATGTTTCATTTTAAGGAATTCAAAACATTTTGTTCCACCGCTGAAATTTTTTAACTTGTTTTAAAAATTATATAAAAAACAATTTTGTTTTGAAGTCATTTCGATATGAAAAAATGAAATATTTTGTTCCACTAGTGTTGAAATGAGACATTTTGACATTATTGTAATACTTCATTTTGTGTTTTTTTCCAAAATGAAAATGTCAAAATCAACACTTTTAAAAAACATTTTGACTGACAAAAATGAAACAATTTTTCGATTAAAAATGACAACAATTCATTTCGACCAGCTATAGTAGAAAAGGCTTAGAGAAAAGGCCCGTTTGAATCTGATTCTGTTTCACTCAATAATTCAGGTACTATCTTTGTGGCTTGAAGTCAGACCTTTGTTTTTCCCACCACAAACACAACAGATCTCCAACTTTTTAGGGAGCCTGTACAGCCTTCCCTCATAACCATGCTCTAGAGGAGGGTTCTCTAGCTCCCTGGATACTCATTTGTATTTCAGTGGAAGACCACTTTGTGCTAGATCCCATGTGAATCACACATTAAGGATAAATGGGAAAGTGGGATCTCTGCCTTTTGCATTTTATTTCCCTATGATTTTTGGATGAATTTTCTACTGGTTTTTTAGGCCAGATACCCATTATGTTTGAATAATCCATTAACATCAAAGGCCTTGGGCCACAGCTAATTTCACTCTGTTTTTAATGCCATCCATCCAGCTCCTCTTTATCATGGAACTAATGGGATTAAAAAGACAAATATAACTGATGTAGTTTAGTTCAGAGATTAAAAGGACAAACTGGTCCAAAAATTGCACCCACTGAGCAAGACAGCAGGATTCCTAATGCTTGATGGCGTGAATACTATGGCCAGCTAACATGCTTTCTGGCCCTCTGTAGATCCAAAGGGACATGGATTGCCAGCTAAGGGATGTGCACAGGCCAAAACAGGAGGGCCACAGTAGTCACAGGCAACATTGGACAACTTGCTGGCAAGATGGTGTTAATCACATGACACTAATGAGTATACCAGCATATTTACTCAACACCACAACAGGACGCAGAAAACCTGGAGACACACAGAAAATTGGGGTTCACTGCCACTTGCTGGGCTTTGCAAAGATGTTTGCTGATTCTCCAGGGATAAGGTGTCTATGCCATAGGCTGTAGGTGATATGCCATATTCCAACTACTAATGTAAGAGGGAAGGTCAGGAATAAGGGACAATGCCAAGGATGAGTGGGCATGTAAAACTCCAGTGAATGTACTTCCGTTTATTTATATATATCGATATATATAAAATAAGTGTATAACAGAGGCAAGGAAAAAGCTCATCATGCAAAAGTGATGGTTGGGTAGAGATTAACATTTAAAAAAATACACAGTATGCCTGTATGCTGAGTGATTGTTTCACAGAGTTTTGCTCTTAGCAACATCAGTAGTCACATGGTCCGCAATAGGCTATGAAATTAACACCTCAGTGATATGAACAGAGGTGAGTTCACGCCTTTGCTACACTTGTTTAGCAAGATATTGTTTTCTGCACAGCTGGGTTAGACAGAGCAGCAATTTATTAGCTACACTGAGAAGGCTACTGTCTTTTTTAAAATGAAAGCTAAGACTCTGCAGAAAACAGTAAAAATTGTAGGATATATAATGTTTTTTGGGAAGGTGTGACCATGCTGAAACCGTGTATAAGGGGATCCACATTCAACTTTTGCTTAGGGGGCAATTATATATTGTTATGTCCTTGGTTCAGCCCTATCTTTTTATAAAGAGGGGCTGTACATTGGTGAAACATTCATAACAGACAAACGCCTGTGCTCTATAGACAAACTACAGAATCATTTTACTATTCCTGGGATTTTATGAAAACAAATTGGTGTTGACTAAAATGCAAACAGAACCCCTTTAAAAGAAAAGTCCCTTCACAGAATATGAAAGATGTGATGGCTTAATTGAACTGTGCGAACTCCCCCACAAGTCATTTCTCAATATTCTTCCTGTAACGTGACATCCAAAATTGTCATAATACTCAAGATGTGGCCTCACTGTCTCTTTGAACAGTGCCTGAATGACCTCTTTTGATGTGTGCGTGGGCTAGCCCTCTAGTTCTACACCGGAAAATCCTGTAGCTTTCTAAACTGCTACCAGACATTGCACTGATGCTTTCAAGTATCTACCCACTATCACTCCCATACCTACTAATCTATTGCATTTAAAGGCAGAATTCCTTTTTTATTTTTTTACCTTGCACTCATTACTTCAATTTTTTCTCCATGTTAAATTCCACAAATCACTTGTCAGCCCAAACCTAAATATTTCCTACGTCTTTTAACATCTAATTTCCTTTCCTTTGGCTTTTATAGGCACTTCTACATCCCCTACTTCCTCTCTCCTCTGATCTTAGTGAGAGCCAGCAGCTCCCTGTAACACAGTATCAGACACTCATACGTCCACACTGCAACAAAGACCGGTGATTGGCCAGTGTCAGCTGACTCAGGCTCACAGGGCTCAGGCTGCGGGGCTATAAAATTGCAATGTCGATGTTTGGGCTTGGGCTGGAGCCTGAGCTCTGGCTTTCTCCTCTGTCTCTCCCCCACCCCGCTCCTGGTAGGGTCCCAGAGCTCAGGTTTTGGCCTGAGCCTGAATGTCTACACTGCATTTTACAGATTCACAGCCCAAGCCCAAGTCAGCTGACAAAGGCAAGCCACAGGTGTTTAATTGCTTTCTAGGCATACCCACTAAGATCCTGGGTAGAGAGGGGCTCCTCTGAGCACATCAAGCGCTTGCACCCTGGATAGGCATACAGAGGCATATATGCTAAGTCATGCTTATTTATGTCAACCAGTATATAAGAGGAGTTGGTTCTAGAGCAATGGGGAAATAGGGTTGAGACAAAGGAAATCCTGCAGGAAAATGCTAGGAACTGCCATACCTGTGAGAAAGCTTATGCTGAGCTTTATATTTTTGGGGAAGGTTTTTTTTTTGCTGCTGCTTAAGTTACCAACAGTCAAACTCTAGGAGAGCGTAAATTTGGATTGCATAGTCTGTATGTACTCTGTTCATTGCAGGTGCAGATTCCACAAGCTCTCTCTCTATATATAGTTCAGTGGTCCCCAAACTTTTCATGGTCACACCCCCCCTTGCCCCTGTCTGCACCCCCCATCCCCCACCCCCATGGGAACCAGGGCTGGGAATGGGGCTGCAGCTGGGGGGTGGGTGCCATGGACAGGGGTAAGGGGGCTGACTAGGCTGGGGCCACAGCTGGGGGCAAATCTGGGGCTGGGAGCTGAAGCCATGGCCAGGCCACAGTCAGGGACCACAGCTGGGGGCGGAGCCAGAGCAGAGCTGGGGGCAGACTGGGGCTGGGTGGCACTTCCTGCTCCCTATGAGGGTTGGCCTGGGCCCTGCCGCACCACCCTGAACGGTGTCCATGCCCCCCTGGAAGGAGCACACCCCACAGTTTGGGGACCTCTGCTATAGTTAAGGTTGCATAACACTCCTTTATACACCCATGTTTAAAGTCACTCATAACTTTCTGAAACTTTGCCTTTCAGGCTAAAGTTTTGCAGGCTTGGTCTCATACAAAGATGCTTTCCTCCCTGCCTTCCCCCACCCCCTCAAGTTTGTGCAGAAACTCTTCAACTGTTTGGGAGAATGAGAATGAAAATAATCCACTTTCCCTATTATTAAAAACATTCTTGCAACTTTTTTTGAACATCAGTGCCAGAACAAGCCCAAGAGAAATGTCTTCAGATGTTCCAGTAGAAACAGCTTTGGATTTGACAGTTCTCATAAAATCAAACATCACTTAAAAAGTCAGAGAGATCGCACTCTTAAAACCTATGTGAACACAGAACTCTCTCACCAACTCTAAACGGCAGTCCTCACAACTTGCATAGAGTCAAAACTCACTCTCTTGGGGGGGATCTGACTTACCAACAAAGAAATGAAGATTAAGACAGCATAAAGTCCATTGCAAGCCTTCGCCCTCAGGCTTGGATGCCCCTAAGGTTCCTACCACAAGTCTGTTCAGCCCACCTATTATGTCCTCTCTGACTCTGACCCAAGATTCCTTTGACTGTGCAGCCCAGCTCTGAAGCTTGCTTTTCCCCTTTATTCCCTCCTGGTAGATGATTTTGGGTGGGGCTGGCCTCAAACCTGTCTTCAGGACTATTAATCAGTTGTATATCAATGACTGGGACTATTAAATGTAAACCCCAGACTTTTAATTTCTTCTTTCCATATTCCAGTCTGAGGTTTGTTCACCCAATTACACCCCATCTTCTGCTGGCCTCATCCCATCGTATACAGGTCTCACTGACATGTTTAAGAACCATTTCACAGCTCTTTACCCCAAACAGCCAAACTGTACTGGTGTAGCACGAACTGTGTTTAAACTTAAACATGACAACAAGGTCAGTAGAGAGGGGGCTTTAGCTGCTCTAAAAAAAGATACAGTCCTATATCGCCTGACAAATTCAATCATTTTCTCTAAACACTCAGCACCTTTCTGGCAGCCAAAAAGTGAAACTTCTCCCCCTCTTCCCTGTAGGGTCTGCACAAGGAGGCAAAGGCAGAATGAAACTGTTAATTTTAAGAACAAAACTAGTCAGCATCTGCAGCACTAACCTGTTAAAATGAAACTGCTCTAATTAATAGCAATGCATTTCTATAGCACATTTTATCCAATGATCTCAATGCTGATTAGATACATTAATTGAGCCTCACTACAGCCCTGTAAGATATTATCATCCCAATTTTACACATGGCGAAACAGAGAGGGGTAAAGTGACTTGCCCAAGGTCACACAGTGTTAGTGGGAAAGCCAGGAACAGAACCCAGGACCCGGTGCTCAAGCCACTAATCCTACAGTTGCACTGTATAAAATAAAGAGACTCTGCAGCACTCCTCCCAGCTACAAAGGATCTTTGTTGGTCACGTGAAAAGGGGATATTAGCTGCAAAAGCTCAAAAAGGGATTCCAGACCATGCTACGGTTGCTAGGAGGAAGCAAACAGTAGACTTGGCAGTTAATTGTTCTCTGAAATCTGGTGGGACCCAAGTGACGCTCTTTCACTTCCTCCTGGAGGATCTGAAAAGCCGATACCCTGAACCACAGTCTTCTCATGTAGAAAGTTCAACATTTGATTAATCAGGCTTTGTCCTCGCAAAATACCAATACAGCAAGTCCAAAATGGCAAAACTCCCCCACACCTAATCCAATGGCACTTTTATTTTACTATAGCCTGTTGGAGATTTCCTCATGGCACCCAGGGTCACCTTCAAGCTACCCTCCCAAAGAATGCATTCCACATCTGTTCTATCTCTGACAATTGCATTTAATATACTGAAGGTACTTTTAGTTATTACAGTGACCTCACATTTATATTGTAGCTGTCATGCTAAAGGCTGTAACTGTCTACATTGGGATGTAGCCAGGGCAGCAGGGTTAGCACGTTATTTGTTGTGGAAACTCTACAGTATCTTAAGAACCAATATTTTTTTAAAAGAATACTCACATGTACACTAGCACTGTTACAACAACTAAGCATGCAACTCAGGTATTTGCATGGGGAAATGACCATTTAGAGGGATAAGTGGCCATCTACACATTAAATTGCAATAACTGCATGAGCAAATGTAGGCGGTGAAGTCTCTGGAGAAGTCTCTGCTCAGATGGGAAAGCAGAATGCAGTATTAAATCGCAGAACAATTTACATTTAATGACAAATATAGCCTGTTTCTGTCATATTATAAACCTAAAATAATAGAATTTAATAATCTGGTGTTTTTCCTGTCTGTTTATTGTATCCTCATGTTGTCCCTTATCTTATATTTAGATTGTAAGCTCTCTGAGGTAGGGACCATCGTTCTTTTATGTCTATGTAGAAGGCCCCACTGTAGATGCTACTACAGTGCAAATAGTTATAATAATACTAACAGAGAATTTTTATCCTTACTTTACGTCTTTGAAACATCCTAAAGACCTCTACAACAGGGTTATAATTTTGATTAATCAACTCTATAGACAGGTTATAGTTTTCTATTAAGTTTTATAAGACTTTTGTATCGGCAATTTCAGCCAGATAGCCAAGACTAAGACATGCTCTGTCCATAAACAAAGATAGACATCATTTTACTGAGTCTCAAATGCTGAAAATGTTCTATTAATAAAACTCTCCATCATTCCTTGTTTTAGGGGAGTACAGTGCTTTTAACACAGAAAAAAACAAACGAAAACCGTTGGCATGCAATGAGTGTATTAGAAGATCAAATGGAAAAGTGAAATGGCTTCTTCTCCTCCCAACAAGTATAAAGATGAACTTAAAGAATGTTTTGCCTTAACTTAAATGGGATCTAACCCTATTTCAGTTATGTGAAATCTTGGCTGGGCAATCTTTGCTAGTGCTTGCTTGCTGAAGAACAGGTAGCTAACAACTCTTAGGTTTGACAGGTGGCATTGAATTAAAAAATGCCCTTACTTTTAACTGTCACTCAATACAAATTATTATTTTAATAATGCAATGCCACCAACAATAGTGTAAGAAACATCATCTCCCTCTTGGGATTCTTTCCTGATTCAGTTACACACTATTAATAGCCGACAAGCAAGGTATGAAACTATAGCTAAGTGTCTCATGCAACAAAATTTGACTCATAATAACCAACAGGTGACTTTTTGATCAACATTTCTGACATAAAATCCTGCAATAGCATAATGAAAAGATAACGGAGGAAAATTTAGTGGGCTAAAGCCAGTGTTCATACTTGTACACAGGTGATAGGCTACTGCTGTGGAATTTCTTTTTGGCCTGTAGGAGGACAGAGATGCATAGGAGTCTCTTCTCGACAACCAAAAAGGAGTGAGAGATAACAGACTAATTTCTGTTCTGTTACACCCATGTAACCACTAGACAATGCTGTCTCATCAATGGGGTTGCATGGGTGTAATTGAACAGACTTTGGCTAATGGATTTTTTGACTGGGACAGAATAGTAGGTCCCGTGTGTCCAGCGACAGTACCTCTGCAAAGAGGCATTTAAAGGCAATGTGTGTACTAATTGTGCAACATAACTCAACCAGTTTCTCTGGAGATGCTTGAATTTGTAAAGAGCTCACCTCAGTGTGGAATGCTAACATTTCTGCAGCACTTTGACTCTGAGTGACCATGGGAAGGAATCCATCCCCAGTGACTGGCTATCTTTGTACCTACTGAAATAATTCAGTCTTCCAAATGTTCTTACAGGCATAGATTGATGTCTAGAACTTCTTCTGTCCATGCACATAAGGAGCCAAGGGAGTGGAACATTGCCAAATTGAGTTACCACATTCCAGCACTGAAATGGTGCTGGCTGTGAGGTAACTCGTTTTCCCCTCCTATTGAAAACACATGAGGGAGGGAGGAAGAGAAATAAATCAAAGTACCTTGGATCTTGGACATATCCAAGAATTCAGGTGCAATTCTCACACACAATTAAGGATGGGCAGAGATGCAAAGCTGGGAGGGAATGTTAGCTTGGAGAAGTTGCAGAGACCATGAACCCTGAGAAACCTTGGGCCTAATCCAATGGAACACAGAGATGAAAAAGAGGGAAGCTTGTGCCCTTCCACTTTAGAGGATACTGTGGACTGATGGGACCTTGGGTGTAAGTTAGTGAAGCCATGAGGGCTGACCTAACCTGAGCTACTGCAGGGAGGCTGGAGCATAGGTCTGCCCTGCCCATGCCCTCACCTGCCCCTGATCAGTCTCCTCCCTTGTCTGGCCTGTCCATGTGTCATTCTGGAATGCTGCCTGAGGAAGTAGAGCAGAGCTGGTGGACACAGTTCTGTATCAGGTACAGGAGCAGAGCAGAGCTGGTGGACACAGTTCTGTACCAGGTACAGTTCTGTACCAGGTACAGGTGCCAGGGTATTTTTCCAAGAGGGATTGCACTTGCCTTGTGACCGCTTTCCTCCAGCAGTAGCCAAGGCAAATTGGCCATAGGGCAACACTGAATAAAGCCCAGACAGTTTAATAAGCGAGCAGCTCAGCATTACCCAGTAAATTAGTGTCAGGGCCAGGAATGGGTTTCAAACCACTTGACTCCCAGGTCTGTGCATTAACCATTAGACAATGCTCCTGCTTGTCATGCTTCTACCAGCTGTTTAATTTATTTGTGTTTGAGTTTCCTGGGCTCACGTAATTACAAACAATGTAAAAACCTACTGAAGTTAAACAGTATTAATCCTGGCCTCATTTATTTACAATGTCTACAGGAAAAATATAATTTAGCAACAAAATATCATGTAATCTCATTTTATACTACCCTAAGTGAAATACGCAGATCACTCTTAGGTTTCACATGTGCCATCAAATTCAGGAAAAGTCTACAAGACTGTTGCAACCCAAAAATATCCCTAAGATCACCTTGTCTTGGATGGAGACAAAAAACAGAAAGCTCTACCAGATAGCATGCAATATGCGGCTGAGGGTTCTGTTTCAATCCTCTCCACCAGTTGGCAGAAGGTGGGAAGAAGGTGAACTAGGGTTTTCAATTAGTGCAGAATTTTCAGTATAGTTTACCAGAAAGTCTATCTGAAGATTTTTAATAGGTCTTATTTAGACAAAGATATAATACATTTTTACGGTAACCAGTTTTATTGTGGGTTTAATTCCAATTTAAAGTTATAAATAGCTAATGAAAATAAAATATACTTCTATTTGGCCCACCCCTGAAATCCATGTTCATTGTCAAAGGAAATACATCCGTCAGTAAAAGCTTCTGGACTCCATTACACTGCCTAACTCACAACAACATTCTAAATGTGTCGCAAAAGCCAAAAACAACAAAGTATGCTCATTTAGGGGAGGAAAGATAGTCCAGTGGTGGAGATGCTAGCCTTGGAGACCACGTTCAATTAACTGCTCCACCAACCCATGGACTGCCTGTGTGACCTTGGGCAAGTAACTTTGTCTGTGCCTCAGTGCTCCATCTGTAAAATGGGGATAACAGAATTTCTCCACTTCTCAGCGGTGTTATGGATTCATATATTAAAGACTGTAGCCTTAGATTTTTTTAAAAAAAAGACTAAAATCCATACCAGATTAGAAAGTGAACATGAAAAACAAATCAAAACATGGCGGGGGGACAGGGGACTATCAACCAGCTGTCTAACCCGCCCACCTCCCCAGCCCCACCTAAAGGGCCTCAGGAATTATTTTCATGGTATTGATAAGTAGAAGCAAGCAAGCACATTGCCTATGATAAAACGGATTAATGTGGAACAATAGTTATGACTCTGATAGTGTATATCTAGGGAACTCTGACCATTATATTTTTGTCAAAAGGCAATTTCTATATTGTCTAGTACCCAAACTCATTTACAAATTTAAATTAGCATTGCATCATGTAACCAGATTCTACAACACCAGGGCCTTGACCCTGCATAGAGAACTGCAGGTGCACCCTGGTTGCCAATTACTTTAGTGGGGCTCAGTGTGGACATTAGGGTCTTCTCACTGAGTTCTTCACATAAGATTGGGGCCCTAGTGATTAGAGTTGGTCAATTTTACAAATGGTTCAAAATTTCAATTAAAAACGTGGAAAATTTCCAAATTCTTCACTGAGTTTTTCAGCCTCTTCTTTCTACACACAGACAGAACCTGCTATTTTTCTTTTAAATTACATTTTAGCAGACTATATATATTATTAAAAACGTAGGTGATGGGCCAGCATTGTACATAGGGGAAGATGATGGATGTCTTCCTTCTGCTCGGAGCTGCTGGCACACTTCTCAGCCCTTTATTGCCCATTCTCCTTTTGGTGATAAAGTAATGACCAACTTCCTTCAGAAGCAGAATTTGTCAATCTAGAGATTGTTTGCAGTGGTGTTGCAGCCGAGGAGATCAGAGAGACAAGGTGGATGAGAGAATATCTTTTATTCTATCAACTTCTGGCGGTGAAAAAGACAAGCTTTTGACCTACACTAAGCTCTTCTTCACCTTCTGAAAGACATGAACAAGAGCTCAGTGGAGGTCGAAAGCTTGTCTCTTTCACCACCAGAAGTTGCTCCAGTAAGAGATATTACATCACCCACTTTGTATTTCAATCTAGAGAGTTCTTAAAGCTCTACCACCCATTACACAATCCTGGCAGCTGCTGCTCAACCTTGGCCTGATAGAATTTGGTATGGAGTTGAAGGAAGTCATAACCCTTGGAAATTCACATAACAGACTAGACCACACACAGAGGTTTCGGACAAACAGAACAAAAGGATGGAGTTTGTGGATAAATCTGTAAAAGAACCACAACTACTGGCTGTCAGGTACCTCCTCAACTAGAGTTGAGATCTCTGTAAGCACTGGAGAAAAATAATCAGCAGTCATGTTAAATATATATGAAAATATATTATACAACAATATCAATGTTAATATATTTATTAATGATTGGATCAGGCAGACTCACATAAATATTTGTACAGTGCTTACAAGCCAGACACCGATCCTGCAGCTATGCTAAAAAAGGGAAAAATACTAGCTTGCTAGAATTATTAGAGAACGATATGATAATCTGTGTAAGATTTTTGCAAGAATTGTGAAGTAAAGAATAAACGTTTTAGCAATGTACTAACCACAATAATTAATGAATGTTTGAATTAGCAAAATATGATGTACCCACCGAAAAGACATAAGCAAACAACAGATAAGAACATAAGAACGGCCTTACCGGGTCAGACCAAAGGTCCATCTAGCCCAATATCTGTCTACTGACAGTGGCCAATGCCAGGTGCCCCAGAGGGAGTGAACCTAACAGGCAATGATCAAATGATCTCTCTCCTGCCATCCAACTCCATCCTCTCACAAACAGAGGCTAGGGACACCATTCCTTACCCATCCTGGCTAATAGCCATTTATGGACTTAACCACCATGAATTTATCCAGTTCTCTTTTAAACGCTGTTATAGTCCTAGCCTTCACAACCTCCTCAGGTAAGGAGTTCCACAAGTTGACTGTGCGCTTCATGAAGAAGAACTTCCTTTTATTTGTTTTAAACCTGCTGCCTATTAATTTCATTTGGTGACCCCTAGTTCTTGTATTATGGGAATAAGTAAATAACTTTTCCTTATCCACTTTCTCCACATCACTCATGATTTTATATACCTCTATCATATCCCCCCTTAGTCTCCTCTTTTCCAAGCTGAAGAGTCCTAGCCTCTTTAATCTTTCCTCCAATAATGCAGTTGGAAATTTATTAAATGGAACAAAAAGTTATGAATGATACTAAAAAAAAGATCTGTCTGTGTGTGGAAAGGAAGAAATAATGAACATGAAACCGTAAAGAGCTCAGGTATAAGAATGCCAACCTGTAAGCAAATAGCGGAATTGGAATGGTACAGAAATCAGACTGTCATTAGCTGCAAGGCTTGATTCTCCAGACTTTGTTAAAGTATTCCTTTCTGTTATTTACTAACAATTGTTTAATAAACTCAGTCAAATTGTGTATTCTGATATCTCTTTAATTACTAAAATTCCAATCCCTGAAAAACATTACTTATTGGTTATTGATTCTTATTACTGATTACAGTACACAAAACCACCAGTCTCCTTCTGTAAAGAACTACTAAGACGCTGAACTTGCAGCCATTGCACCTACAGCACCAAGGATGGCTCCAGGCACCAGCGCAGCAAGCAGGTACCTGGAGCGGCCAACAGAGAGGGATGGCACGTCCAGCTCTTTGGCGGTAATTCGGCGGCAGGTCCCCTCAGTCCCGCTCGGAGGATAGGACCTGCCACCAAATTGCTGCCGAAGAATGAAGCGGTGGCGGTAGAGCTACCGCGATCGCCTTATTTTTTTATTTTTTTCCTGCTTGGGTCCCTGTACAGCACAACTGCCTCTTAAGACCAACTTCAAGTATTAACTATTCTATTAAACCATTTAAGGAAAAATACCAGATAATATTCTTAAGACAATGTTATTTTCAGGCTATCTGACAGTAGGACACACCTTCCTCCAGGAGTTCAGTCTCACTGTTTTTTGTTCTCACAGGCTACGATTATCCCACACTTATGCCAGTTTAAAACTGATGTAGCTCCATTGACTTCAGTGAAGTTACTCCTGATATACACTAGTGTAACTGAGAGTAGAATCAGGTACCTGAAGCCTCCCATTTGCTTATGCTGCACATTCCCCCTCACTCCCCTACATTTTTTTTTGCATTCCGTCTTTATCATATTTGTTTCCTTGGCAGTATTATAAAATCTTCCTTCCCTCTTCATCAGAGAGGCCACTGAGGCCAAATTACTTTTATAAACTAATTTAGAATTATGAAAGCACTGGATACTGAAGCCACAGAACAGGTACACTGCAGTCAGCTGCAGTGCATGTTTCCCCATTAACCCTGCCAGCATGCCTAAACTCAGACCTGGAGAAACTATCCCTAGGAGCAGCTGAATGGCTCAGTCTCCATGCCTAATCAATCATTAATTTCTCTGCTGCAATGTCAACAAGGGTACCAGTTGTTACAGAGTGTCTTATGCTGTGGATAAAGCCTTCAGATGCTAACTACTTTTGAGTGCTACCCAGCTGAACCAGATCTGAACAGGTTTCAGAGTGGTAGCCGTGTTCATCTGTATCAGCAAAAAGAACAAGGAGTACTTGTGCCACTTTTTTGTAGATCTCAACAGTGACTTAGCAGCGAAAGGCTGTTATTCATGATTTTACCAATGTCCTGAGATGTCTAGGGTCCTCACATAAAACACCTTTAAATCACATGGATCTTTATATTGAATAAAACATAACAATGGAAACATCACATGTCTTCAAACATTAATAATTAAATTGTCATTTAATAGCCATGGCACCGCACACAAATGGACTAACAAAGCCTGGCACAGAGTTGTTATTAGATCCTGACTCTGTCAGTTCCTGGTTGCCTGCTGGGAGATGCTGAATACCTTCAGCTATCATTAGCTTCAGTATGAAATGAGTGTGCTCAGAACTTTGCAGGGCTGGACCTAGATATTTCTGTTTTCAGCTTTATTTACCTATCTAACAAGGACCAAAATGACTTAGAAATGTCTCTGCACATAATGTGCCATTAGATAGAGAAACTGATTTTGCATGTCACGCTTCTTTTTCTTCACATAGCTGTGGTAGGTGCTTTGCAACACATTAGAAGACAGGTCACCACCTCAAAAAGATCATAGTCCACATAAATGTAAAGACAAGGAAAAGTCAGGGCTAGGGAGAAGGGATGCAACATTTGTTTAACAAGGGCCTGTTTTCTCTTTCCACACCTACTGTAGTAACCCCCTGTAAGGGATCATTTATGTTTCATTAAACAATAGTCATTTGTGTTTCAAATTACACTAGCAAAGTAGAAAATTCAAACAACAATTAAATGTTTTGCAGGGCAGAGGTGCTACTGGACAAACACTGCCCTGAAAACTGATTGTGTAAGAGCAACACCTTCTCAGTCAACCACATGTGTGCATTCAGTCATATTGACCAAGTGCAGTGATACAAATAAGGTTTTACTCATTTTTACTCTTACTGTCACTGAAGAATCAACACAGCTAACAGAGCAGGAGTTGAATCCTTTTCCTTGTTGACCAAACCCAGCAGCATGATGTACTAAGGTTCAATCTGCAACCTCAGTTAAGGTAATATGATTGCTGCTCAAGTGCCACTAGGTCTAATTTGCAGGCAGTGGAGTTGCATAAGTGTTAATGAGGGCATAATTTCACGTGCAGACACTGTCACTGACAATTCACAAGAAGCATCCTGCTTGACTTCTGGAGCCCATGCTGAGTTTGCTGGTTGCAAATGAGAGGAAAGAAAGAATCTTTTTATCTGTAATCCAGACACGTTTGATCTGGAGTCAATGAGACACAATAATCAGGGAACCCAATGATGTCATTTTCATTTAGTTGCTTTTCAGAGTGGAAAAACATTTTAAGGCCCTATGCATATGTTAGAAAATAAGCAGGATAGAGGCCTGTGAGCAAGACAACGGCCCTCGAACATAAGTAGGATAAAGGCCTTGAAACATAAGTAGGGAGAAAGGCCTGTGTCAGCTTTTGCTTATCGGCCCATGCTTGGCGCTAAATGTATGCAGCTGTCTTCCCATGTTTCTGGCCAAGTAGTTAGTACGACGGGTCAATAGGGATATCTTATGTCTTCCTTACAATGATAAATGTATCCGCAACAGCTGTACCCTTATCATGATAAATGTATCCGTGACAATTATATGTATTTTGTTCCTTTTTGATTGATATATGTATTCCATGTACTCCATTATTCCCTATAGGTACATTTACAGGTTCCGTAAGGTCAGCCAAATAACGTAAATGAGACGTCAACAAAGTTGTTTGTTACTGGGTATAAAGGTAGGCCCGTTTGGCCATGGGGTGTGTGTCTCTCTCTGGCACTAGCCGGGACGAGAACACCCGCTCAGCTGATCGATCAATAAAGAGAATGGTACTCGTCTTCCCAGTCTCCGTGCCTCCTTGGTGTAATTAGGTAAGCTCCGGGGGGAAACGAGCCCATTTGGCTAACACATACTGCAAAAATTCCTTACTCCTGAAAGTGTGTGCAATCAGCCCTAGAAAACTGTCAGTGAAAGCAGTTATTGTCAGCAGATACCAGTCTGTGCAGAAAGGGCCAAACTTACTAGAGCAATTGTTGAAAGTTGCTCACTTGACTGAAATACTGTTTTCAACCATTATTTGTAAGAACTTCCAGCCCATCATGACAGGTGGGCAAAACCACACTACCTGAGAGTGCTGCCAGGAATTGATGCAGCAAAGTTTTTCAGGTCTGGGGAATGTTTGTAGTGAGGATGGGCTTATTGGGCTATTCCTTGGTGCTTCAATACATCAACCCTCTTCCTTCCCCCACTCCTCCCCTCCCCTCCCCCCACTAACTGAAGGAATAGTCCCATCAGCAGATCATTTTTCCCCAAGGCTGAGCATCACCACTTCAAAACTCTCTATGAATATCTCAGTGCACACCCTCACCACTAAGAGACAAAACACTGTAACCATAATCAGCTGTGTCCCATTCCCCTAATGCAAAGGGATGGGGAGTGGGCTAGGGCAGAGGTTCTCAAACTGTGGTCCACAAACTCCATTCAGGTGGTCTGCGGATAGTTCCCTCTAAGGTGCATGCCTGGGTGGCCACACACAAGAGAATGAAGGGCCACCCACCTAATTAGTGAAGCTGCACAGGCGTGGCTCCACTAATTTGGTGCCTGGACCCTGGAGAAGATGCACATGTAAGGTGAGGTGGTGGCCTTAGCGGAGGGGGCAGTGAGGTAAGAAGAGGGGGTGGTGGGAATTTAGGACATGCAGGGCTGTGACAGCCAGAGAAAGGGGTGGCTTTCCCAGCTCCAGGGAGAGATGGTCCTCCTTCCCAGCCCCAGCTTGGGGTCTGCTGTAGTAGGGGAGACAGGGCACATCCATCACATTAAAAAGGTAAGACTACTGATATTAAAATTGAGTTGTGTGCTTTTAGTTGTAGAACAAATTTTTAATTTTTTTTTTTATATGTAGCACAATTTTCAAGCAGTTTGCGAAAACAAAGTTTGAGAACCACTGGACTAGGGGACAATGAGTCTTCCTGATGCTTTTTGTTACATCAGATGAAGAGGGACTGGGCTTAGACACATTTTCCATCCTTACCAATGAAGGGAGAGTCACAGATAAGCATTTTCCCCTTCCTGAAAGAGAGGAAAGGGGGAAGGAGGGAGGAATCGAACCCCGGTCCCCATCATATTTTCCTTTCTTCTCCAGATACAAAGCAGCAGAAAGGGATGAAATGAGGATTTGATGCCCACCCTCATCTCTTTTTCCCTCAGTATATTTTACAATGAATTTGCTCCTGTGTTTTTTATAAAGTTGCATTTTCTGTCACAATTTCATAAAATATTTTTAAAGTGGTAGCTATGGGGGTGGGGGGGAGCAAAAATACATTGGACACCCAGGGCCGCCCAGAGGATTCCGGGGGCCTGGGGTCTTCGGCGGCGGGGGGGCCCCCACTTCAGCGGTAAGTCGGCGGCGGTAAGTCGGCGGAGGGGGGGCCCCTTCTGTTCCGGGACCCGCCGCCGAAGTGCCCCGAAGACCCGCGGCGGGGGCCCCCTGCCGCCGAAGCGGGACCCGCTGCTGACATGCAGCCGGGTCTTTGGCGGTAATTCAGCGGCGGGTCCCGGAACGGAAGGGCCCCCCGCCGGCGAATTACCACCGAAGACCCGGCTGCATTTCGGCGGTGGGTCCCACTTTGGCGGTAATTCGCCAGCGGGAGGTCCTTCCGCTCTGGGGCGCAACCGCAAGGACCCCCCGCCGGCGAAGACCGGGAGCGGAAGAAGCTCCTGGGCCCTGGGCCCCGCAAGAGTTTTCCGGGCCCCCCAGAGCAAGTGAAGGACCCCGCTCCAGGGGCCCTGAAAAACTCTCGTGGGGGCCCCGGCGGGACCCGGGGCAAATTGCCCCTCTTGCCCCCCCCTGTGGGCGGCCCTGTGGACACCTTACAGAAGCCTAGAGGTGGGCTTAGAGACACTGCCACCAAATCATACAGGGAAGGGGGGTGGAGCCTTCTGCCCACATTTACTTTCTGCTCACCTCCCACTCAGGCAGAGCAGAGGGGCCTAGGAAGGATCCATATTTTTACTTCCTCCTCCAACCTCTTAATCACAGACAGGGTGGGAGGGACCTCTGGAAGCCACAATTCCTCTGCCCACCCCCTACCCCAAACTCTTTCCCCCAAACTCTGCCCAGGAGGCAGGAGTACATACCCACATTACCCTGCCTCCCAAACATGGAAGGGGGTTTGGAGTCATACTTGCTCTGCCCCTCACCCCCATTTGGGGCAGTGCTCAGGGGTGGCCAGGAGTTCCAGCTGCCTACTGTCAGGCCCACTTCCTTACGGCAGAAGAGCCATCTCTTCCCACTCACTCCCCTCTTCCCAAGGGAGACATAACTGTGGGCTTCTAACTCTTCCCACAGGTCCCTATTTATGATATGAATTCCTGCCTCTTACTCACCTGGGGACAGCAGGATTTCTACTCCCCCTCACTGGCTGCAGCTACAGAATGGAGCACTAGCTAGAGAAGACCAGAAAGAGAAGTACCGCTTCTTAATCTGCCCCCTGCTGGCAGTAGGATCAAAAAGCACAAAAACACAGTAAAGTTGCATGTACTAAAGACACACTTGCTGTCAAAATCAAGAGGAATATTGGGAGGCTCAGAATGTATTGTTGTTTACTGTGAAACCTCTTTTAACTTAAATTAAACCTTACGTTACTGTTTCACTATGCAGGAGGGCAAGGCTGTCATCAGGCTCAGATGGGCAGGTGGTGTAGATGTCCCAGGCTCTTCATGTGCCCAGGAAAGGGGCTTGCTCATACGGTCTATGCTCAGCAGGGAGAGTTGAGCTACCTTCTCTTCCCATCCCATTGAGACTTTCTCCAACAAAAACCTTCAAAGACAGACTCCAGTGAGAAACTGCAGAACAGGAATTAATTTGCAAACTGGACACCATTAAATTAGGCTTCAATAAAGACTGGGAGTGGATGGGTCATTACACAAAGTAAAATCTGTTTCCCCATGCCAATTTTCCCCTTACTATTACTCACACCTTCTTATCAATTGTTTGAAATGGGCTGTCCTGATTATCACTACAAAAGTTTTTTTCTTCTCCTGCTGATAATAGTCCATCTTGATTGATTGATTAGTCTTGTTAGAGCTGGTATGGCAACACCCATTTTTTCATGTTCTGTGTATATATGTCTTCCTACTGTATTTTTCTCTGCATGAATCTGATGAAGTGGGTTTTAGCCCACAAAAGCTTATGCCCAAATAAATTTGTTAGTCTCCAAGGTGCCACAAGTACTCCTCCTTCTTTTTGCTGATACAGACTAATATGGCTACCACTCTAAGAAGAAGTGAGTTAATGATAAAAGGATGGTTTCTACTGGGCACATTCAGATCACCAAAACCACAATAATGACTGGCCCAACTGACAATAGCCTAGAAGCCAGAAATTGAATGGGCACAAAGTATATAACTACCCTTCTCAGTCCTAAAAGGGGCACTTCCAGGTCAGAGCAGAGGCATGTTAGCAAGGCAGTCCTGTACCTTGTCTATGGCTACACAGAAGTCTTCAATTTCCTGGGCTGCCAGATACCATTCTCAAGCACTAGTTCTGTTTTTTTCAGAACCACAAAACAAAATAGAATGGCTCTGCTGTTATTCAGACAAGTCATATTATATTTACCATATATACATAGGGTGTGTCAGAAATGAACCTGATGGCCTAAACTGTGAGTCCATCTGTGCAAAGATTGTTACATCTCATAACAGCTCAAAACCAACTGTTTGGCCAAGAACAGACCACCCAGTGCAGAAAATGTGCTAAAGCAGGGGTCCCCAGCGTGGTGCCCGTGGGTGCCATGGCACCTGCTGGGGCATCTAAGTGCGCCCGCGTACTGGCCAGTGGACGAGCATCTGCCAAAATGCCACCGACAAGCTGCATTATCCAGAGGCGTCGCCACCGAAATGCCACTGATTTTCAGCGGTATTTTGGCGGTGACGCCTCTGGATGACATTGCTTGTTGGCAGCATTTCGGCGGTGACGCCTATTGATGTTGCTGCTTGTTGGTGAAATTTCAGTGGATGCTCATCTGCTGCCACGGTCCTCTGTGGCTCGTTGTCTGGCACCTGCCAGACTAAAAAGGTTGGGGACCACTGGGCTAGAGAACTGATGGGATACTTTGCAGGCATATTGAGACCCCTCTTTGCTTCTTGTTGAACCATTTCCAACACTACTTGAGGGATGATTCATTAATTACACTTACAATCAACAATGAGTCCTTTTCTCATGGTAGACAAGCCCACAGTCTCTGGCTATTCACATCTCAAAACCACCATACAATTTGACACTACAACTTGAAGAGATCCCAGAATAAGAATAATATGGGTGTTGTACGTTAAAACAGAAATGCATTAGTTGATCTGTGCAAGGAAGCTTGTATTGTACCTGTATGTCTGTTGTTTGTTTGTCTCAAGTCTTCTGGTTCAAAAATGTTTAGGAGATCTAAATTTGCTTTCTGTGCATTATTCTCCAATGTCCACTTCAGGTTTGGAGTTGAGAGTATTTCTGTCCATAGAAGATTTGCAGAGAGCAAACGCAGCCAAAGCCAGTTCCATTTTTTATTAAAGTGAATATTTTTTTTTGAAAAAACCTCAACAATAATCCCTGTACCTTGAAAACCGTATTATGGAAAGAAGCAATGCAGAAGTGCCTTACATGTTTTAAAATATAGTGTACATTTAAAAATAAAATAAAAACAGGTATAAGAACCATGTTCAAACTCTGCTTCACTTGAAAACAGCGCTGATGAACCATCTGCAGTAGTGCACAAAGGTGCTTGCTTAGTGCCTGGGGGCAGGGAAGATCTTTTTCTTCTGTATTTGTACAGCGCTTAGCCCAATGGGGTCCTGATCTATAGCAAGGGCCCCTGAGCGTTATGGTAATATAAATAATAAATGATAATAACAACAACAGCAACTAGTCATCCCAGCAAATTACCACTGTACAGCCAGTGATTGGTGTTCGCAAAGTGGCTACTTCCGAACTAGGAAGTAAACAGGTTTGGAACAAATGCATGTTAGGATATAGATATTCAGGCCTGTCTGCAAAGGCCTATACTTTAAGAATTTAGGGTGTATTCTTATCACTTAGCTAGTTATAGAGGTATAAAAGAAAGAATCAAAATCACTGTCTGACTGTGTAAGGGCCTTCTCTTACTATCACAGTCTGAGGCCTGGTTCTTCGGCTAAGGCCTTTGGCTAAGCAGCAGAGGCCAGCCATAAACTGGGAAGTGTATGGTCACATCCTCACATTCCAAACTAGTCACATAGCCCAATAGCACCTTATTTCAGTTAGGAATATAATCCTGTCCTGATATTCCGATCACCTCCAGAGAAAGGGAAGAGCCTAACAGATGTAAAAGGAAACTTAGTTTGACAGCCTCCTGTCTGGCAAGAACTCACTTATCAATAGCTGGGATGTGAAATCCTTATTTCTGTATTGTTCTATCCCTGTCGTCTCCACTTCCCTATTGTTTGTCTGTATAATCTCTGTCTAGTTCTGTGATTGTTTCTGTCTGCTGAATAATTAATTTTGTTGGGTGTAAACCAATTAAGGTGGTGAGATATAATTGGTTAAATAATCATGTTACAATATGTTAGGATTGGTTAGTTAAATTTCAGTAAAATGATTGGTTGAAGTATAGCTAAGCAGAACTCAAGTTTTACTATATAGTCTGCAGTCAGTAAGGAGGGGAATGGGAACAGGGAATGGGAGACAGGGACACAGGCAAGGCTCTGTGGTGTCAGAGCTGGGAAGGGGGACACTGAGGAAGGAAACTGGAATCATGTTGCTGGAAGTTCACCCCAATAAACATTGAATTGTTTGCACCTTTGGACTTCGGGTATTGTTGCTCTCTGTTCATACGAGAAGGACCAGGGAAGTGAGAGGGTGATGGAATAAGGCCCCTAACAATGCATATGTCAATATTCTGTATCTGTGTTAAGGCCCTTTCAATAATTCCATTTCCACATATCAGAATGTCCTACATTCACAGCACTGCACAAGTGCAATCACTTGCACACTTTTCGTTTTCACAGAGTTTTCAAGGGTCTTTGCCATAACATAATGTAAATGAATAAAAGCAGTGACAGGAAATATGGCATAGGGGCACTGCCAGCCCACAACAGACAATGAATGGCCTCGATGCCCCGAGCAGCTGCCACACAAACTAAAACTAGGCCTTCTCTAGACAAAGTTGAACAAAGAAAATTTCTCAGAAACCAATAACAAGTAGAAATTAGGTTTTCCACAACCAAAGACTTAAGAGGAAAAAAAAATCAGGCTTTTTATTGCCACAACTCCTTAAGGTTTAAGGCTCCTACAGTCAGAGGGCCAGATTAACAACTGGTGTAAATTGGCATATCTCCTCTAAAGTAAATGAGACTATAAAGATTTACATCAGCTGAGATCTGGTCCAGAGTCTTTACTTCTCTCCAGGTCTTAAGAAGTAAGGTTCCTGCAGCAAGTTGATTTCTCATTTGGAAAGACAGTGACTTCCAACCCATTCACGCCTTATACACCTCTACCTCGATATAACTCTGTCCTCGGGAGCCAAAAAATCTTACCGCATTATAGGTGAAATCGCATTATATTGAACTTGCTTTGATCCACCGGAGTGCGCAGCCCCGCCCCCGCGGAGTGCTGCTATACCACGTTATATCCGAATTTGTGTTATATCGGGTCGCATTATATCGAGGTAGAGGTGTATTTTCCCTTCTAATGAGCAATTATCTCTAATGGATCCCGCCCCATTCCCCACACAATTCCTAGTCTTACTGTAGACAGTCCAGTGAAAGCAGATTTTGATTCCTCTTCTACTCACTAAGAGGGTTTTCTAGCCCTCTCTTTGCCAAACACTAGACAGGATCTACACATCCTCTCACACACAGTTTTCTACTGTACTTTTTCCATGTATTGCAAACCACATCTGAGAGGGCAGTATGGCCATTCTAATAAGGTTAGAAAATTGTTTAAGTTACACAGTTAAATTTCATTTCATCATTGTCATAATGGAATAAGTTCAGTTAGGAGTATGCAAGGCCTTATTTTACACTGCTGGATCAAATGTTCTCTTAGAAAACTTGTCCCTGCCAGCAGGTATATGGGATCTTGGGGAGCAATTACCACACGGGTGGGGTGCAAAATAAACTTTATTAAGCAAATGCAAAAAACAGGGAAAATTCAATAGTGAGGGGTATGGGGTTGTTAAGGTAGACAATTGGGGAGGGGTTTCTTTTTGGTGAACAGTAAGGGGGTTTCAATAGTGGGCTACAACACAGTAGGATACAATACAGTGGGTAATCAGTTAACACTGAGGTATAAATGTAACAGGTAGCTAGCGATTTCTATGTAAAAAGGTGTGTCACAGCAGCATATAACCAACTAACAGTTATGGATAAAATGTGTTAAATAACAAACAATTTTAGGTAAAAATGTGTCACAGTGGTGTAAATGTAGAATGTGAGGGGTATCAGAGAGAAAAAAGTAACCAATGGGGTTTTGTGCTAGACTTCAGCAATACAATTGAGGTTTGGCAGTAGGAGCACAGAGACACAGAGAACAAGCAGGCTAGGAAGACACAGAGAACAAGCAGGGGGGGGGGGTGTTTGCAGTGGGAAGACAGACAATTACAATTATACAGAACACAGCAAAAATCTTATCTATGAGCTAACTTAACCAAGACTACACAAATTAAAACACAATGCAACAATTCTCTAAGCCTAACTTACAAAGTATAATGCTAAACTTAACTTAATGGGTGCACCTTATACTAAGGATAGTTCCAGAGGGCTGAGTGGTGTGTGTCCAGGACACAGCTCCAAAGTGGGGGGGTGACTGCAGCAGTGGATACAGCTGAAAACAGTCCAAGGCAAAGCCCACAGGAGCAGAACTTAGCAGCAGCACAAACTTATTTTCAGTGGCAGAGTGCCACGGGGTTTAAGAGAGGTTTTAAAACACAGACCAAGGTTTAGCTTGAATCTGTGTGCTGGGGAGACAGAGCCAGCAGCTAAAATAATAAAATAAAAGTACAGAAAGTTTCACAGAGGGATTCTTACCATCCCCCAAGGCAGCAACAGAGGCAGAAGCAGCAAGAACATCAGAAGGCTCGGTACAGTCTTGATAATCAGGAGATCTCTCAGGCAGCAATTCGTTCTTCGTGGGGGGGGTTCAAAAACGGGGGTACGCTCAAAAATAAAACGAGAGCGGAGAAAGGACCCCCAGAACCCCTGGCTGATCAGACCAGGCAGCAATGCAAGAACCTTTCTGAAGTCTGTTCAAAAATGTCTGTTTATAAAGGCAAACCCTGGCAGCTTCCCGCCAGTAACTCTGATTGGCTCCCCCTCTTACAGGTAGGAGAGAAGGCAGAGAAAAAAAAAACTGCAGGCAGCCACCAAGACATGTTTGGACTAGTCCTGAGCCCAGAGGTATGACTCATGCCCAGGATCTTAAAAACACAATAGTCTTGCAGCTCTGGACAGAGCCTACCCTACACCAAGCCCAGGTTTTAACAAGGTGATAACAGGACTAACCCTTTGAACAGGGCAGTGGTCCCACTTAGCATAAGTGGCCATCCCTTTGAGAAGGGCAATGGCTTTTGTTAAACAACTTACGGGGCCCTCCCTTTGAGAAGGGCAGAGGCCCTGGTAAACAACTTAACAGCCAGGGAGGGGCGGCCACAGAGGAGAACAAGAACAAAATGGAGTAAGGGGACAGCTTTAAGAAACAAAATGGAGCTGTAACAGACAAAACTAAGGATCAGGAGTGCTGCATCTAGTATCAATTAACTCAGTCATTCAGTTGAGGCTGCTGTACGTCTCTACCATTTATCATGTGGCCAGTACATAAACTAATTCTTTGCCTGTTGAATAGCTTAGTTTGCAGTTCTTTGTTTCGCAGACCATAAACCACAGGGCTAAAGCACTGGGCAAATGAGAAAACAACAAAAGCTGTTAAATTTAAAATAAAATTTTCAGAGGGTCTTTTAACAGCGATTATTATCAAAGGTGGAAATAGAAGCAAACTCAAATGCAATCCATGAATAATTATAGTTTTTCTGGCCTTGTTATTTGAGCTATTGAAATGACCAGCATGTTTTCCTTCTCTACATAGGAGGCAGTAGCTAACTATGATGATGGCCCCAAGAAATAAAATTAAAATAATTCCCATTGTTCTGGCACAAGGACCATCCAAGACAATTGAGCAAGAAGGTACCACTTCAAACATTTCTTCTGGAGACTTGTTTATGCCTTCTATCAATAACAAGCACATAGATTTGAACATTGTTATTATCCAAACACAAATCATGACTTTGTGTTTCACTGTATGCACCAAGGATATGTATCTAAAAGGCCAGCAAACAGCAAAGCATCTGTTAAGTGTCATCAAAGTCAAAGTTATTAGTACTCCTTCTCCAATTGCTACTTGAACTCCAAAGATTATCCAGAATACAATTTTGGGACTTTCCACAGCAAGGGCTCGTATTGTATTGTATGCAACACCAAAACAGGAGAATAAAGAACAACATAGAAGATGATGGCACAGGAGAAAGTATTGCACTTTTTTCTTCATTTCAGAGTTCTGCTGCACCGTCTTAAATATAAACAAACCAACTGCAGTAATGAAGATGAAATCAAACAAGTAAAGGGATGTCTTTATTATCGCTAGTTCTTTTCTTTTTGTTGTATCATTCAGTGAATTATTGGGTAAACTCGTCATCTTCAAAACTAGCACTCTGGTCCTGGTGGGGAAAAAACAAAACAAGATGAAGTTTATCACAATGTTTTCCATATTATTTTTTTCTACCATGAGTACAGTTATCAATCACTATCAGGGTTAGTATTTGATTGTGTACATTTATCATCTGTTTAGTAACAGACCTTTACATTAGATGTGTTAGTTTTAAAGACTAGAAAAAATGCATACCGGAACCTCTAAAGAATATGCTGGTTTTTTAGTGGCCTACTTAAAAAGAGTTTGCCCTTGACAAGTGTCCATGTAACAAAAAATACCACCACACCACAGCTGGTCTAGATGGCCCTCTGCAGTTTAGAAGAGACATCAAAAAGACTAAATGGGCAAGGAGGCTGAACTACCCTCCCCCACCCTTCCTGATCGTCCCTCCACATTAAAGTGAGAGCATGTTGATGATGCAGCGTGGGAAAGGTTGCATTACCACTGCTCATATTCTGTGGATAAATACAAAAATTCAGTCTCCAAAACTAAATCTCAAACCTTTCACAAGCACTAAATTCTCTAAGAAAACAGATATAGATCATAGATCCAGTAACTTACTCCCCTAGCCAGACCCTTCAGTATTAGGATTTAAAATCCCCACATATGCATAGGGGCACCCCTCTGCATTCAATGTCTTCATTACTAGCCATCTCAGAGGGGTTAGTATATTTATTCCTTTATCAGTATTCATTGTATAAGGGGCTTGTTATAAACAGCAATTATATAAAGTGATAAAGAGCAACATAATAATAAGTCTGAGTGGTTTTACTTATAGCATAGAATATGGAGATTTTTGAGACCTAACAATGCATTCAGGAATTGGCGGGACAGTTTGTAAACAACAGGGGGAAGACAGTGAAAGGGCACCTTAGGGGGTGTAAGCCCCTCTGAAAGTTTATTTTAAAATATGTTAACTGGTATGAACTTAGTAATAGCAGTTGTGACCATTCTGAAAAGCATATGAAATATTTTTTTCCAAAAAAAATTGATTTTTCATTTGTCCAAGTCAGTTTAATTTTGCCAGTTGTCACTGACTGAAACATTAAAATATTCAATTATTGACTAAAAAACCCTTATACGGGAAAAATAAAAAATGTTACCTGTGAGCAAAAATCTTTCGAACTTGTCTATTATACACATTTCTCCATTTGTGTGTAGAGGGTTTGCATTTCTGACAGTGTCAAAGGACACCAAAATTAATGTTTTCATGACCTTATGTGACTACAGAGTCTTGGTCTTCTCAGGGAAGCTGGCCTTTCCTTACCAAGTCCTGTTACGGTCTATCTTTGTGCTTACTTTTCAGAGACCATGAATTAGATGTTCCTATTGTCTCAATAAGACACAGAGAAGGATGAAACAATGACGAGGATGACACTAATACATGAGAATAAGAGACAGAAAAAAGATGCAGCAGAAGGACAGGGCACTACAAAAGATTTAAATATAAACTGATTTTTCCTTTTGATTGGCACATGAAAGAAAACATTATAGGGACACAAATACATAGTGGATAAAAGTTTCAAAAGCACCAAAGTATCTTCAGAGTCTAAGTCCCATTTTTCAAAAATGACTTAGGCTTCTAGTTGCCCAAGTCTCACTGAAAATCAATGGGACCTAGGATCCTAAATCAAATTTTACTTACTATATTTAGTGGCTGGTGAGCTAGATATGGTAGCAAGCATTCTAAAGCCCAATATTTTATTGGGACCTTTTCTGCAGGAAACAATGTGCTAAAGTAGGGTATGTCTACACTTCAAGACTATTTCGAATCAACTTAAGTCGAATTTGTGGAATCGACCTTATGAAGTCGAATTTGTGTATCCACACTAAATACACTAATTCGACTGTGTGAGTCCACAGTAACGGGGCCAGCGTCGACTTTGGAAGCGGTGCACTGTGGGAAGCTATCCCACAGTTCCCGCAGTCCCCGCTGCCCATTGGAATGCTGGGTAGAGCCCCCAATGCCTGCTGGGGGAAAAAATGTGTCGAGGGTGGTTTTGGGTAACTGTCATCATTGAACCGTCAATCACGCCCTCCCTCCCTCCCTGAAAGCGCCTGCGGGCAATCTGTTCGTGCACTTTTCTGCTCAGTGACAGCGCGGGCGCTACAGCCCTGCGAGCACGGAGCCCGCTGCAGTTATGGCCGTTGTCAACTCCTTGCACCTTATCGTCCACCTCTTCCAGTCAGCTGCTGAGAAATAGGGCTACTTTTCAATGGTGCTGCGAGCACTGGTGGACCATGGGGGACGCTTTACCAACATCAACGTCGGGTGGCCAGGCAAAGTTCATGACGCGCGTGTTTTCAGGAACTCTGGTCTGTTTAGACGCCTGCAGGAAGGTAGTTTCTTCCCGGACCACAAAATAACTCTTGTGGATGTGCAGATGCCTACAGTGATCCTCGGGGACCCAGCCTACCCGCTAATGCCTGGCTCGTGAAGCCCTATTCAGGTGCCTTGCACAGCGACAAGGAACTCTTCAAGTACCAGCGAGCAGCGTGACCTGTGACTGTTCAGTTTCTTTACAGAGAAACTGAAGCTGCCCCTGTTTCTTTACCAAGTTACTGTTGACTAGCATCTGCAGTTACATACCCCATCCACCCCGCTTCCCCCACTTCCAACACACGTTTAAAAATAAAATACATGTTCCACTGTAACTTTACAAAGGTTTCTTTATTGATGACTTTGCGTTAAAGGGTTGAAACTGGGACGCAGACTGTGCTGGGTAGGGTGTGCGGTGATGTAAAGACCGCCTCTAAACTCGAGGAATGACAGGCTCCTGCTCCCAGAGCGATCTGCAGTGCTGGACTGGTTGTTTCAACGGAGCCTGCCATCCCTCCTTTTTGGGACTCTGTGTGCGGGGGCTATGTGGCCTTGTGGCGGGGGAGGACGGATACAGATTCCTCTGCTGCGTGGCTCTGTGGTCCAGGACAGGGACCGTTGCATGAGATCTGTAACCCCCCTCCCTCGCTACAAAGTCACGTACCCCCCCACCCACACAGAACCTGCAAACCACCTCCCATTCCGACCAGGGTGCCTACTGATTGCACTGTGTGTGTGACCTGCTGCTGATCCTGCCCCCGTCTCTGTACCCTGCTAAAGGTGACTGTCCTATGCAATACCCTACCCCCTTCCCCACCCACCCACCCACCCCTTCAAACACAGCGTTGTGTAAAAAAGCATGACGGAAACAGTAATTAACAGCAAAGTATTTTTAATAATTAACCAGACAGTCAGGGGATGAAACTGGGATTGGGGCTTGGGTGAGTCAGGAAGGGAAGGAATTCTCAAAAATTAGGGTATGAGAGCTTTTGGGTACTTGAGCACTCTGCTGGGGTGCAGTGACAGTTTTCACGGCCCCTGGTGCCACTCCTTCTGGTTACTTTGGGTGACGGGAGGTATGGGACTTTGTTGCGGGGGAGGGCAGTTGCAGATACACTGCGGGGGGGCTCTGTCCTCCTGGCTGCGGTCCTGCAGAACATCCACAAGGCGCCGGAGCGTGTCCGTTTGCTCCCTCATTAGTCCAAGCAGCGTTTGAGTCGCCTGCTTGTCTTCCTCACGCCACCTCTCCTCCCATTCGCTGTGTGAGCGCTGGTACAGAGAGAGGGTCTCCCTCCACTGGCTCTGCTGGTCCGCCTCGGCTCGGGAGCACCCCATAACTTCAGCGATCATCTCGTCCCGTGTCTTTTTCTTTCGCCGCCTAATCTTTGCCAGCCTCTGTGAGGGGGATGCTGTGGCAGGTCTGCAGACAGTCGAAGCTGTGTGATGGGAAAAAGGGAGTGAATTCCTTGCAAAGATACATTTTTGCGAACAATGAACACAGTCTAGCCTGTGTCTGTGAACAACACCATGCACAGCACCTATCTCGTCCGCACTCCTGCAGCAGGCAATCCGGAAAGCATAAACTCTGCCCCTGTTCTACCCCATCGCAGTGTCCCCCGACCCTTGCACTTCTGGGTTGAGATCCCAGTGCCTGATGGTGCAAATTTCATTGTCGCGGGTGGTTCTGGGTAAAGTAGTCAGTCATTCCTTCCTCCGGGAAAGCAACACCAGACAATCATTTCGAGCCCGTTTTCCCTGGATTGCCCTGGCATACGCCATAGCGTGGCAACCATGGAGCCTGTTTTGCCTTTTGTCACTGTCACCGTATGTGTACTAGATGCCGCGGACAGAGGCGATTCAGCAGCGCTACACAGCAGCATTCATTTGCTTTTGCATGACAGCAGAGATGGTTATCAGCCATATTGCACCATCAACCACGCCAATGTAAATTGGCAAGGTGATGACAGGTAGCAGTCCTACTGCACTACACCTTCTGCTGCTGTCATAGGTGCCCCTGGCCGAGATCAGCCGGGGGCGCAAAAGACAAAACTGGGAATGACTCCCCGAGTCAATCCCTCCTTTATGGTATCTAAAAATAGAAACAGTCCCGCCTAGAATATGGGGCAACTGTACTAGGGTTGCAGTGTATCAGAGAACTACAGAGCACAGCCGCTCTGTGTCGGATCCCGCAGGAATGACGAGCTGCATGCCATTCACAGGGGGTGCCCCTACAACAACCCTACCTGTTGCTTCCCTCCTCCCCCAGCCTTCCTGGGCTACCGTTGTAGTGTCCCCCCATTTGTATGCTGAAGTAATAAAGAATGCAGGAATAAGAAACAGTGACTTGTTAGTGAAATGAAATGAGGGAAACGCAGCCTCCAGCTGCTATGATAGTCCAGGCAGTACAGAATCTTTTCTTTACACATGAAGGGCGGGGGCCGATGGAGCTCAGCCCCCTGTTGCTATGATGAAGACGGTTAGCAGGCCGTCTACTTATGGGCTGACGATGAGGACAGGTAGCAAACCTACTGCACTACACCATCTGCCACAAGGCTGATGATGAGGACGGGTACCAGTCATTATGCACCATCAGCCACCCATGAGGCGGGGGGGGGGGCGAGGATGCTACTGTAGCGTGCCACAGCATCGCATCTACCAGCAGCATTCAGTACACATAGGATGACATTTACAAGAGTCAAGAGACGATTTCTTTCCCTTTTCCTTCTGGGGATGGGGGGTGGCTGTACATTGACGAGCTATGCCCTGAACCACCGCGGACACTGTGTTTGACCCTCGAAGCATTTGGAGCTCAGCCAAGAATGCAAATGATTTTCGGACACATCGGGAACTGTGGGATAGCTTGCGTCCTCAGCCCCCCCTCCCCCCGTGACCGTCCATTTGATTCTTTGGCTTTCCGTTACGCTTGTCACGCAGCAGCGTGCTGACTCTCTGCTACGCCGTCTGTCCGGAGATTTTTTAAAAATACTTTGGACCAGGCGTAACATTACAGTAATTTTCCTAATTAGATGCAGGAGTCGCCGAGTGAGATCACCCTGAGGAGGGTCACTGAAGGAGATAGAGAGCGCATGCTGCGTGAAAGCCAGCACAAAGCAGGGGCCTATGCTGCCAGTATTATGGAGGCAATGCTCCCAGAAAACCTCAATAAAGCCTGGCACGGAAAATTGTGCTACCACGGAGCACCCAGTAAGGCAGCTCTTCACAGGAACCTCCTGCGGAGGCTTTTCCATTTCCTCCTGGAGAGCTTCGTGGAGATCTCCCTGGATGATTTCTGTTCTATCCCCATATATATAGAGACCTCCTTTACACATACTTCAGATTCCTGTTATATTAAGAATAAAAGTTTACATGTTTAAAGCACTTACCGACTGCTCCTTCCCCTGATTCAGGGTCCGGGTTAACGGCCAGGGAGGGTTGGTAGGGGATCTCCGTGAGGGTGATGAAGAGATCCTGGCTGTCGGGGAAACCAGCGTTGTAAGCGCTGTCGCCTGCCTCGTCCTCCACAAACCCTTCCTCATATTCCCTGTCCGCGAACATCACCGAGGAACTGGCCGTCGACACTGTCCCATCGTCAGAGTCCACGGTCACTGGTGGGGCAGTGGTGGCAGGCTCCGTAGCGTCCGTTTGCCGCTTTGATTTTTTGGTAGCCTTGTCTGGGGTCCTTGATTTCACGCGGCGCTGCGTTGCATCCCGCCTGTATCCTCTGTCTCTCATGGCTTTGGAGACCTTCCCGTAGGTCTTTGCATTCCGTTTTTTGGAGCGCAGCTCCGAAAGCACAGACTCCTCGCCCCACACACCGATCAGATCCAAGACTTCCCGGTCACTCTATGCTGGGTCCCTCTTTCTATTCAGAGATTACATGAACTCCTCTGCTGGAGAGCTCTGCATTGCTGCCGGTGCTGCTGAGCTCGCCCCGATGTCCAACCACGAAATGAGATTCAAACTGTCCAGACAGGAAAAGGAATTCAGATTTTCCCGGGGCTTTTCCTGTGTGGCTGGTCAGAACATCCAAGCTCAGACTGCTGTCCAGAGCGTCAACAGAGTGGTGCACTGTGGGATAGCTCCCGGAGCTACTAAGTTCGATTTGCATCCACACCTAGCCTAATTTGACATAGCCATGTCGAATTTAGCGCTACTCCCCTCGTCAGGGAGGAGTACAGAATTTGAACTAAAGAGCCCTCTATGTCGAATTAAATGGCTTCCTGGTGTGGACGGGTGCACGGTTAATTCGAATTAACGCTGCTAAATTCGAATTAAAGTCCTAGTGTAGACCAGGCCGTAGAGATTTCCTTGATCCATACACAGTCTCACAAATCCCTCACTGTGGGGAATTTCACTTTTCTGTGCCCCCTGCAGCACATTCTACATCATACAAAGGTTTTCTACATCACTCATAGTACAGAGAATACTTTCCAACACAGAGAAAAATGAAATAGATTTGTTGTTTAGATTATGGTTGTTAAGAGAATAGCTTGATTTGCGGTAGCTAAATAAAAATGTACAATGGAATACTAGTGATATAAAACGAAGGTGCATGGTGCTGTAAGGCAGAGGTAAATTATGTGTTCTGACCAAAAATTAGTTGGAGACATTTGCATTGATACAGTCTAGGCACTGGGTCTATATTACATGCTGAAAGGTGATTGTAACAAGCTAACAATTGAGATTGAAAGCTAACACTATATTATTGCCACCACTAGCCCTAATTAATATAACTGAACTCAGGAATGATGATCATCCTCATTTATGTTTGCTTTTTAAATCGCAGCAATATGGGATTTTTAAAAGTATTTTTTCCATAGAGAATGCTTTCCTACTCAAAGGTTTTTAAAACCAATTCTTCAGTAATGGAGGAACTTCCCATTATGAATACTTATTAGCAGTCGGAGCCCTGTTGCGTAACATAAGAGTGGTACTAGCTATTTAACAGAATCAACACAGTATTCTAAGCAGCAGACAGAATGGCCTTCAAGTTCCTTCTCTAACGACTGCCTGCAAGTAAACCACATTTATTAGAAAAGCACTTATGCAGGCTTTTACTCTGCTTATAGCTCACTGCTGCTGAGCTGTCAGCCACAGGCAATAAAGTTTCTACATTCCCAAAACTGCTTTGAGCATACAGTGGGACGATGAGGAAAATTTTCATTGTGCCAGTCGCAAACCTGGGGCTGCTGCTCAGCTGTAGTGAGGCATAGCCATAAGGATATATGTTATCTGCTATCAATTTTTATTTGCCAAAAGTAGTTTTCATATCAATTTATAGTCATCTTCTTCAAGAATCCTTCCAGATACAGACAGGTTACGTGTGGAGCACAGGCAACATATCCTCACAGCATCTGAGTATTGCAATAAATACCATTGATCACCCGAGACAAACTGCCATTGCAGTATCCTAGCAGGTAGTAGGAATATGGGGCTATATAAGAGCTAAAAATGTGCCTACACGTATCTGAAAGGATATGGTCAAACACTGAGTATGTGAAGTATATTTTGATGAATAAATCACACTTGCAGACACTGTGTGTTTAGGGTGACCAGATAGCATGAGTGAAAAATCATGACGGGAAGTAGGGGGTAATAGCCGCCTATAAGACAAAGCCCTGAATATCGGGATGTCTGGTCACCGTATGTGTGTTTCCTCTTCACAGAAATAGAAACACAGAAAATACTTTCTTTTTGAGGCAGATGGAAAGCAGTAGCAGGGCAACACAATGCATCCTTTGCCTGAGGCAGAGCCACTTTCACAGCCTACCAGAGGTAATCTATCATCACAGGAGTGATACTATGGCCCCGATTTTCCAAGTTACTTCACACAGGCAGACCTCTGCCGCCAATAAGACTCCATGCAGGTATATGGCTTCAGCCCTGTGGACTGGGGATTACGTGACTGGGGCCTGTATCTATTTTAAAAATGCATGCCCTTGTGAAACAGCAGCCTGCTCTAAGCTCTGAGAGCAATTTGTGTCCCAACTAAAACATTTATCTTGTTTGACCATAAAAGAAGGAAGCATGTCTTCTTCTATATTATGTAGAGGGACAAGCACACTCAGTGCCCAATACATAAACAAACAAGAAATATTGTCCCTGTTAGAACATACAGAATACCCCTGAGGAAAAACACACTGTCTCCTCTGGTTGTGTCAGGCCCAGTAATCACCCCTTATATGTGCATAGATTAAGCGTTTGCTTTGTTCCGGCATTAGTGAATCAGAATGAGTCATTTTCCATATATGGGCATAAAGGAAGCAGTAGTTTAAGGACCGTGTCTGGAGCTTAGATTTGAAGTATATTGACAAATTGCAGAATTTTAATCTATGAATTTAACAGAGGCTCTGGAACAGAGCCACAGAAGCCTGTAAAGAACCTTTCACAAAGTCCCTTTCAACAGCTACAGCATTGCTTCAATTCTAGTGTGGACAAAGTCTAGGCGTATACTCTGTATGGAAATTCTTAGGCTGCTATTCTCATCTGCCATGTATAATTCACTCTTGGTAAAACTGAAAACTCTTTGTAGCATAAATAAAAGAGACAAGGTTTCATAGCCTTCTTGATCCAGTGTTTCAATTTCACCAGAATTTGTATTAAAAGTTAAAAACTGAATCACAAATATGGGGCCAAATCTTGCTTGCCTTACTCATGCAAGTTGTATCATTGGTCCTGACTCTCCTGTCACTTTGAGTGCACTGGTTTTACACCAGTGTATCTCCATTAACTTCAAAGAAATTATTCCTCATTCATATCAGGGTAAGAGAAACCAAAATCAGGCCCAGTGGGATATGTATGTGACTGAAGCAAACAGGATTGCCAGGATAGTAAACAGTGCCAGCTCCAGGCACCAGCCGAGCAAGCTCGTGCTTGGGGCGGCAGATTCTAAGGGGCACCATTCCCTCAAATCCTTTTTTTTTTTGCTTTGCCGCTTCGGCCGCCCTTCAGGTTTTTTTCTTTTTGGTTTGCTGCTCCGGCCACCCTGTAGGAGGCAGCGGCGAGGAGGAGGGAAGTGCCCTGCTGGGAGCGGGCTGCACCCTCCATCTGCCCCAGCTGGTGCCAGGTCTGTAGTAAGCCCGGCAGGGCAGCCCACGTCCTTTCCTCCCCATCGACTGGAGCGGTGCAGAGCCCTCCTGGCAGGTGACGCAGTGGAAGCCCTGGCTGCCCCTCTTCTCTCTCCCCCCGCTGCCCGGGGCATGTCTGCAGCGCCCCCCTGCACCCGTGCTTCAGCCGCCCTGCACAGGTTTTTTTGCTCTGCCGCTCTGGCCCTCCCACAGGTTTGCTTCTTTTTTTTTTTCCCCCTTGGGGCGGCAAAAAAGCCAGAGCCGGCCCTGATAGTAAAGATGTAAAAACTCTACTCAAAGTAAATTTCCAACCAACACCAAGGCCCTGATGCTCAATTATGCCAGAGTTTTAAGCTGTCTTCCTGCTTCGCTGAACCCTGGGGCAGCTGGGGACCAATTCAACACTAAGGCTGCTCTAAATTATATTAGCTCCCTGGGGGATGTTACAAGCTGTTATGCTAGCTAAGGATCATCCTAATGATGTGTACTCTGTCTCTACCTCCTCAGACCCCCAGTACATGGAGGGAATTCACAGCTGCTTGTTTTGGTATCTTTAAGGTGCTTTTGCTTCATTGCCTACTTAAATAGATTTTTATTCTTTGTTACTATTACAATATTTATATTGTGTGTATCTATATATCCCTCAATGGGTGCAGGAAGATGTAATACAAACCAACCTATACCCGTGGGGATAGCTGGAGCAAGGGGGAAAGCAGTTTCACCACCACCCTCATCGGGTGGGTTCCTCTGGGTAAGGCAGTTTTAAACTCTGTCTGGAGCTCCTGTGGAGTCACTGGTAGAAGAGATTGCTTGGGAGATGGAGAATCATCGCCCAGTGGCCTCCCCAGGCAGCCCTAACACTTTGTGAGCTTCATCAGCCAACTCCAGGACCCCAACACAGCAGAAGAAGCAGATGGCTTCTTCCCTTGAAGCCCTGGCTCCAGAAAAAATTTCTGCTGCCCTCTAGCATAACCCAAGTAGTGAATATGATCTGTAATTTTTCAATTCTTACTACAGTACTATGTCACTTTGTCAGTTCCATTGCCTGAGACTGTACAAGCACCATACCTGGCATAAAACAAAAGTCTTCATTTTGCACAACAATAATGAGAAAACACACACAAAATGCAGAAGCTGAACGTGATGAGAAGTGAAGTTAAAGAACACTCAACTCTATGACTTACAGATCAAGGAGAGAATACCCAAATCAGTGGCCAGCCAAATTAAAACAGGCAGACAGAGAAAAGAGCACTTTGAAATACTGCAAAAGAGTGGAGGTGAGGGTAATGTCTCAGAATGGAAAATAGAGTGAATCAGCATATGATTTTGCCTCATCTTACTGCAGCAGTCTGCAGATGTTGTTGGTCTTCAGAAGTGCTGAAACAGGAAATAGTGTGGTTAATTAAAATTCATATAGATCTTGAAAGCTATATTTATACTTGAGGCCATAGCTCAAACTTCACTTTACAAATACCTCATCTTTCATCCAAAATTGCTGACTGACACTAAAGTGAGTTCTGACCAACTCAGGGGACTTCAATTAAGCTTTTGAGATGGCAGATTTTGGTTTATTTTTTTTAGTTCTTTTGACAATTTAAAAAAACCCCAAGTATTGAAGGCAAAAGCTGGTCCAAGCTAAGTAGAATTAGTTTATTCTTTAATACAAATAGGAAGCTCTGAGTGTGACTAAAAGTGAAAGCATTCCCACAATGTTTCTTACATTCTAACTTATGAAACCAGCCCCAAGCTTCTTCCAAATATAATGTAGCTGAAATTTCAATGGGAAACATCTGTACAGAACACATGATGGTTTGCTCAAAGCAGAGTGGAATATAATTCCCGTCCAAATTTTTTCCCAGTACAAATCTACCATTCTATAGTTAGGGGTATTTTATTCTGGATAAAATGAGTCATAAACTCAACATTAGTACTAGCAGGGAAGGATGAATATCTATCAGTAATCAGGGCCTTCGGAGTAGCTATCAATTTTATTGTGTTCCATTAAAGGCTTATCCAGAAGAAATTATATGCAACCTTTTGGGGCAGACAAGCCCCAAGAGAACACACATACTGTGCCTGGAATGGACTGACTGGCCCAAAAGAAAAACTTGAGCAAGTTCTTGAGCTGCTTAGATGGAGACAAGCACATCTAAATGAACCCCTTGCAGACTCATTAAAACCCTTTCTCAAGTCCAGTCTCACTACTGAGGTTGCACAGCTATTGGTAGTTACTACAGCCATCGTTGAGGCTGGGATAACCCCATGCACAAGCGTACTGGAAAACAGGAGGAACAGATGGGTCTAGGCTAGGCTGCTTATTTTTAAATTAAACCCCTCTCCCTCCCCCCCACATCTCTATTAGCATTTAGATGTGTATGGGGGAACCACAACCTTACAGCTGGTTTGGGGGGATTCTCTGATTGAAGGCGTTTCTCAACTCTGTTAACAGTCTCAGAGGAAACATTTGTCCAATAATCCTCCACTTTTTGATAGAGATGTTACGCTTGGGATGGACAGTCCCTTTGAAATTTCTTCTCTGACAATCCCACAATGGGACTTGGTATCCCTAGTGTCATTCTCATAAGCCTGAAAGCCTAATATGACTCAATTCCTGGGATCAGCATCAGTGTTTGTCTACTTTAATGGTTCTGTAATGACAGACAAGATCACTGTGCAAGATCTCCTGACTGTCAGGCTGCCGGGTACTGCTCCGGTTCTGAGGAGCAATTTACAGCAGCCTCGGGAAGTTCTAAATTGCTAGGACCCCTAAGGTTGTTTGCAGTATAAGCAGAGCTCTGTGTAAGCTCAAAAGCTTGTCTCTTTCATCAACAGACGCTGGTCCAATAAGAGATATTACTTCACCCACCTGGGATCTCTAATGATCCCTAATGGGCAGCTCTGGCTACCGGAGATCACTGGAGCACAGTAGCACTCCAACAGTCTGGCCATACCCTCTTTACCAATGCTCATTTGATAGGGGGAGTGGTGGGGAGTCAGCGACTTTGGCTCTGCATTGCTCAGGGACTCCCCTATGCCACAGAATCTCTAGGTAGCAAGTTAAGTAAGTTGTTGGCTGGAGTACTGCAAAGCAGCCTCACGAGAGCTCATGATGTAGCCTATTTTGCCCAGATGTAAATTACCACTCAGGGTGCAAAGCAATGAAAATCAAGACCAGCATCTAGCCTTGATTATTAGTATCATTTATTACTATTATAGTAGAAAACATGATAGCTTTAGTTTGCATTGGTTTCCCTGGTTTCAGCCCAAATGCGTTTGCACCACCCAAAGTCCACCTAACACTGAGGTTTGAATGAACCCAAAATCTTAAAGTGAAGTTCAATCATTGACACAATCTGAGAAAAAAAGATATAAACAAGGATCCTCCCCTAAGCTCTGGTGGTGCAAAGCAGGAGAAAACATGGCTTTGCCAGCTTCCTGAGTATTCCCCTTGCAAAAGGAAATCCCTGGGTGAGGGGTGTTCATGTTTGTGGGAACTATGCAGTAAACTCCCATGCATTCACAGTGGTGCTGGCAGGGAAACAGGAGAGAGTTCCCCCTGCAGCAGAAGTGGTGACTGTAGCAGTGGTAAGTGCACCTTTGCCACTAGAATCACAAAGCCATAAAAACTGCTCTGATTCTTGCCTAAAAATTGGCATAATTTTAAAGTGAGGTTGATTCAAAACAAGAAAAAAATTACAGGCAGAGAAGCAGACTGGGCTCAGCTAGTGAACAGGCCACAGTGACACTCAGATAAAAAATTTCTAATCCTTTCTCAGCATCAGGAAGCTGATATGCTCTAGCTGATTATTTATACTTGCATTAAATCTATGGATTTGTTTGCACCTTCATCACATATCATACCTACACTCCCAGGCATTGTGTCTTGTTACAGAACAGTACTACCGCAGCCAGCATGCTATTTAAAAAACAATATGCTTTTGAGGAATTCAGACATTTTTTAAGTAATTACACACTGGTAACCTCTTTCCTTCCAGCAACATTACATATGCTTCCCAAACTGTTTCTTCTTTATGGTTTAATCCAGTGTTTCGCAACTAGGGAGGCCCTGAGCAGGTTTCAGGGCATGCACCAATCAGGTCCAGCTTTAGACTCACCCAAGCAGAAAGCCTGAGCCCTAGCCCTGCTGTGGCAGGGCACAAATAGGGTGACCACATGTCCCGATTTTTGGGTCTTTTTCTTATATAGGCTCCTATTGCCCCCCACCCCCTGTCCCAATTTTTCACATTTGCTGTCTGGTCACCCTAGGCACAAAGCTCAAGCCTGAGCAACTTTAGCTTTGCGGGGCCCCTCGTGGCTTGGGGCCATGGCCATTGCCCTGCTTGTTACCCCCTACTGCCGGTTCTGGCAGAAAAACAGTTACTGTGGCACAGGTGGACTGTGCCGTTTTTATAGCATGTTGCGGGGGGTGGGAGGTGGGGCTCAGAAAGAAAAAGGTTGAGAATTTCTGGTCTAAACTACATATGCGAAGTAGCCAGAAAACAGACCAAAGAACTGGTCCCTGGTATCAGAAAAGACACCTGTAATTCCCATTGAAGGAAATGGCCCTTCTCTCATTGAACTCAATGGGAGTTCTGCCATTAATGTCAACTTCAGGGGCAGGATTTGACTCAGCAGGAGTTCTGGATGTTCTAAAGGTAGTCTCAAGATTTGTCCCTCACATTTCTTCAGAAATATGGGGGGGTGGGGCACGGACATACAACATGGTTATCATGCTGGTTACAGATACAAGTTAAAATCTAGACGTCAAGAACTATTCTGTTTTCTAACCAGTAACCTGTTAAGAACTTAAGGATTGTCTCTTGAAGAGATTTTAAAAGAGATCTGCATAGGTATTTCTAAACATATTTATTAGGAATATTATTCTGATACAACTCAGAATGTATTTTTTCCACTAAGATAGCAAGGTTTCTGAGAAAGAAGAACTAAAAAAAATTGTGGAGGAAAGGGAGGGTTTACATTTATTTTTTAAATCGTTCAGAATATTTAAAAAAGCATATGTCACAATATTTTAGGGATAAAGTTTATTTTGAGTTTCAGATAAAAGCAATTTTTTTAAAAGAGCCTTATTTTCTGAGATACTGTTTGTGTGGTCCTAATACTCAATGAGAGTAGATTTTCTTTGGCAGAAATTGAACTTCTGGATGAAGAAAACAATGATCTGGTGGATTCACGCTCTTCCCCTTGTCCAACCCTCCCAAAAAACAACCTTAGACTTGTGGTAATATTTTAAAGATATTGATTACCCAAACCCTGCCCTTAGGTTCATCTGCGTGTTGTGACTCATTTAATATGGAGCTTCTTCAGAAACTGGCTCCAACATGAACTTTCAAACTCAATGTTGTAAAAAGATGTAATTCTGTCTGCTCCAATTACACACACACACACACACACACACACACACACACACACACACCCATGGAAAGAATGGTAATCAACATTCACCAATTAAAGAAATAATTTTGACTGTAAGAAAAGCTTACCTTAACTTTAATTTCAGCTGGGGAAAAATAAAAGGTGTTTCCTTCTCAGCATTGTTCACCAAAAAAAGAAGAAGCAAACAAACCCAGAGAAGATCAGGACTACATGACGTGTAACCAAGAAAAACAAAAAAAAAAAATCCTGAGGTTTTGAAAAGCAAAGTGCTTTTATTCAGAAGAGTTTGGAATGTAGTTCATAAATACTATGAAGTTACATTATTGTGAGTAAAGACACTTGATTTTAATATATAAGTAATTTAAAAAACCCAACATAATAGTAATCTGACATTTGCAGGAAATTTGAAGTTTTTCTACTGATGCTGATAAGTGATGATCTAATCTGCACTTAGTGGTTACGTGCAAGGTTAATTAAATACAGTGTATGTGATTGACAAGTAAATGGTGAAAATTTATTACACTGTTTACTTAGTTTAAGCATTTAATCTATGTTTGTTTAGTACCTACCTCTCTTTTATGACACCACATATTCAATCAACAAGATAACAGTAGCAAGGAGAGAAAAAAGTATTGCAATAAATTCATGGCCACATATGATCACACAGTTGTCAGTATGCTGCACACCATGGACATTTGGAAATTCATAGTGACAGAAATGATAGAACTCATATGCTCCTACTCCAACTGAGCTAATTATATCTAGCAGAGGGCAGTGGTGTATGTTCCACTGACCAGTTCATTACAGTATGGCTGGAAAGGAAACTTCAAGCATCCTTTCAGTGCTCAGAGTTATACATTTGACAAATGCATCTTTCTGCTACAGCGGAAGGAAATCCAAAGTTACTTTTTTTTTTGTAGTGGGAGAGGATTCTTCCTGTTTTGACTTCCTGTTACAGTGACTATACCACTCTAAACATAACAGGCACTTGAACTCAGTGATGGGCCACATGCCAAAAAATCTTGATCCAGACCTCTCGTCGGGGTGGTTTTTTTAGAGCGCTACAACTGCGCAGTTTCTGCACACGAAGTGGCTTAGCCATGTGTACCCCTCTGGAGTTACAGTGCAGAAAGCTGCTTTCCCACGCAGAAACTTGCCAGTGTAGACAGGACCTTTGTGGTAGTGCTCAGACATTCTACCTGCACAGGACAGAGGCTGATTGAATGTTTCTGAGAGATCTCAGGGCAGCAACACTTACACCGTCTTCTGAAGAGTGATGCAGCATGCATTCCTCTTGAGACTGATTGTGGGTTACTGTTATCTTTGGGACAAGAAGCACTGCTGGATGCCTTGGCTAGCTCAACAGTCCAATACTCCAGGGAATAATGGATCTGTATTCTGGATGCTTCTAGCATGAGTGTGCTGGGAAGAAAGGTATCCTATGCCCTCTTCCCTCCCATTGTACCCATGCAAGGGATACATGATTTAGCCTATAGATTTATATTATTTTCCAGGGTCAACACCCAGTAGGTGAAATGTGAAAATATAGGAACGGATTATGCAGAACACCAGTTTAAAATGTTTTTGTGATACGGCAGAAATCTTATATACAGAGCAAGACATGATCACACTATCTCCCACTGAAATCAAGTGATGGGATGATTAGGCTCATGTATTTCCAATGAGGGGAGATAGTTGAATAGTTTAAATTTTTGTGGATATTTTCATAAATAAAAAAGAGAGGCATTCTCTGTTTGGGGGGGTTGTGTTATTCATCATGTACAACTATATGAACAGCCACGCAGACTTGAGAAAATATTCACAAATCCCAAATGGTGCATGAAAAATTCATACCTGAAAGTAAGTTTTCTTGATCTTACTCTATGAACTTCATACATATAATCAGAGAAAGGAAATAATACCTGTAACAGAGGTGACCAACCATACAGCAGAAACAACAAAGCGTGAATAGCACAATTCATAAATAAACCATGAACCAAAAATTCATTCACCCAAACGATCTAGCAACCACTCATGAATAACAGATATATGTGATTGGGGATCTTCCCCAGTAAAGCTGGTGTCATAAACAGATAGTTAAGGGTTAAGGTCTCTTTTACTTGTAAAGGGTTAACAAGCTCAGTAAAGCTGACGGACACCTGACCAGAGGACCAATCAAGGGACAAGATAATTTCAAATCTCTGTGGAGGGAAGTCTTTGTTTGTGTTCTTTGTTTTGGGGGTTGTTCTCTGTTGGGATTAAGAGAGGCCAGACGTACATCCAGGCTCTCCAAGCTTCCTGAAATATTTCCTTCTATTCAGTATAGTGAGTATTAGCAAGGCGGATTAGTTTTGTGATTAATTTCTGTATTTGCAAATGTGTTTGCGCTGGAGAAATATCTTTATTTCTGTTTGCTGTTACTTTTGATTATTCTGAGAAAAGGGGGGGGGAGTCCCTCTAGGTTTATAAATAAGATAGACCCTGTAATATTTTTTCATCCTGGTGTTACAGAGATAGTGTTACTTTCTTTCTTTCTTTTAATAAAATCTTTCCTTTTAAGAACCTGATTGCTTTCTTCCCTTGTTTGGAACCTCAGGGGAAGAGGAGGTGGGGGGAAGGTGAATCCCTCTTTGTTTTGATTCAAGGAGTTTGAATCAAGGTGATCTCTCCCGACGGCTAAGGGAGGGGGAGATGGGGGAATGGGCTATTTCCCTTTTAATGTTAAGATCCAAGGAGTTTGGATCGGTGTTCCCCGGGGAAGTTTTGGGGGGAACAGGGAGTGTGCTAGACACTGGAAGTTCTAGCTGGTGGCAGCAGAACCAGATCTAAGCTAGGATTTAAGCTTAGAAGGATCCATGCAGGTCCCCATCTTTTGGACGCTAAAGTTCAAAATGGGGAATAAACCTATGACAGCTGGGCAAACAACTTGCTACAAATACTGTTGGTTCCAAGTGTGGACCCAACAGTATTTGTAGCAAGTTGCTTGCCCAGCTTTACTGGGGAAGATCCCCAAAGAACTGAGGGAGAGATGGAGTTCTGACACAACAGCTCATGGCATCTCTTCATTTGGAGCTAACTCCCACCTTGCTTCTCTTCCCTCCCATCTTTGGGAGGCTCCTACCAGTTCAACTGGTGTATCTGTCAAGCTCTTCTGATTGTTAAGTTTCTAAGTAATTTACGTACGAGTCACCCACGGGATGATTAGTAGTTGGATTCAAAGAAAGTTTCTCCCAAAGCCTTTTGGTAATAAAATTAATTGTTTGTGAATTGCAAACTTACTGGGTCACGTTTAGCACTATTACAAGTGAGCACAACTCCACTGAATCCAAAGCATACACCAAGGCTGAATCTGACCCCTCCACTCAAGTCCTTTTATAATTCATGATTCTTTCCATATACCAATTGAGCTGATGCAGCTCATCCAATCCATATTTTTAACCAGTCAACCAGCCCGAAAACAAAGCTTTATCACCATTTGTCATGAGGTTTTAAAATTTCTACAGAAAACACAAAACTCTACAGGTAAACTAAATGAACTCTTAAATAATAAAAACTAGATGGGCAGGAATGAAGGGAAGAGCTAACCAGACATGAATGGGTGAGTCTTACAGTGCCTTGAGGTTCAGTTAAGATAAGTTTGGATAAACAAGATGTGCACAGACTGAGTATCCATTGCTGCAATGCTCATTCTGCTGCATCTCAGCCACTCCTTACTGCATGCTACACAACCAATTACATCATGTCTAAAATTAGATCAGCTCTTCCCAGGAGGGATTACATCTTTTCATTTGTAAATTGAATTGAACTCCTATGAAGGCTCCCTCTCTTCTATCTTCTCTTGGGATCCAGCAGACTACTGCCCCATGACCTCTATGGATGAGGTGGCCCTCTTCTGCCTCTGGTAATAAGCCCTGTGCAAAGGGGTCATCAGATGGAATTTGGGAGACCTCTCCCCTTCTTCTCTAGCAGATGATTTTGGGCCTGATTCTCCATTACTTTGTTCCTTGTGTAGTAATTTACACACGCGCAAAGTGGGTGTAGAACACTACCAAATCAGAATTCTCCACCACACCAAGAGTAGCACTTTACACTCACTTTGTACAGAATCAGGTCTGTGTCTTCAGAAGGATGGATGGCCTCATATCCCCTCCAACAGGTGTTAGTAGAGAAGCAGGGGTAGGCCTTCCTTCACCTTCTGTAAATTATTTCATAAGAAAATTTAATCTGCAGCCAGAAGGGTTTATTTCCGACCCGTGACTGTCTCCATCTTGCTCCAGCACTGTTACTCCAGAGGTCCACAGCTTAATTAGTGTCCCCTTTTAGTGGCATGGCCCAGTAGCCCCTGTGCTAGGCACCAGTGTAGCATTAGACTCCAAATTTATCTGCATTGTGGCACTTCCTTGGTACTTGTGACCCAGAGTGCATTCAACTCTTCTAAAATCACAGAATAATTTGAATGGCCCAAGAATCTCACTTGAATGTAGGATAAAAACCCCTATAACCTGACAAGCGTAAGAGGGAAAACAAAAGCAAACATACCCAAATGAGCCAAATTCTGGCTCCAGGCACTAAAACAGAGTAACTCTTCCTCCACCACCAAATGCTGAAAAAAAGTGTTAGAACATGTCCTATTCTGACCAACCTCAGCACCATGAACAGTCCTGCATCTGGGTAATCTGCAGCCAGGAATATGCTATGAGAGGAGAGATCTGTGTGAGGTCATAGGGTAAAACAGGTAGACTGTGCCCCCTGACCCTTAAGCCCTTCTTTGGAATGCTCCTCCTTTCCTCTGGTCTCCAAAGGCTTGCAGGGGAGCCAGACATGGGACAGGCAGTTTCCACTTTGTGATTCCCTTCCTGGTCGTAGCCTTTTGGGGGATTTACATATGCAATCTAACTCAATTTGGCCTATACATTTGTGACCCACTAAATTTCATTAATTTTGGGACTCAAAGAGTTAAAGGTAATCCTGCTTGGTTTAAAGCAGTTCTCTAGAAATGTTTAGCAACCTGCTGCTAGTTATCACTATGAATATCATTTGTAATTAGCAGCTTTCCTATTAATATTAAAGGCTGAAGGGCAGAGAGGAGCAATATCCCAGTGCTGTTCAATTAGTTCCCACAGTATCTGTCAAGTTATCGCTCTGGGAAAGCTTATCAGGAAATTGTTATTGCAGTCCAGTCTCTAGCAGCTGAAGCCAGTGCAGGCCTGGTGCAAAGTCCACCTGAAAAGGGATCTCCACCCTCCCTTCTGCCAGGGCAGTCAATGCAGATATAAAATTGAGCAGTGCAGTGTGAGGAGCAGGCGTAGGCAAGGTAGACTGAGGGTACGTCTACACTACGGGATTATTCCGAATTTACATAAACCGGTTTAACAAAACAGATTGTATAAAATCGAGTGTGCGCGGCCACACTAAACACATTAAATCGGTGGTGTGCATCCACGGTCCGAGGCTAGCGTCGATTTCTGGAGCATTGCACTGTGGGTAGCTATTTCGTAGCTATCCCATAGTTCCCGCAGCCTCCCCCGCCCCTTGGAATTTCCGGGTTGAGATCCCAGTGCCTGATGCGGCAAAAATCATTGTCGCGGGTGGTTCTGGGTAAATGTCGTCAGTCACTCCTTCCGCTGGGAAAGCAACGGCAGACAAGCATTTCGTGCCTTTTTTCCCTGGATTGCCCTGGCAGATGCCATAGCATGGCAATCATGGAGCCTGTTTAGCCTTTTGTGACTGTCACCGTATGTGTACTAGATGCCGCTCACAGAGGCGATTCAGCAGCGCTACACAGCAGCATGCTTTTGCTTTTGCATGATAGCAGAGATGGTTACCAGCCATATTGTACCATCTACCATACCATAAATTGGTAATAAGATGATCGTGGCTACCAGTCCTTTTGCACTGCATCATTTGCTGCTGTCATAAGTGCCCCTGGCTGAGATCAGCCAGGGGCGCAAAAGCCAAAATTGGGAATGACTCCCTGAGTCAATCCCTCCTTTTTGGTATCTAAAAATAGAATCAGTCCTGCCTAGAATATGGGCAAGTGTACTAGAGAACCACTGTATCATAGAACCAGAGACCACAGCTGCTCTGTGTCAGATCCTGCAGAAATTATGAGCTGTATGCTATTCACAGGGGGTGCTCCTGCAACAACCCCACCTGTTGATTCCGTTCTTCCCCCAGCCTTCCTGGGCTACCGTAGCATTGTCCCCTCACTTGTGTGATGAAGTAATAAAGAATGCAGGAATAAGACACAGTGACTTGTTAGTGAGATATGAGTGGAAGGCAGCCTCCAGCTGCTATGATAGTCCACATAGGACATTAAGGAGTGTGGAGGAGAGGAGCCCAGCATCCCTCTGCTAGTCCAGGGGCAATTGAATCTTTTCTTTACACATGAAGGGTGGGGGCTGATGGAGCTCAGCCCCCTGTTGCTATGATGACGATGGTTATCAGCCATACTGTACCATCTACCACGAAAAATTAGGACCAGGCGCCCTTGATTGACCTTACCGATGCTAGTCAGCATGGTTACCAGTCCTTTTGCACTGCCCCATGTGCCAAAAGGCTGATGATGAGGACGGATACCAGTCATATTGTACCATCAGCCATCCATGGCGTGGGGGGAGCAAGGATGTTGGTGTTGAGTGCTGCACCATCGCGTCTATCTGCAGCATTCAGTAAAGATAGGGTGACATGTAAAAGAGTCAAGAGAGGATTGTTTTCCCTTTCACTTCTGGGGTGGGTGGGGGGGTGCGTAAATTGCCTAGCTATGCCCTGACCCACCGCGGACACTGTTTTTGACCCTAGAAGCATTTGGAGCTCAGCCAAGAATGCAAATGCTTTTCAGAGACTGCAGGAACTGTGGGATAGCTTGAGTCCTCCAGTCCATGAGCGTCCATTTGATTCTTTGGCTTTCCGTTACGCTTGTCACGCAGCAGTGCGCTGAGTCCCTGCTATGGCATCTGTCTGGAGATTTTTTAAAAATGATTTTGAATTTCGTCTTCTGTAACGGAGCGCTGATAGAACAGATTTGCCTGCCCTTACAGCGATCACGTCCGCATCGTCCATGTGGGAGCTCTTTCTTTATTTTGATTTTTAACTGCATCACCACACGTGCTGATCAGAGCTCCACGCTGGGCAAACAGGAAATATTCAAAAGTTCGCGGGGCTTTTCCTGTCTACCTGGCCACTGCATCCGAGTTCAGATTGCTGTCCAGAGCGGTCAGTGGTGCACTGTGGGATACCGCCCGGAGGCCAATACCGTCGATCTGCGGCCACACTAACCCTAATGCGATATGGTTAATACCGATATTAGCGCTACTCCTCTCGTTAGGGAGGAGTACAGAAACCGGTTTAAAGAGCCCTTTATACCGATATAAAGGGCCTCTTAGTGTGGACGGGTGTGGCGTTACATCGGTTTTACGCTCCTAAAACCGGTTTAAACGCCTAGTGTAGACCAGGCCTAAGTCAGTCAGTGGAGCCATTGGTGGAGCTAAAACTGCTGTCCATCAGGGGTCTTTCATGATAACAAGTTTTCCCTTGGGTGCAGCAAGTTCAGGAAATGCAATTTGCACCTCATGATGCTAGTGGTAGTGAAACTGAGTGAGTCAGCCTCTCAGAGCTTCATTTTTCAGCTTTGTTTCTTACTCCTCATTGTTCTAAGATAAAACTGACATAATTATCTAGTTATAGTAAAAACAATTGCATGCACTATACATCATCTAGGAGTTAGTCATAGTCCTACTGACCTCATTGCCAAAACTCACGTTGATTTCTAGAACTGTCAGATAAGTAAATAAATAAGAATATAAAGTGTACAAAAATTAAATGTAATCACATAAACACATTGTATTACTACTAAACAGTCAAAAATGACTCGTAATTTTGGGTGTCAGTTTTCGGGTGCACAACTTGAGACACTGTAAGGAGGTCAGATTTGCAGAAAGTGCTGAGCACCTACTGTCAAGAAATCAGGTTTTTTTAAAGATGTCTCAGATTGGGCACCCAAAAAAATCAAAACATTTAAAATCTCTAATCCCTTGAACTTTGGACCTAGATGTGTAACATAAAAACCCCAAATGCTCAGAAAAAGTATATTCATCATACAGTTCCTGATGTACAAGTACACTGAAAAACTGGATCATTAGTGTTAAAAAGCTATGGCCCTGATCCTAACAAACATATGCACAAGTGCTGATCCCTGATTTTCATGGGACTTCATGCAGGCAATTACCTGAATTGGCACATACACTTGCAGAATCAGGATCTCTCTTCAATTTATCCTCTCATTTATTATTAGAAAACATTGATAAAATATTTTATTCATTATCAATTGGCAGAGGAATAGGAAATTTGCTTTTTTCATGCTTGTTTATAAACAATCTCAAACAAGTGATGAATAAAGTTTTGGGTAAAACTGTTTAAAATCTTCAGCTTTCATGTTTTAGTGACTGTTTCCTTCCATTGTGTTTTCCCTCTGAAATCATGGCTTGGTTATCAAGAGATGACTATTTGATTCTTGTTCTGGGATTCTCCTTGCTGCTTCTGGGCAAACCAAGGACCCAATCAGACCCCTAGACAGAATATGAAGGAAAGTTGAATTCTGCATTCTTGCAAGCCTCATTTAATGAATTTTTTTTAGAAACTCTAATATGGCAGATTCTAATCTCACTTACACTGGTATAATTCCATTGATTTCAGTGGAATCATCCTGATTTACACCATGAGAGAAGAATCAGGTATACTGTATATAGGATACCTTATTGTTGAATTGCTTTTTCATACATGCCTAAATAAAGATAGATGTGTGCCAAATATCAAGGGTATATAACAGAAAAAAATAAAAAGGTAAATCCTTTATCACACTCTACACTATCTGTTGCTTTAATAATTGTGTCCATGCTAGTAAATGACAATGTATTGCCTGGGACAGTGGGGAGCAGAATTTGGCCTCATGCACACAGAAAACAAGGTGCTGTTTTAAAAATCGATTGTTGCTTTTGTTTCACGCTTCATTTGTCACTGTGCAGAACAGCGCCCTCTGGCGTGACAATACAGTCATCTCAATTACACCCTCATTCTTTTTGCTCCATGGGAAAAATTAGGTTTTTCTTTTCATCAGCTTTCCATCAGGAGAGAAGTATGAAGCACAGTAACAGAAAGAAGGACACTCTGACAATAAGCAACCCACAATGCAGGGCAAAAAAAATCTCAATATGGAAAAGATCAAAGGAAGAAGGGCAGTGGCCAGAAGGCTAGAATCCCCCTCCCCTTTTTTCCTTTTTAAGAAAGCTTAAATTTTGCAGCAATTGCCAATCCCAGGATCTGCCATTGATGTTAATTATGGCTTCTCATTACAAAGACTGATAAGAAATTAAATGAAGAAATACAAACCTAGGGGACTGGAAGGCCAGAGACAAACTGAACTGATTAGACAGGCTTCACCTCTGCACATATCCTCATTAATACATATAGAGAGTAGGGTAGGGTCCTTGACATTTAAATAGAACCTTGAAAGCTGCAGTTAATTCATTCAAAAGCAAAGGTGGACTGAAATCACCAACACCTGAGAACTCTGAACATGCTAATAGTTGGGAAAACCCTTTCTATAAATTAACAAAAAGTGTTTGGATGACAGTGTTTGCAAAGTGGTTTCTCAAGGGTAAGAGCTATTTATCCTCTTTTGTCAACATGAAAAGAAAATGTAAAGGGATATGAAAAGTCACATCTGCACTCACTATTATTACAAAAAACACCAGCAATTACTCTAATTGAGTAACATTAGAGAAAGTGAAACAATTTCTCTTTTCTTTTTAACTTTGTGCATTTGACAACAACTTTATGTGCAGCCCATTTCAGTGTTCCCTGTACAGTCAGTCCATTTCTCCTTAAGCTTGTGTGGGTTTTGCACACAGCAACATGGGAGAGAAAAACGATTTTTAAAAATAAGAAAATGTGATTGTAAAACCACAAAAAATAGTAAAGGGGACTCAGGAGCAGAAGAAGAATCTGAAACTATTTTTAATGTATCATTTGAACTTGATGAGCTCTGAAAACAAACCTGCCATGGAAAACCCAGTAACATGGATCTAGAGAGCGGGGAAATGGTCTTGTTACTTCCATCCTATATAGATTTGGAAAATGGAAGTCAAGAAGTTATTTGTATAACTTGAAACATTTTACCAGTTGTGTATTTTAATAACTTCCCAGTACTAATTATGGTCTCACTCAATCCTATAAATCATTACTTATGGAGGTGGTCAATAGGACTACTCAGCATTTAGTCCCATAGTGTGAAATGGAATGGAAAATTTTCAGATTGACATTTTAAAAATCTGTTTTTCTAGAGATGAATTTGAAGCAAAATCACAGATCCAAATACCTCCAAACTTTGAAGAAACTTGGATCTGCATCTGGGTCCAAATGTCATGGCTGGTTCCATATTTCTATGATCTTGCATCTGAACTCCCCCAAATGTTGAAAAGCTTCAAATCCAGATCAAAACTTTATCTAGTTTTATTTAGGCCCCAATCCTGCAAATGCCTGCCTGCATGCTTAACACATGTGACTATTCCCATTGAATTCAGTGGGACTACTTATGTGCCTGATGTTAAGCATGGTTTTCATTTATCTTTATTTGCTCTCATGCCGTTTTGTCCTATTTAAATATCTACATTCAGACCAGTGTCATCACATATTTTATAAATCCTGCTATAATGTATGAATTATTTACTTCTGAAAGAATATAGCACTCTTTTAAGGTAGTATATTACTTATATTGTATGAATTATATTTAAATATGTATACCTTTATCTTAATATTATTATAAAATAATCATGTATATAGCAGTGTAAATTTACACTACATTTTCTAACCATAGATTAAGACCCATTCCTTGTCTCAAAGAATTTTCAATCTGTCTGGATCCTTATTACTTGTAGAATTATATTACTGAAGAAAGAAAGAACTAGTTTCCTGTTGTCAGAGAGTCACTTGTTGCTAGGCAGATTATGGTGAAGATTTCTGACGGCAACATTTAAAGGGATACAGTCAGATTTAAAAAATATTATCTACATATATTAAAAAATGTAATCTGTGTTACTAATAATAACTTAGTAAATGTGAAAGAATTTTAAATCTAATTTACTTTTGACTATTAATGCTGTTTGGTTACTTTCTAAATGAAAACAGACTAGCCAGCTTCATTTTGTCTAGTCTTGTTCCAGTCAATGTCACATAGACCTTCCATTTATTAGAAAGAAATTGCAGTTTTTGGATTATATACACTCACAGGAAATATTTGGGTTTTTCTGAAAAAAATTCTACAAGAAATAGCAATAGAACAATAACATAGAAACATTTCTACTAATTACACAAAATAACCTAGGGTTGTTAGGAGTGTGAGCAGGCTGTGAGCAGTGATGTTATAACTTTCTTACTTATGCCTCATTGTGTTTGCTGCTTGTTTACATGCCAAAGCTTGAATTCAGGCCTTGCAGACAGAATCATTCTACATTTCAACAGATCAAAGACATTTGGGCATCATGGTACTCCCTGGATAACTAGGCAGAAAATATATGATAATACCCTTATGAGTCATGTCCTCACATACTAAAGTGATGGGCACACTATAAAAACCTATATAGATAGATAAGGTATTTCTTGCATATTCAGCCTCTGGAAACATTTCATATACATATACTCACAATAAGGACCACGATGCCCACATGAATACAGTCCATTATCTACAATGTTAGGGAATCCAGCTGCATCAAAGAACATGGTCTTGATGGTCTGCATCAAGTTCCTCATCTGTGGGAGAAAACTCCACCTAGTTATCTATGTGCAGCACTGTGGAGTCCAAGAACTGAACCAGGTGCCAGGACACAGAAGGCTGAGATAAGCTGGCCAGCTACGGACACCAACTGAACCAGTTCAAAGTCAAGACAGAGAAAGATGCCAATTGTCACAGGCCATCAAACTTCTGTGAGGGGACCCAACCACTGGATCCTCAGGTGTTTCACACCCATGGGAGTCTGAACAGAAACTGGTCCTACCTTGGGGTTCCTAGATCCTCTTGGGGTGCAAATCTTCTAGTTAGCACTGTCATGTTCCTGTACAGGTATGAACTGGCTACAGTGCTTCCTTTTTAGTGAGGTACATAGGAGATGTGTTCATCATAAGATACTTTAATGCTCTGCTAGGTTTTAGCTGAGGATACCTTAAATCAGGTTTTTACACTCCATGCCACCTAGTGACTGAATAGTACGATACAATTTAGCATTCCATTACAAGCACCCCTTCCTGAGATCCCAGGGCCCAGCTGCTTAGCCTATGAATTTAGTGCTGACTCCTCAGGCTTCCCTGTAGCTTAAGCACTCCTTTCCCAGAATCCCATCACAGGTCTGAACCTTCTGAGTTACAGTTTCACTCATGTGGTAGGTGTAACATATAACACACACACAGACAGACTTTCCACAGAATGCTAACTCCATTGCTCTTTACTTAAGACATAAAGGACAAGAAACTACAGATCATTTACAAAACAACAAGCATCCTAAATGCAATGCCTGTCACTAGCTCATCTTCCATTAGAAGTTGTTGGGATCCATCTGTGTTCCAGAGGGCAGGGCAGGGCTCCGCTCCTCTCCTCTTCCCTCCCTTCACACCCCACCATCTCATCCACCTCTCACAGGAGCTGGTGAAAAATGGCAGGTGAACCCAAGTAGAGCATCTTCTACCCTTTTATAATCTTCCAGTCCCTTAGTCAGGTGACTCCCTCCCTGGTCAGCCTCCCTGGTTACCACAGTGTCATACCAGATGACTTTGGTGCGGTGCTAGGCAACCTCTCCCCTGGCAAACTAGTTCCTCTGGACAGGAGCAGCCTAGAGTCATTAATTTCAGTAGTTGAGCATTTAAATCAATGACAGTCTTTGGTTAGCCCTTTATCGCCCACCTTTGGAATTCCAGTCCAACATGGAGGCAAATGAACAAGAGAAGGCAAAATGCTGCATATACAAAATATAGTTTACATTTTGGTAAAGATACACATGAAGATCCCTCGGTAACAAAAAGAATTCATAAGTTGTACAGACAGATTCCCACGTCAGTACACCAACACCTTCTGAAGTCTGGGTGGACCACCTGGTGTTTGTGGCACTACCATCCCAGGCACAGGTCTAAAAGCACTAGCCCAACCAAATGGAAACAGTAGGTACACTCCATAGCCATCAGAGAAAGGAAATGAAGAAAGAGAGAAAATAAGTGTCCTGAGAGCCTTACATGCAGATTTTAATAGCAGTAGTGCAGTACTGAGAGTTACAATTGACTATGCCTGGAAAGCTGCAAGTATTTCTCCTCACACTGAAAAAATGGATGGACTAGGATGTGCAAAGCAATGATTGTTTGTTTTCCATTTGGAGCAATGCCAAGTGAATCTCAAAGGGCCTGTTAACACTGCTCCAGGCATAAGGGAGAAAGGAGGAAAAAAGGCTGGGGGTGAGGGGTTTAGATTCCCACCTCATCAGACCAACACCTTCTGGAAGTCTGGTCCCTTGAAATGTGTGTTAACTACTTATGCTAAACAATCTGTTCCATCATGTATTTTGCTGACACTCTGATTGCATTTCTCAGACCTGAACAAAAGCTCTGTGTAAGCTCAAAAGCTTGTCTCTCATACCGACAGAAGTTGGTTCAATAGAAGATATTACCTTACCCATCTTGCTTCTCTAATTACCTCAGATCAGCCTGGCTATTACAACACTATATACAGAGCTTGGTTTTGACGTTTATTAAATGTTGCAATTTAAAAAATAACATTTGTTTTGGATTTAGCTTCCCAAAGGGTCCACAACACTTCACTAATGATCTACAAATGGTGGTACACAAGGATTGCTTTATTTCTCTCTCAAATTCAGCCACTTCTAGTGTGAAGTACGGCCACTGTAGAAGTTCAACAGCAACTCTACACAGTAGTTTTGAAATAAAAAATATATTAAGATAAGCAAGTGACACTGGAATGAAAATTCAGACAGGCAGAAAATATCTACCAACATTGGAATTCAGCCAGGACAGCTAACATCTGGTGGTCTGCAAATTGTTCTCTTAGATCTCCAATAGCAAGTGGTGCATGCTCCCTAGCATCAGGCTGGTACATTACTGCAGGATGACAGAGAGAACAGCACCAACTATTGAATAGAAAACACCACTTCCTACAGTACCAAGATGCTCGTTGAAAACATCTGATCCAAGTACTGACCAAGACCAGCTTCTAAGAGCTAGTATGGTAACAGCATAATGTGTTTTAGCCACAAGCTGAATGTATCCATGGTCATGGCTAAAATATTATACAGCCTCTAGTTTTATGACTTATGTAGTGAGAGTTCCATGGGGTACAGTGGGGGACAGTATTCATTCTATACCATGCCCCTGGCCTACCCATTGTTCACATCCTCTGCCCTCATATATCATAAGCCCACAGCAAACAGGATCTTGGGAAGGAGAGGATGCAGATGAGCCCTTTTTCTGGGCAGGAAGAGGAGATCTTTGTGTGTGGAGTCCCTTCCATGCAGGAATCTAAGGAGCATGATTGGTGCCTACGTTTCCATCCATTATGGTTTTGTTGTTAGCATTTAATAAAAACAATCATATTTCATACATCATATTTCCTAAAGAACACAATATTCTGGCAATGGGAGATAGCAAAAACAGCAAACCAAATTTACTAGCACCTATGCCCTCCTACAGCACCACACCTGATCTATATGCAGAATATACAACATGAATAGAGGAAGCCCTTCTGTTTCTGAAACTTTGTCAGTGGAATAGATAAAGCAGAGGAGAGAGTGAATGAGCACTATTACCATAATCTACAGAGAGGCACAAAGAGGGATGGATATTTCTGAAAAGACAAAGAGTACACTAAATGCTTATTTCAAACCACAAAGAAATACAGTTTCAGAAGAGTACAAATTCAGACAGCTACTGCAAGTACCTGATGAATACTATGACTCATATGTAAATGCCTTAAGGGCTAAGCTCTGGTCCCACTAAGTCACTGGAAGTGTAACTATGAATTTGGTATATCTGCATCAAGCATGATCCATGATCAAGTCATAGCATGCTCACAAAACACTGAGAAATCATTATAACAGGCGGGGTTTGACCCTTGAAAATGCAGTTATCATAGCACAACTATATGAGTCACCACAGGAGGGATCTAATGTTCTTTCTCCTAGGACAGTGGTTTTCAACTTGTGGTCCATGGACCCCTGGAGGTCTGCAGACTATGTCTAAGATTTCCAAAGAGGTCTGCACCGCCATTCAAATTTTGTAGAGGTCTGCAAATGAAAAAAGGTTGAAAACCACTGTGCTGCTAAGACTTTAGATGTGAGCATTAACCAACTGCAGCCACACCCAAAACTGAACAGGTTTTAAACCAGAAAGTGAGGTTACGGCATGTGCAAAATGTATTAATGTTACTAATGCAGATAACAATTGTGCCTGCTATCGTTGTGAATTGACTACACAAATACCATATAGAAGTAGAGTAAGGAGTACCAATTGCCTCTTCTGTAGAAAAGTGAAACATGTGGCTGGAGTTTGGGGAAAGAAAGCAAACAATGAGAAAAACACTGAACACTGAACAGAAAAACACTGGACAGAAAAACACAGAAACAATCAATCTCAAAAGACAGGGAATGGGAGTGCCCCACCTGTTCTGTAGAGTGAGTCACCCCCCTTCCTTTGGCCAGTTTGGGACTGCAATGAGGTACTGCTCACCTGACTCTGAAGGGGAGGGGGGGCAAAGTCAAGTGGGAAGAAAGAACATGATAAAAGGGAAAGACATTTGCCATGCTCTCTCTCTCTTCCGCCTGCATCTACAGATACCACACCAAGTGTCCAGGGCCGCCCAGCGGGGGGGGCAAAGGGGGCAATTTGCCCTGGGCCCCGGGCTCCGCAGGGGCCCCCAAGAGAAGAGCGGAGGCTCCCGCCTCCGCCCCTCTCCTGGAGCCTCCGGCTGAGCCCCTGAGCCCCGCCCCGATCCGAGCCGTGTGGTGAGGGGGCGGGGCTGGGAGCTCCAACGGGGCCTGAGCCCCGCCCTGCTCAGAGCGGCGTGGGGAGGGGGCGGGGCAGCTGCCTCCGCTCGGCGTGGAGCTCACAGCCCCGCCCCCTCACCACGCGGCTCTGAGCGGGACGGAGCTCAGGCCCCGCCGGAGACGCGCTCGGGTAAGAGGCGGGGGGGGGGAGCGGGACGGGACCCACCGCCGCCGCCGCGCAGCCCGGTCTTCGGCGGTGGGGGGCCTCTTCTGTTCCGGAACCCGCCGCCGAAGTGCCCCGAAGGCCCGCGGCGGGGACCCCCCCCGCCACCGAATTACCGCCGAAGACCGGGCTGCGCTTCGGCGGCGGGTCCCGCTTCGGCGGTAATTCGGCGGCGGGGGGCTCCCGCCGCGGGTCTTCGGGGCACTTTGGCAGCGGGTCCCAGAACGGAAGGGCCCCCTGCCGCCGAAGACCCCGGGCCCCCGGAATCCTCTGGGCGGCCCTGCAAGTGTCTGAAATGCTGATCAAATGGGAGAGTCTGGCTGAAGAGCAACTAGCCAGCCTGTGGTGAGAAGCATCTAAGTTTTTAAGGACATTGAAAGGGTTAAGATCAGCTTAGAATACATTTTGCTTTTATTTCATTTGACCAAATCTGACTTGTTATGCTTTGATTTATAATCACTTAAAATTTATCTTTGTAGTTAATAAATCTGTTTGTTTATTCTACCTGAAGCAGTGCGTTCTGTTTGCAGTGTGTCACAGGTTCCCCTTGGGATAACAAGCCTGGTACATATCAATTTCTTTGTTAAATTGACAAACTCATATAAACTTGCAGTATCCCAGTGGACATAACTGGACACTGCAAGACTGAGGTTCCTAGGGACGTGTCTGCGACCAGAGATATAGGCTAGTGTCATTCGGCTGCACAATCCAAGGAGCCGCTTACATGCCAGAGGCTGTGCATGAACAGCCCAGGAGTGGGGGTTCTCACAGAAGAGCAGGGTAAGGCTGAGTCCCAGAGTCAAGGATTGGAGTGATTTAGCAGATAACACCAGAAGGGAATGTCACACCCCCAACCTCCTACAAAAACTCCACGGCCCACCTGTGTCACAATAACTGGTTTTCTGCATATAAAAGCCAGGGCCGGCGGTAGGGGGTAGCAAGCAGGGGAACTGCCTGGGTCCCCAGGCCACAGGGTCCCCCACAAAGCTACATTGCTCAGGCTTCAGTTCAGCCCCAGGTGGTGGGACTCAGGGACCTGGGCTTCAGCTCCATGCTGTGGGACTTTGGCTTTCTGCCCTGGGCCCCAGCGAGCCTAATGCTGGTCCTGCTTGGAGGCCCCCCTAAAACCTGCTTGAGGCCTCCTAGGGGCCCCGGGGCCCCTGGTTGAGAACCACTGTGTTAGAGAACATCACCCTGTAACTATAAATTATAAGTTGCTCCACATTATATAAGGCTCAAAAGATTTTGCTGAGCTTAAGGCTAAATGTAATAAACATCTTTAACTGAATCCAGGAATGTGATGACTTTTATCACTCCCTGTAGTTAGTACAGATCTTCCAAATTTCTTTTTGGATCTTTCTAATGCTCCTCAGGCTTACCAAAAAGCTGTGTATTCAGTACTTTGCAGATGACATGGTACTGTTTGGAATACAGATGTTGTTGGTTTTGCTGCTAATGCAGAGGAGCTAGAAGGAGAATGAGAAAATTTTTGATTGCTTTCAAAACAGGATTAAAATTGGACAGAAATAAATATATTCACTCCTATTTCTCCTCAGATGGTGCTTAGACTGATCAAAAGAAATTGGAAACTGTTCTTAAGGCTCCAAGACTGGAGAATATGTAATTAGTGCCTTAAATGCTGGGAATTTGTGGCTTCCTTATGAAGTTTATTCCGAAGTATATAAACATTAGCTAGCAGAGCTGTTCTGACATCAGGAAAGATATTGGGTGAGAGTGGAATTCTAAAAAAGAATCAGTTTCTTGGGAGCTAAGAAGTGCTTTAATCAAAGAACTGTGTGTAGCATAACTGGATTCACCAACATTTGTAGTAGCTGATGATAGCCTTGCTGATTTATGTGCAGTTCTGCTCTAAATACATAATAATAGATCAAAAAATCATTGGTATATGCAGTTGCTGGTCAATAAGCAAAAAACAGCCTTTGGCTATGTGTGGGCTATAGACTATTTTCACATGTACCTCTAGGGACATACATTTATTCTAATGACTGATTCACTTTAGTTCTCAACTCCTTTTCCCATTTACATGGGGTCACAGGTGCCCATGATTATTCACTCCTTTTAATCCATAACACGTGTGCACAGGTCTTGGAGTTCCAGTCCCTTCCTCTTCAAACTTCTCTTGACAGTGTCTTTCCATTGTATCCTTTATCCCCCATGTCCTTTCTTGATGTCCAGTTCTTCCCATGCTTTCCCTGTTGGTTGTTCTTCATGTATTTTCCACATGTTCAGCCCACCTCAAATGTGCACTTTCCAGACTATCTATCAGTGAGAGTCCCAAGTTCATCTTCCCCCAACTTTTTCTATTCACACTGTCCACCCTCCTCTTGCCTGCCATGCTCCTCAATATATTATTGTCTAAAACCTGTATCTCCTTTTCTTGCATCTCCATAAGAGTGACTGTTTCCAAACCATAGAGCAGGCAGGGACAAACACACGTAGCATACACTTTTCCTTTCAGTTTGTTACTTACTTGTCAGTCCCACAGTACTCCTGCCACTTTTTCCCTGCTGTCCATGCACATTGGCTTCTCCTCTTCAATTATCCAGATCTCTCAGATGGCACTAAGTGTACTTCCCAAGTACAAACTCTTTCTTCTGATTTTGCTTCTCTCCTGAAACATCAATCAACAGCTTTTCTTCCACCTTTCCTACTTGCATAACTTCAGTTTTCTTTGTGTTTACCTTCAAAACTTGGCCTTCAAACACAGATGCCTACTCTGATACTATATTCACCACTTCCTCCTTACTGTGATCCAAAAGGGCCAAATTGTCAGCATACATTAGTTTTCTCTTTGTCTCCTCAGGCTTGGTTCTCCTTCTAATTGACTTCATAAGGAGGAAGAACGAAGTGGATTTAGTACACTGCCTTGTCTCAATCCCACCATCATCTCAAAACTTAGAAATTCTATGCATTGCTACCTGCTGAGCCTTGCTATAGCTCCTCTATCATCTCCACTTCTTGAAGTCCCCATGCCACCCATTCCAATACTCCACCAGCTTAGTGGAACCAAGTTATATGTTTTCTCAAAATCAAAAGATCCTACATAGTAGTTACACCCTCCATTTATCATTCTTTCAAACTTCTGTCTCATTGCAAATATTGTGCAAACACTACTCCTTCCCTTCCTAAAGCCACATTCTAATGACTGATCATAACCGTATAACTCACATGCTAAAATCTAACAAATCTATTCTGATTCTACATAGAATCCATTGCCAAGGATGGAGAATTCCACCTATATGATTTTACCATTGAACACATTCGAGGAGAAAGTAATGTGGCTGATGCTTTGTCACATCCTCCTCCTCTAGAACCTGCATCTGATCAGCCAGCAAAAGACTATGTGTGATAGTTTCATATGCTTTGCAGGTATGGAGGCATCAGAAAGAATGGCGTACAAAAGACCGAATGACTTGAGCAAGTTTCCCAGCTTTCCCCAGCTGTGCGGAGCTGAGAGCAGGACCACAAAGGTGGCAGCTGCAGCTCCCTGATTCCAAGGCCAGTTATACTTACCTAGCCACCTGCCAGTTGGGGATCACAATAATAGCAGAGGCACTCTGGCCATACCCCCTCCCACTTCCAGGAGACACCGAGGGCAACTGGTTCTTTCAGCTCTATGCAACTGGGGTCTCCCTCACACTGGGGAAATTCCCAACAAGGGAACTAGGACTGTTTTCTGACCTATTTGCATTGCCACAGCAGCTAAAAGGGGCCAGACTGCAACTGAGAATCTGACCTATTGTTGCTATTCTTTGACATTTACTCAATGAGCCACAGCTGTACACTGTCAACATCTTCTACCTCTGGAGAGGGAGGAAAATAAAGATTACTCATCTGCTGTACATGTTTCCTTCTGCTGAATTCTCAGTGGATTACTCCTCTCCTGTTCCATTTTTCTTTCCTCTTTATTTGTACCTTCTTTTCACCACAATGAGCTGCCTCCCCTCCCCTCTGGGTTTTACATTTAGTTAGAAACCAATTGAAAAAACATAGGAACACAGGAATTGTCAAACTGGATTAGACCTAAGGTCCATCTAGTTCAGTATCCTACCTACAACAGTGACAGTATCAGATACTTCAAAGGAAGGTGTAAGAACCCTGCAGCTTCTAGAGGAAGCAATACCATTCAGCATATCTATATCTATATCTATTGCTCAGCCATAATCTGCCCCAATATTAGGTATCATTCTTATCTCTAATCATTAGAAACTGGGTTATGCCCTGAAGCAGGAAGTTTAATTTCCCCAATAAAATGTGTGTTATCATGAACTATTATAACTCCAGATAGTCTTGTTAAAATGTTTAATCGCAGAACAACTGACAATTAGCAGAGGGGTCAAGGCCCATTTGGATATAAAGGTGACATTTGGCAGAGACCCTGGAGGTTTTTCGCCTTCCTCTGCAGCATGGGGCACGGGTCACTTTCTGGAGGATTCTCTGCAGCTTGAGGTCTTCAAACCGCAATTTGGGGACTTCGATAACTCAGACATAGGCTAGGGGCTTGTTATAGAAGTGGATGGGTGGGATTCTGTGGCCTGCATTGTGCAGGAGGTCAGACTAGATGATCATAATGGTCCCTTCTGACCTTAAAGTCTATGAGTCTATGAGACATTGCTCTCTCCACAGGCCTCTCTTGTGCAAACATTGTTGAGGAGGTGTGGATAAACTAGCCCTGCTGGCTGCTCTTCCTGAACCTATTTTGTGGATAAATGGAAGACTTCCCTTTCCTGGATTGCCAATCTGGTATGTTTCACAAGCACTACATCCACTTAAAATTTTTTTAGATAATAAATATTAATTTGAACCCCAGGAAAACAATTAAAATTAAAATAAACTGCCCACATCATTTTTTCATCTTATACTGCATCATTTCAATGCTTTATTTGGCCAACTAACATTGCAAGACCTTGGCCATCTTGACAAACGTTGACCTGGACTCAGTTATTCATGCCTTTATCGCCTCTGGATGACAGCCATACATGCCAGAGCTGGGCATGAAAACTTCTGCGCTTAGGAAACTCCAACTGGTACAGAATGCTGGAGCACATCTAGTAACACTGGCTACCACAAACACTTCAAACCTGTCCTCTGCTCTCTGCGCTTCTTGCCAATCCTGCAAGTCTTACTCCTGGAGTGCTTTGAAAATGTGTGCTCTGCCACAGCTTCTGGGAGGGTTACACAGCCAAGTGAAACTGAACGGCCAATAAAATCTTGATTACGAGCCGCTTTTATTGGGTCACCTCTTGTAACTCAGAGCTAGATGTAAATTTCCAGTGATAACCTGTGCAGCGATAAACTTCATCCAACCACAAGAGTGTGCATGTGAGAGGATTGCAAATCTCTTCCGCTAAACCAGAATTAGCCGGTATCATTGGCACATGAGAGAGCGTGTAGAGCTGAAATTGCCCTGGATGGATACAGGATCATGCGGAAGACGAGCTGTTCTGGGGGCAAAAGGGCAGCGATCAGCCGCAGCCTCCTACCAAAAATAAGCCCCAGTCCAGCACCCCCCGGGCCAAGGGGAGGGAACCGGCTGGGCTGGCGCGGGGAGGCTGAGCGGAGCCGGGGCTGAGGATGATAGGCAGGACGGCAACAAAGCCAGGGGCTTGGAGGAAAGCAGCAAGTTTCGGCGAGAGCCGGGAATAAAGCCCTGCGAGCCGCAGAGCTGGCTCGGGCCCCGAGCGGTGAGTGTGGCTGGGCCGGCGCGCTGCAGGGGAGGCTGCTCCAGCGGCAGCGTGGACCAGAGGGGTTGAATGGCACCGGGACATGGCGAGGGGGCAGGATCCGTGGCACGGAGCCGCATCGGGAGACAGGGAGGTTCCGGGAAGGGAGCTCAGCTCAGCTGAGTGGGGAGGCGGCACCGCTTTGTCTGTGGCTCTGGGGGAGAAGCGCTGCTGCAGCAGCGGGGTAACTAGCGGTCATTCTTTGTGCTACCGGCAGGCAGAGGGAGGGTGCAGCCTGCAGGGCTGGTAACCTGCCCGAAAGCGGCATCACGGCTGGAGGCATCTCCCCTCCGCCACTGGAACTCTCTCCCGCGGACAGCGAAGGAGCAGCTTACTCAGTTTCCTGTTATTTTCCTCCTTTTCCCCACGCTCAGGGGCAAGCGTTAACCCCTTTGCATTCAGTGATCTCTCGGGCCTGCCAGCCTCTGTCTGCGTGTCTGTCTGCGGTGGCTGAAGTTGTGAGACACTTACTATGTGGTATTACTTTCTGAATCAGTGGTCCTGATTTAAATTTGGGGAGGGGGACATAGGATCTGAATCCTGGAAACCTCACATGTACAATCTGGAAAAAATAGCCATCTCCAATAATATTTTCTAAAACCATTTCCACAACAAACATTTCATTAGCCGTAAGGCTCTCCTTTACTGGAATCCAATGGGAGAAAAAAAATCTGTTCTCAGATCTTAGTTCCATATTCTGCTTCCCCTAATAACCATGTTACATGCTCCTAGGGAGAGAATAACATCAGGAACTAGATCCATCATACGAATCCTATAACAACAGCAAAGGGTGAGAAAAATAGCCAGAGAGTAAGAAAGATAGTGTTGTAGTTGAGGAGCATGGAGACCTGTGTTCTTGCCCTGACTCTGCCAAAGACTTCCTTCATGACCGTGGCCAACTCACTTAGCCCAACATTTTCAAAAGAAGTCTCTGCACTACATTTCATGCACTTTCATGCAAGTGAAGACACTTTAGGCATGATTTATCTAAGTGCTGAATTTTTACATTTCCACTGAAGTCAATGAGGTGTTAACCTGAAAACGAGACTAAATGTGTTCCAGGCTGGGCAACCAAAAATTAAAGCACCCAGAATTGGAGGCCACTTTGTAAATGTTGCCCTTAACTTTTCTGTGCCCTGGTAAAATGGGGATATTACTATTTAGGGTACCCAGCTGGGGTGTTGTGAGGCCAAATTCGTTACTATTTATAAAACAATCAGAGTTCTTTGATGGAAGTTGCTATAAAAGTGCAATATTCTATAATTTTAACATTAAAGATTATCAACCACTGGAACTGGTTACCTGGGGATATGGTAAATTCTCCATCACTTATTGTGATGTTCCCCTCTGGTGTTGTCTGGACCAATGATCTGCTAGGTCACTCCAATCCTTGACTCTGGGAGCCAGCCTTACCTTGCTGTGCTGTGAGAACCCCAACTCCTGGGCTGTTCACGCACAGTGTCTGGCGTGTAAGCTGCTACCAGCTACTTGCAAGCGAATGACACTAGCCAATATCTCCGGTCCCAGATGCAACCCTAGGAACCTCGGTCTTGTAGTGTCCAGTTATGTCCACTGGATACTGCAAGCTTATATGAGTTTGTCAATTTAACAAAGAAATTGATATGTACCAGGCTTGTTATCCCAAGGGGAGCCTCTGACACACTGCAAACAGAACACACTGCTTCAGGTAGAATCAACAAACAGATTTATTAGCTGTAAAGATAGATTTAAAGTGATTATAAGTTAAAACATAACAAGTCAGATTTGGTCAAATGAAATAAAAGCAAAATGTATTCTAAGCTGATCTTAACACTTTCAATGTCCTTAAAAATTTAGATGCGTCTCACCATAGGCTGGCTGGTTACTTTTCAGTCAGGTTCTCTCCTTTGATCAGCATTTCAGTCGCTTGGTGGTGGTGGTGTCTGTAGATGTAGGTGGAAGGGAGAGAGCATGGCAAAACGTCTCTCCCTTTTATCATGTCCTTTCTTTCCTCTTGGCTTTGCTCCCCCACCATCAGAGTCAGGTGAGCATTACCACATCGCAGTTCCAAACTGACCAAAGGAAGGGGGGTGACTCCCTCTAGAGTCTAACAGATTCTTTTGTTGCTGCCTAAGCCAGTATCCATTGTTCCTGTGAGGCTGGGCTGGGTTTGTCCCATCCATGCCCTGATGAGGTGTGAACTGCCTCTCTGTTCTTGGAGAGCTTTTGCATGGGTTTGCTTTAAGCCATGAGGATATATTTTCAGCCTCATAAATACATACATGAAATTATAACCTATAACCTTACTATAACATTACTGTAACAATTACTATAACATCACTATAACAATCATGCTCAGTGCATCATGAGCCTTCTGAAGACACCCAACATGGCAAACTTTGCATTGGATACCACACAATCATTTTATAAAGATGAACATGGGGGTTCCCCCAAGGTACAGAGTGTCACACCTATACTCTTTAAATCAAGACTGGATGTCTTTCAAAAATATATGCTTTAAATTATAGTGCTAGATGCAGGAATCACTGGATGAAATCTAAGGCCCAGGAGGTCAGAATAGATCATTATAATAGTTCTTTCTGGCATCAATATTTATTAAACTATTAATTCACCCGAGAAGGCAGTTAACATCATACAAAAGTTGCTTCTCATTCCCCTCACTGAGTTAAGTGAGATAGGCAGACACCTGACAGTCCTGCATGCAGAACTCCCATGAGACTTTATGGGTCCTATCTAGTAGATGAAACTGCTATGTTGGGTGCACACTGGATGAGGAGCCCTTAAAAATCTAGCCTTGATTCACAGAGGGAGTTGCTAGGTGCTGAGGACTTTAAAAAATCTAGTCCTTATTAATGTGTCTAAATGGGAGCTGAGCTCTTTTGATGATTTGGCACCCCTTATGGGTGCTGAGCATTTGAAAACTGATTCTGAGCTCTTCCGACTGGCTCTTAGAAGCTACTGCCACATCCAAACCCAGTCACAGGTGAAGGGAGTCAGGGTGGGGGTATCATGCTTTGTGGATCTCACAATCTTGTTTGGGTGGGGGAAATATGTATGGCTTTGCATATAAACTGTTGGCACTTGTGCTATAATTTCTTTACAATTTTGCAGTTGCAAAGAGTGTCCTCTGCTTTTCTGACTTCTAAGGTACTACATTCTACTTAGATACATGCACAATGTAATAGGTCAAGGGTGTGCTGAGTCATGAGTGAGGAGAGCAGCCAAATGTCCAATCCTAGCTCTGTTCAGCATTTGAGAGTTTACACAAGTATTGCAAGTGACCTTTCCTGCTTGTGGCTGTATTTACATACAGATTCTGGACTAAATATAAACATGAAGGGAGGTTAATAGTGCAAAAGTGAGAAAGAATCCAGTTCATACAGGGTAAAAATAAGCATTTCCCTTTTACCCAGAGGTAATGGATGTTGTTGCAAGTCTGGCACTAACTCAGATCACTTTGTTCTCTCAGTTTATTTGTCTGGGGACATCCTTACTGTTGTTGAGTGCACAGTTTCTTTGCTATTGTAAATAGGATGAGTATCATTGCTGGATATAAGTCCCACTGAAAAAAAGGTTACTGCTTTAAGTTACTTTTGTTTTAAATTATTTTAAAAATATTTAAATATTAAATAAAAATTATATTAAATAATAAATAAGTAAATAAAATATTTTAAAATACACAACATTCATTCCTGTCAAAAAAGAAAAAAATGACTATGTACAGTATCAGTATTTAGAAAATTTGATATAATGTTTAGTGAATATATAACCCCATATAGATAAATCAAGACTACTTTTTCAATGACTAGTGGTTTGGGGTGCCTCAATCTTTGGGCAATCTGAGATAGTTTTAGGGCTTGATTGTGAGAGAGCAGGTGCTGAGCATTTCTGAAGACCAGGCCTTTTAAGGTGTTTCAAACTGTTCACTCAAAACCTGAGGCGCTGAAAATTACTCTTTATTTTTGAAATTTAGGCCATTAATATCACTATGTGGATTCCATACAAAATCTATGGAAAAGCTGCACAGTTAAGCACTTGAGATCAGGAAATAAAAAAACTAGGTTTCCATATTCAGCCTTCACAGATTCACACTTATGGGCAATCTTTAGTGACATGATGACATATTATTTTTGAAACAATCGATTATAATGTCAATCATACGCTATTTTCTACAACCTTAGACAAATGGTGTAATATGTTGCATTTTTTTTCATTCTTGTATCCCTCACTATTTTCATTACCATAATCATTCAGTAGATCTCTATTGACTTAGACTTTTCATGCAATTAGTTCTCTTCTCTCTTGTGTATGGGCCAGACCCTCAGCTGATGTAAATCAGCATAAATGGAGCTACACTGATTTACATCAGTTGAGGATCTGACCCAATGAATTTTAATATAGGGATAAACTGAGCCTTTAAGCCAGGGATCTCAAACTCAAATCACCACGAAGGCCACATGAGGACTAGTACATTGGCCCAAGGGCCGCATCACTGACACCTTTTCATATAGATACAAAAGCCCCACCCTCTGCCCCCGGCCCTGCCCTCACTCCACCCCTTCCATGAGGCCCTGCCCCTGCCCTGCCTCTTCCCACCCCTTCCCCGCCCCCATTCCAACCCCTGCCCCAAAGTCCTCACCCCAACTCCACCCCCTCCCTGCCCCTATTGCAACCCCTTCCCCTGCCCCGCCTCCTCCCCTGAGCACGCGGTTCCCCGCTCTTCCCCCTCCCTCCTGGAAAGCACTAAGCGCCGCCAAACAGGGAAGCGCCTGGAGATAGGCAGAGGACTGGGGACGCGGCGTGCTGGGGGCGGCGGCGGGTGAGGGGAGCTTGGCGGCTGCAGGAAATAACTCTGCGGGCCACGTATTTGAGACTCCTGCTTTAGGCTCACTGAGCCCTTTGTAAAGGGTAGTGTGTAGCTTTACCACCCGGGAAGAACTCCAGGAAGGAACTGTAACTCAGAGGCATAATCCCTCTCCTCTTCCCCTGTTGCTTTGAAGACAAGTGGTTATTAAGTCACTTCACTCCTTTTCAGGGTACATCTGTTGGTGCCTGACCATTTCCACTAGCTGGTGTGTAGTGGGGCACAGCTATGGCACTCCCCAATTCCTCCAGACCATTTATTTGTGAGGGGAAGTATGGAGTCTCTGCTCTGATGCACGTAGTGGTCTTTATTCCTTCCTGCTCCCCTTTGTGGCATGGTGAGGACTAAGCCTGGTCTACACTAGGCGTTTAAATCGGTTTTAGGAGTGTAAAACCGATTTAACGCCACAACCGTCCACACTAGGAGGCACCTTATATCGATTTTAATGGCTCTTTAAACCGGTTTCTGTACTCCTCCCTAACGAGAGGAGTAACGCTAGTATCGGTATTACCATATCGGATTAGGGTTAGTGTGGCCGCTGATCGACGGTATTGGCCTCCGGGCGGTATCCCACAGTGTTGCAGCGCAGGCGTGCGTGGACAGAGCTCGACCATCAATATGATTGAAAGCAAAGTCATTTTAATTCTCTCCAGCATACATCTTTATACACTTAAAGCAAGCAATCAAGCAATTGCTAATTGGTTAATAAAATACACACAGGCAGCAACTGTAACTTCATTGGGTAACATCATCCTAGACAGCTTTTTAATTTATTATCCTATTACTGCCTACCAGCAGATAAGAACTAGCCTCATCCTAGAAACTTGCATATCAGTTTCCCACACTCTCATGCACAACAATCCCACACTTCCCCCCTCTTCTCATAATAAAAAAGGGAAGGCACAGCAAAATATTCCCAGCTCATAGCATCACATTACTACAATCTATTACACAGCAAAACTAAAAGCAAATTTAAACACCAGCTGCCTAACTAAACCGTAACAATATCTTCCGCAGTGCCCTGCTCTCACCTATCACATCCCCCCTCCAGGTGATGCAAGTGGCCCAAGGGGCCAGGAGGGTTCTGTCAATGTGCAAACAGCCACAAAGCAGATTTCCAATAAGGGCTTCCACTGCAGCAACATGGGGCAAGCAAAGGCCGTAGTATTTATGGCACTCTGCGCCAAAATCAGCCAAGGCCGGACCCACTTCGCCGGAATCCACCTTGCTTACTAAATTCCCATTTCCCATGCAACTTATCTGATCCCAGTTAGGCCACCTGGCATTTGCCTCGCTCTGGCAGTTCCCTACTTTCTCATAACAACTTTATCTCATCCCTCTGTTCTTGTGACCACGCTGCTGTAATTTTCCACCAAGGCAGCATAGGGAAGATGCAACCGGACATCTCCCCCCTATTCTTAAACACAAAAAAATTAAAAACATCCAAAAAACTACTCCAAACCTTATAGCAAAAGGCATGCAAAACAAAACAAAAAAAAATAATATATCTTATGCTACAGGGCTCACCTATAACCATGCAATTCATAACATACAACACCAACAACATCAAACAAAACAAAACATAAAACATCAAAATACAACAACAAAAAATGGTGTAAATTCTGCAGGATTCCCCCATTCTCTATTGCACACCAAATTGTGACAAATTTCTATTACCAATTCATCCCTCATATGTCAGGTGATCAAACTGACACTGAGGGAGGGGGGGGTCCTAGAAAAAACACAACATAAACCACATAAAAATCTTAACAACACAACAATAATTCTGGCCAGAAACAAACAAAACATAAAACACAAAACATAAATTTCAACTCTATCAATAAATGCATGGTACATCAAATACTATACAGCTAACATCAATTCTCTTAAATATCTAAAAAACAAAAACAAAACTACCCCTACTGGGCAAGCAATCATTACATACAATATACAAATACCCTTATTACTATCAAGCAAAAAAAAATTACATCATCCATTAAATCATTTACAATAATACAATTGCATCCTGGTTTACTTCTAAATTCAAAGCTATTCACAGCTTAAGGGTTCTTACTATTAACTTCTACTTTTTAACACTAAAAAAAAACATCACCACTTATATGCCCTTAGCCTAATACAATTACAATTACATAGCACAATATACAATCTTCAACTAATGCAACAAAATATTCATGGCCAAACAATTGCAAACTAATTTCTTTGCCTAAATTTATTTACAAACATTTCAAAAATACCAAAAAACGTTACTCTTTAGCATCTTTACAAAATTCAACTGTTATTCCCTCCAGCAACCACAGAGTTAACTTTTTACTCTGCCTAACATTACTCGCTTGTAGTTAAATACCTTTTCTCAACTACACCCTCAAGGTTATCAACCAGTTTTCCAAGCTTGTAGTCTGTTGCCCGCCGTCTGGGCCCGATCCTTTTTTCCTCTTGCTAAACCGTTCCTTTCATAAACACTAACTTATCCCACTATCAATTTAGCTAGGAGGGTGTACTTCTTAACCAGCCCCCACCCTTCTAGTCTCTACAACAAACAATTATCTATACTTTCCCACCGTGGGGGCTACATTTTCATGCATAACTTTAAATACAACATCTGCAATCAACCTATCTATTTTAAATATAGGCTACATCCAATATCAAGCAATCTACAACAACCAACAATCAGCACATAACACAAAATTTACAAAAATCTAGTAAGGCTAACAAAAACACTTTACATAAAAATACTTAGGGTCACATAAATTCAAAGCCATCCTCCCAAATTACCTAAATTTATGCCAAAACAACCCACAACTCCCCCCTTGAGAATACTCAACAAACCTTTTGGCTGAGTTTTCTCAAAACTTTAAAAACAACAAACAATTAAACTCTAAAAAACTGGGATTAGTAATGGGGGGGGGGGTAATATCATTACAATCCAATTAGAGAGGGCAATATATGCTAAAAATTTTATCCAAAACACAGGGCACAGCCTGTAAAATAAATCCCAAAATCCAATTAATATCACATTTCTCAGCAGGAGTCCCAAATTTCTTCCTGCCAGTGTACAATTCTTTGTCTCTTCACCAGGATCAGTTCCCAATGTCTTTTTAGGCAGGAATTTCTGGACTTTGGCAATGTCAATACTGTGAGTGTTTTTTCTCCTTTTTCACCACCGTCGTGGTTCAGCTTCTACGGGGGAAATAGTCAGAACGTGGGGGCTGCAGCGGACAAGGGAGAAATTAGCCAGCACGTTACCTTGTCCTTTATTGCTGCTGTTTAAAAGCACAATAAAACTAAAAAAAAATTAGGCCAATCATCAGTAGGAAAATTCTCCTGATATGAAGGGGTCTTTTGCAATAAAAATCATGGGTCCAGGCAGTCAGTCTCCTGGTTGCAAAAATGGCAGGGCTGCTAGAATCTTTGGGCAGCTCTTCCATACCTGTGAAAGGAGACAGCTAACACATTCCATTAGTGCCTGGCAGGATTTTGCAGCTTTCATTAGCTTTTTTGGGCGGTTTTTCAGCTCTCATTAGTCTGAGCTGTGAGCAATATGTCCTTGACCGGGGCCAAAAAGAAAAAAATGAGCTGTCTTCGATTAACTCATGCTGTTCTTTTACTTTCCCTGCTTGGCTTCTTTTAAACTGTAAATCCTGTGTCAGAACACCCAGCTGTTGCTGCTCATACCGGAGAAGCACAACGGTTTTCCCGGCACTGTCCCAGGCTCAAACCAGCCAGTGTAGGACGCCTTCTCCAGGCTCCTGCCAGAACAACTTGCTTGCTTGTAGGTCCAAACGACCTCCGGGGCCACGGCACGAGCCTCTGCCTGCGCCGTGCACTCCAACATCTTCCCGTCCAGGGCTCGCTTCCAGCGGAGCACCTCCTCATCCTGTGCCCGAAGGCCGGTCAGGAGGAGCCTCCACAACTCCCCCTCTCTTCTTAATAAGTAAGATAGTGCAGCAGGGGAGATTCTTTTCCCCTGTCGGTTCATAATGTACAACAAAGGCTTCTGTGTTATCTTTTCTTCAGCTGATACAGCGGTACTCACGTTAGCTGCTCTGCCCTTATCCACCGCGGCTTATAGCCGCCCTTCTCCTCCGCGGCTTGTAGCCGCCGCTTATCTCCGTGACTTATAGCCGCCCCTCTCCTCCGCGGCTTATAGCCGCTCTCCTCAGGGCTCAGGTGCGTCTCTCTTTTCGGACGCTCGCGGGCTTCTCCGGCACTCCCCGCCGCAGCTCCTCCCCGCCTCTGGGCTCAGGCTCCCAGCCACTCGCCTCTGGGCTCAGGCTCCCGACACTATCATCATTCGATACGAATCACGTCGGGGTCCGGGGGCTTCCCAAGCACTCCCTGCCGCGGCTCCCAGCCGCCCGCCTCTGGGCTCAGGCTCCTGGCCGTTCGCCTCTGGGCTCAGGCTCCCGACACTATCATCACTCGATACGAGTCACGTCGGGGTCCGGGGGCTTCCCAAGCACTCCCCGCCGTGGCTCCCAGCCGCCCGCCTCTGGGCTCAGGCTCCTGGCCGTTCGCCTCTGGGCTCAGGCTCCCGACACTATCATCACTCGATACGAGTCACGTCGGATAAGCACTCCCCGCCTCTGGGCTCAGGCTCCTGGCCGTTCGCCTCTGGGCTTCTCCGCCTGGGTCAGGCCACCGACACTTTCATTCGATACGAATCACGTCGGGGTCACCATTTGTTGCAGCGCAGGCGTGCGTGGACAGAGCTCGACCATCAATATGATTGAAAGCAAAGTCATTTTAATTCTCTCCAGCATACATCTTTATACACTTAAAGCAAGCAATCAAGCAATTGCTAATTGGTTAATAAAATACACACAGGCAGCAACTGTAACTTCATTGGGTAACATCATCCTAGACAGCTTTTTAATTTATTATCCTATTACTGCCTACCAGCAGATAAGAACTAGCCTCATCCTAGAAACTTGCATATCAGTTTCCCACACTCTCATGCACAACAATCCCACACCACAGTGCACCAGTGACCGCTCTGGACAGCATTCTGAACTCGGATGCACTGGCCAGGTAGACAGGAAAAGCCCTGCGAAGTTTTGAAATTCATTTCCTGCTTCCCCAGCGTGGAGATCTCATCAGCACAGGTGACCACGCACAGCTCATCAGCACAGTTAACAATGCAGTCTCCTGAGAATAGTAAAAGAGCCCCAGCATGGACTGCATGGGAGGTACTGGATCTGATCGCTATCTGGGGAGAGGATTCAGTGCTAACAGAACTGCGTTCCAAAAGACGAAATGAAAAAGTATTTGAAAGAATTTCTAAGGCTATGACTGATAAAGGCCACAGCAGGGACTCAGTGCAGTGCAGAGTGAAAGTTAAGGAGCTCAGACAAGCCTACCAGAAAACCAAAGAAGCAAACGGAAGGTCCGGGGCAGGTCGAAAAACATGCCGCTTCTATGCTGAGCTGCATGCAATTTTAGGGGGCTGCGCCACAAGTACCCCACCCCTGATCGTGGATTCCGAGGTGGGGGTTGTAATCTCTGCCATGTCTGAGGATTATGCAGACGGGGAAGATGAAGATGAAGAAGAGGAGGAAGACCTAGCAGAGAGCACACAGCACTCCGTGAGCCCCAGCAGCCAGGAGCTTTTTCTCACCCTGACGGAATTACCGTCCTCCCAGCCCTCACAAGCCACTATCCCAGACAATGACGCCATGGAAGGGAGCTCTGGTGAGTGTACCTTTGCAAATAGCAAACATTGTTTTTTAAGCAAGCCTTTTTTAATGATTGATTTGCCCTGAGGACTTGGGATGCATTCGCAGACAGTATAGTTACTTAGAAAAGTTTGTTAACATGTCCGGGGATTGAGAGGAAATCCTCCAGGGACATCTCGATGAAGCGCTCCTGTAGGTACTCCAGAAGCCTTTGCAGAAGGTTTCTGGGCAAGGCAGCCTTGTTCCGCCCACCATGGTAGGACACTTTACCACGCCATGCATGTAGCAAGTAATCAGGTATCATTGCGTGGCAAAGCATAGCAGCGTATGGTCCCGGTGACTGCTGGCATTCAAGAAGCATCCGCTCTTTATCTTGTTCTGTTATCCTCAGCAAAGTGATATCGTTCAGGATAACCTGGTTAAAAATCAGGAATTTAAGTAAGGGGGGTGGCCATTTTTCTACTGGGTTCGTGGATTGCAGCAGCTTAAAAAAAAAAACTTTCCTGCACGTAGCGAAGCGGGGGGAGGGGAGGAGTGAAATGCCGATGATCTTTTCTGTGTTTGGTCACCGGCGATCTTCCCCAAGCTACCAGACACGCAGTGGGTGGGGGGGTGGGAAGGTTGTTGATTAGCAGGGAGCTAGCGTGGTATTAGCCATGCGTTGGGGGGGAGGGGTAAATCACTACAGAAGCCGAAAGACAGTGGCTTACCATGGCCGCATGCAAGCTGAATTCTGATGCCTGGACCTGTGTCTGTGAGATCTGTAACTCCAGAGCTGCAAGCACTCACTATTAAGATGAAAAATGCGACCTTGTAGGGAAATCACATGTGCTAGGTGAATAGTGCTGTTCACTGTGAAAGAGTATAACCATTGTTCTGTAAAATGTATCTTTCTAAATATTTATCTCCCTCATGCAGCTGCAAATTTTTCAACCATCCCTCCTCCATTCCAAAGGCTAGCACAGATAAGGCGGAGGAAAAAGAAGACGCGAGATGAGATGTTCTCGGATATTATGGAAGTTACACGCAATGAAAGAGCTCATCTGAATGAGTGGAAGGACGTGGTATCAAATTACAGGAAAGAGGCCAGTGAACGTGAGGACAGGAGGGATGAACGTGAGGACAGGAGGGACAACCGAGATGAGAGGTGGCGGCAGGAAGACCGGCAGGAAAATCAGCGGTGGCGGCAGGAAGATCAGCGGTGGCGGGATGCAACTCTGGGGCTGCTGCGTGATCAAACTGACATGCTCCGGCGTCTTGTGGAGCTTCAGGAACGGCAGCAGGATCACAGAGTGCCGCTGCAGCCCCTGTATAACCACCCTCAACCCTCACCATGTTCCACATCCTCCTCACCCAGACGTGTAAGAACGCGTGGGGGGAGGCTCCGTGCCCCCGCCCACTCCACCCCCGTGGACAGCCCAACCAGAAGGATGTCGTTACTGTGAATTTTTTTTAATGGCCTTCTCCATCCCTCCTATCCTCCTCCCAAACCACACCCTTACTTCTCTCCCTCTTTTTATAATGAATCAATAAAGAATTCATGCTTTTTAAATGAGAGTGACTTTATTTGCATAAGTAAGCTGTACTCGAAGGGGGAGGGGGAGTTGCTTACAGGGACTGAGTCAATCAAGGGGGTTGGGTGTTCATCAACAAACACAGCAGTCACACTGTACCCTGGCCATTGATGAAGCTCGTTTTCAAAGCTTCTCTGATGCGCACCGCTTACTGGTGTGCTCTTCTAATCTCCCTGGTGTCTGGCTGCGCGTAATCAGCGGCTAGGTGATTTGCCTCAGCCTCCCACCCCGCCATAAAGGTCTCCCCCTTACTCTCACAGAGATTGTGGAGAATACAGCAAGCAGTAATAACATAGGGGACATTGGTTTGACTGAGGTCTGAGCGAGTCAGTAATGTCCGCCAGCGCGCCTTTAAACGGCCAAATGCACATTCCACCACCATTCTGCACTTGCTCAGCCTGTAATTGAACAGATCCTGACCACTGTCCAGGCTGCCTGTGTATGGCTTCATGAGCCATGGCATCAAGGGGTAGGCTGGGTCCCCCAGGATAACGACAGGCATTTCAACATCCCCAACTGTTATTTTCTGGTCTGGGAAGTAATTCCCTTGCTGCAGCTGTTTAAACAGAGTAGTACTTCTGAAGACGCGAGCGTCATGAACCCTCCCTGGCCATCCCACGTGGATGTTTGTGAAACGTCCCTTGTGATCTACCAGTGCTTGCAGCACCATTGAAAAGTACCCCTTCCGGTTTACGTACTGGGTGCCCTGGCGCTGCGGTGCCAATATAGGGATATGGGTTCCATCTATCGCCCCCCCACAGTTAGGGAATCCCAGTGCAGCAAAGCCATCCACTATGGCCTGCACGTTTCCCAGAGTCACAACCTTTCGTAGCAGCAGCTTAGTGATTGCTTTGGCTACTTGCATCACAGCAGCCCCCACAGTAGATTTTCCAACTCCAAATTGATTCCTGACTGACTGGTAGCTGTCTGGCGTTGCAAGCTTCCACAGGGCTATCGCCACTCGCTTCTCTACTGTGAGGGCTGCTCTCATCTTGGTATTATGGCGTTTCAGGGCAGGGGCAAGCAAGTCACAAAGTTCCATGAAAGTGCCCTTACGCATGCGAAAGTTTCGCAGCCACTGGGAATCGTCCCACACCTGCAACACAATGCGGTCCCACCAGTCAGTGCTTGTTTCCCGGGCCCAAAATCGGCGTTCAATGGATAGAATCTGCCCCATTACCATCAGGATCTCCAAAGCGCAGGGGCCCGCGGTTTGAGAGAATTCTGTGTCTACGTCCTCATCACTGTCATCGCCGCGCTGCCGTATCCGCCTCCTCCTCGCCTCGGATTGAAGGTCCTGGTTCACCATAGACTGCACGAGAGTGCGCGAGGTGTTTAAAACATTCACAATTGCGGTATTGAGCTGAGCAGGGTCCATGCTTGCTGTGCTATGGCGTCTGCACAGTTCACCAAGCAAAAAAGGCGCGAAACGGTTGTCTGCTGCTCAGGGAGGGAGGGGTGAGGCTGTACCCAGAACCACCCATGACAATGATTTTTGCCCCATCAGGCACTGGGATCTCAACCCGGAAATGCCAAGGGGCGGGGGAGGCTGCGGGAACTATGGGATAGCTACGGGATAGCTACCCACAGTGAAACGCTCCAGAAATCGACGCTAGCCTCGGACCATGGACGCACACCACCGATTTAATGTGTTTAGTGTGGCCGTGCGCACTCGATTTTATAAAATCTGTTTTACAAAACCGGTTTATGCAAATTCGGAATAGTCCCGTAGTGTAGACGTACCCCTAGTGACAATCTATTTAGGTTTGTCTTTCAACTAGCAGCGCAACCTTTTTTACACATAATTTCAGTGAAGGAGGCATTTCACTGTGGAGTTACCTCAGCTGAACACAGACATGTCCCTGTGTTCCTGAGTTGCAGTGCAGCTGGTGAGACAGTTAACTATGAAGGTATCTGAGCTACAAACTTAGACAGCTTACATATGCAAGCAATTTTTCACTATTGTTTTGTTATAATTAATGTATAGTATATATTGTGCAAGTCCAGCTTTCTGTATATTTTTCATGTAAGTGACTAATTAGCTCTGACTGGCACACACACTGGTACCGTGTACTGCAAGAAGCTACACATGTACTGCAAGAAGTAAATGATAACATAATTAAAGTCAGTGGCCAAATCTTCAGTTAGTGTAAACCACTCTGAGCTCTACTGACAACACCAATTTACAACTCCCAAGGAACTAACCTTATATCATGATGCATATGTAAAAGGGATCAGAGTTAAGGTAGGGCTGAATACCATAACCTTGACATCTGTATTTTTTTAAAAATTGATTACTTAATCTGCTTAATATAGTTTTTATATGGAATTTTCTATGTAGAGGCAAAACATAAAAGGAAGTTTAGCTTTTGACAACTTTGAAGATCTGCTGGCTTGCAAATAGTTGGCAATAGCATGTGTAAATGTCATAATCTGGAAGTGTTTAGATAACCCACTACCAGAACTCCCTGTCTCACTCATTAGAAGTTCTTCAGGAGGGAACCTCTTTCCTGGGCACTTTAGGAAATTCACAGGAGATAATTTCTCTCTTGTAAATCTTTGTGGAACTTTTAAGGTGCATCAGAATGGGCTTCCCTCCTGCACATCTTAAAAAGTGGGTGAGATCCCTCTTTCAACCCCTGGCAGTCTTTATAATAATTTAAAAACAGGATTAATCAAAAGTGGTAGAACTACAAAAGTGAGATCTTGGAATAGTGTTGCCGCTTTCATAATATAATAAAAATACTGTAATGATGAATAATAATAAATAGTGTATAATAAATAGTGTCATAAAAACAAATTTTATATTTCCAAGATCACTCTTCCAAGATCTCACTTTTGTAGCTTGTATCACTTTTGATTAAGCCTGTTTTTAAATTATTATAAAGACTGCCAGAGGTTGAAAGAGGGATCTCACCCACTTTTTAAGATGTTCAGGGGCACCACCAGAAAAGTGGGGAGGCCCACGGGGGCGGCTGGAAAAAAGGGGAGAGACCCGCTGGGGGCGAGGAAGGGGGGTGTGCCAACACAGGGGTGGCATGTGACCCTCGTTGCCCTCCCGTACTGGCGCCTCTGACTCCTATGTGTCATTGAGGAGTATCACATGTGAAACAACATGAAGATATTTAAGAAGCCAGCTCAAATTGTTCTGCCTACTCAAGCATTCAGGTCTTGATCAGTACAGGCAAACAAACAAACTTAAACTTGTTCTTCATAATAATTTTAAAACAACACTAGCAGCCTATTTAATTTTAAAAACAGCAAAAAATATCCACCTCCCTTTCTATTTCTAAATCTCCTCAGTGTGATAGATATTCTTGCTTTGCTCTGCTAACAGGGGCGGCTCTAGGATTTGCGCCGCCCCAAGCATGGCGGCGCGCCGCCGGGGGCGATCTGGCGGTCGCCAGTCCCGCGGCTCCGGTGGACCTCCTGCAGATGTGCCTGCGGAGGGTCCGCCGGTCCCGCGGCTCTGGTGGACCTCCCGCAGGCATGCCTGCGGATGCTCCACCGAAGCCGCGGGACCGGCAGACCCTCCGCAGGCACATCTGCGGGAGGTCCACCGGAGCCGCGGTCCCAGCGGACCCTCCGCAGGCATGCCTGCGGGAGGTCCACCGGGGCCGCCTGCCGCCCTCCTGCGGGACGCCGCCCCAAGCGCACGCTTGGTGCACTGGGGTCTGGAGCCGGCCCTGTCTGCTTAGCTCTTGGAAGTCCCCAAGGCTCCGTGCTGCTGGCCCTGTGCCACCCGGGGTCCCTATGGACAGCTCTGTCTGTCATTAGGGAATTTTTTCCCTGAGAACTCCCATAACATTTTGTGAACCTCAGTTTGGGAACCACTGTCCTAGTGTAAAATCTTGAGTGATGTCACTGACCTACTGCTGTATTTGAAAACGGAATTTAACCCAGAAGGAGCTCTGATATTGACATAATCTTTTGGCAATATTACACTTTTCTTTATCAAAAGCTTCTTACTAATTTGAAAATAAAATTTAATACATAAAGTCTATAAAGTTTCAACAGTTCTTCCCAGTCACTATAGAAAATATTTTAGTCCCAGGGCAACTACATTTTTTCATAGGTTGTCAGATTGCTATAAGTTAGCACAGAGAAGCCCTCTTCCAGTGCTCCTCCTAAGATCCATTGGATGGAGAACCACTCTACTTTACCCTTGAGTTTTGATAACTGTTCATGTAGATGATTTAAGTGGGTACCATACATTTTGCTGTGTTATAGTAGACTTCCAAGTGTACCCTGCTAAAAATGGTTACTGCATATTCACATTACACTTAGTCCAGCTTCTCGATTGTTTTTAGAAATGGGAGGTGAAATACAATGACAAAACTCACTGCTCTTACTTTATAGATTTTTATTTATGAATTTTTGTAAAATATCATGGCCTGGGGGAAAGAGGGCAGTATACACATTGAAGTTTGCTTTGAGCAGCAAAATGCCTAAGGCCAGTCCTGCTCTTAATGCTACTGTAATATTTGGTTGCCATGAACACTGCTTCATTATAGTGGCTTGTCCTATCATATTTGCCTATGACCCATTAATTTTATTTGTTGATTCTTATTTTTTGGCATTAATGAGACACTGTACAAGTTCAGAAACAGTTGCAAACTACTCTTTGCTTTAATGAATTGAGGTGTTTTGGACCAATTTTCCTTTCATTTACAGCAGTGTAAATCCAGAGTAACTTCGCTTATTTTGGTGGAATTACTCTGATTTATACTACTGTGAATCAGAGCAGAATTTTATCTAGTGGGCCAAATTCTGTCCTCCTTTATACCTATATAGCCTTACCGATGTCACCATTCTGTGGGTTTTGTCTTGTTTGTGCCTTGCCTATTATTATGTCTCTGCTGTTTTTGTTTCTGTGTTGACTGTTATTTGTGTAACAATGGCATTGAGATGTACTAGAAGGCAACATATGAATTTAATTTATCATTAGAATTCTGCAGGAATTGGATTTTGTTAGTGATGAATAAGGTCTCTTATTTATTGAAAAATATCACACATTACTTTAAGTTATGCATTTAATCTCTTAAAAGTAGCTATTGTTTCAAGAATCATATTATAATATTAAATGGGATACATAGAAGACCACCAGAAATTATTTCACTGTTTCTAATATATTTTCTTTTGTCTGTTTCTGAAGCCACTTCCTGTTGCCATTTCTTCAGGGTGGAGAGAGAAAAAACACACCTTATCTGGTAACTTGTACCACTAAAGTTCTCAGTCTCCATGAAAACCTCTGTGGTGCTCCATAGTATTGTAATATTTGAATACATCACAGGATAAATGGAGAGTTGGTTCTGCATCTTGACTCGTTCAGTTAAAAATTGCCTGTAGAGTCACTTGAAATTATGTGTATTATTTCTGGGTTGTGCTCTTCATTTGTGGGGACTAAAGAACAAACCAAAAGTCAATTTAATTTGAGACCAAGTCCTCCATACCTTGTGCACTCAAACCTTCCCACTGTGCTAGATTCTGATCTACACTGACATAAATTTGGCGTAACTCACTGATCTCAGTGGAGTTACTATGGATTTACGACAGCATAACTGAAAGCCTAACAATGTAATTATACAGTATATCATACTGACTTTAATCGGAGCTTGAGTTAAGCAAGGAAGGTAAGATCAGGCCCCTGCTCTATAATTTATGTAAGCAAAACATCTTGAAGATCACGGAATCTAAATATTTTTTCATTATTTTCTTCTTTCACCCTTGTCCCACCAATACGAAAAATAAGAAATCCCAAGATTACCATTCTTTCTGCAGAGAGAACCAATTGTATCTTTTAATTTATCTTTTATTTATTATTTCCTTTTTATTAAAAGCTTTATAATTTTGAACACAAAGACACAATCTATTTGTGGATCTGGGCCAAAGTGACAAATAAGGCAAATTATAATCAACACACATACATCACATAGATAAGTACAAAACCCAGAAAGATACAAGCAATATACACACAGAGTGTATGGTTTTCCATGCATTTTATATTTAAACTTATTGAAATGCTGTTATTTTACTGAAAACCACATGAAGGACACATCTGCATTGAAACGCAATAGTGAAAATATGGCTATGTCCAAATTTGTTATAAAACTGTTTCATTTTTAAAAAATCATGATCTTAATCGTGCCTCAGGCCCTCCATGTGTAGCTCTCATCCCTCCCACATGGGAGAAAGGGGTACCATTCACCTCTGCAATACCATCCCTGCTTCCTGAAACCCAGGAATGTGTGGGGGAGTGGAGTAGGCAGGGCTATCCTGAGACTGGCTAAGAGAGATGAACATCATAATCCCACAGATTTTCTCATGGAAAAGCAGTACATAGAGGTGGTCAAAAAAAAATTAGAGCTTCAAAAATGTAAATTTTCAAAATATTTCAATAAAAAAAAATAAAGAAGAAACTTTGAAAAAAATGTTTGTAAAATCCCCCTCCCCCATTGTTGGAACTATACGGCTGGTTGACACTTTGTGACATTTCAAAATGTTGAAAATGCAAAACAAATTCAGAAATATTTGTGCAACATTTTTTCATTTTTTTACTAGCTCTAGCAACATAGATCTAGCCGGAGGCTCTTTTACCTATTTACTTGTAGAAGTGGAGTTAAGGTTGTGGTTGAATAATACTGCCCTGTGGTCCCCAGACTGTTCCTGTATGCAGAAACACCACCAAATGCTGGAAAATAGGTTGAGGAACTATTTCATCCAAACTGTTAAAAAATAAAAACAAATAACTATTACAAACCTGTACCTGTTTTCTGTGCATACTGAAAGCATTTATTTTGTCCGTTTCAGAATACTGTGGGGAAAATGTGCACCACTCAAGAAGATATTGGATATGATTTTGAAGATGATTCAAAAGATAAAACGAAGACACTTAAACCTAATCCAAACATTGATGGCGGATGGGCTTGGATGATTGTCCTTTCTTCCTTCCTTGTACATATACTCATCATGGGGTCACAAATGGCCCTTGGAATACTTAACATGGAATGGCTTGAAGAATTCAGTCAAAGTCGAGGATTGACTGCATGGGTTAGCTCCCTTAGCATGGGTATTACATTGATCGTAGGTATGTTCCAATATAATTATATTGCAAAACTGTATAGGTTTAACGTATAAACCATCTCCCCCCATGCCAAGTATTTTCTTGCAGTATTCAAATATGGTAACTGAGTAGGCCATAGTGTTCTTGGACTGTAGTTTTAAAGTCACGAGGCCAAATTCAGTTGTCTACCATAGCAACTGATTTGGGCTGTGGGGCTAAAAATAGCCCCGTAGACATTCCCACTTGGGTTGGAGTCCAGGCTTCAAGCCCCTCCTTCTGGAACTTGGGCTCCAGGCCGAGCTCTAAGGTCTACGCTGCTACTCTTAGCCCTGCAGCCCAAGCCACGCAAGCCTCAGTCAATTGACCTTGGGTCTAAGGGTATGTCTACACTACGGGATTATTCCGATTTTACAGAAACCATTTTTTAAAACAGATTGTATAAAGTTGAGTGCACGCGGCCACACTAAGCACATTAATTCGGCAGTGTGTGTCCATGTACCGTGGCTAGTGTCAATTTCCGGAGCGTTGCACTGTGGGTAGCTATCCCGTAGCTATCCCGTAGTTCCCGCAGTCTCCCCCGCCCATTGGAATTCTGGGTTGAGATCCCAATGCATGATGGGGCAAAAACAGTGTCACGGGTGATTCTGGGTAAATGTCGTCACTCAATCCTTCCTCCGTGAAAGCAACAGCAGACAATAATTTCGCGCCCCTTTTCACCTGGATTGCCCTGACAGACGCCATAGCATGGCAACCATGGAGCCTGTTTTGCCTTTTGTCACTGTCACCGTATGTGTACTGGATGCTGCTGACAGAGGCGGTACTGCAGTGCTACACAGCAGCATTCATTTGCCTTTGCAAGGTAGCAGAGACGATTACCATCACTATTGCACCGTCTGCCATTGTAAATTGACGATGAGATGATGGTTATCAGTCATTTTGCACTGTTTGCATTTGGAAATTGGCGATGATGGTTATCAATCCTTTTGTACCATCTGCTGCTATCATGGGTGCTCCTGGCTGGCCTCGCTGAGGTCAGCCGGGGGTGCATGGACAAAAATGGGAATGACTCCCTGGGTCATTCCCTTCTTTATGTTTTGTCTAAAAATAGAGTCAGTCCTGCCTAGAATATGGGGCAAGTGTACTAGAGAACCAGAGAGTACAGCCGCTCCATGTCAGAGCCCCAGAGATCCCGCAGAAATGATGAGCTGCATGCCATTCTAGGAGGTGCCCCTGCAACAACCCTACCTGTTGCTTCCCTCCTCCCCCAACCCTCCTGGGCTACCGTGGCAGTGTCCCCCCATTTGTATGATGAAGTAATAAAGAATGCAGGAATAAGAAACACTGACTTTTAGTGAGATAAAATGAAGGGGAGGCAGCCTCCAGCTGCTATGATAGTCCAGGCAGTACAGAATCTTTTCTTTAGACATGAAAGGGGCGGAGCTGATGGAGCTCAGCCCCTAGTTGCTATAATGAGGATGGTTACCAATCCTTTTGTACCATCTGCCAGGAATGACCGGGAGTCATTCCTATTTTTCCCAGGTGCCCCCGGCCGACCTCACCGAGGCCAGCCAGGAGCACTCACAGGCTGATGATGACGATGGCTACCAGTCATTTTGCACCATCTGCCACCGGGAAGGGGATGCTGGTGTTCAGCGCTGCAGCACCCTGTCTATCAGCAGCATGCAGTAGACATAGGGTGACATTGAAAAAAGGTGAGAAATGATTTTTTTCCCTTTTCTTTCGGGGTGGGGGAAGGGTGTAAATTGACGACATACACCCTGAAACACTCGGGAAAATGTTTTTGACCCTTCAGGCATTTGGAGCTCAGCCAAGAATGCAAATGCTTTTCGGAGACTGCGGGGACTGTGGGATAGCTGGAGTCCTCAGTACCCCCTCCCTCCCTCCATGAGCGTCCATTTGATTCTTTGGCTTTCCGTTACGCTTGTCACGCAGCACTGTGCTGAGTCCCTGCTGTGAGATTTTTTCAAATGCTTTGTCATTTCGTATTCTGTAACAGAGCTCTGATAGAACAGATTTGTCTCCCCATACAGCGATCAGATCCAGTATCTCCTGTACAGTCCATGCTGGAGCCCTTTTTGGATTTGGGACTGCATTGCCACCCGTGCTGATCAGAGCTCCACGCTGGGCAAACAGGAAATGAAATTCAAAAGTTCGCAGGGCTTTTCCTGTCTATCTGGCCAGTGCATCCGAGTTCAGATTGCTTTCCAGAGCAGTCACAATGGTGCACTGTGGGATACCACCCGGAGGCCAATACCATCGATTTGCGGCCACACTAACCCTAATCCAACATGGCAATACCGATTTCAGCGCTACTCCTCTCGTCGGGGAGGAGTACAGAAATCGGTTTAAAGAGCCCTTTATATCGATATAAAGGGCCTCATTGTGTGGACGGGTGCAGGGTTAAATCGGTTTAACGCTGCTAAATTCGGTTTAAACGCGTAGTGTAGACCAGGCCTATGACTTGGCACCACAGGCTTTTCTTTGCAGTGTAGACATACCCTGGCATGTGAGCCATGTAGTCAGAGGGAGGCAGAGAGCAGCAGTGAAGCTGGGGGGAAACAACAGTGAGGCGAGGAGGAAGAGCAGTAGGCAGTCATGTAACGTATATCTGAGTGGTGCCAGCTAATTGCCCGGTGGGTTCTGAATCAGTGGGTGCTGAATCAGTTGGCAGAAGGATCAGGAGTGGGAGAAAAATAATAGTCCTTCCAAAAAGCTTGGAGTCTATCTTAGAGTCAACTTGGGAGGTCGAGAGATAAGGCTGGAAGGAACAGAATTAGGGACTGATTCTTCACTATCTGATGCTTTGTGCTGTCATTTACACATATGCAAAGTCTAATACCCACTTTACACAAGTGTAAAAGATAGCACAAGGTGCAAGGCAGTGTAGAATCATATTTAGAGTCTGTCTGAGGTGTGAACAGCCTGCCTGGAAGAGGGGAGGCTTGGAGGAAGATGGAAGAGTCCCTAAAAGACCCCAAAATATTAGTGTAGCCGGGTCCCATTAAGTCTTAGTTCAATCCAGAAAAAATTGGTATATTCTCTGCTCGATGTAAGGTGAAATGTCTGTCAATATTGTTGGAGTTAGGTGTACACATCCTACATGATTAAACTCTGTGCAATCTCAGTTACTTCAGTGGGGTGCCAAGGAGTCCTAGTCAGGGCAGGATTTGACCAAACCCCCCAGAGAGCAAGGTAAATCTTGAATCACGCTAGGACAGTCGACATTTCCCTGTATCTTCCTAATACTCAGAAACTGTAGTTTATTTTTGGTCTTCAAGAATGAAAGGCAAACAAGTAACTAAAATATCTTTTAGTTGAAATATGTTAATCATTAATAATTAACAATGAAGATAATTTGGGATAAAATTAAGTTCCAAAGTCGCAAAGGCTTATAATAGTTAAAATGTCATTAAAATCACTAACACTCTCAGAGCAGCATTCAACCACTTATCCTCTGGGTTTATTTACATATTTCTTTGTCAGAGTTTTACAGACAGGCCTCTTATTTTCAGCTGAGTGGTGGGATGCACCACCTGCCTCTGCAAAAGTTGATACCATCACTAATACTTAAATCAGTGCAGGGAATGCTGCTCTCTGTGCTATTTAAAGGATAGATAGATAGATGTTGACTTTCAGAGATTCTGTACAGTGACTAAACTAATCTAGATTAACAGGGTTGCAGAAGCAATTCCAATCCTTCTCTACCTGCCAGGTGTATTTGTCTGTTGCATGTATGAGCGCCTGAGAGAGCGCTTTCCAGATCTGCACTCCCAGGGATATAAGGTGCCATATTTTGGCTGTTACACAGACCACATTTAGTTGTTCCCCCTTCACCTGAGTGTAAATAGATTATCCTGTAGTACCTGTCACAGGCTCAGTGACACATTTATAAGGGTGGTTAAATAACAGCATCAAATGGGATCAACAGGACAAAGTGCCAAGATAGATTAAACAGAAAGTTCTATGTAATCACATCCATAACAAGCAGTGCAGGGCCATCCACTGAGTCTGAATCACTAACATCAACAGTTTAGGATCAATATTAGAAGACACAGTAGCAATTTAAAAGACTCTGACATCCTGCTGAATCTTATAATTTTGTTAGGTACTCAGGTACCTAGGTAGAATAAAGGCACAATTTTGTTAAATCAAATGCAGGAATCACATTAAAAAAACAAAACGTACATCTCTTAAGCAAAGGAACAGGATGTTTATGTGCAGTAATATCAACCACTGCACAAGATACAAATCTTACTTCATGCCTACTAAATACATAGCAGAGGACATTCTACAAATATGCATGCCCTTGAACGTGACAAAAGACTTATACTGTGGATGTTGTTTTCACTGTACATGGTGGCGTTCCTTTACCATGGTATTTGACAGTGGTTCATAGACTACTGTCATCTGCCTCCTCACTAAGTTTGTTGGGTGTCATGATGCTTGACATTTCTGAAAGTTGATGTGAGGATCAAGGATAGTTTAGAGTGAAACATCTGGGAAATGGATTACATCAATCACAAGTGCTGAGGGATGTATCCTTCAAAGAATGTCCAGAATCAGCTTGATATGTTTGGTTGCTAAATTATGCTCTGTGACTTACCATGGGCAAATCCATGTGAGTAGGCATATAGCTATTCAAATGTGCTGCATTGGCAGTGGAAGTATACTGGGGTGTTGTAGCTGGCAGGCCCTAGATTTAAGTGTCAGGGAGCTATTAAAAGGATGTTCTGGAGGGCTCAAGAGTTTAAAATTAATTTTCCCAGCTGTCCAAAAGAGCCCATCTGTTGATCTTTAAGGCATGGAACAAGGCTCATCTTTTCTCAAGAATTTAGTTAATGGGGAATGGACTGATTATGTTATTAAATTCTATACATGCATCTAAGTCATAATAGAATACATTTTATATATCAGTAAATACATAAATAAATAAAAGTATATCTGCCTCTCCAGAGGCTGTGAAATAGCAACAAATCAAACTAAGGGGTGGATCTTTACTGTAAGATTTGGCCTTCATTTTCACAAATTTTGAGACAGCACAGTGTTTCTCAGCTGTACTGGATAAAAGGTTTCATTTCAGCTGGATCATCGCACCTCTGTGAGAGAGAAAGCCAATGTGAATGTGGTCCCTGAGTTGAGGAAATCCTTCTTTAGAGCATGGAAGCAGACATTTTCACATTGCAACAGACAAATTAGTTGGTCTTCTGCTTAACTCACACCTTGCCTAATGAATCCCTGAGGAATGTAGATTCAGTGGCTAGAATCTTGATTCCACCTGAGAGTACAGTGTGGGGGGAGGGGAATACTGCAGTTAGAGGGAGGCAGTCACGGTTCCCTCATCCCAGAGAAGCAGCGGTTGGGGAGAGTAGCTGGGTCAGGGAAGCAGCTACACCATTACTGGGGACTTTCCTCTAGCAGAGAATTAAACTGCTGAGGGGGAATTCTTTGCTGACCGTTTTTCGTTAATTTGGTTGCAGCAGCATGAAGTGGATTTAGGAGCAGGATTCTGTGGTCTACTAAGCATTTGCATTATCATAAGCCACTGCAGATGAAATAAAGAACTTTGAATTCAGGTATTGGCAGAGTTATTAGCCAAGGGCCTCAAGGGGTTAACTGAATGACATTTTTGAGGGCCTAAAGGGGTTAACAGGAAAAAATAATCCTTTTAATTGCATTTAACAATTTCAATTAAACTGTTTCATATTTTGTTTGAAAATGATAGTTAAGGCTTTTAATAAGTTTCACAGTAAGGGCTTTACACAAACCTTTTAGCAAATTCTTCTTCATGTTCTGTGACAGGTCCTTTCATTGGTTTATTCATTAACACATGTGGGTGCCGCAAGACAGCAATAATTGGCGGGATCTTGAATGCCCTAGGCTGGGTATTGAGTGCCTATGCCTCAAATGTACATTACCTCTTCATTACATTTGGCGTGACAGCTGGTAAGCAAATATTTATATTTGGAAATGCTTTTAAATAGTGTCAGTGTCTTCTGGCAGTCCATTCGCTGAGAACATGAGAGAAGCTAAGATTGTTCTTGGGTCATTTTAATATTTGATTTTTTAAAAACTTCTGATAAAGTGATTTTAGGTGGGGAAATGCCATTTAACAATTTTTCGTTTAGTTTATTCTGCTTGCACAGTCAAACTAATGTTATTGTGCTATGGTTTTAGACATAATAGGCAAGGTTCTGCTCTCACTTTGAGGTCAGTGGAGTTATTCCAAATTAATACTGATGCATGTGATAGATTGTAGTCCAATGGGCCTGATTTTTATTCCACACCATTTTTACATTAGTGTAACTCCATTGTCTAACAGAATTATACTAGTGAAAGTGAGAGCACCATCAGATCAAATGGCTATTTTTGTCATGCAAGTTCTATCATACAGCATGTGAAGATGTTTTGTCAGTGGTGGGATGGCATAGAGGTCACCCAGCCATGCCACCTTTCAGTCAGGGATGGCACCACAGGCTGGTCCTGCCTTGGTTTATAAACAAGTCCAGAAAGACCTTTTTTAGTCAGAGGGCACCCCCTCTTCCAAGGGTCTCATTTAATTAGTAACAGTCATAAGCATAACTAGGACCTTACTCAGATACAGCGGAGGCATTTGTCATCTCAGACTCAGTCCAGCTAGTTCCTTCCTTCAAGATACTCTTCCTTCCTGTGCCTGGAAAGAGTTTCTTATTTTGTTCTGCAACCTTTCCCGGTTCCTTCTTTGGAGTCCTCCTTTTCTGTGCTTCTTTAAGCAGGAGTCCCCAACTTGGAACTACGCTGTATTTTTCCTCCTTCACTCTCTCCTTAAACTGAAGTTCCTCCCCAGATCCCCTCTCTGAAAGTGAGTTATTTTAACAAATCGTCTAGTCCTTCTTAAGGTGGAGCCCTCAGTTCTTCTCTCTGGAGCTGAGTTGTGGGTTAGTCAGCTGTAGGGCCTTTGCCAGCTTCTCCCTCAGCTGGCACTTTCCCTTCATTAGCCCTCTAGGTGCTTCACAGATCAGCCTTTCCCTGCTGATATCTCCCGGTCTGCTCTGACATGAGGGAGGAGACTACTTTTATGCTGGTTCCCTTCCCCCAGTTTATCTGCAATTTGTTGGGGGACAGGGGATCTCTGCCCCACCCTCTCTGAAGGACTCCTGGTCCTAGGCTCTTAAAGAGACAGTGATGGGATTTCCTACCAAGCGCCACTCATATCTATCTATCTGTCTATAACACAGACACACTTTATATCTATAGATATATCTATATCTAAATGGGCTGACCTCTAGGCACAACTGCCTTTAAAGGGCAGACACAGCGCTATCACAAAGCTTCCCCCTCAAGAGCCAATCTATATCCAAAATGTAGACTCGATCAAAGTTATCATTTAGCCATGTTCCCCAGACAGGGAGGCACTTTTTGTTTAGCTGCTACCAGAAAGACAACCAGTATACTTGGCAATATCTTTATCATGGGAACCGTCCTTGGCAATAGCCTTATCTTCATCAGAAAAATTTAAGTAACCAGGATCTGAGGTTCTCTCTGTTGTAGGTAGCCCATAGTGTGCACGTGGTCATCCATAGTCCATGGCATGTCATAATTTACACCACGCACCTAGATGGCAGGATCTCTTTGCCACCTCCTGTCTTGTTAACAGAACTGGTATTTCACCACAAATAAACTTTTCTGTGGTAGTGGTCTCCTGAACTTCTGGAGACGAGTCTCCCTGGATGCACACATCCAAGTTAAGGATATCTCTGTTCAGGTTCAGATCCCTTTCAGGATTTCCGGAAATCAGCGATTGCAGTGTTTTGCCCACAGCTTATAATATCTCACTTAGCAACACCCACTTCTGTTCTTTCTTCAGCCACACTATTTTATGGATGATATTCAATATGTGAAAATCACCTTTATCTTCCTCTTTCTTTGGAGTAAAGTATCAGAGGGGTAGCCATATTAGTCTGGATCTGTAAAAGCAGCAAAGAGTCCTGTGGCACCTTATAGACTAATAGACGTATTGGAGCATGAGCTTTCGTGGATGCATCCGACGAAGTGGGTATTCACCCTCGGAAGCTCATGCTCCAATACATCTGTTAGTCTATAAGGTGCAACAGGACTCTTTGCTGCTTTCTTTGGAGTAGAGCTCTTTGGTTTTTTTTTAGCAAGGGTGTGGTTGTGGCTTTACCTTGTAGCTTTGTCACTGTCCCATGTCTTTGGACCTATGGCCAGGCAGCTCTTAGCTTCAATCAGCTGAGAGTACCTCCTGGCTCAGTCCATCTTTTTGTTGTAGTGGCATCACCCAGCATGATTCCAGTTCTTTTCACAAGGTGGTCACTTCAGCCTAGAGGCTCTCCAGCTCTTTATCTTTAGCCAAATTGGACTTCAAGCCTGGTTGCACCTTAAGTTCTGGAGCTTAGTCAGTCCCTTCTGCATCAACAAACACTACTATTTCTCAGTGTCTTTTTCAAGTCTGGGATGAGCCAGCTTCTGTTCTTGCTGTATATTTGTGCTAAGATTCTTTTGCTTTCTGGGAAGAGAAACTAACTCGGAAAACCTCCCTAATCTTGATAAAAAAGTCGCAGTTAAAAGAAGGGACCAATATGAACTGCAGAAAATCTATGACCCAGAAAACTTCTGTGCTTCCCAAATTTGATGCTAGACAGAGGACCAGATTGTACTTCAATTAGACTCTTTTAACCAAGCCTAATCTCAAAAGCATCTCAGAAGTGTAACTGCAAACTGAATTTGACATCGTGTTTTCATTGTTGTCTCAAGACAGAAAAGAGTATTACCGGTAGATTTTTTTTAAAAGAGCTGAGTGAAATTTGGAACTTTTGTCCAGTGAGAAATTCTAACATTTCAGCATTTGTTTTTGTTCCAAATTGGGATGAAAAATTGAAATTAGGAATTTTTTCATGTAACAATCCATGACATTTTTTTGTCTGTTTCAAAATTTTTGATCAAAATGAAACATTTTGACATCCCCAAATCAAAATGTTTCATTTCAGTTTAGTGAGCTGACTTGAAACACTTTGCTTTGAATCAGTTCAATATTAAAATGCATTTTCCCATAGTGGCACATTGCCTTATGGGAGTTGTAGTTCAGAAGCATGATGCCCTCATTCTCCCTAATGGCCAGACTTCATCTCCCATAATGTACCAATGGTCACAACAGACATGTGACTTCCACGATGCTTGGCTAGAGGCAAAAGTCACATTACACTATGGGACATGTAGTCCTCTAGGGAGCCTGTCCTGTAGGAGAGATTGAGGGCCTGAACTACAACTCCCATGATGCAATGTGCTGATAGAGAATTGCAGTTTAAAATTTTCCAGGTCAGTTCAAAATACAAGTCTCCTGATTCTGATCAAACCAACCCAAAATGAAATATTTCATTTAGATTTTCCCAGCAGAAAATCAAATTTTTTTTAACAAACTTAAATTTCATTTTCTGTGGAACAATCATTCTGACGGAAAATTCTCAACTGGCTCTAATTTTTTATTATTATTATTTATTTGTTGATACATAGTTTGAAAAAAAGCAATGGAACTGACTGACCAGATATAGGGCCTGATCCTACAGTTCTTGTGAAGTCAACCCTCCCTTTGGTTACTACAGGAGTTTTGCCTGTGTAAAAGCTCCTTGATTTGGCCATGTAATGTAACTGGTATACCATGAACTACATTCAACCCTGGTGTAACTTTACGAGATGCAGCCAAACCTTTTTACCATACCACATAATTTCTCTTGCTCTTTCTCAGAAAATGACATAGGGCTGTCAGTTAACCATTTACACTTTTAATGAGCACAGTAGAAGAATATAAATTAGTATATGCATATCCATTGAAATGAAGGAATTGTAGCAAGCCTAAGGGATGACTAAACTTACAAAAGAAGCATTTGGTGATATGCTGAGGGTGAGGACTACATCTTTACAGCATTATACCATAAGCAAAAATCCTTTATGTACAAAAAAAGTCTCTATTTGCATAGATAGAGGAAGAACATAAGCCTTTGTTGAGCAATGGCTTTAGTACACCAAAGGTATCAGGAGGATGCCAGTGGTGATGAAGTTTCTTGTAGAGAACTGGCGGCTGCTGGCCTGCCTCCCCAGAACAGGATGGAATGACACCACACCCAGAATCTGGTTCAGGCTCTTTTCCCCAGGGCTTTAGCTTTATTATTTCTACAGAAAGCTAGCACAGCACATCAATCATCCCCACCTCTTACTCCAGAGTTTTCTACAGAGGCCTACTGCTCCCTGCAGGTTTCCACTCTGTAGGACACCTGCCTGAGAATTATTTGCAAACCCTCCTCTTCCTCCTTACTCCCAAATCCAGGGGCTTCCTACCAGAGCCTTCTTGCTTCTGGAAGCTCTTGCCTCAGTTCTCCTACCAGCTCTCTGCCTGGGAATTACGCTGCTCTAGAGACCAAACTGCTTCCTATAGGTTCTCTTTTAGTTTCACAACTGTCTCCCTGGCTTTCATAATCATCACCTGATCCCTAGCTTTTCAGTCTCAGCTGGGAGGTAGCTGAGTCATCACAGATGAGTCTGGGCCCAACTCCCCTTAAGGGGTCAGCCGCCCTGTGACAAGGACTATCTTTCCAAACTCATTAAGACATGTAAGGTCTGACATAACTTAGTCACATATTGTAGATTGTTGTAACTTCTCAGATGGTCTGAGCTTTTAACATACTGGTTATCTGTCACAAACTAGAGTACCTCTAATCCCAGAATCCCTCATCAAAAGGTAGTTAATTCACAGCTGTGAGACAGGATGGCAGAAATCTCTGCAAGGAATAATTAAGGAACAATTTTTGTGTTTCTTATCCGAGCAACACTTCCATTGAAGAGGCTCTGGATGTAATGCCTCTAGAAAAATGTGTTTGCAACATGAAGCAAGGTGTAGTTCAGGCTCTCACTGAGCTCAACTGGTGGAAAAAAGATTTGATGTTTGGTCTTTCCCAAAAGGATAAATCAGAAACTACAAGTTGTGTGGAAAAAGCCAAGAGTGATGAATATGGAAAGAAATCTTTTTGGAAATTCTGGTGAGATCTAAATGAAGTTCCCTGCCCCCAAAAAATCCTTTAAAGAAATTTCCACAAAATCTGCAGCATTTCTGTAAATAATTTTCTTCTGCTTTTCTATTCTACTTGGTATCATTTTATTGATTCTATTAGAGATCACAATGATATCAAAACATTGATGTATAATTAACTCTCATCAGGGCAGGGAGCCTTGCCTGTATGACTCTTTCCTTATATCTGGAGTACCCTTAGGTATAAAGGAATCAGTTCTCTCTTTTTTTCATCCTGTCCAAGGAAACCAGACCAAAACTATTGAACTGCAAAATGTAATATGTAGAAATAAATAGCTAACATGAAAACTGTATCTGTGTTCTCTAGAGAAATCTGACTGGAGGTTTCAAATGAGATTGAGAAGAACTGGGACACTATCAGTGGAGTAATTCTGGTACAAAATTGGGATCAGGGAGATGTCAGGGATATTCCCCTGCAATGCCATGAGACCTCCCTTCACTGCAACACCAAAAAAGGTTCCCACACTTGTTGTTTTCTCTCCATTGCCCTTAAAAAAGGCCCCCAGCACACACTTACCTTGGCCTCCTACCAGCGGTGCAGTTTTTGACTGGCTCCCATCCTGCGCTGTAGTGTTCAGGCGGCTCATTGCATGCCCACCCTCCTGCTAATGCTGGGGTTCTCAAACTGGGGGTTGGGACCCCTCAGGGGGTCACAAGGTTCTTACATGGGGGGTTGCAAACCCCAAGCCCCGCTTTGCCTCCAGCATTTATAATGGTGTTCAATATATAAAAAGTGATTTTAATTTATAAGAAGGGGTCACACTCTGAGGCTTTCAATGTGAAAGGGGTCACCAGTATAAAACTTTGAGAACCATTGTGCTAACGCCATCAGTTTATTTTTTTTCTCTTGCCAACTCCTCTTGATGTACGGTCTTCCTAGACACCCCCCCGCCCCATTTCCAACAAACTCCTAGAATGTCTTCTCCTCAACTCCCAGGCTCATCTCCATGAATCTCCCCCGTCTCTCCCATCTTTCTCTCCAGACTCATTCTAACCCTCTCAACTCAAAGCCCCTTATTCTCTCTTCCCCAAACTGCCTCTCGCCCCAGGCTCTTTCACCTCCTCCACATCCTTCCAGCTTCTTGTCCCTTTCCCAAAATATCCCTCTTGGTTTCCCCTATGTCCTCTCCAGTGCCTGTGCACCCCAACAGCTGTCCCCCCTTTGTCCTGGCCCCAGAACCCCCATAGCTGTGTCCCCTGGTTTTGGCCTAAGGGAGGGGAATAGAAGGAGCCACACCCATTCAGCTCCTCAGTCCCTCATAAGTGGAGGGGAAGGGCCCATATAAGGATCCTGCCATGCCTGTCCAGCAATGGGAGAAGGGGGGACAGAGAGCCCTCTGTTGGCAGGAGGGTACTATTACAGCTGCCACGCTGCCTCAAGCCCTATCTATTAGCTGATGTGGTAATACCTTTTATTCTTAGCTTCTCCTCTCTGTCCTCTCCCCTACGCAGCCAACAAAAATCAGGGGACAGAGAGGGGACAAAGGGAATGGCATTGTCAGCCCCCTCCCTCACAGCCTGAAAGTGAAGGGGAGATGTTCCCCTCTGCCATCTCCTATGATTACACCTATGTATACTGTGTTGCATGCAGTGTTGCAATGGGCTTTGGATCATGTATCAAAAGCAGCCCATGGAGTTATAAAATGTGTCCTACAGTCACCCCCCCACACACACACACACACCCTGCAGTTGCAAAGTGAGGAAAAACTGACTAGCTGCAGTTAACTTAAAAAGCAAGCAATTTCTATTTTCTGTCAAATAAGATACAGGTATAAGCAAATATTATGGCTGTGTGCATATACAATTAAAAATGAAAATCTATGTACATTTATTCCCATGTCTACCACTGACTTGCTGCATAACCTTGGGCAAGTTACTTGGGACCTGATTTTCAGAAGTGCTGAGCGCGCACAGCTCCTGATGATGTCATATTGATACATGACTGCTCAACACCTCTGAAAATATCTACAGCCATTAGCCTCAATATGGCTTGGTTTTTCTATATGTAAAATGGGACAATACCTACTTTTCAGGGATTAATTAATTTGTGTTTGGAAAGTACTATGAATATTGGATTGAAGTAAATGATAAATGCAAAGTATTTATTTATTATATTTATATAGAAAGTAGGTATAGCCCTTGTATTACTGGTATGTTGCTAATGTGGCTCTCGCTGCTGCAGAGTTTGGGCATCTCTGCTGTATACCTTGCTAAATCTGGATGATTTCAGTAGAGTAGCATGTGATGTTTTTATTTTCACAGGTGTTGGGAGTGGCATGGTTTACCTTCCTGCAGTGGTCATGGTAGGACGGTATTTTCAGAAGAGAAGAGCACTAGCTCAGGGACTTAGTACCACTGGAACAGGGTTTGGAACATTTCTAATGACTGTTTTACTGAAGTATCTGTGTAAGGAATTTGGATGGAGGAATGCAATGTTCATCCAGGGTGCTGTGTCTCTGAACCTGTGTGTTTGCGGAGCACTCATGAGGCCGCTTTCTTCCAAGAAGGATGCCAATGAAAAGGGTGTTGAGAGAAACAATAGTGAAGATTATCATGCAAAAGCTCTGTTCCACTCTGCAAAGCCCATAAAATCGAATGGGGTAGTACATGAAGAGCAAGAGGAAAAAGAAGGGCCAGCTAATGTCAAAGTGCTTGATAATGGGACAATGGAGTGCAAAGGTAAAAGCAGACATGGAAAGAATTTGTATGCTCTTTGCATTCTTAAGAGAGCGAGCCAGCTGACTGTTACAATCAAGAATGGGTTTGGAACATGGTACTCCAGCTACTTTGGGGCTGCATCACTTTTTACCAATAGAGTATTTGTGGCCTTTGTGTTTTGGGCATTGTTTGCATACAGCAGCTTTGTTATTCCTTTTATTCATCTTCCAGAAATTGTCAAACAGTATAATTTATCCACACAGAATGATGTGTTTCCTTTGACCTCGATTATAGCTATAGTTCATATATTTGGTAAGGTGATCCTTGGAATCATCTCTGATTTACCCTGCAACAGTACTTGGAATGTCTTCCTGATAGCTAACTTTACTCTTGTCATCTGTATTCTTATTTTGCCATTAATGCATACATATATTGGCCTGGCAATGGTTTGTGCCCTAATAGGATTTTCCAGTGGGTATTTTTCTCTAATGCCTGTTGTGACTGAAGATTTAGTGGGGATAGAGCACCTTGCAAATGCTTACGGCATCATCATTTGTGCTAATGGGATATCTGCACTGCTAGGACCACCGTTTGCAGGTAAATAGTTCAAGTTTCAAATCAACATACGTATCTGTGACTATATCTGAATTATTATATACTTGTGATATTATAATAATGCGGATAAAAAAATTACAGCAGCTCCCGCTCTGATTAATGTTCCATTTTACATATATGTGTTTACAGAATACATTCCCCACCCTCAGTACAAACTCCATCCTTGCAAGTCATTCGAGCTCTGTTACAAACTGTCATTTTTATGGTACATTGTTTAATATAATTGTATATACACATTTTCTAGCGTAGAAAGGGTTAACATATTTACTTCTCTGTTTTGTGTATCAGAGTTTACACCTGCCGTGTGCATATTTCCAGATGAGAAATCTGCTGTAGTAGGGGTTGCCACTGTGCATCAAGGGAGGGAGATTTCATCGTGGGGGAGCACAGACTGGTTTGTACCATCACCTTCTATGGTGGGTCCACCAGGTAGATTTAAATTGTGTTTGTGCTCCAGCAGCATAGGCTCATCAACAGCTGCCTTGGCTTTGCCTGATTATCAGACAACACTGTCCAATATTGGGACTGTTCTGCATGCTCCTCCCTCGCCCCTGGGAGAAGTGAAGTTGCAGGCATTGCTACAGCTCTCCTCAAATGAACTTGGAGGGAATCAAGCCCCTTTATTGTAAGTTATCCATTACAAAGGAATGTGGAGGCAGATGTCAAAATACTCCCTAAAAATAATACTTTGGCCCAGACTGTGACTGTCTTTTTTGGGTGCATGAGTCAGAAGAAAGCAATAAGGTGCAATGGGTCATCTTCAGTCGGGGATAACATGGTCACTGAGCTGGGCTAGAGCCAATACCAGTATTGGGAGAGCTATAGTCCCTCTCTCTTTCTCTGTACCTGTCAGCAGTGCTGGAATGATGTAGACGAGAGCACATGCTGAATCCTTTCAAAGGGTAGCAAAACTACAACTCTACTGTGCATTCTCCCAAACCCTGTCAACCAGCATTGATCCCAGTAAGAGTTAACATGCCCATGTCTCAGGGGAGAATTTGGCCTTTAATTAAAAAAAAAAAAAAGATACAGTGATTGCTCTAAAACAGCTAGCCCTTCTGCTTTTATATTATGAACCAATGTGGATAACATGGTAACAGGAGTTTATTTTGTGTTTCAAAGCTTTTGAAACAATCTGAATGCAGAATTGAATTGCATCAGTCAAGGAATTGAGGTTGATGTATGGGTTGTCACCGTGCTAAACTCATACTTCTTGAGAAAGATCTTAGAAGGACTTTATCTCTATGTGGGTTCTTAAAAACCTTGTTTTCCTTGAACAAGAAATGTGCACAGCTCATTGAAATGTGCTTGTACAAACAGCAGTTGGAACAGTGTCCTGACTTAACCTGCCTGGCACAGATGTGGTATCAAGAATTCCAAAGAGGAAATAGTGAGGCGATAGCGAAGAGTAAGTGAAGCAACAGCTGGCTTTAAGTTCCCATGTTATTTTAGCTCAGACCTGATAGATGCTGATTGTGGCAGGTATATAATTTTGGGGCCAGCATTGGTTAGCGTCTGCAAATTTGAGCCCTGCTTCATTCTAAACTTTCAGTGGAGAGAGTGAAGCTATTTTTAGAGATTGTTCAATATAGAAAACATATTTCATTCCAAGTTTTTAGGTGATCTACCACAATCTTAATATTGTTAAGTAATATTGTTATTTATTACTTGAACTCAGAACACCAGGATGTGAAGATATACAGAACAAGTTCTTCTATGTTTTCTAAAATATCTCTTTTCAGTAAAACTGCAGCATTTAAAGCCATTTCTCATTGGAACATGTCTGCCAGAAGACTTGCTTGTGTTGATCCTGGGCAGAATTTTAATAATTTAAACTCAATTTCTCCTATTCTAGAGGCCCATGTTCCATAGGAGCCAGCATATCCCCAACGCAGGGTGGTGTTAGCCACAAATGTGTATGGTCAGAGCTGCACTGGCAGTTGTTCCATAATTGTCCTTTATGGGGTTTCCTCAGAAGCATCTATATTCTGGCCACTGTCTGGGAGAGGATATGGAGCAGATGGAAAATTGATCTAACCTAACAGTACAAATCCTATGTATTGATTCAGTGCATCTCTTCAGAAGTATCTGTTAGCAGCATTCCTATGAGCTCTGGCCACAAACTAAAGCTTCCCCCAGTAGAAGACTTGAGGGAGTTACACAGGGTCCAATCCTAAAACTTCCAGAATCTCAAGGAATACAAGCCCAAATCCCAGTTTATTAACAGTAACAGAGGGAAACAAATTAAAACAAACAAACAAAAACCAGGCAAATCCCATACTCTACTCTTTTGTTAGGCTCTTTAGTACAGGCCATTGCTTAACAAGAGCTTGCCGCACACTGATTTCCCCTAACATCTCTCTTAAGCTTAAACTAGTTGCTGAATGGTTGGGCTCTCATGGGGTATGTCAGCTGGGCCAAATAATCCACCATCTAGGCCAACTGCTCATACAACCAATAAAATTGTTGCATGCAAATTAGCTATAACGTACGGGTGGTGATTGGTTAAGTTTAGGGTGACCAGATGGGATGAAGAAAATATCAGGACACATGTGTGGGGGGGAAGTCCCGCCGGTGGAGACAAAAAAAAAGCGCGGAGTCCCGGAGTCCCGCCGGCAGAGGGGAAAAAAAAAAGGCAGAGTCCTGCCGGTGGAACAAAACAAAACAAAAAAAACAGGAGTGCGAAATATAGGGACAAATTGCATCCCAACCAAACATCGATCGGGATGCAGGACAAACGCCTAAAAATTGGGACAGTCCCGATTTTATCGGGATGTCTGGTCACCCTAGTTAAGTTACCTCTGCTATCATAATGGTCTAGACTCTTGGTATGGCATAGATACATGCCTTGCTGTCACACAGGTGTAATTTGTAATTTGTATCCTAACCACAAGCATTTAACACCCACAAGTTCAATTGCCATTGGTAGTAGGTATCAGTAAGGGGTAATGGCAGGACCGGCTCTAGGCACCAGCAAACCAAGCACATGCTTAGGGCAGCACAATTTCAGGGGCAGCATTCCGGCCACCTTTTTTTTGTGCTCTTGGAATTTGTTTTATTTTTTATTTTTTGCTTGGAGCGGCAAAAAACCAAGAGCTGGCCCTGGGTAATGGATGATTCCTTGCACCAACTTTTATTAACCTGGCCCCATGATTGACTCACTCAAGAACATAAGACTTGAGTAGTGTAATGTTTTCAATTTACTTTAATTTTTTTTTCTTTTCAATAGTCTTATGATATAATTAACCAAAATTAAATGTTTGCATTCAATACCAGAGAGTAGTTTCATTACATAAACATTTATTGTGTAACTAGTATTAAATGCGACATATATTACATAAGGTTATTTTCTTGAAGGCGGGAAATGATATTATTTCCAACATTTGGTCTAAATAATGTACAGATCAAGAGTCTTAGTCTTGAAAAATTGTCTCATACTATTCCACAGAAACGGTATCTTCCTGTGGGAACAGTGACAGTACTTTGCATGTTATATAGAGTATTTCATCAGAAGATTTGACTATGTTTTACAAATATTAATTAGTTATCACAGCTACCCAGTGATTTGGGTAAGTATTTTTTACCCATTTTACATTTGGGTAAACTAAGCCACAGAAGAATTTATTGAATGCACAAGATCACACAATGAGTCAGTGGCACAACTGGGAATAGGACCCAGGACTCTTCTTTAATTAGTAGACAATACTCTCTCCCATGGAAAATAGAGAAGATGGTGGACTGTACTTTTTCCTCTTTGTCCCAGTACATTTTATGCTTTGTTAATTCAGCTGTTTTTTCCCTCATGAACAAAGTTAACCTCTTAATTGTGCAATATGCTGGGCATAATTCCAAGCTGCGAAATAGAGGAAGAAGGGTGTCAGCAGTGAACAGAGCAAACCAAAAGGGGAGAAGAGGAGATACCTATGCAGTTATACATAAGGCAAATTTGTGAAGTCATATTTGAAAGAGATTGTAAAAGTTACAGCAGCCCAAGTAAAAGGGTCACACATTCTGACAACTTACATGCGTGTTTACGCCATAATTAATTAATTCTCATTGAGCTAATTGGGAATTTTATATGACTGAAGACTGCAGGATTGGGCTCTTCATGACTTGGGCTCAATTGTATCTTCAACCAATCATATGCAACACCAATTAGAACGAATTCTATGGTCCTTGTTAAGACAAAACTCCCGTAAACTTCAGAGGGAGTTCCATCTATGCAATGACTGTCGGATTGGGCCTATTTACTTCACTGGGAATTTTATACATGTATTCAAGTGCCTATGTTGGCCCTCTGTATTTAGTACCAACTCCATCACCTACATATACCGTAGCTGGGTTAAATAAAATAAACTGGGTAAAATTCACCCTGTGCACAGTGCTAGCATGAGTCCTATGTGTAAGTTAAACCTTCATGCTTCCCTTTGCACAGAGGTGAATTTCACCCAGAGAGTTTTTCTGGACTACTGAGTTAGCAGTCCTGACAGAATAGATTTTTTCTATTTAAAATTATTTCCTTCACTTTTTCTTTATTATAATCAGAATTTTAAAAAAACAACATGCAGAAGTGGCAGGGACAATATGGGTCAGAGAAAGAAGAACAATTAAATAGGGTTAGCCAAGTCAGCCCCCTTTGTACTCAGAGGGACGTTAGAAGCAATTTGCTTTATTCCTTTCTCTAGCTGCTGGTATAGGATTTATATTTGTTGTCTGGGCTGGAGTTGACGAAGATTGGAGAAACAGAAGCATTCAGAATTTGGTGATCTAGCTTTGCTATTGGGATTTATGTACCAAACAAGGATCAAAATCATACATGAAAGAAATCTGAATAAAACAGGTGGTCTGAGTTACAGACTTTAGCAAATGAGCAGTGTAGGGTCTTCAGATACATGTATCACACATCCAGAGACTTATGGGAGCCTAGGACTAATTTAGTCTATGGGAATTTTGAATTTTTGAGTCATTCACTATCTGTGACTTGTTCTAGAGCTTGGATGGAGGACTGAAAACATCTCCATTTACTATTTACATAGTTAGGATGGTATAGCAGATTGAATAGGAGCTCCTAAAGTCTAATACCACCTGTGCAACTCACTCACTGTATGGCTTGCGGTAATTACTTACTATGTAAGTTTCCCATGTGTAAACTGGGATAGTAATACTGATCTTTCAATATATGGCCTGATTCTCCACTGCCTTGTACCTTGTATAACCATTTATACCTTTGCAAATGTGAATGTAAAACAGTCATTCTGATTTAGCAGCATTTTACATCGATTTTCCACAGGTGTAAATGACTATACCAGGTGCAAAATAGTGGAAAATCAAGCCTGTAAAGTGCTTTGTAAATGTTAAATATTAAATTAAATACTAAATATAAGTCGAGCAAGATCCTTGCAATGTAAGTCAGTGTAGCTCCACTGAAGTCAATGAAACTATGCTGATTTATACCAGCTGAGGATCAGAGTGTTCCCCAGTGCCTCTGTAGTACAACAACATGTTTTTAAGTTTACTTACAGTTAACACATTCATTGACAAAACTGATCTTTTCACAGTTTGCTATTCTTTATTCCAAGAAAGGAGGCTGGATACAGTTATTATTAGTAGTAGTAATTTGATTACATTTTTCTAGTTATGTAAAAACATTGGCAAAAACAAGACTGGATAAAGGCAGGAAGATTCCAAGTGGAGGATTTATAGAATCTATAAACATAGGCTGCTCCACTTGGAATCTTCCTGCCAGACTTCTAAGATGGACCCTTGTTTTCACCCACACCCGAGTCCTGGCTCTTTCTGGTAAGTAGGTAGCCCAGTCCAAACTCCCATTCAACCTTGTGCTGCATTCCTCTGTGTCACTCGTGTTTTCTGGCCCAGGATCCCAAAGATTCTGCCTTAAGCTTCCCAAAATGTTTTGAAAGTCCTAACTTCCTATATCTCACTTCAAATGTATTTCTCCCTTATGGAGAGGACCATCAAAAGGCCTGTGCATATCTGAAACCCCAATTTTGAGGATTTAAATGGGATATAAGTGATGCATAGGCCATGGGTTGGCTTTCTGCACAGGACTGAATAAACCACTGATTTTTGTTAGTTCATTTCAATTTTTATTGTCTAGCGATGGAGACAATTTCCACTTTTTTTTTTCCAGAAAATTTTTTGACTTGAATTAAGTGTCACATAATAGGATGCATTCATGAGATAAATATGCAGTTTTTTTTAACATTCCTGTTTTATGTTTCTCTGATATGCTCTCTACTGAAAACTATCTTGTCCTTGTTTTGCAGGTTGGATCTATGACATCACACAAAAATATGATTTTTCTTTTTACATTTGCGGTTTGCTTTACATGGTAGGAATAATCGTTTTACTCATCCAACCTTGTATTCAAAAGAAACAATCAAAAGACCAACCCATTGATAACACAAAAGTATAGTTCAATTTATGGAATGTTTTGAAAAGTATGTATTAGGTTCATGTCTCTGTTATATAGCAGTATAAAACTGTTATTCTTATAAGACCAACTGCATTGAAGAGTATCACAGTGAATAATGAATGAGCTGCAAAGTGCTGATATTAAATAATTAGTGCTTGTAAAAGCAAGTTTACTGTCACACTTACGATTCTTGGCTTTAGAACTCTCTCTTTAACAAATACAGATGTTAAGAGCTTTCCAGATGCAATATCACTATTATTATATTTAGTCAGTGGTTGAAACATTAGTTCTGTTTCTTAACTCGTACAACAGTTTTACACTGATGAAACTATTGACTGCAATGCAGTTACTGCTGATTTACACAAGTGTGAGAAAAGAATCAGGCCTCACATGAATACTTTCCTACTCTATATTCCAGCTGATCAGAAATGTGTTGTTGAGCACAAGAAAATGGTTACATTTCTCATCCAGGTACGCACGTGTGTCACTACAATACTAATAATAATTCAAGACCACACATAATTTAATATATTTAAAAGAATGTTTCTGTGATATAAAAATGAAAATTTATTATATTTTTCTGAAAGCACTCTCCAGTCCAAGGAACTCTTTTTGACGTTTTGATTGCAGAACAAATTATCCATTCTCAGCTCATAAGATAAATGATAAATGAGATACTTAAATATATTCTGATACCAAACAGCACTGAAGTAAAACAAACAAAACAACAAAAACTGGGGAAGGATGGGGAATATAAATGGGATTCTTCAGCAGAAAGGATAGGCAGCAAAACTAGATGATTTATTGCAAGAGTCTATTAGAAAAGTTAATACATACAGGTAGAGTTTATGGGCCTCCCAGTTCTGATCTCAGTGCAGCCAGAGTCAACTTCAGTAGTTACTCCTGATTTACTGTGCAACTGAGAACAAAATCTGCCCCTTCCTATGATTCTAATTTCGTTTGCATTAGTTTCATACCTGTAACTAGATTGGGCCAGACCCAATATATACTGGCATAGGTCCATTGACATCAGTGGAGTTATTCCTGATTTACATCAGTGTGAGAGCAAAATCAGGTCCTATGTGCTTAGAGCAAGGCTTTGGAAGACTGAACTTGGCCCTACTCTGGTTGCATTTTATTACCATACAGAAAGGGCATGTCTACACTACGGGGGAAAGTTGATCTATGCGCTGCAATTTGAGTTATGTTAGTAGCTTAGATCTACTTATCACAGGGTCCACACTAGGCTATGTCGACGGGAGATGCTCTCCTGTCAACTCCCCTTACTCTTCTCATTACGGGAGAGCGATCTGTGGTCAATTTAGCGGGTCTTCACTAGACCCGCTAAATCGACCCCCGGTGGCTCAATCGCCGCAGCGTCAATCCACTGGAAAGTGGAGACAAGCCCAAAAAATTTTCCTATGTGCAGAACAACCCATTTAATAACTTCCTCTAGCTGATTTGTTGTAAGAGATGTCTGAGATCTGAGACAGCTACCAATATTCTGTTATGGCATGTCCAGTTTCCTAAGCCTGATACTTTGCAGGTGAAACATCTTACCAAGGATTTCTCAGACTGGAGGATGCTTCCAGAAAAAGTTTGAAGTTCCTGGCTACCTTACTTGTTTACACAGTCTATAATTGTAAAACATTTGTATTGCAATCCTTCCTCAGTAATTCATTGTTTAACCTGAATAACCAATTTCTCAGGGATAGAACTTGAGAACATTGGGTGAAGCTGGCCAAAAGTATGTATTTAGTTTTAGAAACAATTGCATGGAAGACAGCATATGATATTTTATTGAAATTTATTTCAACACAAATGTTATTAAATTATGACTAACTGTGTTGCAATATAAGAGCACAACATTCACTATGTAAAACTGATCATATTTTTTCAGTGCTGTTTTTACTTGCTGTAAAATTAGCTATGTAATGCAAACCATGGAAAAAATAAGTTAACTATTTAAGTGCATTGCCTTGTTTTTTTGACAATATTAAAACAGGGACAACACAGAATGTTTTGTATGGTGCTACATTAATATTTCCCATGCTTTGAGAGGCACAACTTGTGATGTAGTGCCTATATTAACTATAAAGTGTCATTTTATTTTCTGGGTTTAAGCTTTATAAAGGTTATTTTTGTCATAAATGAGGTTTCTGCTTTAATATTGATGTATGCTGCTGGAATTTATTGAAAACAATTTGTGGTATCCAAATAAACAGAACAAATAAGGGGAAGTTATGAGACCAACATCAACTCTTTTAAGTGCAGGTTCAATGTCTTGTTTAGTGGGAATGCTGCTGATAGTTTATTTTAATCAAAGTGACTTAGTTTGTTGGGTGACTATATATATGGAAATGATGATCTTCCATCAATTTCCTTCTTTTTAAAAAAATGATGTGTTTTTATACTTCAAACTTCACTTTTCCATTTGTCCAATTGTTTTTAGTTCCACATGACTGTAATGAATTAAATGTTGTTCTTTTAAGATATCTGCATATGTCTTTCTATAGACCTTCTTTTTTTTTTTGGTATAACTGGATCATGTAATGAGAATAAACATATTATAAAATATTTCAAGATTTTTTCCCCTTTTTAACTATGCACTTTTTCATTTTAAAAGTAAAGATATTCCTGCAAAGTAAGGGCTGCAGAGGGGACAGAAACCTGGTTGATCCAGGAAGCGGGGAGATGACCATTCTTGGCATCATCTCCCCCTCAATCCAGCATAATTACCGATTTAAATGAATGCTGAATTTAGGTGGCTTCTCCTTTCATAATCTGAAAGCGCTCCTCTCCCCCCCCCCCTCCCCAGCAGATTCTGGGAGCAGAAACTGCCAAGGAAATCCAGGGAAATCTAAATCCATTGGCACTAAGATTTCATGAAGATGAGGAAAGAAGCTCCATCGAGTAGCTATGCTTATGCACTGCAGTTCTTTATAAATGCCTTTTTTATTTTAGAGTTACCCTTTGGGTGTTTTATTCTCCAAGGACAGGAATCTTGTAAATATAGTAACTTTAAATAAAATCATGTAAGCCCTGATCCTACAAATTTATGGACACAATTAATTTATAGGCCAGGGCTTTATAAAGCCGCGCACAAGCGACCAGGGAGCTTTGCGAACAGGGGCTGCTAACAGGGAGTTTCGCAAGGGAGTTCTCCAGGTGAAGGAGGAGCAAATACAGCATCTGTGGGGTAAGTGACTGTCTGTAGTGTGTGTTTGTTTATGTTTGGGGGTTACTTGCTGTGTGCTGAGCTTGTGTTTGTCAGTCTGTTTGTTTGGTTGGTTGTTTGAGGGACCGTGTGCTCTGGCTGGCAGTTGGAGGCAGGTTTGAAAGCTCGAAGCCTCTGGTAAGTGGCTGAGCCTTAATCAGTGGGCGGGGCATTCACTCAGGCCAGGGCTTTATAAAGCCGCGCACAAGCGACCAGGGGCTGCTAACAGGGAGTTTCGCAAGGGAGTTTAGAAGGGGAGTGGGAAGGGAGTGGGAGTCCCTCGCCAGCCCTAACCCCTTTCCTGTAGTCCCCCCCCTAAAACCTGTAAACCGAACCACATTCCAAAACTCCTTCCTGTAAACCACCCTTCCATTAACTAGGAGACAATGCAGGCAGAAGCCCAGCAGCAGAGTGGGGGCTATCCAGTTTATTGCACTGAGTGTTGCATGTATGATTACCTGCCCTGTGGGTGGGTGGCGTATGTGTGCAGTCGGTGCAAGGAGCTCCTGGCCCTCAGAGACCATGTACGGACTTTGGAGGCCAGGGTGGCGGAACTGGAGAAGCTAAGAGAGGCAGAGAGGTATGTTGATGAGGCTTTCCGGGACACTGTAGAATTGTCCCACCTCCGCTCAGACAGCTCCTGTGCTGTTGAGGAGGAAGAACGGCCCAGGGAAGTAGAGCAGTCAATGGGAGCAGAGGGAAACCTTCCCGTCGTTGGGACCCTCCTTCCAGATGGTACTGGGGTTGCCTCTCGCACTGAGGTTGCCTCTCCGGGGGAGGGAACTCCAGTTTCTAGGAAAAGGCAGGTGTTAGTAATGGGAGATGCGATTATTAGAAACATAGATAGCTGGGTCTGTGATGACCGGGAGAACCATATGGTGACTTGCCTGCCTGGTGCGAAGGTTGCGGATCTCTCAAGGCATCTAGATAGACGTATGTGTAGTGCTGGGGAGGAGCCGGTGGTCGTGGTACATGTAGGTACCAATGACATAGGGAAGGGTAGGAGAGATGTCCTGGAAGCCAAATTTAGGCTGCTAGGGAAGAGACTGAAATCCAGGACCTCTATGGTGGCATTCTCAGAAATGCTCCCAGTTCCACGCGCAGGGCCAGGTAGGCAGGCGGAGCTTCAGAGTCTCAATGCGTGGATGAGACGATGGTGTAGAGAGGAGGGGATCACGTTCATTAGGAACTGGGGTAACTTCTGGGATGGGAGGAGCCTATACAGGAGAGATGGGCTCCACCTAAACGAAAGTGGAACCAGACTGCTAGCACTAAACATTAAAAAGGTTGTAGAGCAGTTTTTAAACTAGGAGATGGGGGAAAGCCGACTGCTGCAGAGGAGCGTGTGGATCGGACACAGACTTTTCTTAGGGGAGAGTCTGATGATAGTCAGGTTATAGTCAGGAGCAGAGGACTGAAAAGTATAATGTAAGGGCCAGATCAGATGATAAACAGTCACATAAAAAAGAATCTGGCACATCAGAAAAGGGCAGGCTAATAAACAGGGACAAGTTTTTAAAGTGCTTGTACACAAATGCCAGAAGTCTAAATAATAAGATGGGTGAACTAGAGTGCCTTGTGATAAAGGAGGATATAGATATAATAGGCATCACAGAAACCTGGTGGACTGAGAGCAATCAATGGGACACAATCATTCTGGGGTACAAAATATATCGGAAGGACAGAACAGGTTGTGCAGGGGGAGGAGTGGCACTATATGTGAAAGGAAGTGTAGATTCAAATGAAGTAAAAATCTTAAGCGAATCCACATGTTCCATAGAATCTCTATGGATAGAAATTTCATGCTCTAGTAAAAATATAACATTAGGGATCTATTATCGACCACCTGACCAGGACAGTAATAGTGATGATGAAATGCTAAGGGAAATTAGAGAGGCTATCAAAATTAAGAACCCAATAATAGTGGGGGATTTCAATTATCCCCATATTGACTGGGAACATTTCACTTCAGGACGAAATGCAGAGATAAAATTTCTCAGTACTTTAAATGACTGCTTCTTGGAGCAGCTGGTACGGGAACCCACAAGGGGAGAGGCAACTCTAGATTTAATCCTGAGTGGAGCGCAGGAGCTGGTCCAAGAGGTAACTATAGCAGGACCGCTTGGAAATAGTGACCATAATACAATAGCATTCAACATCCCTGTGGTGGGAAGAACACCACAACTGCCGAACGCTGTGGCATTTAATTTCAAAAGGGGGAACTATACAAAAATGAGGGGGTTAGTTAGACAAAAGTTAAAAGGTACAGTGACTAAAGTGAAATCCCTGCAAGTTGCATGGGCCCTTTTTAAAGACACCATAATAGAGGCCCAACTTCAATGTATACCCCAAATTAAGAAAAACAGTAAAAGAACTAAAAAAGAGCCACCGTGGCTTAACAACCATGTAAAAGAAGCAGTGAGAGATAAAAAGACTTCCTTTGAAAAGTGGAAGTCAAATCCTAGTGAGGCAAATAGAAAGGAGCACAAACACTGCCAACTTAAGTGCAAGAGTGTAATAAGAAAAGCCAAAGAGGAGTTTGAAGAACGGCTAGCCAAAAACTCTAAAGGTAATAACAAAATGTTTTTTAAGTACATCAGAAGCAGGAAGCCTGCTAAACAACCAGTGGGGCCCCTTGATGATCAAAATACAAAAGGAGCGCTTAAAGATGATAAAGTCATTGCGGAGAAACTAAATGGATTCTTTGCTTCAGTCTTCACGGCTGAGGATGTTAGGGAGATTCCCAAACCTGAGCTGGCTTTTGTAGGTGACAAATCTGAGGAACTGTCACAGATTGAAGTGTCACTAGAGGAGGTTTTGGAATTAATTGATAAACTCAACATTAACAAGTCACCGGGACCAGATGGCATTCACCCAAGAGTTCTGAAAGAACTCAAATGTGAAGTTGCGGAACTATTAACTAAGGTTTGTAACCTCTCCTTTAAATCGACTTCGGTACCTAATGACTGGAAGTTAGCTAATGTAACTCCAATATTTAAAAAGGGCTCTAGGGGTGATCCCGGCAATTACAGACCGGTAAGTCTAACGTCGGTACCGGGAAAATTAGTTGAAACAATAATAAAGAATAAAATTGTCAGACACATAGAAAAACATCAACTGTTGAGCAATAGTCAACATGGTTTCTGTAAAGGGAAATCATGTCTTACTAATCTATTAGAGTTCTTTGAAGGGGTCAACAAACATGTGGACAAGGGGGATCCGGTGGACATAGTGTACTTAGATTTCCAGAAAGCCTTTGACAAGGTCCCTCACCAAAGGCTCTTACGTAAATTAAGCTGTCATGGGATAAAAGGGAAGGTCCTTTCATGGATTGAGAACTGGTTAAAGGACAGGGAACAAAGGGTAGGAATTAATGGTAAATTCTCAGAATGGAGAGGGGTAACTAGTGGTGTTCCCCAAGGGTCAGTCCTCAGACCAATCCTATTCAATTTATTTATAAATGATCTGGAGAAAGGGGTAAACAGTGAGGTGGCAAAGTTTGCAGATGATACTAAACTACTCAAGATAGTTAAGACCAAAGCAGATTGTGAAGAACTTCAAAAAGATCTCACAAAACTAAGTGATTGGGCAACAAAATGGCAAATTAAATTTAATGTGGATAAATGTAAAGTAATGCACGTTGGAAAAAATAACCCCAACTATACATACAACATGATGGGGGCTAATTTAGCTACAACAAGTCAGGAAAAAGATCTTGGAGTCATTGTGGATAGTTTTCTGAAGATGTCCACGCAGTGTGCAGAGGCGGTCAAAAAAGCAAACAGGATGTTAGGAATCATTAAAAAGGGGATAGAAAATAAGACTGAGAATATATTATTGCCCTTATATAAATCCATGGTACGCCCACATCTCGAATACTGTGTACAGATGTGGTCTCCTCACCTCAAAAACGATATTCTAGCACTAGAAAAGGTTCAGAAAAGGGCAACTAAAATGATTAGGGGTTTAGAGAAGGTCCCATATGAGGAAAGATTAAAGAGGCTAGGACTTTCAGCTTGGAAAAGAGAAGACTAAGGGGCGATATGATAGAGGTATATAAAATCATGAGTGATGTTGAGAAAGTGGATAAGGAAAAGTTATTTACTTATTCCCATAATACAAGAACTAGGGGTCACCAAATGAAATTAATAGGCAACAGGTTTAAAACAAATAAAAGGAAGTTCTTCTTCACGCAGCGCACAGTCAACTTGTGGAACTCCTTACCTGAGGAGGTTGTGAAGGCTAGGACTATAACAATGTTTAAAAGGGGACTGGATAAATTCATGGTGGCTAAGTCCATAAATGGCTATTAGCCAGGATGGGTAAGAATGGTGTCCCTAGCCTCTGTTCGTCAGAGGATGGAGATGGATGGCAGGAGAGAGATCACTTGATCATTGCCTGTTAGGTTCACTCCCTCTGGGGCACCTGGCATTGGTCACTGTCGGTAGACAGATACTGGGCTAGATGGACCTTTGGTCTGACCTGGTACGGCCTTTCTTATGTTCTTATAAATGTAAGTAGTCCCAGTGACTTAAAGTGGACCACTCACATGGATAATGTTAAGAATATGCTTCAGTGTGGGAAAGGTTCAGGGCCTTCTTCCTAATGCTCTTTATTATTAGCAAAATATTCAGGCAATATGTATATATATTTCCAGTGCAAAGTAAATTTACTCAGATTAGCACATTTCTTCTAAAATTTGAAGTACTACTAGAATGACATTCAGAAAAAAATATGAAATAAGAGAAAATATATTTTAGACTATCTGAATAAATCACTTTGTAGAATCTACACTTTTATTTCTTAATTACCAGTTTACAGTAGATTTACAAACTGCATTTTTAATACTTGACATTTAAACCATTTTTTAAAAATAATGGGCCAGATCCTCAGCATTGAAGTCAATGGAGCTACACAGATTTGCACCACTTGAGACTCTGGCCCAAAGAGAATATGGCATTTGTTCTAAAGTAAATAATAATATAACAAAAGTAACTGAAGATTGTTAAAAAAAGGTAAAATATTCCTCTGGCAAACTGTTGGCAAGTAAATAGCTTTATAGCATGAATATGGTCACATTTATCTATAAATTCCAAGGGTATACCATACATTGCATGTTTTACAAAGATTAGAAAAACTTCCACAGAATATATATTTAATACCATTTCACTTTGAATGTTGATCTTGGAGAAGGGGGGAAATGGTGAAAAATTGGCACTAGATATAAAGAATGACAACTTATTTTATGTTTAATATAATGATAATACAAGACTTCATCAATAAAGAATAACACACCACCCTGTAAAATTAGAGAAGTTAACTATCAAAACTTGTCTAACTGCCTTTCATGCTATTGTACTTGGTGCCTTTTACACTTAGTTTGATCATTTACCAGTATGTCAGTCACTCTGATGGCCATACTCAGATTATTGTATAAATTGTTAGTGGCATTTGGTCAGGATTAAGTTCCTTATACTGTATCTATACTTACTATAACCAAAATATACATGGCTCTACTAAAATATTTCAAATAATCAGCTACATATTTAAGGGCCCAATCCCAGTAACCCTCTCTCACAAAAGTAGTCCTTAGTCATACAATAAGACAACAATAAGTAAGTCTTGGTTTCAATAAGAATACTTGTGTGAATAAGGACCATTTGCATTATAAAAGTTTGTATTGTAAATAAACTAGGTCACCTTGAGCATTTTGGCTTTACTTGGGTGCCTAAAGCTAATCACCTAAACCCATATTTAGGCACCTAAACAAAATGACCTGATTTTCGGCGGTACTGAATACTATGAACTCACATCAACATCAGCTCAACACATAAAATAAATCAGGCCACTTTTTAGTGAATTCAGATGACTAACTTTAGGCATTCCAGTGCAACCATATTGGCCTTAATTTTTGTGATGTTATCATTAGTACAGTGCCAAATCCTGCAGGCCTTTCTTAGGAAGACTCTAACTTTGTGAGAGTTTAGCTGAGTAAATCATGCAGCTTTTAGGCCATTATATGGAAAAAATGCAAGCACTGGTATTAATGCTCAATATTTAAATCTTGTAATAACACATGGTAGACATTAATTAATAATTTAAGGCTATTAATACTTGACCTCTGGATTGTTGAAGTTAATGTTGTAATTAACAACAATTAAGATGAAATTCTAAGCTACGTAAACTATTTTTCTTAATGGATTTGTCAGCTCCGTTTGGTAGGAACATTATTGATGTGCTACAATGCAAAGAGACAATAGTAAATATTATTTTATAATTGAAAATATACTTAAATGAATGTAAACCTCACCAAAGGTACCAGCATCACAGCACTGGCAACTCTAGTCCATTATCATCAGAAGTTCCTGCATAGGCAGAAGCAGTGAAAATTTCATCCATTTACCATCCTTCCAGTGTTCCCAAACCATGACCTGAAGCAGCTATCTAAAAGGAAGAGGGTAGTTTGGTATACATACCCATTCAGTTCTTGGTCTCTAATGACGTTTCCCCTTAGTGATAAGTGCTGATTTGCTTATTTGTTTGAAGTTTAGACATCTAGACTACAGAGGATGTTCACTAATTTTAAAACCGCTTTAATGCAGGTCAAATTTTGGACCCAAGATACACATTGGTCACCTTTTAACATTTCATATTTGCCATGGTGGCCAGTAAACAATCAGCATTTACCAATGGTTTCTACACAATAAGAACTGACATACCACATTTCTCTCTATTTCTTAGGAAATAACTGTGGCAACATTATGATATCTGTTATCAAATGCTGACTGTTTGAATGGTAACCACTGTATATGTAAACTTATTATATCTCAGAGTCAAGAAGTTCAAAGGACTTGAACCTTTCCTATTGCTGGTGGTAGCTGATTAATAAAATTCCAGTCTACAAAAGGTAATGTTGTTTATGTATTGTTTCCATTATGCTTTATGTCTACTGTTTTAATAGCCTCATTTTTTCAGTAAAAGTAACCAATTATAATGTAATATACAAGTCCGCACTTACAACTTTTGCCCATAATGAAAAAGCATGCTGCTTTATTTAGTCTTTGATTTCTTTGAATCATCTTGTTTCTGCCTCCTTCTTCGGAGCTGCAGCTGAAGCTGAAGCTTGTTTGTGAAGAAGAACTGCTTCCAACCCACTTCCTGTGCCAGTGCTCTCATTTCAGGGGTAATTGCACCACACAAATTCTGCACAATTTTCTCCCACAGTGTGTCAGAGTTGCATATCTATTTATAAGAGAAAGCAGGCAGGGTTATTCTGGTTTAAACAAACATAACCAGACATATTCAATGTTTACTACCATTTTATTTGAAAAACCCAGCATAGGGCAACACAGCTCATTGTATATTAAGTTAGCTTTATATATAAGAATGAGATCTTTTGGGGAAAAATCCTACAGACCGTTTTTAGGTAAACTTACAATAACTTCAGTACCAGTTTTGCCCAAGTAAGGACTGAGTCCAGGTTGTATGATTTGACCCTTGTTATATGTCTTTGTTGGTCTTGTACATGGTATTATATATTCTGTAAATTATTGTCATGGTTTTTTTCAGTATAATGAGTTCAAAAATATTTTCTCCATCTGGGCCACACTGTCTGCTGATATATATTGGCACAGCTCCACTGAAATCAATGGAACGGTGCCAGTTTATACCAGAAAATTTGGCCCATGTTATTTACAAATCATATTACAAGTATATATGCATGTGTTTGTGGAAAAGAAAAAGGGCCAAATCTATTTATTTGTGGTGTTCTATCAGACTCTCTGGATTTATATCAGATTAACTTGGACAATTGGCCCTATGCAACTGAAAGAAGCTTTCACAAGAATTGTGAGCTATTCAGTTCTGGAGATGGATTTTGATTCTTGGGTGATGCTTCCCACTTTTGAATGACTGCATAAATAGAATTGTGTGGAAACAATCATATTAGCCATTATAGCATAAGCAGAAAGAGAAAATGAAGGTTTTTTTCCAGGTATGATACAACCATCATAAAAGAGTAATTATTAGGAAGATTGGGTGCATCAGTATAATCATTATATCCAATCTTTAAAATAAGTGATCCTGAAAGATACTGAATCTGATTCTCCCCGCACACAAGCTTTACAATGGCTTTATTGGCAAACCCTCTGTAGTCAGTGGTATTGCACTGATGTAATGCTATAATTTGGTCCCAATATCTGTTCCACCGCTGAGCGGTGGTGGTTATATTACCACATGGGGTTGTCTGATCAAAATGGGAAGACAGGGATCATGGGAAATACTGCTTCAAATACTGCTGAAAGAAGAAAAAGGGATGAATTTTAAAAGCCTTCCTAAAATTTCTGATTGTTATATTTCTCTGTTCTGTTGTGCCTAGAAAATTGGTAATTGTATTAAATTGAAAATATTGGAGACTATCTTTTAGTACTTCATACGCAATATATAAAACATACAGTGCAAATATCAATTCAATATTATTGTTTTCTTCTTTCATAGTGGATTTCAGAATATATAACACAACAGCCAGCTTTCAGTGTTAGAAACTTTGGTGAGATTATGCTCTCTATTACAGTGGCTTAAATCTGAAGCAACTCCCCAGAACTCATGGATTTACACTAGTTTTACACCAGTGTAAGTGTGAGCAAAATCAGACTCAACATCAGAAATGTTTATCTTCAGGTTTGCATTATGGATATAGCTCCCTCTGGTGGTTATTTTAGTTCATAGAAAGATAAGTAACAATTTTTACAATAATTGGATTTATAGAATGGATTTATAGATTATAAAATCCACGAACAAGGTAAATCTAAGAAATCTACTGAGCCTGTGATGGAAAATGCCATGTTATGTATTTCAGTAAATACTGGTATTCTAAAAAACTCGCAGTGCTTGAGTGGTGGTATTCAGAGTAAGGCAACTGCAGTCATTCCTTACTTGATTTTATAAAACAGCTTCTTTTACACTGTCTTTGTTTTAAAACATTACACAGTGAAAATACAAAAGTAAAAAATACTTTGAAACTGGCATTGGAATAAACCTAGATACTGAATTCTGGACAGAAAAACATGATGAGATTTATGCTTAGAATTAACTGGGGAGAAAAGAAATAAACACGTGAGTATGCGAGTAAATAAAGGTGAACATATTTAAAAGTGTAAGAATATTTTTGCTGATAGTCTGGGTCTTTGGCAAGAACAGGAAATAGAAGGTGGACTGTAGTAATAATGGGATGGAGGGCAAAAGATGGCACACAGCAAGAACCACCAGTAGCAAAACTAGAGATTATCTAGGAGTCTTTGCGGGATACTTGTGGCCATGATACTTAGCCAGAATATTTGGTAAGGGCTGGAAATAGAGGATGCAGCTACCTATTTCTTTAATTTATCTTGGAAAGCAAGAAAAAAAGTTTGGGTTGATAATCTGGTAATGAAAAAGGGCCCTGCTGTGCATAGGCGCCAACTTCTGCTGGTGCCGGTGGGAGCTCGCGCCCCTCCAGCCCCGCCCCAACTCCACCCCTGCTCTCATTCCAGCCCCTTCCCCAAAGTCCCCGCCCCAACTCCATCCCCTCTCTGCCCCTATTGGACTCCTTCCCCAAATCCCCGGCCCCGCCTCTTCCCCGCTTCCTTCCCTGAGTGCGCTCTCCCACAGCTTGTTACACCGCAAAATAGCTGCTTTGCAGTGGCAACTGCTGGAAGGAGAAGCGGGGACGGTGCGCTCAGGGGGGGAGGTGGAGAGCTGCCAGTGGGTGCAAAGCATCCACCAATTTTTCCCCGAGGGTGCTCCAGCCCCAGAGCACCCACGGAGTCTGCGCCTATGCTGCTGTGTCCTGCAAGGATCCATGGTTGGGAAAGAACTGATAAATAACTTACTACGATCTTACAGCAATAGCAGTCTTTTCATTCCCTTGAACACAAGGACTTCTCCAGTTTAGTGCTCACGGTCTATGTTTCCTCCTTAGAGAAAATGAGGGGCAGAGTCATGGCATTGCCCGAGCCTTAATCATTGGGGCCAGTGATCAGGACAGTGTACAGTGTGTCTGGCAGGGGTAGTCAACAGGCAAACTGTGAGCCAAATCCAGACTGCCAGATGCTTTTGAACAGACTCCAACATCTTTTTATTTATTACTTATTATCATTTTCTCTGGAGTCTGGATCTTGACTATACCATGACCAACAAATTTGGACCATGACAATAAAAAATTGACTCTCTCTGGTTGCCCAGTTCAAGTATGGCACAGCAGCCATGTTCAGCCTCCACTCCTGGAGGCATTTTATGTACATGAGGCAAAAGGCTCTAGAAGCTTTGGTTGGGCTGGTGAGTTTATTCCATTGCCTCTATTGCATGCTCCACTTTACGGTCATAACAGCCCAATGTCCACAAGAATATTAGCATAGTTTAGAAATATTATTTCCCCTCAGTTGAGATTCTGAGAATCCAAAAGGTGAAAAAGAAAGGTTTACTTTGTAAAAGACCTAAATAATACTTGATTATATGGTCAATATTACATCATGCACTCACTATCAGAGTGCCTCTTCATGTCAGTTCACAGTGTTGCAGAGACTCATCCTCTTTAGTACAGCCACCTCCATGGCCTAACCCTCTGGAACAGCTCTCAGTCCAGTCCAATAAGAAACCATATTGAACGTGAAATCAAAATAACCACATGGATGTTAAAGTCCATAACATAAACACTAGTCCTTCATAGAGACCCAAGGTCAATGTTGTCAAGGTTAGGCCCCTGGCTAAGCCAGGCTTCTTGGGTTAGGACACTGAAGATTATCTGGCTGCAAACTGGGCCAATAAAACTAGTTAGTCTAAGCCAGATGGTCCTGTCCTGGCTTTGCTCAGAACTGGTCCCTAGTAAAAGCTGCCAGCCCTTTTCATCTGGCCTACTGGGCTTTGATTGGCCTCTGCCTGCTCCCAGCCCTTCTAGGTACCAGAGGACCATTTCTCACTGGTTCTGTTTGCAGCAGATCATGAGACACCTCTCCAGGCAACCTCTGGAGGTCTGAACTCACTGCTCTTCTCTTCCAGCATGGAACCTTCTTAGGGCAGGATGTGCCAAGTTGGTGGGGCCTCTGGCAGGGGCAGCAAATACCTGGTAGAGCCCCTCATAGTCCCAAATAATAAAGCACTCCACACCACAGGTGAATTAGCCTAAAGGCATAAGAATGCAGCATTATGGACAATACTTAACTTTTGAATACAGTTGATTTTGAAAATAACAAAACTGATAATTTTGTACTGCTAATTGTAATTGATATTACATTATGACAAATTCTAGCCTCAGCTGCATCATCATAAGCCCACTTACATCAGCAGGGTTGCATGGGTAATTTTCTTTAATATATTTCTTTCTATGATTTCTTTAAAGTTGAGACTATCCATTAAGAATGCTTTTGTAATACACAAGAGTGTATTATCCTCCATGGAGTCTGATCTTGCACTGCTGAACCTGTGCAATAACAGCAAGATCTTAAATATGCTATAAAGCATGGGTCCAATCCTTCAAATATTTAATACTATACTGGGAATAGCGTTTATTACCTGAATAATCTTACAGGTACATGTTTGTAAAGGATGTGTGTGTTAAAAGTGAACTAAATCAGGAGAATGTGCCAAAGCAAAACTAATACTTAAAATAAGTTGTAAATGTTTTTTACCATTTTAAATCTGTGTGAAACTTGAGACAGCCTGGCAATATCTTCAAGCTCCAGAAAGGAAATGATGTACAGGAGTAATGGGTCAGGAAGCCGTTCCAGGAAGTCAAAGTTACCCCGGCACAGATTGAAGATATGTTCCAGAGTGTTGGCACCAAAAACTACAGCAATTTGAACTGTGATTCAAAAAAACCCAACAAAGAAAGAGATTTGTAAATGCCTTTATATTCCCTCCCAATGTATAGAGATAATCTTATTTTGTCTTAAAAAAACAGAACAACTCCAATTTAAAAGATAAGCAGATACATTTCTGGATGTTTTCTAGATAAGCACTTACAATTCTGAAGACCCTTAGCATTAATAATATAAAATATAATATTCTACTTTTGTTCCACGTACAGAGCTACCACAGACATCAATAGGAATCTTGCAGCAGCAACAAGACTAAACTGAAACTTGTCCAATCCCATTTTGTGCAGGTAAGAGATATTGAATACAAGTTTTTTATATTGTGCTATGCACTAATGCAGTGTTTCCCAAACTTGGGACGCTGCTTGTTTAGGGAAAGCCCCTGGAGGGCCGGGCCAGTTTGTTTACCTACCACATCCACAGGTCCAGCCGATCACGGTTCCCACTGGCTGCGGTTCGCTGCTCCAGGCCAATGGGAGCTGTTGGAAGTGGCGGCCAGTACGTAAAATGTTACAAGGGGTTCTCGGAAAAAAATTCCCTAATGGCGGACAGAGCTGTTGCTAGGGACCCCGGGCAGCATGGGGCCAGCAGCCTGGAGCCCCTGGACTTCCAAGAGCTAAGCAGATCAAAGCAAGCGTATCTATCACACTGAGGAGATTTAAACTTCAAGACTCCTTATAAGTAATGGAAAGGGAGGTAGATATTTTTTGCTGTTTTTAAAATTAAATAGGCAGCTAGTATTGTATTTAAAATTATTATGAAGAACAAGTTTAAGCTTTGTTGTAACGAGCATTGCTTGCCTGGACTGCTCAAGACCTGAATGCTTGTGTAGGAGGAACTCTTTGAGTTGGCTTCTTAAATACCTTCATGCTGTGTCACATCTGATACTCCTTGATGAAACATAGGAGCCTTGTCTTATAACAGGCTTATTCAAAGTGATACAAGCTACGAAAGTGAGATCTTGAAAGAGTGTTGCCATTTTCATAATGTAATAAAAATACTGTAATGATAAATGGTAATTAATAATAAATAGTGTGTAATAAGCATGTCATAAAAACAAATTTTATATTTCCAAGATCACTGCTTTTATAACTTATACTCAGGTAAAGGAGAAAATCCCTGGAAATATTCATTTTTAGGAGGGGGTTCGCAAGACTTAACATTTTAGTGAAGGGGGTTCACAGGTTGTTAAAGTTTGGGAACCAGTGCCCTATAGGTAACTCTTTGCTTTTCTGCTTTCCAAATACTTCAGTCCCATTTAATATGTGTGATTTGGATTACTTTCTCCCAATTTTATTGTTTTACAACTGCTCAGTTTTAGAGCAAAATCTTGTCCTGACTTCATATAGCCCTACTGTGGTCGAGGAATGGAATGGTGCTTGTTGCTCTCTACCCTGAGAGCCATCCTTTCAATGCAGGCCCTGCATGACTGCTCCAGCTCTATGTCTCTGAGCAGCACCCCATGGGGCTGAGAGTTTTGTGTGGGCTCTAATTACATATTTTTGTTACTAAAGCACCAAAAATATAAGATTAAAAAAATTCAACATAAAAAAATATTTTTCTACAACAAAAAAAATTAATTCCTTTTTACAATTCAACTAACATTCTATCTACTCCTGCGAAAAAAGCTACTATTGAGCTACAATATGTTCAGGAAAGAGAAATAAAAAGAGAGAGAAAGAAAGAGAATTGCTTCAGCTGAAGACAAGGTAAGGGAGGCTAGGCTACAATGGTATGGGTATATCCAGCAGAGACATGCAAGCTTTGTCAGTATGATGGTTCTTTCAGTGATCATGGATGGAATGCCATCAAGGGTGAGACCAAATACTCAGTCCATAGAGCAGATATCAAAGACCAATTTGCACAACAACTTGGCATATAATCAAGAGTTTTGGAAGAAGGCTATAAAAATCACGGACCTTGAATAAGGGAAGTGCAAAAAAGAAGAAAAACAAGAAAGAGAAAGAGATTCCTTTTGTAAAGTATTTTTAGAATACCTAGAAGAGTTTTTGAAACAGAAAATTGTGCCCAGATCAAAGAATAGCTGGAAAAAATTTCTGTTCGCTTGTCTGCTGTATGTCAAGGGAAGCTATTCTGTATAAAAATAATTTCCCTTTAACAAAGGCCTGTGGTCAAGCCAGTACATGTTCTGGTTCTTGACTATCAATAGACTGGAGCATGATTTAAATATCAACATTTGCAGTGGAAGTCTTATTGATAATGACAGGTTTTTCTCCTGCTGACAACAGTTCATCTTAATTAATTAGCCTCTTAGAATTGGTTGGGCAACTCCCACCTTTTCATGTTCTCTGTATGTATATATATCTCCTCACTATATGTTCCATTTTATGTGTCCGATGAAATGGGCTGTAGCCCACGAAAGCTTATGCTCAAATAAATTTGTTAGTTTCTAAGGTGCCACAAGTACTCCTGTTTTTTTTATTGATAATGCTAAACATACTGGTTGTGAGGGATCAGGGATCTCGAACGTAGGTCGGTGAGTCCTCAGGCAGTCTTCATACTTCAGCCACCACCCAGCAGCTTGCTGGTAATAGCAGGGATTGTGCACTAGTGGACCTAGCTCACCATCGGCACAAAGCTCCCAGTGGGAGGAGAAGTCTGGCTCTGACCATTGGCTTGATTCCAGTGGAGCTCCCCTTAATCCAAGAAGCACTGGCACTCCGTGAGCAGGTTACCCACCACCAGACAGACAACCAAGTTGTTCAGGTGCAGATCACACAGCTGGTTGCTAAGAATCAGGCACTTCAGGGGGAAGTCCATCAACTCTGTGCAAAGAACAATGTGCTCTGGGCCCTGTTGGCTGCATCAGCCCCTGAGCTAGGACCTGTCATCCCCCTCCCAGAGTGCTCCAGTGGGGATTGTTCCAAATTTTGAGGTTTTTTGAACCAGTGCTGCCTCTTGTTCTTGCTTCACTCTCAAATATACTTGTTCAACCAAGCCAAGATAGGCCTAGTTGTCAGCCTACTGACTGGTGAGGCATTGAACTAGGCCTTCCCCCTGTTGGAGGCCAGCAGTCTGGTGCTATCTAGCTAGAACACTTTCCAGAGAGCAATATCAACCATCTATGGTGATCCCTATGCTCTCTCTGCCAAGGCCACCTTCTAGAAATTCTAAGAAGGGTCAGGCATGGCTATTTCCTATGCAGCACACTTCTGTGGTCTCATATCGGACACAGAGTGGAATGAGGCAGCCCTACTGTTTCAGTTCCAATGGGGCTTGCAGAATGAGATCAAGGATGAGTTGGTTAAAGTTGAAACCCTGAAGGATCTAGGTGCTTTTATTAATCTTGTCATCTGGATCGACAATCAGCTTTGTGAATGGTGGGAAGAAAGAAGATGGGCAGGGTCGGAGCTTCACCCACCACTATTGTGTCCTGCTCTGCAAGCTGAGACAATGCAGGTTAAGCTGGCCCACCTACTGCTCATGCCTGAGGAAAGGGGGCATCGGTGATGTTTTAGCCTGTTCTTCTAATGTGGTGGACCAGGTCACTTTATCTCTGATTGTGCCACGAGGACACCAGACTGAAGAGACCCAGGAAAACAAGCCAGCCCTGGCCCAGTAAAGGGGGCTGACCTGAACACTTTGACAAAATGTTCCATGTGTCTAGAGACATGGTCCTATCTGTAATGCATGCTGAATGCCATCAACCAACACCGCATTTGAGTTGCATGTCCCAGGGTGCTGCCTTCCAATCCCTCCACCGCAGGCCCTCATTGACTCAGGTGATAACTTTATTGACCTGGATGCAGTTTGGACCCCGCAGATTCCCCTAAGGCCCAAGCCTATTCCAGACCTAGTAGATACAACTGACAGGCCCCCCTATCCTGCCAGCCAGTGGTCACAGACACTGTGCCCCTGCAGGTCACCATCCAAGGGCATTGAGAGATGCTGCAGTTTAGGGCCATTTGCTCCTTTCAATTTCCCCTGATCCTGGGTATTTCCTCCATAAATTTATCATTCACTGGCATGAACTAAAGGGTCAGTTTCTTTTCAGAATACTGCTGGCAACACTGCTTGACCCCAGGAAGTAGAGAGTGCACAGTAGAACCCCAACAATCACAAGCCAGTTGTTGGTCCAACAAACTCACTCACTGATCCTGAGCCTCAACTTCCACCACAGAACAGTGATTTTGCTAATGTATTTGAAAAAAGAATGGAGAAATCCTACCCCCTCACAGGGATTATGACTGTCCGATTAAACTGAAACCAGGAACAAAAATTCCATTTGGTCGTATTTATGCCATGTCTGAACCTGGACTGGTCGACCTTCGCACCTGCCTGCAGGAGAACCTGGCCAAGGGCTTTATTGCAAGTCCACCTCACCTACTGGGGTACCTGTCCTCTTAGTTAAGAAGGAAGATGGTAGCCTCCAACTTTGTATGGACTACCAAACACTAAATCGGGTCACCATTAGGAACTGACACCCCTTACCTCTAGCTCCTGAATTACTGGACTGCTTGGGGGCTGCCTATATATACACACACAAAGTTGGACTTCTGAGGTGCATATAGCCTTGTAGGGGATGAGTGGAAGACTGCCTTTTGAATCCACTGTGGACATTTTGAATACCTTGTGAATTCAAGACTCCGTTGCTGACCTCTGGTTCCTGGCTCCTGACTCCAGTTCTGATCACTAGGTCTGACTGCCAGTGTCCCATCTATGATACTGATCTAGAATGCAGTGATGTGCAGATTTGTAGATCAATTCACTGGAATTACAGTGATCTAATTTATCTGTGTTTTTATACTATGCTCATCTAGCTGTCATGTGCACAGGGTCAATTATCTTCCCATTGATCTAGGTTATAAAACTACAATGGGCACTGGTGCCAAGAATTTTCTTAGTAAATATAAGGCAAGATAAAAGAAGTGGGTTTTGCCTTTTGCTATGAAGATTCTGAGGTTCTTGAGCATCCTAAAATATTCAGGAAAGAGTTCCACAGTCATGGAACAGACATTGAGAAAGTGATGTCTCCTGCCCACTCCTGAGGTTGAATAACAAGGAGTCCGGTGGCACTTTAAAGACTAACAGATTTATTTGGGCATAAGCTTTCATGAGTATGTGACCGGGCAGAGCAGCCCCGCACTGGTACAGCAGGGGTTAACCCTTCCTTCCTAGCAGAGGAAGCCACTCTGTCATAAAAGAATAAATGGACACAAATTGGACATCGGGAACGGTAACATACAAAAGCCAGTAGGTGAACACTTCAACCTCCCTGGACATTCTAGAACAGATGTAAAAGTAACTATTCTTGAACAAAAAAACTTCAGAAACAGACTTCAAAGAGAAACAGCAGACCTCAAATTCATTTGCAAATTTAACACCATTAATTTGGGCTTGAATAGGAACTGGGAGCGGCTAGCTCATTACAAAAGCAGCTTTGCCTCTCCTGGAATTGACACCGCCTCATCTATTATTGGGAGTGGACTACATCCACCCTGATCGAATTGGCCCCGTCAACACTGGTTCTCCACTTGTGAGGTACTCCTGTCTCTTCATGTGTCATTATATAATGCCTGAATCTGTAAATTTCACTCCATGCATCAGAAGAAGTGGGGTTTTTACCCATGAAAGCTTATGCCCAAATAAATCTGTTAGTCTTTAAGGTGCCACCGGACTTCTCGTTGTTTTTGTGGATACAAACAAACACGGCTACCCCCTGATACCTGAGTTTGAATAGTGTATTCAACATGAGACCAGGTTGCAAGATGCAGTTAAGGACTGACTTTCTTAATATTGATTACATGTTAGATAACCTATAACAGCAAAATGTTTAGGAATAGGTCTTAAAAGCAGTATGTAGGACTTTTGGGCACAAAGGATATTTACTGAAGACCCTGGCAACAAAGATAGGAATCTGTGGAAACTCCTCTTTTCCAAATAGTATCTGGCTAAACTTTGACAGCTGCTCAGTATTCTCATCCAGTTAAAATGTCATAAGACCATACTTTGAACATGGCATTAATATTGTCATGACTCTTTTTTTTCATAACTCGGTTAAAAAGTTGCAGGATACTCCCTGCTATAATCCTCTTTGAGGAAATTCCCTTAGGAAATACTGTAAAGATCCAGACACAAAAACAAGTGCTGGATAGCCCATGTAATCAGACTCATGCATGACAGAGTCAACTCTTTATTAAAAAAAAAAGTCCACAACACCCATCTACTTCAAGCTAAATGGCTAACCAAAAGGCTACAATCCAATTCTTTGCTGCTTCAATAAAAATGAGTTTTTATTACAAAGTGCGAGTTTCTTTCTACATGTAGGTATGAATGTATTAACATGTGAATTGTTTGTGGATGCTCTCAAAATGTATTTAGCTGTATTTATTTTATTTCTGTAAAAATACCTTGTGACGTTGCATTCTATATGAGTTTATGAAAATATGCTAATGTAACTGGAATATGCTTCATGCATAAGGTCTCTTGTAAGGTATCATTACAAAGCTTATAATCTACTGAGTGTGATCATCCTATTTGTATAAATGTATCACTCTTGTATCTGAAACTAGAAATATGAAATATAACTCTGAGGGCCTATTGTAATTATGCAAAGTGTAGGCCATTAATGGTGGTTTGGAATCTTGATGACTCCCATTAACCAGGACAATTGACTGCAGATGGATGTGTTTTACCTGTAAGTCTTCCTGTATATGGAAGTGTGTGTGTGCTGGCAAGTGGGTAATGAAGTCTTAGAGTGACATGTGATCATGTCACCTGAACTGGAATCCATCTTTAACCTGGTACTTTTCCATTGAGAGGAGGGGTGGGAACCCAGAGTGACAAAGGATTCCTGCCTTATGCAAAAGATGTAGAAGTGGGTGGAACAGAGAAAAGGGAGAGCCATGATGAATCCTCTAGCTACCACCTGAGCTGAAACAAGGGCTGTACCAGGGGAAAGGATTGTGCCCAGACTAGGAAGGCATTCAGCCTGTGAAAGAGACTTACTGAAACATCTTTCAGGGTGAGATTTTATCTGTACTCAGTTGTATTACTGGTATTAGGCTTAGGCCTTGTCTACACTACAGGACTATTTCGAATCTACTTAATTCGAATTTGTGGATTCGACCTTATGAAGTCGAATTTGTGTATCCATACTAAATACACTAATTCGAACTTCTGAGTCCACATTAACCGTCGACTTTCGAAGCGCTGCACTGTGGGAAGCTATCCCACAGTTCCCGCAGTCCCCGCTGCCCATTGGAATGCTGGGTAGAGCCCCCAATGCCTGCTGGGGGAAAAAATGTGTCGAGGGTGGTTTTGGGTAACTGTCGTCATTGAACCGTCAATCACGCCCTCACTCCCTCCCTCCCTGAAAGCGCCTGCGGGCAATCTGTTCGTGCACTTTTCTGGTCAGTGACAGCGTGGACGCCACAGCACTGCAAGCATGGAGCCCGCTGCGATCCTCGCCGTTTTCTCCTCCTCGCACTTTATTGTCCACCTCTTCCACATTCAGCTGCTGAGAAATTGGGCTACTTTTCAATGGTTCTGCAAGCACTGGGGGACCATAGGGGACGTTTTACCAACATGAACGTCGTATGGCCGGGCAAGGTTCCTGATGCGTGTGTTCTCAGGAACTGTGGGCTGCTCAGACGCCTGCTGGAAGGTAGTTTCTTCCCGTACCACGAAATAACTGTTGTGGATGTGCATTTGCCTATAGTGATCCTCGGTGACCCAGCCTGCCCGCTAATGCACTTGCTCATGAAGCCCTATACAGGCGCCTGGGACAGCGACAAGGAACTCTTTAAATACCAGCGAGCAGCGTGACCTGTGACTGTTCAGTTTCTTTACAGAGAAGCTGAACCTGCCCCTGTTTCTTTACCCAGTTACTGTTGACTCTCCTCTTCGGTTAAATACCCCGTTCTCCCCGTTTCCTCCACTTCCAAGACACGTGTAAAAATAAAATACATGTCACACTGTTACTGAGGAGAGGTTTCTTTATTCATGACTTTTCATTAAAGGGTCGAAACTGGAACGCAGACTGCGGTGGGTAGGGTGTGCGCTGATGTAAAGACCGCCTCTAAACTCAAGGAATGACAGGCTCCTGCTCATACAGCGGTCCGCATTGCCGGACTGCTTGTTTCAACGGAGCCTGCCATCCCTCCTTTTTGGGATTCTGTGTGCGGGGGGCTATGTGGCCTTGTGGCGGAGGAGGACGGATACAGATTCCTCTGCTGCGTGACTCAGCGGTCCACGACAAGGACCGCTGTATAAGATCTGTACCTGCCCTCCCCCGCTAAAAAGTCACATCCCCACCGCCCACACAGAACCTGGAAACCACCTCCCATACCGACCACGGAGCCTGCTGACTGCACTGTGTGTGTTACCCGCTGCTGATCCGGCACCCGTGTCTGTACCCTGCGAAAGGTGCCTGTCCTATGCAATTAGCAACGCACTTCCCCACGCACCCCATTCAAACACAGTCTTCAGTGAAGAAACATGACGGAAACAGTACTTAACAGCAAAGTATTTTTATTACTTAAGTACACAGTTATGGGATGGGACTGGGATTGGGACTTGTTTGAGTCCGGAAGGGAAGGACTTATGCAAATGTAGGGTAGGAGAGCTTTTGGTTACTTGAGCACTCTGCTGGGGTGCAGTGACAGTATTCACGGCCCAGGGCGGGCATCCTCCTGGTTATTTGAGGTGAGGGGGGAATGTGACTTTGTGGCGGGGGAGGGCAGTTGCAGAGATACTGCCGGGGGCTCTGTCCTGCAGCGGTCCTGCAGAACATACACAAGTCGCCGGAGCGTGTCCGTTTGCTCCCTCAGTAGTACAAGCATTGCTTGAGTCGCCTGCTTGTGTTCCTCACGCCACCTCTCCTCCCATTCGCTGTGTGAGCGCTGGTACAGAGAGACTTTCTCCCTCCACTGCCTCTGCTGGTCCGCCTCGGCTAGGTAGCAGCCCACACATTCATCGAAAATCGTGTCCCTTGTCTTTTTCTTTCGCCGCCTAATCTTCGCCAGCCTCTGCGAGGTGGATGCTGTGGCAGGTCTGGAGACAGTGGAAGCTGTGAGATGGGAAACAGTTAGTTAATTCCTTGCAATGATACTTTTTTGCGAACAATTAACTGAGTCTAGGCTGTCTCTGTGAATTTTTTGTTGAGACCCCTGTGCCTGCTGTTGCACAAATCATTTGCGCGGTGGATTCTGGGTACATGTCGCCAGTCATTCCTTCCTCCGGGAAAGCAATGGCAGACAATCATTTCGAGCACGTTTTCCATGAAATGCCCTGGCACACGCCATAGCGTGGCAACAATGGACCCTATTTTGCCTTTTGTATATGTCACCGTATGTGTACTGGATGCCGCTGACAGAGGCGGACCAGCAGCGCTACACAGCAGCATGCTTATGCTTTTGCATGACAGCAGCGATGGTTACCAGGCATACTGCACCGTCTACCATACCATGAACTGGTAAGAAGACGGTAATAAGATGGTCATGGTTACCTGTCCTTTTGCACTGCGCCATTTGGTGCTGTCATAAGTGCCCCTGGTCGATCAGCCAGGGGCGCAAAAGCAAAATTTGGGAATGACTCCCCGAGTCAATCCCTCCTTTTTGGGTATCTAAAAATAGAATCAGTCCTGCCTAGATTATGGGCAAGTGTACTAGAGAACCACTGTATCATACAACCAGAGACCACAGCTGCTCTCTGTCCAATCCTGCATAAATTTTGAGCTGAACGCTATTCACAGGGTGTGCTCCTGAAACAACCCCAGCTGTTCATTCCGTTCTTCCCCCAGCCTTCCTGGGTTCCAATACCATTGTCCCCCCACTTGTGTGATGAAGTAATATAGAATGCATGAATAAGACACAGGTAGTCGTTTGTGAGAAATGAGTGGAAGGAAGCCTCCAGCTGCAATGATAGTCCAGAGATGACATTAAGGGGTGTGGAGGAGGGAGCCACTCATCCCTCTGCTAGTCCAGGGGCAATTGAATCTTTTCTTTACAATGAAGGGTGGGGGCTGATGGAGCTCAGCCCCCTGTTGCAATGATGAGGACGGTTACCAGCCATACTGCACCATCTACCATGAAAAATTAGCAACAGGCGGCCTTGACCGACCTGTTCCAAGCAAGTTGGTACGGTCGTTATGGTTACCAGTCCTTTTGCACTGCCCCATGTGCCAATAGGCTGATGATGAGGATGGATTTCCATCTTATTGTACCATCAGCCATCCATAGCGTGGGGGGAGCAAGGATGTTGGTGTTGAGTGCTGCACCATCGCGTCTATCTGCAGCATTCAGTACAGATACGGTGACATGTAAAAGAGTCAGAGGATTGTTTTCCCTTTAACTTCTGGGGGTCGGGGGGCTGCGTAAATTGCCGAGCTATGCCCCGACCCACCGCGGACACTGTGTTTGACCCTAGAAGCATTTGGAGATCAGCCAAGAATGCAAATGCTTTTCGGAGACAGCAGGAACTGTGGGATACCTTGCGTCCTCGTTCCCCCCTCCCTCCATGAGCGTCCATTTGATTCTTTGGCTTTCCGTTACGCTCGTCACGCAGCTGCGTGCTGAGTCTGTGCTATGCCGTCTGTCCGTTTATTTATTAAAAATACTTTGGACCAGGCGTAACGTAACATTTCTTCCCCTACTTAGATGCAGGAGTCTCCGAGCGAGATCACCGTGAGGACGGGCACTGAAGGAGATAGAGAGCGCATGCTGCGTGAAATCTAGCACGAACCACGGACCTATGCAGCCGTGCTCTGGGAGGCAGTGCTCCCTGAATACCGCGTGAAAGCCTCGCGCGGAAAAGTGTGCTACCACGGAGCACCCAATAAGGCAGCTCTCCCCAGGAACCTCCTGCTGATGCTTATCGATTAACGGCAGGAGAGCTTCGTGGCATTCTCCCAGGAGGATTTCTGTTCTATCACCATATATACAGAGACCTCCTTTTCACACACTTCAGATTCCTGTTATATTAAGAATAAAAGTTAACATGGTTAAAGCACTTACCGACAGATCCTACCCCTGATTCAGGATCCGGGTTCCTGGCCGGGGAGGGTTGGTAGGGGATCTCCGTGACGGTGATGAATAGATCCTGGCTGTCGGGGAAACCAGCGTTGTAAGCGCTATCGCCTGCCTCGTCCTCCACAAACCCTTCCTCATCTTCCCCGTCCGTGAACATCGTCGAGGAACTGTCCGTCGACACTGTCCCATCATCAGAGTCCATGGTCACTGGTGGGGCAGTGGTGGCAGGCTCCGTAGCGTCCGTTGGCCGCTTTGATTTTTTGGTAGGCTTGTCTGGGGTCCTTGATTTTCACGCGGCGCTGCGTTGCATCCCGGCTGTATCCTCTGTCTGGATCATGGCTTTGGAGACCTTCTCGTAGGTCTTTGCATTCCGTTCGTTGGAGCGCAGCTCCGAAAGCACAGACTCCTCGCCCCACACACCGATCAGATCGAAGAGTTCCCGGTCAGTCTATGCCGGGTCCCTCTTTCTATTCAGAGATTACATGAACTCCTCTGCTGGAGAGCTCTGCATTGCTGCCGGTGCTGCGGAGCTCGCCCCGATGTGCAACCAGAACGTCAGATTCAAACCGCCCAGACAGGAAAATGAATTCAAATTTTCGCGGGTCATTTCCTCTGTGGCTGGGCAGAGAATCCAAGCTCGGGCTGCTGTCCAGAGCGTCAACAGAGTGGTGCACTGTGGGATAGCTCCCGGAGCTACTAAGTTCGATTTCCATCCACACCTAGCCTAATTCGAACTAGCCATGTCGAATTTAGCGTTACTCCACCTGCCGGGGTGGAGTACCAAATTCGAACTAAAGAGCCCTCTAGTTCGAATTAAATGGCTTCCTGGTGTGGACGGTTGAGCGGTTAGTTCGAATTAACGCTGCTAAATTCGAATTAAAGTCCTAGTGTAGACCAGGCCTTAGAGTTGCGTGTTTTATTTTATTTTGCTTGGTAATTCACTTTATTCTGTCTGTCACTACTTGGAACCACTTAAATCCTACTTTCTGTATTTAATAAAATCACTTTTTACTTATTAATTAACTCAGGGTATGTGTTAATACCTGAGGGGCAAACAGCTGTGCATATCTCTCTATCAGTGTTACAGAGGGCGAACAATTCATGAGTTTACCCTGTATAAAATTTATACAGGGTAAAATGGATTTATTTGGGGTTTGGACCTCACTGAGAGTTGGGCATGTGAGTGTTAAAGACAGGAACACTTCTGTAAGTTACTTTCAGTTAATCCTACAGCTGTTAGGGGATGTGGTTCAGACCTGGGTCTGGGTTTGCCGCAGGCTAGCAGGTCTAGCTCAAACCAGGCAGGGCACTGAAGTCCTAAGCTGCCAGGGCAGGAAAGCAGGGGCAGAAGTAGTCTTGGCACATCACTTGGCAGTTCCCAAGGGGGTTTCTGTGATCACATACCTATCATATTATTTCTGCAGCTGATGGTAGCTTAGACATAAGGGTATGTTTGAATACCTTCAGAGCTCACTGAGATTCTCATGCCTAAGAGCAATTGATAGTATTTAGTGACTTGCACCAGTTGTTCATTCTTTCAGGGACTTAAATAGATTTTCTCTCCTTCCCTTGGAATGTGAAGATCTAGAATGTGTGCTTTATACTATCATCCATGAATGTACAGTGATGTTGTAAACCAGCCTTGAAAAATCATAAAAATTTACTAACTCAGGCACCAAATCTACTCCCTCCACCCTCTCATCACTATGATAATTATGATGAGAAATGAGTGATCTTACATAGCTGTCAAATAAAAAAATACTCTAAGCAGATGGATAATTAGTATTTTAGAAGGCTGCAGTTAATGTTATCAAAATTGAAAAAAATTGTGTAAGGCTGTTTCTCCCAGATTATGTTATGAAACCATTTTGTTCCCAGATTTTACACAATAATGAAGGCTTGTTAATGCTGCATACTGTATGAATGTTTCTTTCAATGTTAAGAATTGCACGTTTATTTATATGAGTAATAAAGTAGATCAATGGTTTACTACTATGCAGCACATGCACTGGTTCTGCTCAGATTGGTATGCATGTTTGTTACTACTACAAAATCTACAACAGCAAAAAATCAGCTTACAGCCCGAAATGTGAATGTACATGGTTGTCACTGACTCTTGTTACTCCTCTATAGATTTTGTAGACTGTAACAGAAATCTAAGTTACCAGGAAGTATTAAAAAGTTTATTTAAAAATGATTACTTCATAGACTTTCTACTGGATGCTTCGAATGCCTGAAGGGATTAGTGGCAGGCATAATGTTTTACTTGCAAGGGAATATATTTTACCCTCATGTTTGCTTGATAGGAATAAATCAAATGATATTGTTATAGCACTCTTTTTGTGAACATCTCTAAGCACTTTAAGTTACAAAACTCCCCATAAAATTAAGACTAACTATACGAAGGCAATGTAAAATTCTAATTAATTCTTAAGACTAAATATAAAATTTAGCTACTGGCCTGAAAGAGTGCATTGTCAGCAGAATGTACTACATACGCTTAGGATCAAATCCTGGCCCTACTTAAGTCAGTAGGGATTTTTGCCACTGACTTCAACTGAAACTGACTTTGGCACAAATTTCAATAAAAATAACTTAGATTCCTGTTCCAATAACAGTTTTGGGAGCAAAGTTTGGAGGAACCTGTAAATATCTGAGGGAAACAGCAGCAAGACTTGTAAACCGGAGGTGAGAAAAAGACACAAAAAGGTCTGAGTATTTATGTGAGACAGCAGCAGAGGTGATCTGGAATAGTTCCAAGACTGTTTAAAATACAGTAATGGTTAATATGATCCACAAAGGAAAATCTGGTATATAAAAAAGTGATCCTGAGATTATCACTTTTGGAAACAGGAAGAAACCTTTTTACAGTAAGTGGGACAAACTGACCTGGGCTTCAGTAGTGCCCATGTGATGAAGTTCAGAATCATCAGTAGTACTTTCAAAAGAAGCATGCAAATACAATACAAATTAGATCCCAAGATACAACCTTGAATGACTCTAGAAACATTTTTAGCAACACTAGAAATACAAGCGCCAAAGGAAAAAAACTGCATATGTTGGTAAGGATTTAACTATTTCTGTTTGAACAATATGCCAGATATTCCAATACACGTGTTTCACTGTGACATTATTTAGGTATCAAATGCCACAGAAAGGTCCAACAATAGATACAGTGACACAAAACCTTTGCCATTGCATATGCACAGATCACTACAGAGCTGAACAAAAGCTTACTTATGGGTGCTAAAAGAAACAAAGTACATTTGTCAAATAAATCATGAGGGAGTGTTGCTAGAATTCAGCTGTAAACACTGTTAGCAATCTCTCACAGGAAACAAAGGGTACAAAAAGGCTCCTCATCATTCACACCATATTTCCTAAAAAGCTCAAGTTGTTTTAAAAATTGATATTACCACTGCCATGTTGAAACATTGTGGGAGACTACTGCAACTGAAGAAACAGGTATATTAAAAATATCAGCAGTAAAAGAGCTGAATATATTCAAGGACTTCTAAGCATCTGCCAAGGATCGAATTAGCAATCAATTTTGTTCAGTTTTATTGCAAATTTGTCATTTACAAACAAAAAAATTATGCTATACCAAGGGTTAAATTTAAACTGAACTAATCTTAATAACTTAAACCAGCTTGATCTGTGGTCTTGTTTTTCTTTTGATCTGAAGTTGATATATATTACCAATTGCTTTCATCTTCCATCGTGGTGCTTGTGTTCCATCACTTGGAAGTGACATGTCTTTACAGATCATCATTCAAAAAAAAATGTGATAAACCTGAAGATACCATCTGTATCCAAGATATTTCTCTACATGACACAGGAGAATCTAACCAAGAGTGTCACAGTTACCAGGTAACTATACCTCTGTCCCCTCTTGGTCTCTTTGAGTATGTCTACAGAGGGATCAAAAAACCATGGACTGGCCCAGGTCAGCTGATCCAGGCTCACAGGGCTCGTGCTCCAGGGCTGAAAAATCACTGTGTAAATGTTCAGGTTCGGGTTAGAGCCTGAGTTCTGGGACCCTGTGAGGATGCAAAGTCCCAGTACTTGGGTTCCAGACTGAGCCTGAAAGTCTGGACAGTGACTTTGAGCCCCAAAACCCGAGCCTGAGTCAGCTGACCTGGCCCAGCTGTGACTATGCTGTGGATCTTTTATCCCTCTGTAGACATACCCTTAGAGTGCACGCCTCAAATCTTAGGCCTTGAGCTGTTACCCCTCTTTGGGAGAATCACATGATTTCACTCCCCCTTAGACCAGCCTTGAGCTGCAGTTCCCAGGTACTAACCATGATTATCTCAGCAGGTCTCAGTTAGGTTCATTCCCTGTTGTTCTGTTCCCTCCAGGACCTATGACCAGTGGTGTCCAATGACCAGACAACCTTCTTTAAACAAAATATTGTTTATGTAGAACAGTGGTTTTCAATCTTTTTTCATTTGCAGACCCCTAAAAATTTCAGTGGAGACCACTTTGGAAATCTTAGGCACAGGCCACAAGCTGAAAACCATTGTTCTATAATAATTACAACCTGTTGTGGACCCCTTAGAGAGTCTGCAGACCCCCAGAGGTCCACAGGTTGAAAACCATTGATTTAGAACCAAAGCATTTCAGAGAAAAAGATCTTAAAACAGACAGACTGTACACATATCTAGTTAAGGAAGGGCCCAACTGCTTCAGACGTTGCCACAGGGCCTGTTTCTGTCTCCCTGACAGTCTGTTCTCCCCAGGAACAGCTGAGAACTCCCCTCCTGAAGTCTTTTTAACTGTTTTATGTCCCTTTAAATTATTGTGGGAATCTGGAAGTAGCATCTTCACCGATAATAACATTGTCACCGTCTTGTAATCTCCCTGCTAGGATTTGTTGGAAGGAAGCTTATCTAGAGCTTGTGTTGCCTTTCTGCTTCTTTTTCTAACAGCCTCTCATTAACTGAAATGAATATATTCATATTGGAAAGCCCAATAACCCAGCAGGAGCTATTTCAATAACCAGTCATGTACAATATTTATAAAGTTACAGAGCAGTGTTCCTAGTAATACATAGAAGTTCCATGTTTGCCACAATAAGTGTATAGTCTTTTTCTAAGTCTTACTCTGAAGAGATGGATCATCCAAGAAGTATTCATGAGATTCTTTAAGTTCCCCAGGCTTTGCTTCACGAAATTCACTTCTAAGAGAGATTTTCCACCATCTGAAAATTACCTATGATTAAAAAGAAGATATGGGCAAGAATTAACAAACATCAAATACCAGTGGATATAATACATACTATTAAAATTCAGGATTATAGTTAACAACTATTTCATTTCTAAGTACGTATAAATTGTCATATTGGATCAGACCATAGCTACTCCCAATGGCCCTATCTGATGCTTCAAAGGAAACAAACAAACAAACAAACAAACAAACCCCAACCACCTTAATGCACCTAGACAAGTGTGAAATGCTGTATGTGCAGGGAATATTCTCTCTTTACCACTGCATGACAACTTTTTAAACCCTTAAGCCTGAGGTTTAATTAATATCTTGACTTGTATAACTACAAATGTTCTTTTTCATTCTGCATTTAGCAGCAGATTTGTGTGTACCAAAGGATAAAATTAAAAATACATATAATGAAGACGTGCTGTTTACATACTCTAAATGAAAATTCCAACTAAAAATGCTAAAGATAGATGTTGCAGAATAAGCAAGTTAGAAACCTTAAAACTATCAACCTCAGCCTAGACCAATCCACACAAATGGTCCATTTCCTGGACACCACTGTGCTAATAAGTGATGGTCACATAAATACCACCCTATACCGGAAACCTACTGACCGCTATACTTACCTACATGCCTCCAGCTTCCATCCAGGACACACCACATGATTCATTGTCTACAGCCAAGCTCTAAGATACAACTGCATTTGCTCCAATCCCTCAGACAGAGACAAGCACCTACAAGATCTCTATCAAGCATTCTTAAAACTACAATACCCACCTGCTGAAGTGAAAAAACAGATTGACAGAGCCAGAAGAGTACCCAGAAGTCACCTACTACAAGACAGGCCCAACAAAGAAAATAACAGAACGCCACTACCCATCACCTTCAGCCCCCAACTAAAACCTCTGCAGCACATCATCAAAGATCTACAACCTATCTTGAAAGATGATCTCTCACAGATCTTGGGAGACAGACCTGTCCTCGCTTACAGACAGCCCCCCAACTTGAAGCAAATACTCACCAGCAACCACACACCACAGAACAAAAACACTAACCCAGGAACCTATCCTTGCAACAAAGCCCGATGCCAACTCTGTCCACATATCTATTCAAGTGACATCATCATAGGACCTAATCACATCAGTCACGCCATCAGGGGCTCGTTCACCTGCACATCTACCAACGTGATATATGCCATCATATGCCAGCAATGCCCCTCTGGCATGTACATTGGCCAAACCGGACAGTCTCTATGCAAAAGAATAAATGGACATCTCCTGAGTCCCTTCCAACCCTGATATTCTAAATCTGACATCAGGAATCATAACATTCAAAAACCAGTAGGAGAACACTCCAACCTCTCTGGCCACTCAGTAACAGACTTAAAGGTGGCAATTTTGCAAAAGAAAAGCTTCAAAAACAGACTCCAATGAGAAACTGCTGAACTTGAATTAATATGCAAATTAGACACCATCAACTTAGGCTTGAATAGAGACTGGGAATGGCTGAGCCATTACACACATTGAATCCCCATGTTAAGTATTCTCACACCTCTTGTCAAACTGTCTGTAATGGGCTATCTTGATTATCACTACTAAAGTTTTTTCTCTTAATTAATTAGCCTCTAAGAGCTGGTAGGACAACTCTCATCTTTTCATGTTCTCTGTATGTGTGTATATATATCTCCTTTCTATATGTTCCATTTTATGCATCTGATGAAGTAGGCTGTAGCCCACGAAAGCTTATGCTCAAATAAATTTGTTAGTCTCTAAGGTGCCACAAGCACTCCTGTTCTTTTTTGCAGATACAGACTAACACAGCTGCTATTCTGAAACCTAAAATTAAAGAGTTAAGTGTTGACATCTAAATTGTTATCTTTATGTTTCAAAGTTGATACTCTACTAAGATAATGGGGCACTTCCCATCTCTTAGAACTCTAGTTTCCAGCTCCCTGCAATAACTACATCATTTTACATTCAATTAAGATTTTTAAGGTTCACTTTGCAACAAGCGGGGCTAGAAAGATTGTTTTTAAAGCAAAAAAAAAATTAAAAAGAGATTAATTCAATGGTGAATCCAGTGGCCATGGAACTGTGGAATACAAGGGGCCCTGCCTAATAGTCATTTTCCTGGATCTCTTTTAAAATACTATGTAGCATGCTTGAGCAGTTGTGGTAGACTCTCTCCTTTTAGTATCTTATTACTATTATTTTAAATAAATCAATCTTCACAAGTCAGGAAAAACAGATACCACTATTGTCAACACTCAAAAATCAAGAGTCTAGCCTCCAAAAATCATAAGATTTGTTTAAAAATCTTGAGATTTTTAAAAATAGCAAGTATTGGGTTCTTTTTATTTGCGTTCCGGCTTTTGAGTTTTTGGAGTGCACTTGCTTCACATTTTCAAGCTTTTCTTTGCATCTGTAGCAAAGCTGCATTGCACAGTTGGGCCAGCTGCTGGCTGAGTTTTTACTTCCCAACCTTCCCAAAACAGACTCACTGTCATGCCCTGTCTTTCAGGCCTTTCTTCCAGGGCCCTGTTTTAGTAATGCAAAGAAAACTCACAACTTACACAGGCTGTCAGGATCCAGAGGCTGGCCAGCTGACTGACACACAGCTCGTCACAGAAGGCAACTTCCTCTTGCAGCCCCCTTTCAACTGAGCCCTGTCACCCTTTAATAGAAAAAAACCTGACCCCTTCTCAGCTGGATCTGATGAACTGAACATGGCAGGCCCCCTGGACTTAAAGGGGCACTCTGTTATAGCAAACATGAGGGCTGGAAACTTACTTTTTAAAAAACTGAAAGCTGAGATTTTCTTGCAATATCAGAATTCCAGCAACTGGGCTTTAAAACACTAGAATGTGTGAGACTTGCAATAAAATCTCAAGAGTTGGCAGCACAAATGTCTACACTGGGGGGGGGTTTCCTCAGTGAAGTTACACCACAGTAGTTCTACCAGTGCAAATCCATAGTACAAAGCACTGACATGTACCAGGTACCCCTTACCCTGATTTGAAAAAAGCCAAGTGGAGACCAGCTATAAATAACTGCCCTCTCTGTACTTATTTGATATAGTCTCTTATCATGTCATCCCTGCCTAGTTTGCTTCAACAGCAATGCCAGCCTTGACATTCCGTTAACCCATCTTCCTCATATCTGTGCAGTTCCTTCCACAATTCCTTTTATATATGGAACACTGATCCTTCTTGAGTTGGAAGCTGCTACCGTAATTTAAATCCCTCTGGAATACCCACTGCTTCTGCAATGCCCACAAGAAATTAATTGATTAGTCTTCTGCTTATTCATTCTATATATCTTTAAAAAAAAAATCTTGACTGCATCATAGTGTGCACTAGACTTCACTGAGTACCACTGTAATCTTATTAATGCTGCTTCTGTCTTAGCTCATCTACTCTTCCCTACCATCTTGTTACCTTATCTATTGTATTTTGTCTGAAATTAATTTCCTCAAATCGGGGATTATGGGTGAAATCCTGGCTTTACTGAAGTCAATGGCAAAACTCCCATTGAGTTCACTGGAGCTAAGATTTCACCCAATCTCTTTTCTCTACATTGAGAGGTACCTCACACATCGTTGTGTAATATAAATAAATAATAATTATTATTTTTTTACACACACACACAATCCTGATCTTTTTTTCTATTAGCATATACAGGCTGGAGGACTAATCTCAGTCCCTACAAAACTTTCTGTTGACCTAGCTATCGCCAGTCAGGGAGATGGATTACCTACACCGATGGGAGAACCACTTCTGTCAACATAGGTGGTGCAGCTGCAGCTGTGCTGCTGTAGCATTTCAAGTGTAGATGAGCCCTTGGACAGACAGGCTTCACTGTTACCAACCCATGAAGAAGAATGGAGGCATTTCACAGCTCCCTTAGGGTAAATCCTACCTCATTTTTTCCAAGGTAACAAAAGACCTTCTTGCAGTGGAACCGGTGTGTTTTCATTATGCTGGGGTTGGGACAGAATTAGAAAGGCCTGTGCAGCAAACTGTGCTGCTATGAAGTATGTGGATTTGTGATCTACCACTCTAAGGATCCTCCAGTCACACATGACAGCTTTTTAAGAAAGGCCTTTCAGGGTTAACAGCTGGTGGAACCAGAGAGACTTAGTCTTCCAGCAGCTAGAAGGGTTGGAGAACAGACGGCAGCCAGTCAGGGCCCAGCAGATCAAATTAAAAGAACTGGCTACTTCTATCAAATGGCAGTTCAATGGTTAAGTCAGGGGAGGGAGGGAGGGAGGAAGGATCTTCCCTCTAAAGTAGCCCACACTTTGTGTTTAGGTCACTGAAGGACTTTTTGATGTACTCAGTGTGAGTGTAAGACCCAGGTAGGCTAACCTGAGTTAGACGTTGGACTACTGAAAATTAGGTAAATTCACTTTGCAAGACACCTACTGGCTCTGGCAAGCTGGTGACAAGGCTTCAGGAACAACAGCAGCATAGTGTCACTGACACAGAATGACCAGCAGATAATAAGAATTTCCTTTCCCTAGTCCACAGACTAGCTGTTTGCTGTGGCCCAGATCTCTACCTTAGAATCCTTCCTACTGTTTCAGGTTGTCTGTAAGAAGATTCCAGAGACAGCACTGCATTATTTACAGGAGGGTCACATTCAGAGGTTATTGTCACAGGCAAAAGCCTGAACATTTGTGCTTAAATTTCCATAGTGTAATCTAAATTTGGGTCTCAAATTTTTAGATGCCAAACTTTGGACACCTACAGTTTGATGTTCAGAGGTGCTGAGCACCCACAATTCTTATTGACTTATCATTCAACTTTAATTTTTTATTTTTAAACAAAAGCTCAAATTCCATAGATACTGTTAGGTGAGGCCACACTTTCACTAGGTAATGTTTCCTTCTTGGAAACTGGGTGTGGATTTATCATGGCTTGCTTGTATTTGGTAGATATTTGATCTACAGTGACAATAAATATGTTTAAGCAAAAGCTTAGCATATATATTTTTAATATCAAATCTAGCCAACCAAAGAACACTCATGATTTAAGGTGTTTGGGTTTTTTTTAGGTGCTATAGGAGTGTTGCCCAGTTGCATTTACTGGCTTATTTTGTAAGCATCCTTTCAGGCTTAACTACAGGGGTCTTTTACAGAACACTTAATCGGTAAACAGAGAAAATACATAACTAGTTTTTTTTATTTCAATCTTATTTTAAGCACACATACAATCATGGTTTAGTTGAAGACATAACCCCCCCACCAATAAATAAATAAATAAAAAAATATCCCGCAGAACTGGAGACACAAACCAATCATCCCGTAGGTTCTTTGCAATACAGGGTAACTACAAGTAGTAGTTGCCCCTTTTAAAGGAAAACTAAAGTAAACCCGTCTTAACCATCCCAAAAATCTACAAGTTAATAGGCTAAGAAGAAATGGCAGCCTTGAATAAACATATATTTTATAGTTTTACAACTGGTATTGCTGAGCCTAGTATTATAGGCAGTCATCTTGCGAAAATGTCATTTGTGACACTGGCAGTGTGAAAACCCAATGAAAGAGAGACTGTAAACCACTGACCATTCTGCTTGAATAGTGATTTGACTATTTTAAAAACTTTTAGATCTAGATTTCACTTTTAAGACAACCAGAACTACATGCAGTATTCAATATGTATTGTGCATGCAGTATTCAACGGTTCCTAACATTCTGTTAGATTTTTTTGACTGCTGCCGCACATTCAACAGATGTTTTCAAAGAACACTCCATGATGAATCCAAGATCTCTTTCTTGAGTGGTAACAGCTAATTTAGACCCCATCGTTTTGTATGGTATAGCTGGGATTATGTTTTCCAGTGTGACTTACTTTGCACTTATCAATACTGAATTTCATCTGCCATTTTGTTGCCCAGTGAGACAGTTTTGTGAGATCCTTTTGTAACTCTCTGCAATCAGCTTTGGAATTAACTACCCTGAATAATATTGTATCATCTTCAAACTTTGCACCTCACCCTTTTTCCAAATCATTTATGAATATATTGAACAGCACTGGTTCCAGCACAGCTCTCTAGACACCGCTATTTACCTCTCTCCATTCTGAAAACTGACCATTTATTTCTATCCTTTGTTTCCTGTCTTTTAACCAGTTACTGACCCATGAGAGGACCCTCTTATCCCATGTCCGATTAGTTTGCTTAAGAGCCTTTGGTGAGGGACTTCGTCAAAGGCTTTCTGAAAGTCCAAGTATATTATATCCACTAGATCTCCTCTGTCCATATGTTTGGTGTCACCATCAAAGAATTCTAATAGATTGGCGAGGCATGATTTTTTTTTGTGAAAGCTGTGCTGATTCTTCCCCAACAAACTCTGTTCATCTACGTGTCTGATATTTCTGTTCTTTACTATAGTTTCATACAATTTGCCTGGTACTGAAGTGAAGCTTACCATCCTGTAATTGCCAGGATTGCATCTGGAGCCTTTTTTTAAAAATTGGCATCACATTAGGTATGCACCAGCCATCTGGTATAGAGGGTAAGTTAAGCAACAGGTTAGGTACCACAGTTAGAAATTTTGCAATTTCACATTTTACTTTCTTCAGAATTCTTGAGTGATACCATCTAGTCCTGGTAACTTATTATTGTTTAATTTATTAATTTCTCCCAAAACCTCCTCTACTGACACCTCAATCTGGAACAGTTCCTCAGATCTGCCACCTTAAAAGAAAGGCTCAGATGTGGGACTCTCCCTCACATCCTCTGCAGTGAAGACAATTTCAAATAATTCATTTTGCTGCTCCACATTAGGCTTGTGTTCCTTGAGTGTTCTTTTAGCACCTTGATTTTCCAGTAGCCCACTGACTGACTGGCAGGCTTCCTACTTCTGATGAACTTTTTTGCTGTTAGTTTTTGAATCTTTTGCTAGTTGCTCTTCAAATTCTTTTTTAGTTTGCCTGATTATACTGTTACACTTTACTTGCCAGAGTTTATACTCCTTTCTATTTTCCTCAGTAGGATTTGACTTCAAACTGCCTTTTTAACTTTGTTGGTTAGCCATGGTTGCATTTTTTTTTTTGGTCTTCTTTCTTACTTTTTTTTTTTTTAAATTTGGGGTATATATTTAATTTGAGCCTCTATTATGGTGTTTTTAAAAAGTTTCCCTTTAAATAGATTCCTCATTTTTTGTGTAGTCCCCCTTTCTGAAGTTAAATGCTACTGTGGTGGGCTTCTTTGGTATTTCCCCCTACCACCACTCACAGGATGTTAAATTTAATTATATTATGATTGCTATTACTGAGCAGTTCAACTATATTCACCTCTGGGGCCAGATCCTGTGCTCTACTTAGCACTAAATCAAGAATTGTCTCTCCCCTTGTGGGTTCTGGAATAGCTACTCCAGGAAGCAGTCATTAATTGTTTCTAGAAACTTTATCTCTGCATCCTGTCCTGAGGTGATATGTACCCAGTCAGTATGGGGATAGTTGGAACCCTCCATTATTACTGAGTTTTCTATTTTTATAGCCTCTCTATTCTCCCTGAGCATTTCACAATCTCCATCACCATCATACTCAGGTAGTCAGTAGTATATTCCTACTTCTATACTCTTATTATTCAAGCATGGAATTTCTGTCCATAGAGATTCACTTAAGATTTTTTAAATATTTGACTGTATACTTTCTTTCACATATAGTACCACACCCCCACCAGCACAACCTACTCGGTCATTTCTATCTATTTTGTACCCTGGTATAACCATGTCCCAATGATTATCATAATTCCACCAACTTTCCATGATGCGTATTATATCAATATCCTCATTTAATACCAGGCACTCAAGTTCACCTCTCTTAGTGTTCAGACTTCTAGTATTTGTATACAAGCATTTATAAAATTTGTCACCTTTTAGTTGTCTGTCTTCATGTGACATAACTGAATGGAACTCTTTTTCATTTGACTGTTTCTCTTCAGTTTCTACCTGTTCTTTAACAATGTCTATCCTCTCCTCTTTACTAGGATATAGTGAATTTCCATTAATAGATCCTCCCCTACTGGATGTCTCTGTCTGAAACGTGTGCTCCTTCTCACCTGTCAGGTTTCCCCTACCCCTTAGTATAAGGCTAAAACATATATGCCTAGGGAACTTTTACCCTGAAAACTTAGGTGCCGAGTGAGAGTAAGTACTACCAGTGTTTGGCAGGAGTTTTGTGGATAGCAGTGGAGCCAAACTGGCACTTTGGCATCCAAACTGGAGTCTTAGATGCCTAAGTATGGGGTACCTCAAGTACCTTTGTGGATCTTGGCTTTAGTTCTTTTGTTTCCTGAGAACAAGGACCAGGGCTGCCCAGAGGATTCAGGGGGCCTGGGGTCTTCAGCAGTGGGGGGCCCCCGCTGCTGAATTTGGCGGTGGGGGGTCCTTCCGCTCTGAAGACCTGCGGCGGGGGCCCCCCGCCGCCAAATTACCACCAAAGACCTGGCACTTCAGCGGCGGGTCCCGCTTCAGCGGTAATTTGGTGACGGGGGGTCCTTCCACCGCGGGGCAGAAGGACCCCCCTGCCTCCGAAGACCCAGAGAGGAAGAAGCTCCAGGGGCCCCACGAGAGTTTTCCGGGGCCCCCGGAGTGAGTGAAGGACCCCGCTCCAGGGGCCCTGAAAAACTCTCGTGGGGGCCCCTGCGGGACCCGGGGCCTTGGGCAAATTGCCCCATTTGCCCCGCCTCTGGGCGGCCCTGACAAGGACAGCCATAAAATTGAGAGGAGTGTTGGGAGAGAGAAGAGAGGCTCCATTTGCTCATCTTCCTCCTGGTGCACCTATGCAAAGCAGAACACAACTAAAACACCAATGTTCTTCTAGGATAGCAAAAACCATTGTTAAAGCAGGATGGGAACTTGCTCACATTCCTTTCTATTACATTCTCATACTATTATTGTCAGAAGTGACATTTCTTTTCAAAGAGATGGTACCTCCAGCACAGAAATGCCAAGTGTAATTTAAAACTTAAATAAAGACACTTATGATAATGGATTTGAGATGACAAATGCTTTTTACCTTTTGAACTTTTATACTGTCTAGTTGAGCAAAATGTGTCAGCTTCTTTCTTGGTCTTTCTACTGACTTAATGGGAGTTACAACAAGGATACATTTGGCCCAAACTTGGTGAAATTAAAGAGCTGTACTTTAAGACTGGCTTCTCTCCTAGAATTATTAATCTGTGATCATTCGTACCAAAATGTCTCTTACTAACATGAGTCTTTAAGTCTAATTCCTGTAAAATTAGAATCAGGATGCTTATTGTATTACATTATGGAGTTTTGGAACTTGTTTTAAAGTAAAATGAATTAAAGTAATATTTCTCAGTCTGGGAAGTCCATATTCTTCAAGCAATAAAATAGAGTGTACAAAAAGAAAAATTACTGGCCCAACTTCAGCATTGGTGTCAGCAGGCACAAGCCCAGCTGAAGTAAGTTTTAGTAGAACCTGCTTACACAAAGGGTACCTTTGTCCTACAGTCTTGCAGGAGTTGGGATATATTTATATTTTGATGAATAATTTATAAAAATGTGTGTAAACTAAGGCCCAGATCCTGAAAAATGATCAATTTACATAACATTTATGGCCATGCGGAGTCACATTGATGTTGGGCATAATGTTCAATATGAGCTGAACACTCTGTTGGACTGAAGCCTAGATAGATGAACGAAGCTCTTTTTAAATAAAACCCACAGGTAGATGCTGATTTCAAGCCTTCTGCAAATACTGGGTACTAAGACCATGAGATATTTTGCAAATAATTACAAACCTATCAGAATAGCCTTCATTTCTGAAGATAAATAGCACATACATCTTACACAATGCAGAAATATTTTATATTTATTCTGTATTGGCAATTATCTTCTGATAAATTAGTAAATAAAAATATTGGGCCTGATCCTCAGCCTGTAAATCAGCAAAGTCAATGGAGATATGCCATTTACACCACCTTAGGATTTGGCTGGCTGCTTTTAACATAAACACACACTTTATTCCAATTGACTGATGGCTGATGTCCAAAATATCCTTGCATTAAAAAGCCTCCAAAATGGAACTTCCTAAATCAAGAAGGTTCAAATGATGTAATTCAGTCCTGTTTTTAAAGGAAGTGCACTAGATGATTGTTTCACTAGGTTTACCACTTAAAGTTTGGGATTCCTTATAAACCTACTGTAGTTATCTAGTATTACTGCTAGAATAAACCTCTAAAGAAAGAAAACTAGAACAAATATTAACAAAAGAAAAATGTTAAAATTAAACTATTAAATATGGTTCAGAGGGATTTGTTGAACAAGGTCTCAGGCTCCAATTCTGCAAACACTTACGCATATGCTTAAATTTATGCACAAGCAATCCCAATAGGACTACTCATGTATGCCAATTAAGCATGTGTTAGGGCCTAAGTGAAATTTTTAATAGAATATAAACTGAACATTTTAAATAGGATGATTAAGACATGGGAAACAATTCTGAATGAAAGAGAAGTACAGTATAATTTAAAAGGTGTAATGTAAAAATAGCTCAGTTATAAAAAATGTTGTATTGAATTTCAATTACATTTAGGTAGTACACTATTTCAAGGAAAACTGTAGTAATTTTTAGTACTGACTTTGGGCTCTGATACTGTAAAGACTTATGCATCTGCTTAACTTTACATACTGTGAGAGTAATCCCTTCAGTGAGACTATTCATAATGTGTTAAGTTAAGCAAGTGCATAATAAGCTTGGTGTCATCCACAGATTTTATGAGCATACTCTCCACTCCATTATTCAAATCATTAATGAAAATATTGAATAGTACTGGACACAGGACAGACCACTGTGGACCCTGCTAGATATACTCTCCCAGTGAACCACTGATAACTACTCTTTAAATATGGTCTTTCAATCAATTGTGCACCCACCTTATAGTAATTTCATCTAGACCATATTTCCCTAGTTTGCTTATGAGACTATCATGTGGGGCTGTGTGAAAAGATTTACTAAACATGAAGTTGTATCATGTCTACTTATACCACCCATCCACCAGGCCAGTAACCCCATCAAAGAAGGAAATTAGGTTATTTTGGCATGGTTTGTTCATGATAAATTAATGTTGGCTATTACTTAGCACTTTATTATCCTCTAGATGATTACAAATTGATTGTTTAATCAAAGTATCTTTCCAGGTATTGAAGTCAGGCTAACTGGAGTGGAGATTATGTTTATAAAATTGTGGATGACACCAAGCTGGGAGGGGTTGGAAGCACTTTGGAGGACAGGATTAGAATTCAAAAGGACCTGGAGAAATTAGAGAATTAGTCTGAAATCAACAAGATTCAATTCAATAAAGACAAGGGCAAAGTACTACACTTAGGAAGGAAAAGTCAAATGCACAATTACAAAAGGGAGAGTAACTAAGAGAGAGGAGAGTCTAAGAGGTAGTACTGCAGTTGTGAAAAAGGGATGTATTAATGGGAGTATAGTATGTAAGACACCGGCGGTAATTGTTCCATTCTACTCAGCGCTGGTGAGTCGCCAGTTAGAGTACGATGTCCAGTTTTGGATGTCACACTTTAGGAAATATGTGGACAAATGGGAGAGAGTTCAGAGGACAGCTATAAAAATAATAAAAGATTTAGAAAACCTGACCTTTGATGAAAGATTTAAAAAACTGGGCAAGTTTGGTCTTGGGAGAAGACAACCAAGGGGGCCCCTCATAATAGTTTTCAAATATGTTAAGGGCTGTTATAAAAAGGATGGAGATCAATTGTTCGTCATGTCCCCTGAAGGGCTGTTATAAAAAGGATGGAGATCAATTGTTCGTCATGTCCCCTGAAGGTAGAACAAGAAGTAATTGGCTTAATCTGCAGTGGGGGAGATCTAGGTTAGATATAGGAATAACTTTCTAATTATAAGGTTAGGTATTGGAATAGGTTACCGAGGGAGCTTGTGCAATCTCCATCATTGGAGGTTTTTAAGAACAGGTTAGACTTGTGGTTCTCAACCTATTTACCATTGTGGAGCACATATGCAGCTCTCTATACGTTATGTGGGCAGCATCCACACAATATATATACTACCTGTCCATCTACCAAAAAAAAGAAAAAAAGGTTTATTATTTGTTATATGACAGCAACACGATTCAAATCAATATAGTACCATTCATTTTAACACTGTCTACCAAGAGTATTTTAAATGAGAAAATAAGTCAAAACATTTACTGTTAAAATTAACTTACTGCCAGGGTGGCATGGCATGCTTCACTGCCACCCTCACTTCTGTGCTGCTGCTGGCAGTGCGGCTGGGATGAGCACCCGGAAAGTGCGGTTGCAGAGCCTGCCTGCAAAGGTGGGGCGCCCTGCCCAATGCAGTGTGCCCTCCCTGCCAGGGACTCCCCCCCATGAACCCAGCCCCCCCACCAGGGGCTGCCCCCCAGACAGGGAACGCCCCCATCACCCAACCTCCCTGAGACTGTCCCCCCAGCATCCGGACACTGCTCTCCCCCCACACTGGGCTGGCACAGGTGGCTGCCATGTAGAGACAGAATACTCTGTCCAAGGCAGAATGCCCCCACCCCAGGGATTGCCCCCTCCAACATCCTGTCCCCCATGCATCCAACCCCCCACCGAGGGACTGCCCCCCAGCATCCCTCCAGCAACTGCCCCCAGTACCCATCCAGGAACTGCCAACAGTCCCCCCACCTAGAGTCTGTCCCCCATACACAGGCTTCACCCCCCGCCCTGCAGCCTGAGCTCCCTGCCCCTCCTCCCTAGTCCCCAGCCCCCTAAACTCCCTCCCTGTGCATCCTGTGGCCCTAGCCCCTGCACCACCTCCCTGTGCTCGCTGGTCTCCTACCTCAGCTTCACATAGCTCATCTGCGCAGCCTGCCCTACCTGCCTACCACTGAGGTCCTAGTGCCATAGCCTGCTCTAGCCGGTGACACTGGACCTGCGATCTTGGGGGGGGGGGGCACTGAGCACCCTGGTCTCCTGCCAGTGCTGCTGGGTTTGATCCTGCGGGGGCAGGGGGCTGACACTGGGTAAAATTAAAAAAAATGCCTAAGTCCCCTTTTCAAAAATCTCTTAGACGCCTAATGTCATGTCTATACTTACAAGTTTTGTGACTTTAACTAGTTTTGAGTGACAATCCACCCCTTCCCTCCACCAACCCATCCCCCAGTGTAAATGCAATTATATAGGTAAAAGAGTGCGTATGCTGCTATTGCTTATTTCAATTTAGTATAGAAAATAAACGATCTCAGTATAAAATGCTTTATACTGGTATAGCTGTATCTACACAAGAGCTTTTACCAGCATAACTACATCAGCAACAACAAAAAAAATCACATCCCTTACTGATATAACTATACTAGTAAAACTGTTTAAGTATAGATCAGCCTAGTCTCACTGAAAGTCAATGGGATTGAGCCTAAGTCATTTCTTATAATGCATCTTAAGCACTTTTAAATATTTTACTTCCATAGACTCATCTGGCACCCAAAAGGTGAAGGAGGAACATAGAGTCAGGCAAACTTTGTAGTAATCCCAAGCTATATTTGGAATACAAGCAGGGGTGGCTCTAGCCATTTCGCTGCCCCAAGCACGGCAGCACGCCGCGGGGGGTGCTCTGCCGGTCACCGGTCCCGCGGCTCCGGTGGACCTCCCGCAGGCGTGCCTGCGGATGCTCCACCGAAGCCGCGGGACCAGCAGACCCTCCACAGAGACACCTGCGGGAGGTCCGCCGGAGCCACCTGCCGCCCTTCCGGCGACCGGTAGAGCGCCCCCCGCGGCGTGCCGCCCCAAGCACGCGCTTGGCATGCTGGGACCTGGAGCCGCCCCTGAATACAAGCCCAATGTGCTGCATCAAAACCACACAAATATTTGCAGCAACCTTCAATGATATTTAAAATAACTGTCCTACAAATGTAAAGAGCAGAACTGATTTGAGACTGGCCAACTGCGTTGAGAAAGATTAAAGTAAGTTAACTTTAATTTGGCCCTCCTGGGATATTTTTGCTGAGGAATAATAATAAATGATATATGAGGACAGTTGTTTCATACATGGCCACCAACTGCAGACTATGGTTATCTTAAAAGAAAGAAGCAGATATCTGTTGTGCAGTCCAGGCACCAATTAATATCTAGTAAGATTTCACTGGGGTTCGGATAAGAGAAAAAGGCAGATGCTAACAAGGAAATCCATAAACCTCTGCATAAACAAACATTACCCCTCTATGTTCATACAATTTAATAAGTGAAATACAAGCATTTCACTGAATGTTGTTGAATATTCAGTTAATGGAGTTTTGTCCAGTATGAGAGTGGACAAAATTAAAAAAGCTATTCCATAGAATATTCCTTATAATCCACTAGAGTTGAAAACTGAAAACTTGTTAAATGACAATGGTTAAAAAGTGACATAATTAGATAGTTCTAACTATCAGAGTTTGTCAAAAAACTACTTTGTAAATTGTAGTATTGATTAGTAGTTCTCCCCTCCCTGGCTGAGTGCCTGTTTAAGGTACTGAATTGAAATCTTCATGAATAAGTGACTTCATATGGATTTTTTACTACCTTTTCTGACGATATAAGCTCATTCCTAGCTTTTCCAGATGTTTAACATCTTGTCTCTGGCTGTTAATTATATTGTAGATAACAAAGACTGAGAGTTAGAGATTATATTAATCACCTTTATAATTATGCTATGCTAGGGGGTGTGTTCACATCTAAAGGGCAGTGGACAATATATAGAAAATGCATGGAATTGTTCCAAATACAATTGCATGTGTAAACCCCCGAGGCATTTTTATCGTGCCAACTGGTACTTCATGAGATCTAAAATAAAATATGTCACAGTACACTGACAGTAAGACAGGAGCAATATTTTCACATTTGTGATTTCTTTCTCATGTAAAAAGAACAGGAGTACTTGTGGCACCTGTACTCCTGTTCTTTTTGCGGATACAGATTAACACGGCTGCTACTCTGAAACCTTTCTCATGTAGGCCTTCCTTTCACACACACATGTTCTTTAATAAAAAAACAAGGTACACAATCTAAGGAAAGCCCCATTCTTCGTGTCTGAATTTATGACTCTACTATACTATTACAGGACAATAATAAAGTGAAACATCTTGTCTGTGCTTCTCTTCTTTTCTTTTCAACAACACTAAATTACTTTAAAGGTGTTGCATTGTCAGCACTAGCTGACAATGAATACTTTGAATACTTTACATATTCATGGGGGAGAGATTCTATCTCATTTGTACCTAAGTCAGTAGAGTTACTCTGGATTTATATTGGTTTAATTGAGATCAGAACTTGGTTCATTGTGAATAAGTAATGTACTTCAACAGCCCTGAGATCATTTACAGTTTTGAAAATTAAGTTTCTTGAAATGTGGTAAGGTAATAAAGGCTAGAGCTTTCCACAACCAGACAGACCAAGGGAAGATGAGCAAATGGAGGCAGTGGCATAAGAGCTATTTGGCTCACCGTCAATTCTGGCTACCAAATAGGGTGACCAAATGTCCCAATTTTATAGGGACAGTTCCGATTTGGGGGTCTTTTTCTTATATAGGCTCCTATTACCCCCCACCCACATCCCGATTTTTCACATTTGCTGTCTGGTCACCCTAGGCTCAAAGGCGATCAGCACAGGATTTGTGGTGGTGGTAGCAAAAGTGGTGTAATGTCATATTTGTGTTTCCCAGTCTTGGAGCTGGCAGAGATCTAGTTTGGCCTTGCTGCAACATACAGAAACCTCAGGGATCCTCTACATCCAGCCCAGCCATGTGTCACTATAAGGGGCTGTTTTGGCAGCAAGGGATTGCCTGAGTGCAGCAGTGCTACCAGCCCCCCTTTTTGCACAGCCATGCCCATACATTATCCGGGGATTCCTCAATGCCAAGGAAATCCTCATCTGGCTGGTTTAGCCTGCTTTATGCCCCTTTATGTTGCCATCAGGGCAAAGAGGCCAAAGTAGGGTAAGGATCTGACCTACGGTGTCCCCCTACATGGAATGGAGAGAGGAATCCACATGAAATCTCCTGGCTGGAGAAACAGAAGCTGCCATCCACCCCTATTCCATGTGAGAGTGAGTGAAAAAAAAAAAAAAGATGCTCTTTTACCCCACCTATCTCTCCTAGCAGCCAAGTAGGGAGACAGAGATGGAGAGGAAGGCCCCACCTCTCAATTGTGCATGTATTTCAGGTTAAAAATATACCTAAAGCCTCTTAATTCTGTGTTCTTATTTTGGAGGTCTTGGCGCTGGCTGTACTGCAGTGAGGAATGCTGAAAAGTTATTTATAACACTAACTTATTAATAAAAGATTAAACTATATTCCAAGTAATAATGGGAGATCCCACTTTATAATAGGACGTATATTGTTATGACAAAAAATAGTTTAATAGTATCTAACACTACTTGTAAATTGTCCATCAGATTTGCTTCAACATTTATTTTAGATTCAGCAAAAGTATTTTAGCAGTAGATTATCTAGACACATTATATGATTTCACTAGCATTATAGTGAAATTATTGACTAACACTCACATATGATTAAATTATTTGTTTATTTACCAGGTGACTTAGTAGCCACAATGAAAATTAGCACAATAAAGCTTGCTGTATAAATGAGCATGACTCTAGATCTCTGCCTCATTCATTTGATAAATTTGCAATTATGTCTCTTTATAAAATGGCTTTATGATTTACTGGGCATATTGGTGATTCTTATTAAGATGTCCCCAGAAAGAAAACAATGCTGTATGTAACAGGTGGCAGAGGGGAACTCTTAAAAAGACCAGCTCAGTACAGTAGTATTTCAATTTTTCTTCCAGTGGGTGTTACTAAAAGAATTGCTTGTGGCTGTGAGAAACAAAGAAGTTGAATGGATTAGCCAATATGTCCAATCTGCCCCCTAATTATACACCAGAAGAAAGACTTAATACATCTGCCAATTAAAATAAATGTCTTCAACTGCCATGGACTAGCAAAGCAGGCAAGTCAATATTGCTGTAATATGATCCCATCTAGAATTTCTTTTAATTTCTAATCAGCTGCTTAAGCACAATGGGTCCCACCTGTTTAGATCACCTAGTAGCTGGGAAAGAATCCCCTTGCTAACACTTTCTTTTAGCTTGGCATCTGTATAGTTATTATTTATATATATTTTCTTCCTAGCAGAGATTAATATGCCTTGGGAAACATCTCCCAAATCACCTGTATTACACAGGGAACAATCTCAACCACCTATTATTCACAGACAGGTTTATTTAAATCTTTAGTATTAAAGAGATTATACATTTAAGATCTCTTATTCTTATTAGCAACCTTGATTTAAACCAGGCTTTTATAAAAACCTGTTTAAACTTTCTGAAGTTTTATATATTCATCAGTAAGGCTACGTTTTAGTCACAGGTATTTTTAGTAAAAGTCATGGGCAGGTAACAGGTAGTAAACAAAAATGCATGGCCCATGACCTGTTCATGACTTGTACTATATACCCGACTACACCTTGGGTGCTCTGAGGCAGGGAGAGTCCCGGGAGCACTGCGGGTACTTTTGAGGGTGTGTGCGGCCTGCGGGGTGCCATAGGTGTTCGGGGGGGGTGTGTGCAGCCCAGGACCCCCGCAGGTGCTGTGGAGGGGCAGCGGCACACGGCCCGGGACCCCTGCTGCTGCTGGTGGGAAGCGAGGAGGGGGGAGCTGGGCAGTGGTGCGTGGCCTGGGACAGCTGCTGCTGCTGGAGATGAGGTGGGTGGCCTGAGACCACCGCTGCTCCTAGCGGTGTGTGTGCGTCAGCCATGACCTCCGTCACAGACTAGCAGCCTTATTCATCAATAAATGAATGCACATTTTAACATAGCTGGGTACAGACCAGAGGTGGGCAAACCATGGCCCGCAGGCCACATCTGGCCTGTGGGACCTTCCTGCCCGGCCTTTGAGCTCCCAGTCCCTCCCCTGCTGTCCCCCCTCCCCTGCAGTCACACCACTGCACAGGCGGCACTCTGGGCGGCAGGGTTGTGTGCTCCTGCCGAGCAGCGTGGCAGCATATCTGGCTCCGGCCGGGCGGCGTGGCTGCCAGACATGCTGCTTTGAGCAGCATGGTAAGGGGGCCAGAGGGTTGGATAAGGGGCTAGGGGGGTACCGGGGGGCAGACAGGGAGCAGAGGGCAATTGGATGGGGCGGAGGTTCTGAGCGGTGGTCAGGGGACAGGGGGAGTGGATAAGCATGGGAGTCCCAGGGGGGACCTGTCAGGGGGCAGAGGTGTGGATAGGGGTCAGGGGACGGGGAACATGGAAGGTTGGATAGGCGTGGGGTTCCGAGGGGCCTGTCAAGGGGCGAGGGTGTAGATAGGGGTCAGAGGAGTCAGGGGACTGGGAGCAAGGAGTTGGATAGGGGGTGGGGTCCCGGGGGTGGTTAGGGGTGGGGGGTCCTGGGAGGGGGCAGTTAGAGGACAAGGAGCATGGTGGGTTGGATGGGTCAGGGGTTCTGAGCAGGGCAGTCAGGGGGTGGGAAGTGGGAGGGGTCGGATAGAGGGCGGAGGCCAGGCTGCTTGGGGAGGCACAGCCTTCCCTACCCGGCCCTCCATACAGTTTTGCAACCCCAATGTGGCCCTTGGGCCAAAAAGTTTGCCCACCCCTGGGCAAAGAATGCTTCCTGCAAACTTCAATAATAATTTAAAGTCATGACTGGACTATCTGTACACAAAGCAGGTAATCTTAAAGATGAATTCTTATTTCTCCTCTCTGACCACATTAAAATCCATATCTAGTAATGCTTCAGTGCTATGCTGCAGTACCATGAATTAAAAGTAACAGAAAATAGAATACTTACGATTCAGTTTTCAAAATATAAAATCTTAAAAAAAAAAATACTAGTAGATAAATGAAAAGACAGTGAATCTTAATGCAGTTGAGTGGTCACTTATGGCCATTAAAGCACACCCGGGCATGTTGGGGGGGGGGGGGGGGAGGTGCAGAGCTGTATTTTCCCATGGGAAGTTCCAGAAGGTAGAATGCCTGTCCAAACTTAAGAGTTTGCAGGAAGAGACATGTCACTGCACCACAACTCTGTTTCCTTCTGCACAGTCTTTAATTATGTGATCACAAATTGTTTCCTAACCAATATAATACAATAGTTTTTCTACAACCCTGGATAAACGTGTGAACCTAGGATAGATTATATTTTTTAAAACTGTACAGCATATAGAGTTGAGTGTATAATTCATAATGAATGATTGGTACAATGTATTCAGCCTCTTTTTCTGCTAGTTGAATATTTACAAGCTGGTCATGGTATTTTTAAACTGTATTTGTTATTTGAATTTGTACAACAAATACATTTTCACACTTTTTATTCTCTGGTTGATCATGAATATTTATAATTCAATCTGTGTTGCTTAGTTATGATTGGTCAGATAAGTCACATGATATTGTTGAATTCCTGATTTGATGTAAATGCAAGCTCTCCTGGGATGTGCTATCTGCTAGCCCATGCATTCTGGGCTAAACAGTTTTGCTGCAGGAAGGTATGTGTGGTATAACTGCATGCTGGACTAGTATACACTCCAAGAGAACCAGAAGAATGTAGATTCAGAACATAGGTTTCTCAGTCTGCCCTAAGAGGAATGACAACAGGTGCCAATTACAGGAGATTTTTATACTTCCATCTGCTCTCTCAGCTACAGGAAATGAACTTATGTCCGGGTTCAGTACTGCAGCATTCCAGCCAGGGGAGACTGAAAAAAAAACCAAAACCCTGGCCAGGCTGCTCCTGTTTCTCTGAAATGGACAAGTCTAAAACAGAAGTGATGTCTATGTATGAGATTTTTTGCAGTGGGAACATTGTATTTAATGGACACTTCAAAACTCCCAGTGTGAAATATGTAAATATGTCCCATCTCATGGTTCTGGTATCTCTGTGAGTGACACAGGATTTCATGGTTGTGACAGCAGGCAATGAAATATTATTTGTTTTTAAATGTGAGAAAATTGCAAGATATTATACAGCATTCAGGAATATACAAATTATCTAGCTTGAGTTACTTCCAAAGTCATAATCCACCAGCCAAAACCAAGTGCTTCGTAGCTGGTTTTAAATTTAACTGAAGATTTTCATGTATATCTAAGAAACAGAATCATATAAAAATAAATATGCCGAATAACCAAGCTGCATCTTGTATAGAATGTTAATAAAAAGTGTTTTTAATGTGAGAGCCTTGTGATATCCAATACTAGACTCGAACATACCCTCCAGAGGAAAAAACGTGTGGGAAAGGATCAGAGGAAGGAAAACTTTATAGGGGTCTTTGAGGAAATTTCCTCAGATAATTTCATAAGAAGGAGGTACTGGGAGTGTCCAACTGCTCAAAGTAGACAGCTTTTCTTGCAGAAGGCAAACTAATGCCCTCCTAGAATCTAGGGAAGCCCCTATAAGTGTGAGAACTTGAATAATGCAAAGACCAACTTCCCCAGATTTACTCAACCTAAAAGTATTTAATAGAGAATAAGTGATCTTCTGATAAATGAATCATACCCTGATAAGTCTAAGAAGCCACCTGTAGGCCCTGATGATGAAGGTAGGTAGTTGCCAAACCAAGACACTCAGCAAACACCTTGTAGTTACTGCTTGTCCAAAAGACTGGACTGACACAGGTTGTCTCCTACATATAACCTGAAGTACTTTTTGGGCTTTGGCCTCATGAAGATGTAGAGGAGTGCACCCTGAAGTTGACGGGCCTAATCTATTTTGTGAATTGAAAGGAAGGATTATAGTGCCCAGAAATACAGTAAGGCTCTAACATTGTAACCAGTGTTATACCCTCCGTTTCCAGAAAAGATTGGACTTCATTATATAGTAGTCTACTATGAGAATGATTGATTGGTTTGGATTTTGACATGATTTCAAACTGAAACAATGATTCAATAAACTCCAGGTTCCATAAATTGGAAGAGAGATCCTGCCAAATCTGCAACTGAAATTAAAATAGGTTTTAGGTCTGGCAAACTGTAGCTTTACTGGATATTCAGAAGAAATCAATAGACTCAAGATGGATGAAGAAGACTGTTTATATCATTGACAATTTCTTTTTTTTCAAAATCACCGTGAAACTCTTTGGAGAAGAACAGTGGAATAAATGGCATCTCTGAGATCAGCAAGAGCATTGTTTTCTTCTCTACAGAGACTAACCCAGCCTCAGTGATCCAGCTGTTAATCTGATGACAAATCTGGACTCAAGCAAGCCTGTGAATGAGAATGGACACCAAGTCTGGCATATCATAAAGGCAGCCCTCAAGGAGTACCTTGCTACTTCCTTAACAATCTCAAGGAATTATTTCTTACCCTCCAGGATATGGTCCAACCAGGTATTTCTGATGTGACAGATCTCTGCAGCTGGAAATATCCTCCAGTTCATATTTATTGCACTTGCACTGGAGGAGATCATCAAGAATCCATGACTTGATATTTGTGTTCCTCTGTGGATATTGATGTCTTTCCTATGAATCTAGTAGTGCTCTATTACATGGTTTAGAGTTTGAGAAGTGAAAGCAGGGATTACAATACCCCAGGTTTATTCAACAGTTGGAATACATTTTTGTGTATTTGTTTGCAATATCAACAATTATAAAAACAGTTAATATATACATAATGTACATTCATGTGATCAAATTTGCATAGTAAGGGAAAGTTTTTGAAAGTCATTTGCAATAAATGTGAGAAATTATCCCAATGTTTCACCAAAACTGTAGAAACCAGAGGTCAATCAAAAATCTTATTGTCCAGCAGCATAGGACTACTAATAACCAATTCTGGACAACTGAATTTTAAATACATACTGTACAAACTGCTGACTTGAACTTTAAAGTCCTCTGAGCACTGAATGACTAGCATATCTGATCTAAGGCTGAATGTGAACATTGATACCCCATCTCAATTTGTAAACACCACTAAAAAGCAGACTGGATTGGACCATGTGGGTTTCTACTTTGCTAAATTTCTCAATCAGTTACATCCAAAGTCACACCTTTGGAGGAGTGGACATTTAAATATCTTCTCTCTTCATAATGTATTATTTATGTTTGGTGGCATTTACTAAGGCAGATGTTCAGTTTTCATTTTAAGCCTCTGATCAGATACATAGGTCAGTTAATGCACTCAGGATTTTCAAGTGCAGAGCAGATCAGCATTTACCCTGGAGGGAAGGGACACAAGACAGGAGCATTCCTTCTGATCAACATCACATTAGACAGTTAAACAATAGCAGTATCCCGCTCCTAGAACCCTATATGGACTCTTCTCATGAATTTGTCATACTTTTAAATTTTATTAATGTATTTGTTTATTACAGAATGTTGGTATAGCAGTTAATTACAAATGGCATAGTATTTTTTCTAAAATGATTCTTACACTACAAATCTGCTAGTACAGTACTTCAGTTTTGATGTTGCCATCTCCACTTAATGCTTTGATTTTGCCATCTCCACTTTGTTTCCAGTAGCATGTGTGCATGATTTCTCTCAAACACAAGCACAATCAGTTATGAACCATCATGGATTAAAGGACACAGGGAGGAGAGAAACAAGGTTACTTGTGAGAAATGTGAAGTTTCTCCATACACTCAGAATTGTTAAATAATGCTTGCAGGAAGAGCAGCTCGTTGCAGCGATCTGGTGGGGGCTTGGAACCAGGGTGGATCGGCAGCCCCCTATCATCTCCCCCATCAGCTCCCCGCTCCCCCAAGTTCCCTGTGCAGCAGCTGCCTGCAGTACAGCTGTGTCCCTCCCTGCACTGCCATGTGCTGCTCCTGCCCTCTGCCTTGGAGCTGCTCCCCAAGACTCCTGCTTGCTGTGCTGGGTGGGAGGGAAGGACGAGGGGGGGCTAATGTCAGGGTGTCCCCCTCCCCCCTGCTCCTGCACCCTGCTTACTCCATCTTCCATAGAGCAGGGCTCAGGACTGAGGGAGCTTGCAGTAGCTGCGGTCTCAGCAAGCTGATCTAATTAACAAGGCAGTGTACTTAAGGGAAATACGCATATCTCTCTCCATTCCTGCTGCCTTGCAGAGTGAGAGAGTTAACCCTTGAGGGCTCATCATTTAGCAGTAAGGGAAATATCCCACTCTCTGATTCCTCCACCTCAACCAAGCTTCACAATCATCATCACTTTGTACCAGTATTAAATTGTTTTGTTTAAAACTTATAGTGTGTGTGTGTGTGTGTGTGTGTGTGTGTGTGTGTGTGTGTGTGTGTGTGTGTGAGAGGGGTCGGCAACCTTTCAGAAGTGGTGTGCCTAGTCTTCATTTATTCACTCTAATTTAAGGTTTCGCGTGCCAGTAATACATTTTAACGTTTTAGGAGGTCTCTTTCTATAAGTCTATAATATATAACTAAACTATTGTTGTATGTAAAATAAATAAGATTTTTAAAATGTTTAAGAAGCTTCATTTAAAATTAAATTAAAATGCAGAGCCCTTTGGACCAGTGGCCAGGACCCCAGCAGTGTGAGTGCCACTGAAAATCAGCTTGTGTGCCGCGTTCAGCACACATGCCATAGGTTGCCTACCCCTGGTATATATAACATAGTCTTTTGTCTGGTGAAAAAAATTTCCCTGGAACCTAACCCACTCATTTACATTAATTCTTATGGGGAAATTGGATTCACTTAACATCGTTTAGCTTAAAGTCGCATTTTTCAGGAACATAACTACAATGTTAAGTGAGGAGTTACTGTACTTTATTTAGTGAAACTGTGAGCATGCCGTCTACATACGTGAAGTACTGTGAAGTACTCCGATTTTGACAAAAGGAAAAAGAAAAGATGAATTAATGATTCTTGGAGCATTATTTTTATTCTGATTCCTGTACACAGAAGACTGAATCAGTAGCACTAGAGTATAACAAATGCAAAGAAAATGGCAGGCAGAAGAATTTCTTGGAAAGAGAGACAGAGAAGACAAAAAGACAATTTCGTGGATCTCAGTTAATAAAGAGGTAACATAAGAAAGGGTGGTTGGTAATTATTCCAAAAGGTCATGTACAATAACTAGTGAACTGCATCACTATGAAGCTATTGCGCTATCCCCCTGCTCACGCAAATACCCCAAAACATGAATCAATTCACTCAAGAGCATAGCTAGAAAAAAACACTTTTCTGTTTAAAGTAATTGACAAATGTCAGTGAAATACAGGAGGGATGAGGAGCAAGAGGCTTGGGAAAATATTTATCCTCCTCTTTTGGGGAAGGGAAAGGGAGAGGAGAGTCCAGGTAGAAAACCTCCCTGCTTGTCTCTCGCCTTCCTTTCAGTCATGCTCCTTCCTCTCACCTCTCTCATCCCCACATTAGCACCTTTGTTGGTCTGCTCTGTGGGTTCTTGCAACACAGCAGATGTGGTTACAATTTTGATCATTGATGCATATAGTGTGAGTGCTTCAGAGGCTGGAATGTCTGCTATACAGACCTCTCCATACAGAGCAGAAGAAAACAGGACAGGGAGAGAATAAAAAAATTGAGAGTGAGACAACACTATCACAGGCAACTAGAAATTACTCTTGTCTTGAGGATCAGAGTCTTCTATTATGTGCAGGATGCTTGCCATCTAATAATAATATATGATTAAATAAGCAGGCAGACAAGAGTGTCATAATGAGATTATTCTCCTATTTAAGAGAACAAAGGATGCTAGCTAAGTGTGAGACACAACGGTTCCCTTCTAGATAAGACATTGACAGGTTGTATTTGAAGCAGTGTTTTCTTTCCAACTTCAGTTTCAAGGTCTCTTCATTACAGCTTCAGGCCTGGTCTACACTTAAAAAGTTTTGCTGGCACAGATATGTCTGTTAGGAGTGTGGGGGAAAAAACAACACTCTTAATTGACATAGCTATGCTAGCAGTAGCTGTAGCGTAGATGAAATTATCATGAAAAAAATCCTTTCGTCAGTATAGTTTATTTTTGAGGGGAACTGGTATAAGCTATACTGGCAAAAGACGTTTGCCAGTATAAGCTGCATCTCCACTAGCAAAGTTTGCCAGTATAGCTATACTTATACTGGCAAATACTTCTGAGTGTAGACAAGGCATCAGTCTAGTTGTACCACTAACTAACTTTTTGGACTCCTCTGGATACCTCTATTTTTATTCCTTCCAGGAATGTCTCTTTTGACACCTGAATTTACATCTGTAGTTTTATATTTGTACCAAAATCGCTTTCTCTACACGTCTCTCCTTGCTTGCTCCTCCCCAACACTGAAATCTCTGAAGCTCTACTCCCCGCTATGGCTTTATTTTACTAGTAGTCCCTGCAACTTAATAATGTATTTTTCTTTACACTTGTAATATACAATAGAATATCAAGTGTATTTTCTTTACTATCAATTTAAACCCCTCTAATTCCATCTGACAGCTGTAACTGAAACACTAAGGGATCCATCACGTTGTGCATTATCCTGACGGTCTAGCTACTGCCTGGGTCCCTGATTTGCCAGAAGCAGGGATGGAGACAGGCACACCTTTCTCTTTCTCCATCTGCATTAAGAAAAAAATGATCAATTTTCCCTGTCTCTTTTCTGTTAGGACACCATGGGCTAGTCAGAGATCTAAGAGGTCCTTCTGCGGTCACCCTCTTTCTTTGAAACCATGTCCCCTTAATGCTGTTGGTTACAAAAAAGTTCAATTTTAGTTTTGTTTTCTCCATTTTGTTTTTCATGGAATTGTTAATGTACTAATTAATTGTAGATTCTGGATTCACTGTTAATGTCTGCACAGCTCACACCTACAAATCTCAGCTGTGGTATTTAGTTCCTCGTTGTTGATATCTATCACTTCATTACCAGTTCCCTATCACCAGTTCAGAAATGTAGAAGTGTAATAATTATACTGTATATTGACTATCAAAATTGTGTTCTCTGTCACACGTGACTGCTTGCTTCTCTTTCCTATTGTTTTCCTTCTCTTGCTCGCAGTTGCCACTTGCCCCCACTCCTTTCACTCCATTGTTTACTATCATTCTATTATATTATTTATAACTTCAACTTTTTACCCTGAAATTTCCCAGGTTTTAGGTCACTTAGCCTCCCTCTAGAGATGACTTTAGGCATTGTACATTCTTATTCCTATCTAGGGTTGTCAACTTTGTAATATTTAAAAACCGGACACTCCAGCAGAAGTGCAAGAACCTCCCCCGCCCTGCCCCCGTTCGCTCCTCTTCCCCGCTCCTCCTGTTGCTTGCTGCTATTCCCCTCTCTCCCCTGTCTGGGTTGGGAGGGACTCACCTGTGGAGATGCAGCTGGGAGCTGCAGCCGCCCAACGCAGGTAAGAGTAAGCCCTGGCTGAGTTGGGGCTGGCATGGGTGATGACCTGGCGCATTCCTGATGCCCCCGCCCACAGTAGCCGGACTTTGTGTGTCCGGTCAGTAGATCTGACTGAACACTGTCAGATTCCCTTTTTGACCAGACTTTCTGGCTGAAAATCGAACACCTGGCCACCCTACCTATGACTCGTCTTCTTTTCCCAATTATTACTTCTCCAGCTAATCTTTTAAGAGTGATTTATTTCAGTTAAACTCATTCCAAATTGACTTATAGTAAATCAAAATAAGCTTGATTTAAACTAGAATAAGAATGGCCACATAGTCTTTGGTATCAGTTTAAGCAAAATTGTTTAAAATTACATTTTAGGTTAAACTGGTACAAACTTCTTGAGTAACCCTAAAAGCTTATCCACAGATGGAACTGTTCTTGATTAACTCCATGTGTGGACAGATACTCTTATTCCAGAAGACTGCCTTATTCCTGTTTAGCTTAACCCACTTTGAAAGAGGAGGCTCGTCTACCTACACAGGTTCTTCTGATACAACTATACCATCACCAGTATAGCTATCCTGGCAGAGCCTTCTAGCATAGAAACAGCGTATGCAAACAGAAAGAGTTTTTCTGCTGGTAGAGTAAAACCACCTCCCTGAACACCATTAGCTATACCAACAGACACACTCTTCTGTCTGCACTTCTGCATGTATGCTGGGAGTTTTGCCGGCACATTTATGTTGGCTGAAGTGTGCATTTTTTCCCACACCTGTAACTGACATAGCTATGTCGACAAAACTTCTTAGTGTAGACCTGGCCTGGGTTAAGCTACACAGGAGTAAGACACTCTTGTTTTGGAGTAAGAGTGTCCATGATTGGAGTTAAAGAGGAACCACTGTTGTATTTTAAATTCACATCCTACCTTAATTCATGTTTATTTTCAAGGTAGGTAAACTCTTAAACTGAAATAAGAGTGTCCACAGAGTGATTTGCACCAGTTTAAACCAATTTAGTTTAAAAAACAATTTTAAGTTAAAGTGGTGAATGTTCTGTGTGTAGACAAAGCCTTAGTCCTTGGCACTTTCACTTGCTGTGACTCAATCCTATCCTTCTCCCAGCTCTTCTGACTACATCTCCCCACTCCTTCCCTTGCACAGACCCCCTTCTTCCTTTTTAACATTATCACATATAATTGTATGTCAACTTCACAAAAATTACACTCAGTCTGGACACTTTTTGTGTGCAGAAGAATAAAATACAGTTATCATATCATCATGGTATAGATGGACAAGTAAATTTAGTGTCTGGACCGATGCACTTTCATGACAGCTTTGCTAGGCAGTTATGCGGGAACAAGAAAAAAAGAAAATGTGCTATGAACAATTAAAAGACAACAGAAAACAAATGATATACAACATAAAAGTAACTCAAGAGCAAAGAAAGGAAAGGTTTACATACAGTTTTAGTAGGTAGGGAAAAAAGTAGAATTATGTTGAACAGAGTAAAAAAGACCCTCGTAGGTTATGTACCATCCTAAGTAAGCTAAGCAGCAAACACAATTATTAAAAAATTAAATATCCATAAAAAAGGACAAGCAGTGATATATTTTTTGACCAAATAAATCTGTAAAGGAGCCAGGTACAGCTAGAAAGTATTATTTAATGAAGAGAAGACAGTTTTTCCATGGTAGGCATGTACTATATTATTTACAGACATTACGTACTATATTATTTACAGACATTACACTGCCATGACCTGACAGTTATGTGCATGGCAGGTAGAATTATATCGCTGTAGATATCTTTGAAGTTATCCATCTTCAGTGCAGTTATATATAGTCCATGCAAGAAATTCTTTGGTAAAAATAAGAGATTAAGTCATGTAATTTGAGTACCAGTGTCATGAATCATGTACTAGAACTGGTTTAAAAGTGAACAAAATCACCCCTGATAAAAGAAGGACCCTGTCCCTTGATAGGTCTCTATGAAAACTGAAAAATAAAACAGTATTTGTTTACAAGTAACTGTGATATAGTCTCATGATTAATTTTACTCTGTATTTCTTTGTAGAACTATAGTACATAGTTGGACTAGTCTGAAAAGTTCTGTCAAATGTCTTTCAATTGAAAACTGAATTTTTGACTGAACAAAATTTTTGTGAAGTGTCTGCTTTCTGCAAAAAAAATTGTTTTTAGATTAAAAATCAATGTCCAAAACTGAAAATATTTTGATTTGGATATGCTGCCACAATACTTTATAGGAATTTCAGTTCTGTTGCCTCATGTTTCCATTCTCCTTTATGGGTTGGCTCATCTCCAATGACACATTATGGTCAGAGACTCCCATGATGTACTGCGTGTTATCCAAGAGAAAAGACTATGGGCTATCATGGGAGATTTAGTCCAACCAGGGAACCCAATCTATAGAGGAGAATGGGAGTATAGGCCCCAAACTACAATTCCCATGAGGCACCACAGCAGCATTTCTGAACCAAAATATTTTGGTTTTAAGTAAAAAATTTTCATTATTTTAATTTTTTAATATTTGAAGTGTTCCACACAAAATACTCCCATTTTCTGAACAACTGTAGTGCTGACTCACAGTTCTAAACTAAAAACACTGTCAAAGAAATAAGATTTCTTTATATGACCTCGAACTTGGCAAATAGTAACACATATCACCTTGGTAATTAATTGATTTATATAGTAAAAAACAAAAAATTTTGAAAACTTCAAGAATTTTACAAAGTCTCTCTCTTTTACAATAGTGGTCCAATTCCACAGCTGTTGTAAATCAGTGTACCCAGACTGCAATCAATGGAACTATGCTGATTTACATCATCTGACTATCTGTCCCAGATTGGTGCAAGAGGAAATTGCAGAAACATCAGTTTCCGCCATTGTTACCAATCTAATTTCTAATCATATCTAATGTCCATCCCTACAAAGTCTCCACTCCAATCATTGCCTTTTTCTGATTCATTTCTGGTCTGCTATAGTAACTCGCCCGGCTGCCTCTCCCACACACCTACAAATTATCTGCTCTCTTCTTGGCCTTCATTACATCTTTATAATCATTTTATCTTTTTCCAAGGTATTTCAAAGCTGTGAGCTTCAAAGGAAGGTTTGAAAGCTAGAAGCCTCTGGTAATTGGCTGAGCCTTAATCAGTGGGCGGGGCATTCACTCAGGCAGGGCTTTATAAAGCCACACACAAGTGACCAGGGAGCTTTGCGAACAGGGAGTTTCGCAAGGGAGTGGGAAGGGAGCAGAGGTCCCTTGTCGGTTCTATCCGTGCCCCTTTAGTCCCCTTAAAACCTATAAACCAAACTACACTCAAAACCTCTGTCTTTAAACCACCCTTTCATTAACTAGGAGACAATGCAGGCAGAAGCCCAGCAGCAGAGTCAGGGCTATCCAGTTTATTGCACTGACTGTAGCATGTATGATTACCTGCCCTGTGGGCGGGTGGTGTATGTGTGCAGTTGGTGCAAGGAGCTCCTGGCCCTCAGAGACCACGTACGGTCTTTGGAGGCCAGGGTGGCGGAACTGGAGGAGCTAAGAGATGCAGAGAGGTATGTTGATGAGGCCTTCCGGGACACTGTAGAATTGTCCCACCTCCAGTCAGACAGCCCCTGTGCTGTTGAGGAGGAAGAAAGGCCCAGGGAAGCAGAGCAGTCAATGGGAGCAGAGGGAAACCTTCCCATAGTTGGGACCCTCCTTCCAGATGGTGCTGGGGTTGCCTCTCACACTGAGGTTACCTCTCCAGGGGAGGGAACTCCAGTTGCTAGGAAAAGGCAGGTGTTAGTAATGGGAGATTCGATCATTAGAAACGTAGATAGCTGGGTTTGTGATGACCGGGAGAACCGTATGGTGACTTACCGTATGGTGACTTAGGCATCTAGATAGACGTATGTGTAGTGCTGGGGAGGAGCCGGTGGTCGTGGTACATGTAGGGACCAATGACATAGGGAAGGGTAGGAGAGATGTCCTGGAAGCCAAATTTAGGCTGCTAGGGAAGAGACTGAAATCCAGGACCTCTATGGTGGAATTCTCAGAAATGCTCCCAGTTCCATGCGCAGGGCCAGGTAGGCATGCACGTCTTCAGAGTCTCAATGCGTGGATGAGACGATGGTGTAGAGAGGAGGGGTTTACATTCATTAGAAACTGGGGAAACTTTTGGGATGGGGGGAGCCTATACAGGACAGATGGGCTCCACCTAAACCAAAGTGGAACCAGACTGCTGGCACTAAACATTAAAAAGGTTGTAGAGCAGTTTTTAAACTAGGAGATGGGGGAAAGCTGACTACTGCAGAGGAGCATGTGGATCGGACACAGACTTCTCTTAGGGAAGAGTCTGATGATAGAGAATCTCCAGGTTATAGTCAGGAGCAGAGGATGGAAGAGGATAATGTAAGGGCCAGATCAGATGATAAACAGTCACATAAAAAAGAATCTGGCACATCAGAAAAGGGCAGACAAATAAACAGGGACAAGTTTTTAAAGTGCTTGTACACAAATGCTAGAAGTCTAAATAATAAGATGGGTGAACTAGAGTGCCTTGTGATAAAGGAGGATATTGATATAATAGGCATCACAGAAACCTGGTGGACTGAGAGCAATCAATGGGACACAATCATTCCGGGGTACAAAATATATCGGAAGGACAGAACAGGTCATGCAGGGGGAGGAGTGGCACTACATGTGAAAGAAAATGTAGATTCAAATGAAGTAAAAATCTTAAGCGAATCCACATGTTCCATAGAATCTCTATGGATAGAAATGTCATGCTCTAATAAAAATATAACATTAGGGATCTATTATCGACCACCTGACCAGGACAGTAATAGTGATGATGAAATGCTAAGGGAAATTAGAGAGGCTATCAAAATTAAGAACCCAATAATAGTGGGGGATTTCAATTATCCCCATATTGACTGGGAACATTTCACTTCAGGACGAAATGCAGAGATAAAATTTCTCAGTACTTTAAATGACTGCTTCTTGGAGCAGCTGGTACGGGAACCCACAAGGGGAGAGGCAACTCTAGATTTAATCCTGAGTGGAGCGCAGGAGCTGGTCCAAGAGGTAACTATAGCAGGACCGCTTGGAAATAGTGACCATAATACAATAGTATTCAACATCCCTGTGGTGGGAAGAATATCTCAACAGCCCAACACTGTGGCATTTAATTTCAAAAGGGGGAACTATACAAAAATGAGGGGGTTAGTTAAACAAAAGTTAAAAGGTACAGGGACTAAAGTGAAATCCTTGCAAGCTGCATGGGCGCTTTTTAAAGACACCATAATAGAGGCCCAACTTCAATGTATACCCCAAATTAAGAAACACATTAAAAGAACTAAAAAAGAGCCACCGTGGCTTAACAACCATGTAAAAGAAGCAGTGAGAGATAAAAAGACTTCCTTTAGAAAGTGGAAGTCAAATCCTAGTGAGGCAAATAGAAAGGAGCATAAACACTGCCAACTTAAGTGCAAGAGTGTAATAAGAAAAGCCAAAGAGGAATTTGAAGAACGGCTAGCCAAAAACTCCAAAGGTAATAACAAAATGTTTTTTAAGTACATCAGAAGCAGGAAGCCTGCTAAACAACCAGTGGGGCCCCTTGACGATCGAAATACAAAAGGAGCGCTTAAAGACGATAAAGTCATTGCGGAGAAACTAAATGGATTCTTTGCTTCGGTCTTCACGGCTGAGGATGTTAGGGAGATTCCCAAACCTGAGCTGGCTTTTGTAGGTGACAAATCTGAGGAACTGTCACAGATTGAAGTGTCACTAGAGGAGGTTTTGGAATTAATTGATAAACTCAACATTAACAAGTCACCGGGACCAGATGGCATTCACCTAAGAGTTCTGAAAGAACGCAAATGTGAAGTTGCGGAACTATTAACTAAGGTTTGTAACCTGTCCTTTAAATCGGCTTCGGTACCCAATGACTGGAAGTTAGCTAATGTAACGCCAATATTTTAAAAGGGCTCTAGAGGTGATCCCGGCAATTACAGACCGGTAAGTCTACTGTCGGTACCGGGCAAATTAGTCGAAACAATAGTTAAGAATAAAATTGTCAGACACATAGAAAAACATCAACTGTTGAGCAATAGTCAACATGGTTTCTGTAAAGGGAAATCGTGTCTTACTAATCTATTAGAGTTCTTTGAAGGGGTCAACAAACATGTGGACAAGGGGGATCCAGTGGACATAGTGTACTTAGATTTCCAGAAAGCCTTTGACAAGGTCCCTCACCAAAGGCTCTTAAATTAAGCTGTCATGGGATAAAAGGGAAGGTCCTTTCATGGATTGAGAACTGGTTAAAAGACAGGGAACAAAGGGTAGGAATTAATGGTAAATTCTCAGAATGGAGAGGGGTAACTAGTGGTGTTCCCCAAGGCTCAGTCCTAGGACCAATCCTATTGAATTTATTCATAAATGATCTGGAGAAAGGGGTAAACAGTGAGGTGGCAAAGTTTGCAGATGATACTAAACTGCTCAAGATAGTTAAGATCAAAGCAGACTGTGAAGAACTTCAAAAAGATCTCACAAAACTAAGTGATTGGGCAACAAAATGGCAAATTAAATTTAATGTGGATAAATGTAAAGTAATGCACATTGGAAAAAACAACCCCAACTATACATGCAATATGATGGGGGCTAATTTAGCTACAACGAGTCAGGAAAAAGATCTTGGAGTCTTTGTGGATAGTTCTCTGAAGATGTCCACGCAGTGTGCAGAGGTAGTCAAAAAAGCAAACAGGATGTTAGGAACCATTAAAAAGGGAATAGAGAATAAGACAGAGAATATATTATTGCCCTTATATAAATCCATGGTACGCCCACATCTCGAATACTGTGTACAGATGTGGTCTCCTCACCTCAAAAAAGATATACTGGCACTAGAAAAGGTTCAGAAAAGGGCAACTAAAATGATTAAGGGTTTGGAGAGGGTCCCAAATAAGGAAAGATTAAAGAGGCTAGGACTCTTCAGCTTGGAAAAGAGGAGACTAAGGGAGGATATGATAGAGGTATATAAATTCATGAGTGATGTTGAGAAAGTGGATAAGGAAAAGTTATTTACTTATTGCCATAATACAAGAACTAGGGGTCACCAAATGAAATTAATAGGCAGCAGGTTTAAAACAAATAAAAGGAAGTTCTTCACGCAGCGCACAGTCAACTTGTGGAACTCCTTACCTGAGGAGGTTGTGAAGGCTAGGACTATAACAGTGTTTAAAAGAGAACTGAATAAATTCATGGTGGCTAAGTCCATAAATGGCTATTAATGGGTAAAGAATGGTGTCCCTAGCCTCTGTTGGTCAGAGGATGGAGATGGATGGCAGGAGAGAGATCACTTGATCATTGCCTGTTAGGTTCACTCCCTCTGGGGCATCTGCTAGATGGACCTTTGGTCTGACCTGGTATGGCCGTTCTTATGTTCTTATTTTTCAGTTAGGGGCATTTGAAATCTGAAGGAAATTTTGCCATAATCCAAAGAATTATCATCCTTGCCTGGCAAATTCTGCATAATTTTTGGGTAAAATCTGAGAGCTTTGTAAAGCAAACTCATCCAAAAAAATAATTAAGTTAAGTAAATTATTTTACAATTAATAAGTAGTTTTATTTTACCTAGTTTTTAGAAGGTTTTTAAGTAAATGATCCTCAATCTCACTCGTTTTCTACTTGAGATCTTCCCTCACACACAGGAAATAGTCTGTGCTGTCCAAATCTTCCCTCTGGTTCCCTCTCCAGACATCTTCCAGATCGCCCTAGGCCCTCCATCTTCCTTTCCCATCCACAATCAGTTGCTGAGAATCTCCCAACATCAAATATTTGATATTCTATTATTTGCAGTTTGATTCCTACAGAAGATCTTTTCAAATGATTCCAGCTACTCTGTATGTCAATGCAGATGAGCGGCTGCCACACAGCGCCCCAAGAGATGAAGGGCAGCCCTGCATGCAGCCTCTCACCTCAGTTTCCCTTCTGAAATTCCCAAATAAACTCCACACAGGGTTTTTGCAGTCCAATCACAACCACGCTCCTTAGCGTCTAATTTATTAACTTAAAGTTCAAAATTAAACACAAAGGTCTTCCCTCCAGCTGGGTACAGCCCAAACTCCCCATGTCTGATCAGAGTTCTTCCTGCCTTAACAGTCTGCTCCCAGCCCTTCCTACTTAGAGCAATTCAGCTGATCTGTCTTCCAGGCAGGAGCCTCTCTCACTCTCTGCAGTCTCTCTACAGGCTCCTGAACTTCCCTTTTACTAGATCCACCTTCTGCTCTTTACAGGAAATTGCCAGACTTGCTTGGCCCTAGGTTCTCCAGTCCAAGGGCAAGCCACTGTGTTAGAGTCAAAATTATTAACTAATTAGTTGCTGGTTAGCAGAAACATCCATCTAACATGCTTGAGTCAAAGTGGCAACATTAGGTTTTAAGAACTAACACTTCTAAGAGCCTCGAGATATGAAGGGAACATTCAGCTATTGTTTAAGTCTGCTGATTGAGATTTTCAGAAATGCTGAGCAACTTTCACTGATTTTTTCCCTACTTTTAAAGAACAGGTAAGGAGAGGGATAGCTCAGTGGTTTGAGCATTGGCCTGCTAAATCTAGGATTGTGAGTTCAATCCCTGAAGGGGCCATTTAGGGATCTGGGGCAAAAATCCATCAGGGAGAGTACTTGTCCTGATGTAAAGGCAGGGGACTGGACTTCATGACTTTTCAAGCTCCCTTCCAGTTCTATGAAATAGGATAGGTATGTAACTGACTCACAACAGGTTACCAGTGATGCCTACTCTTGTGGTTTTATCACAAGTCAAGCTTTCCTCACCAACTATGAGGAGCAGAAAATTATTTTTTTATAAAATGAAAACTGAAATTCTCATGTAATCACGACTACAAGAGCTGGCATTTAAAAAAACCCACACTAAATATTGCAAGACTTGCAATAAAATTACAAAAGTTAACAACAATGCACTTAGAAATTATTGCAGGATTGGGCCTTATTTAAAACACAACAAATTGGTAACAAACAATAGAGAAGGTAAGGAGGAAGGAGAAGAGCAACAGCAATAAGAGTACTTGGTTACACACACTAGCTATTTGTCCAACTTGACAGTTCTGAATCTGTTTTTTTGTTAAAAAAAATCTGGGCATTGATCTCCTGCTGCACATGTAGGTGTGCAGGTCTGTCTTTGCTAGCATGCAGTTATATAGGGAAATTGTATGGGAATATTTGGTGAAACATAAAAGTTGTTCCATAAGTACTATGTATTACTTTTATGGCTAAGTGGTTAAACATTTTACCAACATGAAGCAATCCCATTCCTAGTCAAGCACTTGCTAATGGAGTGTGTGACAGGTGTATTATTAATTATATGTTGAGTAGATCATTCTCTGGTTACATTCCTAGTGTTACAATCCTCATTTTCTAGTCATCAGGCCATTCCCTAAGGGACTTAAGCACCAGACTACTGTTTGTCCTTGCTTTGTGTCTCACCACACTATCCCTACCATCTGAACCTTTTCAAATCCTACTTTTTCTTCATAGCCTATTATCCCCAATACAACAATCAAATTTTATTCCTGGAACTTCTAAGTTTTCCTATTTCCAATTATGTTCCTTTAATGTGACTATCATATACTTTGCTGCCACCCACCATACCAACAGATGTTAACTCTATCATAGTTTGTAATCAATGCTAGACAAATCACTAACCAGAAGTTTGATCCTACTTACCAACAGAACAAGCAAGATTTATAGAACATGCAAAGTGTGGGGTGCGTGAGAGGGAAAGCGTGAATCAATCCCCCATTCCAGAGAGCAGTTTTTAGGGTAAAACTAAGAGAGACAAAAGATATGTCATTGTCTACACTAGGGAATTTTACAAAACATTTCCAACCCATGCTACGATCAGTTCCAGAAGAAGTCCTAGCGTAGACAAGGCTTCTTTGGCCAGACCTTATTTTTACCACTATGTTATTTAAACCTGGCTCTTGGAGGCAAATAATCCTGCCCTGTCCTCCACAATAATGCAAAGCACTCTTAAGAATGGCCACACTGGGTCAGACCAGTGGTCCATCTAGCCGTGTATCCTCTCTTCTGACAGTGGCTGGTGCCAGATGCTTCAGCGGCAATGTACAGAACAGGGCTATTATCAAGTGATCCATCTCGTCATCCACTCTCAGATTTGGGCAGTGAGAGGTTTAGGGACACACAGAGCATGGGTTTGCGTCCCTGACTATCTTGGCTAACAGCCATTGATGAACCTATTAGCCATGAATTTATGTAATTCTTTTTTTAACCCTGTTATACTTTTGACTTTAACAACAACCCCAAGCAATGAGATTGATTGTGCATTGTGTGAAGTACTTCCTTATGATTGTTTTAAACCTGCTGCCTATTCATTTCATTGGGTGATCCCTGGTTCTTGTGTTATTTAAAGGGGTAAATAACATTTCTTTATTCACTTTCTCTACACCATTCATGATTTTATAGACATCGATCAAATCCCCCCCTTAGTCATCTCTTTTCTAAGCTGAACAGTCCCAGTCTTTTTAATCGCTACTCATATGGAAGTTGTTCCATATCCCTACTCATTTTTGGTGCCCTTCTCTGGTACCATTATCAAATCTAATGTATTTTTTTTTGAGATGGGGTGACCAGAATTGAATGCAGTATTAAAGGTGTGGTTGTACCATGGATTTATATAGTGGCATTCTGATATTTACAGTCTTATTATTTATCCTTTTTCTAATGGTTCCTAACATTCTATTTGCTTTTTTGACTGCCACTGCACATTGATGTTTTCAAAGAACAATCCATGATGACTCCACGATCTTTCTTGAGTGGTAACAGCTAATTTAGACCCCATATTTGTGTATGTACAGTTGGGATTCTGTTTTCCAGTGTGCCTTACTTTGTACTTATTAACACTGAATTTCATCTGCCCAGTGACCCATTTTTGTGAGATCCCTTTGTAACTTATTGCAGTCTGCTTTGGCCTTAACAATGTTGATTAATTTTGTATCATCTGCAAACTTTCCCACCTCACCCTTTTTCCAGATCATTTTTGAATATGTTGAATAGCACTGGTCCCAGTACAGATCCTTGGACCCCGCTATTTAATTCTCTCCATTGTGAAAACTGATCATCTATTCCTACCCTTTGATTCCTGTCTTTTAACCAGTTACTGACCCATGAGAGGACCTTTCCTCTTATCATGACTCCTTATTTTGCTTAGGAGCCTTTGCTGTCAGACCTTGTCAAAGGCTTTCTGAAAGTTCAATTACACTACATCCACTGGATCAGCCTTGTTCATATGCTGTTGACACTCTCAAAGAATTCTAACAGATTGTTGAGGTATTATTTCCCTTTACATAAGCCATGTTAATTCTTCCTCAATATAGCGTGTTCCTCTAAGTGTCTGATATTTCTGTTTACTATAGTTTCAGCTACGGCTGTCAAGCGATTAAAAAAATTAATCGTGATTAATTGCATGATTAATCATGCTGTTAAACAATAATAGAATACCATTTATTTAAATTTTTGGACGTTTTCTACATTTTCAAATATTGATTTAAATTACAACACAGAATACAAAGTGTACAGTGCTCACTTAATATTTATTTTTATTACAAATATTTGCACTGTAAAAAACAAAAGAAATAGTATATTTCAATTCACCTAATACAAGTACTGTAGTGCAATCTCTTTATCATGAAAGTTGAACTTACAAATGTAAAATTATAAACAAAAAATAACTGCATTCAAAAACAAAACAATATAAAACTTGAGCGCCTACAAGTCCAGTCATTCCTACTTTAGCTCATCACTCAGACAAACAAGTTTGGTTACAATTTGCAGGAGATAATGCTGCCCGCTTCTCATTTACAATGTCACCTGAAAGTGAGAACAGGCATTCAACTGGCACTGTTGTAGCCGGCGTCGCAAGATATTTACATGCCAGATGCGCTAAAGATTCATATGTCCCTTCATGCTTCAACCACAATTCCAGACAACATGCATCCATGCTGATGACAGGTTCTGCTCGATAACGATCCAAAGCACAGCAGACCAATGCATGTTCATTTTCATCATCTGAGTCAGATGCCACCAGCAGAAAGTTGATTTTCTTCTTTGGTGGTTGGGTTCTGTAGTTTCTGCATCTGAGTGTTGCTCTTTTAAGACTTCTGAAAGCATGCTCCTTACCTCATCCCTCTCAGATTTTGGAAGGCACCTCAGATTCATAAACCTTGGATCGAGTGCTGTAGCTATTTTTAGACATCTTACATTGGTACCTTCTTTGCGTTTTGTCAAATCTACTGTGAAAGTGTTCTTAAAATGAACATGTGCTGCGTCATCATCCAAGACTGTTATAACATGAAATATATGGCTGAATGTGGGTAAAACAGAACAGGAGACATACAATTATCCCAGAAGGAGTTGAGTTACAAATTTAATTAATGCATTTTTTTTTAACAAGCATCATCAGCATGGAAGTATGTCCTCTGGAATGGTGGCTGAAGCATGAAGGGGCATACGAATGTTTAGCATATCTGGCACGTAAATACCTTGCAATGCTGGCTACAAAAGTGCCATGCGAACACCTGTTCTCACTTTCAGGTGACATTGTAAATAAGAAGGAGGCAGCAGTATCTCCCGTAAATGTAAACAAACTTGTTTGTCTTAGCGATTGGCTGAACAAGAAGTAGGACTGAGTGGACTTGAAGGCTCTAAAGTTTTACATTGTTTTGTTTCTGAGTGCAGTTATGTAACAAAAAAATCTACATTTGTAAGTTACACTTTCATGATAAAGAGATTGCACTACAGTACTTGTATGAGGTGAACTGAAAAATACTATTTCTTTTGTTATCATTTTTACAGTGCAAATATTTGTTATAAAAATAATAATATAAAGTGAGCACCATACACTTTGTATTTTGTGTTGTAATAGAAATCAATATATACCTCTACCCCAATATAACGCGGTCCTCCGGAGCCAAAAAAATCTTACTGCGCTATAGGTGAGACAGCGTTATATCAAACTTGCTTTGGCCCCCCTGCTCCTTGTCCCCTGACCGCCCCCTCCAGAGATCCCCATTTCTAATCACCCCCAGGACCCCCCCCCGATCCTTGTCCCCTGACTGCCCCAACCCCCATCCACACACACCGCCCCCTGACAGGCACTCACTGGCAGCGGCAGGAAGTGGAGGAGCCCGGCCCCAGGCTGCTCCACTCCGCCAGCTCCTAGCTGCGGCGCTCCGCTTCCTGCTGCCGGTGAGCACGGGAGGCGTCCTTTCCCCAACCTCCCCACACTCACCAGCAACGGGAAGCTGAGCACCCCGGGGCTGGGAGCTGATGCGCTGATTCGCGGGAGTGCTGCTTTACCAAGTTGTATGCAAACCCGTGTTATATCAGGTCACGTTATATCAGGGTAGAGCTGTATTTGAAAATGTAGAAAAACATCCAAAAATATTTAATCAATCTCAATTGGTATTCTATTGTTTAAACAGTGCGATTAATCATGATTAATTTTTTTATTGCAATTAATATTTTTGAGTTAATCACATGAGTTAACTTTGATTAATCAACAGCCCAGGTTTCAACCAATTTGCCTGGTACTGAAGTTAGGGTTACAAGCCTGTAATTGCCAGGGTTGCCTCTATAGCCTTTAAAAAAATTGGCATTGCATTAGGTACTCTCCAGTCATCTGGTGTGGGGCATGGATCAGCGTTCATGTTGCACTCCCCATCAATATCTGGCCCAAGCCAGGGAAGCTAATGATCGAACCAGCAGACCAAATTCAGTGAAAAATCCTGGTCACGTGCCACCTGAGGCACATTGCACAGATGCTAAGAAGTCTTCTGGTACAGAGGCTAAGTTAAGTGATAGGTTATGTACCACATTTAGCAATTCTACAATTTCATGTTTGAGTTCCTTCAAAACTCTGGGGTGAATGCCATCTAGTCCTGGTGATTTATTACTGTTTAATTTATCAGTTTGTTCCAAAACCTCATCTATTGACACCTCACTCGGGGACAGTTCCTCCGACTTGTTACCTAAAAAGAAAGACTCAGGTGTGGGAATCTCCCTTACATCCTCTGCACTGAAGATCGATGCAAAGAGTTCATTTAGCTTCTCCACAACAACCGTGTCTTCTTTGAGTGCTCCTTTATCACCCTGATTAATCACGCTTGCCTCACTGATTGTCTGGCAGGCTTCCTGCATCTGTGTACTTAAAATTTTTTTTTGCAACATTTTTCTTAGTTTTTGTGTCTTTTGCTAGTTTATCTTCAAATTCTTTTTTGGCCTGCCAAATTATACTTTTACATGTGACTTGCCAGAGTTTATGCACCTTTCTATTTTCCTCAGTAAGATTTGATTCCCAATTTTTAAAAGATGTCTTTTCCCCCCTCTAACCACATCTCTTACCCTCTTGTTTAGCCATGGTGGCACTTTTTGGTCCTCTTACCGTTTTTTTCTTTTTTTTTTCTTTTCTTTAAATTTAGTTTGAGCTTTTATTATGGTGTTTTTAAATAATTTCCATGCAGCCTGCAGGCATTTCATTCTTGTGACTTGCTTTTAATTTCCCTGTAACTAGTGTCCTCATTTTTTGTGTAGTCCCCACTTCTGAAGTTAAATGCTACTGCGCTGGGCTTCTTTAGTATTTTCTCCCCTGCAAGTATGTTAAATTAAATTACATTATCATCACAATTACCAAGCAGTTCAACTATATTCACCTCTGGGACCAGATCCTATGCCCCACTTAGGGCAAAATCAAGAATTGTCTCTCCCCTTGTAGGTTCCTGAATTAGCTACTCCAAGAAGCAGTCATTAATTTTGTCTAGAAACTTTATCTCTGCATCCTGTCCTGAGTGATATGTACCCAGTCAGCATGGGGATAGTTGGAACCCTCTATTATTACTGAGTTTTCTATTTTTATAGCCTCTCTAGTCTCCCTGAGCATTTCACAATCTCCATCACCATCGCGGTCAGGTAGTCAGTAGTCTATTCCTACTAATATTCTTATTAGTCAAGCATGCAATTTCTATCCATAGAGATTTTATGGTACAGTTTGAGTCATTTAAGATTTTTACTATATTTGGCTCTATGCTTGTCACATATAGTGCACATATAGCGCCACTCCTCCCTCCTACCCCCACCAGCACAACCTATTCTGTCACTCTTATCTATTTTGTACCCGGGTATTATTGTATCCCATTGATTATCATTGTTCCACCAAGTTTCTGTGGGTATGTCTACACTATGAAATTAGGTCAATTTTATAGAAGCCCATTTTTAGAAATGGATGTTATACAGTCGATTGCGTATGTCCACACTAAGCGCATTAAGTCAGCGGAGTGCGTCCTCACTACTGTGGCTAGCATCGACTTAGGGTGCGGTGCACTGTGGGTAGCTATCCCACAGTTCCCGCAGTCTTCACTGCCCATTGGAATTCTGGATTAAGCTCCCAATGCCTGATGAGGCAAAAACATTGTCACAGGTGGTTTTGGGTATATGTTATCAGTCGCCCCTCCCTCCATGAAAGCAATGGCAGACAATCATTTTGCATCAGATACCAGGGCATTAGAAGAGCACAGCAAGGTGTTCTGCACATCAGAGAGGTTTTGAAAACTAGTTTCATGACTGGCCAGGCTTTGGTGTGACAGTTGTGTGTGTTTCTCCTTGATGCAAACCCGTCCCCTTTGTTGATTTTAATTCCCTGTAAGCCAACCACCCTCTGCCCTTCGAAATAAAGTAACTAGAGTTTTGAAACAATGCATTCTTTCTTTATTAATTTAAAAAAAAAAAGAGATAATGGACAAGGTAGCTTGGGTGGGGTGGGGGAGGAGGGAAGGACAAGGCCACATTGCTTATTGTAGCCACACTAAAAATCAACCTGTTTGAATGACAGCCTTCTATTGCTTGGGCCATCCTCTGCAGTGGAGTGGCTGGGTACCCGGTGCCTGCCCCCCCCGCATTCTTGGGCGTCTGGATAAGGAGGCTATGGAACATGGAGAGGAGGGTAGGCGGTCATACAGTGGATGCAGCGGGTGTCTGTGCTTTGTTGGCTTTCCTGCAACTCCAACAGATGCTTCATCATGTCCGTTTGCTCTCCCATTAGTCTCAGCATCGCGTCCTGCCTCCGCTCTTCGCGCTCACTTAATTCTTTCCTGGCCCTCTGCCACTGAATACCTCCATGCATTAAGCTGTGGCCTATCAGTGCGGGAGGACTGTATGAGCTCATGTCAACACAAGTGCGTTTTTTTCACCTTCTAATCTGCGACAACCTCAGAGATGGAGATGATGGGGGAGCGTAGAAACATTCTACTCTCTACGATTCTGGGGGGACTGCATGGTCACCTGTGCTGCTGAATTCGCCACGCTGAACAAACAGGAAATGAAATTCAAAAATTCCCGGGGCTTTTCCTGTGCAGCTGGCTAGTGCATCGGAGTTCAAAGTGCTGTCCAGAGTGGTCACAATGGAGCACTCTGGGATAGCTCCCAGAGGCCAATACCATCTATTTGCATCCGCACTACCCCAAATTCGACCCAGCAAAGTCCATTTTAGCGCTATTCCCCTCGCCGGGGAGGAGTACAAAAGTCGATTTTAAGAACCCTTTGGGTTGATGGAATGGGGTTGGTTGTGTGAACGCATTCATTTTTAAATTGACCTAATGCGGTTAAATTTGACCCCCGTAGTGTAGACCAGGCCTGTGATGCCTATTATATCAATGTTGTCATAAGAACATAAGAAATGCCATACTGGGTCAGACCAAAGGTCCATCTAGCCCGGTATCCTGTATTCCGACAGTGGCCAGTGCCAGGTGCCCAAGAGGCAATGAACAGAACAGGTAATCATCAAATGATCCATCCCCTGTCGCTCAGTCCCTGCTTCTGGCAAACAGAGGCTAGGAACACCATTCCTGCCCACCCTGGCTATTAGCCATTGATGGACCTATCCTCCATGAATTTATCTAGTTCTTTTTTGAACCCTGTTATGGTCTTGGCCTTCACAACATCCTCTGGCAAGGAGTTCCACAGGTTGACTATGCATTGTGTGAAGAAATACTTCCTTTTATTTGTTTTAAACCTGCTGCCTATTAATTTCATTTGGTGATCCCTAGTTCTTGTGTTATGAGAAGTAGTAAACAACACATCCTTATCTACTTTCTCTACACCAGTCATGCTTTGATAGACCTCAATCATATCTCCCCTTAGCCGTCTCTTTTCCAAGCTGAAAAGTCCCAGTCATATTAATCTCTCCTCATATGGAAGCCATTCCATACCCTAATAATTTTTGTTGCCCTTTACTTAACCTTTTCCAATTCCAATATATCTTTTTTGAGATGGGGTGACCACATCTGCACACAGTATTCAAGATGTGGGTGTACCATGGATTCATATAGAGGCAACATGATATTTTCTGTACTATTATCTATCCCTTTCTTAATTATTCCCAGCAATCTGTTCGCTTTTTTGACGGCTGCTGCACATTGAATGGATGTTTTCAAAGAACTATTCACAATGACTCTAAGATCTCTTTCTTGAGTGGTAACAGCTCATTTAGACCCCATCATTTTATATGTATAGTTGGGATTATGCTTTCCAATGTGCATTACTTTGCATTTATCAACATTGAATTTCAACTGCCATTTTGTTGCCCAGTCACCCAGTTTTGAGAGATCCTTTTGTAGCTCTTCGCTGTCTGCCTGGGTCTCAACTATCTTGAGTAATTGTATATCATCTGCACATTTTGCCACCTCACTGTTTACCCCTTTTCCAGATCATTTATGAATATATTGAATAGGACTGGTCCCAGAACAGATCCCTTAAGGACACCACTATTTACCTCTCTCCATTCTGAGAACTGACCATTTATACCTACCCTTTGTTTCCTATCTTTTAACCAGTTACCAATCCATGAGAGCACCTTTCCTCTTATCCTGGGGCACCTTACTTTGCATAAGAGCCTTTGGTGAGGGACCTTATCAAAGGCTCTCTGAAAATCTAAGTACACTATATCCACTGGATCCCCTTGGTCCACATGGTTGTTGATCCCCTCAAAGAATTCTAGTAGATTGGTGAGGCATGATTTCCCTTTACTAAAACCATGTTGGGTTGGGTTAAACCTCATTGAAACTGCTGGATATTAACAGCCACCCTTCATTTGGGGGAAAATGTAAAGAACAATTGAGCTACTTTATAGTATAGATGGATGAAACAATAGGGGCCTGTGCCCAGAACAAAGCCGCATCCAAGGCTGGAGTAGGTTTTAGCCATGTGGCAGGAGGTCCCTCTGTGATCTTGGGGGCAGGGTTTGATTGGACTCGAGCGGTGTGTGTTACACGGAAGCAGTGATAAACATCACAGAAACAGACACAGAAAAGAAGACAGCAGAACAAGGAGTCAGAGCATGGCCCTGAGAAAAAGCCAAGAGAGAGCACTTTTTGTGTTAAGCGCTGGCTAGAAAAGGACTTGGAATTGTGAGCAAAGTAACTGTCTCGCTGTTTAATTCCTGCTGTGTATAGGGAAATAGGAATTTGTACATTTCTAGTAAATAAACAGATTACATCAAAGAAATACCTGACTCCATCATCAATTTCTCCACCCAATTGAAACAACTCTCAGCGAGCCAGATATTGCCAAAGTGCTCAGGGGGCAACAATATATATTTTTTCAAAAATGGCAGAATGTAATTAACATTTTTTTAAATCACCTTAGTCAGACACCCAATGTTGAAATTTCAGCCTCAAAACAAAATTTTTCAGAAAGCTATCAAGTCCAAAAGGAAATTGTAACTGACACTCTTGAAATTTAAATTATTTTTGTTGCTACCGTTGACTGGTATACTTTCATATTCATTGAAAAAAACAAACCAACAATTATCTATAGTGCCACTTTTAGAAGGAAACTAATAGCTTTGAAGAGATCAAAAGAAAAAGCATGTGGGACATAAAGATCAAAGCTTAGAATTGTATTCATTTTGGAGTTATAGATTCAATTTTGGTTTGCTTATTTTACAGGCCTGCCAACTCTCACCTAACTGGAGGGAAGACATCTTTGTCATTTTGGATTAGTTTTAATGACATATAAAAAGTATCTCCTTCTTGTGACAAAGAATTTGGCTAAGTGTTTCAATGAGACCATTAAAATCTCATTTAGTATATTAGTTTTGAAATCTCACAACATTAAAACTGATACACACAGCTTGAGACAGAGCTCAGTATTCATATATTGCACCTGCTCTCTCCATGCAATACCTTCACTTTCAAGATCAATCCTAGTCAAATTTAGGGTAAACATGAAACAAAACTGAAGTAAATCTTTAAAGAAGTGGAAATTAATCCCATCATTTGTGGGGGAGACTCTCTTATGGAGATTAATTTTAAAGCAGTTTTAAGGCATCAGTTTTACTCGTGTGATAAAGGATTTTGCAGTATGTTTCAATAAGACACTTAAAATCTCATTCAGGATTATTTTGAACACTCTTTCTGGACCACCCTTGGACATTAGCAGAGAAATAAGATTCTAACTAACCTGCCAAAGAAGTGTCTTGACATGTATTATCTTGTAAGATTATGAAAATGTATTGACTTCCTGTCCCAAGACAGGCAGATTAATTCTTCCTAGCTATTCACTTCACTTTTTGGCGGGATATTTCAATACTGATTTGCCTGTAGATTCAGTTTATTCCAGCTCCTTTAAAACTTGCTTTTCCTTAGGAAAAGCACTGTGACTTTTCTCAGCATTGTGTTGTTTTCTCTAATCACTGGATCACTTATTTGTGACAGTCTTTGAAGGTCCCTTAATTTGTTCTATATTTTTTGTCACAGTCACAGTATCTCATGCAACTGTGAAATGTTTTCATCACTGAATCATCACTCTGCAACACCTTTTCATACTCAGTTGGTGACTTTCTCATTTTACCCCTGAAGTCCTTACTGGGGATATCTTCCAATGCGTATCGGATCCTCAGACCTCACATGCTTTACATGAACTACTACTCAGGTCCCATTCAGTGATGATACCCCCACTTCCCTGGATACTTGAGCAGTGAGTTTTCCCCCAGGCAATGCTTTCCCATACACTCACAAGCACGTTTCAGTGACGCTTAGGAATCCTATGTGCCCTCCGCCGCTCTGGACCCACCTTTGGTGGTGTTTCCCCACCCGCATCCCAGACTCCTAGTCAACGGCCTTTGCCAGGATCCCCTCTGGATCCCCGACCGGTGACAGATCCGTGGACCCTCCCCAAGCTTCGGGTTGCCCCGACAGCCCGCTGAGTTGCCTTATCTGCGTGCGAACCGGAGCAGCAACAGCCCGGTGGGCGGCTGGCAGTGGGATGGGGGCGCTGAAGGAGGCCACGGGCAGGGCCTCCTTCCCTTGTTCACCCACCTCCTTCCGGGTGACGATCAGCTGGTAGAAGTCCTTGCTGGGGGCCGGGGCCTGCGCGCGGGTCTCGAACAGGTTCTCCTGCAGTAGAGACGCCATTTTGGGACGCTGGCAAGTGGTGACTATGGCAACCAGGAAGGGGCGGGCATCACGAGAGGTCACTGGGAGCCCAGCCCCCTCTTAAAGGGGCCGGGTGGATATTAACGCTCTAGCCCAGCAGGGTCTTCGCCCCTGCGGCGAGGAGGGTCCCGTACACCCCTCAGTTGGTAAAAACAGTCCCTCCAGCCCCGCTGACCTGAGGGGAAATACTTGCATGGACCCAGGGGTGACGACCCCGGCGGAAGGATACCGCTCGCTAGGCCAAGAAACGCCTGGCAGCGCAGGGAACCAGGACGAGCAAACCGCCGGTCCAGGGGCTTCGCGGGGGGCGGCCAGCCGGGCAGGGGGAGCGCATTTAGGCAGGGGGGACGGGCAGAGGCTGCGGGCCCCGTTGTGGGGTTAAGTAGTCCCCAGCCTCCCCCTGTGCCACTGGAAGGGGTTCGGCTGCGGAGGCGGACGGCGCGCTGGTCGGTGCTGCGGCTTCAGCTGATAATTGAAGGGAAGGGAAGCTGCTGCTGGGGTGGCACGGAGCGTCTGCGGAGGCCGCATCGGGACAAACTAGGTACATGGGACCCCTTCCCCTTTCCTGGGTACTGAGGACGTGAGAGGGGGTGCTGGGCCCCCTCAACTGCCCTAGGCTCCCTTGGTCAGGCCTGTTGTGTCACCCCCGGGATGAGCTCAGCTGCCCTTCCCCGTCTACCCGGGGCAGGGGGGAGGGGAGACGCGCCATCCTAGGCATTGTTTGTGGGAGAGGGAGTGCTGGGGAGAGGCGTAATGATCATGGGAGGGGGAGATGCTACGGGGGGCGGGTGGAAGGGCCGAAGAGGCCCTGGGTTTAATAATGGGATTCGGGTGGTGAGGCCCTCACTGAGGAAGGGGAAGGGATGAGGGGGTGGAGGTGGTAGAAATGGAACTGACAAAATGGCCAAGCAGCCACTGGAAGCTGACTTCAGTGCATCCCCACCGCCCCCAAAATATTAACTTGGGGGTTGGGGGGAGAGAAGCTGCCCCCAATCCCTGCCTCACACAATGCTCCCGACAGCCTGGAGCCCCAAGGTGGAGGACTCTCCTCCGCACCAGCTACGACTAGCTCCGTGGCCTGGGTAGTTTCTAATACAAAAGGCTAGTGTCAGGGTTGACGCTACTGAACCCGATTTGTATATGCCTCCCCCCCCCCCCATGATCCCCCTTCCCCTGTGGCAGTTATACTTTTATTTTTGTAAGGAGCTATCGAGTTTCCTTTTTTATAATAGCAACAAAAATCCTAGCCGGGGAAAGAAAAGGCAAAATAATCAGCCGCCGTCCATATTTCCCAGGCGGGGGGGATAGGGTGTTGATTCGAGTTATAATCCTGTAGTGGGTAGCCAGTATTGTTTCCACCCGCGTCAGTTGAGAGCTGATTCTCTTCCCACCTCTCCCCCCTCCCTTTTTTTTCTTTTTTTGTTGCTTTCAGTGAAGTAACTAGTCCCTTGGTCCTGCCGTTTGTTTGCATAATGCTCACACGTAAATTCTCTCTTCCCCCGTCACCCCCTTCACTGCTAGTCCCGTGATACCCTATCTGTGAGAGTGGCTGGGTATGGGGGAGCCGTGAAGATTTTTTTTTTGTGGTGCTCACAGCACTCGCGCCGATCCCTTCCTAGCTGCTGCCCTGGCTGTCTGGGGCTGGTAAACAAACCGATGCCGGGGCTTTTACCAGACCTGCAGGCCCATCTTCCTGCTGTTCAACTTTTTTATTGTTCCCCCTCCCCCTGCCTCCTAATGCACTGGCTCATCGGGTTTCTCCGCAGTTGAGTGTTTTAAGGGATCAGGAGTCTGAAAGTCTAGACTGTGAACCGGAAAATAATAGGGGGAAGAGTGGAAAGTTGTGTCACGGGCTTTGGGGGAAAAACATCGACGTATGGAACAAAGGTCCTGCCTGAAATGGAGAGAGAGAGGCCTGCATGGGAGGCCCGATTGTGTCGCATTTACACAAGGGGAAAGAAATGAGAGCTTGGCATTGGTCTAAATTCACCTCATAAGTCTGGCATACAGTTTGGAAACGCCTTTAGAGTGCGTTCGGTTTGTTTTCAGGGTGGTTTTGATATGTGCAGCCATCCACTAATCATCCTAATTCAGGGTGAGTTTCAGTGTAACCAGTCTTCTTTCTTCATCCTGTTCAGCAGCAGTATTGATGCAGTGGATTTAAGGCCACATCATAAAAATTTACTGTAACAGGGTGACTTTCTGAATTTTTCTATTTGAGAGCATAAGCTTAAATTTATACTTGAATATTGAGTTTCATGGAGTTCTCAGGGCTGTCATCTTTTGACAAGGCAATTTAAATAAGGGATACTGAATCGAGAAACACAGCCAAATCCTTTATCACAAGAGAAAAACTTTAAAAACTAAATTAAAAATACAAAATTAACTATTTTTCCTCAACGTTAATACAATTTGTTTTGTCTCTGTGTATATATGTACAGGTAAAAATATCATGTATAAGTCAAGCATCAGCTAACAATCTTATAATTAAGGATGTTATTTCCACTGTGTACCCTATTTTCTTTTTTCCCCCTCCTCCCCAGGAGTTCTGAGATTTGGTGGCTGTCATTAAAAAGACAACTGAATTCTCAATATTTATATTCTTAATGAGTTTTTTAAAGTGTCTGATATGTTTAAAGTTAAACTGTCACTTAACATTAAAAGGCTAAAATTGTCAGATGAGTGCAATGAGCCTAAAAGCAATATTTTAGTGAATAAATATTGTAAAGCAATCTATTGAGACTGTTAATTACTAAGCAGTATTCAGAATGGTCTAACAAACTATGTGGTAAGCTTTAACTTTTATTTACCACACTTACTACATTTCTAAAAGGTTCTCAGCTATGGACTTCAAGTGCATGCACATTTATGTTCCTTGTATAAAATGAAAACACTTCCTCCAAAACTTGCTGCACCCACAAAGCCTCCCATCCTTAGAAGCCTCAGGAAAAGAGATGGGCTGGCTCATCATTTCACTCCCTGATTGTCAGACCAACTTGAGAAATGAATTTGCATTGCTGTTGCTCTTGAGAGAGCATAATCTCAAACCTCAAGATGATTAACATTCAGGGGCTGTGAACAAACAGCTGTTTAAGACACCACATTGACAGCTTCAGCACAGCAAAGACCCCACAATTTTCAGGATTTTATAGATCAGTTAATGCTCCTCTTTCAGAGGAAAGAATGGAATCAATTAAGTGCTACTCCAGCCAGGGACCACAGGCTTGGTGCCAGTGTTTTATTTCTGTGAACAGATTATTTATCTCTTCAAAACTAGACCCTGAAAGCACACTAAGATAACGTTTAGTCTGATGAAGCTTCCAATGCAAGGAAATGTCTAATTGAATCTAAGATGCAAAGTCTTGGATAATAAAACATGAATTGCAAAAGCCTCTAAACAGTGGGTGATATATTGCAACATCTTGGCAGAAAAGGTTTAAAAAAATCAGCTTTGAGTTTTGTTTGCCCCTGTTTTAGCTGTCAGATCCTTAAGACTTTGAGGCCTGTTTACACTACTAATATAACCAGTAAAATAATCTGGCTGTAGAACAGTTCTTCCCTTAAACCATGTTATCTAGCTTAGTTGGCTAAGGTGTCTCTGTGCTATATGTTTTGATTCATGATTCCATGATTGTTTGTATTTTTATGGTAGATGGGGGCCTAAATACAGCTTTGGTAGTTTTGCCTAAACAGTAGGCTGTAACAACTAAGGATTAAAGATTCCAAAGGCTAAGTAACATAACTTTTAACCGCCTAAGAAACCTATTAAATGGTGGGTACCGCTTGTCATGATTTATTTACATTGTAACATGCTACAAGAGAGATCCTCTTTCTGCTATTTCAGTGATGCCACACTGATACAGATTACGAAGACACTTTTCTATAAACCAGTAAACATAACTGAGGCCAGTAGAGCCTGTAATATCTCAAGAGGCATTTTTTGTGGTAGGGTAAGATGGGCTCTTAATGTGAGGACAGTGTAATACAGTGCATGTCAGCTGGTCAGGAACTCAGGAGACCTGGATTTTGTTCCTTAGTTTAACTTCTGCCACTGGTGTACTGGATCCCATGGCAAATCATGTCACCTCTCTGCTTCAGCTTCATTACTTGTATAATGGGGCCAATATTTAACTTCTTTATAAAGCTATTTGAAATCCAGGAGTGATACCTGAGTACATGTCCATTGTAGATTACTTAGCAGTAGTAGTTATGAACTGTAATTGTCCTTTCCTGGATCTGCTGATGCTCAAGGAAGGCGGTGGCACTGTTATATCAAGATTTCATGGTTAAGGGGTCTTAGATTTGTCTACATGTTTTGAAGTAATTTTTATTATGAATTAGCTCTTAATATACATGTAGAGCAGTACATTATACCAGTAAGTGAATCAGTTACATGTTTGAGGATTTTCAGAGCAATAGCTAGCTGATGGTTCTTGTATCTGGAAAAGCTGAAAGTGGCATGGGCCTAGTCTTTAGGTACTCCTTTCTTCTTTGAATTCCCAGCTTCTGCAATTTACATGAAGTCCTATGTTTCCTATGGTAGGAAAGTAGCTTCACTTCTCACGCTTGAGAATAAGCATCTGTTTCTGATAAAACAACTTTCTGCCAAAGAAAATTATGAAACAAAAGCCAGTTACAAAACCTGAAATAAGCAGTATTCTGTAAATAGAACATTTCTAGTAACATTTCTTTGATATCAAATTTGCTGTCAGTTTTAAGAGCATGACTTAGTTAACTAGTCTCTTTAAATGAATGGTATTCAGGTGCTTGTGGCAATCAGTTTTGTGCGGAGAAATTTTTTTCCATCCAGCCATATAATAGCCCTTTCTTATCTGGTTGGAAGAACTTGGCTGCTTTGGCTATGCAACTGTGCAATTAGTGGGATTGTCTTTACTTCCATCTGGCAACTCCTGTTTTAGCACACATAATCAAATTGTCTATGGATAGGGAGTCTAGTAACAATTTTTTGCCATGTGCTTACTGAGGCCAGTGATATTAATCTCTTGCATATCACCCAGTACAGCATTCAGCCATATTTTTAATGTGTATAAGGAGGAGGATTGATAGCACTATTAATTAGCAGTAGTATCAAGATTATTGGAAAACAAGGCACAAAGTGGCTGACTTCAATTCAAGACACACTTACTGAAAACATTGGAATGTAATATGAAACCATGTTGCAAATACTGTACTTAACAAATATTCTCATATTTTGAGCTATGCATCATTTTTTCTGTTTCCCATCACCCCAAGCAGATATGGTTAATTAGTGCTTGGAAAGCTAGTTTAAGTATTGTCTGGTAGAGCTGTTGGCATTTAGTATTCAATTAGAAACTCCATAATAGCTTTATTATTATTATTTTTTTTACACCAGAAGGCAAAGTTCTGAATTTGACTGCATCCACACATTTGCAACTTCTTTTACCAGGTGTTCAGTCCCTACAGCTTACAAAATGACACATTATCTTGGTGGCTAATAATATAGCTGGCATCTGTTTCTTGGGTGGAGAGCGGGGTGGGCAACACATCTGCAAGCAACAAAATTTTACAATAGTGAGAAGAGGCTTATCTTTAGTACTTTTGGTGGGCTGCTTGTACATTTGGTGGGAGTGGGGTGAAGGATTCTTACTGTCCATGCTGAACAGACAGAGTACTTTTCTAAGGTCTTACCCAGAAGACTCAGTTAGCCCTTCATTCTTCTCCCTCAGAAGAATGAAAGGCTAAGTCATCCTCTGGGGTTTTGAACATGGGGTTCCAGAAAGTATTGGTATTTGGAAGTGGAGGCTGAGGTATCTGGTCAATCTCTGATTCCAGGTTCATTATGAACTCTTCCAAAAAACTTTCTGGAAAGCAAGATGTTCATTGTTCTAAAGATATGTGCATTTTACTGACTGTACAAATTCCCATTTATTGTATAGTATCCATGCGAGTGTAAAGGTGAAAATGAGCATATGTCCATATAGTGACTAAAAAGGTGGGGACGTTTTAGGAGACTTTCCTAAGATTGCCTGTAAATGACAGGCACTAGACTCTTAGGAATAGGCATACTGCTGATATTCCTTGAGACTGGTGATTGCAGTCAGTACAATTTTATATGTTGGAATGTGGAAAAAGGGGTAAACAAAGTGGCAGAGTTCACACATGATTAAGTCCAAAGCTGACTTAATCAGCTACAAAAGGATCTCACAAAACTGGGCAACAAAATGGCAGATGAAATTCAATATTAAGTGCAAAGTAATGCACATTGGAAAACATCCCAACTATACATAGAAAATGATGGGGTCAAAATTAGCAGTTACCACTCAAGAAAGAGGTCTTGGAGTCGTATTTATCTGAAAACGTTCACTCAACATGTAGCAGCAGTCAAAAAAGCTAACAATGTTAGACACCGTTAAGAAAGGGCTCGTTGATAAGACACAACATATAATGCCACTACATAAATCCATGGTACATCCATACTTTGAATACTGCATGCAGCTCTGGTTGTCCCATCTCAAAGAATTGGAATTGGAAAAGGACAATTTACAATTAGGAGTAGGGAACAGCTTCCATACAAGGAGAGATTAGGACTGGGACTGGTCATTTTAGAGAAAAGACTAAGGGAGGGGGTCTGATTTAAAAATTTGTAAAATCATGAATAGCATGGAGAAAGTGAATAGGGAAGTGTTATTTGTTTATGTAACACAAGAACCAGGGGTCATCCAATGAGATTAATAGGCAGCAGGTTTAAAATTTAAGACAAGGTTCTTCACACTACATACAGTCAACCTGTGGAACTAGTTGGCCTTTGCAACATCAGCTGGCAAAAATATAACTGGGTTCAAAACAAAACTAGATAAGATCATGGAGACTAGGTCTATCAGTGGCTCTTATGCAAGATGGCCAGAAATGCAGCCCCATGCTCTGGGTGTCCCCATCATCCAGTCCCAGCTTCTGGCTGTCAGAGGTTTAGGATGGATCACTCAATAACTGCCCTGTTCTGTTTATTCCCTCTGAAGCATCTGGCACTGGCAAAAGACAGGATATTGGGCTAGATGGACTATTCATCTGACTTAGTATGGCTAGTCTTATGTTCATTTTAGTAATATAGTTCTTATCAATCATAGTGCCATGTACTACTTGTTGTTACAATCTAAGATCTGATAGAACATAGTGTGCTTCCAGGAATGATAGTTTGTGTAGTTGTGAAGCTGAAAGATTGCTTGAATGTAGAACCAAGCACATGGACAGAGTAAAGGCAAGTGAATGCAGAAAGTAAAATAGATAGAAATGGCTGGACAGACATTTAACTTCACATCCTCATCGAATGCCAGCTTTCAATCTGACCTTCTTTCCCCAAAAAAGAAAAGCTGAGACTTGATGTGAATCTTATTGATACCACTATTGTGATACAAAAGCTATTTGAAAATAATGTCCTGTATCAGATTTACATATGTTCCTGACACTAGAACTCTCTAATTTTAACTGTAGTTTAGTGTTTAAGGAAAAGCCTACTGGTTTCATTGACTCCAAGAAATTGAGCCAGAGTAGGCTTTCTTCATTGAAATGTATTTTTGAACAAGAACACTTTTTTTAAATTTGTTAAAAGTTATATCAGTGAAACATGGATAACATTTCAACATGTTAATCAGGTGGCAGTTTATCCATTTTAGCTATAGTTTGATTTCCAGTGTGGACTACTCCTTCATGGAATCAACCCATCCCATATACAGACTCTTAAAACTAAATTCATGTCTGGGGGAAAATGCAGACCTACATCTGAGGGTGCGGGTGTGTGGAAATAAAACTAATTGAAAGCAAGAAACTGGTAAAATACGAGTCTGTTAATGGGCAGTAAATTAGACACAAATGTAATACAGCATGGTGGGATTTTTAAAAATCCCATTTAGTTCCTGGGCTGCAGATGCAGACATATGTCAAGTCATGGAGCAGGGGAGGTGATGATAATACATCTCTGTATAATCTTGGTGACACTGCACACAGAATACTGCATTCATCTATGGACGCATCTTTGTTAGAAAGATATCAGCAAATGGAAGTGAGATTGGAAGATAAGATTGGGAGGTGGGTATTTAATGGGGGGGAAAATTGGAGATGTGTGCTAATGGATAAACAGCAACTGGAGAGAAGGGGTGTGTGAATATGACTGCCTTTCAGATATTTACAAGTTAATACCAGTGATGGAGAGGAATTATTTTGGGTGATACAGGAAGACGCAAATAAAAATAATATAGCTGCAATTGAAGGCAGAAAAAGCTTCTTAAAAATGAGGCCTGTTAGACTGATCTCTCTTTAAGCGAAGTATTAGAAGCCACATCACTTAGGCCACTTGAGACAAAGCAGTAAAACTAGTACTAAAGGGTACAACGGTGCATAGGCAATAGGGTAGAGTAATAGGTATCTTCCAGTAAATAATAGGCTGAGGAAAATTAGCCAGGTAGTAACTAAAATAGGATAAACATTGTGCTTGTTATAATACATTATTTTGGTAGAAATAACTTAGGAAGCAAACTTTACTATAACAGGGAATGAGGGTTTACATCATGCCACTATCTTTCAGGGTGAGGGTTAAGTTGGGGATGATGGAGGCAGGAGAAATCAAATTCATGTATGGAAAAGCTTTGCAAACAAATAACAGGATTTCCTTGCCTGTGGTGGGTCATCATGTGTCTTTCCTGGAATATGATGATTTTGTGATATAACTTTTGAATTGGAGCCTGATAGAAGGCCTTAATACTACAGCATGTGGACAGTCTCTGGTCTAACAGTCGAAACTAGTCAATGGTAAATTTGCCATTAAGATATAGGTTGGCTTGACTGAGCTTGATATTTCTTTATTTTTTTTATAATTTTGACAGATAATACCCATTTTTTAAAGCATTTTTTTTAAGCTTGTCATCTACATTTTTCACAGTTGTAAAACTGGTGTTTCAGGCAATTATTTAATGATAGACTTGAGATTCAAAAAGTTAATGCTTAATAGCTGTTAAAACATAAATTGTCACATCATATGTCAAACTATACAAAGTTGTTCTTAAGTCAAACAAACTTCTCAAGCGGCATTTTTCCTGTTACACAATCAATAAAAGTTTATAGATGTATCAACATTTAAAAAAAAAATCCTTCCAAGTTTATGCATAGATTATGTTGATCATTGTCTAATGTGAAATATATAGATGAGAGCTCAAGTATTGAAGCTTGTCTTTTTATTCAAGAACCTGAAACTTTTTGTCTCCTTTTTTTCTTAAATTAAGGAAAAACTTGGGTTTGCGAACAGTTTATCTTTTATATAAATAAACATTTGTTCCTAGGACTTCAGATCCATTTATCTTTAGATACTGTCCTGTTGTATTAGAGTTAGTCTATAGTTTTAGGATATAGGAATTATGGGGAGCGATGGAATATTTGCCAAATCATGCACACTTTTAGAAGCGCCCTCGATCTTCAGTATCTCTTTAGAGTGAATGTGCCAGATACTCTCTGGTTAAAATCTATGTACGTAAGCCTTGGTCAGAGCAAATGCTTCAGCCTTTAGAGCCAGTTCTAAAATGGATAACTGAGAATCTTGTTTGGAATCGAGTTAGAATTAATCTGGCGTCACTTGATGTTCACATTACAGATACAGTAACAGGTCCTAGTTTGCTTGACCAGGAATGTCTTGGGTATGTTTAGCCCCCTTTCCCAATCCTCAGATTTTCACACTTCTACTGTGAATAAAATTTGAAAGCATACCCTCATTACTTAAACTGACTTTATATTTCATTAACTAGTAATGTCAATTACTACTTGTTTATGATAGGCTAAATGGATTAAAGTGTTCCTTTTTAGCTTTGTGATCTCTGGTTGAAAAATAGTTGCACAATTTGTCTACTGGGTTACTTTCTGAACTAATTGGGACATTTTCTTACCATTATTCTGGAATACCTGTTCTAGAAAATGTTACTTCTAGATACTTCAATTGTTGCTGTGAAGCAGTTTAATCAAAAGTTAAGAATGAAGTTAGCTAATGCAGAACTACAAATATTGATTTTTTTTCTAGTACTGAACAGATAAGAATGCAGACACAACCTGAATTCAGTATTACTTATTACTCATCATGTATTTAGCACTGAGGGAAGCAAAAGTGAGGTCTGGGCATGAGGAGCTTTACCAAATAGCATTTTGGGTCGAGACCTCTCTCTGCACCAAATAAACTTCGCATTGGTAGCAGCTCTGGTATTGGTAAGATGGTTCTAGCCACCATCTAGACCGGGGCAGGCAAACTTTTTGTCCCGAGGGCTGCATTGGGTTTCGTAAATTGTATGGAGGGCTGGTTAGAGGAGGGGGTCGTGGCCCAGCCCCCACCTCCTATTGCCCCCACTCCTATTGCCCCCCCCCCCGGGACTCCTGCCCCATCCACACTGCCCCACTCCCTGACTGCCTCTGGACCCTCACTGCCCCATCCAACCCCTCCTCTCATTCCTGAGGGCCCTTCTGGGATCCCTGCCCCATCCAACCACTCATTCTCCCTGCCCCCTGACTGCCTCTGGAACCCTTGCCCCCTGCTGCCCCATCCAACCCCCCCCTCCTTTCTGACTGCCCCACAGGACCCCTGCCCCCATTCAACCCCATTTCCCCCCAACCACCATCCACACCCCTGCACCTGACCACCACCCTGAACTTCTCTACCCTCTATCCAACCCCCCCCGCTCCCTGCACCCTTACCACAGTGCCTGGAGCACCGGTGGCCAGCTGCAGCCGGGCCACGCTGCCACCACCACCCAGCATAGAGCACCGGGTCAGGCCGGGCTCTGCAGCTGCACTGCCCCAGGAGCTCACAGCCCTGCTGCCCAGAGCATTGTGGCAGGGCGAGCTGAGGCTCCAGGGGAGGGGGGGACAGCAGGGGAGGGGCCAGGGGCTAGCCTCCTGGGCCAGGAGCTCGGGGGCCGGGGCAGGATGGTCCTGCGGGCCAGATGTGGCTCATGGGGCATAGTTTACCCACCTCTGATCTAGACTGATTATGAGCAGGACATGATTGGTAGCTGGCCTACACAGGCATTTCTACAACTACTCATGTTACCGGGCATCTTATCTATAGCAGAGTTCCCAATAATGCTAAGTGGAGCTGAACTAATGTTAGTAATAGTAGGAATTTAAAAAAAAAAGTTCCTGCCTCCATGGAGCCAAAACTTTATGTATTTAAAAAAATCACCAGTTGTTGCACAGCTATATGGTGGCTCCTAAAGTCATTTCACTTGTCTTAACTGTCTGTCAAATTATTAAATCATCCTTTCCTCCAGCAGCAGCTTATGTTGTCTCCATGTCCTTCCCAGCTCTGAGCATTGTCAGTCCTTAACAAAAACCCTCTCACCTTCATGCCCCTCCTATCATATGACTGACTGCTTAAGAAACAAAATTCTTACCACTTGTGCTCCATCCACCTGTATTGTACTCCTTCCCCAAATATTGCTTGTTTAATCTTGCTTGCTATTATGACTCCAATTACTGTCTTTTGAAGTTGGTGGTTGGTTGGGTTTTTTGTTTTTTCTTTTGTTCTGCTATTGAGTTGACTCAATTGCTTTGCTTTTTCTGTAGTAAAACTTGTTGCCATGGCCTTGAGGTAGCTGCTTTGCTTTCCTAAGCATGTAGACTCTTGGCACTTTTTTCCCTTCCCCCATCCCAGCTGGGAGATATCAAACATGAACACACATCTCCATGTATCATGTGTGCACTGAATGACACAGCACAAGAAAGATCAAATTGTATAAACATAGTATAACTGCACTACTTAAGCATAGGCAGAGGAAAAAAACACCTCTAGAAATCAAGTGTGTAACTTTCTTTTTAAGAGCCATACAAATCTGGATGTATTGTCACCTGGTGTAGCAAGCTTCTTTGCTGAGGCCTATCACTTTCTCTGCCTCTCAAGAAAGGGTGCTGGTGTCACATAGCCAGTGGCAGAAAGAAATGCCTAGAAGACTTTTGTGTAGTATTTCTCTCCATGCCATATGCTGTTGAGTTCTGGTGCAGTAGTGCTGTTCTTGCCCTCAGCAGACCATCCAACTTCACGCAGATGTGTGGGAGCACACCCATTATACTAGTAATGGGTGCTGGTACAAAGCTGGGTAGGGCAAGTTAAATGCATCCTGTGCTGATGCTAGTGCTTTGTTTTAGTGTTAATGTCTTCTATGCTGTCTCCTTCCTCCCCTATCCCCACCTCCTTTTTCATTATAAGCCCTAGCTCAGCAGTTCTCAAACTGAGTTGGGAGTCCAAAGTGGGTCATGAGCCCATTTTAATGGGATTGCCAGGGCTGTTTTAGACTTACTGGGGTCCAGGGCCCAAGCCCCAGGGCTTCAGCCCTTGCTGGCAGGGCTCAGGTTACAGGCCCTCTGCCTGGGGCTAAAGCCCTTGGGCTTTGGCTTTGGCCTCCTGTTATTTCTGCCTCCCCTCTCCCTCCCCCCAAGGCAGTGGGGCTTGGGCTTTGTCGTCCCCCCCAACCTCCTGGGTGGCAGGGCTCAGGTAGGCTCAGTCTTCAGTCTCCCCTCCTGGGGTCGTGTAGTAATTTTTTATCAGAAGGGGGTCACAGTGTAATGAAGTTTGAGAATCCCTGCCCTACTGCTATGATCACAAGAGTACTGATTCCAACTGCTTCCTTAACAAAAGTATATCCACACTACGGAGTTGTATAGTGCCCTGCAAGAACTGAGTGCACATATGCTTTGGCATTCCCGTACATACATTTCTCCATCCTGAAGATGCCTGTTTCATCTTCAAGCAGTTGGTCTAGTAGGACAATCCAGATTAGATTACCAGTTTTGCAGTTCCATGTCTTGTAAGTATGAACTAGTCACTATAGAATAAATAGTCTTAATTTTAAATTGCTCCACATCAGCATGTAGATGTTGGGGGTTAGAGAAGAAAGTGGAAATGGAACTGGAAGTTTTGACAACTGAATGGAGGATGTTGAGGAAGCTGGAGCTTTTGGCTTAAGGGGAGGCTGTCTGGGATTGTGGGATAAACATACTAGTGGGAGACTTAAACTAAAATAGTCAGTGATGTAACTAAACATGCTGATTTTGAAACTTGCATATTAACTCTGAAATAAAATGAATTCAGATGAATGGGTTCGTTTACCTTCTTTAGAAATACTATTTCATGCTGCCAGTAAATTCAGGAAGACAATGCTGCTTTAGTTAACTTTATATTTGGAATGCTTCTCCACAGCCGTTGTTTCTAACAAAAAAAAAAAAAGTGAGGGCTTGGATTCTAGAACAGAGTTCTGCAGCCAGGGGTGGTTTTGCCTAAATGTTTTATGGCTGCAGGATTGTGGGATACACGAGGTCCTAAGTACCAGGGTGGATTGGTGTGTGTGTGGTTTTTTTTTTAATCACTGTTTTTTAATCAGCTTTAAATCAGCAAGCAGGAAACCTTGCATTAAATCATTTATTTTTATTGTTGTGCTTTTGTACATCTTGGTTTTCTAAAGAGAGATTGGATTCTTACTGGTTACCAACCTATAATGTGTTGATTTGGAACTAAATATAACCTTTATGCTAAACTTGGTGCTTTTTTGCTAACAGGGTGATACATCATACACACTTTTATGCAACTATATAGCTTAGTGTACACTTATTCAGATTGTTAAGTTTCACTCCTTGCTATGTTAAAAATGAAGTACTTATTTACTAAATGTGACTTGTGTCAAGCTCTTTCCTGAGGGGAAGTCGAACTCAATTAACAATGCACTAAAACAGCATTTATTTTATTAAATAAAAGTACCTTACCTAATGGACACAAGAAATTTTTTTATCAAAACAAGTTTTGTGTTTAAAACTGTTTAATAAAACAGTTTACCTAAACTATTTTTTCTGTAGGTAGTGAATTGAATTGATGCTTTCTGGTCTCTCTGTCCTCCAACACTTTAAAACTAGTAGATTGTGTGAGGGTGCAATTAGTTTTTAATCATAGTCTGTGTGATGGAGGTATATAAGCCCTGCACCAACCTGGAAAGGTTTAAGGATCTGCTCTGAGCTGGAGTAGCCTTGCCCTTCTGCACCTGCAAGTCATGCCAGGAATGGGGGAGGAGTTTAAAGGGAGGAAACTTAATGAGGAAGAAGAACAGGAGTACTTGTGGCACCTTAAAGACAAATTTATTTAGCATGAGCTTTCGTGAGCTGCAGCTCACTTCTTCGGATGCTCACGAAAGCTCATGCTAAAATAAATTTGTTAGTCTTTAAGGTGCCACAAGTACTCCTGTTCTTTTTGCGGATACAGACTAACACGGCTGCTACTCTGAAACCTGTCATTAATGAGGAAGGGCAGTTGTGTGAGAGAGCAGAGTGCTGAGCTTCCCAGCTCCTGGGAAGAGGCCTGGTGGTGAGCAGAGCCTAAAAGCTTGCCTAAAAGAGAATCCAACTCCCGTAAGAATAAGGGGTGCTGTATTCTTTAACTTCACTGGACTTTGAGTTGAATTCTGACTTGTCTAGGGCCCCTCTGAGGGAGTAGAGGCTATCTGTGTCTCTTCTCTGTTTTTGCTACTCTTGAGTTTTGTTTGTCCCATGGGACCCTGAAAGGTAGGAAGTATGCAGAAAGATTTAGCTGGAAGATTGAGAACTCATCACTGCTGAAGTGCTATAGAGTGCCCCTACTGGAGTGACTGGACCTGATTTGAGTGGTGTTCTCTCACAACCCCAGTGGGGTGATGTGTAAGGATCAGGTCCCTGACAGTTTGGAAGAGGAAAACAAGCTTTCCTGATTTTTCAACCCCAAATGGCTATTTGAACAAGTCATTGAACTGAACTAGTTGAAAAAATGAAAATGAAGAAGATATCCTCTTTTGCAGGTGCCAAGAGACTAATTCTGTCAAATGCTGGTTTATCACTTCAGCAGATTGGTTCCAGGAGCTTAGCCTGTGACTTTCACCAGTTCAGTGGTTTGCTGCCATACACTTCAGAATTTTTTGTACTTCTATTAAATGATATTAACAGATTAAATTGGAAAATGATATCCTATGTTAAGGCCTAAACTTACATTTTATTTAATAAAAAAAAAAAATTAAAATTCCTTGACTTAAAAAAAAAATCAGTTTCTATCCATCCTACTCAGTACTATCCTAAATATTAATATTTCTATCCAAGAATTGCTCCGTGCATCACAAATGTTAATGAATTCAAGTTTCTACACATAAGCTTTAGCTCAGTGAGGGTGTTAAGCAACCTTAACTATAAGGAGTACTATAGGTGGTTAGGACAGAAACACTTGTCTCCAAGCAGTCATAACTTTTTTTGAAACTATCGCTTTTTCAGGCTGAAATTTTTGAGCTCTGGCCTCTGCTTATAGGTACACTTTTTTGTTTTTTAGCTCAAGCTTCCATCAGTCTTGTTGTTTAAAAGTAGCATGAGAGAGAAAATTGAAGTATGTTTGGGAATAGCCCTCACTGACAAATGTCTCTAACGTTTGGCCTACTAAATTCACTTCAGCCACGCACAGCAAATCTTGTGCAGCTTCACAGCATTCTTTATATTTGGAGTACTATGCATGACTCTTTTACACACAACTTCTTCTTTAGTCCCCCAAATTACACAAATGGGACAGCACCCATTTCCAGCTGTTTCTGGGAAACATCAACTCTAGTAAAAGGATCCCATTCCTAATGATGTTGCTATTGAACATCCAACCACAAGACTTTTTAGCTTAGGCTACAGGTTCCCTAACTCTAGACTGTAGACCATTGGCTTACAGAGCACTTTAGGAGTGCGTTTTGGAGACACTTGGGCAAGTCTACACTACAGCTGGGATCGATGCTTTGAGATCAATCCACCAGTGGTCAATTTAGCTGGTCTGGTGAGGACCTGCCAAATTGACAGCAGATTGCTCTCCAGTTGACTCCTGTACTCTACTCCCAATGAGAAGAGTAAGGTAAGTTTGATGGGAGAGTTTTTCTGCTGTCGAACCCAACCCCCCCCCCCCCCCGCGCGATGTAGACCCTGCGGTAACTCGACCTAAGGTATGTTGACTCCAGCTATATTATTCACGTAGCTGGAGTTGCATAGTGTAAGTCCTGTGGTCTACTTGTTTCCAGCTGAGAAACTGAACATAAGGGTGGGAAAGAATAAGTGAAGAGCACAATAGTCAGTGTGAGAAATCTATTTTTTTTAAAAAGGACACTCTGCTAAATACAGTAGTAGTTTACAAACAGTACTCTTATGTAATCAATTCCAGTAGCTGCTACAGGGGAGTTATGGTTCACCTTGCCTCCTGCTAATGCTTCTATGAGGCTATTAAACATGTTGACTACAACCCTTCATGACCTCTGGCCTAGGAAATGTGAACAGAGCTAGGATGCCAGAATTCTGTCCACCTCTATTCCATCAACTGCCCTTAATATCCTATCCTCATATTTAGTGAAACCACACACCAGCTTATGAAATAAACTGATGTATGGTCCCTACTTTACTGATAGGGCAGTTGAAGCACTTATTCTCAGTGCCTTTGGTTGCATGCCTATGACAAAATTGGAAACAGGCCCAGATTTGTGATTCTCAAGCTGCCATAAATGTTTAATTATGCTGTCTTTTAAAAATGGGGCAGTTGTGATTACATGTCTGTCATCTCTCTCAGATAATGTGTTGTGTAATGGTGTGATGGCATCAGGCCCATATTACACAGAGGCTGGCTGACTTGCCAGATTCACAGTAGTGGTTTAGGTTAAACTATCAGTCTGATAGTTATTTGCTGTGTGACTTTGGGCAAGTCACTTAATCTTTCTTCCTCTTCACAAAGAAAATGGATATTAATACTTAACTCACTGGAGCACTGAAAAGATTAATTAGGAGTGATCAGTTCTGTACAAAATTGCTGTTATCTGACCACCTGCAGATTGGAAAAACAGTGTGATTTGGAGCGGCTCCTCTATCTTAGCGTTACTGCCTTTTATGCAAACCAGAGAAGATGGGAGGATCTTTTTATAAGAAGGGTCAAGTAGGGTAGGTGAGTGTTTTTTAAATGTTTTTCTTGAGATGCTAACTTGAAATTGGTACCCACAGTAGCAATGATGCTTTCAGGTTCTGTTGGTGAGGATGGTCTGGTCTAAACATTAGGTTTCAGATACTTTCCTTGGAGACCATGGTTAAAATCTAGACAAGTTGCTTCAGACCACTCATCCTCAAGGTTGGCGTATTCCCTCCTTTTACTATGTTTTAATTTTCCAATTCTACTCCATTTTATTTAGTAGTTTTAAAATAGAGGGATGCTATTTCATGGACAAAATAGCTTGGTGTAAGAAACTTGTCTCATGGCACTATTTTGTTACAACTCATAGGTACCATTTTGTCTTTCCTGTAATGTCTAGCAATAAGAAGCCACAAGTATGAACTAGATTTTTAACCCTGTCATTCTCCCTAAATCAGCAAGGCAGATGAGGAAACAGAGGCACCAAGAGAAGTGACTTGCCCAATGGCACACAGCTGGTCAGTGGCAGATCCACTAATAGAACCCACATATCCTGACTTAATCTGTCTAGCCACTAGGCCACGCTACCTTGGAAGAGATGAGGCAGGGGATGGCAGGAAGAGAGGATGGTTCTGGTTAAGGTAGCTGAATGCCACCCTGAAGAACTGGATTCTATCTCTTCCTCTGCCACAGAGTTCCTGTGTGATGCTAGACAAGTCATGTAATACAATGTGCATTCCTCATTTTCCTCTGCTTCCATTTCCCCTTATGTAAAATGGACCTCCTTGGTACTGGTACTCCTTGGTAAAGCGCTTTGAGAGCCACAAATGAAAAGCATTATATAAGAGCTACATTCCTTCCAGGTTTTTGCAACAAATGAAGCAGGGCTCTGGCAACTAAATCTTTTAAGACACAACCCCCATTCCTCCCCAGAACAGGTCCATTCTGTGTATTGAGGTAGGGATCCGGAGGTGGGATGTGGGGGAGGGTGTAAGGGGGAGTATATGATCACGTAATTGAAGACTGGTTTCATAATGTGTACACACAAAGGGGTGGAATTAAGGCTTCATAGGCAGCCTTAATTCTGGAATTTCCTAACTTTTCAGTGCTTGACTCTGCAACCTTTGTTTTAGCATGTTTTTGGGTGTAATAGTTGTACATGGGGATGGATGAGTAGATCCATATTATCTGTGTATTGCTGGCACTCGAGTCTATGATGAGTGGTAAGACGAGCAGCTGCATGTAGATGTTGAATAGGACCAGAAAGAAAACTGATCCATGTGGGACTTTACAGGTGAGAGGTCTAGTGGCAGAGCTATAGTTTCCGATCACTCCTCTTTGGGTGCATCTCTGAAGGGTGGATTTAAGTATTTTAGCATATTTTCCCATAATTCCTACCCACTCCTCTTCGGTGGACAGCAGCATTTTCTGGATAACTGTTGATGAGCTTGTAGTTAATCTTTTGGCGAACTCCTTCCATTTATGAGCAAGCTCAGAGGTTTGATCCTGGACAGTAGTTAATTAGAAATGATGGATCCACGGTGAATTTCTTCAGTATTGAATTACTGTGTGTTTTTGAAGGGGGAAGATTCCTTCCCTGAATGGGGCATTGGTGAATATGTCATGAACAAAAGAGCCAACTAGGAATGGCATAGGTTTATCCAAGACCTGTGAATCCAACCCATCTAGGGTGTCTGTATTTTGGGAATGCAGGCTGGGTGTTCATTGGCTGGCATGGAGGAGCAGATCTATGCTAGTTAAAGATGACTTTTTCCAAATGTGTGTGGTCTCAGCAAAGCAGGATTTTTCCTTCAGAGTGCTTGGGTTGAGTTCTATAGTAGGTTTTAGAACCTCTGGACTGAAGTGGTTCACTGCCCTTAAAGTGGGATTTGACATCTTCAATAGAAGCTGATAGGAAGGGTCTCTTGGCCTAAAATATAACCTCAGCATAGGCTTGGAGAAATTCTGTTTCAATGTGTCTGGTTTTCACCCTCTACTAGAATTTGACCTGCTCTTTACATCTGCCACAGGGTGTCAGTAAACAAAGGAAATCCTCTGTGGACAGTGGGGAGCAGGGAGGCTTTTGGGGGCTAAAGTGTCAATGACAAATCATTAATCCTTGACTACTCTTTGTATCTTGGGTGAACAGTTGCTGTTCTTTAGTATAAATTTACATATTCTGCCCTCTAAATTACTGTTGCCCTGGAGCCATACTAATCTAGCAAAAATCACTACACTATGAGTTTAACTCGCTAAGGTTAAGGTTTTGTCACTAATATTATTACTAAAAAAGTCAGGGACAGGTCATGAGCAATAAACAAAAGTTCATGGAAGCCCATGGCCTGTCCCTGACTCTTAGTAACAATACTGTGGTGGGGACAACTAACAGAACTCTGTTGGGGACTGACCTCTGGCAGCTGCTCCAGCCCCATGGGGGCTGACCCAATCCCAGCCGCTGCTCTGGTGGCCCCGGGGCTGACCTAAGCCTTGCTGCTGCTTCAGCCCTGGGGCCACTGCTCCAGTGGCCCTGCGGCTGACAGCTGCTTCAGCCCTGCCCTGGAAGTAGTCGCAGAGGACTTGGAAAGTCACAGAATCGTATCCTAATCGCTAAACCTAGGGCATATTTTTTTCTTTGCTTCATTCTCCTGAATGATACAATGTATCTCCATGCTACACAAATGAGAACTTTAATTGCCTGCTAGTGCTGGGTGGGGATGGAGGACTGTAAATTATATTATATAGTACTGAAATGGATTTCTTAGCCAGTCTGAATTTCAGATATGAGTAACTGTACAGCTTGGGGGAAACGGGAAATGTACAGTTCCTTGCACTTCTTGGATGTATTGATCACTCAGACATTTTTTCAAAACCCTATATTATGAAATTCCTGTATTTTGGCTGATGGCTGTCAGCCCGAGTAAAGCATTTATAGAATTATTTAATAGTTGCATCTCTTCTGACAGGCACCTTCTCTGATTGGATCGGTTTTTAAATGGCTTTCCTCCTCTTGTCCCTCAGCATGGTCCTCTGTTGGTAATATGACATTCTTCTTGCCGATATCATAGGTTTAATGCCCCTGCAACAACAACAAATACTAACTGAAGCAGAAATTCCAAAACCTGCACCAAAAGTTTTCTGTTTCTTTCTTGTGTCTCTCGTCCCTATTTCTGCAATGGGGTAACCAAACGGATAGTTTTAAAGGCAAACACATTCCTTTGGTGTTTATAAATGCATTATATTATCTCGCCCGTGCAATCCTAACATCCTGTTCATATTGACCTGTACTGAGCAGAAGCTTTCATTGAGAGATCCCCAGTGATTTAAGTAGTCAGCTACCTAAGTGGCAGGCCATGAGCACAGTATATCACAGTTTTTCCCCTTTACCAAACAGATTGCATAGGTGGGCTTAGCAAGGGCCAGCATGGGTATAGTAGGTCTGAATGAACTAATGGGTGCCAGGTCAGTTACAGGCATATCTCAAAACTTAAGAGTATTTCTGAAGGTGGCAAAAATATCCACAATACCACATCTAACTTAAATTAATTGTAGTAGACTGCACTCTGTTTCATGTGTTCTGCAGACACTTTCTAGAATCAGAGGCTGTTTTTTTGGATACTCTTTGCTGAGGAATGGGTTTCATACTTCATTTCCTTTTCTGAGTTTCTTACAATAATTAAGACTGATGCAGGGACACAGGTATTTCATGATCACAACGCACCCTTTGCTGCAAAACTGAGCCTCAAAGTCCATTTTTGAAAATTATTTTCACAGCCATATGGGTTAGAATCTTGAAAATATGGACCATGTAAACTGATGCAGTGCAGGCTTCCAGAGTGTGCAGATACAATGGAACAACTAGCTGTGAGGATGGTGAACTGCCTTGTTGCTATCAGTGATGAAAACTAATTTGAAACCTAAAGATAACTAATTTTGCTAAATAACATTAGCAGAAACAATCAGCTGGTATTCTCATCCCATGGTTCTGAACTCCCTGCTACATGTTCTCAGATGCTAAAAACTCCATTTTCCATTGCTTAACTATCCAAACCTTCAGCTTTGACCCTGACAACTTGTATGATGTGCAGTTCATATGAATCGTCAGCATGTCAAACTAGAACTGGGAGAACTGCATAAAATAAATGGAAATCAATACTAAATAACTTGGAAGGGGACAGGTGATAGTTCTGATTGTGTTCAATTTCATAGTTAAACTCATAACTCTAAAAAATTAAATGAAGCAGCCTTACAGTATTCATGTTCAGGTTGCTGCAGAGTACCCAGGCCCTCATATAAAGCCTTGGTTTAAGTGTCTTACTCCTGTCTGTCTCCAAGACCCCAATCTCTTCACTATAGGTCACCTGAGCTCTCAGTGCTCAAATGAACACTTAAAGGGAGCTCAAGTTAGAACTTGTGTTTCAGGGGACAGGGCTTATTGCCCTATCAAAACACTACTAAAAGGATATCTGAGGTCTATGGAGTCTGACAGAATGGGCTGGAATAAGTGGTTTGTTTTTGTGTGTGTGTCATATATAAAAGGAAGTTATTAAAAGCTGGTTGAGGTGAGTTGTCTAACTCTTCTGGAATAGCTGTGCTGATTGAGTCTATTTTAAATGCCTTTCTTCCTCTTGTCCCTTAGCATGGTCCCTCTGTTGGTAATATGAAGCTCCTCTTGTCCTCATCTTTGATTTAATGTCCCTGTTCCTTTACTGGGAGGTTCCGTAACTTGGTCATTATTCTGTCTGGGAGAGCTGCACACTTTCTGCCACATTTGTATATTAATACTTCTTCTATTCCTGCCTCAACTTCTTGATGTCTTGGATAATGACCTAATAGGTTTCAATATCCAATAGTGATATTGTTGGTCTAATCAGGACTACTTCGTTCTAGTTTTTGGTACAACTTTTCTTTAAATTCAGGCAATGATACTTTCAGATGTCAGAAAGGTCCATTGAAAGCTGAATCTGTCTGCTTGCTCCATGGGGGTGTGGTATACACTAAAACTACTCTGGCTGAAATTGTTTAAGAAACATATACAAGAGGCTGATTAAGTCAGTGGAAAGTTCTATAGAGTGAGGTTAAATCTTCTGCCAAGGCATTGGCTTCCTTCCTGGGTGGAAAGATGTATCTGCAAGAATGTCTGTGAAGTAGTGGGATCTAACCTTTCTTTCCTTCTTTCTTCTAATACCTATGGAATTACTTTTCTACAGTGAATAGTACTAGAATAGAATTTGTCCCTTAGCCATAACAAGAAATCTGTTGCAGCTTTCTAATATTGAAATTGTTGATTTTTATCATCCAATCTTGACTAGTGTAGTAAGAGTACAGAGATAGAAACTTTACCTGTTAGTTGGATTTCTGCTTCTCAGCAGGAATAAGAATTAGATGCACTTAATTGGAGGCATGTTTGTAAATTGTACTAAACTGAATAAGCCGTGGGTCTCTTGTTCTTGTAACATTTGGATGTAAAGATCATAAGCATAGCCTACTGCCAATCTTCTAGGTATGGCGCTGTCAGGAAAGGAAGTGTCAGCAGGCAACAGCCCTGGAAGGTGCCAGAGTTCACTGTTTGTGCACAGTTGCCAGTTAGCATAGACCAACTGAACTGTCCAAAATATGTTCCAAATGGTGTATTAGATTTCTGCACATCCTACTCTTATCAGGCAATTTTTTTTAAGTTTGTACCAGTTTATAAAAAACCTAAACCAGTCTTATCTTTCCATAAGTTGGAGTTGATGCAGTTCACCCCTAAGGCACAACAAAATTCCCATCATTAAGTTATGATGAGCTCCTAGAGTGTATGGATGGATATTGGGTTTTAATTAAACAAACAAAAATTAAAACCTTCCTGTCTTTCTGGCATATTCCCATGAATAGACAAGTTTCAGCTGGTGACTAACATGTCAAAAAACAGACCTGATCTCCTTTTCCCTCCCCTTCTTTCATGGGTACATAACTCATCCATTCTTCCTGTTGCTCAAACTGGTAATCTTGATTTCACCATTGACCCTGCCCTATCTTGACCCACACATCCAGATCATGAGTAATCCTCATTGTTTCTTACTGCATGGCAACTGTAAGATCTGACCATTTCTCTGTTCCTGTGCTGTCGAAACTCTTGTCCAAACCTTGATCTTCCTGCACTTGATTATTGTAGTTGCCACTAAACTTCCCCCCTCAAATTCATTTAGAATACTGCTAAAATAAATAGTGTCTCAAGAGCCACTGAGAAGTCCTTTCTCTGGCTACTGAATAAGTTTGTCAAAGACTGTGGTAATGCAAGCTTTACCAGCTCCACTGACATATCTTCATTCTTATTTGGCGAGAGAATGTAGTTCATTCAATATGTCCATTTAGCCATTGGCTTCAGACGGGAAGCAATTGTAGAGGGGCATTATGTGGATTAATCTTCACTAAGAGTGGGGCTGAACTTACTTTGTAGCTCACCAAACAGGAATTAGCTGGTGTGTATTGGCCCCTACCAACCTGGACTGAACTTGAACAGACAAACTGAATGTGATATGCTTTGTATATCACTAATAAAACATATTGATGTTGTCAAGGCTGATTTCCCCACTTTGGGTGCAGAAGGTGAGGTCCTGCTAGGATTCTAAAAATTAATACTGGCCACTCCAGGCTTGTAGTAAACTCCCAAGATTACAGCTTCTCTCTGACCTTGGGTGGGTAGATTCTGCTACCACCCAAGGGCAAAAACCTCTTTGAGAACCCAGGAAGGCGCATTTGGGAATTCCTTTCTGTGGGGTACCCTCAAGCCCTTTCACCCTCCCTCCAGGGAAGAGCTGAGAAAGAACAAAGGAAATCAGCTGTTGCTACCAGCTAATTAAACATGCACAAACCTCTCAAGACACAAACCTTTTTTTAACAGGATTGGAGGTTGGTGGTCTTTTAATAAAATTTATCTGAAACCTCAGGCTATTGCTAGATTTAAAGAGCAAATTACAAAAATTAAGAATAAATAATAGCTTTCTTGAGGTCCAGCTTAAAGGCTACAAGCAAAACAAAAGCACCTGGGGTTAGCACAGAGGAGTACACAAGCCATAAAGAAATAAGAGAAATCTAACTGTGTCTCCCTAGACATTTCCTCATCTACTTAGATATCTGGGGTTTCAAATGAGTAGTTTCTAGGCATGATAAAGGTAATAATTGGAGATATACCAATCTCCTAGAACTGGAAGGGACCTCAAAAGGTCATTGAGTCCAGCCCCCTGCCTTCACTAGCAGGACCAATTTTTGCCTCAGATCCCTAAGTGGCCTCCTCAAGGATTGAACTCACAACCCTGGGTTTAGCAGGCCAATACTCAAACCACTGAGCTATCCCTCTCTTCAAAGGGATGATCTGACGACTTTTTTTTTCATACCTGGCCCAAGCTCTTACAGCATAGTTCCAGCCCCGTCTCTGCTCTCTGGAAGAAAAACACAAAGGGGAAACTCTCCCCCCCCGCTCCCCAATTAAAAAAAAGTTCTAGTTTTCCCATTGGCTCTTTTGGTCAGGTGCCCACTCCCTTCCTTTTACCTATGGGCTTTTTTAACCCTTTACAGGTAAAGCAAGTAGAGACAGCTACTAACAGGAATTTTATGGCTGGCTGGGTGTCCATAAAAGGGAGCTACCCTCCCTCTCCATTTATCACAGATGTAGTAGCCAGTAATATAAAGGCTACATATCCACTGTTCTTGAGGCTACAAAATAATCACTTATTATGAACAGTGGTGAACTGATCTTATGGCTCTGAAGAAGTTTGGAGTTGGGTTATATTTGCTCTCTTAGCTTGATGGGTAGAAACTAGGATTTTATGGGATCTGGAAGAGGCTCAGAGAAGAGTTACTTTTAGTCTAATGGGCTCTCAATGCTTTTTTGTGGGAAATATGGGGTTAGACACAGATCTACTGAGGGGATTCTACTTGATAGATGTGCATGGAAGAAATGGCTAGACTCTTTTGAAGAGTCTGGCAGAGCGCTGATCTTTAATGTTCTTGATTAGTTAGCTCAGTGCCTTGCCAGATAGCTTAGCTTATCTGAACATCATTATTTTCAACAAGTTGACCTCCATGTCCGGGGTCAGAGCCATAGGGCCCTATGACTCAAGTGTAGGCCATGCACTTTTTTTTCTTGAGCTTCTAATCTAGGGATGGGCAAACTTTTTGGCCCAAGGGCCACATCTGGGTGGAGAAATTGCATGCAGGGCCATAATTGTAGGGCTGGGGCAGCGGGGAGTATGGTGTGCAGGAAGGGGCTCAGGGCAAGGGGTTGGGGCAGAAGAGTGTGTGAGGTTTACAAGGGGGCTCAGGGAAGGGGGTTGGGGTGCAGGGTGTAGCAGGGCCAGCCCAGCATTGCTTACCTAGAGCTGCTCCGGGGTGGCAGCAGTGCACACTGGCCCTGGCCCCGCACCACTCCTGGAAGCAGCTGGCACCATGTCCCTGCAGCCCCTGGGGGTGGGGCAAGCAGAGGGCTCTGTGCACTAACTTTGCCTGTGGGTATCTTCCCCGAAGCTCCCATTGGCTGCGATTTCTTGTTCCTGGCCAATGGGAGCTGGGGGGAGGGGGAGGCGATGCCTGCAAGCGAGGGCATCTCTCAGAGCCCTCTGCGTGCTCCCTCCCCTCCCCTGGGGCCGCAGGGACATGGTGCTGGCTGCTTCTGGGAGTGGTACAGGGCGTGTGGTGCCACAAGGGTGGCAATCCCACGGCCAGATCTGGCCCGTCAGGGCTTTGGATCTGGCCCACGGGCCATAGTTTGCCCACACCTGCTCTAATCGATCTGAATGGAATAAGGAAGAAGCAAACAGCAATGTGAGAAGAATGCAAAATACTAAGCCATGATTGGCTTCCTTTGAGAGGAGTAACCTATTAGTTACAAACCAATCAATAAACATACTGAATGAAAACTTCAAACCAGAAGGCAAGGCTTGAGAAACTGTCACCTGTTAGCCAGAAAAGTAAACCTAATCTATCTTCTGTTGGCTAGGCAGGACAGCACTAAAAATGAAGGGAAAAGGGGGGCAGCAGTGGAGCTACTAAACAGTTTCTTGATATGAAGCCAACACACTTTAGCCTCTCATCTCATAGTTGATGGGGGGGGGGGGGGGGAAGACGCAGGTTGTTGCTGTTGTAGCTCTTCTGACTACTAAAGGGAAGTAAAAGACTAGTGTTCTCTTCTCTTTTCTCTCCCTCCCCCGCTTCTTTTCTGCTTTTCCTTTGAGTATGGATATGCTTTTGGCTTCCAGCTCCATTGTTGCTGGCTATGGGAAGGAATACCAGTGCCCTGGAGAGAAGGTGCTGCTGCTTGCAGAATACTTGATTTGCATCTCTTGAGAGCAGAGATGACTTCTCTTACCTCAAGCATGTTATAGCTTGCATGGAGAGGGAAAAAATGGCCTAGAAACATCTACACTAGGATTTCCACTGCTACTAACTCAGTTCAGTTGAACTGATGGAAGCATTATTGTAACTCTGAAAATACCTAGTGTAGTTTTTGTTTTAGAGCATAAATTTCTGCTTATGTCTGTGCTCTTGCATCTAGCAGCTTCCTAGCAGGGAACAGCAAAGTTCAAATTCAAAATAAATCTATCTTGCTCAGCTGCAAGTTGACCTGATTGGCAGAGGAATTTTCCTAGGTCACATGGTTGTATGGGAGAGTACTATTTTCCTTAAGCCAAGCATGTTCTCTGCACTATTGGCTTAGCTTCTAGACTCAGTTTAGAGTGTATTATTCCTCTTTTGTAAACACACACAAACAAATTAAAAACACTTTCATACTACTGAGATGGATTGAATACTTGTGAGCATTGTTGTCTGAAGCTTGACTGTTACATTTTAATTTGCAGATGCTTTTTTCCACCCGTTCAGATATTTTGCAAGTTTCAATTCTACTGAATATTAGTTGATTAAAAATTTAGGTTACTGTGCTTTTGGTAGTTCTGTAATTTTATTCTGGACTTGGCATGTTTACTGATTGTGGGACAGTTTGTGTTTTGAAATAACCAGTAGAAATATTTCCAAGTATAAACTACTCTCATACAGATAACTAGTGTGGTGTAGGAGTATGTACGTGGGAATTCATTCTAGCACATGATCTTAAAGAGTTGAAAGACTTTGAAGAAACATCTGCTATAACTTCCAATGTCAATATATTCAATTTGCTGTTGAAAACAGTATGAAAAGTTAGTACTAGCAAATAGGAAACTCCTCCCAGTCAATCCAGGTCAGAAGGTGTCCTGGTAAAACTCCACCCTTTCATATGGAAGATGTTACCCGAAACTACTTCTGAATCTTTGGGCTAATCAGTGCTAACAAAGGGTGCTCTTAAAAGGCTAGTTGTATTAGCTTAAGGATGCTTAAATAACTTTTTCAAGGATTTGTTTCTTACAAATGCCAGCTCCTTTCTTATTGGAATCTCCATAAATTGGGGATAGATGTGGCAACTAGTCTCGTCTTGTAAACAAGTGTGTAATTTTAAACTATAAGTGAGAACATGATTTCAAATAAACTTGTATTTCAGGATTATGTCTCGTACTTAACCTACATTTGTATATGAGTGCATGATTTCTGCTCTTCCTCCCTTTTTTAAGGTAGGGTGAAGACCTTTCTACTGTAGAGTGGTCCGAACAGCAGCATAAAACTGTGTGTAATCTCTCTGCTTTAGATCAGACTGTTGGTGATGGTGGGGAGGTTGTCCTGTCTTTTTCTTTCTGCTTTCAACTAGCGTTGTCAAGTGATTAAAAAAATTAATTGTGGTTAATCGTGCTGTTTAAACTATAGAACACCAATTATTTAAGTAGTATTGGATGTTTTCTATATTTTCAAATGTATTTATTTCAATTACAACACAATATGAAGTGTACAGTGCTCACTTATATTTTTTATTACAAATACACCGGACCGTCGCTAGAATGCGTGTCTATATAACGCAAGTTTGGATATAATGTGGTTGCGGCCATGGATCCCAAATTAAAGTACTGTACAGTAAAATTTTTTTGAGTATAGACACGATAAATTGACTCTAGTACTCCACCTGAACGAGGCGCGCAAGCACAGTCAACGGGAGAGCATCAGCTGTTCACGTACTGTTGCTGAAGTTGTGTATCTTAGATCGACTCCACGCAGTAGTGTAGACAAGCCCTAAGACGATTGCAGTAGGCCTAGAACGCCATACAAATGTAATGTAATAAAAATTTACAGGTGTATCTTTAGAAATGTCAGGCAAAAGGAAGGCTTACTCTGTGCAGGAGAAATTGGATGCTATCTAATGACTTATAAATGGCGAAACCCAGGCAAAGATTAGCCGCAATATTGGCATTAACGAGTCCACCTTTTGTGGATGGCTAAAGAATGCTGACAAGCTCAGAAATTTACATTCATAAACTGGATGAAGAGCATGGCCTTCAAAGAAAATGAGCCCGTTTAGCGAATGATGCCGATCTTGATTCTGCGCTATACACATGGTTTGTGCAAGAACAGCAGAAAGGCATTCTGATCTCTTGTCTGCTTATAGCCATGCAAGCGGAAAAATTTGACTGGGAACTTACTGGCAAATTCAGCATTCTTAAGGCGAGTTCGGTTGGCTATGGCGACTTCAGAAAAGACACGGAATCTCTCAGATTGCAGTTTCGGGAGAAAAATGCTCTGCTAATGCCGACGCCATGCAATTGTACCCTATGAAGCTGAGGGAAATTTTACAGGCAGAGGGTTACTTGAAGGAACAGGTTTACAATGCAGACGAAACAGGAATTTATTATAAAATGTTGGCCGATAAAACTCTGGCTTGTCAGACCAGATGAACATAAGAGAGAAGGATATAAACAGGCAAAAGATTGCCTTACTTTATTGTTTTGTGTGAATGCAACAGGCAAGCATAAATTAAAACCATTGTGCATTGGAAAATCTCGCATGCCCCGGTGCTTTCATCACGTAAATGTGAATTGCCTGCCCTTTTCATACAAGAACTCCAAAAAATTCCTGGATGATAGATTTTTGAACACTGGTTCTTCACCGAATTTGTCCCTTCTGTGCGAAAGCATTTGCGGGCAAAATTCTTAGAAAAGGCCGCTCTTTTGCTAGACAACTGTCCAGCACATCCTCCGGCTGAAAGACTCAGAACCTGTGATGGTAAAATACAGGTTGAATACTTTACCTAAAAACACGACTTCAAAAATCCAGCCACTTGATCAAGGTGGTGTTGCCATTTTTAAGCAGCACTGTCAATGAAACTTGGTACGACAAATGATAGAAAGCAAGTTGTCTGTCACTGATTTTTCTGAAGAAGTTGACTAAAAAGACTTTGGTGATTCCTGGAATTTATTATGCACTGAAACGATAAACAGCTGTTGGATGGTGGGACAGAGAGTTGTTAGGCCACCCGCTCCTAGAAGAAAATGAAGAAAGCAGATCAGTCTGTGAATCTCTTGAAGTAGAATTACTTGTCAGAGGAGGAAGTTGGAAGAACAGACATGGAGTGGATGCAGGAGCTGTGCCAGCAACTGTCCGGGCTCGGGGTAACTGTTCTGCCACAAAATATCGAGTCCTGGATAAGAGGCAACGATGAAGCAGAAAAATTTTGTCCCATTTCTGAAAGTCTAATGGATGACCAAATTCTTCAGGCAGTACGACCAAACAACATTCCAGAAGCTGAAGAATTGGCCTTCACTGTGGAAGATGAAGTGGATGTCGTTCCAACATCAACTGCGACCGTAGCCGGCTTGGAGACTGCTTTGAGGTGGCTTGAGACACAAGACATTGCGCCTATTAAAAATTATGCAGCTGTGTAGTCTTTTTTGCAGTTTGCTAAGCGGAAGCAGCACAGCAGCAAGAAGCAAAAGCAACTCATTTTTCTTTTCTAAGAAAAACTAGACTAGTTTATTGTAATGTTGCTTATTAGATTTAAAGTAGACACTTTTTTTTCTCGTTTGTTTCCTTCAAGTAGGAGTTTATTTTCTAAGGTTTTCTATACTTTATGGATGTGACATTTACTGTATACAGTAACTTCATTTTAATGCAGTTCCCCCTATAATGCGGTATTTGGCATGGATCCGAAATCTTGCTTTCTAGTGAGGGTCCAGTGTATTTGCACTGTAAAAAACCAAAATAAATAGTATTTTTCAATTCACCTAATACAAGTACTGTGGTGCAATCTCTTTATCATGAAAGTTGAACTTGCAGATGTAGAATTATGTACAAAAAACCTGCATTTAAAAATTAAAAATGTAGACCCTGAAAGTCCAATTGGTCCTACTTCTTGTTCAGCCAGTCGCTCAGACAAACAAATTAGTTTACATTTGCAGAAGATAATGCTGTCTGCGTCTTGTTTACAATGTCACATGACCGTGAGAACAGGCATTTGCATGTCACTGTTGTAGCCAGCATCACAAGATATTTACATGCCAGATGCGCTAAAGATTCATATGTCCTTTGATGCTTCAACCACCATTCTAGAGGACATATGTCCATGCTGATGATGTATTCTGCTCAATAACAATCCAAAGCAGTGTGGATCAGTGCATGTTCATTTTCATCATGAGAGTCAGATGGCACCAGCAGAAGGTTGGTGTTTTTTGGGTTCTGTAGTTTCTGCATCCGAGAGTTGCTCTTTTAAGACTTCTGAAAGCATGCTCCACACCTCGTCACTTCAGATTCTTAAATCTTGGGTCAAGTGCTGTAGCGATCTTTAGAAATTGGTATCTTCTTTGCATTTTATTAAATTTGCAGTGAAAGTGTTCTTAAAAAAAAAAATGTGCTGGGTCATCATCCGAGATTGCTATAACATGAATTATATGGCAGAATATGGGTTAAACAGAGTAGGAGACATACAATTCTCCCCAAGGAATTGTCACAAATTTAATTAATGCATTTTTTTAAAATGAGCATTTTCAGCATGAAAGCATGTCCTCTGGAACAGTGGCAGAAGCATGAAGAAGCATATGAATTTTTAGCGCATCTGGCATGTAAATATCTTGTGATGCTGACTACAACAGTGCCATGTAAATGCCTGTTCTCGCTTTCAGGTGACATTGTAATTAAGAAGTGAGCAGCATTATCTCCTGTAAATGTAAACAAACTTGTTTCTCTTAGCAATTGGCTGAACTACAAGTAGGACTGAGTGGACTTGTAGGCCTAAAAGTTTTATATATTGGTTTTTGAGTGCAGTTATGTAACAAACTACATTTGTAAGTTGCATTCCCTTATCAAGATTGCACTACAGTAATTGTATGAAGTGAATTGAAAAACATCTTATTTTTACAGTGCAAATATTTGTAATAAAAATAATAAAGTGAGCACCATACACTTTGTATTCTGTTGTAATTGAAATCAATACATTTTCAAAAGTAGAAAAACATGCAAAAATATTTATTTAATTTCATTGGTATTTAACAGTGCAATTAATTGCAATTTTTGAGTTAATCACGTGAGTTAACTGCAATTAATCGACAACTCTACTTCCAACCCTTTCTTCTTCCCCCTTTCCACTTTTTCTCCTCTTTTGAACAGCACTGAGTCACTCTTGTTTCTTCTTCTCCGTGTTGCTATTTACCATCCACCCAACTTTCTGTGAGCCTTCCTCTCTGATTTCAGCTGCTGCTCTCTTCTCTCCTCAATCTCCCATATTTGTTCTCTGTCAACTTCCATGTTTGTTGACATTATGGCTTGTGGCTTCATGTTTTCCTCTCCTTCATCTTGTCTTTTGATCCTACCTGCTTCAACTCTTCCACTCATCCAATCAGCCATTCCTTTGACTTCGGTGAAAATAAACACTGTTCTTTCTTTTTTCCTCCTTCTCCCCCCCCAGCCCCTCCAAGACCATCATCTACCTAGTCTTTACCATTGCCTATCAGCCCTCCTCCCCTCCTCCAATGTCCTCGTATTTGGCCTTTCTGTGACTTGCCATCCATCAGTATTGATGACTTGTCTGCTCTTAACCTTTTCCTCCCTATATTCTCTTCCACTGATAATGTGGTTGTTTCTCTCCATTCTTCATCCTTTTTTGCTGTTTTCTCCCATTGCAAAGTCTACTCTGTCAACTTCTGGCCCAGGCTTACTCAACCCTTTTTGTTAAATTTCTGCCAGAGATCCTCTGGAACACCTTGTGACCATCAGGGGGAGGGATAGCTCAGTGGTTTGAGCATTGGCCTGCTAAACCCAGGGTTGTGAGTTCAATTCTTGAGGGGGCCATTTAGGGAACTGGGGTAAAAATCTGTCTGGGGATTGGTCCTGCTTTGAGCAGCAGGTTGGACTAGATCTCCTGAGGTCCCTTCCAACCCTGATAGTCTGATTCTGTGACCAGGCTGACTTGCTCATCAGAAGTTTGTTCTCTCCTCCTTAATTTCTGCCAACATAATTGAATCCCACATCTGCAATCCTAGTTATCTTCTCACACCTTTTGACTAATTCCTCAAACCACAGGATTTTTCAGATTCCTTGCAAGAGAAAATGACATGTTTCCTTCTTCCTCAACTCTGTCCTTTCTTTCTATCATAAGTGTAGAAGTCTCCTCTGCACTCTTCTTTTAACCACTTCTGTCCTAGTGACCCTGGCCCATCTCCTGATCTTCCTCACACTCACTTTTGTCCTTTTCCCAAACATTTCTCCTTAGCTTCTCACCTTCCTCTGGATTTTTCTTCAATATACAAATGGTCTAGTTGCTTCAATCTTTTTATTTAAAAAAAAAAATCACTCTGCTTGCCTCTCCAACTACGTCCCTTCTCCTTTTCATCTCTATACTCATTAACTGCACTGCTTGCATTGCTGTCTGCAGTTCCTCTTCTATCCGGCTTTCACCCTTTGCACTCCACTGAAACTACTCTCTCTAAAATAACATCTTACTAGTCAAAGCACAGTCAACTGCCTTCAGCCATTGACCATGCTTTTCTTAAAACTCTGTCCTCCCCTTGCTTCCAGTACTCTGGCCTCTCTAACTGCTCCTTCAGCATGTTGATAAGAAAATCACCATCTCCCCAGCTTTGTGGGGGGGGTTCCACGGGGTTCTATTTCTCTCCCTCTACACATGTGTGGATAATCCCATCCGCAGACAAATTCAGTACCATCTCTATGCTGAGAACTTGCAGATATTCCTTTCTAATCCATACATGTTTCCTTCTGTCCAAACTAAACAGTTTTTTTTCTCTTGTGAATGTCCAAGCAATCACTTATGCTCAACCTGGTTAACACAGAGCTCTTAATCTCCCCCCCCCCCCCAATGACCTTCTTTCTCAATCATGGTCATTGTCATATTGCCTGTTGCTCAAACCAGTAACCTGGGTATCATTTTTGACTAGGACCTCTCCAGGGTGTCCCCCTTGGACGTAAGCTGTGTAACAGGATCTAGTCAAACCTTGCAGATTTTTTTCCACATAACACCTTCTAAGATATGGCTTTCCCTGTGCATTCACACAGCTAAAACTCATCTGGGTTCTCATTTTGCTTACTGCAACATCCCTTTTTCTCTGGTCTTGACAAAGGTGTATTCTTTTTCCACTCATGTATTCAGAATACTGCTTCATAAACCATTCTCCTAGCCTCTCATTTTGACCATGTCATTGATCTTTGCCTCCCTATTTGCAACTGTTTGTGCTTCCTACTTTTGATACTTTATGGTTTCTGCTTTGCTTGATTGGGAGGAGGAGAGAAGTGCCTTTGAAGTTGTTCCTTTTGTTCTGGGATGGGAAAAGCCAATGGTGTCCTTAAGAAGGATGAAGCGTATTTTCACTTTTTAGTAGGGGGTAATGGGTGAAAGGCGCTGTTTGTGTCAATATCAAAGTTGCGTGTAGGCAAGAAAATGTGTCCATCCACAAAAACTTCTTCTCAGCAAATTACTTTAAGAAGTATCAGACTCTTACAAGTGAGGGTGAAAAGTTACTACTTGGTAGTTTTAGGTTTGCCTTGTTTTATACACTATTTTTCTCAAAAGAAGGAATCTGTCAATACAGTTGATCTAACAGTTAACATTGAAGGTGTATTAGTATCCATGTAATGAGCAAATATAATGGGTAGATAAGGTTTTTAGAATATGTAATCTGTACATGCATTTTTCCTCAGATTTTGAGATACAAGTGCTGTGAAATTTCTTTCCTAAACTACTGCTCACTTTTATACTTCTAAATGTTTACTTGTAACATTTTTTGGTATTGTGTACAGGGGCAACATCAACTGGTTGTTTGGCTTTATTTAAAAAAAATTCAGACAACTCTGAAGATGGCTTTTCCCCCTACAATCACTTCTGCTTGCTTTAATGACTAAAATAGTGGCCTTTTTTTTTGTTTTTGTTATACTGTTTTCTCCTGTTGCTGCAGAGCCAGCATAGCTAAGAAAATGAGGCCAGGTCTGTATTACAGACCTATATCCGTATAGCTACATCGCTCAGGGTTGCGAAAAATCCACACATCAGGTGACTTATACCAGCGCTGTCTACACAGGGTTAGGTTATGTTGATGGGAGAGCTTCTCCCATCGACATGGCTATATCACCTCATCATGAGTTGGATTAACCACGCTGAGGGGGGGAAACTCTCCTGTGGGCATTAGTAGTGTATTCACTAAAGTGTTACAGCTGTGCAGCTGTAGTGCTGTACGTGAAGACAAGCCCTCAGTTGAGTATAGTCTTTTTTTCTAAGATGGACCATAATAAACATTTCTTAATGTGCTGTCAGTTACATATATGCAGACCTGTTGCACATAATAAAACTGCGCAAGTGTCAGGCATAATTTAACCTGCTGACGTTATTTGTGGCTTAAGTTCCCTTTCAAACAAACAGCCTTTAATTTGTAACAGGATGTTTGTGGAGCATGCCAGTCTTTTATTTTTCCTGTATGCTGACTACTTTATATGGATTGCATAGATATTGTTGAAGTAATACACTACAATACCATTTTAAGGGTTATTCAGTTTAAAAAATGGTTCTAAAATTTAATTTTTGTTTTGTTTTAGTTAGTAAAGTTACAGTTGAGGTCTTAAGGATTTGTCCTTAAAGTAGCCCTTGATGTCTGAACACAGTATTTCTAGTTGATCACGTCAGTTTAACAATGTACTGCAAGCTAACAATAAAAATGCAAGTCAAATCCGATTGGCAGCAAAATTGGAAGTGAGGACATTGCTTTGAATGTCTATTTTAATAATTAAATGCTATTTCTAAACACGTGTTGCATCACATGAAACCTAAATCAACACAATTCAAATAGGGTGCTCGATACTATGAGCACAGTGTATTGATAGAATATCAGGGTTGGAAGGGACCTCAGAAGGTCATCTAGTCCAACGCCCTGCTCAAAGCAGGACCAATCCCCAGACAGATTTTTGCCATAGATCCCTAAATGGCCCCCTCAAGGATTGAACTCCCAATCCTGGGTTTAGCAGGCCAATGCTTAAACCACTGAGCTACTGTCATTTTGCTGGTAGTTTGTATTTTGCTACTATCATTTAGTTGGTAGTTTACTGAAGTTTGTAATTCTTTCCTTGAACCAAAATGTTGAAGTTCAAAAAAACAAAGTAAGCCTTAAGCTACAGAACTAATTTGGTATAGAGACATGTTACAGGGCTTGGATTATCCTGAGTTAGCATGTTTTTTGTCTGTTTTCCCATGGCATTTCAGGCTTATTCTAATCTTAAAGATGCTTGTGTAATAAATCTGTACAACTTCTGTTTTTAAAATGGCTTTCATGTTGATGCTAATAAGGTATTGTCTGCTTCAGCTAGCTTCTCAGGATCAGTTTTGCCCAGTATAAACTAGATTGAGTGGGTGGGAGTTTTGAACTTCTGCCATTGCATTGACTGACTGGACATGGGCTCTCCTGTTTCTATGACTATATAGAACTAATTAACAATTTAAAAAAAAATCCTTATGATCTTGGAGTTAGAAATACTTCTATAACAATTCCAGCTGCAACAGATCAACCACTATGTTCAGCACAGTAACTGGGAATGGAAAGGCATGTCACTTGATATGAAATCCTGCTCTTTCTATGCTAGGCTGTCCATATGTTGATGTTCCCTGAAATATTCCCCCAAATGCTTCACCGGCAAAGAGAAACAATTTGTCATGCTTCCTATTTAGGAAACTTACTGGCTTATTTCCACCTGCTGGAGAAAGGAAACCATTTGTTGCTTAGTATGGCCTAAAGTGAAATTGTTTAACGGGACTAATCTTTTCCCCTTCTCTAAACTTGTAAAGAAGTTACTTTGAAGGAGGTGGCCTTCTGGTAAGCAATAGTCTTACTACCTACTTGACATCAGAATGAGGTGGCCTGATTGCTAATCATGCTCTTGAGTCAACTTTGTTAACCGTGATAATTGGAGAGCTCTGCTAGCAGCTTGCTAGTTTTCCAACTGACATTAGCTCTTTTGGTCATACATGAGCACTAAGTCGAAACTGCTTGTATAGTCCAGCTGGGACTACCAGTGAGGCTTTAATCTGCTTGTGATTGTTGGGTTTGTCAGGACCCCATGGACACCAGATCTTGTCCAGGAGCAGTGCTGGTGAAATGTTATGGTTCTGCTATCAGGTGTCTGCCATCTCTGCATCCAGAACTTGGTGTTTGGTTACTATAACCTACTAACCATTTTGCCTATTTTTAGACTTTTTTGGCATGTACACAAATATATAGGGTCTCCATGATCTTCTCTGGCCTTTCATAAACAGAACCTACCTGACAGTTCCGCAACAAAGTAGTACTGTTCTCCTTTTCACACTCCAACTGCAGGTAACCTTTGACAGAGACTACAGGGGAAGGTCAGTGGGGAGATGCATAAAGCCAGCATTCAGGCACAGTCACTCTTTTGAGGCTCATCTTTGCACAGCAGATCTCATCTGAGACACATTTTTGGCAGATACTCTTTTAGTCCACCTGAAGCACGCTAAATTAGTAGTGGCAATGGTCCACTGGCTGCAAATACAGCTAATGCTTGGCATTTTGGCACAGATCAATGTGAGTTGGGCATCTAAATTCATCTGAGGATCTGGATCTTAGTGCTTTTACCAGGGAATGTCTGAACACTTCAGTGTAAGTACTAAAATCCATTCTACAGATGGGGAAACGGACAGATTGGACAAGTCAACGTCATGCAGTGATTGAGTGATAGCTATAGCAGAGCTCAGGTCTCCAGACTCTGTCCCATGCTCTAACTGCTAGAACACACCTGCCTACATCTTGGCACCTTTATTGCCATCCTTCCTATGGTGTCTGGCCTCTTGAAATGTGATCACCAGGCAATGGCTGTTCCAACTCCTGCACGGGGCAGGAAGGCAGTTTGGGTGCCAGACTTCAAAAGGTACGTGGTGGGATGTGCTTGAAACATTATGGACTGTCCTCTCAAGTCCAAGTCTGTTAAGGACCTTATACATGAAAGCAAAATCACTATGGACCAGTACTTTGGCATTATTCATGGCTTAAGCAGCAATTGGATACTCCTTCTGTATGAAGAAGGCAAGCCAGTGAAACTTTGACTAATACTCAGCTGCAAATAATGGGTACTTGAACACACACAACCCTTAGCAGTTCACTTGATGCATGTGATGTCTCTAATTTCACATGTTAAATCAGTGCCCTGCTAATTAAAATGCAATTTTGACAAAGTTTGTTCATGTCATAGTAGATACAAACAAGAAAGCTAAGCTGTGCCTTGTAGACATCTAAATAAGGGAAAAGCACTTGCAATACTCCCTGTGTGGGGCTTGTTCTTGAAAAGATAAAGGAATTCAGTGAATGAGAAGGGACTCAGATTTACTTGTGAATCTAACCACTTCTGAATAAGAAAAGTACTGAAATTGCATGATGGAACTCTGGGACAGTGTTTTCCCAAGTCTGGGTCACGACTCAGTACTGAGTCGTGGCATGTAAGGCACTGGGTTGTCTTGCTCAGTACCAAAGTACCCTAGCAGCTCTGGTCAGCACTGCCAACCGGGACGTTAAAAGACCTGTTGGTGGTGCTGCCCAGCTAAGGCAGGCTAGTGCCTACCTGTTCCACTGTCGCGCTGTGCCCCGGAAGTGGCCAGCAGTGGGTCCGGCTTCTAGGCAGGGGGGCCACAGGACTCTGTGCACTGCCGTCACCCCAAGCACCAGCTCTGCATTCCCAATGGGAGCTGCGGGGGAGGGGCGGTGTCTGCAGGCAAGAGCTGTGCAGAGCCGCTTGTGCGCACCTCTGCCTAGGAGCTGGACCTGCTGCTGGCCCCTTCCAGGGTGCAGCACAGTGTGCAGTACTAGGAGAGGTGTCAAGCCTGCCTCTACCCCGGCTGTGCTGCTGACTGGGAGCCGCCAGAGGTAAAGCCATGCCCCAATCCCCAGCCCTAAGCCCCCCAAATCTGGAACACCTTCCTGCATCTGAAACCCCTCATTCATGGCCCCACCCCAGAGCTCTGATCCCCTCCCACACCTTAAATCCCTCATCCCCAGTTCAGTTGGGTCATGGGCATCAACAATTTTCTTCAACTGGGTCCCCAGAAAAAGTTTGAAAACCACTCCTCTAGGAGAATCTGAATAGACTCCTGGGCTCCCAGGAGCAAGGATGTGGAGGACCCCTTCTTTTATAATAAATCTCGGCACTGGTTTTTGGTCTTTTGGTTGGTGGGTGTGTGTGTGTGTGTGTGTGTGTGTGTGTGTGTGTGTGTTTGTTTTGTGTATATATTAAAAAATACACATCATATACATACACACTTAGAAAAATCCCATATGCTTTGCTGGATAGCGAGTGGGGCCAGTCACAAAGCTGCACAAAATTGACGCAAACTGGAAGTATTGTGGCAGGATTACAGTTAGTAATCTTAAAAACCATTTATATATATGTAAACTCCCAAAATAAAATATCAGCAAACATTTGAACTTCGCTGTTAGTAAATATCACTTGCAAGGTGGGAGTCTCTTTGAACTGATTTGGTTTAGGGATCCATGTACGGTGAGCAGCATGAGGGACAGAATGAGGTTAAACATTGTTTTAGAATTGAGAGTAGGCAGAGGCTTGCAGGAAGAAGTAGCTACTATCCAGGCTTTCTAAGTAGAGTGGAGCTCCACTTCTCTGGGTCTGAATTGCTTTGCATGGCATCTGCCTTCTCCTGTTTCATATCTTCTAAGCTATTTGGAATGGAATTCTTCCTCTGTGACATCCAGCCTTTTCAATTTGAGAGCCAAAATATTGGTTTTTTTAAAAAAAATATTTCCTACATAAAACATTTTAATTGCTGCTTGCGGTGGGGTTGTAGCCGTGTTGGTCCCAGATATGCAAGAGCTAAGCTGGGTGAGGTAGAATCTTTTTCTTTCTTTATTGAATCAGTTTCTGTTGGTGAAAGACACAAAGCAAGAAGACTGTTTAAGAAACTGTTACCTCCTGCAATAGACGCCAGAGTCCTGTTCCAATCACAGCATTGTTCCACTGCCTAGCAGAAATCTAGGTATATCTCCATATAATATTAATTAATAATAAAAAAAAAAATCTGGGCCCTTGCAAGTCAGCTTGTGGTGAAGGAAGAATTAGTGACCCGAGTCAGAATATATGCTGAGAGAATCATGCCCTATTTTTACTTACACTCATGTGTACATGTCCACGTGCATGCATTCACACGTACACATCCTGGAATGACACAGCCAGACAACTTTCAGTGCAATTGCTTCTTGCAGGAACTTCAGCCCAACACCATTGCCTGATTCCAGAAAGCAACTCTGCTTCAGAAATTGATACTAGCCCAGGGGCAGGAAGCAAACATTCCTGCTGATGCTGTTCCTTCTCTTAAAAGAGGGCTCTGCTAAAAAAAACTTTGGGCATAACTAAAATTACCAACAACAAATTTTTAAGAATCAATACCAGTATTAAACCTCAAGAAATCCAAAGAAATCATGATTTTTTTTTTCTTTGGATTTCTTGAAGGGAGCTGAAGGTGTGTGTGTGTGTGTGTGTGTGTGTGTGTGTGTGTAACGGGGGGGTGGCATTTTAATTTTTGCAATTCCCTCCCTCCCTCGCACATATCTTGTGTGAGACAAATATTATTGTCCACTCTCTCCCAAACTTATTGGGTTATGGTCATTCTTGCCCCTGCTGAAGGAGCTTTTGGCCTTGCATCTGCCTATCCCCTCCCCAGCAGTTCTGCCTCAACTCTCATCACTTCAGTTTCCCAACCTCACCTCTACTCTTCGGTTCCTCATCTCCACTCCCAGGCCAGCTGGCATACTGTTCCCAGGCTGGGTATTGCATGAGGGAGGGAAAGGGGGCAGAAAAACTGTCCTGTTCATGTTGCTTCCTCCTATGAGAATGGCTTTGGGTTGCTGTGGGGAGGGAGAGCACTACAGCTCTGCCTACAGCATCTTTGATTGCTCCACTTCCTGGATGGATTAACCAGACAGGCAGTCATGGAGAAGGCTAAATTTTCTGGGTTGGAGTGTCTCTTGTCATTGGAAAAACTGGTGCCAGTCTAGCTCCCACCAGAGTCATGTCTCTTGGGGGGGACCACCAGAATTGGCAACACAGCAATACTTGCTCACATGCTGAGAAAAAAAGTAACAACCACCTGCTAGTGCCTTCCATAACAGTATATTCCATTTCTCTGGGATTCCTGCAGTCTATATCTCTAGCAGCCTTGCCTCTCGGTGACTTTGGGGGAATCTTTTATGCGTTCTTCGTAGGGAGAATTTTTACTCTGGATGTAAGTAGATAGTGTTAATGAAATGGCTGTGGACAAAATATACTTCTAGTGTACAGGCAGCCAGAAGAAATTCTGTCACTGTTTAGTCATGTAGCTGGAAATCTTATACAGTCTCTCCCATGAACAGCTCAGATTTATGGGTGATTTGTGCCCCCCCCCCCCCCTTCTTGCAGAGGAGGGGAATGCATCAGAGCCATGCTTCTGAAGGGAAACTTGTGCATTAGTTGAACACTATACAGTTGACATACTGTGACTTGGGAAATGCTCCAAACGAAAGATTAGTTGACTTCAGTCTGTGTAGTGCACGTGCTTTTTGGGGAAACCAGTGTGGTGGGTCTCTTGCAGATAATATCTAATATTATGAGGTAGGCATGGGACTCCTACATTGTTCCCTAACACTAATCCCAGTCTGAGTTATACAGAGAGACTGCGATATGCTGCAGCTGTACTAACAGACAAGAGTGCCTAGCATCAGTCTTCCACTTGTCTAGGATTGTGATCAGATTACAATGCAACATTGAAATCTGGATGTTGCAAAATCCATGTGAGCAGTTGTGATATCCTAAGGAAGAGAGGGCAAAAGCCTGTGAAAGGCTCCGGGAACGTTGGTGTTATTTAGCAGGCATGAGAAATCTAACTGGTCAAGGTCGGATCCACGAGGACTAATGTGTTATGCATCTCATTCAACTACTTTTAATAATCTCTAGTACTGGTTTTGAATATCTGCTATTCAAAATACCTCTTACTAATATGAGAACACAAGCTTTTAAAATGACTTCAGTGGCTGCGCTAAGTGCTGAGCTATGCTTCAGCAGTCAGCTCTCAAAACCTGAGCTTAAAAATACCCCTTAAACTATCATACTTTAATATCTGTTGCTGTCCAAGTGGTGGTTTGAACTTCTGACACTTTGGACCTTATCCAGTTTTCCTGTCCTTTCTACTTTCATATAAGTAATGCTATATTCTTTGTTGCAGCTGTTTTGCCTGCAAATCCCCTTTTGATTTTTAAAATTATGGATGGAGTCATAAGTAAAAACAGGTTTACTGACCACAGTTCAGTTGCTATCAGCTTGCCTACATAAACAAAATAGCATAATTTGCCACAATATGAGGTACTTCTCTTTCTCTGTTTAGGAACGGAGCAAGCATGAATCTCAAAATATTTCTGTCCAAGGACATTGGCAGGGCAGTATGGGGTCTTTCTCTTTGAGGTCATTGGCAAAGCCATATTTAGAAAGTCAGATATGTGAGAATGTTGTAGGCTTCCCAAGATTAAGTATAAAGGCATCATGTACCTATTTTACTTGAGTAAGTGTTTCTTGAGTTGATTATTTTAAGGTAACTTTCTCTCTAGCAATTGTAAATTCAGTGCTCCCAACAACTTTAAAAACAGATCAGATGAAATCTGATCTCCGAACAAGAATTTCTGGCTAATGACGGTCTCGTATGCTGAATGGTTATATGTTTATCTAATTCACACATGTATGCAGAAGTTTAAAAATGTTAAACTACTGTACTTGTAAAGCATCCCTTCTCCCAGGAATTGGCAGCAATACAACTGTGCCACCTCCATAAGGAAGTGTACAGTTCTCAGACACTTGTTTAGTTGTCAACTTAATAATGTATGTAGGTACCACTAAAAAGAATGCATTTCTCCCTAAATATGTTTATAAATGCTGTGGATTTTAAACAGTCCATGTCCTACCTCTTTCCATGAAAGCATCACCAAAAACTAAATGCTCTTTTCTAGAAAAAAAAACTCTAATATAGAATGTCATGTTGACTAAATGTAACTAATACATATTGAGAGGGTGGATTTGATTTAAATCAAATTGATTTAAATCACTAGTTAGACTCTAGTTAATCATGGTTTTCTACATAAAAGTACTTTCTTGTTGGTTGTTATAACCTTAATACATATTCTTCACAACTCATGCTGTATTAGGAGGAGAATATCACCAGACAAATGTTTTAGTTAAATAAAACAATTTAAATAATATTATGGAATCTGGATTTTTTTTCTTCAACCGCAAACATGCTTGTTTTGTAAAAATATTACGTCCCTCGCTTCTCACATTTATCTCATGACTTCTCCTTGTCCATATCTCTACCGCCCCCAACAATTTTCTATTCATTGAACTTTTTGAAACTTTGCACTTTTAGAGAGAGATAAGGGATTGACTGTGTATACAAATTTGCAGAGGGACAATAGAGTTGGTCTGTTCTCACCTCTCTGTATTTATTTTAAAACACTTTTTTGCTGTTAACAAGCATGTTTCCTCTGGAGACACAAATCCACAGTTTGAGAACTGCAAAATTAAGCATCTCTGGTATCTTCTAGACTGAGCACTGTGTCCCATTGGGTAGATTAACCTAAGTAATCTATACAGAAGACTGTGGAACCCCAAAAGATTGTGTCCCTAATCCATAAACTACTGGAACTCATTTACAAAACTTTTCTTAAACATTACATGAATATATTGTCTCATACTATAGAATTAGAATTTATAATCCCTATTCCATGAAGATACATTTTTAGCTCAAAGATATCTTAATTAAAACTATCTTTAGATAGGGTTTTTTTTCCCTCTCAAAAATCCGCTTTAAATAAAATCTGATTTTTCTTTTTTTAAAGAAAATCCTTGATTTTTATCCACCCTGCATATTGAGCGGTAATGAGGTTATCTTCTAGAGTATCACTTGACTTGGAACAGACTTAAGCCTTCCATTCCATGAAGACACTTTTCTTACTTAATGTAGTATCTTCAAGAATCCTTTTCTGTGTCTAAATGTATTGACTTTTTTTTTTCCTTACAGTGAATGGTAGTGTCTAGAAAGGGTATGTCCCTTCAGGAGAGAGGTGCCAATGTCCAACCGGCCTAATAACAATCCAGGGGGGTCACTGCGACGTTCACAGAGGAACACTGCCGGGGCCCAACCACAAGACGACACATTAGGAGGAAGGTAAGATCGCTATTAGCTACAAGTATATTTGCCTTTTGTTCAGAGTTTCTTATATATATATTAGTATGTAAATGCAGCATGACTTAATGCCATTAAATTCAGTCTTTCAAGTTTTGTAATCCTAATAACTGGAATTGCTGTGACTTCATAAATGTTTTTCCTCAAATTACAGCTGCAGTGCTGTTGTAGGCTGAAGTGATCAGGTGAAGTGTAAAATATGGAATCTGGTTATATGTAATCTTCCAGCTATCATGAAATCTAGACATAGAATGTGAAAATACATAATTTGTTCTCCTGAGCCACATAGCCCAAGAGTGATTGTGAACTCCAAAAAAACAGAATCCATCCAGACTACCCCGAAAAAGGATTTATTTATATATCTCTATTACAGCAGGTAACCTGAAATGGTGTTCACACGGTCTAACTTACTCCTTTAAATGGGACAAGTGACTGATGTAATTTTCTCTTTTAGCAAGTGAAAACACCTGCTTGTGCAGTGTCAAAGCATTTTATTGTGTGATAAGGCCTGTTTGATCTCAAATTAGATATTTGGCCACTTGATTAGTTTCTCAAAACACCTCTTGTATTTAAGAGTCAACATACAAAGCTGACTAACCAGAGGACTGCTGCCTTGTGCTGTACACACAGGGAGAGTGGTTCTTAGTACTCAAGGAGGCATTTAGTCACGTTTTGGTCCACTAACACTAGTTTTGGTCTATCCGATTATATAAACAGCAGTATGGTCAACAGCTCCTTGGTTGGCTGTTCCTTTTTGACCAGGACAAGGAAATTCAGGTTCACTTTGTTCAAGATGCAACTTTAGCCATCAATAAGACACTTTGGACCGCAAGGAACAAGAATCTGTCTTCAAGATAGAACTGGTCTTAAGTCCTAGTCAGCCATTGCCTTTGCCAGCACCACACAACACCCAACATTGGTGCCTGCCTTCATGGCACTGTCAGGCAAGGATTTGGGGCAACTGTAAACCACCTTATCAGTGACCACACTGGCAGCAAAGACCAATATTGCCTCCTCACCAAGGCAGGGGAGATCCAAACACTAGGCTGTATAGACTCCTCTCACAGATTCCCCTCTTCCATTCTTAAGACACAAGGGGGAGCACTAAGCTCTCTCATTCAACAAGGAGATGTGATGCTTTCTCAATATGTGGCTCTGTACTCAAAAGGTACAAGACATTTTCAGTACCTATACCCAACAATTCTGGCGACCTTGAATCACCAGCATCGACACTGCTACTAGTACTGACATCAGCATGGATAATAGAAACCTTAATGGTACTGGCTGATTTCAATGTGCAAAGAGATGGCTATGTTTCTCGCACTGATGTCATAGCCCTGGTCTCTTGGTGCCATAGTCACCTTAAATTTGAGTGTCACCTCTGCGGGAAGCTTATTCATCTCCTTCACCAGGGTACACTTTCTCTCCACTTTATCAGGGAAACTTTTCCTCTTTGATCACACTAATCAATGAGAGAGCTTCTCTGCAGACCAAGGACTTGAATTTCAGAGCCCTGTCTCATCCACTTCATGCATGACAATGACCTGGTCAGTCATACTGGAACCAGCCGTATCCCTATAATGCTCCACCTTGACCCTATTGGATGTACTGGGGACCTACATCCAGGAGTTGCCCTGTATCTTATTGGTTTAAAAAAAAAAAAAAAGGAAGTTTCAAGTGCTCGCTCATGTCTATTCCATTCTGGGTGTGGGGGGGCCCACATGCACAGTTGTTAAATACCGCTACAGCAAATATCTCCATGGGACCAGCTGTGGTGCCCTCTGGAGTGCCTAAGCTCATGTGGCAATATATCAAGTGCCACCAGCCCTACACCCTCTGTTCCTTCTTACTGCCTGTGACAGTTGGTTGGAGCATCTGGTCTTGCTTAGCAAGAGCATTAGCAGTTCTTCACTGTTTAGACAATTCTCCTTTGTGTTCAGTTGAGTGATTAGTTAGCTGTTCAGTATTTTTAATAGTAGTCTAGTAGTTAGAGTCCAGGCTGGGACTTTGTCCCGGAGCAGGGCATGCCCTGCTCTCCAGGCTTCAAGCCATGTCTCAGTGCAGCCAGCTGATGACCATCAGTGACCCTCATGATAGCTGTTTAAAGTTCTTGGGGGAGTTGCATAGAAAAAACTGCCAGATCTGCAAAAATGTTTGTCCCTGGACTTGGAATGGGACATTTGATTTGAGGGCCCGTCTCATGGAGGCTGATCTGTGCCTGGAATCAGAGCCCTTGCACTCTGACTCTGTGCCCGGTACTTTAGTATCGGCATGCAGTGCACCGCCAGCAGCAGAATCCACCCAGCACTGTTCCCCCTTACTGGTACCAAAGAAGCAGTCTAGGTCGACTTGTCCGTAGGCACAAGAAAAACTTCAGGCAAAGGACCTGTTTGGCCTCGTGCCTGCTACGCAGTCTCTCGGGGGTACCGCTATAGTCAGACCCCTTAGCCCAGCCAGGGACCTGCCTCAGACTCCAGGGCACGGTAGGGGGTCCTTTCCCATTGCAGGGCCATCTGCTCCTGAAGTGGGCCCGGTGGCCAAAGAACAGTTAGGCTGACTGATACTGCAGGCGCTTGGCTGTATGGCGGATCCCTCCAAGACACTGGTACCGACGATCAAGTCGTTATGAGACCGCCCCCGAAGGCAGTGGAGTGTCCCCGTCCCTGGACTGCAAACATCGTTCCCCTTTGCCATGGCCAAGGATCCTGATACTGCAGCCTCGGTCTCTGGCCAGGAGGCCCAGATCTACAGTGCCATGGTTTCCACTAACAAGACATGGGACTCGGGAGTCATGATGCCGATCCCTGTATTCACAGTACTGTGGTCCTCCCGCCAGAGATTGCCAAGGTGCTGATTGCCGTTGCCGCACAGATCTCCCAGGCATTAGTCCCCACCAGTATGGGACAGTTCCTGGTCATGACACCAGTCACTGGGGCCCTGGTACCGTTCTTTAGGCAGGCAGCAGCCCTGGCTGTCTTCATACCGGTCACCTACGAGGGTCAGTCAAGAGACTCAGGCTTAGACCTCTCCACCCTGATCACCAAAAGGACAGTGGTCTGGGTCAGAGGGCCAGTTCAGTGCCCCCCCCCCAAAAAGGGGGGGGTGAATCATCTTCTTGTTGGGAACCCACCAAGATGCCTGCAGCACTGGCATTGGGTTGAGGGCAATGGCCCACCCAGTGGCAATAAAGGAACCCTTGGAGGTGTACCTGTTATGCCGGTACCGTTCTACCACTGCTCCTTCCAGGCTGCATCGGACAGGCTACCCCCAGCACAGCTGGCACCAGAGTCGGGGCATGGTGCCAAATCTGAAGTGGCAACTTCACAGGAGGCCCTAGTGGCCACAAAGCAGCCCAATGGAGCAAGGGGAAGCCACCCTCTGGTGGTGCAGTCGTCCTCGTTGTCCCTGGATGAGGTGGTGACAGGGCCCTCACAAACCAATAGCCCCCCAGTAACTTTCAGAGGGTGGCTGCCAACCTGAATTTGGAGGTCAAGGAGCTAGTTGAGGAGTCCGACCTCTTCACTGTCCTCCTCTCCTCTGCCTCAGCCCAGGTCGCATGGCCCATTTGCCCAGAGGTGCTGAAAATTGCCAAGTCTGTATGGCAGACCCATTTTCTGTTCTGCTCACATCCAAGAAGGTGGAAAAGTACTATGTCCCCACAAAGGGGTTTGAATACCTGTATACACACCCTCCCACAGGGTTCCTGGTTGCCTTTGCCGTCAATGAGGGCCAGGCGAGTGGCACCCCCAAGAATAGAGATGCCAAGAGGCTGGTCTTATTTGGTAGAAAGATTTTATTCAACAGTCAGCCTCCAATTTAGGATATCTAACCATCAGGCCCTACTTGGCAGATACAATTTAAACCTGGTGGGACTCCATCAGCAAGTTCAAGGAGAGCCTTCTACAGTATTGGGCTCAAGAATTTTCCACCTTGGCAGAAGAGGGCAAGTCTGTGGCCAGAGGTACCCTCCAGATGGCCTGGGATGCCAAGGACGTGCTGTCCAGGGTGGTCACCTCCTGTGATAACCATGAGGTGCAGCACCTGGTTACAGAACTCTGGGCTGTCCCAGGACATGTAAACTACTTTCCAGGACTTGCCTTTCAAGGCAATGGGGCTATTCTCTGAGCTAACTGATGCAAGGCTCCATGGCCTTAAAGACTCCTGGGCCACCCTCCGCTCCTTGGGCATGCGTATTCCTCAGCAGGCTAGAAAGCTGTTCTGCCCCCCACCTCCTCCCCTGTCATTCAGGCCTTGGGATGCCCCTCAGTCTGGCTCCTATTACAAGGACAGAAGTTGTTTTTAAGTGACGCCACCAGTAGTCATCTTATCTCCCTGCCCAGCCTAGGCCTTCCAGGGACCAAGGAAGCCAAAAGCAGTCATTTTGAGGATGTGCCGGAGGATTATGCCCCAGTCAATGTGCCAGATCCGCTCCCTGTCTTTCTCAGCCGCCTCCGACCTTTATAGTCGGCCTGGTCCCATATCACATTGGATCACTGGGTGTTGCACAGTTTTTTGTCGGGCTATGCCTTGCGATTTATAGCCAACCAACCCTTCCAGCCCCCTTCTCTGTTCCTCTTCGGGTACCCTTCTCATGAGCAGCTCCTCGTTCAGAAGGTTGAAAACCTTCTTCTGTGCCTGGGGACAGTAGAAGAAGTTCCATGCAACATGGAAAGAAGAGGATTCTACTCCCGCTACTCCCTAATTTTGAAGGCAAAAGGGGGCCTCCGACCTATTCTAGGCCTGCATTGCCTTAAGTCTCTCAAGGAGTTGAAGTATTGCATGGTCTCTCTGGCCTCCATCATCCCCCTCCTGGATCCCGGAGACTGGTATACCGCCCTCGATTTTAAAGGACACATTTCCATATTTCCCTTTTCCTAGGGCACTGGCACTTCCTCCACTTCTTGCTAGGTCAGTGCCATTTCCAGTTCACAGCAATGCCCTTCGGTCTCTCGTTGGCCCCAAGAGTGTTCACACAGTGTATAGCACCAGTGGCCGCTTACCTGCAACCTCAGGGAGTCCAAATATACCCATACCTTGACAATTGGTTGGTTGATAAGGGGCCGGTCGAATCAGGTGCAGCGGCATCTTGATCTGCTCTGTTCCACCTGTCGCAACCTGGGCCTAATAATAAATGAGAGAAAGTCAACCTTAACTCCAGTGCAATGCATTGCACTGATCGGGGCGGTACTCTACTCTAGGCAGAGCCTTTCTCCCTGAGACTTTGATTCCAAGCCATGGTGAACCTCATCCTGTCTGTGTGCCCAGCCACTTGCCACCACCCACACATGCCTGGGACTGTTAAGTCACATGGTGACATGCATTTATGTGGTCTGGCACACATGACTGTCTCAGGCCCCTATCTGCATGGCTGGGGCCAGTCTATGTCCCCAGCCGGCACAGCATGGACCAGGATTCTGGACTGCATACTGGGATCTTGCCACCAGGTGAGAGAACACATGTCGGTGCTGGAAGGAGTCCCTTTCGTGGCCCCAGTCTCATCGGTGACTCTCTTGTATCTGATGCTTCAGACCTAGGATGGGGAGCCCTTCTGGGCAATCGCAGTACGCAATCCAGTCACAGTTGGTCCCTGCACATCAACGTCCAAGAACTCAGGGCAGTTTGCCTAGCCTCCCAAGCCTTTCTGCCTCACATACAAGGTGTGGTGATTCAGGTTCTGATGAACACAGCCAGTCTTCTATATCCACAGGCAGGGCAGAACCCTCTTCAAAGAAGCTCTCTAGCTCTGGAACATCTGTCTGCAGCATGACAGACATCTCATAGCCTCTGACCTCCCAGGGGCCTAGGATGCTTGGGCAGACCACCTCAGCAGGACTTTCTTGTCTCACAATGAGTGGTTCCTTCACCCAGACGTGGTCAGTTCTGTCTTCCATAAGTGGGGAATTCCCTGGGTGGACCTATTTGTATCCAGGCAGAACAGGAAATATTACTTTTCTGCTTGTTTCAGGGCATGGACGGAGGATCACTTGTCGGACGCCTTCCTGCTCCCGTGGTTGGGGGCTCTGATGTACACCTTCCCTCCAGTGCCATTGCTGACCAGGGTCCTCATGAAGGTTAAGCAGGACACGGTGAAGGTCATCCTCAGTGCCGCCTGACCATGCCAATACTGGTTCAGCACTCAGCTGGACCTCTTGGTGGCAACCCCTTCCAGCTGCCGCTCAGAACCCTGACAGTCTTCTGGACCCAAACCTGGCAGCACTGCCTTTGACAGTTTGGCTGATGTGTGGCTAAACGTGCAGGAGGGGCAGTGCTCAACCCAGATCCAGTGAGTCCAGTTGGGAAGTAGAAAGGTGGTTCTGGTGGCGGGCTACTTGGCCAAATGGAAGCGGTTCATCTGCTGGATGGCAAATAAAGGTGTCTGTCCTGAGCGAGCTTCATTGCAACTTATTCTAGACTACCTCCTGCATCTCAAGCTCCAGGGCTTGTTGCTCTCATAGATCAAAGTTGATCTAGCAGCCATCTCAGCCTTCCACCTGCTGCTTGAGGGCAGGTCAGTTTTCTCTCAGGATATCACAGCCAAATTCCTTAAGGCCCTGGAGAGCCTTTGCTTACACATCCAGGGATCCTGTTCCTCTGTGGGATTTGAATCTGGTGCTGTTGTGGCTCACAGGTCCCCCTTTTGAGCCTCTGGCTTCCTGTTCTTTCCTGGAAGGTCACGTTCCTGGTTGCGGTGATGTTGGCCCACCTGGCGTCCGAGATTTGGGTGCTCAGCTCAGAACCTCTTTACATGGTCTTCTACAAGGACAAGGTCCAGCTAATGCCGCACCTAGCCTTTCTTTCCAAAGTAGCCTCTCAATTTCATTTGAGCCAAGACATTTACTTATGGATAGTCTTCTTTCGAAAGCTGCATAAGTCCGAGGAGGAGTGCAGGCTACGTGCCCTGGACGTCAGGAGGGCTCTGGCCTTCTACATTCGCAGGACCAACCATTCCATAAGTCAATGCAATTATTTGTCGCTGTGGCTGACAGGATGAAAGGTCACCCTGTATCTGCTCAGAGAATTTCCTCTTGGATCGCTCCCTGCATTCACTTCTGCTATGATCAAGCGAAGGTGCCGCCCCTGGCGATTGTCACTGCCCACTCTACCAGGGTGCAGGCCTCTTTGGCAGCCTTTTTGGCCCAAGTGCCTATTCAGGACATCTGTAGGGCAGCCCACCTGGTCATCGGTCCATACCTTTGTCTCACTATGTGCTTACCCAGCAGGCCCAGGATGATGCTGGCTTTGGTAGAACAGTACTGCAAGCCGTTAAGTTGTGAACACTGAGCCCATCTCCATAGATGCGACTTGTGAGTCACCTAGAATGGAATCAATATGAGCAAGCACTCAAAGAAAAAGCTATCTGCCTTTTTGTAACTCTTGTTCTTCAAGATGTGTTGCTCATGAACATTCAGCACCCCTTGTCAGACCATCTGTACGCCGGGAACAAGAACAGCTGGCAAAGGAGGAATAGGCTGGTCTTGAGCCTTTTGAGCAATACCTTTCATCTCTTTCCAATGGCCTATAATCTTCTCCTGATGTCACTTTCTTCAATTCCTGACTGGAGACTTCCAGGAGTTTCTGAAAGAGCTCAGACCATTGAAATAGAGACTTTGGTGATTTGAAGATAAAGATTACTAACTTTTTGATACTTCAACTCCTGCCAGAATACCACTACCAATTAATGATGAACCAACTAATATCTGGTAACTATGCTTGCAACTTTGGTCCAACCCCTTTTGGGGTACTGAGTGGAGAACAATCTTACACCTGCATAATACCAGGTTAATTAGTGGTTTCTGTAGTCCATGAGAAGACCACAGTCTGAAAGGACACCAGAAACAAGGTCCCAAAAGTGTATCTTTTTAAAAGAGGCTTCTTGTCAGCATCATTTCAGCTACAAATATCAATATATTAGGACTTGTTTACAAAGTACCCTATCCAAGTTGGTAACTTTATTGCCTTCCTAGCCAATGTCCTTCAGGAATCCAGAGCAGAGTTGAAAATCATCAGTGGCAAAGATTGAGTTTTGCATCAAAATCTCTACAGGCAGCCATGGATGCATCAGACAATGGCTAGGTCCAGGGCCACTGCAGTAACTATGCACAGAGCATCATGGCTAAAAATCTGACATCCCCAGTCTGGTGCAAAGAACAATTGAGAATTCTACCCTTGAAGATTAGACTTAGTAAGCACAGGCACCGACCACATCTTAAATTTCTTAAAAGATTACAGGGCTACACTTAGCTCATTGCCCAGCTCCACCTGAACCCCAAATTATATACTTCCTAGATATGAAGGGAAAATCAGAGAAGACTCCCGCTTACCTTTAGCAACTGTTTTTTGTGAGGTTTCCACCTTTTTATTTAAAAAAAAGTTGTCATTGGTCTCTCGGGTGACAATCGTCTTCCCCTGCTTCCAGACAGCAGATTTGAAGCAAGAGTCCATGCTTAGATTAGACAAGAGCCATCCCCAAACTTAACATTGGGATACTGGCTTTTTCCCCCCTTGTGCTTGGAGAGTAATGTTGACTGACAGATGGGTACTGGAAACTGTCAGGCAGGGCCGGTGCAAGGAAGCTTCGCGCCATAGGCGAAACTTACACCTTGCACCCCCTGCCCAGCTAACCCCACCCCCCACAATGCAGCTAACTCAGTCCCCCCCCCGCAGCAGCTCCCCCCCACTGCGACAGCTAACCCCTCTCCTCCCCTGGCCCCCCACGGCAGCTAACCCCGCCCAGGAAGACTTCCCCCCTGCCATGGCAGCTAACCCTGCCTGGGGAGCCCGCCCAGCTCACCTCGGCTCCACCTCCTCCACTGAGCAAACCGGTGCTGCTCTAATTCTCCTCCCCACCCAGGCTTGCGGCACTGATTGGAGGAGACTTAGAGCTGGGCTGTGTGCTCAGCGGAGGAGGCAGAGTGGAGGTAAGCTGGGGCGGGGAGCTGTTCTCTTGTGCGTGTGCATCCTCCCCTCTTCCCTCCCCCCCCGGTTACTGCGGGTAGCCCTCCCCACGCCCCCCCCCCCCAAGCTCAGCTCCACTCCACCTCCTTGCCTGAGGGGACTTTTAGGTGCCCTCAACCACTAGGCGCCCTAGGTGGCCTCCTAGTTTGCCTAAATGGTTGCAGCGGCCCTGCTGCCAGGGCTAATTGATCCAATTTCAGTTCTTGTCCCTACCCACCCCTCTTGCCTGTCACTCTTCAGGGACCCTTCTCGTGAAAAACCTAAGACATGTCTTCTTGTCTTGGCCGGGAAGCTATAAAAGAGGCTCCGTATACTCCTGTTATCTTATTCTGCAGAAAAATGGGTGTCTTTGTCCTATCCTATATCCTAAGGAGAATGAGTATTTAACAAATATAGTTGCAGTCTGACTGAGGCAAGCTTTGCCATCCTGAATCATCCCTTTAGATTCAAGACTGGCTTGTGGCTCTCTTCCTCAAAGGCTTGTACTTCCTGTGTGCCAAATGAATTAGAATATGGAAGTATCTGGGATTTGTAGTAGGACTCAATTATTAAGAACATAAGAACGGCCATACTGGGTCAGATCAAAGGTCCATCTAGCCCTGTATCCTGTCTTCCAACAGTGGCCAATGCAAGGTGCCCCAGAGGTAATTACCAGATCAGGTAATCCTCAAGGGATTCATCCGCTGTTGCCCATTCCCAGCTTCTGGCAGAGAGGCTGGGGAAACCATCCCTGCCCATCCTGGCTAATAGCCCTATCCTCCATGAACTTACCTAGTCTTGGCCTTCACTGCATCCTCTGGCAAGGAGTTCCACAGGTTGACACTGCATTGTGTGAAGAAATACTTCCTTTTATTTGTTTTAAACTTGCTGCCTATTTCATTTGGTGACCCCCCCCCCACCTCAGGGTCTTTTTATGAGGAGTAAATTACACTTCCTTATTTACTTAGATCTCTCTCATATCCTCTCTTAGTCCTCTTTTCCTGTTACTACCAATATAATACAAAGCTCTACCATTTATGCTCGCTACAACCCTGAGATAGGAAAGAAGTGCCTAGCTATAGTGGCTACATATTTGAAGAGGTAGGACATTCACATATACCCAAATCTGTTTTGGCTGGTCAAAGGCAGACTTCATCAGGACAGCCCTGATCTGTCCTTCACCTGTTCAGGCACCTGGGCATCAAGGGAGATTACAAAAGTCTCTGAAATGATGGTTCATAGGAGTCGTTATCAACTCTAAATCAGCAAAAGCATGTCTTCCCAAGAACAGGTTTCACTCTGTTCAGACCATAATTACCAGTATCAAAAGGAATCCATCAACCACAATAAGAACCTGCTTCAAATTTCTGTACCACATACAAGCTTACACATACATAACATTGTTAGCCAGAGTTCACCTACATGGACTTTAGCCAACCATGCAATGGATGCATCTCCCCCTGAGGTATCGGGTGAGTCGGAGTTGTGGTCCCAGCTCTCATGGGCCACCAGTCCAGTGACTACATAATCCCAAGAACATTCAGAAGGGAGTACTCTTTGCTTCCTATAGACACTGATCATAGATGCATTAGGAACTGGTTGAGGTGCACACACCTGGACCATGTCAAGATACAAGGAACTTTGTTCCCAAAAAGATAAGACTAAATATAAATGTTACAGAATTACAAGTGATCAGATTAGCTTGCATAGCAATCCTAACTGTTCAAAAGAATTCTACTGTACAGGCTTTCAAACAACACATCTTTAATATGTCATGTAAACAATCAAAGTATCCCCTCATTTTATCAGGAGGCAATCAAGTTATGGACATGGTGTCAACATAGGTTTACCTTAATGTTTCATCTTCCAGGAATCAGCAAGAATTTGACATCCTAGGCAGACAGTCCATTACCAGCTGTGAATAGTAGCAGAATTCCATTATCACGCCAGTATAATCCTGGTATAGATTTGCTTTGCTACCAAAGACAACACTTAAGAGGTCCATACTCTTGTTCCAGCAAAGACATGATCCCAGGATCCTTGCAAGACTTTTTTTTTTTTTTCCCCCCCGTGCTTGGGATCAAGATCTCATGTAAGCATATCCACCCATTTTGTTGAATCCCAGAATGATATGCAAACACACTGATCTTGATGGATGACCCTGATGGACAGCCCTGGCTAATATGTCTGTTCAGCCTCCTGTACTACTCCTAGACATAATAGCTCCAGATTGTCTTCCAAAATATCACTTCATCCAGACCAGAAATCACTACATCCAGCAGCCTGGATGCGGGATGGTTGAGTGCTACTGACTTCACTGTTGAAGTGCAAGAGATCCTGCAGCGAAACAGAAAGTTGGCCATGAGAAGAAAATATTTCTTTAAATAGAAAAGATTTTCTATTTGGACAACCAACCACAACAGTGACCTCTTAGAGGCTGTCTGCCTAAAATCCTTGATTGTATTCTACATTTTAAAACACTCAGGACTCTCAGGGTATGTCTACACTACCTGCCGGGTTGGCAGACCGATCAATCCAGCGGGGGATGGTTTATCGCGACTAGTCTAGACGGGATAAATCGACCCTTGAGCACTCTTCTGTCGACTCCTGTACTCCATCGCCGCAAGAGGTGTGGGCAGAATCGATGGAGCGGCAGCAGTCGACTCACCGCAGTGAGCACATCTAAGTATGTCGACTTCAGCTACATGAATAACGTAGCTGAAGTTGATAACTTAAATCGATTTGGTATACCAGCTTTTTAAAGAGAAACTCGTAACTGTTTGTTTTTTCACTGAATATTTTTTTTTAACTAGATTGATTTGGAAGTGCAAGTCACCCACTAATTGATGAAGTTATGAAGACTTTTTTTTTCCTTTATGGTCAGGCTATTCTGTAATTGTCTGCTATGGGTTTTGTATTTTCTGTATATAGTGACCAGTACCAGACCCTTCACAATAGTTGCACTACATGGATAACTGCCACACTAGATCACACTAATCTGTATAGTCTTGAAAGCCCATAGAGGAGTTATGCCAGGTTGTAAAAGGGGAGACGTGAAGATAAGGAGACTGTAGATAAGTTATACATAAACCTTCATCAAAGAAGAAAAGTAGAGGGGCTATTTAAGAGGGTAGTGAGAGTAATCCATCAGACACAAATATTGGGGTGCATATGGAGTGTCTGCCCAACAGAGTTCTAGTCTCTTGTGTATATTATGTTGCAAGGAATTTTCATAGTAATTGGGGGGAAATTAAAGTATTAACTCATTTTTATTATAGAATTGTTAAAATATTTAAAGCTATAATAAACCAACGTGGGACTTGTAATTGAAAATTGCACCTCTAGTGCATGTTTACACTACCCTTTTGTTGGTATGAGTTATGTCACTTGGGTGTGTGTGGGGGGGACACCTTGCCCCTGAGTGACATAAGTTACACTGACAGTGCTGTCCACATCAGCTCTTCTATGGTCTCTTCTGCTGGAGTAGAGCGGGTACGCAAACAATCTTACAGTGGCACAGTTGCATCGGTACAGCTGTGCCACTGTAAGTTTGCTAGTGTAGACATGGCTTTAGGCTTGAAAGACTTCTTAAAAGTAGCTAATAGAACACAAGTGGAATATAATCTAGATTCTGAAAAAAGCTTGAGTCTGATGCTTGAGGCAAAACAAGGTGTCAAATCCTGTTGTACACTAAATTGGCTGAAACCTAAAGGAATGTGTAAAAATAAATAGCGAACTCTAAAAAGATTAGTATTGCAATAACAATGTTCAATATCTTCACTTGGAAAAAGAGAAGACTGAAATAGCAAAACTGGACACGAAAATTGTTCAAGGCTAGTGATCATTATGAGGAAGACTGAACAAGTAAACTCACAACACAATGGTAGATAAATTCTTGTGCTAAAATTACTGTAGTGTATACACTGGAGTATTATTTGAAAGCACTGCACAAACACTAATCCTTGACACACTCTTATGAGGTAGTGGGGAGGTTGCCTTTCCAGCTATAGGGAGCTTAGTGTCATCTGGAATTAAACTCCAGAGTTTGCTGGCTTCCTGAACTCTGCCCAAACCAATAAAACTACGTATCTAAAAAAATCCAATTGTCATTTATGTGCAGTTCAACAAAGATGTCTGCTCCATTTCTCTGGTGGTCTGTTTTCCCCTTCTCTCCCTTCCTACGGTGGTTTGATAGCCATAGTCGGTTAATTCCTCTTAACAACATTTGACTTTGTTAAATCTAAACCATTTCCTTTAGCAGTTCTAGCAAGGTTGCTATTTTGTCCTGGGTGGAGAGTCCTTATGCTTAGCTTACAGCTTTGCAGAGCAACTACCACTTTACACATACTTTGCCACGGTGCACTGGATACTACCTTTTAGGTCAGGGTAGTTAATAGGTGGACTACGGGTCAAATCTGGATTGTCAGATGCTTTTGAACAGACCCAAAAATCTCTTTATTTACTTATCATTGTTTTTATATTTTCTCTGGAATCTAGACCTTGACTATACCTTGACCAAGAAATTTGGACCTTAACCTAAACCAGGGGTAGTCTATTTTTTGTCAGATCTAATCTTGCTCACCACTTGTCTTGAAGCTGGATACTACTCATGAGTTTCCTAGTGTCAAATATATGTAAATCTGAGAAGGGTTACTTTATACCCATGCAGGCTTTCTCCAAGTTATCCTCTTGGGTTTAGCCCCTTTCTCTTGCAGTAGTATTGCAGTAGGGTATTAAGCAAACTTGTTTCCAAATTTTGCTTAATACCCAAATCGTAAGTGGTATTATCCAGGAGACTCTTGAGTTTCTGTCTTCATCTGCCACTAGAGAAGTAATGATAATTATTTGGTCTTCGAGAAACCATATTAAAGGTAAGATGCTACTCAGTAGTTTGCAATTGGCTATCTGTATACAATAAACTGATATGCATATAGCTATTGAGGTATAACTGTATGGTGTGCTATACCAGGTACTGGCATGCTTGTTTCTTAACCTTTTTTTGTCATGAATTTGATCACTCTAGTATGACCAAATTTCTAAGGTAAATACCTTTTATTAGAGCCACAGTACAACATTCTGGCTTGTAGAGAATTGTATAGAAACACTCAAACAAGCTAACTGTTGGGAGGGGAGGGAGAGAATGAAGTGCATTGAACATTTACCTTTTGAAGGCTGTCAGCTCAGTTACTTCCACAAAAGGAGTGAACTTGGGAGCTTGACTAGCTATGCAGCCTTCTATATGAGGCCTGATTTTCATCTCAATATAAATTGTATATTAGTACCGTAACTTTTCAAAAAAGCATCACAACCTTTTTCTCTTAACATTGAAGTTCTAACTATAGAAGAACAATTGGGATCTCTTTCACGATATCTTAGCACAAAGAATTACAGCTCATTCTTTTGTCAATTTCCTATCTTCTGGAAAACCTTTTTTGACACTACTTAATTTTGTTTTAATACTTTACATCTTCAAACAACTTCACAAACAATATAGTGCTCTGTTTGACTCTTGTTTTTAAGGGTTTATTGGCTTAAAAACAAACTGAACTCTCTGAGGTTTAAGAAAAAATGGATGCACAACCCTGGCTTCAAGAACTTTGTCAAAATGACCTTAGGACTGTTCAGAAAGGTACTGTAGGTGGTGTCTCACACTCTAGAGTAATTGACCTAGGAGGTTCTTTTTGCTTGTACTGAGTCATACTGGAAGTTCCAGTTGCTTACGGTTGGCCTGCTTACCTTTGTCTCAGCACCTTTTTTTTTTTTTTTTAAAGAATATCAGGGTTGGAAGGGACCTCAGGAGGTCATCTAGTCCAATCCCCTGCTCAAAGCAGGACCAGTCCCCAGAGTTTTGCCCCAGATGGCCCCCTCAAGGATTAAACTCACAACCATGGGTTTAGCAGGCCAATGCTCAAACCACTGAACTATCCGTCCCCGCCCCCTGCATAGCTTGTAATGGAACAAGCTACGCAGAACTCAGGTTGAGGCAAGTGCATCAGAAGGAGTGCTTATATGTATTTTTAGCATTTTCCTATTTTACTTGTGCTTATGTCATTTAGTAGGGCTTCAGTTGACACCCTACAAATCTTGTGATGGGCAGCTGCTTCTCCTTCTCTGAAAAACAATTGCCTGAAGAGTCCATAGAACATTGATTTTTATCCTTTCTCCTTTGAGAATCCATTAACTGTCTAGATGACAATCCTTTGGGCTCAAATTTCAGCAATATGCTGCCAGCAAAGATTCACACATCTATTTGTTGGCTAGACTACCATAATGATTTCTTTGACATTAGACAATAGATAATACTGTCTATATTTATAAAGAGAAATAGGTAAATGGCCCTCTAGCCATTCCAGACTGAGTTAAGCATCCTGGTCCTAATTTTCAAAGCCCCTCCAATGTCTCCAATTTTGAACCACTCCATGAATGCTGTACAACAGAGGTGCTGCTGCTGTTCAGTGCCTAAGAGAAAGCTAGCTATCTCCTGGGATGAAACTTTTTTTGTGAATATTGTCCAATTGTGTGTGTATTACTGGAGCTTAAGGTGAGGTTATGCCTTTTCTCCTTTATAACACCATGCAAGATGCACAGGTCATCCCTTAATGGAAACAATGTCCAGGTGTCATTCTTCTTCACACACATTCCTAAAGAAACATCAGCAAATTCATCCCCACCGAGGATGAAGCGGAGTATGAACCTTCAGATTCAGTCTTCTAAAGCTGCCTAAAATTCTATGTTGAGGTGCTAAAATATACATCTCCTATTTATTTAGCAGTGAAAGGTTTCAATTCATGGAGTGATGATGTTGACATTGATAGTACTTGGAGCATGGGAGTATCAAGGGTTTGAAGGGTATAATATCAGTTTTCTTCCTTCTTAGAAGTGGTTTCTCTCACTGAGTGCTTTTAACACACAAGGAAAAGTCTGAAAAAGCTTTGAATTAGGGAATAAGACTTTCTTTAATTAAATCCCATTTGGAGATTCTGTTTTCAGTTGCTATTTTGGACCATTGATTGTGTGTACTGGTCTGAATTCAACTGAATTTTTTTTCTTTGTGGAAGCTTAAGGTGCCACCAGGAAGAACCAATTTTCTTTAAGATCAGACTGCCATAACATCAAATTAGCTATTCAGCACTAACTGAACCCAAGTGGGGAAAAAATCGAACTGAAATTTAAATGGGCCTGTTCTTCCCTTTTCTGAGGAGAAAAGTGGTGCACTTCGAAAATCTTTCACTTTTTTTCAAATGAAAACCCTTTGAAATCTCATTGCATATGCCATTTTAAACTTTGCTAGCCCAAACCTCAGCTGGCAGAATGCTTTGTATAGAGTGGACTGGGGTACCCTGATCTTTGAAGAATTTAAAGCGGCCTGAAAATGATTAAGTCTAGGAGGACTTAACTCCCCGTACTACCTAAAATATTTTCTTCCAGCTGTCGTCTTACAGTTCTCAGTCTTCAGGTATTTCATATTCAAACTATCCAACATTTAATCTTTCCACAATCACTAAATGAGCATAATTGGGAGAAACACAAATGTATGATCTTAGACAACTTTCAAATATTTATTTTGTAAACGGTATTATATGATTTCTTGGAGCAGTTTCAAATAATTTGCCTTGCCTGCTTCCAGTGATGGCAAAGAACAAGAGATGAGATTAGAGGAAGGCATTTTCTAATAGATTTATACAGTATACGTAACTCTCATTTGTAACATATGTGGGTGAGATGTCACAAGTTGTGACAGCTTCTTAAGTGCTTTGACTGCCCATGAATTAAAAATACTGCACATCCGTGGATGGTGCTTTCAAACTAAATGTAGCTTTAAAGTACATTATGAAAAGGTCACCTGCAATAGTGGGCCTCTATGCCCCACCAACTCTGATGGCTCATTCTGTTGCATGGGCTCATTTTAGTCACTTTCTGCATCCCTTCTTTGAGCCACCACTGTATTGCCTTTAGATCAGTTAACTTTACAGTATCCTTTCTTTTGAAAGGGTAACGTACAGTCTCTTGGGGGGGAGGGGGGCATTGTTGAAACTTCTTTCCCAATGGTAAATCGCTTACATTAAAAATGCCACTTAATTTCCCCCCCCCCCATTAAGTGTTTTTTTTAATTTAGTTTCCTCTAGTCACAAGCTACAAAAACCCATATAGAAAACAGTTACACAGATTTGAAAGTGAATAGCATTCTATTTTTTTTATGTGCTGATAAAGCTTTCTTTCTCAGTCCATGGATCATAATCTCTTGATTTTGCAGCTGTTTCATAGCTGCTGTTTCTTGGATCCATTATTCTTATGGCTTGCTTGTTGTCTTGGTAAGAGCACTTTTTGTAGATTCTCAATAGAGTTTTTTGGAAACAAGCTGTCAAAAATGCTTTATTAACCTGTTAAAGCTGGGACAGCTGCTGCTCTCTGTCGATGCACAGCTCCTCTGCTTTCCTCTCCATCGCTGCTGGTGTCTCTAAACAAACTTTAAGAACTAGATTTGTCAAGGCCAGAGGTGCTCACAATCTCTCACCTTCCCCTACTTCAGTATAATTTGCAAATGCTCAGGAATTAGACATGCTTAGTTAATAGCATGTGTAAAATTCTGATTCTTGGGTAACTGGTTATGTCTAGGACCCTACCAAATTCACAATCCATTTTAGTCAATTTCATGGCCATAGGATTCAAAAATGTGTAAATTTAATAATTTCACATATTTAAATCAGCTATTTCATGGTGGTGTAGGATCCTAACCCAAAAGACGGTTGTAAGGTTATTGTAGGGGGGTCGCAATATTGTCACCCTTAGTTCTGTGTTGCCGCTGGCGATAGCGCTACCTTCAGAGCAGAGTGGCGGCTGCTGGCTGGGAGCCTAGCTCCGAAGGTGACATCGCTTCCAGCAGCAGCGCAGAAGTAAGGATAACACAGTATGGCACCCTTCTGCACTGCTGCTGGTGGGGTGCTTCCTTCAGAGATGGGCGCCCAGCCAGCAGCCACCGCTCTTCAGCCACCCAGCTCTGAAGGCAATACCGCTGCCAGCAGTAGGCACAAAGGCAATACCACGACCCCCCCCACACAATAATTTTGCGACACCGCCCCCCCCCCCCATGACCAGCTTTTGTGTTGGGACCCCCAGTTTGAGAAATGCTGTATCTATTATAAGGTAAAGTGCACACAAGACCAAGGTCCGTGACGTGTTTTTCACAGTTGTGAATTTGGGGGCCCTAGTTATGTCCCTTAAATATCTTCTGTGTTACTGGAAGAAACAAGTTACATTCTGGAGTAGCAGAAGTATTGGTGGTGGTTTTTCGTAAAGCCTGGTCCTCTTTCTATATTATATTCTGCATAATAGGGTCTACTCTTACAAAGTCAAGTAGCAACAGTGGAAGCACATGAACGTTAACAAGTGAAATACAGCCGATGAAATATATCTAATAGTATAACCCCATGGTACAATCTATGGATAACTTATAAAAACTAAAGAATTCTTCCATCAACCTTGCTACCAGCTCTTGGGGGAGGTGGATTACCTATGCCCATGGGAGAACCCTTACTGGTGGATTTGTGAAATTAAACAGCAAAGGGGCAAACTTATAAACACCTTTTTAGTGGATAAGCTCAGATGCATGGAAGCATTCAGTGTTGAAGTGTTAATATTTTTCCCTGTTTTTTAAAAAAAACTGCCTTAATTTTGAAAGTGTGGGTTGTGTGTGTTTTTTGTTTTGTTTTAAATCTGGTCATGTCTTGTTTTTCATGCTTGAATAGATAATTGGGCATTGGTTGGGCTTGCATAGCAGAATAACTGCAGATAATGTCACACTTAACAATTGTTTAGGTTTGAAACTTTTTTGCAATGTCTTATTTATTCAAGATGCCCCAAAATAATTTGGTTAGAAATCACTACTAAGTGCATTTCATTTTACAAAACATTACATGACACTTCAGAAGAATAAGTTTTAGTATTATCTTGTATAATGAAGGGTTGATGTGAAGAAGTATGTGAAGTTGTACTTGCACTAATATATTTTTGTATAAAGTACAAAAAAAACCTTCCACCTACAGGCTTGTATCTACATCTCAGACTCCTGATAGCTTTCTGTTTTGACTTTCTGCTGACAGGTCACATTTAGGGCAGGCAAAACATAAGGCACATAGCCCTCCTGAGAGTAAAAAATCTATTTCAAAGGCACCCAAAGTGCAGTCTAATACTACTACTGAGCAGTCCAGGGGACACTTTTCTAAAAGGTAACTGCTTCATATTCCTGTTAACAAGTGTAATGTGCACTTCAAGAATGTATATAATACTCTAACCATATTAAATTATCCTAAATTGTCTGACATCTAGTTTTTACTAATCTAGGGTTAATGCTCAACCGATGTATGTCAGTGTCTGAAATGTTCATGCATCGCATTATACTTAAGTCACAAATTGAAACACCATTTCATCAGTGATGGGGAGAAAATAAATTCTGCATAACTAGCTCTGGATTATATACTGAAAATAGAAACTTTCCTACATGTTGGGTAAGATGCAAATTTCCCAAACAGTTCTGAACTGTGTAATATATTAAACCAAATATAAAATGATCTGATATCAGACTGCTTTAGTGATCAGAACCTTGGTGATGTCTTATTTGTTTACCATTTCCATCTTCCTGCCCCTTAAATTAGAATAGATCAGATTTCATCCTGTTGAAGAGAACTAAATCATTTTGAAATATTTCATGTGACTGTAATGAAACAAGAAAGGTTAATTGCAATCGCTTTATTAAAAAAATTCTCACTTGTATATGAGGAATCTTTCCTTATCTGAAATCCAGTTGACTGGTTATGCATTACTGAATACTCCTTGGTTTCTTGTGGAACTTAGTTCTGAAATAAGTATACAGTATACTAGTTTCATAGTGGCTTGAGGTATTTTGGTTGTCATCTGTGAAACAAGAGTTACTATACTGCAAATGGTGTTTAAAATCATCTCATAACGTCCCCAAAAATCCATAGATGGCAGTGTTTCATGCTCTTATTTTGCAGCTTTTTTATTTTAGTTTGGTCATGCTAGTAAAATTACATCATTTGAAATCTGGAATGCAACCTTTTTCATCTAAGCATGTTTTTCTTTTTTAACGTAAACCTCGTAATGGACTGTGATTAGGATATATCTACATTTTCTTGAATGACAACAATTAGTGTAAGTCAGGTCTCAATTATTGTAATAATGTAAAGTTTCTTGTAACTTAGTATTGTATTAACTTTGTTTCTGCTTACTTCTGCAGAGGCTGTAGTTCATCTGCAGTTATAATACCACAAGAAGACCCAGACAAAGTCAGTACTTCAGAAAGGCAAAAAACGGGGCAGGTGCCTAAGAAAGACAATTCTCGAGGAGTGAAACGCAGTGCTAGCCCAGATTATAACAGGACCAATTCCCCTAGCTCTGCTAAAAAACCCAAAGCACTTCAATATACTGAAACTTTCTCGGAAACAAACAAGCCACATACAAAATCTAAGAAAAGACACTTAGACCAAGAACAGCAGTCGAAATCTGCACAATTGCCATCAACGAGCAAGGCTCATACCAGAAAGGGTGGAGCTACCGGTAGCTCCCGAAATCAGAAAAGGAAAAGGACAGAGAGTTCATCTTGTATAAAGAGTGGTACAGCAGTTGAATCAACTGGCGTTGAAGAGAGGTCTGCAAAACCCAGCAAACTGGCTTCAAAATCAGCGACCTCAGCCAAAGCTGGGTGTAGCAACATCACTGATTCTTCTTCTTCAGCTTCTACATCCTCCTCCTCGTCTGCTGTTGCCTCTGCTTCTTCCACTGTTCCTCAGGGTGCCAGAGTAAAACAAGGAAAAGACCAGAGCAAGGCGAGGCGTTCCCGTTCTGCATCTAGTCCCAGTCCCAGAAGGAGTAGCAGAGATAAAGAACCAAGTAAAACAGGTGGCTCTTCAAAGTTTGACTGGGCCGCTCGCTTCAGCCCAAAAGTTAGCCTGCCTAAAACAAAACTGTCTCTACCAGGCTCTTCAAAGTCAGAGACATCAAAACCTGGACCTTCAGGATTACAGGCTAAACTAGCAAGTAAGCTGATAAATATTTACTTATTTATTTTTTATTTTGGAAGGGCGAAGTGTCTTATTTTTGAAACTCAGCCTGGATAAAACCTTACATAGACTTTTTTTGTTTTGGTTCTGAAGCAATCTGCAAAATAGTTCCACTAGACCTAAGCTTATGAATTTTGAGCTCTCTAGTAAATGCATCGGCTTATGGTTAAGTTCTTGATGATTTAAAATTCAGTTTTTCTGGCTCATGGTATATGGTATAGACTTCTAATAAATGCTCCTCTATGAAACTTTATTTTAGATGAAAAATGACTGTTAAAGTTAAGGGCCAAATGCTGAGGTACTGAACATTTGCAAATTCCATTAGAGCCTATGGGACCTGCAGTTTTTAATCACCATGGCCCTCCCCTTCCCATCCTCTGCCCTAGAATTCTACTTCAGAATTTTATTGGGTAGATAAGTGTACCTCTCTTCCTTTTAAGTATAGACATTTGACTCATAAAACATAGATAAAACTATAGACAACCTTTTTATAGATTCCAAGGCCAGAAGGAACCACTGTGGTGATTTAGTCTGATCTTTTTAGAGCACAGGTCATAGAACTCCCCCCAAATAATTCCTTTTGAACTAAGCATATCTGGAGGGGGAAAAAAATCCTTGTGTGATTAAAATGAGAATACAGTACTACCACTCTTTCTCAAAGCTTGGGACTTTATTATGAAAATCTACCAAAATCAGGCCTTCACATTTACCATACAGAACATTTAACTTTGTGTGAGGTTTTCATGTTGACTTCTGATCAAGTTTTAAAGGCACAATGCAGAGAAATCTTCAAAACTTTTAATGATTGTGTGGGCTATGGGATCTTTCTACTTTGATTCTTGGTGCATCCTTCTTGGTTGCACCTTCATTGGATAGTCACCTCACTTACGAGTTTGTACTAGGACTCAGGTGGTCTGTGTTAAATTCCTAACTCTACCACATACCATCTTAAAATCTCAAGAAGTATCTTAATGTTTGCTTCCATTCTGTATTTGTAAAATGGGAATAATGTCTCTCACAGTGGAGTTCTGTGGATATACAGTCATCAGTATGAGATGCTTGAGTGCTATAGTGATGGGTTGTGTATAAGAACCTAGATAGAATATCAAGGTCATGCAAGGTCACCTGTAAAGCTGAGCTCCTGTTAACACTTTCTTCAATTCCTTTGCAAGGCTTGGAACACTAATAGCTTAAGAACATAAGAACGGCCGTACCGGGTCAGACCAAAGGTCCATCTAGCCCAGTATCTGTCTACCGACAGTGGCCAATGCCAGGTTCACTCCCTCTGGGGCACCTAACAGGCAATGATCAAGTGATCTCTCTCCTGCCATCCATCTCCATCCTCTGACGAACAGAGGCTAGGGACACCATTCTTACCCATCCTAGCTAATAGCCATTTATGGACTTAGCCACCATGAATTTATCCAGTCCCCTTTTAAACACTGTTATAGTCCTAGCCTTCACAACCTCCTCAGGTAAGGAGTTCCACAAGTTGACTGTGTGCTGTGTGAAGAAGAACTTCCTTTTATTTGTTTTAAACCTGCTGCCTATTAATTTCATTTGGTGACCTCTAGTTCTTGTATTATGGGAATAAGTAAATAAATTTTCCTTATCCACTTTCTCGACATCACTCATGATTTTATATACCTCTATCATATCCCCCCTTAGTCTTCTCTTTTCCAAGCTGAAGAGTCCTAGCCTCTTTAATCTTTCCTCATATGGGACCCTCTCTAACCCCCTAATCATTTTAGTTGCCCTTTTCTGAACTTTTTTCTAGTGCTAGAATATCTTTTTTGAGGTGAGGAGACCACATTTGTACACAGTATTTGAGATGTGGGCGTACCATGGATTTATATAAGGGCAATAATATATTCTCAGTCTTATTCTCTATCCCCTTTTTAATGATTCCTAACTTCATTTCTACTCTAATTCCTCAACCAGACCACATTTCCCTAACCTCTTTCCCTTTTAGCCTGTATTTAGAGAACCCCCAACATAGGAGAAGGCATCTAAACCAGGGGTTTGTGGGCCCCCTGGGGGGCTGTGAGCCAGTTTCACGGGGTCTGCCCCTCTTCCTGCTGGTGGTGCCTGGGGCTGCAGTTACTCCTTCACTCCCATCCCTCTTTGACTGCTGGCACAGCCAGTAAGAGCCGTCCAGGTGGGGTGACCTGGCTCTGGGGCTTGCAGAACCCTCAGGAAGCAGAAACCATAGTGTGTGTGTCGGGGTGGGGGGAGACCCTTCTAGCACACAGCCCCTAACTATCCCCCTGAGTGGGTTTCAACCTTTTTGACTTGAGGGCCCCCCACTTTGAGTTATAATTTTTGGTTGCGCCCCCTCAACCCACAGAGGCTGGGTCACACAGCCCCTCTTCTCCTGCCCCTTCCCAGTCAAACTATGCCTATGCCAGAGGGACCACACCCTTTCCCCAGTGGGACTGAGGCCTCCTGCTGGGCCCTGGAGTTTTTATAGCATGTTTGGAGGGGTGGGTTGGTTGGGCGGGGGGTGGGGGGAGCTCAGAAAGAAGAAGGTTGAGAACTCCTAATCTAAACTATTGCCATAGGCCTGAAAGGCTGGAGCCATGTTTCTTAACCCTTGGTCTTGTTTACTTCAGCACCTTCTTGTCATCTCTCTTGTTAAGATCAAAGGGGATGAAGCCTGCTCTCATCAAGGAGGACTGACTGCACTAAAGTGGAGCCTTCAACGCTAGAGTGCTGATCTGCATGTGGCTTTCCAATTTGGTGTTCTAGACCAACCCTTGCCTAAATTATAATGCATCACACAGATAATCACTTTCTTGATATGCTCTTAGCCAAAAAACAAACTTAAAACCTTGCAGTGCATGTCTCAAAGTTTCAGTAATCAGATTTTAGTGAAGCTTAGGGTGTCACTGTCATTCACTGTTGCTCCATCTACAGTAGTCTGCCACAGCTGGGCTTGGTCTATACCGAGAAAACTAGGACTTGTAACTTCCTTGGTGGAAGCTATAGTGGAGACTTGACTTGTGCATATCTTGTCTTTGTGCAATTCTGCTCAGAGCAGGGTTAAACTAACTTAAGTAAAAACGCTCATTTTCTACTACAGCTACTTGTAGTGGTGAATTTCAAGTCATGATTCTCCTAGGGTAGGAGAGGCTCAAAAGGCTGGTCATCTTTCTGGACTGCAAATATAGGGGTTTATGAAATTATATGTAGCACTACCATCCAGTAACACCATTAGTGGTCCAAATAGTATCAGATACATGAGAGTATTCTCTCTCCATTAAAATGAGCAAGTGCAGCACAATTATGGAATTGTACCCCAGTTCTGCATTTGCCTTTTTCATACAACTAAAGGTTTGAGAGAACAAGGTAGATTGGCAAACAGCCTATGCTGAAGATGAGAATCAGGAATTGCTATCACATAAGGCTTTAACTAGTTTTTCAAATGCTCCTTAACTCCTTTTCTAGTGCAGCCTGTATAGTTCCTTATTCTGAAAACTCGCTGACTAACATGCATGTTGAACATGCAGATAGCCAGTCGTCTTCTTGCCTTAAAAGAAGAAACCCATAGCTCAATCTTAGTTTTTATCTTAAAGACTGAAGCAGTGGCTGAGCAAGAACTGATTAAATACATCTTTCTTTGCAGTTATTCACTGATCATAATTCCAGCCCTGTGAAACACAGGCTTTAGTGACAACTCTGTATACTACAGGAATCGGTGCCAAGTAAATTACTTTCTCAACATGAATAACAAATTAATTCCTTTGAAAGCCCTACTTGCCTCATATGTCACAGGACGTCACAATCTCACCTACGTAATGTCAACTGTTTTATTTGCCAGATGGTGTTGCTGAGCTCCTTTTACATTCTGTAATGTCCATAAAAACAGGGCGAACTCACATTTTAAGAGACTATTCCAGCAAATGAACTTCTATTTATATAGAGCTGTAAATATACACAATTTTTTTTTTTACAAAAGCTTTGGCCTCCCTTCCCGGCCTGCCCAAGATCCTACTTCAAGTTTAGCAGTCCAACTCGCCTACGGCGGGGGGCATTATTTAGGTATAGGAAGGTGTGGAAATACTATTGGTAAATTTAGGAGGACTTTGTAAACAGTGGACCTTAAATGAGAAGAGGGGACTTGGAGGAGGCTCAGAACATAGGCTGAGGTAGAAGATGATACCTTGGTAGTTAGAAGGAGGGGACAAGGTAATCTTTTATTCCAATAAAAGATATTCCCTCACCCATCCTCTCTCTCTAATATCCTGGGACTCATGGGGCTACAGCTACATGACATACAACAGTAAATAAAGGAGCATTTAAAGGATAGAGGAGAGAATGAACAGTAGGCAATGAGGTCAGAGTTGTGAAGCGTATAGGAACCTGGCACTGGAAGAAAGGAAGCTTTGTAAAGAGATTTGGGAAGTGTAGTGGCATGGTTGGAGCAATGGGAGAGGAAGACTAGCCTAGTACTTCTTGGGGTATGTCTGCTCTGCAGCTGCGAGCATGCTTCCCATTGTGAGTAGACATGTGCTAGCTCGAACAAAACTATTACACTAAAAATAGCAATGTAGTTGGGGTAGCATGGGCAGTGGCTTGGGTTAGCCACCTGGGTTCAAACCTGCCCTGACCACCTGGGTTTTTTTTCTGCAGTGGTTAGCCCAGTCCCACTGTCCATAGTACCTTGCCTACTTGGCTACTTTTAGCGCACATCTGTTTACTTCTGTCCATAGTGTAGACATGTCCCTGGACTTGCTAGCCAAATGGCCTTGTGCTCATCTACAGAAGACTTTTTTCGTGTAAACTGGTTTGGGATTTAATTTTATTTATTTTTTTAAAGGCATGACACTATAAAGAGGGGGGTAACTTATGCATTGTTTGTTGACCTAACTCATTTGAGTGGAAGCAGGGCTAAGCTATCGTGTGCTTTTTAAAAAATCTCATCCTAAACTTTCAGATCAGGGTCAAATATAAGCAAAATAAATGTTCACATCAATTTGTGAAAACTTTTTTCAAGAAGTGCAAGTTGGGTATTGGATTTTCCACTCAGTCAGATAGTACCCTTTAATATGACATATATAGATTTGTGTAGTCTGTTTTTCTACTTCAGGATTTAAAAGAAGAAAAAGGGAAGAGATCAGTCAAGTGTGTGACTGAACAGAAACTTACTTCACAATTGTAAAATTTCTAAAATGCATATTTACCTTAGAGTATTCTAGATATGTAGCAAAATTTCAGTTGAAAAATCACTGTGCTGAAGAAACGTTAACCTCTGTTCTGGAATTGTCATAGGGCATTAGGGGAAATGTGCATATTAAATGTTTAGTTTTTCTAAAATAGTATGAAAGTAGTTTTTCATTTTACTCTTTTTTAAAAACAAGTTGGATTTTAGTACAATGAAGTTAAATATATGGACATTGCTTAGCCTGACATTTTCCATATTAGCCAAAGGAGTAAACTGGCAGGCCAGAGATGGACTTTCAAAAAGAAAAACATGGGGAGATACCTCTACAGGTTCAGGATAGGAGCCTGGGGAGAAATTTTAGAGACCCTACTACTTGAGTTGGTAGGAGTCATAGAAGATTAGAGTTGGAAGAGACCTCAGGAGGTCATCTAGTCCATCCCCCCTGCTCAAAGGAGGACCAACCCCAACTAAATCATCCCAGCCAGGGACTTGTCAAGCCGGGCCTTAAAAACCTCTAAGAATGGCGATTCCACCACCTCCCCTAGGCAACCCATTCCAGTGCTTCACCACCCTCCTAGAGAAATAGTTTTTCCTAATATCCAACCTAGACCTCTCCCACTGTGACTTGAGACCAGAGCCGACTTTAGGGCGATTCAGCGGATTCCCTGGAATCTGGCCCCGTGCCTCTAAGAGGGTCTGCAATGTCCCAAAGAAGCTGCCACCGAAGTCCCACCACTGTCTTCGGTGGCAGCTCAATTGCTGCCGTGGAGGAAGGTCCTTCCGCCGAAGGCACCAGCAGCCGATTGAGCTGCTGCTGAAGTCTGGGCACTGTCGTCGTTGGCAGCTGAATCGCCGCCGCTGTCTTCAGCGGCATTTTGGCAGAGGGACCTTCCTCTGTGGCAGTGATTGAGCTGCCGCTGAAGACAGCAGCAGGACTTCAGTGGCAGCTTCTTCAAATTGGGCCCCGTGGTGCCTAAAGCTAGCCCTGCTTGAGACCACTGCTGCTTGTTCTGTCATCTGCCACCACTGAGAAGGTATTAGGATTTCTGCCAGGATGCTGTTCCTGAACCTGGTTGGGTGTGTTTTGGGAGGTGGGAGAACAAAGATGTAGTCTTACCTAATAACTTTCCCCAGCAGCAATATGAAATTAACACTAGGGTGACCAGATGTCCTGATAAAATTGGGACTGTCCCAATATTAGGTGTTTGTCCCTAGATTTCGCTCCACCGGCAGCACTCCGCTTTCTTTCTTTCTTTCTTTCTTTATTTTTTGTTTCTCTGCCGGCAGCACTCGCACTTTTTTTTTCCCCTCCTCTTTGCTGGCAGACACCCCTCCTCCCCACTGTGTCCTGATATTTTTCTCCCTCTCATCTGGTCACTCTAATTAACATTGTTTCCAGGGTTATGAAGAGTATCCCTGAAACATAATGTAACTTCTCAAAGTTTGTCGATTCACATTAGGAAGGCACTCTGCAATCATGAAGGCTTTCTCTGCAATCATATGTACAGAAACTTGCTTTAAAATATCTTAAGGCTGCTATTTTCAAAAATAGGAACCTAAAGTTGGGGGTCTTAAGTCACTTTTAAATACGGAAGGAACTAGGATGTTAATTTGAGGCTTTGAAAAAATCTTTTGGGGGGGAAAAACTGAAAATCTTGGTCTAAATGCTGCTTTACAAATGATTTTAGCCACTCTTGATCACTAGGGAAAGGTTTCCACTTTTCGTGAGTAAAAAGAGTTCTAAAGCCCTGAGAGAGGCCTTGGCAAGATAAACTTGCCTGAGACCTTTACAGCTTGTACCTTTTATAGTTTACTGGTAAACACCCTTGGAATAACTATTAAATCATGTATTAAGGGATTTCAAAACTGAATCATTGCTTGTTACTCTAAATAACTTGTATAAATATTCCGCGTGCTTTACTGTGGGGGGGGGGGGGAAGACACTGAGTATTACTACAATTTATCTGTTAGAGCTGCCTTAAGTTTAGAGTCAAACATTTTTTTGATCACTTTAACTATATTGTGTTAGAAATGATAGCTAAATTGGTGCAAAATTTGGATGCAGTTAACCATTGTAAAGGTGATTTTTATTGGTATAATTTAGTGAAATGACTACACAATTTTTTTAAATTGTTTTAACTAAGACTTTAGGTGAGTTGCACAGACTGGGCATCTCCTATTATAAAAGTAACTGACTATGATACAGAAAATGTTTGTTAAATGTGTACAGTTCATTAATCAAAGCTGATAAACCAAATGGCTGGTGACCTTGTTGTGGCCACTTTGAGGTCACTCAAGTAATTTTATTTTTTAATTTTTGCACGTAAAACACTCTTCAGGATTTGGACAATCACTTTCCTGTTTTGAAAGGAGGTAGAGTTATTAACATGGCGCTTTTTTTTTAAAGTGTAGCTGAATTCCTTCAAGTATTAAGCAACTGAGTTTGCATAAAATGTAACTTTTTTGTGTGAAGCCAGGGAAGTAGATACATTGTTATCCCAGAATTGCAGTTGTAGAAATTGCTCTTTCCTTCCAAAACTTGTTGGTCTCTTGGCTCTGTTGTATTAATCTAGGAATGAATAGGGTTTCACCCTGATCACTAACTGTTTTTTGCAATTAACTTTGACAACAGGTACCTTTGCTTGAATTCAGTTAGAATTGTAGCAATCTGATGCATAATGTTGTTTGAACTGTATGTTAATGTATTTTCTTTATGTAAGTTAAGAAACATTTTTCTGCTGCTTCATAGCCAGTAGAGGGAGCACAGATAACTCTTCCATAGCAGTGTCCATATCATTGAAGATTATACACAAGTAAGGCTCTGTGTTAGTCACAGATTCTGTGACTTCTGCAGCGGCCTGTGTGGCTGACCCCAGGGCCGCCCAAGCAGCTAGCCCTGGGGACAGCAACACTGGTCAGTGCAGGATCAGCTCTGCAGCCACATGCTCGGGCAGCCCCATAGCCAGCCACTGCTCTGGTGGAACTGGGCAGTTGGCCTTGGGGACTTCCCGGGCAGCGGCCCCAGGGCTGGCCAGAGCAGCCTCTTGCCCCCCCAGGTTCCTGCCCCCCCCCTCTCTCCCCTTCTTCCCCCCCCCCCCCCCCCACTCCCCGGATTCAATCAGGGGTATTTATGGTATAAGTCATGGATGGGTTACAGGCTGTGATGTTTGTGTTTCTTGCCCATGACCTCTCCGTGACCTTTTTTTTTTTACAGAAAAATACTCGTGACTAAATTGTAGCCTTATGCACAAGTGATCAAAGAGCAGTTAATTTCTAAATGAATTTTAAACTACTTTGTTTTTTAAGACCAAAACTGATCTGTTTTTTTTTTTTCTTCTTCGGTGCTGGTTAATACATCCTGGTATGGTACCTGGGTCCTGTAGTCTTACATCTCTGAAATACAGTAACTCCTCACTTAACATTGTAGTTACGTTCCTGAAAAATCCGACTTTAAGTGAAACGATGTTAAGCGAATCCAATTTCCCCATAAGAATTAATGTAAATGGGAGGGTTCCAGGGAAATTGTTTTTGCCAGACAAGAGGCATTATATACATTTTAAACAATTTTAAACAAGCAATTTAATACTACAATCATCATTGCTGAGTCTGAAGCTTGGTTGAGGTGGTAGAGTCAGAGAGTGGAAGAGGGTGGATTGTCTGTCTGCTCCTCTTGCTGAACTTTCTGAACTTGAAAAAACATACCTAGAGATTGTTTTGCTTTCTTTTTTTTCTTTTTTTTTTTTTCCCCCCTTAGTAAATTTCTTTATAGCAAGTCATTAGATGACCAACTCCCCTAATCACTTTGGAGCTGCGTTCCCTGTCAGGATCATCATCACTCAGGATTTGCAAGTCAGCTTCAATCATTTGGAAAGCTTCAGAAAGACGTTTTGGCAGTCAAATTTCGATGGGTTCGTGGTTCTTCTACTTCTTGGCCCTCTTCTTCCATTGCCCTTGTCACCTCTAGTTGCATCAGATCTTCATTGGTTAGCTCTTCTCCGTGTGATTGCAGAAGTTATGTAACGTCGGCTTCTTCCACTTCATCAAAACCTGCTTTCTTGGCCAAGCCGAGGATATCTTTCTTCATAGCAGGGACAACATCTTTAAATCCTTTTAAGTCATTGACACGTTCAGGCCACAACTTCCCCCACACCATTCATGCACACCTGAGTATCTTCAGCCCAGGACTCACCAATGTTGTTGATGCACTTCAGGATGTTGTAGTCATGCCAAAATTGCCGAATTGTAGGTTTGCCTTCCCCATCGGTGCCTCTGATGAGCTGGTCGAAAGTATGGCATAAATAATATGCCTTCAATGCAGCGATGGCTCCTTGGCCCATGGGTTGGATGAGTGATGTGGTATTAGGTGGCAGAAAAACAACTTTGACATTTTCGCACAGGTCGTCCAGGTTGATTGGATGAGCCGGCACATTATTGCTTATTGATAAAATCTTGAAATCAAGATTTTCCTTGGCACAGTATTCCTTCCATGCAGGGACAGCATACAGAGTCAGCCATTCTGGAAAAATAGATCTTGTTATCGATGCCTTCTTATTGGATCTCCAAATGACTGGAAGTTGTTCCTTTGAAAATCCCAAGTGTGTGATGTTTCAGATTGGTATACTGTCAGTGGTTTCATCTTCTTGCTTTTAGGTGGTAATGCTGCCAGAGACATGGTTAGACCGTCTTTAGCTGCTTTAAATCCGGGCTCTGTCTTTTCCTCTCGGGAAATGTAAGTCCGCTCAGGCATCCTCTTCAGTACAGGTCTGTTTCATCGACATTGAAGACTTGTTTAGGGGAATAGCCACCTTCCTGAACTATTTTCTTGAGATAGTCAGGGAATTTTTTAGCTGCTGCAGTATCAGCACTAGCTGCCTCACTGGCCAACTTGATGTTATGCGGGTGGAAGCGCCTCTTGCACCAAACACTGATCAAACCATCCCCGACTTGCTGTGAAAGTCTCTGTGATCCTTCACCTTGGTCTCTCCTCAAATTGACATACAAACTTTTTGCCTTACCTCTAATTTTGCTAGTGATACAAGCTATGTTCCACTGGTTTTGGTCTTCTATCCAGTGAGAGAAGACTCTCTCCATATTTTCCAGCAAACTGCTTCTTGATTGATTTATTGTAGTGGCATTTAAGCAGCGTTGCACACAGAGCACTAGCCCTGATCTTTTTGGCATTGTTCTGAATTGTTCTCATAGTGGTCGGAGTAAGACCTAGAGCGATGCCAATGTCTACTGCACGCTCGCCTGCATCAAAATGCTTCAAAATGTCTAATTTAGTAACCCAAGCTAATGGTTTTCCTGGTGTTTTTTTGCTGCTAGTGATACTGCTACTGCTAGGCACTCCACTATCACTTGCTGGATGCTTTTGACTCATGATGCTGGGTGATGCTCCTCCGGACGCGCATGCATGTGCTACTCTTCACTACCTTCAGCCTGGAGTGGCCGGGGTCATGCAGCATCAATCAGCTATTGCAAAGGAAAGAATTTGGAAAACCCATGTCATTCTGCATGGTAATCTGCTCCCCTACTGGAAACCCTGTGGGTTTAGGCTAGGACTAGTTATGGAGGTTCTTACTTTCACAGGAGCCTTGTTGGAGGACCAAAGGCCTCTCTTCCAGGGTGCCCTGGAAAAATGGCCCCGCTGTATCTTCCCTAGTAACCATGCACTCAGCACCTAGGCAGCATTGCAGCCAATGTAGTAAGAGGAGGAAAATAACGTTTGCTGCAGGGCTGTGCCCCTCTCTGCTGTGTGCATGCAGGGGCAGAGAGATGCGGCTGGCATTAAAGTGATTGGCAAATCTGTGCATTTCACAGACTTTCATGGGAGCAGGGCCAGGTTCTGTGCATCTCTACGCCGCTTTCCCCCTTGCTACGGTGAAGCAGGCGCTGGAACGCTATTCCTGTAACTTGCTTTGGCCGGGCTGCCGCCCCCCTGTGTTCTTACCTCCCTCCAGTGGAGGGTGGGGAGCAGATGGAACATTATTCTGTAGCAAGGCAGGGCCTCTGCTGTGCACCACACGCAGCTGCTTTGCGGGCAGCTGGTGGCCTTGCAAGCACTTGGTGTAGAGCCCTATTCCCGAGCAGGGCCGTTGGGCCATAAAGCGACAGTGTATCTCTTGGTGGGCGGGGGGTGTAGTGTGCACGTGCTGTGTGTTCACAAACATACTGTACATACAATACAGTACTAAAATTGGGAGGTTCTCTTGCCTGACCCTACACGGGCACAGCCCACTGGCACTGGAGATGAGGCAGGCAAGGAGGCTGAAGGTGCTGTAGGCTAGGAGAAGCACATTGCACAGCAGTGGCAGCTTCCCCTACTCTGCAAGCACTGGGGGGAGGGCGCAACCCTCTGCCTGCCCACTCTCCCCTGGCGGTCTGGAAGGGGGCCTGGGGCCCGGGGCCCAGCTTCGTCGGCCCTGTTTAGCCGGTCCACCCTTGCTGGGGGGCCTGAAAAAAAATTTTCACCGGGGCCCGAACCCGCTTTCGGTGGCCCTGGGCAGGGGAGGAAGGGGGAGCCAGCTCCCCAAGTCCTTCCTCCTGCTTGGGGCAATCAGCTGGCCTGCGGTGTTTTGGAGGGAGGAGCGAGGACTCAGTGTGCAGGCTCCCCCTCCCTCCAATGCCACAAGCCAGCTGATTGCCCCGGGTAGGAGGCAGGGGGGGAAGGAAGGGGAGCCTGCGTGCCAAGTCCTCGCTCCTCCCCTCTCACTCCAAAATGCTGGAAGCCCGCTGATTGCAGCGAGCAGGAGGCCGGGGAGGAGGGGGAAGGCGCTGATTTTCCCCCCCCCCGCCAGCGGGTGGGAGGCGCTGGGAGGCTGCCAGCTGTGGAGAAAGCAGGCACCCAAACAACATGAGTTGAGCATTGCACAACTTTAAATGACCATGTTCCCTAATTGATCAGCAACGAAACAACATTAACCAGGACAACTTTAAGTGAGGAGTTACTGTACATACGTTCCACTGGAACATGGGCATAGTAAAGCACTTTTGGTGCAGCGCACAAAAGTACTGTTTTTGTTAAAGAACCACACATGCAAATTACAGATGGTATAGTTCACTATTATCTTAGAATTTGAACCAGTTTATGTAAATTCATTACCTGAATTGTTCTGTCCCCTAGTTGCTATTTACTCCTGGGGAATTTTGTGCCAAAAAGCTAAAAATTCTGTGAACAATATTTTAAAATTCTGCATATTTTATTTGTCAAAATAACACACTATAACCATGCCAGTTTTGGTTATTTTGGTAATTTATTTCAAAATATCTGTCAGCAAGTATGTTTGTAACAATATGGACAACAAAAAAAATGTTCAGGATTTCTTTTTTTGACAAATGCCTTACTAAGCATATCAATATAAAACTTAGAGTAATTGATTTAAACTATAACAGAAAAAAGTCACTAACTATTCAGCATTTTCTAAGCACTTGAAAGTTAAATTACAGAGTGTGTGGAGATGGCTGAGGAGAGGTTAGCTGTGCAGGGGGTTCAGCAGGCAAGTTTTTTTTTTTAGCCTTGGAGCAAAACCGGGTACTCTGAAGAATTTGCTGCCAGTAGCAGTTTCGAGTATGAAAATCTGATTGGAAACCTCCTATATATTCTCTTCTCTCCATCAGTAATGAATTTTGCAAGTGAGGGAACCTTGCCCCATCTCTCCTGTGCTAGTGGCTGTCTCAGGAAGAGCAGGCTGATGCTAATTTCTTCCTCACTTTTTTTCTGAGACCTATCAACTTCATGTCTGTATTTTCCATTAATATCAGACTCCTACAGTGGAGCTGTTACTCTCTATGCGTCACCTGGGGAGTGTTCCCCTATTCCAATTCTAGGCTAATGTCTGCAGTTTCAGAAACGTTTGTCCAGCAGCTGTCTGAGAAGTGTGAATTCAAATAATATCTTTGTGCCCAGGTTTGACAAATTTTCCTTTGCCTAATGATGATAGGATTCCGATTTTTTTTGAGAGAGAAATTTTGCAGGGATTCAGGTTCCTCTGCAGTTTGCACAAATATAAACCAGAAACCCAGATGAGACTGAAAAAGCTGTTTGCAGACCTTGAAAGGCAACTGCCTGGCTGAGTCCCAGGCACCCTGGTTTAGAAGGGCACTGGGAGTGGTGGCTCCAGCATGGCAGTAGGGATTGGATAGTCTTGGAGATTAAAGAGCTCTAGGTAAAACAAATACAAGCAGATTATGGATAATGGTAGAGCAAGACTATTGACTAATATGCATGAAATCTGATTTTGAGCAGACCACATCTGTGGGATGAGGGTCTTACTTTCTACACAATATTTCACCTTTTTGGACTACTCACATGATAGGGACTCCCATATGTGAAGACACTGACCTCAGCGTTTCACATAAGCCACCAATTGGTATCTAGAGCACCTATCAAGCTTAGTTACTAGCTTGACCTAGATAAAAATTGGCAATGTAGCAGTGCTGAAATAATCTCTTTCTATTTAAACACAAAGGAGTGATGGGAATGTGTTGTCTGCTTACCAGTATGTCTAATGAAAGAACAGATAATATACACAATGCCATGTCCTGTAATGTAGTACCTGTCGTAGGCAAGGCCTCCCATCACTGCTATAAAATCATAGAAATGTTGCCAGGTGTCCAAAGAACACATTTTAATAATTCCTTTTATTAATTATACTGAATTGTGTTGCTAGGCCATTAAAGCTTTCCTTCAATATTAAAACACAAAAGGCTTTGTTGTGGCAGTTAAAAGTAGGTGGGCGGCTGAAAAGAGGAATTTATTGGTGTCTTGTCTGTGAAACAACACAAACTTTTGCTGTGCTTCTCTACTTGCTATGTACTTGAAAACAAAGACTGGAGTGTTGTCCTAACTGTCTGTATTATGTGTATATAGGTTTAAGAAAATCTACGAAGAAGCGCAGTGAATCACCACCTGCAGAGCTCCCCAGTTTGCGGCGGAGCACACGGCAAAAGACCACGGGCTCCTGTGCTAGCACCAGGTAAATCTTACGTTCAGGATTATGAGCTATGAATGACTATTACTGCAATAGAAGCTTGCACCTTCTGCTGATGGAAAAGGGCTTCAAATTGCTATTGTAAAAAGTGGCTGTGATTCAAATACTCACTGGGTCACAGATTTATACCAATATAGAAGTATATGTGGAGTTTGACATCCTTCTACATGATGCTACTGACCTCCAATTACTGAGCAGGGAAGGACTACAATATAGTAGGCTAGCTCAGCAAATTGGTGATAAATGTACCATTGTGTCCTCTGAATCAGAGATGGGGGAAGGCTATTTAAGTGGGACACCCTTCAAGTCTCTTCCTTACTTTTTAAAGATATCATTGGTATGCAGCTGTTTCTGGCGGACACTTTGCTTTGAGGAAGAATAAAGCTTGCAAGCTCTAAGTCACTGTTTTTGTTTTTTAGAAGGTGTTGGTTTTTTTAAATCAGAAAGGCAGGTGATCATAAAAACTTGCTAGCCAAGCCAGGGTAATAGTAAACTACAATTTTATTATAGCTTATTTATTTTTATATATACTTTACGTTGTAGTTATGTTCCTGAAAAATGCGACTTTAAGCGAAACGATGTTAAGCAAATCCAATTTCCCCATAAGAATTAATGTAAATGAGGGGGGTGAGGGGGAGGGTGGTTAGGTTACAGGAAATTTTTTTTTCATCACACAAACTATATATTATATAGATATACACACAGTATACGTTTTAAACAAACAATTTAATACTGTTTACAGCTATGATGATTGTGAAGCTTGGTTGAGGTGGTGAAGTTAGAAGATGGGATATTTCCCAGGGAATGCCTTTCTGCTAAATCAGTGGTTCTCAAACTTTTTGTACTGGTGACCCCTTTCACACAGCAAGCATCTGAATGCGACCCCCCCCCCCCCCCAAATAAATAAAAAATAGTTTTTTATATGTTTAATACCATTATAAATGCTGGAGGCTGACAGCTTGCAACCCCCCCACCCCCCCCATGTAATAACCTCGTGACTTCCTGAGGGGTCCCGACCACCAGTTTGAGAACCCCTGTGCTAAATGATGAACTAGCACTCTTCTGAGCCCTCAAGGGTTAACACGTTAATGTAGCCTCTCATTCTACAAGACAGCAGGAATGAAGGGGAGGGGAGATAGCAAATCAAACAGAGACAGACCCACACCTTGTGTGTGGAGGGGAAGAGAAATGCATACTGCCCCTTTAAGTAAGCTGACCCACTCTTAAATGCATTGTCTTTTTAAGTGGATCAGGAAGTTGAGACAGTAGCTGCTGCCCCAGGCTCTGTCTGTCTCTGTGTCCCCACCCTGCTCTATATGGAGAAGGGGTAAGCAGGGTGTAGGAGCAGGGGGGAAGGGGACACCCTGACATTAGCCCTCCTCCCTTCTCCCCGCACAGCAAGCAGGAGGCTTGGGGAGTAGCTCCAAGGCAGAGGGGCAGGAGCAGCACATGGCAGTGCGGGGAGGGACTGCTGCAATTGCTAGCCTGCTGGGTGGCTGCAGCACAGGGAACTTAGGGGAGCGTGGACCTAATGGGGAGAGCTGATAGAGGGGCTGCCAGTCTACCTTGGTTCCAAGCCCCCACCAGTTATCTGCAACAGGCTGCTCTTCCTGCAAGCAATGGACACAGCATGCGGCTGCCAAACGACATTAGAAGGGAGCATTGCACAGCTTTAAATGAGCATGTTCCCTAATTGATCAGCAACTTAACAATGAAACAACATTAACCGGGACGACTTTAAGTGAGGAGTTACTGTATATTTTTTGGCAACTGCAAATCACAATTTGATTTCCTTTTAGGAGGAAAGGATCCTCTGTTAGTCCAAAAGAAGCTCTTGTTAATTATGCAAAATGCAACATGAGTTAAAATGTCACCATGTTTAACACTGTTCAGTCACTAAATATTCAGTTTAATAGATTTTTTAATATACTGTGCAACTGCAAGCCAACAAAAATCTGATCCAAGGTTCAGGCACTAACATCTGCACAATAAACTTGGGTCTGTAAAGTCTTGGGAGTCTCTCTTGGAAGTATCTCAAATATGTACAAGAAGCCAGGTGGGTTTTTTTGGTTTGTGTTTGTTTTTATTATTGTGCTAGTTTATGGTTTTACTAACAGCCCTGTAGGTGACTGCATATCTATATCACAAACTTTGGTTGGTGCAAGTTACATTGGCATAAAACTGTTGATGTTAGTATATCAGTTGGCTCCTTGCATTATTGCTGTGTACTCACCAAGAGTGCTTGTGTCAATGCACTCTGCAGTGCACCATGGATAGGTATTCCAGCATGCAACTTGCCATCATCCAGCATGCCGTCTTTTGGGAAATTTTGGCAATGCATGTGTCATGTTTTTGGGGTGCAGTTCAGACCAGCGAGGTTGCTACCTCCTCCCCTTTAGCCCTAGGTTCCTTAAATGCTTTGCTGCTCTAGCTCCCTGTCTGGCTACTCCCAGCCAGCATACAAATGAGCACTGAGTGTATGATGCCAGCAGCCTGCTTGTTATGCCATAGCTAGGGCCCTTCCAATTTCATGGTCCATTTTGGTCAATTACTTGATCATAGGAATTAAACATTTTTTTAAATGATTTCAGCTATTTAAATCTGAAATTTAACGCGTTTGCAATTGTAGGGGTCCTGGTCCAAAAGGGTGGGTGGGTGGGTGTGTGTGTGTAGGGAGGGTTGCAAAGTTATTGATGGGAGTGTTGTGATTCTGCTACCCTTACTTCTGCGCTGCTGCTGGTGGCAGTGCTGACTTCAGAGCTGGGCAGCTGGAAAGTGTCGGCTGGTCGGGAGCCCAGCTCTAAAAGCAATGTGCTGCCAGCAGCAGCTCAGAAGTAAGGATGGCCTGGTATATTATTGCTACCCTTACTACTTTGCTGCTGCCTGTAGAGCTGGCCCTCAGTAAGCAGCTGCCACTCTCTGGCTGCCTAGCTCTGAAGGCAGCACAAAAGTAAGGGTGGCAATACTGCAACCCCTCGGCAACTTCCTTTTGGGTCAGGGCCCACAGTTTGAGAAATGCTGGTCTCCCCCATGAAATCCCTATAGTATATGGTAAAAGCACACACAAGATCAGATTTCACAGGAGGAGACCAGATTTCATGGTCTGTGATGCATTTTTCAGGCTGTGAATTTGGTAGGGCCCTAGCCGTAGCCATACTCCAGTATCCTTCAGCCTTGGCTACTACTAGCCAAGTGGCACCCCCCACCCCCCCCATACATACCCCAAGGCCTGAATTTCTGCCCAAACTCTGTCCTGAAATGTCCAGCTCTGTCCTGGTATATTCAGAGGAGTAATAAGGTTCATTGCTCCTTTAAAGAGACAAAAGTACTACTTATTACTTAAACTGGAGTTAACAATCACTTCAACTCACACGCAGCACTAGGTTGGATTAGATTAAAAGTAAAACAAGTTTATTAACAACAAGAGCTTTTAAGTGAGTTCAAGTACAAGGGATAAAGACAAAAGTAGCTACAAGCAAATAAAAGTAAAAGCCACTTTCTAGTAACTAAGACGACAAGCTACTAGAAAGTGGTAGGTTCACGGTAGGTTTCTTACTGTTCTTTCTAGCCAGGGCTGACTTTCTCTGTCAGGACCTTCTACGGAAATACAAGGTGCTGGTTTCCCTTTTCTTCCTAGCGGAAAGATCTTTGCCTAAGCAGGTTTCTCATCTATGTTCAGTTCCCAGAGACTTCAGCCCCCTTGGTTTGAGGGATCCATCTTTCTCTGCTTGTAAGAGCTCTTGCCCCTTGTATTTGTCCAGTGATGGATGCCAAGATGACTTCTTCTCTCTCCTTACATCTTTCCAAACTCACTGTTTAGTCCTCAAGATGACCTCACTCTGTTATTCCCTGTCTGTGGACCCCTGCCCTGCTCATTCTTATGTAAATAGTGTCCATTGTTTGTGTTCATACCTTGCTTGCTTCCACTGGAGAAGACAGATAGCTGCCTTCCCTCCTGTGTGTGGGAGAACCTGTTTCTCCCTTTGTTTGGTCACTGACTTTAAAACATATTGGGTGTTCACAATTCCTCATAGTGTTAATTTTTTTTTTATTTTATATTAATTACCAGTGTCCTTAACTTTCATAAAAGACCTTACTTAAACAGTTTTTTATAATTACGTATCATTTGAGGGTCAGACTCTCTCAACGGGCTATCTCTCCCCCACACACACTTGTTAGGTTGACAGCTTTGTTTATCTTTTCTGCAAGTGTACCTTCTTTGTTTCTGCATGACAGCCAGGCTGGTCAGACAAAACACATACACATTCCTTTGTCCAATGCAGACTGTGTTGCTTGCCAAACACATTTTCAGAACATAATTTTAGTACATATTCATAACTTTGTACACTATGTATACACACATTATGCAAGAATATTAATGGCCAGTGAATTATTAGTTTTCCAATGATATCTTGCATGATCCTTTTTAGATACAGATTATGACAAGTGTGTTAGGTGTAGTGAGTGTCAGGATTGATGACTTGCTGACACAGTAGTGAACATGGTGGAGAAGTGAATCGAGCAAGGGGGTAAGTTCCCATCATGCAACTTTCTTTTCATTGTCATCCATAATCCAATAATTTGTGCCTTTTATTAAAAAAACAAACCACGCAGCACTTCTCTGTCCACCATCTCTGAGAGAAGCATGGAGTCCACACAGCACTGTGCTATTGTCATGAATGTGGCAAACACGGGGCGAACAATCCTCCAGTATTTGCATAGCTGCAGGAAGAACCGCAGCAGCGGAGGACATGGCCATTTTATGGTGAACAGATGGCTGTGAGGCAGACATAGCAAAATCCAGTTAAAGATGGTGGTTGGTGGTGATCACGGAGCAGCTGCAGATGGCGGTGCACTGCTTCTGGGGCCCAGAAGCAACCACTGACTGGTGAGATTGCATCATAATGCATGCTTGGGATGACAAGCAGTGGATGCAAAACTTTTGGATATGAAAGACCACATTCTTGGAGCTGAAGGCCAAGCTTGCACTAGCTTTCCAGTGCAGGGACACCAAAATGAGAGCTGTGCTGACAATGGAGAAGTGAGTAGCAATCTCTTTGTAGAAGCTTGCAATTCCAGATTGTTACCAGTCAGTGAAAAATCATTTTGGAGTTGGAAAATCCATAGTGGGGCTGTTGTCATGCAAGTATCCAGGGACATTTAATAGTCTCCTGCTACACAGAACTGACACTCTTGGTAATGTGCAGGACATAGTGGATGGATCTGCAGCAGTGGGGTTCCCAAACTGCAGAGGGGCGATAGCACCTACATCCACATTTTGTGGCAAGGTGGGCTGGTGCCAGAGTATCTCAACAGAAAGGGCTACTTGTCTATGGTTTATGCAGCATTGGTGGATCACCAGGAACGCTTCACTGACATCCATGTTGGCTGGTCAGGAAGGTGCATGATCCTCGCATCTTTAAGAACATGGGCATAATCTGCAACAAGGGAGATGTAGGTTCAATATTAGGAAAAACTTTCTAACTATAATGGTAGTTAAACTATGAAATAGGCTTCTGAGGGAGACTGTGAAATCCCCATCCTTGGAGGTTTTTTAAAAAAGAAGCTGAACAAACCTGTCAGGTATGGTCTAGGTCTGCTCGGTCCTGCCACAGTGCAAGGGGCTGGACTGGATGACTTCTTGACATCCCTTCTAGCCCTACATTTCTTTGATTCTATGACTGTTTGTTGATAAAGCTGCAAGCAAGGACTTTTTTCCTCACCAGTGGATTACTGTTGCCAGTAGTGATTCTGGGGAACCTAGACTACCCCTTGCTCCCTTGTCTGACAAAACCATGCACTGGCCACCTTGACAACACCAAGGAAAGATTCAGCTACTATCTCAGCAGGTAAAGAAAGACAGTTGAATATGCTTTGGTAGATTGAAGGGATGCTGGTAGTGTTTAATCACAAGATAGGATTTCAGGGAGCAAAATATCCCAGTGGTTATAGTGTGTGTGTGTGTGTGTGTGCGCGCGCGTGTGGTGGCCTGTTGTGTGCTTCATAATATCTGTGAAGCAGATGAAGGGGAAAGCTGCTGCTAAGGTCAAGGGCAGAGGTGGAGTCACTGTCTGCTCATTTAGAACGAAATGCAAGCACCATTGGAGTTCCATGTGGAGCTATGTGGCTGAGGGAGGCCTTGAAAGAGCACTTTAACAGTCAGCCACAGAAAACAATCCACCACACCATGTTACTATCTGGCCCTGAAGTTTTGGGGGCTCTTTGGGATTGTGAAGTGCTTGTACACTTGTAGATGAAGCACTGCCTGTTAATGCACCTGTTAATTTTGCAATGCTTGCTAAACACCTGTAATTACATGTTTGTGACTGATCTTATAAGTTCTGTCACCTTATACAATAACAAGTAATGGGCGCTTTCAGTAGCACTAGGCACTCTGCTGCGTATGTTGTGAAATAATAAAGATTAATTATTTACCAGAAATAGATTCTTATTTCAGACCAAAACCAGAGCAAAAATGTGGAATTAAACACCTACAATAAACTTTTGGAAACAAATCAATGGAACAGAATTTAAAAAGGGAAAGAACATGCATGTTCATTTTGGGTACACGTACTGACCTGAGAGCTCCACGGTTGCTATATAAGTGAAGCTGTGGTTCTCCTTACTGTTCTGTGACATGGAGTGGTGGGAGTAAGGATGCAGTCCCTGATGTCATGTGGATTGTTTGGGGGGGGGTATAGGTAGGTACTAAAATGGATTTCTCTATTGACTGCAAAGGGAGGTGAGCCTGAGATTGTTGAATTTGTAGGTCAGTGAGAAGTCTGCACATTTGTTTGCTGATGGGGAAGCCCCACTATGTCCTGATGGATCTCACTCTTGACTCCTGGGCCTTTTTGCTGTACACTCTTTCCCTCTCCAGGTGGGAGGGATAGCTCAGTGGTTTGAGCATTGGCCTGCTAAACCCAGGGTTGTGAGTTCAATCCTTGAGGGGGCCACCTAGGAATCTGGAGCAAAAATCAGTACTTGGTCCTGCTAGTGAAGGCAGGGGGCTGGACTCGATCACCTTTCAAGGTCCCTTCCAGTTCTAGGAGATAGATAGGATACTGTCTACAATAGTCATCCTTCATGCCCTCTGTTTGCAGTCTAATGCAGTGCCAACTTTTCAGAATCTCACTGAATATATCCTCACATGTTCTCCTTCCTTCTCCTTATGGTCAGGCATTCTGCAGTTGTGGAGTGGGGACTCCTCAAGGCCACAGCAGCAGCAGCCATAGATAAAAACCCAAAGATGTATGTATAGTCACAACAGGATGTAAGTGTTAAGTTTCAGAACTCCCTTCCCTTGGTCCCGTAATGTTTTTAAACAAGACATGCTTGTTGACACTTGAGCCTTGGAGTGCCTGTGCACGCCACCACTCTCCACCCCCAGCCATGGAGAGGATGGCCCAGAAAGGGTGTTGGGGTCGGGGAGGGAGGAATGAGGAGAGTTGCTTGATTGCATGAAAAAATAAAGGCCCCGGTTTCCATAGGTATGAGTGCAGGGCAACAGCACTGAGCGCTGGCACTATTTTCCATGGGCATTGCTGATTTTAGCTGATCTCTCACTCTTTGTGGGTAAGACAGGCAGAGAGCAAAGCTTGTGCTGCTGGCCTGTTTGGCTGCAGTGGAGTCTGCCAAAGTCATCACCAACTGGTGTGGGAAAGTGTCCTACCACAGAAGAAGAAATAAAACAGCTATCCCTAAAAACCTGTGGGAAAAGATTGCAGAATTCCTCCCATGAAAATTTCATTAAAATCTCTCAGGAGGATTCAAGGGACATCCTTTTTTATGTAAACTGCTCTCCATGACCATCCTGACTAACTGTACAGGGGAATGAAAAGCAGATAGTTATCTCTGGTTGTGATATCATTGTCTCTTCTAGTATGAGTACATTTTGGTCAGGTGCCATCTGTACATTTAAGTATGGTAGTGGGAACATACTTACCAAAGACTCACCCATATTTAGCTGCTGGAACTGACTAGATAGCACTGGAGCTTCACACAGATCCTGGCTTGTGGCATAGCTGGACCTCCCTGTTGCATGTCCCCTGTTGCTATCATCCTCACTGTGGCAGGGGTCTGTGTTTGGGGCTCCTCAAAGGTACCCAGGGTGTTCTGTGGGGTACTAGAGGGATCTCCATCAGTATGGTATGCAGCTCGCTGGGAAAGTGGCAGGTCTTCAGCTTGGCACCAGATTGACTGTTAGCCTTTTTCTGGCCTTCTGGATGCCTCCGGAAGGCACTTTACTTTAGCACAGTACTGCTGCTGATTCCTGTCTTACTCCTTTCCCTGCATCCTCTGTGCCATCTGCTCGTAGATGTCCACGTTTCTACAGCTGGTCCATAGTTATTCTTGCATAGCCTATTCTCCCCACAGGACCAAGAGAACCAAAGCTTCTGTCCAAGCAGGAGTACGTCTGGAGCATGTAGGCGGCATGGTTGTTTTGGGCAGTTGCATGCAAGGGAGAGCTGCCAGATATGCTCACCAAGCTGGGCAGTTAGGAAAAGGCATTTCAAAAATACATGAGGTTTTTAAAGGTGTGGGGTGGCTTCTGGTCTCCATGACTCCTTGGCAGTTGAGGTCACAATTGTGACTAGAGCATCAGTGTCCACCATTGTGGGACAGCTGCTGGAGGACTGTTAGGTTTTGTGGTATCTATGCTTGCTCTGCATTGACCATAGTAGATTGACCATGGCTCAACACTGTTCGGGGAGGTGGTGTTACTGCATTGCCATAAGGGGCACTTATATTAGCAGCAGAGAAATGAGTATAGTCACATGCGCCACTAGGTCAATGCTAGGTGACCTAAATAGATCTAATTGTATAGTGTAGACCAGTCAGTGAACATCAGATTTGTGCAAGATAAGAAATCAGGTACTCAGACATAATAGACTTGAAACCTGGGATAGCTGCTGGTATCACATGGTGAATAAAAACAGCTTTAAGATTTTTGGAATGTTGGGGTAAAAATCCAAACTGGTTAGCTTTAATTTAGAGGGTGCAGCAATAAAGGCTGCTTGTTTGTCACGCAATCCAAACTTAGATAAAACTTAGATAAAATACTTTCTGGTATTGTGGACTGCATCAACTGCAATTTTGAGCTAGCTGTTTTTGATCGCCGGTTATCCAGAAGTAAAATTTTACTGTGTTTAAAGAGATTCAAACTTTAAAAGTCCCATTAAGATGGTGACAGCTGCGAGCTGTTGATCACTTTGAGGCAAGTTAGTTATTTTAAAGGTATCCACCGTGTAAGCCAGAGTATTTGAAGTACATAAGTCTCATTTAGCTGTAACCAGAAAGTTATGCTGGAACATGCAGAAACGAGTAAGTCTTGGTCCTTATGTCAAACTTATCATTGGGGATGGAAAACGTGAAGGGGAGAGGGAAGCATTTTAAGTCTGTAGGCAAAGCTGTAGAATAATCAGATCTATATACTTGAAGCTGCCATTGTACATACAAATGCCAGATTAGCTTCTGTAGCTTGGCCAATGGTCTCATGATATCAATATTTGACTCCCCACAGTGGCCCATTGTGGCAGGATACTCGTAGTCCATCTGTTAGTCAATTTCACACAGGTATTGAGGAGGACAGGCTGCCTTTTGTCAAAGATTGCAGCTAAAATTACACTTAAACACCATCAAATCTGCAACAAATGACCATACGTATTTTAACAAAGCTTTTAACCACCAGGCCACTTGCTTTACCATGAGTTGCTTTTAGTCAGAGACTTATTCTCATTCTCCTGCAACACTGTAGTGGGCTTGGCAAAATCCACCCCGATTTCACACAGATAACAAGTGAATTATGCAAATATAGATGCTGTTTAGCCTGTATCCTCAACATTACATTAAAACCTGCCATTCCAGATATGTCTGCAACTATTGCTAATCTGAAGTTCTATATCTGGAATTTAAGCCTCCAAGCAAGTAACTAGGGAAATGTCAAAAGTTTTATAATAATTGGAGATATGCCAACCTCCTAGAACTGGAAGGGACCTTGAAAGGTTGAGTCCAGCCCCCTGCCTTCACTAGCAGGACCAATTTTTGCCCCAGATCCCTAAGTGGCCCCCTCAAGGATTGAACTCACAACCCTGGGTTTAGCAGGCCAATGCTCAAACCACTGAGCTATCCCTCCCCCCGAGTTTTCATATCTGTGGTGAAATTTCAAAAGTGTAGCTACAAAAACAATGTCTAATCTACATTTTAAAGTGCTTTAGGTGGAAAGAAAAGAACAAAGTTTTTGTTAAATTGGATTTGATAACTTTATTGATCGGCAGCCATTTTTCTAACACTTCAGGAAAAACTCTGAAGTGTGATACTATTCAGAAAAATTATGAATTTGGCATCATCTTGTTCAATGTTTTTCTGAATTCAGACAAACACCTTGACCCCATTACAACTACCAGTGCAACAAACTACTCTTGCCTCTTGAAAGTATGAATTTCTGACTCAGACCCTTTCCCATTTTAAAAAAGAACTTGAAACAATCAGCAAAGCCAGTTGAACTTTGTTTTTAAGAAAAAAACGAAAATGGTGGCATAATCCAATACATAAGGATGCTGTCATGGATGCTGTGGAACAGCTTTGAATCAAACCCAGGCAGGGCCCTCTTCAGTATGACAACCCCTCAGCACACTTGTACTAGGCTAAGCCGCATTGGCTTCAGTGCCTCCTGGGACCAAACTCTGAGCTGTCAGCATCCTTGTTCCATACCATGAGCTCCCTGCAGTGAGACCACCTGAATAGGACACCTTATACTTCTCCCCCCCCACAAAGGGGGACTCCCAAATTCCTCAGTCAGTAGTGACTCTCAGCCCACGTTGTAAAACGAAAGGGTGTATTGTCTGAACACAGTGTAGAAAAAATCGTTGTTGGCACAGAAACCAGAAAATTATAGCTAAGTCTATCTTGGTCAGACCCAGAGCCCTGGTTCCCCCCCAGAGAGTCCCGAAACTGGAGAGAGCTGCCTGCTTCCAGCAATCCACCCTGTATCATACCCACTTGCTCCTCCTCTGTCCTTTGTCTTTCCCTAGCAAAGCAGGTCACCTGGCTTCCACCTCAACTTTTTATTCTCCAACTTGTTGCAGCTGGCTGGCTTCTTGCAGAGGGTGGGCCCCCTGGTCATCAGTTACTAAGTCAGAGGTGGGCAAACTATGGCCCGGGGGCCACATCCGGCCCTCCAGATGTCTTAATCCATCCTTCAAGCTCCTGCTGGGAAGTGAGGTCTGAGGCTTGCCCTGCTCTGGTGCTCCAGCTGGGGAGTGGGATTGGGCTCTTGCCCCACTCAGCACAGCTCCTGGAAGCAGTGGCATGTCCCCCCTCCAGCTCCTACATGTAAGGGCAGCCAGGGGGCTCTGCATGCTGCCCCCACCCCAAGTGCTGCGCCCACAGCTCCCATTGGTGGGAACCACAGCCAATGGGAGCTGCAGGGGCAGTGCCTGCAGACAGGGCAGCAGGCAGATCCGCCTGGCTGTGCCTCTGCATAGGAGCCAGAGGTGGGACATGCTGCTGTTTTTGGAAGCTGCGTGAGGAAAGCACTGCCCAGAGCCTGCCCCTCTGGCCCCCTTCTATGCCCCAACCCCCTCCCCCAGCCCTGATCCCCCTCCTGGCCTCCAAACTCCTTGGTCCCAGCCCAGAGCATTCCCAACCCCTCATCCCCAGCCCCACCCGAGAGCCAGCACCCCCAGCTGGAGCCCTCACGCACCCCAACCCCTAATTTTTTGAGCATTCATGGCCCACCATACAATTTCCATACCCAGATGTGGCCCTCAAGCCAAAAAGTTTGCCCACCCCTGTGCTAAGTTATGAAGTGTCTGGCCACTGTCTGGGCCCAGGCAGCCAGGTGACATTCACACCTGGTCCTCTGAGTCTCTACAAATATTAAACCACCTTTCCATCTACCTAGGTAAACATGCAGCACACAGTACTCATGCAAAAATATTAGGAAAATTCCCACTTAGTCACAGATGTGCACTCAATTGTCTGAACTTAAATACTAGTGGTGGTCAGTTATTCAGCATCAGTTTCAAAATATGATCAAGATTCAAGTATTCACTTGTTCTGTCTATAGCATTTTTCATTATGTATGTGTAAATGTGGATACCAAGAATGTAAAATGGATGTAATTGCATTCAGCCCCACTTTGGGGGGAAAAAGCTGAAGAATGTTCCGAGGAATAGCTATGAATTTCAGCGTTCTTTTATAATACTCCATACTGGTTCTTGTTCTTGTTTTTGAGTGGTCTTTTGTTAGGTAAGAAACTTGTCCATTTAATTGGTAATACCTGGAACTTTACACATTATACTTGCCTTTCTAGTCGGCGAGGCTCTGGCCTGGGCAAAAGAGGAGCAGCTGAAGCTCGCCGACAGGAAAAAATGGCTGATCCTGATAACAACCAGGATGGAGTTAATTCTTCAGCTGCACGTACAGATGAGGCTCCCCAAGGAGCAGCAGGTAAGAAGAAACACAAACTTTACAACACATGTTGTCTAGTGCTCTGTAAAACATTGATGTAAATCTTAGAGTATTGGGCTTCATTCATTTATTTTCAAATAAATGAGGGAAAAGGCATAAATGAATTCTTAATGTCGCTTCTGGATGCTGACTGAGCAAGGGATTACTACTCTGTTGAAACTCAGGTGTTTAGTTATAGTTGTGTTCAGAGGCCTTTTGCTTATGTGACATAACTTCGAACTCTTCTCCAAACTACTGTACTAGTAATGTTACTGTTTGTTATCCACCATATAGAAACAAACATAAGTTAGTGTTCTAGTTGACAAGCTATTATCAGAATCTGTATCTAACCAGCCAATAGTACGTAAGTCTGTCCTTTTTATAGTAAAGATCTTTTGGTTACCTTGTGATGCACAGTTGTGAAAGCATTTTTGTACCTTTTTGATATTACCCTATGTATTCTAGCTTTATAATACATATAGAAAAATGTATTTTTCCTAATAGTCTTGGCCAGTATCTAAATTATTGGCCTTTCTACACTGATTATGCTGCATTAGGAAAAACTGTTCACGAAGTTAGTGATATCCTCACACTGAAGAGTACCTTATTCCCCAAACAGTCTCTGAAATAATTGCAGAATAACTTACTGTTCAGTATAAGCAATCCAGCCCTAATTCAGCACATCAGTTTATTTCAATTAGCCAACAATTATGTTGGCTTTTAGAAAAAAGCTTTAAAATGTTCAGGCTTGAAAATAAGGCATTGATTTGCTTCAGTGCAGTGTAACAAGTTGGATTACTTAAACTGAATTCACAGACTTTATCAAAAGTTATGCATGTATATCTGAAAGTTAAAATACCTGTTTCAGAAATACAATTAAGTTTTCTGTGCAAGTTATGATGGAGAAACCCTAGAACTTGTATAGGTGTTGTCACTATTAATTTTTTGTAAGAATATCGCTTAAATGAATCAAAGTTAAATACAGAGTATCTTAGAAGCCTAGTCCAATTGCTACTGAAGTCAGTAGGGGTTTAGTTATTGATTTAAATAGAAGTAGCATTGTGTCCAATACTCTTCTGAAATAAATCTTAGGTCAGTGTTACTCAAATATTTTCTTTCTTTAGCATCTAGTTCTGTGGCGGGGGCTGTAGGCATGACAACTTCTGGAGAAAGTGAGTCAGATGATTCTGAGATGGGAAGACTACAAGGTAAAAAGCTTTTTACTAGGCTAATATGGTGGGTTGATACTGTATATATGTACATGGTGTTAGAAAAACATTCTGATATTTTTCTCGGTTGATACCCATTCAAAAAACCTACTAACGATTTCATCTCCTTCCTCCCCTCCCCCGCCGCTGGTGAACATACTGCTTTGCCTACTATAATTACGCATAATGTAGTGGGAAAAATTGTGTTACAGTACACACTCAAGAATTTGGCAGTACTAGAGCAGGTTGAACTTTGAGTGTCTTAACTCATGTAGTACTACATGAGTTCTTTTTGCACTGGTTACTGATTTCCCAACCCATTAAACATACTCCGCTTGTCTAAATACTTTTTAGATGAAACAGAACACTTAATATGGAAAACAGTTCATAAGCTTGTTTATTCCTCAAATCTGAAAAGATGCCAATAATAGCTTTAGTTTATAAAACACTAGTGCAAGTTTAGTTAGGCCTACCACTCTTTCATGTATCTGCTCTTAGATAATGATGGAGTAATTTGCTTCAACACCCACATGTATTCCCAGGTTTTGACCAAATAAAATCCAGTTGTGCTAACAATTATGCTTGCTTGATGCGTGGGCTGCACAGAAATGCATGTAATTTCAGAAACTGATAACTTGGACAAAATTCTGCATTTAACTTGCCTATCTTCTATAAACACTTCAACAGTCTTCTACTATATTGGTGCAAGGAATTGTGGTGATCACTTCCTCTGCAAAAATAGATTTGGGGCAAAAATGTGGTGGTTTTATTCTTAAATGCTGGAAGAGTAGGGGAAAAGAGCAATTGTTTGCTTGCTAACAGTTCCTCCAGCATTAGGCAAATTGAGTCAAATGATATTGATAATAGCTAACCACCTATTTAACAGATGTTCTGCTGCTTCCAAAAGTTTAGACTCTAGCAAGCAAGCTCCCCTAACAGTTCACAACTCCATTTGCCATGCTTTTCTCTCCAGTCAATAACATCTATTCCACTTCTCCTGTACAACTCTCTTGTTCTACCCAATTCCCTTGTTTTTGCCATTCCGCTTTAACTTTTTTTACAATAGTTTTAGTTCAGACTGAAACTAGAACCTATTATTTCTAGTATCAAATATATAAATGTTTACATTCATGTAAATACTTCAGAGAAACTGACACAACTCCAAAATTCCTCCTGGCTCTTTAAAAAACAAAACAAAAAGACTGTATTTTCACAGCCTTGATTCACATTTGACTTAAAGCCACACTTGAGTAAAGGGTAACCTTTGGAGGACAAGTAGTTCACTTGCCTTTATTGGTGTTAGGAGAAATCCATTTAGTGTCATCTTCTCTTTTTTTCTGTGTTAAATCTTCAAAACTCTAACTTTATAAGTTCATGAGACTGAGTTACATGGAAACTTTTTATGAAATGTTTAATATCCTGTGTTTGCTTTTAGCTCTGTTGGAGGCTAGGGGTCTTCCTCCTCACCTATTTGGCCCTCTTGGTCCTCGGATGTCACAGCTTTTCCACAGGACAATTGGAAGTGGAGCTAGTAAGTGTACTATATCTTGTCTAACTTAATTCTGTCAGCAGCTTTCAGACTAGATTTACTAGTAGCCAAGTTTAACCAATGTTGTCTATGTAAGGATTTAAATACCACTAATTTTTACGATTAAATCTAGTGAATAACGTTAAATAGTGTAAGGAACCCAGCACACTAAAACTTAAGTTTCTTTCCTCCCTTCCTCCATAGTTGTGGAACATTGGCTACAAGCATTTAACTTTTTTTTTCTTTTTTCTTTTTTTAAGAAGTGAAGTTTGGCTTAACTTCCTTTTTTTAAAGTACCATCTTGTTTTTCAGGATTTAGTTTGGTTTATATATATTTCTTTAACAAGAAGAAACTATTAATTGAATTGAGACAAGGATTATTTTGATTTTTGATTTTTGAAAAGCCATACTCAAGACTCAGTTTTGAAAACTGTTTTGGTCATGGCATCCCTAATGCACAATGGTCAGATGAGCTTGAAATCATTTTAGAGGGATAATTGTTTGTTTGAGCACCTCTTTGAAACACAGGTCAGTGCTGTCAGCAGGGACTACTAAGGACCAAATGCTACCCTCTTCTTACCTCCACTTCAGCATACCTACAATGCAGCAGGCTGGGATGCTTACCTAGCAGTCAAAAGAACTAGGAGGAGGCCCAGTTACCAGGCCTGCCAGCACATCACACCAACAAGGGGATGTCGTCTGCCATCTAGTTCTTATGCCGTAGTGTATGTTCGCTATCCCAGTAGTATGTGCTGCTTACTTCCTAAAGAAGAAATGATATTTACCACCCACCGCTGTAGCTATCCTGTCTTATGCTAGGTAGATTGTTTTGGTAATTTTAGCACAGTTGCTCCCATATGCTCATTTCAGCTGCCTGGCAAGGGAAGCTAAGAGCCAAATTTGACCCTTTTAAAAAAATTAAAAAAAAAAAAAAAATCAGTGAAATCACAGAACACCCAGAAAGCAAACTTTCTGCTTGGTAAGATAAGTGATCAGAGCTTTTAATTACCCTAAATATTTACAAGTTATAACAGATCTTTACTTTCCTAGGTTCTAAAGCCCAACAGCTTCTTCAGGGGCTCCAAGCCACTGATGAAAGTCAGCAACTACAGGCGGTAATTGAGATGTGTCAGTTGTTGGTTATGGGGAATGAAGAAACATTAGGTGGATTTCCAGTCAAGAGTGTTGTACCAGCTTTGGTAAGGATCACATTTGTTTATATATTTCTATGTGAAACATAGTAAAGTAGAAGTACTCTTGAAACTTCTAAATTTAAGAGGTATTTGGTAGCCTCTGGCTCATCTGGACTTAGAAATAGCATTAAAGGCTTATGATATCAACAAAATATTTTCACTTTCAACAATTTCCTCTAATCAGATGGTAGTTTAGTTAACAAACTACTAAACCCCTCTCTTCAATTTTAGGTCCCATGGCTTCCACACTTCAATGCTAAATAGTAAAAGGAAAAAAAAGGGTATAGGTTAATCCTGTACTCCTACAGATTTCTTTGGTAGCTGTGAGGCTCCTAATTGGAGTGTGAGCTGGCTGGAGAGAGAGAGGGCATTGTGCCCTTAAAGCAGGGTTGGATGAGGGGCAATGACTTTATGTAGCCAGTGTGGTGAGTACCCTTTCTAGACTGGCTCATAGGAATATTTGATGCATAGAAACTTCGTAACATTCCGTTTATGGGTTGCACTGCAGAGGACTAGGAAGATACCTTGAATATAGAGGGTAAGCACACCCCACCCCCAATACCCAATCATAAATACATACACTTTGACAGGCCACTATAGCAGTCTTCCTGGGTTCTAACATGTAGCCAGGTACACACAGACATGTCTATGTAAATGGATAGCTTTCCAGCTACATATTAGTGCCCAGGAAGACTGCTGTGGTGCTCTATCAAGGTATGTGTATGTATATGGGGTTTGCTTACCCTTTTTCATCCAGAGTGTGGCTGTGCCTCCCTCCCCACACAACACGTGACTCAAAAGCAAAATGTCTCCTTTTGGGGTTTACAATTCTAATGCTTGTTGTACACACTTTGACTTCTATAGATTCCTCACTAGTCTGCTAATACGTCTTCCTCCCATATATGAGTGGTAACAGTCCTTCCATCCTTCAGTTGCAGGGGTTCTCTACAGCCCTTTGACTAGGATCTGTGAACAGTCCTTCCAGAAGTCCTTGATAGTTGCGTGCAATCTTGGGCTTTCTTACATAGGCCCACTCAAGTATCTCTTGCTCTCCTGGAAGAGCCTAGTGGCCACAATTGTTGTCCTTCAGGACTCCCAGTAGTACACTCCATGCTGTCCTCCAAATCTACAGTAGCAATGCCTATAAGCTATAAAAGCCAAGCCCTCAGTGTATCAGCAGGTGATCCTTGTGGACTTCAAGTCCCATATTCCCTGGCATTAAATGGACTGTGTACCTATAACAGGTGTTAAGCTGCACTATGCTCTGTTATAGCATGACTGCCATCTGTTATGATAGCATGTGGGAATTCCAGTAAAACTGGGTCTTATTGCACTAGGCATTGTATAGACAAACAAAGGCTATCCTTGCCCTAGAGAACTTAGTCTGAGTATCAAGACAGGCTGCAACAAATGGACACATGAGTAGAAGTTGGATTGAGATGGATACGGTACCAATAAAATTACTTTAGACTGAAAGTAGAAGTCACAGCTGCTTGTTCTCTTAACCAGAGCCAGAGAGGAGTGACTTCTCATACTGCTCACAAGAGGCAGAGTTCACAGAACTTTAAAAGTGGATAAGTTGGCAGCTTTATGAATTTTGATGGCATCTTTCCTGTGCATGTGGGTGACCTGGGCGAAAACAGAAGTGCTTGAAGAAGAATTTTCTGTTGTAAACTTCTGTTTCAGGTGTTTATCAGAAACTTAGTCACTCCTGAAATTATCTATTTTTAAAGACACGGTCCAGAAGCAACGTGTGTACAGAAATCTGAATCATGAAGATAAAAGGGCTGTGCATGCATGTGTGTGCATGCACAGAACAAAAAGTGGTATTTTTAAAAACCATGAACATTCTTTATATTGACTACATTGCATGGTCAGTTGGCTTTGTACATTTGGGTGGCGGGGGTGGGACGGGACAGGACATCTAGAGCCAATAACCTGTAATGTGCAATAGCAATCAAAAGCAGCTTCATCCATATGAGCAGAAATATGTTTACTGTGTATTTTAAAGTTCTGTAGCATTCTCTGCTGTAGAAAATGTATTTCTCCATTTAAATTGGTTTTTGGACTCCTGTAACAGTTTTCATTAAATGCTATAGTAGCTGTTGTGACCGCTTCAAAAAATCCAGTGTCTCGAGTCAAACTTAACTAAAATGATAACTGGTTTTCAAAAACTTGTAGAATGTAAGAAAAACAATATTCTTTTGGTAACTTGTACCAAATTAGTAAATGAGTAATCAGTTCTGATTTTTTTTCTTTATAGATAACATTGCTGCAGATGGAGCACAACTTTGATATTGTGAGTGACATGAGATATGAACTATTTTTTTTTCCTGCTAACTTAAGTTTTTTCCATCGTCTAATTTTTTTCTTTTTTTAATAGATGAACCATGCTTGTCGAGCCTTAACCTACATGATGGAAGCACTTCCCAGATCATCTGCTGTAGTGGTAGATGCAATTCCTGTCTTTTTGGAAAAGGTAGCAATAGTCATGTCCCTAAATAATTAAAATTAGTACACAAAACTTAAGGACAAGTGCTTACCTCTGGGTAATCCCCATAACTCTCCATCCACCCAAAAAAGTGCATTCTTCTTCTTACTATAACATCATCATTAATCTAAAATGCATCAGAAGAAAGAAACTAGTCTTAAATGTTATAAATCAGTGCCTGGTTTACGGGAAACTCAAAATTTACATTTCCAACTGACACTGCAAGGAAATCTCAATTATATTATTTTTGTATTTGAATTCTGATTAACTCAGTTCACCATCACCTCCTTTTATGCTTAGACATGAGCAAGCAGGTGTACAGTAAGATATCTTCTAGAGGGCGCCTTGATTTACAAGTCTGTCTTGTAGATTTGCTGACTGAATGGAAAAGGGTGGTGGCTCAATCTTGGTTTTGGGGATTCGGAAAGACTTTTAGTTTTGGGCTACATTCCAGCCTGCTGGTGGCTTTTGTTTTATGGGTGTGGCTAGAAGTTTGGATGGCTTCATTTCAAACACATGCAAGCAACTTGCTGGTAATTGGTCACCTACTGTGCTTCTAGCAAAAGGCATGCAGAGAGGGAAATTAAGTTGTACTTGAGAAGCCTACAGTAAATTACTCCTGGGAAATTCTGCAGGACTGCTTGCCCACAGAACCCCCCTCCACAGAATGCCCGTTGCTGCGAAGGGAAGCTGTGTGGGGTGAGAGAGGGAGAATAGGACTATATAGGTGCAATTCTGGAGGGGATAGCCCCCCAAACAGAGGCAAGGCATGGGGGGGCACATGGGGTTACTTGCCACTGCCCCCCTCTCATTTCTGCAAGCGCAGAGCTGCCCTGCTGAAGGAGGCTGCATCTCAGTTCCACTGACTGCAGCTGAATGCCACCTCCTGGATCCTAGTGCCAGTTGTGCTCCCCTTCTGTGTGCTGGGAGCCTTACGGCTTTCTGTACAGCAGTGAGTGCCCGTGGTGGGGCTGGGTAAGAGGGGGAGGAAGCAGTGGAAGGAGTGAGGGGAGAGGGGTGGGGGCTGAGGTGGGGAAGTAAAGGGGATAGGGTAATCGGGGGCGGGGGGGTGTTATGTGGCATCCCCTCAGCAACAGCTGGGGCTTCCCTGTTAAGCAGGCTCATCAAACCCTCACCCTGGCAAGCCCGACTCCTGCGCCATTGAGCCCCAGCCAGCGGCACCTGGACACCCCCTCCCCCGCACCAGGCTCCCATGTCCCCAGAACCCTCCTCCCATTGAGCCCCACACCCGGAAACCCCCACCCTGCCGAGCCCCACCCACCTTCACCTGGATCCCCTGCAGAGTCCAATTGCCTCTTCATCTGGAATCCCACAATGAGCCCTTGTGCATCCAGATCTCCCACTGAGCCACCTGCACCCAGATTTCCCCACACAGAAACTTCTCACTCCACACTTGGATCCCCCCACACTAAGCCCCTCCACACTTGGATCCTGCTGGGCTGAGCCTACCCACCCCCACCTGGTGTGCCTGGCCAGGGGTGCTGGAACAATTTTTATAGTAGGGGTGCTGAGAGCCATCAAAACAAATTGTAAACTCTGTATATAATGGAAACACTATAATGTATAGTGCAGCACCTCCTGCTCCTCTAGTTCCAGCACCTATGCGCCTGGTGCAGAGGGACAGGGCCCCAGGGTGATTCAAGGGAAGGCCCAGCCCTTGCACTGTGTCAGGGTTGGGTGCAGCCTCACTGGCGAGTCCCTGTACTGGGGGAGGTGGGGGCTTTGGCGTGATTTCCTATCTCAATGCAACCAGTGCCTTGTGCTCCCCACTGCCATGCTGGCGCCACATTTATTTATTTATTGATGAATACATTTTGCAGAATTAAAAAAATATTCCCCCCCCCCCCCCCACACACACACACAGAATTCTCTCGGGGTAGTAAATATTTGCTAAAGTGGATTTTGGGTTGCAGCTTGTTTGTGTCCTGATGACTTTGCACACTTGTGACTCCGTAGCATGCAAGTCTTAGGTGAAACAATAACCTTTGTTTATTAAAATTAATCACCTTGATCGCTCGATCCATCAGTCCTCATATAGATTGTGCTAATCATATGTCTTCCATTCTTCTCTTATCCTGGCCTTCCTTCTCCATGTGCGGCCATGCTTTTTTCATGATAACCACTCAGCCGACCTCCAAAGAGATAGGAAAAGTTTATTTCAGTTTCTGTGGATACCACTCAGCAGTTGCTGCAGTCCATCGATTGTCAGTAAGCCTAGCTATATCCCCGGCCCCTTGTATTTTACTGCTTTCAACAACAGTGTCCTGCACTCCATTCTGCTGTCTGATCACTTCATTGGGCACTCGGTCGTGGATTCAAATCTCCAGAATTCTTCTTTTCATCGTCCTCTCCATGATACAGTTGTTGCTCCTCTATCTTTTTCTGCACCCATGTTTCGCTCACGTACAACATTGCTGGCAGTACTGTTGAGTTGAAGAGGTTGGTGCATGTTGCCTTGTTGGTTTTTCCTTGGAGGACATCCTGGATAGAATTGAATGCGTGCGCCAACCAGCTTTCTTTGTCCGAGAGTTCATCTTCCTGATTATGACACATGTTAATTTCTTGGCTCAAATAAGCATATAGTTAAATTCTTCTATTTATTCCCCCTTGACTATTATTTGGGCCTTTTGGCAAGGCATCAGACCGCATAAATTTCATTTTAGAGCAGTTCATTTTCAGTCCGAATTGGCTGCTTTTTGTGTCGAGTTCTCGCAGCATTTTCTGTAGTTTGATAGTGTGTTCAGCAATCAACATGATATCATCCGTAGTGCAGTCAGAGTTTTCTTCGTTTAGTAGTTTGATGTAGTTGTGTCAATGCCCTGCTCTGCACGAGCTTTCAGCATGGCACTGATCTCTAGGCAGTCAAACGCTTTTTCCTAGTCAATGAGGGCAATGCCTAAAGGGAACTTTTATTCTATTGAGCACTCCAATCGCTGGTTTATAGTGAAGATATGGTCCATTCTGCTGAAATTCCTTCGAAAACCTGCCTGCTCTTTTGGCTGCTGTCTGTCCAGACTCTGAGTCACTTTGTTGTTGTTGTTTTTGGTGAACAGTTTGTAGACATGAGAGCAGGCATATTGGACAATAGTTCTTTAGATCTTCATGATTGCCCTTCTTGTACAGCAAAATGTGTTGGATTCCTTCCAACTAAATGGTATCTTCTGTATTTCCAAGTAAGGGCTAAACCTCTGAGCAGGGGTTTCCCAGAGGTCTTGGCCTCGAGCTCTGATCGTTTCGGTTGTCAGTCAGTTTTTTCCGGAGCTTTTTCTTCCTTCATTTGGTAAACTGCATGTCAAACATTGCTGACTAAGACCCAATGTGTTCCAAGACCAACACTACAACAGACCAACGAGCACGTACTCCTGGTTAAAATTAATACCTAGAGGAAATCAGGTTGCAAGGCAGATGTGTGAGGGTATGCACTTAAGTGTTAGGTTGTTGTTAGTGGATACCTTAACAATATTTGTTGTTTCATTACAACATTGAACATTTTCTCCAATTCCCAAAAGCTTTTAAAGCAGTTATGCCATAGAACAGGTTTTAGATCCCATGTGCTTTAGGAAAGCCCCTAAAATCAAACCTGAGTTTCTGAAGTCTGTTTAGGGGAATAAAGTATTATGAAGCTAGTTGTGACTTGAGTTTTGTTTCTCTAATTCAGTGCGGAAATGTAAACATATCTTCAAATGCTAAATATGTACTGTATTACCTACAATCTGTACTACAAAGAAACACTTCGGTTACATTAGAACAGCGGTCTCAAACACGCGGCCCGCGGGGCTCTTCTGTGCGGCCCACCAAGCTCCCCGTGCCCCCCACCCCTCTGCCTACCTCCAGGCCAGGGGTGGGCAAACTAGAGCCCATGGGCTGAATCCAGCCCACGGGATTGCCCCCTGTGGCACTGCAAGCCCCGCACCTCTCCCTTAAGCGGCTGGCAGCATGTCCCTTTGGGCCGGAGGGGAGGAGGCAGAGGGCTCCTGCATTGCCTCGCTTCAAGGTACCGCCCCCCACAGCTCCCATTGACCGGGAACAGGGAACCACGGCCAATGGGAGCTTCATGGGAGGTACCTGGAGGAGCAGCAGCAGAGCCCTGTGCCCACCCCTGCTCCCCCAGGGGCTGTGGTTCCGGCCGGTTCCTGGAGCGGCGCGGCGTGGGGCCAGGAGCCTGCCCTGGCCCTGATGCGTGCCGCTGCCACCCCAGAGCCGCTCTAGGTAAGCGGCACCAGGCCGGAGCTCGCACCCCGCACCCATCCTGCACCCCAACTCCCTGCCCTGAGCCCCCTGCCGCACCTTGCACCCCTCCCTCACCCCATGGTGACCGAGAAGGGGCAGCGTTGGGGTGGGGACTTTGGGGAAGGGGGTGGGAAGAGGCGGGGCAGGGGTGGGCAGGAGTGGGGCCTCATGGAAGGGGTGGAGTGGGGGCGGGGCCAGGGGCGATGAGGGTGTCAGTGATGCGGCCCTCGGGCCAATGCACTAGACCTCATGTGGCCCTTGTGGTCATTTGAGTTTGAGACCCCTGCATTAGAAGTACCTTTTTTTTGGTTAAGATAATGAAATTTCCTAAAGAATCCAATGTGTAAGGTAGAGTGTTAACTCAAACTCAGCTTTTATCTTATTTTGCAGTGGAAAGTCATTAAACATATTACTTTCATAAAGTAGAAATTTAACTTAATAGGGTGGGAAGTATTAATAATTTTTATTCTTGTCAGGTCAGTTTCTAGAGACTGATATTTGTAACTGGTAACTCATTTAATTACTTTCTTTTGTTCTAGCTGCAAGTTATTCAGTGTATTGATGTGGCAGAGCAGGCACTGACTGCCCTGGAGATGTTATCACGCAGACATAGTAAAGCTATTCTGCAGGCAGTAAGTATTTTTCCCTAATAGAAAGAAAAAGAATACTTGCTTGAAGTTTTTGTTTCCTCTTTTGATGGCTCCTAGACCACAAACTGGGTGGTGCACAAGTTCTTCCCAAAGAGTAATTAAAGCCCAGAAATTTCTGTCACTGTATTGCCACTGACAGAGAATACTTCTCTTTAACAGCTTTCTGTATTATAGGGTGGGTTGGCAGACTGTCTGCTGTATCTGGAGTTCTTCAGCATAAATGCCCAGAGGAATGCACTAGCTATTGCTGCCAACTGCTGCCAGAGCATCACACCTGATGAGTTTCACTTTGTTGCAGATTCTCTGCCACTGCTTACACAAAGGTTAACCCATCAGGTAAGAAGCCATTATAAAACATTGATTAGTCATTTTGACATGCAGTGGATCTCTCCCCCTGTCTTGGTTTATTCTCCCTTGTTTCAGGTGTTTTTGATAGTGGTAAATTTATCAAACGCTGACCTTCCAAGGGGGACTTCCTGTTAAATTTTGGCCAAGAAAAGTCCACACTGACCGGTTGTAGCTCATTCCGCTAGGGTTCAGGCAGCCTCTGTGGTCTGCTTGGGTAACTTCCCCATATCAGAGAGATCAAGAGCACCAGTGTGGAGCTTGAGCCACTGATTATTGACAGGTGTAAGCTTCCCGGTTGCATCTTAGTTTTGGTAGGCTTCCACTTATCCATGTCCTAGCTCCAGGGCAACTGCTAGTTAATCACCAAGTGTATAATCTGTGTTGATAATCACCTGAAGAGAGAACAGTTTACAGTTGACAGAAACTAAGATTCTTTCAGATGTTGCATCCACACAGATTCCATGACCCACTCTCCATCCCTGCAGATAGGAGTCCTGCTTCAATGGGATTTTTATGATGTAAGGAACTTGGTGTAGGTCGTGGCCACTCTGCCCTTTAAGCCCTATTGCTACAGGGAGCAAGAGGCTGCTCAGGGCACAGGCATGGCCCCAGCAGATAGTGCTGTTCAAAAGAATCTGATCTTGTGCTCATGGGGCACACACGCCCTGTGAGTGGAATCTGTGTATAAAAACATCTTGAACCACAGTTTTGCTGCAAGTTAAGTAACATTCTTTCCAGTTGCTCTGACCTTGATCTCTCTAGGTTTGGCAGCATGTTACTTCTACTGATTACTTTCTTAATGAGGAGGATCAGTGTGAGTTAGTGTCACTTTAAAAAAAAAAAAAAAAAAAATTCTTAAATCTTGTAGCATTGAGGATTATAAGTGTGTAATGATGTGTGAATATAGTCAGTACTAAAACTTTATTGCGGTAATGGAATAATTGGCAAAACCAATAATAACTCATGTCCTAATATTGTGCATATTAATGTTAACCTTAAATTACTAACTTTGTACATATTGTAAGTATACGCCAGGTTATTTTTAAGATAGAAAAACTGGGGATGAGTTGCATGTAGGTGAGTGAGCAAACATGACTACCCGCACAAAAAACAGAAGTTTGATTTGGCATAATTTCAGCAATTTGGCAGAAGGTGATTGGAGAAGCTATATGTGGGAGCAACTTTGAAGCAAAATTACAGAAACACTAGAAAACTGTTAAAGATTTTGGGAGAAGTGACTTTTTTTTCCTGGGAAGCAGGATTGACCTCACGCTGTGAGACTTCAGTCTTCTGTGGCACCTGTATATCTTGGCTGCTTAAATTTTTAAACTTTTTAGCATTAAGGCTATTCTAGGTTTTCCACTTTTGAGAAATTGTGTGACTATATTAAACTTGTATTTTGGAATCTAAAATGGAGTAACTCTCTTGGGTTCAACTGATAGTCTTACAGGGTGAGCCATACCAAGAAATCTGTTTGGGGAAGGTGTTCTTGGCATAAAGAATTTGAGGGTTAGTTTATCACTTCTAGATTGAAAGCTACTACAAATAGGGTTTCAGTGATGGGTTTTCTAGGAGGAAGGGGACTTCGTGTAGAATCATATCTAATACAGGCTCTAGAATATCTTTCTATATATATATATATATATATTTTTTTTTCAATAGGACAAAAAGTCAGTAGAAAGCACTTGTCTCTGTTTTGCACGGCTAGTGGACAACTTCCAACATGAGGAGGTAAGTAGTTTCTCTTTTGTACTTTTTAAAAAAATGTTTTTTATCAGAATAGAATTTTCTAAATACTCTGCCTTTTTCCTTTTTTTCTTTAAGAATTTGCTTCAGCAGGTTGCCTCTAAGGATTTGCTCACAAATATTCAGCAACTGTTGGTAGTGACTCCTCCCATCCTGAGCTCAGGAATGTTCATCATGGTGGTGCGCATGTTTTCCTTAATGTGTTCCAATTGTCCTACACTAGCAGTTCAACTTATGAAGCAAAGTAAGTGCATGTGTTCTTCCTGTACTTCCACTTTTTTTTTTTTGACATGGTACTTTTATTAGAATGGGAAGCATAGTGTCCACAAATGTTTTAAACACTCCATAATCTATAATATACCACACTTGCCCATAGAAATATGTAGAATAAGGAAAAAGCAATAGTGACACAATATTTTGACTGGGATACAAAGTTTGGTTTGCAGTGTAATTAGATGGAGAATTCAGTTCTTTTTATCTTCAACTTTCAACTGTCACTGGATGATTAAACTAGTTTTGAGTCAATACTAGTTACTTAAACTAATTCCATCACAACATTACTACAAGTAATTGTTCCAATTACGTTTATTGGGTGGGAAAGTTTGCATTAAATAAGCACTGTTCTTAAGAAATGCTGTGAAAGAACATCAGTGTCATTGTGCTGTTGTCTGCAGTTCTGACTTAGGACATTCTTTCCCCCATGCTGATTGGCTTTTATTCCAACTTTCCCCTCCCCTTACTAACCTCAGCCTCAGTACTCTGCATGCTTCCCTCCTTCCTTCTCTATCCCTATCCCCATCTCCTCCTTATCAGTCTTCCCTCTCTTACATTCTTTCTGTTTAGCTAAACCCCCAGTCTTTTTAAAAAAAAAAAAAAAAACTTGCGAACCATCACTGTATGTTCTATCCCTTTCCCTACCCTTTTGTCTTCTACTTAGACTGTAAGCTCTTTAGGGTGGCAACTGTCTATTCTGTGCAGTGTCGGTCACATTAGGGCACTATCCTCTGACCCCGGGACAATACTGTTCTATAAAACAATTGTTTTAAAGATATTGCAGAAACACTTCACTTCCTTCTTTGTGGAGCCTCAAATGGGAGTTGTCAAGAACAAATTGATCTTGTTCCACGAAGTCCTCAAGAACTTTATGAGCTTACTTCTCTTATATGGTAAGTCTTTTACACAATCTTATTTTTCAAGTTTGATTGACGTACTAATTTCATGATTACTGAAATGAAGGCTAATAGTTTTCAAACTGCTAATGCTGGTACATAAAAAAAAAGTGTTACCAAAAGTTGATTTGATGATCTTTTCAGTGAACTGATGCCTTGCCTGCCTAAAGAAGGAATCTTTGCTGTTGATACTATGCTAAAGAAAGGAAATGCACAAAACACAGATGGGGCAATTTGGCAGTGGCGAGATGACAGGGGTCTCTGGCATCCCTACAACAGGATTGATAGCCGGATAATTGAGGTAGTATTTCAAGCATACGTTTTAAGTATATCGGTTGGTGTACAGGTTTGACTGCTGCTTCACTTCTCCGTCCTTGTTGTAAAACTGGCTAATATAAGTGCTAACCTTATCACAGCTTCATGCTTGAAATGTGAAACTAAATGCTTGATTATGCAGTATTTCTGTATTCCTTCGAAAATGGGTGAATTATTAAACATCTAGTCAGCTACTTGTATAATACATTTATCAGAATTGCACTTTTGCACCTCTGATTTAAGAGCTGTCTCACTCTGGGAATCTCTGTCCACAGAGCAGTCAGAGTACGCTGAATTTTCACTTCGGCAGAACCTAAAGGCCTCAGCTGAGACCCTTATTTTGTACTGAGAACTATTTAGTAACCAAGGGTGGTGCAGACAGTGCCTTTTAGGATTTTGAGGTGAGGCATCCAAGCTGTTAACTTTCATTTGCCTTGAGATATGAAATCCTGAGGTTGGATAGAAATGAATTGTATCCAGAATGCACAAGGACATGATCAAATCATTGGAGAGTCTCAAAAGGTATCTCATCCCGACTGCTAAATACTGTTTATGGGAGTCATAGTTCCTTTATGGAGCAAGGCCGAGTAGGATGATTTAAACCCTCATTTTTAAATGGAAAAGTGCCTTTATATCAAAAACAGTTTTCTGAAAGTTTTCTAACATGCTTATGTATCTGTCAGACAGAATTTCTAAGCAAGATATCATTCAGCACACTGTAAAATGGGACATAGCACTCTGTTTTGTTTCCCATCCCTTGTGGGGCATGAGGTTATTTATAAAATGACCTCCTTACCTGTCAGTATTTTATTTTTAAATTGCTTCATTTTGTGTTTGTTCATTCTCAGGCAGCTCATCAGGTTGGGGAGGATGAGATAAGTCTGTCTACCCTGGGGCGTGTTTATACTATTGACTTCAATTCTATGCAGCAAATCAATGAAGACACTGGAACAGCACGTGCCATTCAGAGAAAACCTAACCCGTTAGCTAATAGTAATACCAGTAAGTACTGTTTTTGAATTATCCTGCATCTCTGTCTGTGTCTTATTTATACTATATTGCTCAATGTGCTGTCTGTTTCTCAGCTAATCAGAATTGTATGTTTTTGAATTTGGGACTTCAAACTTTGATTACTTGAGTCAAGGCTACATTTAAGCCAGAGGTGAATTATTGACTAAAATGTCTTAATAAATCACAATATTAATTCCATGAACTGGAAGTAGTTCCAGAAATTTTTATCAGCTGCTGTGTGTAAGTTGACAAACTTGAGGTTGGAATAGATTATTCTCCCCTGCCACATTCTGGAGTGTATACCATTTTCTTAGGGTACGTCCAGACTGCCCGCCGAATCGGCGGGTAGCGATCGATTTTGCGTGGATCGATATATCGCGTCTCATCTAGATGCGATATATCGATCCCTGAATGCGCTCCCGTCGACTCCGGAACTCCACCGGAGTGAGTGGCGGTAGCGGAGTCGACGGGGGAGCCACGGACGTCGATCCCGAGCAGTGAGGACGGGAGGTAAGTCGGGATAAGATACTTCGACTTCAGCTACGGGATCTTATCTCGACACTGCCCCCCAGTGTGGACCAGGCCTTAATGTGGGTAGTCTTAGATGAGGATAGTAAACTTTCTTTAAACATCTAAATTCTGAAGACTCGCTTTGCTTTACTTCAAAAACTTATTGTAAGAAATATTGATGTAAACTCCCAACAGCATCTTTCAAGAATAGAATAGTACGATGGATACCTTCTTATAAATGTGTTAGATCCACCAGAAGTGTCATGTATCTGTTAAAACAACTTTATTTTCTTGTTCTGAATTTAAATAGAGATTAAACTTACCACTTCAGTTTAAAAAACCAGAGGCAAATGCCAGAGTGAAAGTGACGTGAACGGCACAGTGACTCAGGTGTCCAATCTGTGTTCTTTTCTAGGTGGACATTCAGAATTAAAGAAGGATGATGCTCGAGCACAGCTAATGAAAGAGGACCCAGAATTGGCTAAATCCTTTATTAAAACATTGTTTGGTGTTCTTTATGAAGTGTACAGCTCTTCCGCTGGACCCGCTGTTAGACACAAGTGCCTTAGAGCAATTCTTAGGATAATTTATTTTGCTGATGCTGAACTTCTGAAGGATGTATTGAAAAATCATGCCGTTTCAAGGTGGGTTTTTTGTGCTTGTGAACAAACCTTTTTAAAAAAGCGCTTGGGCATTAACCTTATTTCTCAAAAGTGCTGAGATGAGAACAAAGCAGTTCACATTGACCTGTGGGTGTTCAGCACTTCTGAAAATCAAACGGTGTCTAAATATGCCTTTAGGAGCCCAACTGTAAACATTTTTTTAAACATCTGAACCAAAGAATCACTATGGATAGATGCTAGTTACACTGACTGTAATAGTCAAATAGTGATGTCAAGCGTTTCCTTAGTTTCTAAAACTAAAATATTGAGCCAACTTACCTACAAATTTAAGGACCGATTAACTCTAGTATTCTGATTGTGCAGACTGTAAAAGAGGACCCTTATAGCAGAAGATGTATAAGATGAGTTGGTGGTAGCACAAAGCAGCCCCAACTTGGTACCCTAGGAATGGGTTTAGGGACCAGAGTAGCCTAATATGTGAGGAGGCAATGCACTGAATTAGCAACTCTTCATGGAAATTAAACTTCTTCAGGGACCACTTCCTGCCTGTGGGATGAATCTTTTCTAATTCCCACCACCACCAACATGCATGCATGTGTGCACATGCCTGACTAAGCATAGGGATATAGCTGGTTAAGGGAACCGTAAGTTACGCCACACTTGCCACCAGCTTTTTTAATATTTATATGTAAAAATAAAAGGTGTGATACGGGGTTTGCATTTGAGTTTGCTACTCTCTATTTTTAGAGGATCTAACTTAATAAATAAGGTTTATTGTAAAAAGATTTGAGAAATCAAACTTTTTAAAGCAGACATTTTCTTTTTTAGTCATATTGCCTCCATGCTGTCAAGTCAAGACCTTAAGATAGTAGTTGGAGCCCTTCAGATGGCAGAGATCTTAATGCAAAAATTACCTGACATTTTTAGTGTTTACTTCAGAAGAGAAGGTAAATGTACTTTTTTTTCTTTATTTACTCTTAATCTGAGGTAATAAGCAAAATTCTAATGCATGTTTCTTAGACATGAATTGAGAGCTTATGCTATTAAACTGTAAATTAGACATCTACTATGTGCAAGAAATGGAGGTTACTATAAAAATAATATAAGGGGAAATCCATGCAAATTTTTCCTTTACCTTCTTCCCCGTTCATATGGCTATCAACCTTTTCTTGGCATTAAATGCTTGTTTTTCTGAAAGTTTTTCAAATTAGTTTTAGCAGACTTATTTTTAGACTAAGAATACTTGTTGAAATAACATTGACTATGCTTTATTTGGTTATACCAAGTAATCATATTTTTAAAAAGTCTGGATTTCCTGCCAATCTACTGATGTTCTCTGCCATTCCTATGACATTTTGACACTGATTTTCTTTTTGGATATCCTGACTAGTACAATAACCATATACTTTCTATGACATTTAAGGGATACTTTCAAAATACTGTTGAATACTGTCATTGGGGAGGGGGGTACATATTGATATTTGCAAGAGTTGCATGTCTGAAGATTAGCATAAACACTTTGTTTTTAACTTTGGAAAGGGGTGATGCATCAAGTGAAAAATCTAGCCGAGTCTGAGGCTTTGCTGACAAGCCCACCAAAAGCATGCACTAATGGATCAGGAACGCTGGGTACCACTACAACAATAAGCACTGGGACAGCCACCTCTGCCAGTAATGCAACTGCAGATTTGGGGTCTCCCAGCTTACAACACAGCCGGGAAGACTCTCTGGATCTGAGTCCACAGGGGTAAGTGTTCAATTTGTGTTTGTTTGAAGAAGGGCCTGATTCTGAGAGTCACTGACCCATAACTCTGACTGCAATGGCAGTTGTGTTGCTCAGAATCATTAAAGATCAGGCTGAAAGTTGTTAATATTTTATGAACCCCTAAGGCAAGAACGCTACAGTGCTTTGTCTATAGTCTGTACTTAAGTAAATGATCACAGTGTGATAGTCACAGAATCAAGATTTTAAATCTTAAATTTATTTTTGTTCACATAACACATAATTTTGCATGATTAGATAATCAAGATTTCCTATTACGTGTCTATAGACAAAAGTAATATTTACTCAAGTTTCCTGTATTATTTTACCAACACTTTGAAAATCCTGGAAAAAAAGTGTTTGACTTTGGCTGCTGCAGCAACAATGCACTTCAATTTAGTGTATTGCATTAAGGAAGTAAAATTTCATAAAAGAAAATTGACAAATGACAACTTGAACATTAAGTGTATTAAAAGTGATTAGCTACTGATAAATCTTGTTGTAAAGAGATGCAACACACCCTAGTATTGCATAATTTGAGAGACCAGAAGATGGAACAGCAGCCCTCATGCTTTCGGCATTTTGAGGAGTGTTGACCAGCTCTAAAGGAATGGTCGGTGCCATGTGTGGTGCCTTTTTGAAGGTGGCTAGGAGGGAAAGAAACAAGAAAAGGGGAATCCTTGTGAAAAAACTTGCTTTAATGCTTAGTAAAACTTGTAAATGTCTGGCAATAGATTATTTTATTATTTAATTTTTAATATTAAAGGTTTAAATACATTGGCATATTAAAATAGGAAAGGTGACATAAGTCAGCCTGTTTTAAGTCATAACGCCACCAAATAGACTTGGAAGTGCAATGTTTAAGTTCTTAGTCATTCAAAAACTGGGAATATTGATCCCAAACTAAGTGAATGGTAAGCTGCTATTCTGTGGGTGCCCAAAGATCAGCAGTTAGATGTTTCATGGTTGTTACGTAACATTCAGATTTGGGTTTTGTTTTAAAAAAAAAAAAAAAAAAAAAGCACATTCCAATGAAGTAAAAAGTAGATGTAATCTGCTTATTTTTAACTTTTGACAGCCGACTAAGTGATGTTTTAAAGAGAAAACGACTGCCAAAACGTGGGCCCAGAAGGCCAAAGTATTCACCTCCAAGAGATGATGACAAAGTAGACAATCAAGGTAAATTAGTTTTAGAATAGACTGCAAAGTAGTCAATAAAGACTATTAGATAAATGAAAAGACGTGCATTGTGCCCACTAATCACTTCTTAAAAACAAAATAATCTCAAATATTTAATGTGTACTAAATACTTTTGACAGTATAACAGAGAGGATTCTTGGTAATTTGGGTATCTCTGAATGTGCTTTTTAATTTTAATTCTATCCCATTCTTTTTCTCTCCCCCTTCTCTCCCCTCACTCCCCCCCCAAGCTAAAAGCCCTACAACTACTCAGTCTCCTAAATCTTCCTTCTTGGCAAGCTTGAATCCTAAAACTTGGGGGAGATTAAGCACACAGTCTAATAGCAACAACATTGAACCAGCACGCACAGCAGGAGTCAGTGGTCTTGCAAGGGCTGCCTCAAAGGACACCATATCTAACAACAGGTAACGTAATACATTCTGTTCTAAGAAGTAAAACTCTGTTCAGTAAGGATTAAATCAAACTACTTTCAAACAAGGTTACTTGATGCCCTGAATTTCAGCAGTTAGCCTCTTTGAGTGAATGCTGAGAGCAAGCAGTGGAGTCGTGTGTGGGAGAGGAAGAAAATAAGATGGGGAAGAGAGCCTAGGGAGAAAAGTTGAGATGGAGGGAAAGGAAGCAGAGTAGAAATTGAAAGAGAATAGGTAGGAAAGAGTGGAAAATTTAGACCGGGGGTGGGGGGTGGGGAAGAACTGTGATATGGAGAAAATGGAAACCATGGGAGAGCTTTCTAGCATCCCACAGGTTTGGCCTGGAGAGAAGGAGCACTTTATTGTGGTCAGAGATCACATACATAGGAACTGGTGCTCCCCATCTCCCAAGCATTACTTGCATATCATCTGAAAACTTGTTACACTTGCTTTGCTGTGTGTATGTGTAAACTGAGTGTGCAAATGTTAAATGTGGCATGCATTTATCAGCTTGTTCTTGTATTCTTTCTTGCAGAGAGAAAATTAAGGGTTGGATTAAGGAACAAGCTCATAAATTTGTGGAACGTTATTTTAACTCTGAGAACATGGATGGAAGCAATCCTGCACTAAATGTATTACAGAGACTTTGCACTGCAACTGAACAACTCAACCTCCAGGTTAGAACTGGAAACTTGATTTGGAAGGGGTTTTTGGAGGCAATGAAAAGGATTAAGTGGGAAAAGAATTGCTATGCTCATAAGGAAGTACTTATTAGTTTCTCTAGATAGCGTCTCAAACATCATCCTAGTTATGAAATCCAAGAGCCATCACCTTGAAACAAAGGAGTGTTAGTACGCAAATAAAGGTGCAGCAGTACTACTTAAGAAACTTAATGTATCTAAAAACCTTACTTCTGTATAAGTTCTTAAGTGACTTAACTTTCATTTCTAATTCTTATTTTTCCCCATTAGTGATTTTTCAAATAGCACTTTTTCAGTTACTAAAATTCCTATAATTAAATGGCTGTAAAGCACTATTAAATTTCTCTCAGATCAATTTTTTTGAGACTTTCATAGTAGAATCTGTGGCTTGATTAGGACTTCAGAGAGATGAGTGCAAAAGCTTAGCATTTTCTTGAAGAGGTAGTAGTACTCATTCATCCTGACCAATTTTAGGATCCACTCAGAAATTAGACTCTAGTTTTAGAACAAAACAACTCCTGTGCTATATATGTGTTGTATTTGTCTCCTTAACAGCCTTAAAAGCAAGGCAGCTGTTACAGTTGAGATTCTTGTTGGACAGTGGCACAGGCTTCAAGTTCATTTAAAATCCACACACACTTAAACTGGAAACAGTGATCTACACAGCATGGTGGGGGGGAAACATTATGAAATGTAGAACATTAAATATCTTTCTTTTGTATTTTGCAAAACACACAACAGCACCTTTTATAACTTTTTTTTTTCGTATTAGTGGCTCCTTTTCTAAATGGGACAAACTGCGATCCTGTAACAATAGTTAGTAACAAGTAACATCTAACTAAGATTTTTCACTTCAATTATAGAAATTACTTTCCTGTGTTTTCAGTTCACTTACTTAGTACAGAATTGTCAGCGCTTTTCCTGTAGTAAGTTTCACAGTTTTCCATCATTATTTCCCCTTTTGTATAGGTCTTCCATTCAGCAGCAGGAAAATGTAAATAAAATCACTGTTTTGGGCAATACTAATTGTGGGTGTTCTGCTGAGGGTACTAAAGTACAGAACCTTACCTTAATACACTTTTTCTTTCAGGTGGATGGTGGAGCTGAGTGCCTTGTAGAAATCCGTAGCATAGTCTCTGAGTCTGATGTCTCCTCATTCGAAATCCAGCACAGTGGGTTTGTTAAACAGCTGCTGCTTTACTTGACATCTAAAAGTGAAAAAGATGCTGTAAGCAGGGATGTCAGATTAAAAAGGTTCCTTCATGTGTTTTTTTCTTCTCCAGTAAGTTCAGTGTATTTTCCATTTTAGTGTTTTTACGTAGTGAGCAGTATACATCTTCTTTATGATTGTTTGTGGTCCAGCAACCTCCCTACCTTCAGAGCATGAGTGTGCCTCATTAGCGTTTTACTAATATGACAACTTTAAAAAAAAACAAAACACAAAGACAAAATATGTGGCCTGCTTAAGTTGAGAGCTACTGTTGTTCCTCTCTGATACAGACTGTACTCACTGGGGAATTACCACACAACAGGTGATAAGATTTTCCAGAATGGTCAGTTGCCTCTGGGGAGACAGAGAGAGCCACTGGATAAGATGCACATAATGGAGAAGGGGGGACATTCAGGCAATAGCAATTGACTGTTTCTGTTCATTTCTCTTGGGAGTAATGTAAGCGATTGGTTTGGCTCATCAAAGAAAAGCACAACTGAAAGATGAAAATGTGTAAGAAAAATCTGAAACTTCCATTAAACTTAATGCCCATAGCTAAAAGGGTGGGAATATTTTAAATATGTAAGGCTGTTACTGGGTTTTAGTAAACTTAGAAGTAAAGATGTCATTCTGTGTAGCAAATTGTTTGGCAGTTTTGGTTATCTTTGTGTCGACTATTAAGTCATCTTAATATTGTAGAAATTTCAAGAGACACTGCATTTTAAAAAAATCTACATTGTTTCAGAATGCATAAGATCTTTTTAAGACCTAGTATGTGCCAATTTTATTTCAGTCTTCAATATCAAATGAAGGACACTTGGAATACCATGTCTGTAGAAAACTCTGTATACTTTAGCATATGATCAGTATTTATAGTAAGGCAAATCCAAAAAGCTTAGCAGTCTCTGTTTTTAAGCAGTTGTCCACGTGAACCAGTCTGCGCAATAATTTGTAAAGCCCATTATCTAAACATATTTAAGTTGTGAATTTTTTTTTCTTTTTTAAAAATAAGTGACAATGTGGTGTTCTGGAAATGCAGTAAAGAGAACCTGGTAGTAACAAATAATTAGTGATATAAGTATTGCTGTCAGTTTTTGCACTTATCAGCTTCAGGGAACACTGGTGCATTAATAGCTAAAGCAAATTATTTTGCATAACAATATGGCTAAATTAACATATTAATGCTCACAAGCTGTTCAATAGAAAATATTACTAAAAAATGTTACCTTCAACTTCAGCCTCCTGAAGAAGAATCTCTTGGAAGATTAGAGCCAGTAGGAAATGCACCCTTATTGGCATTAGTCCACAAAATGAACAACTGTCTCAGTCAGATGGAGCAGTTTCCTGTCAAAGTGCATGATTTTCCAAGTGGAAATGGAACAGGGAGCAGGTAAGGATTAATGCTCAGGTAACCCCTTTTTGCTGGAAGTTGCTGGTTTCTAGCACTTGTCCCAATGCTGGTAAAGTTTCAAGAGAACAGAAAACTTTGGCCTCTCTAAAAGAAAAAGGGAGCAATTATGCAGCTGGCATTTGTCTTCAACTAATAGTTGTAAGTATAACCATAGTGAGTGAACATTGAAGCTGGAATCTCAAGAAGACTATTTTAAAATATAAACTATAGATGGAGGTGCATAATACTTACATGCAAACTTTTAAACTGAAACTCTTGAAACTTGCTTTGTTTCCTGCATAAAAAGTTGGCATGTTCATGGATTAATTCTCTTAAGCCTAAACTGAAGATTAGTCAGATGAAAATGGATTTACTGCTATGTGATAAATCAATATTTTTCTTCAAGTGCTGGTCCCAGTGAGTATTCCACCATGGGTACATGTGCTCAGGAGCTGGAGAGTTCTGAAAACACTGTCGGGTGGTCTGCATATCTGCCATGACTCGTCTCATGCCTCCAACCAAGGAGATAAAGGGTGGGGCAGGATGGACCCAATGTCTCTCCAGTTCCTTCTCACATCTGCATGGTCTGGGGCAGAACCTCTGGTGTCCCAAGCTTCAGCTTTGTTATCTCTAAAAAGATACTTAGATATTTGTAAATAGTTTTTATATTCTAGGGTTTTAAAGATTTTGTTGTTGTTTTTGTTTTAGTGTTTGAGTGAGGTTAGTCCATTTCCCTGACCTGGTGAGCACACCTTTCCCTTCCTCCCTCCCTTCTTCCATACCCTGTTTGGATACTGAACTATGCCCACAAGTCCAGGTTTCAAAATTTGTGCTTCCTGCCCACTGTTCTTCTCAATCAGCAGTTACCACCAATGCTGCTTGTACTGCTTTGGGGAAGCCCATGTCACATCAAGGCTCAGTATTTGCCATTTGTTCCCCAGCTGTGCCCAGGAAGGGCAGGAGCTTTGCCTTAGGAAGCACATAATGTAAAAGGCAATGAGGCCACAATCTGACCCATGTTGGGGGATCGGTCCCCATACATTAGTCTGACTCAGCAAGGCGTGCGCCTCCTGCCACAATGTCCAAATCAGGAGTGAAGGAATCTACTCACATAGATCCCTCAGCAAGGTCTTTTCAGGAGAGCAGGACGTGTTCTCATAAGTCTAAGTCTTCCTCCAAATCCACATAGAAAAAAATCTAATCCAGCCCTGCAAAAACCAAGCACTAGCTCAGCCCAAGAGAATTGAGTATGTCCTAAGTCTTGGAGATCTGATAAGAGAGCCCACAACTCTAGGGCTCCATCAGCACTGGTTCACAATCTGGCAGTACCGGTGCCTCCAGCACTTCCCTAGCACAAACCCCAGGATGTACTGGCACTGACAGACAGATAGCTCAGAGCATGGTTCCATATTTGTCTTCAGTGGTTGTGACACACTCTCTATTGTGGCTCCAGTAGTTTTGGGTAACCAGGATCGCTCTCACTCTGGGGAAAAGCCAAGACCTACAGTCCTCCTGAGGCCATCTTAGCTCTTCCAGACCTGGAGTCTCCCACTCCTTTGGGTCATTCCCTTTTGAGAGAGGTTATGACTCCACCAGGGGAGCCAACCTTTGGAAGCAGTATGTCTCCCATTCCATCTTTGGGCTATGATTTCCCTCCAGTGGTACTGTCATTGAAACTGGAATCTGTTTTCGCCTTGTTGGGAGATTCTGAACCGCCTGATGAACCATTATGCTTTCTTTCTCCTCCAAGACACACCTTCCCAGTCTGAACACCATGGTCGGCTTGGGACCAACTTCCATCTCATCATCTGCCTTGGAACCGTTGGTATCCCAGGCCTTGGGGGACCACCACAACCCCCATTCAATCCACCCTATTGGCCATACTGAGGGCCATGGGACCAATACCATCCTGCAGAGTTTCTGGTCTTCTAGAGAGTTACCCTTCCCCTTCGCTTTGAGGGGACAACTGGAGCTGCTTCTGGACCCTTCAAAGGAGGAGAAGGAGTAAGTGGCAGTTCCACTGGATCTGATGAGATTGCTGTTTTCATTGCCAGATGAAGTGATGACTTGATGTCTCCATCTTCTCTCTCTCTTTCCCCCCCCCCCCCCCCGTGACTGTAAATAGTGCCAGGAACTCTCTTGCAGAATAGCAGGGCAGCTGCAAATTCCTCTTGAGGTTCAGGATCCTCAACACAAGCGCTGGGTCATCCTTTAGTCCTCTGGCTCTAGTTGAATAGCACTCCCGGTTAACAAAGTCATCCTGAACCCAGCTAGAGTGGTCTGGCATACTCCAGCTACTTACACCCCTACTGCTAAGAGGGGAGAGAAACAGTACTATGTCCTAGCCAAGAGAGTGAAATTTTGTGTTCTCAACCTACTCCTGATTCTTTAGTGGTGCAAGCTGCCACAAAGATCTAGGCAGCAACACTCCTGTTGTACCCCTACTGATAAGGAGGGCAAGCATCTTAACTTATTGGGAAGGAAGGTCTCTTCTTCTAGCCTCTAGTTCAGGATAACAAATTGGAAACCAGGACTGGCTAAGTGAGACTTCCTGAACTATTTGAAATTCATTGACTTTACTGATAGCTCCGTCCTGCTGTGGGATACTCATTTCCAGGCTCTCATAGAGGGAGACAAAATGGTTGCCAGGATTGCTCTCCAATCAGCAGATGTGGCTGATGTATCTTCCAGGGCAATGGTTACTGCCATTATCATGCGTAGGGAGTTATGGCTCCATGTTTCGGGGTTTCCCAGAGTGGGTCCAGAACATCGTTGAGAACCTGTTTAATCAGAAGTCCTTACACACTTTTTAAAGGACTCCAAGCACACCCTCTGCTCTTTGGAGGTATATACGCCTGCCACAAAGAGAAAATTCCACTGGCAACGATACAAGCCTAGGCCGATGGCTGAGCAGTTCTTCCATCAGAGACCTTATGAACCATGCCATAAGAGTCAGAGAGCTGCAGTGGATTCCTCATGCCAATCCAAACCCTCAGCTAAACATGGTTTGACTGGAGCTCAGGAGCTGCAAACAACTGAATGCAACACATCCCAATTCCCACATGCCTTTTGGGGGTTGTCTAGCACTCTGCACACAAGGAGTGCAATAACAGCAGACAAATGGGTGCTCAGCGTCCTCTATTCCAGCTATCCAATAGTTTGTACCCCCTCCAGAATCCTCTTTCCCATCTCCTCTCAGGGCCGTTCTCATGAGAACGTTCTCAGACAAGAAGTGGAAACGCTTACAATGAGGAGTGATAGAATGGGATCCTCTTTAGTTACAAAGGAGTAGTTTTTACTCAACATATTTCCTAGTTCCCAAAAAGAGGCAATTGCAGACCTGTTATTTTTGACCTCTGCCATTTTAACTGCTTTATTGGCAAACTCAAGTTTCACAGGGTCACGTTAGCATCTATAATTCTATCCCCAGAAAAAGATGTGGCTTACAGCTCTCAACATGAGTGACTCCTATTTTCAGGAGGACATCTATCCCGCTCCCTGACGCTTTCCCAGATAGATAGTTGGCTATTTTCACTTTTAGTACAGAGTATGCCTTTTCCTCATTGCTACCACTCCCAAGATGTTCTCTGTCATAGAAGCCTATATTAGATATCATAGTTTCTTTCCTTACCTCAACAATTAGCTCCTTGTTGCCAGGTCATGCCAAGACCCCCAGGCATCTACTTCGACAATGCTACAACTCCTGTCCTCTCTGAGTATGAGCATAAACACCAAAAATTCCCTTCTCACCTCTGCATGCACTTTGGACTTGATCGGGATGCCCTTAAATTCCATCACTGCAAGGACTGACTTGCAGAGGACCAGGATTTAGTCTGTGAACATTACCATAGATCAGCTCATAACCAACACCAGAGTGCCTATCAAGACCTCGCTTCTAGGCCATATGGCCTTGTGCACGTGCATCATCTTTTGCAAGACTCTGTCTTTGTTGCCCACAAGTGTGGCTTGAAATTGTGTACCTGCCAAACTGAGAGTCCATTAGCACCATAGTGTGCTGTTCCTATCAAAGGGGTATAGTCCCTGTCATGCTGGAAGAATCCCCATCAGGTTTGCATCTGCGTTTCCTTCCTCACCTCTGCACGAGACAGGATGATCATTACAGGTCCATCCCTATTGGGTTGGGAAGCTCACATGGGCAACAGTACAGCGCAAGGTATCTGGACATCTTGAGAATTCAGGATGCATATCAATGTTCTACAGCTACAAGCAGTTTGAAGGGCTTGCAAATCTTTCTTCTGTTTAAGAACCCCATGCCCTCAGAATGTCAGATAACTTCACAAGTCTCTTACATTAACAAAAATGGAGGCGTGAGCTCTGCACCCCTATACACAGAAGCAATCAGTCTGTGGAACTGGTATATTGTCAGTTGGATTGCCCTGTCAACAGTCTACCACCCAGGAAACCAGAATACGTGCGGTCAATCACGAGTGGGAGCTTCACGACTCTGGGGTAAACAATATCCCTGGGGAGCCCCCACCACGGACCTGTTTATCTCCCTGACATATACTGTTCCACAAGAGTCCTAGGTCGACGTTCAGAGGGTGACAATCTTACTCCTTCCATCTGATCAGATCATCTGAACTTTGCCTTGCCTCCACTACAACACCTGCTTTGAGTTTTGCACAAGATTTGGCAGGACAGGTCATGAGTTATTCTCATTGCCCCCAAACTGGCCCACACAGTTTTGGTTCCCTAATATCTTATGCATGTCGGCTTAGGCACCAATCATAATTTCTGCATTTCCTGGTCTCCTGACTTGGGAACAGCAACATCAGGCACCCTAACCCTCTATCTAGCAGGTTCTAGAAAGGCTTAATCAGTACTTTTTCTGCCTATAAAGAGAGACTCCTCAATGGGACTTGAACCTTGTTCTCTAAGTACTTACCAAACCTCCTTTTCAATCATTAAAAAAAAAAAAAAAAGGTAATAATTGGAGATATACCAATCTCCTAGAACTGGAAGGGACCTTGAAAGGTCATTGAGTCCAGCCCCCTGCCTTCACTAGCAGGACCAATTTTTGCCCCAGATCCCTAAGTGGCCCCCTCAAGGATTGAACTCACAACCCTGGGTTTAGCAGACCAATGCTCAAACCACTGAGCTATCCCTCTCCCCCTTCTTGCTCCATGTCTGTCTTCTCCGCCATAAAGGTTGCATTCCTGGTAGATATCAGCTCAGCCAGGAGGACTGGGGAATTTGGGGCATTGATCATGGATTGTCCTTATGCATTGTTGCACTACATTCATACCCTAAATTCACCCCCAGAGTAGTCTTTCACCTTACTCAGTCTATCCACTTACCTGTGTTCTTTCCAAACCTCACGAACCCTCCGAAGAAAGGAGGCTCCATTTCCTCGATGTTAGACCAGCCTTAACCTTTACCTGCAGAAAATAAAAACAATCAGGAAATACCCTAAGCTAATTGCTGCCTCAGCAGAAAGGGTCTGGGGTCATGTTATAGTCTTGAAGTGAATCTCAAGCTATATTTTGCTCTATCAGCTGTCTAATCATCCCCTTCCTTATGGGGTAAGAGTTTTCCAGAAGGGCGCAAGCAACATCTATGGCATTGCTTCAAGAGGTGCCTCTATTTGATCTTTGAGACAGCTACATTTGCTAGATGGGCACAGGATTCCTCTGCCGATACATCTTTTGGAACAGCAGTCCTTTGTTTGGCTCTGCCACCTAAGACCTCAGACCCGTCTCCTTGTTTGAGTACTGCTTGTCAGTCACCCACAGTGAAATACACATGGGAGCCAGCACTTGAAGAGAAAGTTAGTTACCTTATAGTAACTGGACATTCTCTCAGACGTGCTCCCTATCTGTAATCTACTACCAGCCATCCTTTCCCCTGTGCTTTGGATCGCCTCTGATTCTCGACAGAGAAGGAACTGGTGAGGCGGTTGGTCCACCTCTCCCTTTTTCTCCTCAGTCAAAAGCATGAGGTGAGCCAGGGCGCAAGTGTGGACCAATAGACATTGCTTTCAGAATTCTCCAGTTCAGGGCACATGGAGCACATGTATACCCACATTGCAGGTTCATTGAGATGTGTGATCCCTGTTACTATAAGTTAAGTAACTTTCTCATTTCACTTTGGAAGAGTTAATTTTGTGATGTTTGTATTACAATGCTAATGTTTGTATTGCATAATCTAAAAGAAGATTTAATAGTCTTGGGTAATTATGCAGTTGAGTGACAGTTGCTCCCAATAAAACTATTTTAAAAACACATGTATGGAGAAGTTGGTATTGTATGTACCAGATCTGTCTTCTAAACTTAGTTTGAGGCAGATTATTAATGTACTGTAAACTTTAAAATTTATGTACGAGTCAGTCTAAGCCTTAAGGTTTTTGACTATATTCAATTCAGTTCTGTACTTGAATATAGCTACTAATGCAAGATCATCAAGCATTCATTGGCTGTCATAGATCTAATTTGCCATAATCTATCATAAAAACCTTAAAGGTAATTTGGTGGGAGTAATTACTAAATCTGGCAAGTTTAGTATCTTAGAAAATAAGAATTACACATCTTTTATTAATTACATCCTAATCAGTGCCTTTTATTATTCTCTTTTTGGAAACTACTTTACCATTAATGACTTCGCTTCCTATTGTCATACAGCATGTGTTAAACCTGTCAGTGATACGGTTTATGCTGTTAAAGACTGTGGCATAGGTGTCCAGAGATGGAAAGATTTTTGGGGAGACTTTTTACTGGGATGGGTGTGGAACTCTTTTTGAAAGTATCTCAGCTGTTTTTGGTCCAGGCTTAAGTGTTAGGAACTCCTTAGATTGTTGTCATTAGCAAAAACAGCATATTACAAGATTAACTGCTGATGGGAATTACACTTTTCAAGTGGATGATTTCTTCTTTTCTTTGGACATCTTTCTTGAGAGTAGGAGGAAATATGTGGAGTTTAATTAAATTTTAAAGCAAAATCTGAGATCCCAAGTTACTTTCTCTTTGGGGCAGGGACCATCTTCTTTTGTTCTGTTCATACAGTGCCTAGCAATTTCCTATGAATTGTGGAGTAAATTTTGCATTGTAAATGATGCATGTTTAATTTTCCTATTAAATTGCTCAGTTAATGCAATTTGACTAATCAATGGAGCAAATACAAATTTTATCAATTTCTGATTACAATAGTTGTAGGATCTTCTTAGAAAGGTAAGTCTAGCAGAGAATTGTCATTGCTAGATTACTAAGTACCTGGTAGACCAGACCTGCACCAAAAGGTTTGAAACTTCTGGTAGCTTCCGTTCCTCCACTATTACTTGGAGGTCAGGAACAGCACTAGAAGGCTTAGTGTTTCAAACTGCATGATCTGGAAGAGTGAACTGCAAATTAAATAAATGGAGAGTATATGGTATGGCAATGAGTAGAAAAACAGAAGATGGAGCATGTATCAAAACTAAATAAAGCAGATACTGGGGGGGGGAAACAGATGCAAACCAGTGGTGTGGGGTTGTTTTTGTTGTGTTTTTTTTTAAGTCAAGTTAAAGGCAAAACTGATTAAGGATAAAGTGAATTGATAAGAGAAATGTGCAGTACAAAACAAGAAAAACAGCAAAAAGTGTGAAAAATACTTCCATTTTTAAATGAGACTCAAAATTGAATATGGTGAAACCATGTCTGACTAAATCTTCAAATGTAAATGCTGAATGTTATGTGCCAAAAGCCGCATGTGATTCAGGCATCTGAATGGCCTTATCCTCTCCTTTTAGCATATGCAGCCACCACTGAAAATCAGATAATTTTATTTGGGTTTCTAATTTGACTTCTGGTGCTTGACTTTAAGCATCAGTTTTAAAATATTAGCCTCAGCCTTGATAGCTTACAATTTCTTAGTCTGTTTTCTAGAATGAATCAATTTTGAGCATGAACATTTGAAAGTTTCTATTATTTGTAACTGAACCTTGTGTGTATGTAATGATTATACAAATGAACAAAGAAAATAGAATAATTGTAGCAACTTTTTTCACAAATTATCTTGAGTTTTTCTCTCAACAGAGGATCCCAAGCTTTAAAATTTTTCAACACACATCAGTTAAAATGCCAGCTGCAAAGACATCCAGATTGTGCTAATGTGAAACAGTGGAAAGGTGGACCTGTGAAGATAGATCCCCTGGCTTTGGTGCAAGCCATTGAAAGATACCTTGTAGTTAGAGGTATTTATATCTTGATATCTTGTACAGTGCTGAGCAACCTGTTGGTGCTTAATAGATTTAGGAATAACCAAAACAGATAAGTCTGCATAAATCTCTTATCTGAGCATTATAAAAGTAAATGTCGGGGTAGTATTAAAGATAGAAGACAAATGTGTTCAGCTGTCTGGGTAGGTTTACTCACTTTGTAGCTGTCTAGGTTTTCTCTCCTAGAAGCAAGATTTTGTTTTATCAGTACCAAATCTTGCATTGCATGTAGTGTATGGTGCTACAGCTTCTCAATCATCCTACAGGCTGATGCTGTCCTCCTATATCTATCTGGCTAATCTATCTGTGGTGTATTCCTTCTAGTGTTGGTGCTAAGACCGAACATAAGACTTGCATCTCCTAAATGTTAATTCTATTTTAATGTGTAGCTGATATTTTAGAATTGATGAAGCAAAATGATATGGGATTAATACTTACATGTGTTATGAATAATCACTTATTTGCACTTCAGAATAAAGTAATTTAAGGACATGCAATTTGTCTTGGTAGGATATGGAAGAGTCAGAGAAGATGATGAAGACAGTGATGATGATGGATCGGATGAAGAAATAGATGAATCTTTGGTAAGTTGCTATTCTCTGTATAGAGTTGTATGGGGAGACTAATGAACCTGCTTCTTAACCTGTATTTACTTTGCTTTTATTGAGGCTGCTCAGTTCTTAAATTCAGGGAATGTGAGGCACAGACTGCAGTTTTACATTGGAGATCACTTGCTGCCATATAATATGACTGTGTATCAAGCAGTTAGACAGTTCAGTTTACAAGCTGAAGAGGAGAGGGAATCCACAGATGATGAAAGCAACCCTTTGGGAAGAGCTGGAATTTGGACTAAGACACACACCATCTGGTAAGCTGGGCAGAGGGAGCAGGAAGAATCTCTCTCCAAATTTTTGTCTACACTTTTTAAAAGGACTTGTATATATTAGGCCTCAAGACTGTTAAAGCATCTCTGTTGTAGGTAGCCTATAAGTCTGCTTTTTGATCACTGAGCAACTTACTTTGATGGAAAAATACTTACTTTGTAGAATACCAAATGCTGATTAGCACCCGTTAACATTCTTGGATATCAATCAATATCAATCCCAGCTGATGGAGTGGAAGTTGATTAATTGTTTGGAAATAGAAAAATAAAAGAGGGCTTCTCAAATGAAAGAAGCTAAATTAAGGGAAATACTCTTTTATCAACCTTGAGCAATTACAAACAATAGAGGAAAAATAGCCTGCTGCTCGAGGAACATTTTTGTGAGGCTTACAAGTATTAATCGCTTTGGTAAAGCTTAACAAAAAATGCCACACGTTTGTTTTCTTTCAATTTTTGTTTTGATTAAGGAATCTTCTGGTTATCCAGCCACATTGGGTATCAGTTGTATTGTCTCAGTTAAGGCTGTAAATTCCTTGAGGCAAGGGGCAGTCTTCTCTGTATGGCTGGTACTGCATGTAGCACACTGATGTTCAACAGTGTCTTTATAACTGTTTGCACCTACAGTGCATTGCAAAGTATTAAACTCATCAAGAACAAAGAACATGTTTTTGACTGATTGCACTTCCTCACTTTGCCTCTCTCATACAATACATGAAGTTGACCATTTGTTTACTACTTCCTTTCCCTTCCACCCCCCACCCCAATATGTTCTATTTTCCCTTATGTTCCAAAATTTGCATTTGGTGGCTCCGCCAGATGTCTTGTTTGTTACTGCTTAAACTTTGCCATTGAAATGAAATTCTGGTAACCTGAGTGAATCTACTGTTAAACTGTTTTTATTTTCAGGTCTGTTGTATTCCAGAACCATATTAATAAATGCTTTACAATTTTTAGGTACAAACCAGTGCGAGAGGATGAAGATGGTAATAAGGACTGTGTTGGTGGTAAAAGAGGAAGGGCACAAACTGCTCCCACAAAAACTTCCCCTAGAAATTCAAAAAAGCATGATGAGTTGTGGCATGGTAAGTGCTTGTCACATGGGGATATGTAGGATGATTTGTGACAAATAAAACATATTTTCTGTTTTGTATACCTTTTAATAAAAATTCTATATCTGTATATCTATATCTGTATATACACACACTTCCTGAATTACAATTTAGTTTATAGTCAGGTTTTGTTGTGAGTAACTGATGATAAAAAAAAAAGAATAGAAGCTAAAATTCAAACTGATAGAAGTGTAACTCATTAATCAACTACTTTGTTTAACAATAGAAATTATCTAGTTTTTTCTCTCCCTAGATGGTGTGTGCCCTTCAGTGTCAAATCCTTTAGAAGTTTACCTTGTATTTACACCGCCTGAAAATATAACCTTTGAAGACCCCTCATTAGATGTTATCCTCCTTTTGAGAGTTTTACATGCTATCAGTCGATATTGGTATTACCTGTATGAAGTGAGTAATACATTTAATCACTTGGAAGGCTTTCTGTAAATCAGTAGAGAACTGTCATTGCTAAAGGTATTGAGACAATATCATTTTGAAAAGTTCACTTGTGTAAAAACATTACTCTGCCATAACTAGATAAAAATCAACAGAGTTGAATGTTAGAGAATCATTTTTGTGTAAGATGTGGAGTACAAAAACTTTTGCAAGACTACAAAAATACAGCTACAAATGTAGGATAATAGAACTAAATATATTGCTATATTCTTAATTAAGGAACACGTCTAAAATTTTTAATGGCCATCTCTAATTTAAATAGAATTTGAACACTTACTTGCTATCCATACATCAGATAAGTGCTAATTACTGGGTGCTGAAACAAAAAGTGTTTGAGAACATCCTTGATGATCCCTCTATCTGTGAAATGATGGAATATCATGAGTGTGATGCCCTCCACCCCCTGAATTTACCCTCTGTTGGTAAGGTGATGGCTTTACTACTAGAGGGTTTTGTGATGTGCAGTCAAACTCCTTGATGTTCTCTTCTAAAAAGTCTTCAAATCTCCTCCTTTTTCCTCCAAACCAAAAGAGCAATACTTCTGAAGAGGGATGAAGGGAGTGAACAGTGGAGTTCCTTTGGACCTCAGGTTGATCAATCTTGGAAAGAACAGACACAGTAAAAGATCTCAAAGCATTCTCACCCAGCCTCACCAAAAAAAGCAACAAGTCCATTAAAAAGAAATTGTGTTTAAAAAAAAAAAAAAAAAAAAAAATTGGTATTTTCTGAATTCCAGTGCTTTTCTAAATAGAAGCACACTGTCTCTTGATCTCACAGAATGCAGTTTGCAAGGAGATTATTTCAACCACGGAATTTATCAACAGTAAATTGACAGCAAAAGCTAACAGGCAGCTTCAGGATCCTTTGGTAATCATGACAGGAAACATACCAACTTGGCTGACAGAGCTTGGAAAAACATGGTATGAAATGTCTGGCTTTCTACAACCCTTAACTTGACTGGTTTAATAAATCACTTTGCACTTTTACAGCTCAGTTATTTCCTCTTGCACAGCATACATTGCTGTGCATATCTAAAGAGTGAGAATGGTATTTGTAGAGGTACAGGAGACTTCTTGGGTAACATGGTGAGATATGGTTGGTTCTCAGCATGTAGTATTGCATGACTTAAATCATATTATTGTATTTAAGCAAACTTGGATTGATTCCAATTGTCAATGATAGTTGTGTGCAAATTTTTAGGTTAGTGTTCTTGAAAGCTTCAGCACTGTGATGACAAATGTAAGGCAAAAGAACCCATATTTGGCTCCTATTTGATATTTAATGCATTGTTTGGGACATATTTCTGTATTCTTTTCCTGCTCTAGGCTTAGTCAAACCATTAGGATAGATACTTTTATTTTCATGGCATTTTCACTTTTATTCCACAGTATCTTTATCTTTAAGCTCTGAGGAGCACCAGGAAGTTAAACCCCGCATGTCACTCGAATGTCCTAAACTGATTTTAAGATATTTTGAGATAAGGAAATAACTAGACAAAAATCCATGAAGTTGCAGTTTATAGGGGAATGTGTAATTTTATGGTAAAAAGAAAATACTATTTGAAAACCAGTCTGTTCAGAACTAGGGTTAAGTTTAAGAAATCCAAACAGTTGAAAGTATATGGTTAGCTAAATACCTTTTTAACTCTGTCCCTGTAATAACATGAGAAATGGGAACTGAAGCAACCATCTCTGGTCATAACAGGTGACAAAAAAAACTGGAATCTGAATCATACAATAGTCTTATTTAGCTTAAAAAAATACAGTCCTCAAAGTAGTTTTGAAATTTGACTGACATAACCCAAAATAATCTTTCCCCATTGCGGAACATAAGGAGACGTGAATTATTGAAGTAAATCAAACTGTGTGTGTGTGTGAGAGAGAAAAAACAAAAACCAAACCTAGTTCTAGATTATAAAATGGAAAGTAAATCAGAAAGGTAGTGGAAGACTAAGCCTACTCTTACAAATAATTTAATATATACATCTTAATACTACTCACCTTGCCGGTTCTGAAAGATGAATTGTAATGTCTTTTGCATATTTGTCTTCCGCAAACTGCAGATTTCTTAAAACCCCTCTGAAAAATGAGGTAGTAGTAGTTGATAATGATATAATTGGTGCACCAATAAAGTGACTTTCCAAATTAAGACATCCAGAACCTTGGGCTGTGGGCTTTTAAAGTCCTTGACTTGAAAATATTACTTGTAAAATAGGTATTAAGGAAGTAATAAGAGGGATTGGTAACATTAAATGTACATCTCTGTACTTTGAAATATTTGGGTTTAACCCTCACTCTGAATTTTCTAAATTTCTAATGGTTGCTTTTTAAAATCTTTGCAAAGTTTTTTTAATCTTAAATACCTGATCTCAAGCTTAGTCTCTTCTGTTCTCAGAAGTACTTTTACACTAGGAAAAGTGTCCCCTAAGGGGTGATACAACTGGCCTAACTCTCTAGTTTCAAGTATTGTGAAACCTCTGTTTAGTCTGCTTAAATTCTCAAGACTACAGATTTCCAGTATAAACTAACTAATTCCAACTCTTCACAGCCCATTTTTCTTTCCATTTGACACCCGGCAAATGCTATTTTATGTAACTGCTTTTGATCGAGATCGAGCAATGCAGAGATTATTAGATACCAATCCAGAAATCAATCAGTCGGATTCTCAGGACAGTAGAGTGGCACCGCGACTGGACAGGAAAAAAGTAAGTGTTATGCCAAAATCCATTTCACAAGGGAGTGAGTAGTAGTTTTCCATGTGGATCAGTCTTCCACAACTTCCAGTGAAGGGAGATCTTAGTGTTTGCTCAAAATGACACAATCTCAGTTGTACTAGTACATATCTCAAGTGGATTTTTGAGAAACGGGCCCATTGTAGGGGTGGTAAACTCCCAAAAGAATGAAGTGTATCCCCACTGAATATCTGCTATTGGGAAGCAGGGGTAGCTGGCACATATTATGTAACTCCTCCCCAACACATTTTGGATGTTTAAGATTTGGAGACATTGCCTGCTTGTGAAATGTAAACTGTGTTGTATAGCAAACATTTTCAACATGTAGATGCCTTGTATAAATGTAAGTAGTTAAGGGTTCTTTATTAGGCTTATTCTTGTTATATTCACCTGATTCAATGTTTTCTATTGATTCTGGAAAAGGCATATAAATAGTACACACCAGAAAAGTATCCAGTGTAATGCATTCTTGTAGAGAGATAACTATGACTCTGACACAGGATATGAGAACTTGATAGCCTTGGATATTTAACTCCCTCCTGAACAGCCACCAGACCCTAGTAGCTTATTGCCTGGACAACAGAGGAAGGAGACAAGATATCAGGAATGTGGCTTACCTGGGTCACACCTTCTTAAATAACATATCTGGGAACTGTCGGCACTAGCTTGTCCTATTAAGGTCGTCCTTCCTTTGTAATCCATTCCACATGGTGGAGGGCTTCTGTCAGCCTCTCAAACCACTAACAGAATCCTAGCCCACTGGTGGGACCCCCACTACCCTTTCCTTGTTCAAGGGTGAAGAGGGTGCTGAGTGGGCAACATGTCACCTGATAATTTCTACTATGATGTCCCAGTCCTAGGGCTGAGACATAAAGTTTTTTTTCTGGTCCAGAGCAAGAATGCTCCCTACTAGTACAATTTCCTACAATTTCAGGACTACCAGTTTGCATTTGACATGAAACAACTTTTAATAATTTTATATAAATAGTTCACCACTGAATACAACTTCTTGCTTTATATAAAATTAATACATGTTTAAAAGCAAATTATTTTATTTAGAATCATAGAACTATAGAGGTGAAAGGGACTTTCAGAGGTCATCTGGTCCAGCCCTGTGTTGTGCTTAAGCAGGAGCAAGTAAACCTAGATCATCCCTGACAGGTGCTTGTCCAACCTGTTTTTTTAAACCTCCTGTGACAGAATCCACAACCTCCCTTGGAACCTTCCTATTCTAGGGCTTAACTACCCTTTATAGTAGGAAATTTTTTTCCGACTCTCTAACCTAAATTTCCCTGGCTGCAGATTAAGCCCATTACTACTTGTCCTATCTTTAGTAGGTGTGGAGAACAATTGATCACTTTTCTCTCTTTTTTTTTTTTTTTTTTTTTTTTTTTAAGAAGAGCCCTGAACAAATTTGAAGACGGTTATCAGGTCTTCTCTTCTTAAGATTAAACATACCCAGTTTTTAATCCTTTGCTCAAATGTCACATTTCCTGAACTTTTCATCATTTTTGTTGCTCTTCTCTGGACTCTCTCATTTTGTCCATCTTTCTTGACATGTGGCTCCCAAAACTGGACACAGGACTCCAGCTGGAGTCCCACCAGTGCTAAGTAGAGTGGGACAGTTACAGCCCATGTCTCACACGTGACAATTTTGTTAATTCACCTCAGAATTGTTTGCCTTTTTTTGCAACTGCATCACATGGACTCTCTCATTTAGTTTGTGATCCCCAGAGCCTTTTCAGCAGTACTACTCCATAGCCAGTTATGCCCCATTTTTGTATTTGTGAATTTGATTTTTATCTTCCTACATGTAGTATCTTTCCAGTGCTGCCAGACTTGTTCTTCAATCTGTCAAGGCCATTTTGAATTCTGTCCATGTTCTCCACAGTTCTAGCAACCCTGCCCACCTTGATGTCATTCTCAGATTTTATAAGCATACTGTACTCCATTATGCAAGTCATCAGTGAAAGTATTAAATAGTGACAGACTCCTGTGGGAATCCACTAGATAAGTCTTCAGTCTGACAGCAAACTACTGATACCTACTTTTTGAATGTTTTTTTTCCCCAGTTTTATACTGGCCTTATCATAATGTAATCTGGACCATATTTCTCTGGTTTCATTATGAAACTATCACATAGGACTGTGCCAAAAGCTTTACTACAATCAAGATACTATGCAAACTTACTCATTCCAAAATTTTGTTTCCTTATTGTTAAACTCCCTTGCTTACTAAGGAATTGAGATTTGCAAAAATTAATTCGATTGCCTAAATGTCTTTAATGTATAGCGCACTGTGAACAGAGAAGAGCTGTTGAAACAGGCAGAATCTGTGATGCAAGATCTAGGCAGTTCGAGAGCTATGTTGGAAATCCAGTATGAGAATGAAGTAAGTAATGGCTATGTGACTACATTAACCCTTTTTAATGAATGTTCATACAAAAGCTGTAATTGCATTAGAATAACTTGGTCAGACTGTCTGTCTTCCATCCTACTACTGGCAGCTAAAAATTCCATCCACTAATGCATAACTACTTCTTCCAAATATGACTGGTTTCTGACTGTCCAAATAGCTAGACGAAACATACTTTTCAACTGCAAATGCACATTAAGGTCAGCAGTTAGAAATGTGTTCACTTTAAAGTTAGAAAAACTTTTACTCTAGCAAACACACGTGCATGTCTCTAGCTTGATCGCTAGGTGACTTAATAAATATTCTGTTTGGTCAGTATCCCTTTTCTATGTATGAATTTTTGCTAGCTCTGCAGGTTTAATAATAGTTTTTGGTTATAGAAAGGCCTTTTCCTGGAAGAAGAAATTGTAATGAATATAACTGTTCTATATTATTGCACAGCTCACACTTAAATTAAAAATGTTCTGAACATTAAAATATTAAAGGAAAAATTACCTTTTCTCTCTGAAGGTTGGCACAGGTTTAGGACCTACACTGGAATTTTATGCACTTGTATCTCAGGAACTACAGAGGGCAGACTTAGGCCTCTGGAGAGGAGAAGAAGTAACTCTATCCAATCCAAAAGGTGATTGTTTTTCTGATTATCAATGTACTTTCAGCTGCTTCAGAAATTGTCTTTTGAGACTTCCAGGTTCTAATGCCTTAAAGTGTAATTCTACCCAAAAAAGTGGTTATCGAAGGTCACTTGTCATGGTTATTGGGCTAGTTAAACTGCTGCCCCTTCTCTGTGATCTGAGTGACCCCCCCCTACTGATATCAGGACTTAGGCCTTTACCTCTCCTAAGGTGGAGCTCTGCAATTTGCGCACTCTGACCAGGACCTTGGTTGCAGCCACCTGGGTCTCAACCGTACCTAAACCAGCAGGCAGAACTGGAGTTGGCACTTGCAAGAAGTGATTTTCTCCCAAAGCCTGTGATAGCATGTATTTGAAGTGAGAAAGAAACAACTTCTAAACAAAGCATGATTTGTTTTGCCCAAAAGGTACACAGCACTTAGAAGTGGATTCAAAATAAGAGACCTGAACATACATTCTGTTACCTAAGATTAATCTCTCTATCCAGAGCTCAAGTGGGTCTTGCGTCTTCCCCATCTGAGTTGAGAGAACCAGCCTACACTCCTTCTAGCCTTCTTTCCTGAGTGTTTGAATCAGACTGCCAGCCTTTTCAACTGACCCATACTGAGGCCTCTCTACCCTCTTCTCCTCCCCCCACTCCTTCTGCCTTGGGCAGCTTTTTAATTGCTAAGGTCTTTTGATCTTTTAGGGTCTCCTTTGATCCCAGGCTTAGCCTTGGGAAGAGTAAAATGTCCTTTCCTGGATGGAGCCAGCTGTGTAACTTCTTCTCCCAGTTGAATGGCCAGCCATAGTTATCTTAACTCCCTTGAATCTGGGTACCTAAGACTATACTTGGCACCTCAGCCCTTTTACACCCTTGTTTGGTAAAGTCTATGCATTCAGGCAGGCAGCAATACACACTTGAACAGGCAAACGGTCTCACATAATATTCATAAGAAATAATAGACATTTTCCCAGTTTGTCTCAGGACCTTCATACTCAAGAGTGGTCATTATCTTAAGACTTTTTGTAAAGTAAATACATTCATGTGTTTAGAAATCTGGATGGAGTGTTTAAACTTTGAGAAAATGAAAAAATAAAAATCTTAGAGATGCTGTCAGGATAATCACTTATTAAAATTTCCTTGTTGTGACTATGAACAGTGAAAATATTAATTCTAAACTTTTGTTCAGCTTTGGCAAATAAAAACAAGTCAATTTCTATTTCAGTATTACAGTATTATTCTGCAGTATTACAAGATTGTTTGATTTGCTAATGCTGCAAGGAATGGTTAAATTTGTAACTGATGGGATGAAATAGAAATATCATGACTTAAATTTTTTAAAACTGACATTTTTAACAACCTAAATTATAGGCCAGAATGACTAGACTCATTGCCTTTAACTCGTATTTAAATGAAAAAGCATTATGTAAGTACTGAACTCGCCCCCCCCCTCCTTTTCTCCCCCCCCCAACAGGAAGCCAAGAAGGCACAAAATATATTCATAATCTCCAAGGCCTGTTTGCACTTCCTTTTGGTAGAACAGCTAAACCAGCTCACATTGCAAAGGTTAAAATGAAGTTCCGTTTTCTGGGAAAACTAATGGCTAAGGCTATCATGGATTTCAGATTGGTAAGAATGAAATTTGATTTTTATCTGAAGTAATATATAACACTAAGTTCTGGTGGTACTGCTCAGAATGAAACATCAAAAGTTAAAGCAATTGAAACCTGATTTTTTTATTTATGTATTTAATTTTTTTTTGCATTAACTATTAATTTTAAAACAATGCTACTTTGGCTTCCAGGTGGACCTTCCCCTTGGCCTTCCTTTTTACAAATGGATGTTACGACAGGAAACTTCCCTCACTTCACACGACTTGTTTAATATCGATCCAGTGGTAGCTAGATCAGTATATCATCTTGAAGATATAGTGAGACAGAAGAAAAGACTTGAACAGGACAAATCACAGGTAGGAAGGGAGGGTAATTTATATGAAGGGGAAAGGCCAACCTTGATTTTTACATATTTCTGGATTTTTGCAAGCCATAGTTGAAATAGAGTGAACATATTTATCTTCTTATAAATACTTAATTGATATATTCTTAATATGCTAATAAAAATCACTACTTTTCTCCGTATTAGTATTCCTCTTAAATCAATTTTGAAGTCAAAGTTGTAAATTTGCTAGCAATGGACAACCAGGTGACCTTTTTGTAAAGGTACCAACAAATCTACATTGGATGATGTAGCATATAGTATGAATTCCTAGTCCTTTATTAGCAAAGAGTGTTTTCACTCAATTGCATATAAGCACAATTATTAACACTGCATCACACTTCTGGTATTTTTAACACTAGTAACAAATCTGGTATTATAGAGAAGGGTTTATTTGGGTAACCGTTGTATGTTGGGCACTGCTCAGCAGCACTATAGACACATCAGGAAGTTTACCTCTCCCCCAGTACAATAAAGACTTCTCACACATGTTGGAGAAAAATTTAATAAATTGAGACAAATATCACATTATGTATTTTGAAGTTAGACTGAGTTTTCTGATTTAGCAGAGTCAGATACATGCACAAATTAAAATACCTGTCCAATACAAGGTCAGAAGTCAGGACTGTATTGAATTCCTTAGTTTTAAAGCAGCCTTGATATTTGAGGCATAACATGATGAGAATTTCTTCACTTTGTTCAAAAAAATTAGATGTGGACAATTTTCTTGAAGCAAAGTGTAAGAAGCTACTTGTACTCAAGAAGAGCTTTGATACCTCACTTCAGTTCCTAAAAGATAGCATACACAGAGTTAGCCAGGCTGTTTTTCAAAATTTTGCCAACTTTACCAGCTCTGCTCAGATGAGGTTTAGAAAACGTAGGGCTAATCTACACTAGAAGCACTATATCGGCGCAGCTGCATCTGGCGACTCCTATTGGCACAATAAATCCTCCTCTGCAAGAGGCAGTAGCTGTGTTGGGGGGAGAAGCTCTCCCACTGACATAGCACTGTCCAAACTGGCACTTAAGTGAGTGTAATTTACAACGCTTGTTGGGATAGCTTATTCTCACCCCTGAGTGACGGAAGTTATACTTAAGTAAATGGTAGTATAGATCTGGCCTTAGTTAAAATGCCTATGCTAGCACTCCATTGGAACTGAGCTAGTGAAGTATTTGTGGGAAATATTTGGCAGAAGAGCCAAGCATAGACCGGTCTTGTCTATGTCTGAAGTTGAAGACTTGCCTCAGTTCTAGCTTTAATGCCATGAAGTGTCTTTCAGTGTTCCCTTTAGTATTTGTTCTGAGCATCTGAGTTTTGGTGCTGTGTATTTTGATAAGTGATAAAGGTTTAGTATTTGCCCTAAACTTCCCATCAAGACTTCAGTCCTACAACTTGAGTCGGTAATTTAATGAGTTATTTTATTTATTTTAACGAAAACCTTCACCAGAAGAATGTGGCTTTACTATGGATTTTTGGGTCTTTCCTCTCACCTTCCTTGTATCCAAAAGATTTGGGACTTTGAAGCCACCCTAAACCCAAATATAAGCAAATACTTGATTTGCTAAACTGCAAGATGTTTCTGGGAGCATGTATTTCAGTGGGACACCAACTTTGTATATTGTCTATGCTAGGGAAACTTTCCAAAACTTTCCCAGTTACTAATAGCAGTTCAGCTCGACTAGTGGCAACAATGTAATATAGATTGGTCGCTGGCTTGTTAAGCATCATATTATCTAGCTCAGCTCAGATTCAGAGGCCAGTGTTCGCTAGGGCTCCCAGTATTAGTATTGGTGCAACTAAGTTTTTGTTAGCAATAGTGTGAAAAATGTTTAAAACTTGACTGTCTTGTATACATTGAAGAGACCTATTCAGTCAAAGGCAGTCTGCATCTCACTTGCAAAAGGGGAGCAATCATCTGAAAAAGCCCAATACCAACCTCCTTGGGGGGGGGGGGGAGATAGAGCCAAAAGGGATAAGTGAGGATAATTAAGGGATGATGGCTGCAGTTGTCATCTTAGTACCTTCAATTTATGAAAATACTAGACTGTTCAAAACAATTTGGGTAGCACTTAGAAGAGTCCTCTTTTAAACAGAAGGCTGGTTATAATCTTAACTATGGGAGGGCTCTACACATCTATCAACAGCAGCATAACAAACTCATAGATGTGCAAAGTGACCTGTTCATCTCAGTGAGAGACTTATCAGATGAAAGAACATCCTGTGGAGATGACTGTAGCCTGAAATAATAGCTCTGAGGTAGGTCTACACAGCAAACAGAAACTGTTGGCTGGCTGTACCAACTGACTCCCGCCAGAGCCCAGCAAGCTGTGGTGCCGTTTCATTGCAATGTAGACTTCCAGGTTCTGGCAGGAGCGGGGCTGTAGGAGACTCACTCTGCAGGTCAGAACCTCATAGATGTGCAGGGCCCCCCAGAGCTTGGTGCACACACAAGGGCAGGAAGCAGCGCTCGGATCCACAGATCCCAGCTCAGATGTGGGGGAAGTAGGGAAGGAGGCTCAGACCTCTCCAGAGCTTGGCTTATCTAAAGGAGGCAGGGAAAGGTTAGAGGGAGGTCAAGAAAGATGTTGATGAGTTAGAAAGGGTTCAGAGAAGAGCCATGTGAATGATGAAAGGATTAGAAAATGTCTTAGTGTTCTGCAGAAGATGATGCTAGATCAGTGGTATCCAACCTTTTTATGCCCAAGATCACTTTTTGAATGTAAGGGTAACCCAGGATCTGTCCTGCCCCAGTCACTCCATCCCTGTTGCTCTCCCTCACCCGGGGTTCACAGTGTGGGAGGAGGCTCTGGGCTGATCCTGGTGCAGAGGGTTGGGGTGCAAGAGGGAGTGAAGGGGGAGGTCAGGGCTCAGGCTTGGGCTACAGGAGAGGCTATGGGGTGCTGGCTCTGGGAGGGGGTTCAGGGCTGGGGGTTGGGGTGCAGCCTCCCGCCAGGCAGCATTTACCTCAAGCAGCTCCCCCCGGTCGGCGGCACAGCATGACTGCCATTACGGCAGGCTCCCTGCCTACCTCAGCCCCACGCCACTCCTGGAAAGGGCCAATGCACCCCTGGGGGGGAGGGGGAGGGTGGTACGTAGCTCTGAACGCTGCCCCTCTCTGCAAGCACCGGCCCCACAGCTCCCATTCTGGGCCAATTGGAGCTGCAGGGGCGGTGGTTAGCAGCAGAAGCAATGTGTGGAGGGAGATCCCGGTCCCTCTCAACCACTGGCCACTTCCAGGAGTGGCATGGGGCTGGGACAGGCAGGTAGCCTATCTAGCAGCAGCCCTGCTGCACAGCCGGAGATCCTCCAGGATCAACCAGTTGATCGCGATCAACCTGTTGGTGACCACTGTGCTAAATGATCATAATGATCCCTTCTGATCTTAGAATCTATGAACCTCTTTAGATTGTGTTGCAGGCATGGGAGGGGAATGTAGGGCTGGCAGGTGCCCCTCTCATCTCCGTGTCCCTCTTCTCTCTCCATGTCTCCCTTCCCCATCAACTGATCTACCCCAACTCTTTTCCCCCTAATAGCACCTACTCTCCCACCCAATCACCCTCCTCTCCCAGCAAGCATTTGCTTGTAATAGCTTCTCTACTTTAATTAAAAAAAAAAAAAAAAAAAAGAGATGCAGCCATATATTTCATGTGGGTGTGCATGCCATGTGCACTAGAGCCAGAAAACTTTGCCTCGCAGTATCGGTAGGGGAGATGTCTGCGGCCATAGCCCCTCCTGTGGCTGTATAAGGGTGGTGCTGCCCCAATCCCCTCAGTTCCTTCTCACCACCTGTGGCTAGAGTTGAAGGTCTCTGTGGTGTCTTCACCTCACGCTTCCATTCTTTTTTTTTTTTTTTCTGGAAACTTTTCTTGTGTATATAGTAGTAGTACCTTAGATTTTGTTAAGTGTTAGTTTATTGTTAGTAGAGTAGCTGGCTGCCTGTGTGATGCTCTTGCCAGGATTCAAGCATTGTCCATCCTGCATAGGGGCCATGGGAGGTGCTTGTTATGTCTTGGCGAGGGCCACATTGGTGAGGTGCTCCATCTGCAAGTTGTTCACAAAGAGGACTCAGGTGGCTAGAGACTTGCAGTTAAAGCACCACCTTGTGGAGCAGGCCATGAGGCCCACTTCAGCACCAAGGACCTCATCTGACTAGTAGTAGCTTTCAGATCTGTCAAGTGATGCCACCCTACACTCTGGTTCTAGCGTTTTTCCCCCAAGAGGAAATGTGGTCTTTTGCCCTCCTCTGACATAGCAAGGAAGAGGACCCAAAAGATAAGATGGGACAATTCTAGGACTTGTGGAAACTCCTCCTTTACCAGGAGGAGTGCTAACCGGCACTATACTCCCTGCAGCACAAATGATGGAGCATGTTGGTCTAGCCGCTCCTAGATACCACATCAAGAGCCGCAGGGGCCTGTACTGTCAACCCTGGTCCTAGCCCATGGATGTCTGAGTCCAGTACCAAAGATGTCAGTAGCAGCACCGACAGTCTCCATGCCAACTGAATACAAGGCAGCATCAGACCTACTTTGCCTCTCAGTCCAGACTCTCCACTGGCTCAGGAGTTCTCTGGTGCTATGGCTTCTGTCAGTTCATTCTCCATTGTGCCCTTGGTGCCTTCTGGCCATGTGCCACTAGGTCCACTGGCACCACATCCCACACCGCCTGGGCCACAAACTATGGAGCTGAGGCCAGGCTTGGCACTGAAGGCCCCCTAGACACTTGTGTATCTTTTGGCACTGTCGTTTTAGCAGTCAAAAAGATAACAATGTTGAGAATTATTAGAACAGGGATAGATAATAAGACAGAAAATATCATCATATTGCTTCTATATATATCCATGGTATGCCCACATCTTGAAAACTGCATGGAGATCTGGTTGCCCCATCTCAAAGATTTATTGGAATTGGACAGAGATGGGCAACAAAAATGATTAGGGGATATGGAACCGCTTCCATATGAAGAGATTAAAGAGATTGGGACTGGTCAGCTTATAAAAGAGATGACCAAGGGGGGAATATAATAGAGGTTTATAAAATCATGACTGGTGTGGAGAAAGTGAATAAGGAAACGTTGTTTACTCTTTCTCATAACACGAGAACAAGGGGACACCAAATTAAATAGGCAGCAGGTTTAAAACAAACAAAAGGAAGCATTTCTTCACACAACACACAGTCAACCTGTGGAGCTCTTTGCCAGAGAATGTTGTGAAGGCCAAGTCTATAACAGGGTTAAAAAAAAAACTAGATAAATTCATGGAGGATAGGTCCATCAATAGCTATTAGCCAGGATGGTCAGGGATGCAACACCATGCTCTGAGTGTCCCTAGCCTCTGTGTGCCAGAAGCTGGGAATGGGTGATGGGATGGATCACTTGATTACCTGTTCTGTTCATTCCCTCTGAACCACCTGGCATTGGCCTCTGTTGGAAGACAGGATACTGGGCTAGATGAACAATTGGTCTGACCCAGTATGGCCGTTCTTATCTACACCTTGCTGCCTTTCAGCCTGTCTTCTGTTCCCTGGGTTTTTACCAAGTATATGGTTGTGGTAACAGCATGTCTCAGGAAGAAGAGAATTAATATCTTCCCATGTCTGGACAATTAGTTACTGAGGAGCAAGTTCAGAGATGAAATGCGCTCTCATGTCCACTTCACACTATTCCTACATGATTGTCTAGGCCTCATCCTAAACAATGGGAAGTCAGCATTGGTTCCAACTGAAAGAATCAAGTTCATTAAGGCCACAATAGACTGAGTTCAACAGCATTTCTACCGACAGAGTGATTCCACGCAGTCTTCAATCTTTGTCTGGAGCTGCAGTCACAACCACAGCCCAAGTGTGCCTCAGGTTGCTAGGCCATATGTCCGTATGCACACCGGCTAACTCCTGCATCCTCTTCAGATGTGGCTGAAGTTGGTCTGTCATCCAAATAGCTATCCCTTGGACATGCTGGTCTGACTCCCCCACCAGTCCTTATAGTGGTGGATAATTCTGGACAATGTATGTCAGGGCATTCCTTTTGCTCAGCTTCCATAGACCAGGACTGTAGTCATAGATGCCTCCTTAATAGGTTGGGGAGTGGATCTGGACTTGCTGAAAGTTCAAGGTCTGTGGTCAGACCGAGAAGCTTTTCTGTGTATCAACCTGAGGAGGAGGAGGAGGCATGATATTCAAAGGCAGTCTGCTTAACAGTAGGAAGTGCTTCTACGGGGCAGGCTATTAGGCTAAGGGGAAATGGTTCTTGGTATGGTTATTAGCCCCGCAAGTTCAACTGACACTGGCTTGTATTCAGGACATCTTGGAGTACTTGTTACCAATTCAGTCTTCTGGCTTTGCACTGGCATGGAGAGTCCACTTATTGGTGATTTTGGCACTTAATCCATCTGTCCATGGAAGTCAGTGTTTTCAAACTCCATGGCAGTGATGTTCTTAAAGGGAATCATTTGTCTCCACCCACCAGTTAAAGAGCCTGTTCCTTTCTGGAATGTTCATTTGAACCTCTGGCAGCTTTTCTGCCTTTTGTGTCAGAAAACTGCCTTCCTTGTGGTGTTTAAGATGTGCAAGGAGAGCATTTGAGTTGTGGGCTTAGAGGCGGAGCCTCCTTACTTAGTCTTTGGAAAATTGCATGTAACCCTGTAGCCATACCCTATTTTTTTTGGTTTGGTTTGGTTTTTTTAAATCGGAAGTAGTTTCCCAGTTTTACTCATTGAACTCCAGAGGAGCAGTGTCATCACACACTCGATGTCATGTGATTGCCTATCTTTTTATCTGAATAGAACTAAATCTTTGTTCTTCACCTCATCTGTTTCATGTGCAGACTGAATGAAGGGTCAAGCACTTCTTGACAGTCAGTCTGTCTCCAGGCAGAAGAATAAAATCCTTGGAGGGAGACCAAGAGAAAGGGAAGGTCACCCTCTTGAGCAGAGAATGAGGAGACTTTTTACCTCCCGGTAAGCTCACCGCTCAGGTTTCTACTTTCTTAAATACGGAGACTCCAGTACCACATAAAAAGACCTTTGGCAAGCAGCCCTGTGCAGAACTGGCATTGATATTGAAATTGGAGCCGCTTCAACAGAAGGATTTTTTTTGAAGCCCAAGGATTCAGTCATTGTCTTTGGTACAGTTCTCCTCTGGCCTCTGTAAAGAGTGCATGATTGCCCCTTGTTACCTTCATCAGTACCACTTGATATGATGAGTCCCAAGGAGCAGTACTCAGATTCTCCAGCACTGTCCAGGTTCCCTTGCTCATGAGGACCTCCAAATATTGGAAGAGCCAGAAGCCCCCCTGCTGAGGAATATAGAGGACGTTCCTGCCAGTAATGACACATCCTCTGGTTCTGCCACATCCTTCCACAAAGATTCGGCTGCTGGTACTGATGTAATTGCCAGTCCCTCTTTGGCCTATGTGACCCCAGTACCAACACTGCTTCTTCATCCACTGGACTTGGATGAGGAGGCTTTCATTGACTCAGTGTCTGTCCACAATTACACCACCTTCCCCTTCCAACCTTCTCCCTCCACTGAAGTGCATCCTGAGTTGGAGAGTCCTAGCACATTACTGACTTGCCAGCTCTGGCAAGGATACTCTTGGGTCCTGCTCCCTTCCCTTATGGCCCAGCACGGTGGGCTCTTTGGAATCTTTGAACTCTGTCTGACAAACAGTTCTACAAGGTGTCCTCATGTAAGAGATCACGCCACACTAGATATTGAGGAGACACCAGCTTTTCACAAACCCTCCTCCTCACCAGATGAAGCTGTTATTCCAGCCCTGACATCCTACACAGATGACTTCAGGGCCTCATGAAAGGAATTGCGGTGGTCTTACAGATACTGTTGTAGAAAATAAAAAAAAACACTTCAGCATTCCTTGTTGGACATCTTACATGCTTCTCCCCAAGAAAGGTTGCCTTTCCTATCGGTGATGCTTTGTCACCAACCCATTACCATATGGCAAACACCGGTCACCATACCTCCCATTTTTTTGTAGGCTGATTTAAAAAGTGCTGTATTACTGCCAACCCTTGGCAGGATCTTTTCTCTCATCCCACTCTTAACTCTCTCGTCATCAGTGCTATCATCAAAGGAAACAGATGGTACCAATCTAGATCTTCTCTTCTGACAAGGAGCTTGCATACCTGGACCGCCTTCACTGAAAAAGCTGTTCCTTTTGTTGCTCTACAATTCCGAGTTGCCAGCTAGCAGGCCTTGATGGCAAAATATAACTTCTTCCAAATTGCTCATTGTATTGACAATCTGAATCTAGACCAGATGGAGATGTTTATGGTTCTAATCACAAAAGGCCAGACAATTGCTAAGGCTTCCCTTCAGTCCTCGCTCAATGCTCTCTTTAGGAACTGCTGTAGTCCTGTATTGAGCATCACGGCTGCAATCCTCGAGCCTTTCCTGGGAAGTATAAAACACTGTGGAAGACCTTTCTTTTGAAGGGCCTAAGCTTTTGAGTGATGCTGTGGATGGCTCTCTCCACTCACTCAGACTCCAGGGCAACCTCGTGACAAAAAGAAAATTACTCCTGGGGTAATTCTGTGCCACTGCGCAGAATTCATGTCTTCTACAGGAAAGCAAAGAAATCTGCAGACAAATAACTTCTGAGGTGAAGCAAAGGAAAGCTGCAGCCGGCGGAGATGTAAATCAGCATAGGGGAGATGGGGACTGGGCATGCATGGGTGGGGAGACATCAATCACCGCTGTGTGGGGACGGGAACTGAGTGAACGAGAGAGACCGTCCCTCTGGCTCGCTATTGTGGCATGCCCAGTGTAAAGGGACAGGGCTTTGGGGTGTTAGGAGGTAGGTGTGAGACATGCTCTGCCTTAAGAGACAGAGCCTAACGTAGCAGCCTGCCTGCTTAGTTGTTCCCGTTCTTGTTAGTGAATTCCCCCAGGAGCATAAAACAGGTGTAAAAGTTTTAAGGCTCCTTTACACTGACAGAGTGGTGTAAAGGAGCTTATAAAAGCTTGTGGTGCTTTTGTGATTAGAACTGGTCTAAATTTTTGGACTAAGATTTTCCTATCAAAATGTGCTTCATGAACTGTTTACTACTGACCTTTCTGGAGATGGTCAGTAGCCAATATAAATTGAGTTTGATACTCCAGCCATCACTTGCTCTTCAGTTGCCTATGATGTAACACTCACCATATGGCTGCATACATTTATTGACTAACTAGAAATAAAGGATCAAACTTGGCTACATTGTCCAGTGGTAAAGGGATTTTCCTCCAGTGTTTCCCAATCCCATTCTCCAACCATTGTATCATAGTTTAAATACATTACCAAAATAATTGAAACTGGTATGATTATATTGCATTATTTTGGCAAATAAAATATTCAGAATCTTGTAGAATTTTAATTTTTTTTAACAAGAATTTCCCTAGGAGTAGAAAATACAGCAAGTCGCAAACAGCTCAGTGGTCTCTTGCAATTCGCTTCCAGACCTCCGTGAGATCAACCAAACCTTCCAGGAGGCCCAGATTTTGTAAGAAGGGTCTGTCTTCCACAGTGACATTGCTGTTGGTGACTTCTTTCAAGTATCTGTTTTGATCGACTGGTCGAGAGTCATGAATTGCCCTGCTTTCTGGATCATATGCTGCACCAACCTGTCCTCCACTCCTGTGGGGACAGTCTTTCCCCTTTACTACCTTTCAGGAGCTCATCACTTCTGACAGATGGATCATAGAGGTGGCTTCACTAGGCTATTCCTTTCAGTTCAGCTCCATCCCTCCCTTCCACCTCTCTCCTTATCCCTTTTTTCAGGGACCCTTCTCATAAAAGCCTTTTAAGACAGGAGGAACAATCTCTTACTCATGGCTTGATTAAACCTGTTCCAGTAAATTTTGTAGGAAAAGACTTCCCCTCAAGTTACTTCCCAGATTGTGGACCTCAGGAATGCCTTTGTCCTCTTCCAACAGTTAAGAACAGTAACATTGCCAGCACTAATACCCTCTTTAGATCCTGGGTACTAGTTCATCTCCCTTGACTTCCAGGATGCATGCTTTCATATTATATATAGCCTTCCCACAGATGCTTCCTATGATTCATCATTGGCAAGGACCACTACCAATTCCAGGTCCCACCCTTCAGCTTTTCAACTGCCCCAATGGTCTTTAAAAAGCTCTTCTCAGATGTTGCAGCCCATCTTCATCAGATGGGAATAATCATATTTTCCCTTCCTGGACAACTGGCTCATCAAGGGTCTCTGTCTGTCTGTCTTTTTTTTTTTCTCAAGGATCAGTCAGCAGTCAGTAAGGCCCGTATCCCCCTACCACTTCTTGGGACTCCATCTCAACATGGTAAAATCTAGAGTCATACCTAGAGAATAGACTTAATCAGAGCCACTTTAGACTCCACTACTGGCAAAGCATGCCTGCCCGCCCATGGACAAGTTTGCTATGTTGTCCAGCCTCATTGCCAGGCTACAACAGCCCACAAACCAGAGTGAGGGCTTGCCTTTAACTTCTGGCCAGCATGGCAGCCTGTATATTTGTAATATTCCTGTCAAAACTACACTTCTGATGTCTTCAAGCCTGGCTCAGGTCTGTCTGCATCCCCAACAAGCACTCTAACTATCCAAGTAGGTGTTACCTCAGACAGTCCTTCACTTCCTCAAGTGGTGGAAAGGATACCCCAAAAGCTGTGTGGGAATTCTACTTTTGTGTCCTTTCCACACAAAGATAATCACCGATGCCTCCCTGTGAGTCTGGGGTGCCCATTTTCAGGACTTCACAGCCCAGGGCAAATGCCTCACTCCCCACTGCCCCTAGGAACCTTTCTCCATAGCAACTTTTTTTTTTTTAACTCAGAACAGTTTGATACACTTACCATCACTTCTTAATCCACATCAGGGCCACTCAGAGTAATGCTAGACAACTGGCTGCTCTCTCTATCTAATCTATTTATCATAAAAATCTCCAAGGAGGAGCAAGATCCCAGTACTAATGCACAGGTGCAATAAAACTGTGGAATTGGTGCATAGTCCACCACATAGTAGTTTATCTACCAAGGCTACAGAACATCATAGTGGACTCCCTAAGCAGGTATTTCTGTCACCATGTAATTCAGCTCCCACTTATGGTTGTATTTCAGAAGGTCTCAGCCAGGTCTCCCTAGAGAACTTTATTTGCACCTGTGTCCAATACGAAGAGCCAACACTTCTGCTTGAGGGGCTGCAATTTGTTGGGAAATGCTCACCTCCAAAACCATTATTGTTCAATGTCTTGAAGTTTAAGCGAGAGATCTGTAGCCATCCTGCTAGCAACATCATGGCCACGACGCACATCGTTCCCAGATCTGGTTTGTCTTGCGGTTGCCTTTGTGCCCTTCAGCTGACCTCTTCACTCAAGAATCAGCTATGTCAGGGCCTGGCTCCTAGGTGGCTCTCTGTAAAATATGATTGCTCTCCAGAGGTCTACACAGTACATTCTGAATAGTAGAAAACCCACCACAAGGAACACTTACCTACAGAAGTGAAGATGTTTTCAAGCCTAGTGTGTGGAACAGTCTGTCTCGAGTCTCTCCTCATGCACATTCTTGATTACCTGCTAAATTTGAAAACTATTGGTTTATTACTGAGCTAAATTAAGGTCCATCTGGCTGCCATTACAGCCTTTCAATTGTCCATTCCTTCCCCCCCACCCCCAATTAAGGGATTTTCAGTCTTTACTCACCTGACTACTGCACAGATTAAGGATCTGTTTAACCTTTTGTCCAAGAACCAACTCCACCATGGGACCTTAAGACATCATTCCTCATAACCATCATCTTGGTCAGAAGGATAGGTAAACTAGAAGCTCCTATGTCTGCTCCATCAGATACGGTATTCTGTTTGATAAGGTGACATTACGTCCCCATCCTTGCTTTCTACCTAAAGTTGCATCCATTTCACATTAAGCAGGATGTTCATTTACTGGTGTCTTGCTCCAAGCCTTGCTTCTCAGAGAGGAAGCCAGTTTTCACACACTTGATATAAGAAGAGCTATTGCCTTTTACCTCAACAGGAATAATCTCTTCAGGGCTTCTCTCAGACTCTCTATTTCCATCATGGAAAGAGCACCCAAAAACCATCTGAGTTTTGGGATGCATCTTGACTTGTAATGATGCCTTAAAGGTACGTCTTCCACCTTTTGGTGACACCATTCCATCAGATTTCCATGCATCTCTGTGGCCTTACTGAAGAGCGTATCTATCTCAGACACTTGCAAAGCTGCTAGCTGGTTTTTGGTGTACACATTTTCCCAGCTATCATGCATGCTTCTAGAGCAGATGCAGCCTTTGTTGAGGTTGTTCTATGATTTGGGCTGAATCTACCTTCTGAGTACCCTCCTTCATAATTGGGGTACTGCTTGGGAATCTCTGAACAGGGAGCACACATAGGGACAATATTTTGAATGAGAGGTTACTTTGTACAGTAATGAGTTCTTTGAGAGGTTTTGTTTCAAAAGGTGCTCCATTACCTACCCTCCTTCCCTGCTTCTTGAGTGTCCATTCTCTGGACTTTGTGGTTGAGAGAGAACTAGAGCACCGGTGGCCTGCTCCTCCCTGTATACCTTCGAACTGGCATAGGAATGTGTAGGATGCAGGCATAGACTTGTGGACACTGCTGACAAAATCTCCAAGCATGCACAGGCGTTTGCACATTCTGATGTGGAGCCACCCATAGGGACAAAACATCTCAAACGCCCGTTACTGTACAAGATGGTAAACTCTCCTTTCCAGATAGCTAACCTCTCTGCACATGCTCAGTGTAATCCTTGATGTGTGTAACTGGAAAAGCAAACCCCCTTTCAAATAACTTTTTTTAATTTTAATTTCCTCCAAAGGGCTAATAGGCATAATGCACTCTTTTGTGGTAACCTCAAGCATTGGAGGTCCTGGTGTGATGACCTGAGCCCTACTTTGACATCATTCTGTGTGCAAAAAAATATTGCCAGAATATGTTGACTTTAAGAAAAGCATGGGATTTTTCCCCAGGGACTATATTTTGAACCCCAGGGTTAAATGGCTCCAAATTTGGATCCCTTAACAGAACCCCACGTCCCCATGAGGAACACCAAATTTCATCGCAATCTGATTAATTGTGTGGATTTTAGAGAACTTAGATCAGTCAGTCTTTAAAAGCTGGTTTTAACCTTAACTATAGCAGAGCTGTCACTTGGCTATAGTAATATTCCCCCTGGTATGAAAGTACAGCATTAGCATTCAGTGATAAACTTTTTTGTCCTCCTTCCCTTGAGTTGATTCAATTACCTTGTTTAAGGCTTACAGGACCTTGAAAAAGGAATATTTAATCAGATATGACATGTATTTTCTCTCTTTAGGTGTATGCTTAATTGTGCCTCAAAGGGAAAAGCTGTTAACAAGCATCACCATCTCAGTGCCACATGTCAGAAAGTACATGAGCCAGTAATACTGTAGTAGTGTTTTGATACTTCCAGAGATGAGTTAACAAGCAGTTTTTCTCTTACACAGTAGTGTATGACCTTTATTTTAAAGGTGTCAACAAAATTAATGCTAGAAAAACCTATTAGTGATGGAGTTGTAGTTTGAGAAACCTGTAGTCACTTAGCCTTAGTCTCCTTATGTTGTGAGCTAGAGGTGTGATTCTCAGCTCTCCTATACATAGTCACATTAGCTCCCCTCTGGGCTGGTATGCTAAAAATAGTAGCACAGCTGCAGGAGCAGCATGGGCTAGTCACCTCAAGTATAAACCCCCCTCAACCTCCTGGTACTTGGACAGCTAACTTGTGCTGCAGCTGTGGTAGACACCATTATTTTTAGCATGCTTGCTCAGAGGAGACTATGTTCCAGTATGTCTGTGTGATCTTGGAATCACACTACTATCTCATAGGGTAGACATATGTGTAAATAACAGATTTACAGGTGAACTGAAGGGCTTCCCTGCACTGCTTTAGATGTTAGTGATAGCATCAACTGTTGAAAGTCATTTCCACCTTTACTTATTTGACTAGATCCAAGTGCGCTGTTCTGAGTTTCTTTCAACTGTGATGTCTTGTTTAAAATGCGTAGGCCTATGCATGTTCTGTTAATTTAAAATTGTAAATAGTTTTCACTAATTTAAAACTTTAGTTCCCCTTAAAGGATTTTTTTACACCAGGGCTTCCTTATCTTTTGCAAGCAGAGTCCCTATTAAGCTTTTATTGGGCTACTTAGTTCTTTTTTTCTTGTAATGCAGCAAAGGCACCTCCTGTGTTCTTTATGAAACTCTTTATGGAAACCCATGGTGTAATCTGTTAGTTTGCAGATTTGTGCAATAAATATTCATATTCAGTTTTATTTGTTTGCACATCTCCTTCACAATATGTGTATTCTTAGACTTCTGTGGATTTCTCCACTATCAACCATAAATATCACCAACATTCTAATGAGGAGAATCGTGGTAGACTTTTTACATGTGTGCTCATTTTTTTAGAATCTACAAACTTAACTATTCCTCACATTTTGAAAGGTGTTTCTTTAAAAAACATACTTTGATGCAACTTAGTTGGCAGCAAATTTGTTCCCCAACTCCCAATAGGAACTAGTAGTACTCCGTTTGACTCCTGAGTTATGATCATGTATTGTCATGCACACGAGAACTTACTATTAGATGCAGAAGTTTCTCTTCTCTCCCCCAATGCTATTTTAATTTCTCAACAGTAAAGAGATTGAAAATAGTATGTATGCTGTATTATAGCTCTCATTTACTGTAACAAATGTCTCGTCAGAAAATCAATGTAATTCTTGGTGTTTAAATTGATGGCTTCTGCTCTTTTTTAGACTTTTTTTTTTTTTTTTTTTTAGTCTGCTTTAAAATAAAGCCCTGTTTTGTTTTTTGTTTTTCACACCAACCTTTACTAGCTGGCTGATTCTTCTTTAAAGTAACTCCAGAAACATTAGCAAAACTATGCTTCAGCCATCTTCCAGACTTGTTCGCAGTTAAGGCAGATGTTGACTATCTTGATTCATTAACTTTTAATGTATATAAAACAAGTTAAGATTAAAGGGAAACAAAAAGTACTGTAATCTGTATCTGATCTGTTTCAATCATTGTACTGCAATGAGTATTGTGTATTTAGTAACCAATATTACATGTGTTAGAATGCTAAATAATTTGTTGATAAAGTAACGTAAGTGACTGAATTCTCACTGGCTTTCATTTTCAATTTTTTTAGACCAAAGAAAGTTTACAATGTGCATTGGAGAACCTCAATATGAATGGCTGCTCAGTGGAAGATCTAGGGCTGGATTTCACATTACCTGGGTTTCCCAATATAGAGCTGAAAAAAGGGGGAAAAGATATACCTGTCACCCTCCACAATTTAGAAGAGTATCTCAGAGTACGTAAAAGCAAAGCTGTGACTTTTAATTTTCACATAACTCTTCCTATCTTATAGTTTATTTTAAGATATATTTTAATTGCTTGTTTTTTGCAAATTGGTCATAGCAGTCGTACTTTTCAGCTGGTTGCTTCTAATGGTCTGAATGCCCTGATAAGAAATTAGCACAAATACTTTGAGTGTAAGTAATATACAACTCAACTAACTTTTAAGGAACTTTTTGTACTGTAGGAGAATCTGTTCCTTAAGGTTTCAGAAAACTTACTTTGTATCCATGGAAAATGTAGTCATAAATGGCATGATTTTTCACTGGGAACTGTGCGTTCTCAGCACCTCTGAAAACAAAGCCAGAAATTACTGGGCCAAGTATTGAACCAATACTTTGGACTAGTAGTGCAAAATACTGCTATACAAGATTATTGGCTTCTGAAATGACTTTAGGACTGTACCTCTGTAAGCCAGACAGTATGTGGAAGGCGAATCTTCAGAATTCTGCTTGAATCACTTTTTCATCCACCCTAGCAACTGGTTTTATAAAATCTTATGTTAAAGGCGGCAAGAAAAATAGCACTCATGTTCACTTCAGAACTCGCTTCCACAGAATATTCCGGATGGTAATACATGGTAGTAGATTACACACCCCCAATTTCCTACTGCACAAAACCAAAGTAAACTTGCAACTTTTAATAAGCAATACAGACGCTCCCTGACTTACACAAATCCACACTTACAGAAAAAGTTCCATAAGCTAGAAATAGGAGGTTTTGGTTTTTGGGGGGAGGTGGGGGGGGTTGTGTAATGGTCGGAGATGTGTTTCCAACTTATGCAAAATTTGAGTTACGCAAGGCATTCCAGAACGGAACGCGTGTGTAAGTCGGGTCTTGCGTAACCGTGGGAGCATCTGTATCAGAAATGCTGTGGTGATCAGTTTCTAACACTTGTGTTGGAAAAGGGGAGAGAGGTAATACACTTAGTTCTGGGACTTCTGTCTGATCATGTATGTAGTCAAGTTTTCCACTCCCATACATTTGGAGTCTGAGTGCTTTGTCCATATGCATGCCACCCCATGCATTTGAGTTCAGATTCTTTTGACCAGAAGTGTCCCACTGAGGGACTTGTACCCCAGGTGTCCTTGGGTACCCCAGGTGTCCTTGAGCCTCCAGTTGAGGACATGTATGGTGAAGCAACACTAACTGCCCCTCAGTTCCTTCTCACCACCCATGACTCAGTCAGAACCCTGTAGAGATTGAGCCTTTTTGCTCACTGTGTGGTCTTATCACTCTGTGTAAATAGATAGTTCTTCAAGTGATTCCATATGTCCATTCCACTGTAATTTTGTGTATGCCTTATGCACAGTTTTCAGAGAATGTTTTCCCTCACATTAGGGTGGCTTGAGCGCCCTTTGCCATTGCACACCACTGCATGCCGGTGCAGGATGAAACTGCCCCCAACTCTCCCATGCCCAGCTCCTTCTTACCACCAGTGAGGGTTGTTGCAGCACTTTCAGTCTTGCTATCACAGATTTATTTCCCTCATTCTTTGTATACCGCTTGTTTGCTTAGTAGTTAGATACAGCGTATGGTTAATCTTCGTGATAGTTTTCAATGTTTAGGTCCCTTTTGGGCCACATTTGATTACCTGGACCAGAACTGGAGTCATGTCTTGTTCTCCAGGGTTTAAGTCCTGCTTGTTGTGAGCTGAGTTGATGCCAGTCAGTGACCCATTCCCCAGCTGCCTAAATTGTTTGGAGTACCACATCAGTGACAAGCGTCGCATTTATAGAGGGTTTAAACCTCATTCTAAAAAAAGAGCAGCGAGACTTAAGTGTCTTCTTTATGGAGACAGCATTTCACCTCCATTGGAGCAGTCGTGTTCAGAGCATACTCCAAAAGTGGCACCATCACTACAGAGTGCATCTCCCAAGATGTCTTTAGCATCACATTCTGTAGTGAAGAGATGCAGACCTCATTCAGCAAGACCTTCAGTACTGTGGCCACCTAGAAGCAAGGAAACCAGGAGGGGCTCCAAAGGGAAGTGTTCCCCTGAGAGCTCCTCTGCTAAAAGGGGGTTCATCGACTCCAGCACCTATACCAGGTCAGTCATGGCTGGCCCCAGAAGTTGCTATACAAAGACACTAAACTTAAGACCCAATTCTGGTACTGACAACGCCAAAGATGTATGATGCCTCCAGCAAACTGCTTGATCTTTTGGTACTGGTATCTTCTGTGGTACAGGAAGGGTTTTGACTGGTACCAGAAACTAATTCCTATACTATCTCTGCAACAGTATGCAGTACCTAAGAGGCCAGTACATTTCAGGGGCAAACCTGATACCACCATCCCCAAGTTTGACTTTACCTGTCTCCTGTCCACACAGATACTGCTCCACCGCTATTGCAGGACTTGGAGTCATCTTCATTGGATTAGTAAGTGGGGTCTTGTGTCACATACTAAAAGGGAAGCTTACCCTCTATCAGTATGGTCCATGGATGTCACAGCAGTCTCAGCGCTGGCCACATTACAAGGGGCAATGGCCTGCGCAACCATGGGGCCCACCACTACATCAGTGGCTTTAATAAACACAGTTGGTTTGTCTCCCCTCACCTTTGAGTTGACTTTCAAGGGTGCACAAGATCATCAGCACCACAGTTAATGTTCTCAGATGAGCTGCAGGTTACTCAAACGGTTCCTCTACCACCAGAGGCATATTAGTCATTGCCGCAGTGACCTAGTGCATTGTCTTCCTCAAGACTGTCTGAGGCTGTATAGAGATGAGCGATTCACCACCACTGGAGGATTACAGGTTTACCAATAACTTCTTGAGAATGGCTTTGGTGCTAAACATTCAAGTGGAAGAGATTTCTGAGAAATCCAACAAGCTAGTGGACATGTTAGCCTCTCTAGGGCCCTCCTGAATGGCACTACTGACTGACAGAGTAATTGTGGAGCCACTCAAAACACTTTGACAGACCCCTTCTTCCATATGACTAAATGGACAGAGGGGAAATACTAGTCCCTCCTAAGGGTTTAGAATAACTCTACCCTCAACTGCCCCCAAGCTCTATGGTGATGGCAGCTGTTAATGAGCGTGAGAGATAGGGCGCCAAGTGCCGACACCAAAGGGTAGTAAAGAATCAGAGGCTTGATTTGTTTGCTTATAAACCTTTTATTTGTCGGGAGGCCTACAACTTAGAATTGCGAATCAGCAAGTTCTCCTAAGTTGCCACAACTTCCCCCTATGGGAAAACATCCTGAAGTTCAAATTCCAGGCTACTGGAGGACTCCAGGCAGGAGTTCATTCTGATGGTAGAGGAGGGCAAGTGGTGGCTTGGATGCAACAGACTCAGCATCTCAATCCATGGTATTTGTCCTATGAGGAGGTGCTCATAAATGCAGTCTTCCAGTCTCCCTGCTGAAATACTGCAGACCATCCTAGACTTGTTCTTTGAGGGTCCCTTCCTCTTTTTTTGGAAAAGATGGGACGATAGGCTATATAGCCTAAAAGGTTCCAGAGCAACACTGAAGTCACTTGGAATCTTTACACCAGCAACAAAGAGGAAGCAGTTCCGGTGCCAGCAGACTCAGATATCAGAGCTTTATACCTCAGCCCCAAGGCCTGCTGAGAAAAAGGAGCAGGAATTACAGGACATCTCCCCCCTCCTCTCCAACAGTAGGTTCCTCTCAACTAGCAGTCCAGTCTAAGCATGAATTCTGATGCATTTGTCAAGGGCAGCATACAACTAACTACAAGTGCATCTGTTCCTATCCATATCTTTGCCAATCTTCTATCACAGGTCCTTTGTGTTTAGACTCCTATCATATCGCATTGGAGAGTCCTAAGCCCAGCATCCTAGGGTTTTTTTTTTTCAATTTTGTTTCTATCCCTCATTCCCACCACCCTTCCATGTCCCTCTTCAGGGACCACTCCCACAGGATGGTTCGTGGAGGTCCAATCTCTCCTTCTAGCAGGGCTAGATGTTTCTCTGTTGTGGGGGGGAGGGATTTTATTATTCCCAAAGCAAAAGGTGGTCTCAGACCTATTTTGGATCTAAGAGAGTTAAACAAGTACTTGAAGATTGTATTCCCTGGAATAGGACGACTAGTGTGTTGCCCTTGATTTAAAGGACACTTGCATCCATATAGTGATCTATCCAGACCACTGGAAATTTCTCAGGTTCATAATGAATGGAATCCACTATCAATGTTTTCCTCTTCTTTGTATTTACTTTCTGTGAAGTCCAATAAACTGTTAAACCATGTGGGATATTGGGAATAAAATTCTCCTAAGTTTCTCTTCACATATTAAGTCACATTATAAAACCAACCCATGCATATCTAGCCTCAAATTATTCAGTAGAATACAGATTTCTGAAATAGAAATCTTCAGAAGGATACATTTCAACACAATTCTATTTCCTGAGGGAAAAATAACTACCTTACTTTATCTTGATTTTGATGATCGATTATAGGTGTTGTGCTGTTCAATGTTTTGACTATAGGAAGTATGACTTACATAACTTTTTTTAATATACTCTCTTTAATAAACCAAGCTTGGCTGAGCACTTTAAATGCTTAATAAATATTTACCTCAATTTTGGGGAAATATTATACATGGTATTCTAGCTTCATAATGTATTTCAAATGAATTTTTAATAGGATTTGAATTGGAGTCGGTGTCTGATTTCAGAAGCAGGGGAACATCTATTTGTTAGCGTGACAAGTACATCTTGAAGACTTACTGTTTTACAAGATGTATCCTATTTAAACTAGTTAAGAACAAATTCTGTTTTTAAATGTCTCATTATTTGCACATTTTTGAAGGATTATACAGGTGAATATTTTACTATCCAGTTGGTTCTTAAACATATGCCGTAACCAACTTTCGGTTAGATTTAGAGTGACATATCGGTCTTTGGGGGAATTTGTTTTCCCTTTCCAGGTACAGCTGTGTTGCATTGGTACAACAAATGTGCAGCTGCTGAGTGGCTGGTGTTGGGCTGGTGAGAGGTGACAGAAGTGGGGCAACATTGTACAGCACCTACTCAATCAAGCTCAGGTTCACACATCTTTATATGGACATGTGGTTATGTTCCTGATTCTTTTGCCAACTCATCATATCCCTTGTGTAACTCCACTGTTGAATATTCACATAGCTTCTCACAGCCTGTTCACTTATTGTGTGTGTTGTTTTTTTTGTTTGTTTGTTTTACAGCTGGTTATATTCTGGGCACTAAATGAAGGTGTTTCCAGACAATTTGACTCATTTAGAGATGGATTTGAATCAGTCTTCCCTCTCAGTCATCTTCAGTACTTCTATCCTGAAGAGGTTGGTAGATGCGAATTTGTAACTCATATCAATCAGTTATATAGATCAATATTAATCTGCATTCTTATCCCCATATTTAATTATGGACAGGTTATTGTGCAATTCTCTCACAAATAGGGTAATATATTTATGAAACTCATGTATCAAGACAATTCAGTGAGTTTTAAACTATGTACTTACATTTGTCATATAGAGAGCCTTCTGTATTTAATAGTAGTTCTAATTAGTATTTCTGGTGGTGGATTTTATTTTCTGCAGTATCAAATTTAGTATATCGTAACTCTTTTTCCCAAAGAAACTAATAGATCCACCTTAAATGCAAACTTATCCATTTACATATTCCTAGTTTGTTGGAGGATACTCTAGGAATCAAGAAACTTCATAACTATTTATTATTATATTGTGGTAGCAACTAATGGTTGTAGACATGGACCAGGACCCCGTTGTGCTAGGTGCTGTACAAACAGAACAAAGACAGTCCCTGCTTCCAAAGATCTTATAACTAAGTATAAGAGAAGAGACAGCAGGTGGTTATAGTTGGATGTGGGAGCACAAGGAAACAATGAGACAGTACTGATCAGTATGGTAGGCAGTGGACACAGCACGCCCACTGCTTAATCATTGTGAAGGTTTTTATAGACAATGGAAGGACTTGAGGGGAGGCAATAAGGTAGCTTTGTGGCTGTTTACAGGGAGATTCTTCCAATGGCTAGGGGCAGCAGGGGAGAAAGCACAAAGGTGCTTGTTTAAAAGTGTAACGTGGGTAATGAAGCCTGGCATCGTTGACTTACTAGAGGCAGGAGTTGACATTTTGACAGTGTACCGAGAAATGATGGGTAGGATTGGGATAGGCTGTAAAGGAGAAGTGTGTGTGGGGACAACTCAGTGTTCTTCAAAAAAGAACTAGATAAGTTGTTCGAGTGATTGCTCATGTGTATTCCACAGTAGGTGTGCGTGCTCGCCACGTGCACCGGTGCTGAAAGTTTTTCCCTTAGCAGTACCTGTACGGGGGGAGCACCGCTGTGACCCCTGGAGTGGCATCTCTATATCACGCTATAAGGGGAGCTGCGCACTCCCCCACCCTCAGTTCCTTCTTGCCGCCAGTGAAGGTAGTCGGAACTTCGTGCTCCAGCCTTGCTGCAGCTTCTCTAGTTAGCCTTAGTAGTACAGTTCTTCCAATAGTTAAATAGTTTTCTCCAGTTAGTCGTCTGGGATCGGGGCATGCCCCGTGCCCCAGGCTTCAAGTCGTGTTACTCCTGTCACAGTTCTGTGCCAGGAAGCGACCTGCATACTCAGTGTCTCTGTTGCTTGGGGGAGAGCCACGTAAGTGAGCGCTGTAGGATCTGCAGATCATTCAAGCCCCAGACTAAGAAGGAGAGGGACATTAGACTTCATGCTCTCCTAACGGAATCAGCTCTGGGCCCGGCACCGGCACACCGAACGGACTCGACGCCCGGCACCGCGTATTCTGTATGGAGTGAAGTGCCCTCCACTAGCCGGCACCGCTCCCCCTCCAAGAAGCAGGGGAAGTCTCAGCGGCGCTGAGACAAAGATAGGTGTGAGGCCGGACTGGAGCTGGGCACCCCACGATCCCTCTCGGGACCCAGGCTTCTGACTCGTGTTGAGCGGAGCAGCCCAGTCCCGTCCGTGCGTGCCTCCCCTGCGGAGAGGATGCCATCGACTCCAGAGGCCTCACAGGCCGTGCATGACATCTTAATCCTCCTGGTACCCGGGGCGCCACCTGAGGCAGGCCCCCGGTCTCGAGGGAAGCCGCCACTGGGAGCACAACAGCCCTCCCCGATGAGGCACAGTCCCCACTCCGAGGACCGCTCGCTGTCTCGCTCAACGTGGTCTTCCCACAGCCTGCGCCAGCCCTCTACCCCGCTCAGGCTGACGGGCTCGCCGCCCATGAAGGAACCTTGGAGCTCCTCCACACCCCGCGACTGGGGATGCAGGCACCAGGATAAGCAGCGCCGACACTCCTCCTCACGCCGCAGCTGCTGGAGCCGATCCCAACACCACCGACGTAGACGCTCCAATTCGAATTCCCGCTCTGCCAGATATTGCTCTCAGAACTCCTCTCGAGATTCTCTAGCACTGAAGCTTCGTAGCTCCGGCCGCCTGGGCGAGTACAGGAGCAGCACCTTGGATGAGTACCGATCCTCATTGTTGAGATCCCGGTCACGCGGACAGCACTGGTGCAGACACCATGACTCTCACCACTCGTACGGTACCGTGCTGTTGATGGCGACGTCCGCATCGGCACCCAGCCACCCGTCTCCAAGTCGAACGGCTCAGTGAGAACAAACGGTGCCACCCGGCACCCAATTTGGGCAGTGGCATGGAACACTGTGGCAAGGGCAATGGTGTCAATGGGCACTGTGGCCGCAGATGCCCGCCCAAGCGAGATCCCGCTTGGTGGCCGAAGCGTCTCGGGCTCCCTCGGCCTCCCCTCCTCGACAGAGGAAGAAATCAGCGGGTCCTGAGCCGACGGCACCGTGCCTGGACTCTGACCTGGGGATCAACTCACCAGTACCATCTGACACCCTAGGCTCTGTGCCAGTCTCCTCGCCAGCACCAGAGGATGCCATAGCGGCACCGCTGCCCATCCCACGGGAAGACTTCAGGGCTCACTAAGAGCTCCTCAAGTGGGTGCCGTCCAATCTTCAGCTCCAGGCTGAGGAAATGGAGGTGCAGTTGGACTCTTTCTAATGTGCTGTCATCCTCGGCACCGAGCCAGGTGGCCCTACCTCGCCAACATCTTGACTACACTGTGGCAGACCTCGGCTTCCTTCGCTCCCATCTCGAGGAAAGCAGAGAGGAAATACTTCTTGCCCTCTAAGGGCCACGAATATCTGTATTCCCCTCGGCACCTAACTCCCTGGTGGTGGAGTCAGTGAACCACCGGGAATGTCACGGTCAGCCCACGCCCACCCCCCCCAAGGACAAAGATGCCAGGAGACTGGACACATTTGGCAAGAAGGTTTATTCCTCCACAAGTTTCTAGCTTAGGGTGGTCAACCACCAAGGCTTTCTGAGTCGGTATGACTTCAGCTTAAGGGGGTCCCTACCAAAGTTTGTCCCACTCCGGGAGGAGAGGTTCGAAAAGGAGTTCAGGGCTCTGGTAGAGGAAGGAGCGTCAGCAGCCCTCCAGGCGGCATCGGACATGGCAGCCAGTTTGATGGCCTCCGCCATATCCATGCACAGGGCGTCGTGGCTTCTCCTGTCCAGACTGTCCGCGGAGTCCCAGTCCTTGATGCAGGACCTTCCCTTCAACGGGAGAGCTTTTTTTGTAGACCAAACTGATCTCCACCTGCATGGGATGAAAGACTCCCTGCAAACCTTGGGCCTGTAAATCCCTCCAGCAAAGGACAAACCTAGGCTGCAAACTTCGGCTGCTCCTACTAGGAGCAGATATGAACCCCCGCCTAAGAGACCAAGGGAACAGAGATGCAGGTCCCAGCGTCAGTCCTGTTCATCCCTGTGGCCTGGCCCCTCGAAGGGCAAAAGGCAGGAAAGGAGGCGGGTTTGACTTTGTGGGGGGCCACCGGGCCTGTTGCCAAGGAAGCCCCCCAGTTCATAAAGTTTGTGTTCTGCAACCGTTTATCTGTCTTCCGAGTGGTCCCATAACGTCAGACCGGTAGGTCCTCAACACTATTTCCAAGGGCTACATGTTACAGTTCACCTCACCCCACTACCCCCATCTCTGGGTGAGCCTCAGGGGTCCGGAACATGCCCGCCTCCTAGACCAGGTGGTGTGCCTCTTCCGCCTGGGGGCGGTGGAAAGGGTACCAGTAGAATTCCAGGGGAAGGGCTTCTACTCCCAGTATTTCCTGATCCCGAAGGCGAAAGGGGAGCTCAGGCCCATCCTAGACCTATGAGGATCTCAACAATTTTATGGTCCGCTACAGGTTCCGTATGGTATGCCTGGCCTCTATCATCCCCTCCCGGGACCCAGGGGATTGGTTTGTGGCCCTGGACCTCCAGGACATGTACTTCCATATCCATATTTTCGAGAGGCACAGGCGTTTCCTCTGATTCCTGGTGGGTGGGGGGACCATTACCAGTTCACGGTCCTTCTGTTTGGCCTTTCCATGGCCCAGAGGGTTTTCACCAAATGTATGGCGGTGATAGCAGCCTACCTCCGGAGGAAAGGGGTACAAATTTTCCCTTACCTGGATGATTGGCTCCTCAAGGGCAACTCTCGGTCCCAGGTACAGGCTCAGGTGTGTCGTCTTTTGTTCACGTGCGCAGATCTCGGCCTAGTGGTGAACGAGGCCCAGTCTACGTTAGTTCCGGTTCAATGCATACAATTCATAGGGGCTTTTCTGGACTCAGAGGCCACAGCCTCTCTTCCCCGGGACAGATTCGAGACCCTCAAAGGTCTCATCACCTCAGTCACGGCATTCCCCGTGACAATGGCAAGTGCGTGCCTTCAGATCCTTGGTCACATGGCAGCATGCACAACCGTGGTTCGCTATGCCAGGCTCAGAATGAGGCCCCTCCAGCTCTGGTTAGCCTCCCAGTATTCCCAGGTCAAGGACGGGCTGGACAAGGTTGTCTCGTTACTGCCCCACGTAGTGGCTGCCCTGCAATGGTGGTCCCTCCCATGCAACATGCTACAAGGGATCCCCTTTTGAGAAGTCTCCCCCTCACTAGACCTGGTGTCGGATACCTCGGACCTGGGCTGGGGAGCCCATATAGGGGACATTCAAACCCAAGGGAGATGGTCGGCCTTGGAATTATCCCTGCACATAAACATCAGGGAACTCCGGGCGATACGCTTGGCGTGCGTAGCTTTCAGTGCGCACCTTCGCAGAAAGGTGGTCAGAGTCCTCAAGGATAATACCACTGCACTGTGCCTGGAAGCCCTGAGCCTATGGGAGTTCTGTACAGCCCACGATATCTCCCTGAGAGCCTTCCACTTACCCGGTGTCTGCAATGTGCGAGCCGATCACCTCAGCACGGTTTTTCCCACCAACACGAGTGGTCACTCCACTGGGCGGTGGTCCTGCATCTCTTCCAAGAGTGGGGAGCTCCCCAAGTCGACCTCTTTGCAACCGACCAGAATCGATGCTACCCCCAGTTCTGCTCCGGGGAGGAGCAGGAAGGGGGGCAATCTCGGATGTCTTCCTCCGGTGGTCAGGCCAGCTTTTCTACACCTTCCCACCACTCCCCCTGATAGGCAAAGTCCTGCAGAAAGTAAAAGCAGACAGGACGCAGGTCATCCTCGTAGCCCCAGATTGGGCCTGTCAACATTGGTACAGAACACTCCTGCAACTCTTAGCGCCCCCCCACCATCCCCCCAGCGGAGGCTGTCGCTTTGCCCGGATCTCCTCTCCCAGGAGGAGGGATGCCTGCTTCACCTGACAGCGTGGTTGCTCCATGGTTAGATGAGGAGGAGGGGAGGTGTTTGGAGAACGTCAGACGAGTTCTGTTGGAAAGCAGAAAGCCGTCCACATGATGGACATACCTAGCCAAATGGTCCAGGTTCTCTAGGTGGGTGGGGGAGTGGGGACTCTCCCCATCGTCCGCATCACTCCAACTGATTCTCAATTACCTCCTGTCCCTTAGGACCCAAGGGCTAGCGCCCGCCTCCGTCCTGGTGCATTTGGTGGCCATATCAGCCTTCCACTCCGCGGTACAGGGCCACTCGGTCTTTCCCACAATATGACCTGCTTTTTAAAGGGCCTGGATTGTTCATTTCCATATGCCATATGTCCCCTGTCCTGCAATGGGATCTAAACCTAGTGTTATCCTGCCTCACAGGTCCTCCCTTTGAACTCTTGGTCACGTGTTCCTGGTCCCACCTGTCATGGAAGGTAACATTCCTTGTAGCTATCACATCAGCTCGTTGTGTCTCGGAGCTTAGGGCTTTGACCTCAGAACCCCGGTATACAGTCTTCCACAAGGATAAGGTCCAGCTTCACCCACACCCTGCTTTTCTCCCAAAGGTGGTCTCCGCCTTCCATATGGATTAGGACGTTTTCTTACCGGTACTCTGTCCTAAGCCCCATTCCTCCAACGAGGAATGCCACCTACACACGCTAGATGTGTGTAGGGCGCTGGCCTTTTACTTGGACCATACCAGGCTGTTCCGGAAATCCTCACAGCTGTGCGTTGTCGGCCGAACGTATGAGGGGGCAACCAATTTCCATCCAGCGCCTTTCCTGCTGGATCGCCTCATGCATACGCACGTGTTATGACCTGGCAGGGATTCCCCTGCCGCCTATTGTTAAGGTGGATTCTATGAGAGCTCAGGCCTCGTCAGCCGCCTGTGTAGCTCACATCCCTATCCAGGACATATGTAGAGCTGACACGTGATCCTCTGTCCACACCTTTTCTTCGCATTATGCGATCGTCTCTCAAACACTGGATGACGCCAGATTTGGTAGGGTGGTACTCCGTCCCGGAAACCCTTAAACTCCTACCCACCTCCATCAGATATAGCTTGGAGTCACCTACTGTGGAATACACATGAGCAATCACTCAAAGAAAGGACAGTTACCTGTTCCGTAACTGGCGTTCTTCGAGATGTGTTGCTCAAGTGTATTCCACATTCCACCCTCCTGCCCCTCTGGCAAGAAGGAACCGAGGGTGGGGGGAGTGCGCAGCTCCCCTTATAGCACAATATAGAGGTGCCACTCCAGGGGTCGCAGCAGTGCTCCCCCGTACGGGTACTGTTAAGGGGAAAACTTCCAGCACCGGTGCACATGGCGAGCACGCACACCTACTGTGGAATATAACTGAGCAACACATCTCAAACGCCAGTTATGGAACAGGTAACTGTCCTTTCATGGAGGATAGATCCATCAATGGCTATTTGTCAGGATGGGCAGGGATGGTGTCCTTAGCCTCTGTTTGCCAGAACCTGGGAATGGGCAACAGGGGATGGATCACTTGATGATGATGTTCATTCCCTCTGGGGCACCTGGCATTGGCCACTGTTGGAAGATATGCTGGTTCTCCACTTGTGAGGTAGTCCCTTCTCTTCTTGGGTCATTATATAATGCCTGCATCTGTAACTTTCAGTCGATGCAGCTGAAGAAGTGGGTTTTTTACCCATGAAAGCTTATGCCCAAATAAATCTGTTAGTCTTTTTAAGGTGCCATCGGACTCCTTGTGGTTTTTGTTGGAAGATAGGATATAGGGCTAGATGGACCTTTGGTCTGACCCAGTATGGTCGTTCTTATGAGGTGACGGACAAAACAGGGGAATGATCTTTGCAGCAGCATTTGGAACGGATATGTGTGGGGCAAGATTACAATTGTCAATATCCTCTCTTTTTCTGGAGTTGTAGTAATTGCAGTGAGCCTGGATAAGCATGTTAGATGAGTGGATGAACAGGAAAAGTCGTATATTAGATAGGTTTTCTCTTTCTACATATACTGTCACCTCTAAATTTCATGAAGAAATGGCAAAGAAGCTCAGCTGAATTGCTGCATTTTAATTTTTCCTCTTTATGCGCTACATGGTAATGTGGGGTTTCTTTAAAGTTGAGATATGTAGCTACTTATTCTGATTTTTTTTTCTATATTTCTTACTGTGGTAGTGCTTTTATATAGAAATACCATCGACTGGCCGAAATTCAATTCCATTCTCAGCTATCTACAGCATCACACTGTTTCATTCACCATTGGGAAGGGAGATTCTCCCACTGTTATGGTTTTGTCCTTTACTCTTTATGCAGTGCTGTATTTTGTTCTTCTGTTGGTGGGCAACAGTATGAAGTGGTACAGATTGTCTTTTGGGATGCATTTTAAGTTGTTGGCAACAGTCCCCTCCTGTTTAAAAGTCTCTGGGGAGTGCACCTAAAATGGGAGGGAACGAAGAGATCTAGAAAAGAAGTTTGGGAGACAAGCTATCAACTTCCCTGAAATTAGTTGTATAAGACTGGTTTAAAAAAGAAAAAAAAAGGTTGAGAGACAAGTGCCCAAATGTCATTGAAATCTAGGCTTGGCTAATTCCGATAGCCTGAGACACAAATTTGGACTGCTTTTAACTACAGGAAGAGATGCAGCCCACTAATAGCAGGAGGTCTGGAGATGTCAGGATCCAATAAATGAAGCTGCTATTGGGATGGGGCTATTCAAGTCAAATGAGCTCTGTAGTATTGCACAATTGAGCAGAGGTAACTTTCCTGAATGTTGTTCCAGAAAATAGATTTGTGTTGTAATCTGCATGTACGGTATTCATTCTGCGTCAGCACTAGGACATAACTGTTCTCTCTCTCTCTGCTTAAATCTATAGTTGGATCAGCTCCTGTGTGGCAGTAAAACAGACACTTGGGATGCAAAGACATTAATGGAATGCTGCAGGCCAGATCATGGTTATACACATGACAGGTAATATGGATTTGAAACTAGGAGACGAAATGTTGAAAATTGCGCATCTGATTAATCTTAAAATACACTAAATACCTTTTTGTAGTTGCTGTACATGAAATGATGCAACACATCTTACACATTTTGGGAAGAAACATGTTCATAAAAATAGCATTTATAATTTACGTAGTCTGAGCATGAGAGCATGCTCATTAATGCTGTGATACAATTATTTTTTAAAAGTATATATTGTTAGTTTTTTATGCTTTTGCTTACATCTGTTTTTGTTTTTGTTTTTTTAGTCGAGCTGTGAAGTACCTGTTTGAAATTCTTAGTAGTCTTGATAGTGAGCAACAAAGATTATTTCTCCAATTTGTGACCGGTAGCCCTAGACTGCCAGTAGGAGGTGGGTATATTTAGTAGATATTGTCATCATGTCTGCACTTATATGTATAATCAGCACAACTAATGCGTTTCTGAATCATTCAAAACCATTTCTGTTTATTTCACTTCTGTAGATACTTGTAGATCTGTTTCTATCATTTTCAAAACTTGAAATGTCAGTTAACAGAAGTTTGGGGTGCTATAAGCTATTTGGAATAGTTCAAATCAAATCTTTGAAGTTGGTATTAATAAAATGATGTCTTGAATAGTAACATTAATAAAAATTTTGCTTGATAAACTTTACAAGATAGAGACTAGAGATTATGTACATTATTTCATAGCTGATATCAGTGTTAGCAGATATTGTGCTATATGACAAAGCAGTTCAGTGTTCATGGTTAGTTGTTGATCATGAGACAACTTGTAATAAGTTATAGCGGGCCGAATAATAAAATGGCAGTGTTTTTCCTTACAAGGAAGCACAGTCACTAAGACTTCCTTTCAAAACATGCGACTATATATATATTTAGAAAAATGGATTTTGAATCCTAAAATGCAAAAGGGTATAAAAAGATGCTGGGGTGGGGTTGTTTTTTTTTGTTTTGAAGAAACAGGAATAAAGGGAAAAAATGAGAGAATATGTGATGTCCTTCTTTCGGAATCTGCCTCCTGATATTCAATATGTTCATGTTTACGAAGGCGTATACTTTAAAAAAATCAAATTAATTGTAGATAAAATACCTTTTGCCAGCTTCCTTAACTGACTGACTGCTTCATATATAAAAATGAAATCTTAATGAATATGCTTCAGCCCTGCTTACATTCTTTAGTTTTCATGTATAGATTGCAGCAGTGGGCCAGTGCTGAAGATCCAAAAAGTGAAACGGACCTGTCTAGTTTGATTCTTCATGCTAACTAAAAAGCAAAAATTAGTTGGCATAAATTGAAAGTATCTAGCTTTTTACTTTCCATTTAAGGTTGTGGTAATGTGGAAAATATTCTTAAGCCAAGGTTGAAGTCATAATTTAGAGTGTGAATTGTGTTGAATTACTGTCAGTTTAATAGTAGGTTAAACACTTTTCTTAAGAAAAACAATTTTCCTATTGTGTTCAGAGAAATACAGTGGATCTTTTCTCCTCCTTTCAGGCTTTCGAAGTTTGAATCCTCCACTGACAATTGTACGCAAGACATTTGAGTCTACAGAAAATCCAGATGACTTCTTGCCCTCAGTAATGACTTGTGTGAATTATCTCAAGTTGCCGGACTATTCAAGTATTGAGATAATGCGAGAAAAACTCTTGATAGCTGCAAGAGAAGGGCAGCAGTCATTCCATCTTTCCTGATCACAATGAAAAATGCAATGTCTGCCTGTTACAGCAAAGAGAAAATCATGATTCTTTTCTAAATGTATCACCTGAGTCAAGGAAACGTGTTACGCCTTCTTGTTGTAGAAAAACGGCTTGCAGATTATAAACAAAGACACTTGGTTGATATTCATTAAAGGCCCAATGGACTTAAAGTGATCAGGCCCTAAAAAGTTGTTGTGACAAGGTTTCTTTAGCAAGTTCTTGTTTAAATTATCATTTATTTGATGAGTGAAGTTTTTAACTTGCTTTGCTGTGTGAAATTTAAAAAAGGGATGTTTTTCCAGGCTGGAACAATAAATGTCGCTGTGCAGTTTAATATCGGGCTGTGTGTATCCATCTAGCTAAGTCTGCAGTTTTTTTCCTCCAAAGACAAGTTTTGTACATAAGTACAGAAATTAAAATACACATGTATTTGACAAATCTAGTTTAGTAGACTAGTTCTGTGTACCTTCACATGCCTCTGATTTTTCCCTTCCTCTTGTGTTGTCTGATGTGCAATTCACTTGGTTCTTTTTTGTGTGCAACACTCAATTGTTACATTTTGGTTAGTATGGGCATTTATTGCTCCATGTTTTCTCTCAAATTAAGATATAATTTAAATTTTACTGAATTAAAAATATATATTGTCAATATAATTCAGCCTTTGTAATTAGGTAGAGCTTAGTTTTAACGTAGTAGTAGGATATATTGGCTACAGTCTTTACCAGATGACACTCTAGAACTGTTTACACAGTGATTCAGGCAACAAAAGCCTCTTACCCAGAGGCTGGGAAGAATTCCTTTCTTTTGTGTAGTTGAAAAATCAACAGATTGGGCTGGCCATTATTTATTATTATAAGGCCAGAACATTTCAAATTGATGTATAGTTTTTTAAAAGACAAATTAGCAGTTTTATTCCCTGTTCAAGAAAACAAACATTTCTTATTCTTGACTTAAGTTCACGTTTACTTTTCTAGCCTCCCTCTTTGCCCCCCCAGTGCTAGCTTGGAACAAACAGTTCAGCCTTTGTCTTTTGACACAGATAAAGCACCTGTAAGCAATGCTCTGTCCAACTGTTTTATGTGCTGATTTCTCAAATCTGCAATAATTTACTTCATCAGGTTAATGTTTTTACCTGAATATAAATAAAAAAGTTTGCTTCACCTTTTTGCTCATAGTTTTGTACTGTATGCATAAGTTCAATTGTGTAAATTATTTCAACACAAGTAAATCATCTTAAATCTCCTTGGCTATCTGCCCACATGTTGTGGATGATTTACTATTAAAAGAAGAGTTTGTAAGATCTGCTATTTAACTTAGATAATGGTGGATAAAGAGGAAGGAAACAATTTCCTTTCTACGGGTTCAAAAACAAATGGACTATTCCAAACATTCCTGAGATGCACATGCTATAGTTCATCTCTATGAAAATCTGATAAATAGCTAATTACTTTATTCAACTTTGAGAAATCAAAATTAATTTTTCAGTGCATAGCAATTGTTGAAAACTCTGGTTAATCAGTTAAAATTTCCCCTAAACGAATAATTTTTTTTTATTTAGCTGAAAAACTTGTACTTTGAAAAAATGTATTTCAATACATGTAACTGACATTCTTTACAGCTAAAATTCACAGAATTACGTGTGGTTGCTCAAACCAGGTACCACAGAACTGTAATGCAAACTTGTCATGAGCAGTCGAATGTGAAATCATTGCACAAAGAATCTGATAACTGAGCAGTTTAACGATCATATTAAAACTGAATGAAGGCGCTTCACACTGTACATATAATATTGGTAGTGCAGAATGTGGCAAAGATTTCGTAAGTTAAAGGCAGTGTTTAAAATATGGACTGGTGTTTAAAATTGTTCTGAAAACTTGATCAAACTGAGCACAAAGATGCGTGTTTATAGTGTGTGGATAGCAACTTGTTCATTTTTTAAGGTTCTATATTTTAAAAAAAACTGACTTGTGTAAAAAGCTAATATTTTGTATTAAAATATCATCTGTATTGATATTTTTTTACCCACGTTGTCTCCCTACAGAATCTGGCTTTCATTGACTTGAGGAGTTTTCAAATTTGAAAGAGCCATTGTCTGATAGTTGAAAGTCCATTACAGTCTGGTCCTGTGCAATCTGGTGACTGTTCAATGGCCTATGTAAAAAAACAAGATGTTGGTGGTCTCAGTCCATTTGCTTGTGGATGAATGTTCACTTCACAAAATTAATACCAGAGTTTAGCATTGACTGATATTTCGTGTCCGTTTCAGTGGATAGACCACAGATTGATTGGGCTTCGAAACTGAACTGACCGTAGCCCTGTAGATTTGTTCCAGGGCAGTATTGAGGCACATTGGCGAGGCAGTGTGGGGAAGTCTGCGTGGCCTGTGACTGCTGTACCTCTTTTGTGGATAAACTGAAGACTGTAGTTTCCATGATGAGTAGCACCTTTCACAAGCACTAAATTTTAAACGTATGTCTAAGATTTCTTCAGAAAATTATGGGGTGATAGATTATGCACTGGGGTTAACTCTTTTCAGAAACAGTGGGTTCAAAGAAGGGGTAATTCACACTAGAATTTAATTTGGCAGACACATCCTAATCCCTAATGGATATTTGTCAATGTCATACAATTCAATACAATAGGCAATCTGCTCAGCAGTTAAGCTCCTAGCAGTGTGGTTATAGTTCAGGAGTAACGTTCTTTGCAATCTGAGAAATTTAGGCCTTACCTACCTGGTTAAATTGTACTGGTTTTATACTGTATAGCCCCCAGTTCCCTCCTCTCCCCCCTCCCCCCACATACTGTGTGAATATTTTTATTCTAATTTATGCCCCTTTCCACACAAGAAACTAAACTGCAAAAAGGCAGACTTATTCTGGTATAAGTTTCTATAGAGGATTTTACACCTGTAACTAAATCTGTTTTTTAAATTAACACCTTAGGTTACACCAGGTAGACAAGGCCTTAGAAATCCTGTTGACTCTAGACCTAGCGCTTGTCAAAGGCATTAATCTATCACATCCTCATCTCTAAAATCCCTCAATTTATAAGCAATTTTCTTATAATTAAACTTGCATTATAGCTTTTAAAACTTCCCCATAAAGCATGTACAGATAACATAAAAAGAGTAAACCTATAAAAAGTAATGCAGAATGGCAAATTTTAACTCATTACATTTAAAGATTTTCTTCATATGCAGATTGCCCACTTAAGTTTAACTTCTTATCCCTTTGGGTGTTCAGTGCTTGCTTTAAAAATAAAACTCTGGGCTGGTCTACACTGGGAAATTTACACCAGCATAGCTACATGGAAAATCCACCTGCTTGACAGATGTAGCTATGCCGCCTAATCCCCAGTGTAGACAGTGTTTCTGTTAACCTAGCTACTGCCTCTTCAGGGAGGTGTACTAAGTACAGTGATGGGAGAACCCCTCCTGTCACTGTACTGCATCTCTACATTGAAGTGCTACAGCAATGCAGCTGCAGCATTTTAAGTGTAGATGTACCCTAAGAATACATGCCTAATACCAGTGGTCACCTTAGGTTTTTTTTGTTACCTCATTCTTCAGCATTATCTTGTATGTCATCCACTCAGACTGTGAGCTCCTAGGAGCATGGTCCTTGTTCATATGCTTGCATGTGAAATGCACTTCTCCGTCATTAGCACTCCCCTAGTCAAGACATTTCAGCTATTTCTCTCTTCCTGCAGATACTGAAGGCAGTTTAGACTTGTCCAGAGCTTCAAGCTTTAGTCACACACTGTCCACTCTCAATCATGTTGTCTTCACCTATGTAAACAGACTGTCAGATCAGTCTTCGTGCCTTTCTTGTTACCATCCCAGCTTTCAAAGCCAAACTCGGGGGCAGCACTGAGCAGTCACTTATCCTTTTTCCTGCATTTAGGGGACAACTCTTTGAGGGATTAGTCACTTCTCTCAATTTTTCTCCTACCCTGAAGAGGGCGGAGATTGCCAAATAGAAAAGGTAGGCCCCAGGGAGTTCCATCTGTGACCAGACCCCCTGAAGAGCCATTGAAAGGGTTTGCACTGCAATAATTTTTCTGGCCCATAGAAGTTTGGGCCCAGATTTTTTTGTATATAGGCATTTCTATGCTCAGAGTTGCATTAGGAGTTGATTTAGGAGCCTAAATCTCCTTTTCTAAAAGGATTTAAGTATTAGAGCCAAATCCCATTGACAGTCATACCTAAGTATATCCTTACATACCTTAAAAACTCTGGGCTTTGGTCCTAGTAGTACCTGGTAGCCACACACACTGTCCCCACATGCTGAGATTCCTCCAGAGGCACCTTTGGAAGGGTGGGTCAGTCCCTACCAGCAAACTCTCTGATAATCATTTCTGATGAAGACCCTTTGGGTGAGAAGTCTAAAAATGCTTCTAAAATTTGCCTTAGTTTAGCCCGTATGTGCAGGGGAAAAATCCCAAGTCTTAGTGGTAACTGAGGCAATTGGCAAGGAATTGGGCATCTTAGGGGATATCCTTTGTTACCAGTTTTAAAAAAAAACAACAAAAAAAACCCTCTCAATACATGGGAATATTCTCTTCCCCATACTGATGACATACTTCCACTCCAGTTGTACAGTGGGGATGAGCTAGACAAGGACTTCTTTACCTCTGCTCCACCATGCTCTATGATCCAGGAGACAACTCCTTCTAATGTTGCTAGTTTTATGTATGGTCACCCTCCTCCCACATGGAAACTTAAGCCAAAAGGGCTAAAAATAAATGAAAATAAACCCACATAAGCTATTCATCCTCACCTCCTTTCATGAGCAACTTCTCCCTTTTGAGACCCATTTCTCTGCTTTGAATTACAAACCCAAAACTCAGAAGCAGCAGATTTTCCCCATAGATAATTGAAATCATGTTGAGAAAGATGGTATCCCTCAGCTAGTGCCAGCTAGAGAGGGAGAATTCTTCTCCCTTATCCCATCATCAGTATAGATTGTCCTGCAACCATCTGCCATCTTTGTCTGAGCCAGCACTGAGGTCTACCTGCTTTTACCATCTTTGATGCAATCAATCCATTGCTTCCTCAGTGTTTTTCCTAACACCCTCTCCTGCCATGCTATCTTCCCCTTCAGTCATCCTTTGTATGTGTCCAAACATCATGGACTTTGACTTCCACCCTAATACTTCCATTTTGAAATGTCTCTTTGTGTAACTCCTCATATGGGGTGAAGAGATGTCCTCTTCAACACCTGTAGGGCTTGAACCTACTGTTGCCCAGGCTTCTGCATCATACAGCATTGCAGAGTGTGCCATTGTTCTGCACAGTTCTGGACTTTTAGTCTCCAGGGGCATATGCTTGTTATACATAACCCTGAAGAGTATATTCCACACTCCTCCGGCACTCTCCAGTCTGCAGAGTCTCTCATGTTCAAGCTCAGTCTTCTGTGAATTAGCTGCCAAGTTACTAGTACTGGTCATCTGGTTCATTCCATTAATTTCTGTCCAATTTCCCTGTGGCACCTCTCTAACTAGTAAATGTAACCAGGTAGATAAGGCCTAAAGTTCTTTGAGTGGCTCTGCACATTCCCACTTACAGGTTCTATGGTACCTTACGGTAGAACCCTCTTCTAGCAATGTCAGCTAACGCACTCTTGCACCCCGTCCCTCTCCTCAGCATCCTGACACGCTGAGGGTGAGGCTGTAAAAGAGGCAGAGCGCCCTCCCCACCTCAGTTCCTCCCAACCATATGCCAGGATGGATGTGAATACCTCCAGTTCTTTGAAGCGGAGAGTAGTTTTCTACAAACTTTAATTAGTGTTAGCTTACAGTATGTCAGTAATTAGTGAGGGTTTTCCCCAGTCCCAGGGAATGGTGAAATAAAAAAAAATCTGAAAAAGCCAGGCATTTGAAAGGTTTGTTTCCTGCCCTCTTCCCCATATCAGATGACCACATGTGGTGCCTGAACCGTTTGGGAGAAGGCTACTCACCCTCTGGCTGTCTGATCTGCTTGACTTTCACCCCCAGAGCCCACAACACAAGAAGATTCATCTACAACTCCTCCAGCTTAAGGAAGTCCTCCAAGCTAGCCCATCTAGATCTGTTTAGACTCTGGTTCCAAGCTAAGGAGCCAGCCTTAGCCCCAGTGGCCTCCAACTGTTCTGGTCAACTGCAGGGTTCCAAGAAGTCACAGCCTCTATCAAGGATGGACTCTGTTCCTGCAGCTCCCCCAGTCAAGCCCCTGAGGAAACACATGCCCTAAGCAAGGGCTGTGTGGTTGGATCCCACTGCCCTTGTTCTGGAAAAGTAAAAAATGAGTTCAGCCACCCTAGCTGGTGCCATGCCTCACCATGATCTCACTCTGATGCAGGGCCAGTGTCATTTCCAACTGCCTCTTCCAGATACTGGAAAATGGATGTAAATGATGCCTCTGAATGAGGACCATCAGTGCCTTCAGTTCCAGATGCTGCAGCACTGAGGAAAAAGAGGCAGAGCAGCAAGATGGCCTATGTTGGCAGTGCCTGTTCCCATTCATCAGAGCTCTCCTATTTGTCTGATTCTGATAAGGCCACCACTGTTCTGAAGCAGAGAGCTACTCCAACTCCAGCTTCAGTAATGGAGATGAGCCCATGTGTATCTTCAGATCTTCTGTCATTTCCTGAGCGGGTTCCTTTTCCAGAGAGTTCTGTCACTGTGGTGGCCCAGGTTCACCCTTCAGCTCTAGTGCATGCCCTGGATCTGGGTGTGAAGTATGTGGTGCACAAAAGGAGGCAAGTGCCCTTGGTTCCATGGTTGTCATCCTTTTCATCTCCCATTATGAAGAAACAAACAGATCCCATTGCTGGTCCTCTCCTGGAACACCACCTGATCCCTCCTCCAAGGACTCCACCAGGGTCTCTACAGAGAACTGGATCCTCATCCTCCCTCTGGAATCCCTGTTACATTCATTTTTGGCTCTGGACCTGCTCCCTCTTCAGGAGGAGGATAGGGCAAAGATAGAGACCTATAGCAAGGTTGGACCACTCTTTGGTCCTCCCTCTATTGGCATGTCCCCAACCCCCAGTGGTTAGGGATACTAGCAGGCTTGGTGACTTATTGGGTACCATTTCTGGACCTCTTCAATTTCCTTCCTTGTGGATGGAGGGATAGCGTTTCATCTGCAAAGAATCCAAAAATCCTTGGACCTGCTTTTCCTGGATCTGTTGATGCTACAGCTAGTGCTACCTGTGCAGTTCCATGGTCTGGTGGATCATGTACTGCCTACTTTGAATCTCCTTGTGGTGCCAGTGGAGGAAACATCCTACCTGATACTCAATATCCTTGGTGTCAGAGCCATCCCTTGGGTAGGGTGAATTGGGGCCGCGGGGCTCCATGGTTCAATAAAAGTGGGACTGTCCTGATATTTAGCCCTTTGTCCCATGTCCCGACCGATGTATGACCAGGACTCCATTTGTCCTAATATGCAGATGAGGTGGAGGAGAGGAGTGAGGAGGCGAATAGGGAGGCAAGCAGCAGGCGGGCGGATGGCAAGGAGACTAGGGGGGAGGCTGATTTGTCCTGGGCCCCGCACCCCCCAGGGATATCCTACTTAGTGTTACTGCAAACCGTAAGATATCACTCCTCCTCTTGGATGGTTTGTTTCAGCCAGCCAAATCTATGGTCCAATCTTCCCTCTTGTCAACCTCAATCTCTAAAAAGGCGGACAAACTATACCAGATGCCCTCTGAAGGTTTCTCATATTTCCATAACCACTTTGTGCCTATCTCACTAGTGGTGGCTGCTGTCAGCAACAGGGTGAGGTCTGAAGAACCACACTGCACCCTAGGTGATGGGGCAGTGGGGAGGACTGACACAGTGGGGAGAAAGGTGTTCTCCTCGTACCTTGGTATTGGGGGTGTGAATTATCTGGCAGTCATAGCCCAATACCAACTCTATCTATGTGAGATGTCACCCTTTCTCCAGGGCCTTCCTGATGATAGGAGAAGGTTGGCAAACACCATCTTATTGGATGGCCAGAATGTAGCCATGCATTCCCTCAGGGCCTCCTTTGTTGCCTCAGACTCTGCTGCCAGAGCACTGACATCAGCTGTGATCATCAGGAGGCATGCATGGCTTTGGTCGTCTTCTCTAGCTACAGATTCTATAAGTGAGATGGAAGATCATCCATTTGAAGTGAGGAGGTCTTTATGGGAAAAGACTGACTTAATAGAAAAACTGAGGGACACAAGATAGACTGCTCGTTCCCATCCACGTAAAGGAGGCCTCCACCCCCTTTCTAATATCAGAGGCATCACTATCCCCAGCCTTCAGCTTCTTACTTTTTGCCCAGTGAGAGACTCAACAATACCTACAGAAAGATACCTTTCAAATGAGGTTCCACACCTCAACAGTGCATTTCCTCATCAGTGTCTTCAGCCTCAGTTTTGACAAGATGCCAGAGAGTCTAGAACCAGCCAACTAGCATTCTTCTACTCCCTCCTTTGAAGACAGGATAGCCCCTTTCATCAACAAGTGGAGGCAAACTACATCAGACCAAGGGTTGTGTGGTGTCCACTTAAGTTTGTGGACACTGGTTTTGTCAGGAAATGTTGCACATCAGCATACTAGAAGTAAGCTGTTCATCTGGTGCCTAGAGCATTCCTTCCTCATCTGCAAGGGAAGGCTTTGTAGGCAGTAATGCACAACACATTTGTAATGCATTATAACAAGGTAGTCCTTAGATCTGATCTTTTTGATTTTCATCATGTGTGATTTTCATATTAATCAGTCTATTTACCATTTCTCCTCTAAAGCGACGTTCTTAATAAAGGAGAGTGTCCTCCATATACAGGCTGCTGGAAGGGCTCTCGCCTATTATTTGGACAGTACTAAGTTTCCACAAAAGTCTAGACTTTGTTTCTTATGCTAAGTACACTATGGGACATACAGTTTCTCAGTCTGTTCCCCGGTGGAGTAAGCAATATATTGCTGAGTATTACATGCTAGCAGAAGTTTCTGAATCTGCTTCAATTAGACTATATTCCACTAGAGTTGAGGCTAATTCCTGGCTCCAGCCAGTTGCTGAGATCTGCAGAGCTGAAGCCTGGACTTTGGTACACACTTTCACCAAACACTGCACCCTGGATTTTGCTGCTAAAGGTGACAGTAGATTTGACAAGATCTTGCTTGAGTATTCAACTAGGACTCTGTTCCCAGCTGCAGGTTAGTCTCAGCAGTGTTTATCAATCTTTCCCATAACTGGGAATATGCAGAGCCACTTGAAGAAGAAATGAAGGTTACTTACTTGCAACCAGAGTTGAGATGGCCCTGTATATTCACACTTCCCACTCTGTCCCTTCTGTCAGGGTCCTTGTAATAGTCTGGCTTTCAGGTGGAAGGAACTGAGGTAGGGATAGTGCTCCACCCCCTTTATAGCCTCATGTTCACTATGTCAGGATGCTCAGGAGTTGGGCCTGGTGTGATGAGCACTCTAGTTTACGCTGCTTGATATGGCATGTTGTAAAAGCCTTTTCTAAGTGGCACAGTACCCATAAGTGTGAATATGCAGAGTCCTCTTGAAGAACTCTGATTACAGGTAAGTAACCTTCATTTTCTCAGATTCAGGCTCTGGAGCAGGACTGGAAAAAATGTAGCCAAGTTTTCCCCTCCCTACCTCCTGTTAAATTTGAGTCCAGGTGCAGAAAGCTTCCATCTGTCATCCAGATCAAAGTGGAGCAGATGCACAAGGACAAGCCTAAGGGCAAATACCTGCCTTTAAAATATGTGCCTTAAACAACAACCATGCTGCACCCATCCTTTGAGGATGCAATCAGGGAGGAATGGAAAACCCCTGACAAGAGTAAAGCACTTAAGCCAGCATGCACTTAAATACTGTAAGCTGTAAGAGTCAAAAATGCCAGAGTCAGAAATGCTAGAGGACAATGCAATGGTGGCATCTCAAGCAAAATATGTAATTCTATTTGAAGGGATTTCTTTCCCCACAATACACTGATAGAAAGGTGAAAGCCACACTCAGAAGGTATTTTGAAGCTTCCTCAAACCCTCCTCCCTTAGTGTTGCTAGCCACTACATGCTTCACAAGAGCCACCCTGTCCCGGCTGGATGACCTTAAGGCTGTGGAAGATGAGGACCAACCTGACTTCAGAGCTACCCTTAAGAAAATATCCCTAGCAATAGCCTTTTGAGACAGATGCCTCAATGGATGCAATTAGATTCTCAGCCAGGGCCATGGCACCTAGCTCAGCAGCCAGGGACAACATCTGGCAGACACTTATGCCACACAAGTCCTGTGCTCATTCTATTCCACCATCTTTCCTGTCTGGGGGGGAAATGGCTAAGATTTGTGGCAGACAGTAATTGGGGCAGACGGAGGCAGTCTCCCTCCTGTGCACAAAACATGCCCTGAGAAGGGACTACCAGCCCAGTACCAGGTAAATATGCTCCTTTCATCCATCCATCCTCATAAAAGTACCAGAAGAAAGACAGTAGGTTCACCAGTGGAAAAGCCTGGAACTACAGGTCAGTTAGCAAAACCAAAGATGGTAGCACTATCTGTAAGAGCTCAGTTTGACGACAACCAGATGTGCCTCTGCCAAAATCTGAACAGAGGAGGCAGAATTTCCTTCTCAGGAGAATAGTCTCTGTTGACTACAGACTAGTAGGTGAGAGAGGTAATGAGTTGTGACTATTCCCAGCCTAGAACACTGGACACCACCCCATCTTTCATCTAAAAATCAGATTCCAAATGGAAACAATAGCCAGGTAGTATTCCTGTCCTGAGGGGATTTCCTTGCATCAGTGGACCTAGCAAATGTGTATCTAAACTCCCCTGTGCCTCTGTACTGCCACCACTACCACCTACTGAGATTTGTGTACAGCATAGCACACAACCACCACAAAACTCTACCATTCAGCCTTTTGTTTGCCCCTATGAACTTCACCAAGATGCTGGTCGTAGTCATAGGTCTCAGAGCACTCACCTGTATCCCTTCCTAAGTAGCAGCAGATGGTGCCACAGTTCAGACACTTGAAACAGCTTCAAAAAGTTCCTTGATCCCTTCCACAAGGACAGTTCACCAGGGAATGGATACAGATGCTTCTGTGACAAAAGTTTACCCATCACTAAACAGACTCCAGAAAATCTAGGGCCTAATATTTATGTTGGTAAGGAACATAAGGCCATCCATAGCTCAGTGTCTCCAGCTACTGGGCTTTCTGCTTCTGTGTATAGGGGAAAAGATCCCATATCAGGTATTTCTCCTGAAAGTATAGAATCATACACTGGAACATATATAGGACCAGGTGATGCTTCTAAGCCAGTTACAGGACTCCTCTGAGGGTGGGTAATCCTAAAGAACATTTGCCAGGGTTATCCAGTATGCCATCAAGACCCATAGGTATTCACTTCAGATGCCAGCCTCATGTGGTGGAGAGCACACTTCGGACTAAGGACAGGGCAAGGCATGTGAACAACCATAGAAAGGAATCAGAACATCAATCTCTTGAAGTTGAGAGCTGTCAAGCGAATCCTTCAATAGTTCCACAGCCAACTCAAGGGCAGCCACATTTTGGTCCGGTCAGACAACACTAATGCTGTGAAGTATCTCATCTACCACTGGGGAAGTTGGACCTCAACTCTACGTGTAGAAGCAATGGAGATAATGGATGGGCAGAGAAGAACCTCTTTTCCATAAGAGCAATACACATAAAAGGGGAAGTGAACCAGAAGGCAGACGCACTCAGCAGATATGCAGTCAACTCAGAATGGTGCCTGAATCAGGAAGCCTTCAACTTGATTTCAGAGAAATATGGCCTCCCAGCAGTTGACCTGTTTGCTAGTCACAAGAACAGAAAGCTGAAGAAGGACTTTAGTAAGGAAGCAGATCCTAGATCCGTGGGGATGAACACACACTCCTACAGAAGGCCACAGAGCCTGTTTTATGAATTCGCACCACTTCCAGTTTTAGGAAAGGTGAGTCAAAGCAAAGGTAACTGTTCTAGTTCTATGCTCCCCAAGGAGATGATGGTTTTTGGATCTGGTAGATTTGTCAGTAGAAAACCCCACTCTGAGTCGGGACATCCTTCACCAAGGTCCTTGTCACGGAGTGCTCTATTCAAGGCCAAAGCACCGCCTCCTGGCCGTGTCTGGGGATTAGCTCTGCTAGGCCAATGCCATGCCCCTTCCTGGGGTGGCACTCAGTCATTCTCACTGTCTCTTGCTCTCTTAGGACTCAACTTCTCTCACTTCATGGCTTGGCCCTTGAGCCAGGTCCCTGTAGTTTCCCCTTCCAGGGGAAGGGGTGGGTTGTGTGCTCAAAGTCTCTTAGAACCTACTTTTCCATACAGTCTTCTCTTTCACTGTCCCTTGATAGTGCCACTTTCCAGTGGCTGGTAGGGGGACCCAGACCCACTCTCTACACTTGGTTCCAACCCAGGGATTCAAAAACAAGCAGTCAAAGTCTGCACAGTCCTGAACCTTATTGCTGTATCCCTGGGCTACTTCCTATCTTACCTTTTCTCACACTGACAGTAACTGCAGTTTCTCTCTCTAGTCCCCTTCTACTCTCAACCACTAGGCTTGATCCAGGCCCCTCCTGTTCCCATCCAGCTGAGCTTCCTCTTTAATTAATCCTCATTCTTCCCTGACTCCTCCTCCAGGTGCAGCCTATGTGGTTAATTGGCCCATTTAGCCACCTTAATCCCTTCAGGCCTTGTGTGTGGAGGATACCCCATCACAATCCTATCCTCGAGTCAGACCCAGACTGTCTAAAACTGACAGCTTGGCTATTGAGAGGGAAGTGTTAATCTCAATCAGACTATCCTCCAAAGTGACTGGAACTCTGCTCCTCCAGATGAGCTACAACACTAAAGGCCTAGTCCTCTGTCTGGATGATGCTTAGCTCACGGTGTCAAGAAAACAACAACAAAAATCCGCGAGACCCCGGTATCCCAGCTATTTTAGTCTTTTTCAAGATGGTGTGGACAAGGGACTTCAGCCTAGCACCATCAAATGCCAGATGTTGGCCACAAATAGCATTTTACACACAGGCTCCTCGGGTTCCTTTGCAGAGAATCCTCAAGTATCCAGATCTCTCAGAGCCATTAGACTGGCTAGACCTCGGTCAGACCAATATTTCCTAAATGGGACCTACCACTGGTGCAGGAAGCCCTGACCACCCACTCACTTGAACCATTGACCATGGTCATACCATTCTACTTCTCAGTCAATACCTGTTTCGGGGTCGCTATGATGTCTCCTACACAAATCTGAGAATTGGCAGCTTTGGCTGTGTAGGAACCTCAGTGTGTTCCATGATGGTGCTAAGGACCCCAGAATCTTTTTTGCCAAAGTTGAACTCATTGTTCCATGTCTCACTGGAGGTCATCCACTCATCATTCCGTCCAAAGCCACAACATCCAACAGAAAAACTCTGGCATAATCTGGATGTTTGTAGAGCACTAAAGATGTATATCAAGTGCACCAAACTGCCAAGCAGATCAGGCTCCTTGTTTATTTCCTTTCATCTGAAGTATCAAAGGGTCTGGGTATCCAAACTCTGGCCAGATTGATCAAGTTATGGATTGTAGGGACAGAAGGATCGGATGTCTGATGGAATCAAGAAATACTCTGTAAGGTCTATGGTGACTTCATGGGCACAGTGTGTGCTTCTGCTGTGGAGATATGCAGGGTAGCAACACTATCCTCTCCAATAATATCTTTATTAGACGCTTCTGTTCACTCCTTGCAATTTCCCATACATATCAGATTTGAAAGAGACTCTGAGCTGCTGAATGGGAAAATTCTTATCTGATTATTTCCTTTCTGCTAACATCTCCCACAATTCTGCCATCTCTGGGTGGCTTCTTATCACAATTAAATTTTGTCCATTGGTTATCTACAGTTTGTGGGCCAGTTAGCCTACTGTATATAGTTCACGGGATGCCAATGATGTTATTGTTGCTAATCATATTCTAAGAGTCATTACACAGTTTTGGAATGAATCATCTGGTAGCAAGCCAAAGAGCTGCAGACAGGAGGGGAATAGCCTATACCTATCAGAATGTTGGAATGACTGCTAGCAGAAGGAAATTGTTGGGTAAAAATAGTCTCATTGCTGTGGGAGAGGGAGCTGAATCCTGTTCTTGTATCAGTAGACTTGTTAGCATTGATTAAAATCCAAGTCCAGACCTCGCCCCTGCTTACACGGGTCCAATCCCATTGAGGGCAATGGAGGGTTTTACAACCATGCTGAGGCAGAACTGGTCCTCAGGAATCCTTGTGGTCAGTGACAGATGAGTGAATCCAACTTGACTTTCAGATTCCAGGCTGCCTCAGCAGAGGTGGCAGTTAGAAAAAACACCTCTTCTAAGCAACATGAATTAGGCGTGGAAGTCCCTGAGACAGATATCCCTGCTGCCATTTTTAGTCACTTCAGAATAGCAACACACTTTAAATACAAAACTGTTAATAGAGTATTCAAATGGACTAATGGAAATATACTGAAATGAGTCTGACATCACCATTTGTTGACATTAATGGGGCTTCTTTGGAAATATTTATTAATTTAATATTAATTTAGTTCAGTAACGGCTGTTGCTTGTATCATTCTTCCAATACTTCAGTTGATGAATAATTGTCCATTGACATTATATTGTCTATTGCTCCTTCAGCCCTAATACAACATCCAATAGGTTTGTTAAATGTATACATTGCATAAGACCTTCCATTGATATTCTTGCACATAAAATGCAGTAGGAATTTGACACTGTAATTGTTCAAGTACTAAAAAACATATCTAGCAAAGTAATCATTTGATTTAATTGTGACAGTTCAGTAAATGGCTCAATGGGATAACATAATAGGATAACATGGTGACTTCATCTTCCATGTTGATGACCCATCCAATCCCTAGCTACATGGTTTCTCATCCTCATATCAGTTGACCTGCATCCCTGGTTCAATTCTCCCACTCACCAAAAGGGCTGTTCACTTGAACTTTGTCTTAATCAAATACAGCACATTCTCTCTCTGATTTCTCTGTTTGAGTTCCCCCTATCACCTAGTCTTTTAGATTGCCCATCAGCCCCCCACCATGTCCCCTTTCATTCAGCCTTTCCGTGACTTCCAGACCATCAAAGTTGATGACTTTTCATCTTCTCTCAGACCTTTTGTCCTTGCCCTCTTCTACATATAGGTTGTTGATTGTCTCTATACTTCACTCTCCTCCACCCTGAATTCTTTTGCCTCACTACCCTATTGCCAGCCTCCAGTTCTGGCTCCTGACCAACATCTACTTCCTCCACTCCAGCTCTCACGCAGCTGAGCATCTCTGGCATAAAGCCTGTGACCAGGTTAACTTCCATTATAAATTAATTCTCTCCTTCAGTTCTGCCATCTTCTTAGCTAAACAACTCAACTTCTCCAACTTACTTGAATTTGTCACCCACAATCCCAGCTGCCTTTTCACCACCCTTGAGTCAACCCTCAAATCCTCTGCTTCTGTCCAAAGAATAATTTTCTAGCTTGTTGCTTTCTGTCACCCCTCTCTTTAAATCCCTTCTCTGAGTCCCCTGTCTCCATTGCATCAAACATAAGGGCCTTGTCCTCACTTTCAAGGCCCTTCAGAGTCTGTCACTACCCTGCGTATAAGCTTGCCCCATCAAAATGTAGATTTCTGCCTTTCTCCCATGCTGCCCCTCATGCTTGGGATGTGTAAACATCCACAAAGCTACCTCATTAACCTCCTTCAACTTCCACCTTAAAACTCAACTTTGTATTTGGTGGTGGGAGGGAGAACTAGGTGACTTAGTCATATCATATAACACCACTCTTTCCATTCCCCTAGTATCACAGTAACATCCTGACAATGTTAAACATCAGCTACTAAAGTTAGACATTTTTAAGTCAGTAAGTCTGGATAACTTGTGTCTAAGAATATTAAAAGAGCTGGCTAAGGAGCCTGCTCAACCATTAATGTTGATTTTCAATAAGTCTTGGAACACCAGGTGAGTTCCAGAATACTGGAAGATGATTCAGGTAATTATAGGTCTGTCAGTCTGACCTCAATCCCAGGCAAGATAATGGACCAGCTGATATGGGACTTGATTAACAAAGAATTAAAGGAGGATAATGTAATTAATGCCAAACAACATACGTTTAGGTTGAACTAATGATGTCTTTTTTTAAATTAGTTTACCAGTTTGGTTGATAAAGGTAATAGTGGTGATGTAATATATTTAAACTTCTGTAAGGCATTTGACTTGGTGCCGCATGATAATTTGATTAAAAAATTAGAAAGATATAAAATCAATATGGCACATGTTATATGGATTAAAAGCTGGCTACTTGATGTGGCTCAAAATATAACTGTAAATGGGGAATCCTCATCAAACAGGTGTGTTTCTAGTGAGTCCAATCAGGGATCGGTTCTTGGCAGCACACTGGCATTTTTATTAATGACATGGAAGAAAACATAAAGCTGCCATTGATAAAGTGCAAAAATTGGGGGAATGGTTAATAATGAAAAGGTGTGTCTCTACAGAGCGATCTGGATCACTTGGTAAGGTGTGTGTGTGTAAGCAAACAATATGCATGTGAATAAGGCTTAAATGTAAATGTATCATCTAGGAGCAAAGAAGTTACACCATACTTACAGGATGGGTGACTCTGCACTGGGAAGTAGTGACTCTGATGAAGATTTGGGGATCATGGTGGATAATCAGCTGAACGTGAGCTGCCAGTGTGGTGGTGTGGCCAAAAGATCTAATGCAATCCTTCGATGCATAAACAGGAGAATCTTGAGTAGGAACAGAAAGGTTATTTGATCTCTATATTTGCACTGGTGCAGCTACAGCTGGAATACTGTGTCCAGTTCTGGTGTCCACAATTGAATAAGGCTATTGCTAAAATGGACAGAGTTCAGAGAAGAGCCATGAGAATCATTAAATGATTAGAAAACATCCCTTATAGCGACGAACTCAAGGAACTCAATCTATTTAGCCTAACAAAAAGAAGGGTAAGGGAATGACTTGATTGAAGTCTATATGCCTCTGCATAAGGAATGAATATTTAATAATGGGCTCTTCAATGTACCAGAGAAAGGTATAATACAATCAAATGGCTGAAAGTTGAAGCAAGACAAATTCTGACTGGAAATAAGGTGTAAACTGTTAACAATGAGAGTAATTTAGTAGTGACAGGCCTTAAATGTTCTCCATTATCTTCCAGGCTGTGTGCTGCATGGATATGGAGAGTACTATTGCTTTTCTAAGGGCAGGTCTACACTTCAAGTACTGCATCAGGGCAGCTGTACTGATACAGTTGCACCACAACAGTGCTTAAGTGAAGGCGCTTATATGCCAATGGGAGAGCTTCTTCCATCGGCATAGTTAATCCACCTCCCTGAGAGGCGGTAGCTATGTCAACGGGAAAAGCTCTCCCATTGATGTAGTGCTGTCTACATGGGGAGTGAAGTTGATATAACTATATTGCTCAGAGGGGTCGATTTTTCACACCCCTGAGCGACTTAGTTATATCGATATAGGTCTGTAGTGTAGATATGGCCTAAATGATGGGTAATTTTTACTGAAGATTGGGTTGCAGCATCTGAAACAAGTACTTGAGGCTTTTAAACAGACAGCACTGAGTGTAATATTCCTGACAAGTGCAGAGAAAAACAATCCTGAGTATGGAAAAACAGGCCTCATTAGTCTTTATCCTTGATATAAAAAATAATATTCCTCTTTGGTTTAGAAATCTAGATTTGGTTTAGTAATTTTAGTATCTTCTGAAAAATCAAGAAATTCAAATCTCTTTCATTGGCCTCAAAGTTCTAGTAAAATCAGTTTAACCAAGTAAATTGCACAGATATCTAAGAAAATAAAATTTCAGCTATAAGTGGCTACAAGTGACCCTGAGTTTTCCGGTAATCAAAGTAATTTTATTTGCAATCTAATACCTGTAATGATAGCATCATAGAGGCAATACTGAGTCAAACAATTGAATTAGGAACACATGTTCATAACAGAAAAGGCTGTAAGACCTGGTGCATCTGGCCCACATGCTCAGGGTCTAGCTGATTGCCATATTTGGGGTCAGGAAGGAATTTTTCCCCAGATCAGATTGGCTGAACTGCAGCATGAGGCATGGGTCACTTGCAGGTTTAAACTAGTGTAAATGGTGAATTCTCTGTAACTTGAAGCCTTTAAATCATGGTTTGAGGATTTCAGTAACTCAGTCAGAGCTTAGAGATCTATTCAGAGGTGAAAGTAAGCCAGCACGCCCCAATACGATGTACCGGCAAAAGCCCGTGCACCATACCGGGGTGGCCCTGCTTCCCCAGGTGGCAATTTAAAGGGCCTGGGGTTCCTATCAGCATCTGGAGCCCCAGGCCCTTTAAATTGCCGCCAGAGCCCTGCTGCTGGAGCCCTGGGGTAGTGGCGGGGCTCCGGGGGCTACTTAAAGGGACAGGGCTCCCGCTGACTCTACTGCCCTGGGCCATTTAAATAGCTGCCGGAGCCCCGCCACTGCTACCCCAGGTCTCCGGGGGCTATATAAAGGGTCGGGGTGGTAGAAGCAGGAGAGTCCTGGGCCCTTTAGCCCCCAGAGCTCTGGAGTAGCAGCAGGGCTCTGGGGGCTACTTAAAGGGCCCGGGGCTCCCGCTGCCTCTATGGCCCTGGCCCTTTAAATAGCAGCCAGAGCCCCACCCCCACGCCGGCAGGCTCCAGCAGCTATTTAAAGGCTCCAGGGCGGTAGAGGCAGAAGAGCCCCAGGCCCTTTAAATAGCCCCAGAGCCCTGCTGCCAGAGCCCTGGGGTAGCAGTGGCAGCTGGGGGCTCCGGCAGCGGTTTAAAGGGCCTGGGGCGGTAGCGGTGGCCAAGCCCTGGGCCCTTTAAACTGCTGCCAGAGCCCCCAAATGCCACTGCTACCCTGGCAGGGGAGTGGGAGGGCACTTACCAGTACAGGGCGGGCTGGGGCTGGCTCTGACCCCCCCCCCATCCCCGCCCCTTCCACAGGCCAGAGCCGGCCCCAACCCAGCCCACCCAGGAGTGGGTGAGGTTCTGTGGCCTGCTATGTGCAGGAGGTCACACTAGATGATCATGGTGGTTCCTTCTGACCTTAAAGTCTAAAAGACAATAACATTAAGGCTGTCTCTATGCTTGGAGCAAGGGGCATGATTCCTAGTTCACTTAGACATACTCACATTAGCTTGATGAGAGCTAGAACACTAAAAATAGTAATGTAGCCATGGTAGCACGAGCAGCAGTGAGTGGTGGCATGAACTAGCTGCCCCGAATACACCTTGGGGTCCATGTGGGTTAGTACTTGGGGAGGATAGCCCACGCTGCCGCTCGCTGCTACTGTGGCTACACTATTTTTAGCATGCTAGTCAAAGCACCATTGTGAATGCAGGAAATACAAAACTCCAGATCCTATATATCACTCTTTTAACTCCAAGAAACTCATTCATGGCTATATCTCTGTTACTTCAGTTCCTAATTGTTACTCCAGCTTTCTTCTGAATTGATAGGCCCTACAGGAACAGCTTGTTTTAAAGTAGGTAATCAACACCCTGATGTTATTTTCTGGAGAAAAAAAACCTTACTCCACTTACAGATGCACCATCTGATAGATAAGTGCATGTCCGATTTGACAAGGTCATTTGTAACAATAAAGCATTCAGCCAGTACTATGCATGCAATGGATACTGGAATAATTACACACACACATCTTTAAGACAGAGACCCAAGATTTTATTACCGAAAGTTCTGATTACTTGAGCAAAAACATGTGCAATCAAAACTTCAATATATGGCGCTCTACTCTGGGGAACCATTTTAATACATATTCTCCTTTTGTTGTTAGACACACACACAAAGATTTTAAATCAACAAAAAGAGGTGACGTTGAAAGTGGGATATAAATGAGTTATTCTGCATTTCTTATTTTGATTTGATTTTGATATTAACAACATAGAAATCAGAACTTTATTTCCACGTTTGGAGCCAGACCGAACATCATTAAGGAACAATAAACAATTTGCTGTTTGCTCTATATAAACTAGCAGATAGGCTATATGACAGTTGTCACTGCAGTATTCATAATGAAAATGTTCTGTATTGTACAGCCTAAATTAAAAGCTGCTGAGACATTCTGAATTATGAGTTTTTTGTTTTTTCCTGGTTGTTTTCAGCCATGTAAAATGTTAGTGCATATTTCTAGATGAACAAATATATTAAGAGAGGTGTCACATTTTAGTCTGTGAAAAAGGATCTCTTACCTGACAAAAGAGGAAATGGAGCATGGCTGATTATTCTGGTCAAGCTAGAGTTTTTCATAATACTTTGCATTTCTATAGCAGCTTTTGTCTGAGGAGCTCAAAGATCATCAGAGATCATCAGAGACATTTAATGATTGGTATGCTAAGACCAAGAGATCACAACTCACCCAAGACGGCTCAGTGACTCACTGGCAGAGCTCATTATCACATCCAGGAGTCTGCTCTAATCATAATGGACCTGATTTGCAGTGGTTTGAGCATTAGCCTGCTAAACCCAGGGTTGTGAGTTCAATCCTTGAGGGGGCCATTTGGGGATTGGTCCTGCTTTGAGCAGGGGGTTGGACTAGATGATCTCCTGAGGTCCCTTCCAACCCTGATATTCTATGATTCTATGGTCCAAGCCCACTGAAAGCAATGGAAAGACTCTCATTACTTCAGTGAGCCTCAGATCAGGCACTATATCACACTGCCTCTTTTCAACATGTATGTGTGACTTTGCTATTCAACATGACATTTATTTAGCTTTGTCCAAGGTAGGAAATGAGTGCCGCCCCCCCAAATGCTCTCAGGGGCCCTTGACAAACTTCTAAAAAGTACACTACAAATAAACCTGTTAATTCCCCTGGATCAACTCCAATGAACAGTGATAGCATAAATGTTTGAAACTAATCGACTCCCCTTCACCTGCCCAATCCCCAGAGCCTTACACCCAGCTGTACACAACAGATGTCTCGTCTCAGTTGAGGAAGAAAAGGTTGGCTTTGCAGTGTTCATTGTGTGGCAATTTTTACCGGAAGGAAAACTCTTTGAAATCCTTTTATAGTATTTTAAAATTAAAATTATGAAATAGAATTAATAGGAAATTTATGTGTAAGCAGAGTCAGGATGAGCTCTACCCTGACATCTGGTGGTGAATTATGGCGAGTGTGGAAAACAATTTCAGGGGCTGATCTTGTTTGCATAGGCACACCCACCCCGCCTAGCACAAGTCCACGGCAGCCCGAAATGGTCACTTTGACAGCTATGGGATCCCCAATTTCTCTGTTATTGGGGCAGGAGGAATAACGTGTTGTTACCCTGATAATGTAAATGAAGGACTATGAAACTGTTTTATGACAGAGGGTCTCACCATCAACTATGTAGCACTTGCTAGACAAGGGACATGGGTTCCAAAACCCAGTGAATTGAGAGAGGTTGGGGACTGGTATGTGTACCTGATGGTATGGGCCCCTTTTAAAGGCCTGGAACACCAATTGCACCTCCTTCTCTCTCCACTGTTGAAGAGCAGAGCTAATTTTGATTTCAATAGGAGTCCATCTAGAGGCTGCTGAGCTGAATTCACTTTGGGCCAACAGTGCACCAGCACTGGGGCTCCCCTACTACAAGCTGAAATCACTAAGAGCTGAAATCACTAAAAGAGCTAAACTTACTGAGCTGAGTGCTGTGTTAACTAGTGGGGAAGCATGAAGATCTATCACTAAGCAGCTGGCAGAGTGGAGCAGTTTGCAGCACAGTTGGAGCAGCCCACGGAACAGGGAGCAGAGCTGAGCAGTTTGTGGGACGGTTGGAGCGGCCCACGGAACAGTGAGTGAGCGAGCGGAGCGGTTTGTGGGAACGGCTGGAGTGGCTCATGGGTCGGTTGGAAGAGCGGCGCAGCTGGTGGAATGGAGCTGGTCGTGGTGAAGGCTGCAGCAGAACGCCATGGAGAAGCGGGGCAGTCGGCCCCGGCCCATGTAAGGTGCCCCTTAACACCCTGTGTGCCCCCCCCCCACTTTCCACCCAGGCTAGGGGGTGGGTAAAACTTTGCAGAGAAACTTTTGAACTCTGGGGCGGCACTGACCAGGGACAGAGACTATGGGGTGATTGGACTTAAGACCCTAAGGGGAAAAGGACATTGCCAAAACTTACTTGGTGGGTCTTTTGCTCATGGTTTATGTTATGAATCCTGTTTGTGGTGTTTCCCCAATATGATGCCACATTGTTTCCCTCCTTTATTAAAAGGATTTTGCTACACTCAGACTCTGTGCTTGCGAGAGGGGAAGTATTGCCTCCTAGAGGCACCCGGGGGGGTGTTATGTAATTGTCCCAGGTCACTCGGTGGGGGCTCAAGCCGGTTTTGCATTGCGTTATTGAAACAGAACCCCTGGATACTGAACCCGGTCCTTGTTGTTGCCAACTCAGAGGGGTGGAAGGGTTACATATGCATAAAATAGAAATATATTGTGTGGAAAAATAACTTGGATTAAGATGAACATTTAACTTGTGTTGCCATGGTAGATGTTTGCATAATCTACAGTACATAAGCCCCCACAAATTCAGTGACTGGCAGATATTTAGTTTAGCCAAGAGAAGGTTAACAGATGGCGCAATCGTGGTCTACAAATACCTACATGGGAAAGAAACATTTCTTTAATATAGCAGTGAAAAGGTATAATGAGATCCAATAGTTAGAAGTTGAAGCTGGAGAAATTCAGACTAGAAGTAAGGTCCAAGTTTTAAAAGTGAGGGTAACTAACCATTAGAACAAATTACTCAAGGACACTCAAGGATAGATTCCCTATCACTGTCAGTCTTTAAACAAAGAATACCTTTTAAAAGATGATAGTCCATGAATAAGTTATGGGGTTGATGCAAAAATGATTGGGTTAGGTTCTCTGGCCTGTGTTATACAGGAGATCTGACTAAATGATCACAATGGTAATTTCTGGCCTTAAAATCTATGAATATAGTAGTTCAGAAAGGACTTAGAAAGATCAGGTATAATACAAATGCCTGACACAACTTGCTAACATAAACTCTTCCCTGTCCACCGTATAAATTATTAGTGTACAAAATAAGATACCAGTCCAATCCATTTGCAGATGGCGCATACACCTCTAAACACTCTTGGCTCTACTCCCTAGGTACTCTGGTAAACTTCCCCTGTGACACTAACGATGCCACATGAAGGTAGGACGATACAGCAAAAAATTGCTGTGTTGCATTTTAGGAGCTGACATGGTTGTTTCTCCATTACTCTATTTTTATCTTGCTAGGTTTATCAGACCCTGTGGAACACAAGTAAACTGCTTCGACTTGAATGTATTTGGCAAAGGTAAAAAGCAGTGAGCCTATGCATGTTATTTCAACATAAAATTGTCTCAGTTTAATTTCTTTCCTATAAACAGGAACATAAATTAACAATCCCATTTTTGTGTACTTGTTCCTGCTTTTCATAGAACCTAGTTCAGTTACATTTTTCTCAAAGCAGACCCTTCTATGGCTCCAGGATAACTAGACACGTACCCAGTGGACTTCGGAGCTCATGCACAGGAAGAGTTTCAGTTCCAGAACAATTTAATCACGATTCATGATTAACTAACACGACACTGAATGCAAGTTTTCCTCGTCTACGTTGATTGGTTACTTGTGTTCAGCATTGTGTCAGTTAACTCAATTCTTCATAGCGTATTAACAGGGTAAAATTTTGTAATGTAGACAAGGAATGAATGTGTGGCATCTTTTAATTCCTAACCAGTGGATCTTTTAAAAAGATTGTAAACTAAATTAGGTTTTTAAGGCATTTAAATTTCTGGGCTTAAGGGTCCTTGCTTTAGAAGTCTGATACCATGAGTACCATGCTTTTAAGGCAACAATGTTCTACTCTTCCCCATCTCTTGCATATTACTACTTGTAATGAACGTGGAGATTATCTGGATTATTTTTTATGCATGTTGTTATATATGAAATCTCTGTGAGTTTGATGGATTAAGTTTTACAATTTGGATTTTTATTAAATAATTAGCAGACCCTTTTCATGTAACACTTTTACAGTATTAAAAAGCCTGGCTTGAGCATTCCATGGTTTCATAATTCTCTAAAAATTATTTAGAATACTGAAAGTTCCTATGAGTAATAGGGATATCCCCTTAGAATATTTCCACATAACTGAACATTTCTGTATCAGGGCCATCTACTTTTCACACTAGCTGTTAAGATGGAAAGCCGACACTTATCCCCAATCTCTATTGGAGATTCCTCCTCCGACTTTTAGGAACGTACAGTAGACATTTAAATAATAGCGTAGACTTTCAAAGTTGACAGTGTTAAACAAATCATTATGATTACCAACCAATCCTGTGTCAAAGTCAGCAAACAAGAGAAAACATTCAAGCATCAGACAGTTTAATAACACTGTGGAGAACAACAGAGTATGTGCAACAGCTGGAGTGGAATGTTAAGAAACTACACAAAATGACATGGAGAGGGAGGGTCATGCAGTGTGCATTAAGGCAAGATTAAAATCAATGGGTAAGAACTGTTTGGGTGCATATAGAAATGAACAGACTGTAATATTTTGTTTTCAGTAAATAGTTGTGGAATTTATTTTTAACTCTCTACTCACAAGTCTTAAACTGATTTTTTCAATAAATTCAAGACCTGTGAATCAAAATAAGTTCCCAGTGCAGCAAAGCTCAGTCATGTTTAACTTGAAATATGAATAATTCCATTTATTTTGTGTTCAAGTGCTTTGATGAATCAGGGCCTAAATTAATTAGTCACATGAATGTACTGAAAAGCATGGTTGGGAAATGGAAAATAATTCATAGTATGTTATATATAATATAAAATTAAACATGATAAAACAATATAGACACTGTAATCACGCTATAAAATTGCAAATGGATTGGGGTCCTATACTGAAGAAGGGAAAATGGAATAGATGTGGGGCCAGATTTTTAAAAGGGGTCAGCACTCATAACTGAAGCCAGATCTTCAAAGCTAAATGAAGATACCTGCTTTCCAGCAGGTATGTTCATTTGTGTGCTGAGCCCTCGTGAAAAACTGGCCCATTCTGAGTGTTGAGCCCTTCTGTAAGTTCTGGCTTTACTGGTAATAATAGAGGGCGTTGGCTAGATTGAGGAGAGGAAATTTTCAGGTGTTTAAAAATGGAGATGCATGAACTGAGTTAGATGCAAAGAAGATGAGAGTTCCCCATTTTAGGAACCAGTAAAGCAAAAGCATGATTGAAGGATGACCTGAAACACGATGTTGGACTCCTTAAAAAGTCAAAAGCACAAATACCTAGCTTGATAAGGTTCAAAATAGTTATTGCTCCTGGGGGGTTCTGCGTGACTGCGTGCCCACAGAAAACACCACCGCTTCCTGGGTCCTAGTGCCAACTGAACTCCCCTTCTGTGTGCTGGAAGCCTTATTGCTTTCTGTGCAACAGTGAGTGCCCGTGGTGGGGCTGGGTAAGGGGGGGGAGAAGAGGCTGTGGGAAGGAAGGGGGTAGAATAGGGCAGGGGGAGGGGAATGGAGAAGAAAAGGAGATAGGGAAATGGCAGGGGGAAGCGGGAGCCCAGCATGCGGTGTCCTCTCAGCTGGAGTTCCCCTGTTAAGCAGCCCCATCGAATGTTCACCCTGAAAAGCCCTACTCCCCTACACCTGGACCCCTCCAAGTCCCCCACACCCAGATCCCCACCCCACTGATCCCCAATGAGCTGCACCTGGACCCTACCCCATCAAGCCCCACTCCCCTGATACCTGGAGCCCCCCACACCTCCCCAAAGCCCCATCTCCCCACACCCAGACCCCTCTGCTGAAGCCCAACCACCTTTACCTGTATCCCCTGCAGAGTCCCACTGTCTCTGCACCTGGAACCCCCCAACGTGCATCCAGATTCCCACTGAGCTGCCTGCACCCAGATTGGCCCACACAGAAACCTCTCACCCCAGACCTAGATCCCCACACACTAAGCCCCTCCACACTTGGATCCTGCTGGGCTGAGCCTGCCCGCCCCCACCTGGTGCACCTGGCACAGAGGGGCAGGGCCAGCCCTTGCACTGGGTCAGGGGTAGGTGCAGCCTTACTGCCAAGTCCCCTGTGAGGGCTTCAGGGTGATCTCCCACCTCAATGCAGCCAGTGACCTGTGCTTCCCCACCCTCTTGCTGGAGCCACATTTATTTACTGACAAAATTTGCAGAATTTTAAAATGTTGTGTGCATAATTGTTAATTTTTTTGGTGCAGAATTTCCTCAGGAGTATGTTATTCTTTGATATACTCAGGGCCTACATAAACAAGGATAAATTTAAATAATGCCAAGATATTTAAAATAAACTTACCACTTTCAAAAATCAAGAACATTATGTTTCAGGGTGGATCATTGAAAGGATGCAATTTCCTTTTATGAAACCATGGAAATAATTCAATTCCTCATTAAATATTTATACAGGGAAGAAAAATGCTCTCTTGGAGAGCCCTTACTTCAAGCCACCACAGTTGGGCTACTCCTCCATCAAAATAATAGTTGAGCTATAATGTAGCTGATTTAAGCTTCACTAATAAGCTGTTAGACTAGTAATGCAATTCAAATTTTAGCAAGTATAAATGAAGGAAGACAACTGTTGACTACAGTATTTAGTAATTTGCTCATGGATAATTGACTATAAAATCATTTAAATTGTGTATATTGGCACAATTTGTGTGTGAAGGAATAAAGTGTGTTAGAAAAACTCTATCTAAGAGAATAAGAACAAATGTTCTACTGCTTAGAGTTAAATCTAAGAATAGTATTTTCAGTGCAAACATTGCCTAGATAGATTATACAATGCTAAGGAACCTCATGTGATGTTATCTACAATTTGCCTCAAAACAGGGTGAGTGCCTTGCTTTGCTGATTGCCATATATATTTAAAAAAATCCTCTTCTAAAAATGCTGTGTGTTAAGTCAATGATAGTGATTATTGGAAAGACAGATATCATGGATCACAGCTAGTTCAGGTGTAATGGTGTTCATATTTCAGTTTTATGTATTATTAATTTACCATAAACCCTAGTAGCGCTAAATTTGACATGGCCATGTCGAATTAGGCTAGGTGTGGATGGAATTCGATGCTAATAGCTCCGGGAGCTATCCCACAGTGCACCACTCTGTTGACGCTCTGGACAGCAGTCCGAGCTCTGATGCTCTGACCAGCCACACAGGAAAAGCCCCTGGAAAATTTGAATTCCTTTTCCTGTCTGGCCAGTTTGAAGCTAATTTCCTGTTTGGACATCGTGGCGAGCTCAGCAGCACTGGCAGCGATGCAGAGCTCTCCAGCAGAGGTGTCCATGCAATCTCAGAATAGAAAGAGGGCCCCAGCATGGACTGACCGGGAAGTCTTGGATCTGATGGCTGTGTGGGGCAATGAGTCTGTGCTTTCGGAGCTGCGCTCCAAAAAACGGAATGCAAAGACCTACGAGAAGGTCTCCAAAGCCATGGCAGACAGAGGATACAGCCGGGATACAACGCAGTGCCACGTGAAAATCAAGGACCTGAGACAAGGCTACCAAAAAATCAAAGCGGCAAACGGACGCTCCGGATCCCAGCCCCAGACATGCCGCTTCTACGAGGCACTGCATGCCATTCTCGGTGGGTCTGCCACCACTGCCCCACCAGTGTGCGTGGACTCTGATGATGGGACACTGTCGACGGCCGGTTCCTCGGCGATGTTCGCGGACGGGGAACATGAGGAAGGAGATGAGGACAAGGCAGTCGACAGCGCTTACAGAGCTGATTTCCCCGACAGCCAGGATCTCTTCATCACCCTCACGGAGATCCCCTAACAACCCTTCCCGGCCGTTAACCCAGACCCTGAATCAGGGGAAGGATCAGTCGGTAAGTGCTTTAAACATGTAAACATTTATTTCTAACAGAACAGGAATATTAACTATGCGAAAAGGTCAATATATATTGGGATAGAACAGAAATCCTCCTGGGAGATCTCCACGAAGCTCTCCTGGAGGTAATTGAAAAGCCTCTGCATAAGGTTCCTGGGGAGAGCTGCCTTATTGGGTGCTCCATGGTAGGACACTTTTCCACGCCAGGCTATCATCAGGTACTCCGGGAGCATTGCCTCCACGAGCATGGCAGCATAGGCCCCTGGTTTGTGCTGGCTTTCACGCAGCATGCACTCTCTATCTCTTTCAGTGATCCTCCTCAGGGTGATCTCGCTCGGCGACTCCTGCATTGAATTAGGGTAATTAAGGTAATGTTAGTATTGGGAATGCTTCAATGTTCCTTTGCATAACAATAAGCGTTGGTTTACAGCCACGTGGTAGAGGCTGCAGAGGGGCAGCATACAGGGATCTTTCCCGGGGACAGCCGCGAGGGGGTGGAACAGGGGCAGAGTTCATGCTTTCCGGACTGCCTGCAGCAGGAGGGCACTGCTATACATTAAGTTTTAAGCAGCCAAAAGTCTATGGCTTACCATGCCTGCCTGCTCCACGGATTCTGCTGTCCTGCCCCGCTTGTCTGATCTCCAGTGCAAGACCCCAGGCAATGAATGTGAAGGCTGAAAATTCGAACTTGTCCTGAGTGCGCATGAGATAGGTGCTGTGCATGGTCTTGTTCACAGAGACAGACTAGACTATGTTCATTGTTCGCAAAAATGTATCTTTGTAAGGAATTCACTCCCTTTTTCCCATCACACAGCTGCGACTGTCTCCCGACCTGCCCCAGCATCCCCCTCACAGAGGCTGGCGCAGATTAGGCGGCGAAAGAAAAGGACACAGGACGAGATGTTCGCTGAATTTATGGGCTGCTCCCGAGCCGAGGCGGCCCAGCAGAGCCAGTGGAGGGAGAACCTCTCTCAGTACCAGCGCTCACACAGCGAACGGGAGGACAGGTGGCGTCAAGAAGACCAGCAGGCGACTCAAACGCTGCTTGGACTAATGAGGGAGCAAACGGACACGCTCCGGCGCCTTGTGGATGTTCTGCAGGACTGCAGGCAGGAGGACAGAGCCCCCCTGCAGTGTATCTGCAACCGCCCTCCCCTGCCACAAAGTCCCATACCCCCCTCACCCAAAGTAACAAGAAGGAGGGGTGCCAGGGGCCGTGAAAACTGTCACTCCACCCCTGCAGAGTGCTCAATTACCAAAAAGCTCTCATTCCCTAAATTTTGAGAAGTCCTTCCCTTCCTGACTCACCCAAGCCCAGTTTCATCCCCTAACTGTCTAGTTGATTATTAAAAATACTTTGCTGTTAATTACTGTTTCCGTCATGTTCTTGTACAGAAGACTGTGTTTGAAGGGGGGGGGGAAGGGGGTTGGTAATTGCATAGGACAGTCACCTTTACCAGGGTACAGACATGGGGGCAGGATCAGCAGCAGTTCACACACACAGTGCAGTCAGTAAGCACCCTGGTTGGTCTGGGAGGTGGTTTTCATGTTCTGTGTGGGTGGGGGGTACGTGACTTTGTGGCGGGGGAGGGCGGTTACAGATCTTATGCAGCGGTCCTTGTCCTGGACCACAGAGCCACGCAGCAGGGGAATCTGTAACCGTTTTCACCCTGCCACAAGGTCACATAGCCCCCGCACACAGAGTCCCGAAAAGGAGGGATGGCAGGCTCCGTTGAAACAACCAGACCGGCACTGCAGACTGTTCTAGGAGCAGGAGCCTGTCATTCCTCGAGTTTAGAAGCGGTCTTTACATCACTACACACCCTACCCAGCATAGTCTGCGTCCCAGTTTCAACCCTTTAACGCAAAGTCATTAATAGAGACAACGTTGTTAATTAACAATGTTCCATGTATTTTATTTTTAAACGTGTGTTGGAAGGGGGGAAACGGGGTGAACGGGGTATGTAACTGCAGAGGATAGTCACTGGGTAAAGAAACAGGGGCAGGTTCAGCTTCTCTGTAAAGAAACTGAACAGTCACAGGTCACACTGCTCGCTGAGGAACCTAGCTTTCAAAGCCTCCCAGATGCACAGTGCTTCCCGCTGGGCTCTTCTAATCGCACGGCTGTCTGGCTGAGCGTAATCAGCAGCCAGGCGATTTGCCTCAACCTCCCATCCCGCCATAAAGGTCTCCCCCTTGCTCACACAGAGATTGTGGAGCACACAGCAAGCTGCAATAACAATGGGGATATTGGTTTCGCTGAGATCCGAGCGAGTCAGTAAGCTTCGCCATCTCCCCTTGAGACGTCCGAAAGCACACTCCACCACCATTCTGCACTTGCTCAGCCGGTAGTTGAAGAGTTCCTTGTCACTGTCCAAGGTGCCTGTATAGGGCTTCATGAGCCAGGGTATTAGCGGGTAGGCTGGGTCCCCAAGGATCACTATAGGCATCTGCACATCCCCAACAGTTATTTTGTGGTCCGGGAAGAAACTACCTTCCTGCAGGCGTCTAAACAGACCAGAGTTCCTGAAAACACGCGCGTCATGAACCTTGCCCGGCCACCCGACGCTGATGTTGGTAAAACGTCCCCTATGGTCCACCAGTGCTTGCAGCACCATTGAAAAGTAGTCCTTTCTGTTAATATACTGGCTGGCCTGATAGTCTGGTCCCAGGATAGGGATGTGTGTTCCATCTATAGCCCCACCACAGTTTGGGAATCCCATCGCGGCGAAGCCATCTATGACGACCTGGACGTTTCCCAGGGTCACTACCTTTGAGAGCAGTGGCTCAACGATTGCGTTGGCTACTTGCATCACAGCAACCCCCACGGTAGATTTGCCCACGCCAAAGTGGTTCGCTACTGACTGGTAGCTGTCTGGCGTTGCAAGTTTCCAGAAGGCTATGGCCACTCGCTTCTGCACACTCAGGGCTGCTCGCATCCGGGTGTCCTTGCGCTTCAGGGCAGGGGACAGCAACTCGCAGAGTTCAAGGAAAGTGCCCTTACGCATGCGAAAGTTTCGCAGCCACTGTGATTCATCCCAGACCTGCAGCACTATGCGGTCCCACCAGTCCATGCTTGTTTCCCGGGCCCAGAATCGCCGTTCCACAGCATGAGCATGACCCATTGCCACCATGATGTCCACGGCGCGGGGTCCCGTGCTTTGTGAGAGGTCTGTGCCACTCTCACACTTCATGTGCTCCCCGTGCTGCCGGAGCCTCCTCGCCCGATTTCTCAACATCTGACTGTAGAAGAGGTGGACGATAAGGTGCGAGGAGTTGACAACGGCCATAAGTGCAGCGATGATCGCAGCAGGCTCCATGCTCGCAGTGCTGTGGCGTCCGCGCTGTCACTCACCAGAAAAGTGCGCGAACTGATTGCCCACCGGCGGGAGTGACGGTTGAATGACGACAGTTACCCAAAACCACCCTCGACACATTTTTTTCCCCCGGCAGGCATTGGGGGCTCACCCCAGAATTCCAATGGGCAGCGGGGACTGCGGGAACTGTGGGATAGCTTCCCACAGTGCACCGCTTCCAAATGTCGACGCTTGCCCCATTAGTGTGGACTCACAAAGTCGAATTACTGTCCTTAGTGTGGATACACACGTTTGACTTTGTAAGGTCGATTCCACAAATTCGACTTAAGTTAAATCGAACTACTCTGGTAGTGTAGACATACCCTAAGAGTAAGACAAGACACCAGATAGATACAGAGAGACTGGGGAGTACAAGGAAATAACAAGATAATACCAAAATTGTCAAGTTTTTTGTAGGTATCACAGCAAAGGAGAGTTTTAAAGCAGGACTGGGAAGAAGGATAATGAAGGGGAGCTCTGCTCAAGAATGAGGGATAGCATGGGGAAAAGTGCTGGTTTTGAAAATTCGTCAAAATTGAAAACTTAATAAGTGGGCAATGGAGACAGGCATCATGGGACGAGTGGCGGTTGGAATCATCGGGTGCTCTGCACCCACCAGCAGCCAAGTTCCCCTCACCTCCCACCCCACCTCCTCCTCCCCTGACCCCGCTGTGCCCCTCTCCTCCGCCTACCTCCCAGCACTTCCCGCCCGGCCGCAGCCAAATGGGAAGGAGGGGGAGGAACGGGAACATGGCAAGCTCAGGGGAGGAGGTGGGGAAGAGGGTGGGACCAGGGTGGGGATTTGGGGAAGGAGTTGGAATAGGGGCAGAGAGGGGGTGGAGTTGGGGTGGGGACTTTAGGGAAGGGGTTGGAATGGGGGTGGGGCAGGGCATCATGGAAGAGGTAGAATGGGGCAGGGCTGAGGGCAGAGGGGGTTCGAGCACCCCAGAAAAGAGGGAAAGTTGGCACCTATGGTGGGAATCAACATTTTGATAACAAATGAGAGCTTATAGTTAGGGTGGGGATAGGCCATGAAGGACCTTGAAAATGAATGCAAGGAGTTATGTTTGATATGATGGAGACTGGGGAGCCAGTAAAGCAGGGGTCGGCAACCTTTCAGACGTGGTGTGCCAAGTCTTCATTTATTCACTTTAATTTAAGGATTCACGTGCCAGTAATACATCTTAACGTTTTTAGAAGGTCTCTCTCTATAAGTCTATATATTATATAACTAAACTATTGTCGTATGTAAAGTAAATAAGGTTTTCAAAATGTTTAAGAAGGTTCATTTAAAATTAAATTAAAATGCTGATCTTACGCCGCCGGCCTGCTCAGCCCGCTTCCAGCCTGGGGTTCCATTCACCTAGGCCGACAGCGGGCCGAGCGGGGCCTGCGGCCGGGACCCCGGTAGGCAAGGGGCTGGCAGCCAGAACCCCAGCTCGGCAGCGGGCTGAGCGGGACCGACGGCCGGGACCCCAGACCGGCAGGGGGCTGAGCAGCTCAGTCCACTGTTGCTCAGGGGTTCCAACCGCCGGCTCCTGCCAGACAGGATCCCAGCTGCCGGCCCCGCTCAGCCCACTGCTGAGAGGGGGGTACCTACCTTCTCCCTGGTTTTAGCTCATTCTCTTCCTCTCTCTCTCTCTCTCTCTCTGCACTGAGCTGAGGGTGGGGGTGCACTGAGCATAGGGCTGGGGGTGAAGGAGCAGGCTGGGGGTTGGGTTGTAGGGTCTGGCCAGGAGCTAGAATGAGGGAGGGGGCTCAGGGTTGGGGCAGGAGGTTTGGGTGTGGAGCACTTACCTGGGCAGCTCCCATTTGGTGTGAGGGGTGCAGGTGGGAATGAGGGGGTGGGGGTGCAGGAGCTTCCGTTTGGTGCTCAGGGTGGGGATGTGCAAGAGTCAGGGCATGGGGTATGCGGGGCTGGGTATGTGTGGAGGGTGCAGGAGTCAGGGCAGGGGGGTGGGAGTGTGGGCTGGAGTCGTGGGGATGCTCCCAACCCCCTGCCCTGAGTGGCTCATGGCAGGGAGCTGGAGGGGACATGCCCTAATTCCACCCTCTTTCCCCAAGGCCCTGTCCCCACCTCTTCTCCGGAGCAGCGAGCATGCTGCGGTTCCGGCTCCACTTCTCCCCCTCCCTCTCCAGGGCCATCAGCTGTACGGCTGCAGGGAGGGAGAGGAGGAGGGGCAGGAATCCAGCATGCTGGGGGAAGAGGTGGGGCAGGAGGGAGCTTGGCTCCCGGTGGAGGCTGCCCTGCAGCAGCAGCCGCTAGCAGGACCAAGCTTCTGCCCCCTTCCCCCGCAGGAGAGAACAGGGGGCAGGGGGCGGAGAAGAGCAGGCTGGGCTGGGCAGGATTTTTAATGGCACGTTGCTGCCTGCTAGGGTCCCGGCTGCCAACCCCGCCCAGCCCGCTGCCAGCCTGGGGACCCTGGCAGGCAGCAGCGGGCCATTAAAAATCGTCTCACATGCTGTCTTCGGCACGCGTGCCATAGGTTGCCGACCCCTGCAGTAGAGGGATTCAAGATGAGGGGTGACATGATCAAAGCAACAGACTAGGAGAATGATCTTTGCAGCAGCATTCTGAATGGACATGAGCAGGGAAAGATTGCATTTAAGGCCAGAGGTAAGGACATTGCAGTCATCAGTTTTCTAACTAGCTTTATAATTGCCAATACCTGATCTACAATTTAAGTTCAATTTGAATAGAAACTGTATCAGCTCCATGATAAGCACCTGAAAGCACTGTAATATTGAAGGTGAAATCATTACCTTGTTTAAAGTCAGTGGCAAATTTCCCATTAACTTGAATGGGACCCTGATACACTAACGAGTTGTATTTCACTATCAGAAGTTATATACGTTCATAATTTGTTAACATTCCAGGCCCACTGCAAGATGAATCTTTTCTCATCTTTGGAGATGGGACAGGGTGAGGCTTTCAGGATTTTATATATGCTACTTCTGGGAGGAAGGGTTTATTCTTTTGGGCAGGAGGGTTGGTTCATTGCATGGAATTTTAATTACATTGTATAATGTAATTTGCCATGGTGCACAGGACCTTGAAAGGGGTGGCTTATGGTTTTTAGAAATTGAAATAAATAATCTTCACTTTTCATTTCACCCTCTCCTTAGGACCAAAGAATGCCTACTAACATAGTCAGCTGTGTTTTCTTCCAACCCTGGAGTCTATTCCCTGACAAAGTTAAGATTGTCATCAATGCAAAATCAAGATGTAGACACTGTCTGGGTTCAGGAGTTACAGATACCTACTCTGCCCCACAGAGAATTTCTCTGAGCTTTTGATCAATCTTACACTTCGAACATGGAAGATTAACTTTTTTCTAGACTCATGCAGAAGACAGCCAATTCTCATGACATATCTATACTGCACGGAAACTCTTCAAAGGAGCACACAAAAGCCTCAAGAGAACTCTAAAGGTGACTAACAGCAATTATCATTCATCTATATTAAAAAAAAAAAATGTTGAAAAAGGAATATTTTCAGAGCATCACAATTCCTTTCCTGCTCCCTTATTGCTCTGGTTGGAAAGAGACAAACTTGTTTCATCCTTTTCTGGTAAGGCAGCTTACTCCCTCCCTGTGTGTTCAGCCAGGTATTCTGTCCAGCAAGTGGGGAAGGCACCAGGGCTTCTCCTAATCTCTAGCCCCTTTATCCCCTCCCAATCCACTTGCAGCCAAGGCCAGTGCTGGGAAAGTAGCTCCTGAATCTCCTGTCACCCTCTCAGTTCCTGGAGTCGCAATCTGAGCAAGGCTCAACAGGGAATAAATGGTGGCCATGTAACAGCTGTGACAGTCTAACCCAATGTAACTTTCAGACAGTGATCATAAAACTGGATGCTTTAACTTTTACAATTTAATGCTTATTTGCTAAACAAAAGCTATGTAACTGTAAGTAACAACATTTATCTATGGCAGGGGATCCTCAAATATTCAAAGGAGACAAGTGTGACACTATGTACCTCAAAGTAGCACCCTGGAACCCACATATTCACCATTGTGATATGATTATGATATGTTTTGTACAAAGTATGCCTAGTGAGGTATCATTTTGTAAGTCTTGATTGGTTGAAAAATAATATCCTGTTAGATTATAGGTACTATCATTGTATGTGAAGGTATGATGTATTGCTATATGTGTGTTACTGAAACATGTTAGGAGGTTGGGAATGCCCACAGCCAGCCGTTCAGTTTCAACAAAGGAATAGCCATCACTGGCCAGATGGTTGCTAATGGCTCAACACACAATCCACTACCCTAGAGGCTTCTTGGAGAAGGTACCTACGCTATAGGGGCAGACTAAGCCATGTCACAGGAAGGATCTTTCCAGCAGCTGCAAGAAACTAGTAGGGCATGTCTACACTGGCAGAGTTACAGTGCCAGGAATTACAGCGCCGCTCGGAGAGCGTTGAAGGGAAAGCACTGTTATGTGTTCACAGTGTCAGCCAAAATTCCCTCTAATTTTGGACAGGCCGAGTGCGCAAAAAATTTCTCTGTGCAAATTTTTGAAGCAGAGTTCAAATTTATGCACCATGAGGCAAATGCGCCCAAGCAAGTAAAATGCTTATACATTTAAAAAGTTTTAATTTGCAACTTGTGATGATAGTTTTACACCATGTTATTTTATAAATGTCATTTTTAAATACTTAGAAAAAGGAAATTTCACCTTTCTTCATGAAGCAGAAGTTAGTTTTAAGCATTACGCTTTATGATCTTTTTTATAGACAAGCACATATTAATCATGATCATTATCAGTACATAGGCTTCTGCCTGTTGGTGTCCACTTTCGCCTTTCATTCTAGACACATGTCCGAAAAGATTTTGATAAACATATAATAAAGACAATTTAATAAGTATGCCATTATGTCAATTTATATGGGTTTTCAGATAGAGACATCATAAGTAAAAAAAAAAAAGAAAAACAAGGGTTTGTGTTTTAAATTTAAATTTTTCCTAAAAATATCAATAAATGATTGTCAGCTGAGAATAAGATATGTAATTACAAATGCATTTTAATTTTCTTATTGGTTGAAATGTCAAAGACTGCTAAACTAACCTTACTGTTTTTCCCTGCGATCTTTTTCATTTGCCCATTCAATATAAACTCTGGCCAGATCTCGCAATCCTCCATCCAGCCGGTAACTCTTAATACACATCAGCATGTCCAAATGATCTACTTGTAAATGATTCCGTAGTTTGTTTTTTAGAGTGTTCATCAGGGCTTCCCAGAGGATTCAGGGGGCCTGGGCAAAGCAAGGGAGCTGTGGCACTTGTACTCACTCGGCGGTGGTCCCGGTCTTCGGCGGCATTTCGGCGGCGGGGGGCCCTTCAGTCGCTCCGTGTCTTTGGCAGCACTGAAGGGCCCCCTGCCGCCGAAATGCTGCTGAAGACCTGGACCGCCGCCAGGCCTGGGCTCACGGGGCATTTGGGCGGTGGGGGGCCCTTCAGTTGCTCTGCATCTTCGGCAGCACCGAAGGGCGCCCCACCTCCGAAATGCTGGCTGAAGACCCGGACCGCCACCGGGCCAGGGCTCGCGGGGCCCCTGCAGGACCCTGGACAAATTGCCCCACTTGTCCCCTCCCCGGGTGGCGCTGGTGTTCATTAAGCTAAAGCCACGCTCACAGTTTGCACTTGATGCTAGGAATGTTCCTCCACTATCCATCAACTTTGCAAGATCCTGAAACTGTTCGTTCTGGTGAGCAAATGTCACCATATCCAGGAAACTTAAAACCAATTGGCTTTTGATTCTTTCGGCTACTGACTGACTATAACAATCTCTTCAGCAAGAAAGTCTTTGTATTTTGAACATAGGGATCTGACCTGATGAATTACAAAATTGAAGTCACACTTAACTATTGCTGCACAATCAAAAGTGGACCACTCCTGGACTTCATCCTCTGGAAACCTGTCTGCCAAATGTGCACACAAGATGTTTATGAAAGTTATTATGGAACTGGTATCAATTTCATTATTTTCTTCAGAGCTCATATCTAAGAGAGCCTTAACTTTGTCACTCCATAAGACTGACTCTCCAAGGTACTGTCTTCTGATCTTGTTCAGTTTACCTCAGGCAAGGTGAAAGGCTTCAAGAGGTGTAAGGCCCCGTTTCTGGAGCAGCGTGGATAGTGAAGCCAGCTCTGACAAAACATCATTCAAAACTTCTAATGTTATTCGGTATTCCATGGTATTCCGTTTTTTGTGGCAGTATTTAGAAACTGGATCAGTATCTTTGTCTTGCTCAAAATATTCTAGAAGAGGATTATAGTTGTGAATAATTGCTCGAAGTGCAAAGTGCCTAGATAACCAGCACACTTCATTGAGTGCCCTGAAAGCCACTGACTCACATTCAGAAGCATCCACTATTTCCGGAAATTTGTATTTTCTCCTGAATGCCTGACAGAACACCATGTAGACAGTTCTCATTAAGGTTTCGATGTCTCTTATCAGCTTGACCTCTTTCCATGCATCAGAAATCCCCAAGTCTTCCTGGTGTGCAACGCAATGTTGGTGGACTAAGTGTGGAATATCACGTTTCAGCTGAGCTGGCATGCCATTGAGTTTGCCCAACATCACGAAGGCACCATCAGATGTGAACATCACCATTTTCATTAGATCAAGTTGGTGTTTTTTATATAACTCTTTGATTGCAGACACTATTGAAACAGCATCACATTCTTGCAATCGCAATAGTCCACCAAACAAAGTTTTATAATCTGAAGAATTTATGGATCTATGTTTAAAGTAGAGTATCAAGTATCTGGTAATGGATATATTAGTGCTTTCATCAACAGCTAGAGTATGAAACATTGCCGATGCTATTTTGGACAATGCAGTTGATAATTTCAAGAAATTCAAAAGCATAATTTTTACTTCTCCAGCTTGCTGGTATGCGCATATACTTTTCCATATGGTATTAATATCCTGAACAGAAAGCACTGAGCTGTTCATTTTAATAGCCAACACACACTGTCAATAAGTACCTTGATTTCTTCTGGGCTTGAGCGCTTGCGTTCAAGATTAATTTGCCTCCTCTGCTTTTCAGCTGGACTTTCAAGAATCATGCTAAGCAATCCGCTCCGTAAGGAAGGGTTTTTGTTTCTAAGTCTTGTTACACCATCTATATGAGACTTACTTGACAGATGAGGCTTTAAGAAATCCAACTTCCAGACATCGTTCCACATTCTTCCTGTTGAAAATTCTCCTGAAGCTCTGGCATCTCGACGATATACACAAACCACTCTGTTGTCCTCATATGTTAATATTTCACAAAGTTTAACAAGCATTACACTATATGACTTTGGTGTAACCATCTCTATAGTCTCATCCAGCCATCCAGATTTAGATGAAGTCGCTGTTCTTTTACACTTTAGACCTCTAGACAGTGACATTTGGGATTGAAATAGTAGCCATATAATAAAAGTATTAATTTTAAATAAACCAGTCTGGTAAAAAATCAATGTGGTTAACAGCGTGACTTGACAAAAGGGCATACGGGGGATCATTCAGAGCAGGATACCAGAAGTTTGTGCATAGCAAAAAAACGTGGCCAAAAAATACAGGAAAATGGTAAAATATCACAAGTAAATGTATGAAGTCCAATGCCTTTGAAAGATTTCAGTCACCAAAACAACACTTACCTTTGTTCATTTCTGGGAAATCTTTGCAGTTCCTTAGCAACTATGGCCAGGCATTTTGACTTATTTTCACGTACTTGAGTTTGTACACAGCCATATGAACAGACTACAAGGAGATGTGTGGGTCCCGACCATCCCGACATGATCAACATTCCACGTTCGAAATGCTGGTGGGGAGGGCTATGAACAATTCATTGCCCCCCTTTCCCTCCCCCCCCTTGCCAGCTAATAGAATCTGGCTGTGTTGATAGATGGTGGGAGAACAATGTCAAAAGTCACCCATAAATGATATTTTGACTTGGCTCCAATGCAGTATTTTGTTTTTTGTGTGTGTGGTGTTTTGCCATGTGCGTGGGGTTTAGGATCTGTGTGCACGCGCACACACACATAGCTTAGAGGGAACAGTGCTGTCAGCTGCTTCCACAATAGCGTGTTCACACTTGTGGCACTTGCAGCAGTATTTGGAACGGTGCACTCTGGGCAGCTATCCCACAGAGCATCTCTTTCCCTTCTGCCGCTAAGAGCTGTGGGAAGGCAGAGGGGGTTGTGGGGCATCCTGGATCCTGTCCCAATGCCCCGTGATGCATTACTTCGCATCACAGCAATCTCTGTGCTTCTGTCCGCATTTGGCGCCATCTTTCAACGGTTTGTGTATTGCGCACCCTGCCTTTTCAGGCTGCAGGAATGGATCCCGAACTGTTGACCAGTATGCTGCTCACTCTGACCAATACATCATGAGTGGCAGTGGAGTTCATTCATGGAGGTGCTGACCACAATGGAACATTGCTTTTGGGCTCAGGAAACAAGCACTGAGTGGTGGGATTACATTGTGATGCATATCTGGGATGACGAGCAGTGGCTGCAGAACTTTCAGATGAGGAAAGCCACATTCATGGGACTGTGTGATGAGCTCTCCTCAGCCCTGCAGCACAAGGACACAAGAATGAGAGCTGCCCTGCCATTGGAGAAGCGCGTGGCGATTGCACTGTGGAAGCTGGCTACTCCAGACTGCTACCGATTGGTCACTAACCAATTCAGAGTGGGAAAGTTGACTGTTGGACTTGTGTCAACGGAAGTCTGCAGAACCATTAATCGCATCCTGCTCCGAAAGACTGTGACTCTGGGCCACGAGTGATATTGTAGATGGCTTTGCACAAATTGGCTTCCCTAACTGCGTAGGGGCGATAGATGGCACACGTATTCCAATTCTGGCACCAGACCACCTAGCAAATTAATCGCAAGGGGTATTTCTCATTGGTTATCCAGGTGCTTGTGGATCACCATGGGCATTTCATAGACTTTAACGCAGGCTGGCCCGGAAAGGTGCATGACGCACGCATCTTTAGTGTTCTGGGCACTACCAAAATTTCTACAAACCTGATGTCCCTGTGCATCTTTCAGAACACTGGCCTGTTCAGGAAGCTGCAAGCAGGGGCTTTCTTCCCAGACCAGAAGATCACCGTAGGGGAAGTTGAAATGCCCATTACGATCCTGGGAGACCTACCTCTTTATGCTGTGGCTTATGAAGTCATACACGGGTAACTAGACAGCAGCAAGAAACGGTTCAACAACAGGCTGAGCAAGTGCAGCATGACTGTTGAGTGTGCTTTTGGCCATTTAAAAGCCCACTGGTGCTGCCTCTATGGGAAGCTGGACCTGGCTGATGACAATATTCTTATGCTTATAGCCACGTGCTAGGAGGTGATTAGTGCAGACGATGCAATATGTGGGTTTAACATAATTGAATGTTGCTTTGCAGGGCTCTTTTTGCTTTCATTTAATAGAATACAGATTGCTTTCAAACCAGCACAATTCTTTTATTAAAAAACAACAACCAGAGGAGAGAGTCAAACCAAAAACAAACAAAAAAACCCAAACCTCATCAGCAGTGAGGGGGAAGGGAAGGTCCCAGGAGGAGGAGGAGGGGTCCCGGGATGGCTAAAGATTTGTGTTTGTCCAGGGATCATATCCAACCTTCTCCTTTGGAGTACAATGCAGCAGGTACTGGACTTCAGCAGAGCCAAACTGCAGAGGGATGGATTTGAGTGCAATGGGAGTCCGCATTGCTGGACTGTAAGGGGGAAGGAGTGGATTGCCACAGGTATAGATTGGAGCCATGAGGTTGATAAGAGTGTGTTGGTGGTGTATGAGGGGAGCATGGGAAAGAGTTTTTTGTGACAGTGGCTGGGAGGACGGGCGTGGAGCTGCTCGGTTTGAAGAGGTAGTATCACCTGCAGCGTGTCTGCTTGGCACTCCATAATCTTTAAGAGCCACTCTGTGGCTTCATTTTGGCGCGCCACATTCTCCTTTCGGTCCCTCTTCTCGCTGTCCCACCACTCCTTCAATTCCTCTTTCTTGGTGGCGGAGTGCATCATAACATCATGCAGAGAGTCCTCCTTAGTTCTTCTTGGCCGCTTTCTAATTCTGTGCAGCTGCTCAGCTGCCAATAACAAAGAGGGAGGCTGTGCTCCCAAGGTCATATCTGTGAAGTTTAAACATAACGTTTTACAGAAGCAGGATTGTTTGCAACACAGAGAACACTGATTCAGTGATTTAAAACACAGCCAGTATTCACATACCTGTCACTAACTGGCTGACCCCAGGCAAGCACACATGAGCCACAAGACCCCCAAAATGGTGAGTAGCCACAGGGGCAGGGGAAATCACTCTTCCTGGACCCTACTGTATACTGGGCATGTGGCTCTTGGGGAGAGCCAGAACTGTAGAGGCGGCCTTATAATTATTCCTGTCCCCACATTTTCCACAGGCTGTGTTCATTATGGAAGGTATCTCGCTGCAGAGAGTGAGCAGGGAATCAAGGGAGGGTCTTCTCCAAGCCTGCAGTTTCTGCCCTGGCCCCCAGGCGGCTCACCTGTGTGCAGCAATGGTTCCCCCTCCCCCTTGGTGACAGCACACTGGCATGGGAAAGTCAGCGTTAATGTGGCAAGCAACAAAGCAGCTCTGCCGAAGAACCTGTGGCAGCAGATTGCCCAGTATCTCCACGAGAGTTTCCTAGAGATCTGAGGGAGATTCCCATGAAGTGAGGGAGGAAGTGGGAGCTAGAGGGTTCCTGGCAGCTGCAGTTCCCAGCATGTCCTGTGGGAAGGAGACATGCAGGAAACGCCGTCCAAGCCTTGGAGCCAGCCTCAAGCTGTTTCTCCCTCTGGGTCCCTGGGCTCTGGGGAGGACAGGTCTCTGGGCTGCGAGGGCAGGGGGAGCAGCAGGAGTGCAGGTATCTGGGCTGGGGGAACCTGCAGCTGGGCTCAGGGTGGGAAGGGGGTTTGGGTATATTGGCTGGGGGAGGCACTGTGGCTGGGCTCTGGGGAGGATGGGTTGTGAGTGTCTGGCCCTCCGGTTGGGCTTGTGGGGGGGAATGAGGCAGAGAAACTGGAACTGGGTTGTCATAGGGAGATTCTTTAACTTGCTACTCCTGGAGAAATTTTTGTGTGTCTGTCTGTATTGTTACAGACATCCTTGCTGATAGGTATTTTGAAATAAATTACCAAAATAATTGAAACTGGCGTGATTATGTAGTGTTATTTTGACAAATAAAATGTGCAGAATTTTAAAATACTGTGCGCAGAATTTTTAATTTTTTGGTGCAGAATGCCCCTCGGAGTAAAATATACAACAGTAGCCTTCAGGCAGCAAGTGTTTTTTAAATGACTACACATAGTCTCTTTGAGGTACAAAAGGAATATATAACGAGTATATAATGTCTTTAAGATAAATTCTTAATATATTAAGGTAATGAAAACCATTTGGTAATTCTTAAGGTAAATTGTTAATACACTGAAGAGCATCCTAAGGATACTTGAACACAAGCAGTGATTTTAGGGGCTGTTAAAGTTATATAGTTAGCTATCACACAAACTATACACAAACCATTATGCCTTAAACAATAACCTAAAGTATGAATCAATATCAGCTTCTTTATACGAGACAAAACATTGGGTAACTAGTAGGCCATATAAGTTGGCCAAGGTGTGTCTCTGTGGGCTGCTTTAAGGAATTCCAAAATAGACCAGCCCTTTGCCTAAGAAGGAGATTTTAGCTTAAATTAAATGGTTCTGAGACTGATTAAAAATAAAAGTAAGCAAGTAGTTACTTAGAGGGATTTTGGGAATCTAATTTTACCACAATCCAAAAACTCATTGGTCCAGGAAGTTTGTCATCTTCTGGTTTGGCCTCAGGTTTGATGACTCCCAGCGTGGAGAAGAGGGGAAATTACAACAAGTCGGGTTGATTCATAGCACTGCTCTTCGGCTTGTGGTTTTGGGTTCAGAATGCATGAATGAAAAGGTGATAAAACAGCTCCAGGCAGTTTATAAAGGATTAAATCAGGATAACATCTCAGGGTCTCCCAGCTTCTTAGCTTGGCCCCCCACTCAACAGTACATTCAGCAGCTTAGTTGTGCTGCAGTCTCTCGAGTTTCTGAAATTTAGATTTGTATGCACCTACTGATTCCCAGATTGGAGAAGTGGATAGTGCCAGCTCAGGTTGACTTACAGCTCTTCTTACATTTAAGACCTCTGCTGGTTCAGCTAGACAGCATCTTGTCTAAAGGGTTGTTTGGTTTTTTTCCTGATTTTTTGATCTGTGTTTGGGAGGCAAGGACAACTCTCTTAATGGTTGGTCTGACGACCGGACCCATTTTGCAGGTAATCAGTTCTTGGGTCTCTGCATTCCCTCCAGTTTCCAGTAGATGGGGATGATGTATTAAAATGCTGCTTAGGCTATGTTTACACAGCCCTGCAGTTCAGACTACCTGGGCCTGAATTGCAGCATGCGCTAGTATGCTGTGCTGTCACTTCACCAGGTGGATGCTGCTGGCATGAACTAAAAGGTACCCACCTTGCGTTACTACAGTCCCATTTGAAAGATGACTATGTTAATGCAAACTAGGAAGAAGAAGAAAAGAAGATGGTGGACCTGTCCGTTACTTCCCTTATAAACTTTAGCCCAGTGGTTAGGTATGTGGGAAACGGGAGTTAAATTTGGCTGAAACTGGTGAATTCATGTCAAAACTGAGACTTGTTTCAGGTCAACTGAAACTGCATTTTTCAACAAATACACTATTTGTGTGTATTTTTTCACGCAGCTCTACTAATCAGAAGAGAAAATTTAACTGATATGATAGTGAGGGAACAGTTATCCCTTATTAATCACAAAACTGATGGCCTATTTCATTTTTTTTGCATGTTATGCCTTTTCATAGTTACAGAAGACAATATCACACTGAAAACTCTAGTAGCTATGTTCTCTTTAAGGAGTTAAACTACAACAAAAAAGCTTCAGAAACTATCTGATTTATTATCTTAATAGAAGAGCCAACACATTTTCTAGAAGAACTATGACAAAACAAACAGGAAGATAGTGTAAGGTAACAAAAATGTTAAGATTTATAGAGGTTCCCATATAGTATAACTGGATAGCCAATCAGCTGGAGAAAAAAAAATGATTTAAGTATATCAAAAGCAGGAAGCCTGTAAGAAAGCTGGTGGGTCAGCTGGACTTGCAGGGAGTAAAGGCAATAATTAAGCAGAACAAGAACATTGCAAAGAAGTTAAATGATTTCTATGCATCATCTTTCACAACAGAGCATGTTGTAGATATGCCTACCCTAGCCCTATTCAATTCTGGTTATAAAAATGAAGCATTCTCATGGAAAAAGAAGGTACTAGAATATTAATAAATTAAAAAGCAGGAACAGCTAGTATTCATCCAAGAATTTTGACGAGATATAAGAATGAAGCGAGTGAGCTGCTATAAAAAACATAGTCTCCTTAAAGTCATTTGCTATACTGGGGGGAAAACATTGGACACAGATGCTGAAAAGGCACTGGGATGATTCTGGAAATACAGATGTGGGGGCAATACTCAATACCAGAAAAACTGGTGTGAGAGGAAGAAACCTGTGTCGCTTCTGTATAATACAAACAACTCCTCCCCCTCACAATGTCTCTCCAATCTACTGGAATTCTTTAAGCATGTAATTAAAACAGTAGATAAAGGTGAACTGTTTGGTTTATTTAGAATTTGTGAAAAGATTTTTTTAAAACTGTCTTACAAGAGTATATTAAAGAAAATACGTATTCATAGGTAGGGCCCTATCAAATTCATGGCTATGAAAACACGTTACGGACCATGAAATCTGGTCTCCCACTGTGAAATCTGATCTTTTGTGCGCTTTTCACCTATACTATATAGATTTCACAGGGGAGACCAGTGTTTCTTATATTGTGGGTCCTGACCCAAAAGGGAGTTGTGGGGGGGGTGGGGGGTGGGAGGAGAGAAGGGGGAATCCACAAGGTTATTTTAGGGGGTCATGTTATTGCCACACTTACTTCTGTACTTCCTTCAGAGCTGGGTGGCCAGGGAGAGGTGACTGTTGTCCTGGGCATCCAGCTCTGAAGGCAGCGCACTGCCAGCAGCAGTGCAGAAGTACCATGCCATTGCCACCCTTCCTTCTGTGCTGTTGCCTTCAGAGCTGGACGGCTGGACAGTGGTGGCTGCTTACTGAGGGCCAGTTCTGCAGGCAGCAGCACAGACGTAAGGGTGGCAATACCATACCATGCCATTCCTCCTCCTGCGCTGTTGCCATCAGCAGCAGTGCAGAAGTAACAGTAGCAGTACCGCAACACCCCCACATAACCTTGCGACCTCCCCCACAACTCCTTTTTGGTTCAGGACCCCTACAATTACAACACAATAACATTTCAGATTTAAAGAGCTGAAATCATGAAATTTACGATTTAAAAAATCCTATAACCATGAAATTGACCAAAATGGATGGTGAATTTGGTAGGGCCCTATTCATAGGATATGAATTAAACTACTGTCATAGATTAGAAACAGACTAAAATACAGAAGACAAAGAGTAGGAACAAATAGTCAGTTTGAGCATAGCAAGAAGTTAACACTAGGGCACGCCCCAGAATTATGATTTAATGTTTACTGTATTTACAGCTAATTTATGAAAAGCGTGCAGATGACACACAGTTATTTGGTTATTCAAGACTAAAGATGACTGCAAGTAAATTCAGAAGGCCCTATTAAAGCTAGGTGAATGGGAGCATAATGGAAGATGAAATTCAGTGCTGCTAATTATAAGGTAATGCACACTGGAAGGAATAAATTACTTACACATGTGGGGCTGTACGGCAGTTGTTGTAAGTAGAGGGGCCTATGACAACTTATAACAGCAAAAGATCTATCCCTCTAAATCAGTTGTAAGCAGAACTACCTTTGTGACAGTGTGGACTACTGAGTGAAAATGTTTTCTCAATGCACAGCTGAAGCCAAAAAAGGAAAAAATATATAAAAAAAGGATTGGGGGGGATAGAAAATAATACTGACAATGTCACAATGCCATTATATAAATCAGTAGTTACATCCTCTCTTGGAAGACTGTATTAACTTCTGGTCATTCTGCTTAAAAGTTTTAGCAGAAATACAAGGAGTCCAGAGATGGGCAACAAAAATGAATTAGCAATATGGAAAAACTTCCATATGAAGACAGATTGAAAAGAGTGGAAATATTTAATTTGGAGAAGAGCTAGATAAGAGGGGACATGCTAGAAGTACACCAAGTAATAAAGATAGGGTAAATCAGGTGGTCCCACTTACTTTTGCATTATGAGAAAGGTTAAGAGATCATTCAATAAAGTTTAAAGGCAATAAATTTGAAATTACAAAATAATGTTTTCATAAAGTGCATAATTAGCCTTTAGAATGTATTGCCACAATAAACTCTGCCCTCAATAACATACACTTTAAAAATAACTAGACAATTATATAAATGAGAACATCCATAGTGTTATTATGTTAAAACAATTTAATAAAGGATATAAATCCTTATGCTTCAGGGCATATACCAGAGGTTAGAAAGAAACTTCCTTTAGAGACTGGACATTGCATAAGTACTCACTATGGAATTTCTTCTTTCTCCAGCTGATGCATTTGGTACTGGTCACTGAAAAAGAAAGGTTACTAGACTAGTTGGACCACTGATGTGATGTGGTACAGCAATCCCTATGTTCCATCATCCCCAGGGTTCTGATGAATAAACCTTGGTAGGCAATGCAGAGGTCATGAACACATAACCTTAGAGAAGGAATGGTAGCAAGGAGGCCCTGAGACAGAGATCGGCAACCTTTGGCACAGGGCCCACCAGGGTAAATACCCTGGTGGGCTGGGCCGGTTTGTTTACCTGCTGCATCCGCAGGTTCAGACGATTGTGGCTCCCACTGGCCGCGGTTTGCCGTCCCAGGCCAATGGGGACGGCAAGAAGCGGTGCGGGCCGAGGGATGTACTGGCCGCTACTTCCCGATGCCCCCATTGTCCTGGAGCGGCAAACCACGGCCAGTGGGAACCGCCATCGGCCGAACCTGCAGACGTGCCAGGTAAACAAACCGTCCCGGCCCGCCAGGGTGCTTACCCTGGTGGGTGCAGGCCAAAGGTTGCCGATCCCTGCCCTGAGGTAAAGTAACAGAGAAAAATCTTAATTCAAGCAGTACATATATTATTGTAAAAGATTCTTTGGGAAGCTACAGTATGTGTGGTTTTGAACCTCACAGGAGATAATCTGATTGAAGTAGTTTGCCTTTTCCTGTTGGTAGCATTTGGGTTCGCTACTATCTATCAGGAATATGGAAAGTTGAAGTAAGGCCTGCTCCTTCTTCCACTCACGTCTTTCCCAAAGATTTTACAATAGAAATGGTATAGAGCAGAGAACTACAGGGAGCATCTGAAAACACTGATTTCAGGGGAAAGTCAGGGGAGAATGAGAGTGTGTATGTTCACACATGCACAGATAAAAAAAATGTACTTAGAATCAGAAGCATGATTTGTTACACAGCTGGGAATCGGGGCACCAGACAAAAGCAATTAAAAAGAATTGGTGAAACTGGAAAATGGGAATATAGTAAGAACAGGACCAGCAGAGGGAGTTAGTATGGCACAGAAAATATAACATTAAAATGCAGTGGAAATAAGATAGGAAAAAATAAAGTCATGAGGTTATGGAAAAGCAATGGCAGCTCATTTTTGCTTCAAGGTATGAATCCAGTACTGTGTCTAGCCTGCAAATAGTCCAGCTGAGTTTTCAGTAGTTCATTTCAATTCAAGAAGCATTTTCAATTATTTCAGGCCATGATACCGGTTTCAGTCATCATTTGTAGGAGAAGTGCCAAATATCTGGCCTTGTGTTAGAACAAGTTTCTGAAAAGTATCACGGACTGCTGTCAGCAGTATTACCAGGTTCTTGCAAAGGTGTGACAGAGATCTTAGGGGAAGTCATTAGTTATTACAAGTTTAAATGCCTCTGTGTAGGAGCAAATGTACAATAGCATGGATTACTTTCATGTTCTGTTAAGCAATCTACAGAACATGTAGCTTACTTCTAGCCAGGGGCAACAGAAATCTGCAGAAAAGATTAGCAAAACGTAGACCAATTTTTTTTAACCTACTGCAGTTTACCTCAGTAAAGGAAAAAGAGAATCTTATACTACTACTGCAGTTTCTTTGGGATTTTATGAAGTGTAGATAGCCAAAGGACAACCCAAAAATGCATGTTACACATTTTATCTGCTTATAGCTTGATCCTAATATATCATTATAAAACTAAATAACCTAATATTTTTACATAATAAATAAAATTCAAATTGTAAACTCTCTTGAGCAAGGACAATCCCATACTATGTATTTGTATAAAACCTAGCACAGTTGGGCCCTGATATTGTCTGGGGGTGTGGGTATTACTGATAACATACTGAAAGCCTGGCATTTGTTAATTTCTTATATTTGTCTCTTAAACTCAGGGTACTGAAATACTATAAATGTCACTTACGCATTTTATTCATGATACTCATGTATTTTAAAATAGTTTGCTCAGTATATAGTTCAATTTCTATTTGCCTCTGGGTGTCTCCGCTTGTGCAACTGTAATCCCGACAGACCCCACAGGCAGGATGAAACTGGGACCGCTGGAGCTTAGTGCATGAGCCTCTACTGCAGGGGTGAGCAAACTACAGCCCATGGGCCGGATCTGGCCCGCAAGCTATTCTAAGCCAGCCCACGAGCCGCACCACGCGGCCTGGCCCCGCTCTGGCTGGGGCGCTGAGTCTGGGCTGCACCACATGGCTCAGCCCCGCTCTGGCTGGGGCGCTGGGTCAGGGGCCGCACCACACATCTCCCGGAAGCCTGCTCCTGCTCCTATGCACTCCAACAGGAGCTGCAGGGGTGGAGCCTGCGGATGGGGCAGCGTGCAGAGCCACCTGGCTGCGCCTCCACATAGGAGCCAGAGAAGAGACATGCCACTGCTTCCGGGAGCCACTTGAGGTAAGCGCCGCTCGGAGCCTGCACCCCCTGAGCCTCTCCCCACGCTCTGACCCTTTGCCCCAGCCCTGATCCCCCTCCTGCTCTCCAAACCCCTCAATCCCAGCCCAGAGCCCCCTACTGCACCCCAAACATCTCATTCCCAGCCCCACCCAAGAGCCCGCCCATCCCAGCTGGAACCTGCACCCCTTCCCTCACCCGTGCCCTAGCCCTGATCCCCCTCCTGCCTGCCAAACCCCTCGGTGCCAGCCTAGAGCACCCCCCTACACCCCAAACTCCTCACCCCAGCCCCACCCAGAGCCTGCATCCCCCCCTGTACCCCAACCCCGATTTGGTGAGCATTCATGGCCTGCCATACAATTTCTATTTCCCCGATGTGGCCCTTGGGCCAAAAAGTTTGCCCACCCCTGCTGTACTGCATGCACTAAAATACATGGCTCTTAGCTAGGGCTGTAGAGTGCACTCGTTAACCTCTCTCTAAGTGGTCTCGATGGCACCCAGGAGGTGTGTGGGTTACACAACCGCACCGTGCCCGCCTTATTGCCCACCTCTTGACCTCCTGGGAGCAGGAGCCTGAAGTGTATTGGGGACTGATCCTGGGCCAGGTACATCTCTGGTGGGCGCTGCTGGCTCCTGCGGGCTGCACTCACCCTGCAGCGCGCCAACAACCCCGCCGCGACCTGTGCACGGACAAAAGGCAGGTTGTGCCGGCTCCATTATCTACCCCAACCCTGCCACCCCCACCGCCTCCTCCGCGCTCCAGCCAGCTCTGCCCCGTCGCTACACTGGGGGGCGGGCGCTGCTCCCACCAGCCCTAACCCGTGACAAGGGGCGTGTTCCCAGGCTGGTCTCCCTGCGGCGGGTGCCCCGGGTTCCCTCCAGCCGCCCCCAGCCCGCCCCGCTCCCCTCCCAGCCGCGGCCGGGCGCCCTCTGCCGGGCACTTGGGCGGGAAAGATCCCGGCAGCCCGGCGCCTCCCCGCCCTAGTCTCCGCCCGCACGTTGTTCCGGCAAGCGGCGCCGCGGAGCAGCTGAGAAGCGCCGCGTAGCTGCAGCCTCCGTGTCCTCTGCCGCCGCCGCCGCCGCACAGCGGCCCCGAGCCCCGGCCGCCGCTGCAGCGCCATGTCCCGCGCCGTCCCGCTCCTGCTGCTGCTGCTCAGCCTGGCCCAGCGCCGCGCCTGCCTCTCCGGGCCGCTCAGCGCCGCGTCCCCCGGCCCCGCGGGGGACCCCTGCCTCAGCCAGCCCTGCTGGAACAACGGCACCTGCTCCCCGGCGCCGGCCCGGGGCCCCGCCGCCCCCCGCCGCCTGCCCCAGCCCCAGCCTGCCTACAGCTGCGCCTGCCCCGCCGGGGTCACCGGCACCTACTGCCAGGTAAGGGGGCTGGGGCTGCGCGGGGAGCTGCCTGCCCGTGCCCCGCCGCCAACCGCGCCTGGCTGCGCCCCTGCCCCTCCCCCGGGCCGTGCCCTGGTGTGTGCCCCTCTCTGCTTTTCTCGCGCCCTTGTGGCTCTGTCTGCCTCGCTCTGCCCACCGGGACTCTGTGTCTGGGAGGCTGGCTCTGTCCCAGCTCTCTCCGTCTCCGGGGTCTGGCTCGGTGTGTCTGTCGGCTCATTCATTCGTCCTCTTTCGGTTATCGGTCCCAGCTGTTTGTATGTCAGGCTGCAGCTCTGTGTCAGTAACGAACATCAGTGTCTTTGCAGTATTCATCTATTAGTGCAGCATTAATATATTGTCTGTGATAGGTTATGTACTGTCCTCTGCACAGTGGCTAGAATTGTCTCAATCCATCTACGTATTCTACAGCTGTGCATTATGCGCCTGTCTGTATAGCTGCCTTCTTGTCTGTTATAGGTACCTGATACATACATGCACCCAGATATCTCCTTGGATGTATGTATATGGTCATAACGTTTGCCCTTCTTTCCTTAGCGAAGTGTCCAGATTCTTAGGTGTGGTAATAGCGGTCGGTCAGGGGCAGTACCTAAGGTGCAGTTTCTATCTCCTGCAAAAAACTATCTGCGGACGTTAATCCTTTTTTTTTTAAAACCCATTAAATATTTAAGGTGGATGCTATTACTCAGAGTAACTGAGCTTGACTGTTCTTGGGCAAGTGTTGGGGTTTAGTTCCTAGGCTTGTAAGACTGACATATCAAACCTGCAGAATGCTTTTAACCCTACCTGCATAAAAAATGCTTTTAACCCTACCTGCAAACTTGGTGGGTTAAATTATTAAAAGGTGAATGAAAACGGGTCTGATCTCAGGAAATTAGGCAGCTTTCCAGGATTAGTCAGAATGTTTTAGCATGGATCCCTTTTCTTTTTCTTCACTTTTCTTTTTGTACTCTGGTGGCATTTTATATATTATTTCTTTTAAGATCAAAATGATTGGATTTTTTTTGGAAAATGGTTAGCAAAATTGTACTGAATATACAAAAGACTAATTAAATAGGTTTATGATGACTATTTGTTTCTAGTGCATGCATTTCCTATCACATTTTGTGTGCCACTTGGTTTCACCTTATTAAATTCTGCAGAAAGATCAAAATGTCAATGCAAGGGTAGAAAAATGTTATCTGGTACATCTAGAATAAAAAAAAACTATGGACAATAGGGAATATGAATAACATCTCTCTAGCCTGCTTGGTCATATGCTGATTTAATACAGTTTTTTGTTAAAATATTGTATTACTTGGTCTATGAAGACCCAAGTGAATGCTGATCACCATATGAAGAGGTTTTGTTCATAATCCTTGCATTTTGTCTCTAATTAGTAAATGACTTTGATACCACATTAATCTAAAATATAGATTAAATCTCTCAATTTATCCCACCACCTCTTTCCCTTATAGGTAAAGAAAAGGGCTTGTTTTGTGGGGGTTTAAATGATAGTGATATACTCCAAGTGACAACAACTATAATAAAACACATATTGATTTACATTTCTTTGGGCAACAATTCCTGGTTTACAGGATTTGACACAGAGGTAAACTGATTCAAGTAAACTAACGTTAATTTTTTTTTCTCAACAGCACACTCCTTAACAGAACTAGCCTGATTTTGTTTTGTTGTTATATATGTGTTCATGAGGTCACAAAATATCAAAGCTATAGTATTCCTGTGTGGGTGGAGAGAACAGATTTTTTTCTTAATAAGCCATGAATATCCATGTGTAGGGTTCAGTAACGAGCACTGTATGGACGATATTGAAAGTGACAGTGAACTGCAGGCATTTTAGAAAGAAATACTTCTGTGCTTGCCCTAAAATGTCTCACTTGCTTCCTTTTAACAATGAAAGTCAAAATATTACCGTTTAATGAGGTGCTGCAAAATCAGAGAGATTAAAGTGGATTAAATAGAATCCCCCCCCCCCCCCGGCAAATGTTAGCAGTCTTGTTGATAAGAATTTGACTACTTGCACTTGCGTTTACTGTGTTTTCCGCTCTAGAAAAGGCAAAGTTGCATTTGTGCTGCTGCCTATTGCTGTTACATGTTAGTGTCCGAAATCCATGACTGAAGGATAAATGGCTCTCTTAAATGTTTTAGTAAATTGTAACGCTTACTGGTGTTATAACCTGCAGGAGGTGTATCTGGGGTTTTGGTAGAGGAGAGGAATAAATTTCTTTGTAACCTGAGAAAATAGATAATGAATTCACAAGCATACTTTTTATTAAACAATATGAAAGGACTAATTCTGAGAGTATTGTTTATAAAATGTTTATTTGAAATAATCATTGACTTTTATTTTAACCTATGGAACAATAGTTTTATAAGGGAAACTTTCTCTAAACAAAAGATAAAAGAAATTCATACCTGTCTATCAGGACTGGAGATGAAGCATAAACATTTTAGTTCATTCTGAAAAGTTATTTTTTTAAAAAAACTATAGTTGTAATGAAAGAGAGGACAAATCATCTGCCGAAAGAGAAATTAGTAAAATATTGTATGTGGCTGCATACAAGAAGGTTTCCTACTTCGATAAAATGAGGATAATGAATACATATGAATTACAGGAATGGTCAATAGTTCAGATGCCTTTCTTTTTAGCAGTTTAAAAGAAACCCTCACAGGTGAAAACAATATATGTACTCTGTTGATGAACTTTTCTGACTCAAAAGGATTCTAAAACACAAGGAATTTTAATTCCAAAAAGGGATATGAGAAAACTGAATGCTAAATCAGGCAGATAGTTTCAAATTTAAAGCTGCAGCCTCAGGCAGAGCTTCTCAACTTATTGCTGAGGATGTTATTAAACTATTAAAATGGGGAGAAGGAAATATTAAGAGGGAAAACAAACACAAGTAAGGAATCCAGCTATGTTGAAATAATTAGCCACTAGTAATCTGAAGATGGTAAATTCGCACTGCTGCTCTTTGTCATAGAAGTGGAATAATATCTTATCAATGTTTGTTCTCTGAAAACAAATTAAAACATAGCCCTGTTTTGACACACACACTACATTCTGTAATAAAAAGATTAAGTAAACAATCCATCTGATTCTACATTACTTTGATGTAAGGAGGAATAAAATTGAGGGTCAGAAGAGGACATGCCAGCACTCTTCTCTGCACGTGTTGTAAGAGGACTGATAACATAGTCACAGCTGGAAATTACCCAGAACTTCCTCAGTAATGTATTAGCTGGATCCATTTTTTATGCACTTCACAGTGCTCTTGGTGGAAAGAAAGTGACAAAGAAGTAAATTGGCACATCAGATGCTCTTAAGATATTTTTGAAATCCACAGCTTTTTTATCACCAAGTACAATCTTTCACTTGTGTGTTTTTTGTTTTGTAATGAGGAACCATTTTTCCATAAGATGTGGCGGTTGCTGTGGTAACTATTTTCTATTGAGAGGAAGAAAAAAATCATATCTGTTTGTGCATACATCAGAATTACTTATGGGTACATTTGACATATGCTATCTAGAAAACTTCTAGTTTTGCTTATTATGTAATATTTTCAGATTGCACATTCAAGGATATGTGTGGTTTTCATTACATTGCACTAATGAAGGAGTGACAACTTGTGCACAGGAGAAGAGGGATTTGTACAATTGCTTAAGCATCTATCTTTCTCAACTAGTTAATTCTTTGCTTTTGTGTATTGTGAAGAACATGATAAAATGAACCTATCAGGTTCAGTTTTCTTACATTAATCACTTTTATCAAAGTCCTGTGACAATTTCACTAACATATCTTATCTCCTGTAGAAACTATTAATTATTATTATTATTATTATTACTTTTAAAGAGATACTGTCAGGTACTTTTATCATTTTTATTTTTTGCCTTTTGCTGGAAAATAAACTATTTTCCTTTCTCCCCAGTTGTCACACAACCCCTCTTGTTTTGTTTCTGGCAATATAGTTTTGATGTATTCTGTATCCATATTTCATAGACCTCTTCAATAATATAATCAAAGCCAGAGAACAAGTATTGTCCTTTGGGTCGTGGTCAGAACTAGCTATCAGCGTTTGAGTTCTGGTCATTGGTTTGCTACTACTCTCTGTTCAGTTTTAGACAAGTCACTTCACTTATCTTTGCCTTAGTTAACCCATATCTAAAATGGAGATATCTCATGTGGGTGATGTTAGTTTTAATTTTTTAAGTGATTAGGGAGCCTACAACGAGTATATAAGTGTTTGTTGCAGTAGTTATGCTAGCAATTCAGGGGATAGTTTCTTGTGCTCCCCCTGCTGGATAGCTTTCTGTATCTGCAGCAGCAAAAGTTTTCTAAAATCAACTTAATTGTGACTCTGTGAACAATTTATTTATATGAAATGGAATATAAAGAAATATATATCCTGAGTTTGAGTTGGAGACGCTATTGAAAGATTTAAGATTTAAAAGAAACAGATATATCATCTCTTTAACTCTGCTCTTAAAAATGGTTTTATTGCAAAAGATATCTTAACCAAAGACAAGATTCTTTAAAAAAAAAAAAAAAACCTTTAAAGTATCCTGAGACAAGAGATTCTTTCCATTTGATTAAAAATTCGTAGAAGCTTGGAAGTTTGGAATAGAAATGTCCCAGCAAGTCACCCTTTCCATCTCTTTGTCACTATGGGATTTTTACTTCTAGTATATTTCCTAAAGTTTTGTCTGGTTTTATAAGTCCTAAGTAATGTGGTTTCCATCTCTTCCTTTGGCAGACTCTCTCATATGCTAATACATCTTGCTTGAGTTTTCCTGACATTTTAGCCTAATTTTTTCTTAATTCCTTCCTGTTAGTTGTTACTTCTATGTACCTCATTAAATAATTCCTATCCCCTCTTGACAGTAATGCTCTTCAAACATTTGTAGATTGTTATATTCCTTCCTAGCAAACTCTACTCTCTGTTCTGCACCAGCGCCATCCTCTTCTCCTCTGAGAACCCCCCCCAAATCTCCACTTGCACAGGTCTCTCCAGCTCATCTGCTGGGGCTCTCCAGATGCCACAGCTCCTCTTTCCTTGTGACCTGCTCCAGATGCAACTTCGGAACCTCCTTGTCAGACAGAGCCTCTCACAACCAGAACTTTTCAGCTTTCCCAGGGAGTGCTGCTCAGGAGCCAGTGCGCTGTGCTGGGATGAGGAATCCTGTTCTATCTGCAGGGAACCCAGTGCATAGGCGAGACCTTCCCCTGCAACATCCTATCCCCTTCCTGGCCCTTGTGCCCCTGGATATGGGGCTTTGCCTGCTTAGCTGGCCATGTATGTGGGTGGTGGGGTGGCTTAGAAAATAACATGTCAAGAGATAGACTATCCCTAGCCATCCTCTGCCTATGGTCATACTAATGCCTCTATGTAAATACATTTTATTTACTGGCTGCGCTACACAGCTCTGAATGTTTCAATATCCTTCAATCTGTTCTGATAGAAGGGAAGATTTACTTTACCTTCACATCAGTGCCCTAATATATTCCATTCCTTCTCTGGTGTATCTCTTGCTCCTCCTAGGAGGTGACATCCCTGATAAAAAGTCTTTAAGGAGTTGTTTTAGGCCTGTGCTCACAATGGACACATCATAATATTAAACAAATTTTTTTTTTGGCCATTCCCAATTTTTTAATTGTTTGATGGTATTTTCTTAGATTTCTAGGCAGTTACTGAAGGTGTTCATGTTGCATTCATATGGCTACTCCATCTGTTGTTTTTTATTTATGCAGATAAGAGTAGACTGTACAATTAGATCACATCTTCTGTTTTGTTGTAAGACTGACTGTTGGCTCTCCGTGCATTCTCCAGCATAGAATAGGTTCCTGAGATCTTGTACCAGTTTCCTGGTGAACAGCAGCACTATTAACTCATACACTCTTTCAAAATTCCAGGCCATAAGTATTAACATTGATTTTTGTGGAGTTTTGTTCCTAGATGTGATGTTCATTAGTCCTTTTCCTTCCTTTTTGTTTCTTTGGCGGAGATCCTTCCTTTTTAGACCATTTCCAGGTGGTGTTTTAAGTGTGTCACTTTCTTTTATGCTATTTCAAAAACCATTGAATACTAACGTTGTGCAATTGTTAAACAGCCTAGCTCTCCCAAACTGTTGGATAGTGTTCCAGCCCATGTGTTACCCAGTTGATAGCTGGATGGTTTGAATACTATTGGGGACAGACCACTGAACTCTGGGTTCAAGTTTCACGACATTCTTATATTGACTTTGCCATCATGCTAATTTTGACAATTTTATAGTGGTTTAGTTTTTTATTAGACTTGCCAAATATATTTCACAAGGCACGGGTATGGGTGGTATTGTTATGTGTAAAATTAACAAGGTTATTTGAAAACTTGTTTTGTAATTCTTTAGGTGCAAATTCTGCTCTTCTGTTACAGAGTTGGAGACCCTGCCTGCAGTGAAACTGGTTCATTTTCGGCAGTGTTGAGGGGATAGGATATAGGGAGCACTTGGACAGAGTAAACAAATTATCCCCCACCCCACATACACAAATCTTTCAGTTATCGTAACCTTAGATATTCCTTGTAGCTGTAGTGGGATTTTTTTAAGTTGGTATTGTCCCTTGAGGAATTGTGGGTATTACTGTAAAAATTACAATCCTCTTTCTCATATGGCATCTCAGCAGTTCCAAATGTTTGCAATAAATTATCTAATTGAATTCTTCTCAATTCCTATAAAGGAAGGCTAAAATTATTTAAGGACCAAATGTTATGTCTCAGCTGTACAAATGGGTATTATGATCAATTTGACAGTTTATATACTATCATCTAATAAACCTTCACTATCTCTGTTTCAAGCTACTCAGATAGCCCATTGAAATCTATTCAAAACACTTCTTTGAATCATATGCAGGTCATTACACCATGACATTTTTTGGCTTTCAAGAATTGCATGATATAAAGAGAAATTGCAGATGTTGCATTGGCTTACATTTCTGTAATTAAAGATACTGAAGAAACTTGCCAAAAGTTTTGAGGTAACTGAATAATTGCAGAATATAGTGATGCTAAATTATTTCATATGTTCTTGTTCATCACAATTTTCCATTTTCATATGCTTTGATCTGAGAAAATTGCCTTACTTCTCTGTATATGGGAATGATTTCTGATTATTTGTAAACCAGTATTTTGTTTTCCTTTGAAATATGTATCAATATCTAATACTTTATGGCTTCGTTGAGCACCCCAAGGTCGAGATATAGTCAGATGTTTTCTAGTTTTTTTTAAACAGTGTTCTAGGATCGTCCACATTTTGCTTAATAAATAGGAACTGGTTGCTTTCTTAAACACATGAAAAAAACCTTCAAAAAGATGACAACTTCTGGTAGTAATATTGCAGCTTTGTGGGTGCACTGTGAGCAGGAGACCATCAACTTCAGAGGAAGGTTTAAGAAACCCCATAGTAAGTAGATGTGGGATAATCAGCCCCCTAAGGGAGTTTCCTCCTAACCCATAATAGTCAGAGATTGACTAAAAACTTTAAGAATGAGATTTGACAGTTATTTTAATTTTTCTTTTTGTATTTATTTTTAAAACTCTGTATTTTTGTTATCCATATAAATGTTGAGTCTCTCTTTGAATCCTGGTCATTTTTTGGCTTCAACAATATCATGTGGCAAGAAGTTCCATTATCGAATTATATTTTATGTGAAAATATTTTGTTTTATGTTTTGCATTTGCTATCTTTCAATTTCATAACAAGTCCCCTTGATTTTGTATTATGTGATGGGGAGAGTCGCAGTTCCCTGTCTAGGTTCTCTGTACCATTTGTTATTTTTTATATTGTTATCAGATCCCTTCCCAAACCCTGATCAGTTTTGTCACTCTTCTGCATTTCCTCTAATGCTGCGATATTCTTTTTGAGATGAAGTAACCAATATTGAAAACAATTTTCCAGGGGAGGGTGGACAATTGATTCATGTAATGCATTATAGTATTTTCTGTATTATTCTCCATCCCATTCCTTATGCACACTAACATTTTATCTGCTTTTTTGAGCAGAAGTCTCCATTGAGCTATCCACAATGATAGCTGAGTTGATACAGATATTTTAGAACCCAGTAACTTAGTTGGAGAGCATTGGTAATAGAAGCCTCTGGTTTTGGATCAGTCATACCAAAATGAAAGCCATTACATATAGATAGAAAAATGCTGCATTTGAGAAGGTTGTGGTTCCTTGTCCTAAAACCTCTTCTCATGGTAGTGTAGTGTATAAGTACATTCAATCTGTTAGGACTTACTCTTCTACTAGTAGATTTTCTACTAATTCTACGCCTTACAGAAGGTAAAATAACTTTATTCAATGTTCTATCTCCCTAACTACTGTACTTGTCAATTTACATTGTACAGCTATAACGTAAAAATTGAAAAAAGTGCCCTATGGTAGGAAACTCAGATCATATAGCTCTCCAACATGAGCAAGATTAAGCATAAATTATATTACTAAAAGAAAACTTTATGTGATATACTTCTTGAACAAGCTATTCCATAACAGTATAAGAGCACAGAAAATGCAAATCATATCAAAGTCTATGTCACACTGTCTAGAGTGGCTCATGACTGTGAATGGCTATCTCAGTACAGACTGTCAAAAACAGGGCCAATACCACAAACTGGTGGTATGTTGTATAATTAGATTTCACCAAGCTAGCAACAAATGTGAACTCCTGTATCACTATACCAGGCTTACCATGGAGTCACTGTCAGTCCCCTTACATCCTCCAGTCTATCTTGCCACCCAGACAATCTGGACTTAGTGATCAGTGGTTACTTACACAAAAAATCACACCACATTCAGGTTGCTCCCAGTCCCAAGAAACTAGTTACTTACCCCAGATCAATTGTACCCTAGAATTTACACCAAAGACGAGGCCGGTAGACAGTGCTGCAGTGAACTAGCTAAAGGTTTATTAACTAGGAAAAGGAATAAGAGCGTTAGTTATTTACAGGGTAAAGCAAGCAAACATATGCACACAAATGTTATCTAAATCCCTAAGAATGACAGAGTTGGAGTGATCTGTCAATTCTAAGTGTCTTTCAGGGAGGACCTAGGAGGCAGCCCCGGGGGATCTCTGGCTTCAGTTTAGTCTCTGGCCTTGTCAGAGTTCATACAGCCAAAAAGATTGATATTTTTCCTGTGACCTTGTTTTATTTCCTTCATTCAGCTTCCAAGTCCACAGGATGAGCTTTCTTGCACATAGCATTTCCAAGGTGTGATAGGGCCATTAACTAATCCTTTATATTGCAATATTCTTTGATGGCCCATCTGATTTTGATAGTCCTTCAGGATGGGTGAGGGGGATGATTCCCGTGCCTGAGTTCACAAGCAAACATTTTCAAAGTTGTTATAAAGCAAAATGTACCTATTTTCTTATAGCATGGAATATGGACATTACCAGTGAGATTAATGTATGCAGCAATTTACAAGCGTTTCATAGAGTCTAAACACGAAATACATTCTTATAAGACTAATATCTATTTTGAGCAAAACTAACATACAGATGAACTGGTCTGGTCTCCAGCTATGAGTTTGTTCTTAACTTATGTCTGCAGCCTGGGCAAGAGCTGTGTACATTAGGAAAAGTAATGCCTCCTTTGCTTTGAATCCATTTCTTCCACAGGTCAAGTGCAGTCTTTTATCCAGAAACACTCTTGCACATAAAAGATACTCATGTAGCTGCGCTCTACATCTGGCTCATATTTTTCTTTAGCTCTCCCTTACAGTAATAAATGCCTTCTGATGTAAAATAAAAACAGGACTGTTAGCCTTAAGGAATAGCTGTGAGCTCTGTGGAAAAAAGTCTGTTGGTGAAAGTTCAAAACTAGGATTCTGTTCTTGGCTTTGCCACTGACTTGGTTTGGGATACTGAGCAAGTCACTTTACCTACTGTGTCATGGTATTCCCATGTACAGATGGAGAAAAAACCCTGTCCTCAGAAGAGTGTTGTGAGAACTAATTCTTTAATGTTTGTAGAGAGCTTCAAGAAACTTGGAAGAAACTACTGTATATAAAGGTGAATTGTATTCATTATTTTGAAATGGTAGATTCTGAATTGTCAGAGTTTCTGATATCAATAATTGCCATTTCTAGTGTATCGTGGGGTAAAAGATATCTGGTCCAACTGCACAATGTAACCAAATTGATCTTAGAGGAAATTAAATTACTAATCTCCAGTTTCTTCATAATGCATTGCAAAAATAACTTGTACATTAAATGATTTGAATACTTCATAGGGCTGGTTGTTAGATGCAGCAGGGGTCTGAGATACAGTTTGATTCTCACGTGTTTGCTGTTTTTTGGTCAGCAGCTCAGTTGCCAGCATTAGGTTGTGATCTCAGTCTGTTGAGAAATAGGCATAGCTCAAGTAGGTGCTTTGCGGGTGTCCATTACTGACCTGTTTACCTGTATGCCCTCCCCCGCTCTGGTGTCAAGTTGACCGGATGTCCCCACCCTCATTTAAAAGCTGCTGCTGCGCCCGATTTTGCCTATTTGTTCCTGGATTTGAATATATCACAGGTGCTGTGATATTACTCCAGAAGCCCTACACCATGCCGAAACAGTCGCTTGGAGCTGTGCTGAGACTCTGAATCTCATCGCCATATGGGAGAAGAATTGGTGCAGGAAGCTTTTTGTAGCCAGCCACCACAATAAAGGTCTGTTTGTGGATGTTGCTAAGCAGATGCCCATGAAGGACCACAACTGCCAGCCAGTGCCGGATAAAGAGCAGAGATTGCCAGGAAATAATCTCATCAGGCGACATATAACTGGTTTGTTTTTTGAAGAGTTGGATAGGATTTCACACAGTTACGCAACCACCAACCCAGCAAGGTTGTGGCGCCTGCTGCCTGCTCCCTTCACCCACCCATTTCCCAAGGACAAACAGCAAGACTCACCAGGAGATGAGCACAAGGAGGCCTGTGAAGAGATCTTCCCAGAACGCCAGGATCTCTTTGTGAGCAAGGACCCTGATGCTGGTTAGGAAGTATGCAAGATTGATTCCTATCCTGTTCCCAGGCAGCAACCCGGGCCGGGGCTGAGGACACAGATCCTATGGAGGGAACCTCGGCATGTAGCTATCATTACAATTAGTTGTTGTGCTATACTGCAGTGCTAGCTTCTGTTCCAGGTGCCCAACAGCTGCAACCATTTTAAGAGGATATGAGCAGCAGCCTTTCTAAAGCTCCCTTTGGCCCATGCTGTCTGATCAGTTCCCTGTACACATTTCCAAAATGGCAGACAATTGGCCCATGTTTCTGCCAAAGCCCCAACTATTGACTGTTTTTAGGCCCAATATGAAGGGCACCTGCCCATCTAAATATTTTTCTTTCCCCTCCTGTCATCTGTTCTGGCTAGTGAATGCCCTCATAGTCCAGTTTTCCAGCTCAAAATGGCGGCCAGCAGCATGGCGCAGCTGCAGCCTTTACCTCACCCCTTCTCTGGTGTCAGATTCAAGTAATGAAAACATTCATTTCTGCAAAATGCAACAGTTAATTGAGACAGTGGTTACAGGAAAAGAAGTTTTGGTTAGGATTCTCAGCCTTCGGGAGGCAGACATGGACAGTGCAAGACTACAGCTCCTTGTTGAGGTATAAAAACATGCATTCTTGCAGAGAAAGGGCTTTTTACCTTAGGGATAGCAAGGCTTATATAGAGAAAGGCTAGGTACAATGAATGATTCATGCAATAATTACAGAACCCTATCCGTTTTTCTCTACACTTTCACCATGTCTGCAGAGGAGATAAAGCAGAATCTAACAATAAGAAATTGCTCTATTTTTGTCCAGTCATTATGGGGGATAGCTGCATGGCATTTCCCCGATATAGCTTGCAGCTCCCTTGTACTTCTGTGTGAACCATCTTTGTGAAGAACTTCACAGTGTACTTTGCTGGTCTGTTCTTTGCCTCTCTGAATAAGGCCGTTCTTTGCCTCCTAATCACCCACTTCACTATAACATTATTCAGAGTCAGGACAGCTTAAATGGGCGGTAGAAGGGATTACTATCCAGCTTGACCCCACTAGCCCCGCTGACATCATATAAGCACCTCCAAGGTGCAGCAAAACTACAAAATCAAGCTGAGAACAATCCCCTTTCCCCCAAATCTTCAAGGCACAATGGCAAAGTAAAGCAGCATATTTTGCACAGACAAAAATCCCAGTGCAGCCAGTCCTCCTCCTTCACTGCTTACCATCTCTGAGGTTCCCCCAAGACTGGGAAGAATCTCAGGGAAGTAAAATCAGAAATACATTTAAAAATGCTATCACAGTCTCTTTAGAATATGAACAATAACTGCTTGTGTCTTCTTTAATACTCCTGCAACCATGGTGCTTGCAGCGGCCAGATCTTTAAGGGCAGGGCCTTTATCAATAGCTGAGTGGCCGGCTAACCTGAGGGGGGAGAACACGAAAAACTTGTGATGAAATGTTCACAGACTTCACTTCAGAGTCCTTCAAATCCCTGAAAATAGTGGAGAGGTAGAGGCAGTATTTGAAGATGGAGAGGAAAAGAGACGAGATCTCAGCAGTTGCCAGGGTAGTAGTGACGTTGGAAAAGACAGTATTGAAGAAAACGGAGATGCATAGACAACTCCTGGAGGCAATACAAAGCCAGAATGCCCGGTTGCAGCATATGTTGCTGTTACAGCAGCTGCTAATGTAGTCCTATAAATCAGCACCCAGACATGTTGTGAAACCCCTGGACAATACAGGCTAATGGGAACAACAGCAACTCCTCCCTGTTCTACATTTGCAGCAGTGCTCCAGAGCCATTCCCTTCACAGGCCCAAACTCAAAGCACTGAGAACAGTTGCACCTGGGAGCCCAGCTCTTCTGAGCCCTTTATCGTTCCTGGTTAACTTCAAGCCTTGACACTCAACACCAGAAGGGCCACAAACAGATGAGGCAGAGGCATGATGTATACTCGCCTGTGACTTTAAGCTCCCCCCAGGCCTCCTTGAGTTGAGCACTGCCTTGCACTGTTGCACTTTGATTTTTGTTTTTTTGCTATTGTTTTAATGAAAGGTATGTTTGTAGTTGTTACATAATAGATTGCTGTTTAATAATAAAAACCTTGACAATTTCATTCATAAGGAGTCTACAATTCATTTTACACAGAACATCATTAAGTATGAAATAATTCGAGGTTTTACAAAGATGTCTAAGCAAAGACACATGGTAAAATAAGGGTTGCCCCAACGTTGTATTTCTACCACCAGTAAATAACACAGAACTGCTCACAAGCCATTCCCCTTCTCACCCTCAATGGGTTAATATCTAGATGTACAGCTGCACAGTTTCAGGCCTGACAGTCAAAATAAGAGCAGTAGGCATTACTGATAATATTACCCCAGGAGTTTCCATTTTCTGTTGGATTCTATTCTATTCAAACAACTGAGTAAGTCTCTGCATTTGAGCCTTCCACCTAGTATCAAGGCTTTCTTGCTTATTCTTACAAATATTGTACAAAATACAACATGCTATAATCTTTGGCTTGTTGTTTTTCTGCTGCTTCCAACCTGTTCTACAAACAGGATCCCCTTCCTTTCAAATGGCCAAATACTCGCTCCATTACCATTTTGCAGCTACTGAGGTGGTGGTTAAACAATTCCCGCCTTGTGTCCAAGCAGCCGTGAACAGCTTAATTAAACAGGGAAGCAGAGGATAAGCCAGGTCTCCCAAGATAACCAGTGCAATCGCCACACTATAAATGAACATAGGACTGGTTTTCCCCCAGAAACACTTTCTCCATAAAGGTAAATAGAGCTGAGTTCTGAATAGCATAGCTACAGAGCACTGTTGGGTCCATGCTGGCCAACAGCAATTTGAAAATAACATTAGCCCACCCAGAAAGGAAGTATGGGTTGAAGACAGCAGAGACATGGGACTTCTTAAAAAAAATTTGAACCTGCCTGGTGTTTGCCATGCATAGTGAGAAAAATTCCAGAATGCGCACTGCTTGGCAGCAAAGCAAAGGACCATGGGATGTCTTCCAGGAACTAGTACACAGCAAGCTGCTGCTGTGTTTGCACGCTGTGCAAATTGAAAGATCGTACAGGCATCTTAATGCAGCTTGCGTATTGTGTGTTACCTGATGTGCATCAAAAAGATATGGATTAACCGCCCGACCAGACAAGCCCTTTGTTAAAAATAATGGAAATGGACAAATGACCTTTTATTTAGGCTTTTTTGATGGCCCTAAATTGTGATATTTCCTAATTTTGCTGGTTCTGGGATGTAACTTTAAAGCAGCATATAAATGCAACTAATCTAGTATCAGAGGGGTAGCCGTGTTAGTCTGGTTCTGTAGAAGCAGCAAAGAATCCTGTGGCACCTTATAGTCTTGGTCTGTTAGTCTATAAGGTGCCACAGGATTCTTTGCTGCTGCTGCAACTAATCTAGTTACTTGTTTAATAAGTCATCTCATTATCTAGGAATACTGAAGTTTTCTCTTTTCTATGCTACATTTGGAAATCAATAACTGTTTTCTTAACCATTTAAAATATTAGGCCTTATGATTCTCTGAGTGCCTAGTTTTATACTGAATTTTTCCTTTATTTGTTTTCTTTATGTCAATAAACATTTTAAGCTTCCTATAACCTGCATTTTCACAATTTATACCTATAAAATAACTGTATGGATAGATGCAACTGTGGAATAAAGCAGCACTTCAGTGATTCAGTAGTCAAGCAATTCATTCAGTTGGCAAGGTAGACAAAGACCAGTAGCCTTCTGATTAATTTAGTTTTATAATGTTCTTTTCCACTGGAAGTACACATAATAGCTCAGTAATAATTTTTTTTTTTAGAGTTTTATAGGGATGATATGTTTATGAATAAGATCAATAAGAGTGAATTAGATAAGACCAAGAGGATTGACTTGGACTGTGAAAATAAGGTAATTTTGAGTTACGGACTCCAGTGATTTCAGAGACTTTGCTGTAAGTATCCGATGTATTGGTCACAAGAGGAACCAAATTGCCAGTTTGATAGAGAAGGTTGTCAAGCAACTTCAAGAACAAGGCAAGGTGAAATAGAAGGCATGCTCTGTACCTAGAGGCTTTCCTTTATAGTAACAACCCATCTTTCCTGTGTAGATTACTACTTCTTGGTCCTTTCTACTGGAAAATTCAGAAGAGTCTAACAAAGATGAAATTCAGTGTTGACAAATGCAAATTGGAAGGAATAGTTTGGATCACATTTGCGTATTCTAATGAATTTTATGGACTCAGGAAAAAGATTCACATGTCGTCATATGGCTTGTTGAAAACATCTCACCAGGCAGTGGTGCTCAAAAAATCCCAAATGATATTATGAATGATATTTTAAACACTTTCTGTTTTATTATTTAACACCGTTGTATGAATCTATAGCATACTGTCTCCTGAAATTCACTTTTGATCACCTTCTCTTTAAAAAATAAAAATAAAAAAAAGGGAGAAGGGGAAGGCAGAAATAAAATGAGTCCATAGATGGGCAGCAGAAATGGTTGGAAGTATGCATGGGATTCCATATAAGAGAGACTGGAAGGAATGAACAGTCTAGTTTCGAGAGGAAATGAATAAGAGGGTACCTAATAAAGGTGCAAAATAATGAATGGTAACGAGAAGGCAAATTAAATGGTTTTTATTTACCCACTCATAATACAAGAACAATGAAATTGTAAGATGATAAATGGAAAACTGAAAAGGAAATTTTTTTTGTTTTAACTTAATGTATAATCAGCTTGTGGAATTCACTCCCACAAGACGTTACTGAGTCCAAAACGTTAGCAGGATTCAAGGAAGAACTAGACTTTAATATGGATAATGAGAATATTTGCGGTTTCATTAAATAGGACAGTCTGAAGAAAGAATAAAAAAAGAGAGAGACATAGCTACATGCTTCAGGACATAAGTCACTCGATAGGCCTAGGGAAAATATTGCTGTATTGGCAAGTTTTCCCATAATTGTTTGCTACAAGGTTTCTTGCACCTGCTTCTAAAATATCTGACAGTGTGTCCTGTCAGAGACAGCACAGTGAAGTAATTGGAACACTGGTGTGATCCATTATGGCAATTTTTATGTTCCTCATTTCTCTCGTAATTTAGATAATCCAAATGTATATTCTGTACACATTTTTAGAATACCTTGTTTTAAGATATGAAGATCTAATTGTTTATGATATAAATTGAGCAAATCTGTAAAATTGTCTGCAGATTGCGCCTGTTATTGTTTAAAGGTGTTGCCACTGTGCAGTGAGATCTTCTAATAACTCAAATCAATATCATGCTGATCTCAGGAAAACTAGTAAATACATTTTACCAAAATGCAATTTGGTGAATATAAAATTTGGTATTTTATTTTTCTTCTTCGTAGATAGCCATATATTACCAATATTTTGGTAAAGGATCCCATACATTCTTTGGCAGATCTGTCAAGCTTTTTAAACATATTAATTATCTAGATACATGCATTGATCTTGACATGTATTTTCAGGCGTGGCCTAGATGAATACTACTACTAAAAAAGAAGTAAAGTTGACTGGCTGGAACTGCAGACACTCCTGGTTCCTAGCTCTTTTGCTGTGCCCCATAGAATGCACTAGAACCTTATGACTGGAGGAAAGTTTTGTTTTCTGGTATTTATTGTCATGGTATGACATCAGGATGATGTTACAACATAGGGGCCTGATCCTGCAAACCTTGGGACTAGTCATGTGAGATTTACTCATAAGTAGTAAGAGTTTTCTGGATCAGGTCCTTGATCTTGCATTGTTAATGATATACATGGTGCATGATGACTGCATATGTGATAGTTGCAGAAAATGGTGCTGAGTCTTCTGTTTTGGGAAATTAATGTGTTTAATTTAAATAAGCACACATTTAGATTTAATTTACTTGATTATAATTGGACTTAAAATTTTGGCTGATTATGATCTCTTAAGTTCTAAAATGGTAAAAAAGATGATGGGGGAAATGATTTAAGTGTTTCAGCACATACTAAAGAATTTGAAAGGTCAAACCGTGTCTCTTTTGTCTTAAGTCAGGGGTTCTCAAACTGGGGGTCAGGACCCCTCAGGGGGTCACAAGGTTCTTACATGGGGGGGTCACAAGCTGTCAGCCTCCACCCCAAACCCCACTCTGTCTCCAGCATTAATAATGGTGTTAAATATATAAAAAGTGTTTTTAATTTATAAGAAGGGGTCGCACTGGGAGGCTTTCTATGTGAAAGGGTTCACCAGTACAAAAGTTTGAGAATCACTGTCTTAAGGACTGATTCAGATTCCAGTTTTGATGTTTCTGACAGGAGGAGCTCAAATTAAATCAGGGCATTCTTGCATTGCATTACTTTTTGTGAACAAGGAGAATCTAACATGGGTTATTGCAGTAATCATCTGCACACAGGGCATCTTGAGTCTTCATATAGTAGGAGTGCAGGAGTGCTTATTATAAGAGATAAAGCACTTATAAGGAGTGAATCAGAGGTTCAGGATCCATTGTGAAACTTGTCTATGGTTTATTTGGATAGCTTTGATACAGCTTAAACCCCCCCTCACCCTGAACTGCTTTTGCAGGCAACTAGCAAGAAAGGGCAAATAATTATCAATTGAGGTGATGCAACCCAATTATAAATTTCTGATCATAAATTGGGTGATATTTCAAGAAAATAAATCTAATAGGAATGGCACAAAAAGTAGCATTATGATAGAGACTTTTCTAGGATGACGTCGTCATTAGTTATAAGTAGGACCCATTATATTGTTTGTATAGCAGTATCACCTAGGAACTCCAGTCATGGACCAAGAAGCTGTTATAGTTAATTTAAAAGTTTATAATGCATTTGATCTTTGAATGTAGTATATTAGTCAGTGAGTGAATAATTTGACTGCATTTTATGTTTAGATAAGGTAATCCATTTGAAGAACATACTGGGAATGACAGCTATGGTAATAAATCTTTTCTGTCAGAGACAAGCAGCAGACACAAGTGCAGTCTGTCTTAAGGCTTGTCTACATGGGGACACTCAGGGAAGTTAAAGCAAATCAACTAAAGATGTGAAGTTAATGCACATAATATAAGATACATTAACCCCCCATGTGGATGCTTTCAGTCAGCAGTTAAATGGCCTTAGTTCTCTCATCTCTTGTAGACATGGCCTTAGTCTATTTCTCCATGGTTTGTGTGTGCCATCCACTTTGTGATCAGCACACTACAATGGAGTCTAAAGAGAGAAGTTCCTAGGGTTGCCAACCCTCCCAGATTGGCCGTGAGACTCCCAGAATTGACCTTGATCTCCTGGTGGCTATTGAAAGCGATCCAGGAGATTTTAGTAGGCCACTAAAAGTCTGGTCGGTGGTGCAGTGGGGCTAAGGCAGGCTCCCTACCTGTTCTGGCTCCACACAGCTCCTGGAAGTGACCGGCACATCCGTCTGGCTCCTAGGCGCAGGGGCAGCCAGGGGGTCTCTGTGCACTGCTCACTCCCCAAGCGCTGAGTCTGCAGCTCCTATTGGCCGGGAACCTCACCCAAACTCCCTCCCAGAGCCCACACCCCTTCCTGCTCCAACCTCCTAGCCCAGGCTAAGCTGGAGCCCCCTCCCACACTCTGACCCCCTCAGCCCCAGTCCAGAGCCCGCACCCCCTACCCCAGCCTGGTGTAAGAGAGTGAGGGTGGGGGGAAGTGAGCGATGGAGGGAAGGGTGAGCGGGGGGTGGGGCCTCAGATAAGAGGTGGGGCAGGAGCATGGCCTCAGGGAAGGGGTGGGGTAGGAGGCGGGGCAGGGTTTGTGCGATTAGACAGTTAGCAACCCTACAAGTTACTTTGTAGTTTGTTGTGTAATTATTTGAGATTTAACATTGGAACAGCCTAGAAGTAATTGTGAAATTGATCTTCTCAGACTACTTTAGTATCTTGGAGCATCTAAATATTTGTATAATAGAAAAAGATGCATTTAATCAGTTTCGTGTTTTTGTTTTTTGTTTTTTTGGTATTGTTCAAGGGAGTTTAAGTGGAGATGATGCATTGAACTTTGAAAAGCCATGTGGAAAAACACCACTGAAACACTCTCTCAATGACCTTCGCAGTGTTGCCAAGGGCTGAATTAGCATGACTAACAACCACTTTTTCTACACTGGTGGAAAAATGTGAATTTAGTGTATTTTTAAATTACAAAATTAAATAACAGGTTTTAAATTCAGTATTTTTTTTTAACTTTTTGTATGTTGTCCTTACACCTGGAACAACTTTTCTCTTCCATTGTGCCAATGTCTTCACTGCCCTTCAGATCTCTCCACTTATTTCAGCTGATTTGCAACCACTTGCTTCCATTCCAGAGTTGTTTTCTACTCCTCCTCCTTTGTCCTCCCTTATTGTCTCAATTTAAAAAACAAAAATTATTTACAAACTTCATGCATAAGGTTACAATTATATCATGGAAGTCATGGAATCAGTGACTTCCAGCAACCTCCATGACATTGGAGGCCCCAGCAGCTGACCAGCAATGGTGTAGTGTGAAAAACTGCTATCTGACTGAATTTGCTACTTAAGGTATACTGAGCATGCTCACACGAACTGAGCATGCTCGGTAACATCTGCTAAAGCCAGCAGCAGGGGATCCCAGCAGCAGCCCAGGCTCTGCAGACAACTCTCCTGCAGCTGTGGGTGGTGAGACCCCCTGCAATTGACTGGCTGCTGGTGCCGGCAGGACCCCTGAGCTACCCAGCTGTTGCCACTGGCAGTGGTCCTGTGACAGATTTTTTATACCTATCCGCACAGGACCACAGTTGATCAGGCTGTGGCCATAGGATCTTTTGGGGAGGAGATGATGAGGCACACCAAGTGTCTAAATTTTAAAGCTTTATTGATAAAATAATAAAATAACTGCAGAGAGTGCTGGGACCGTTCCCACGTCACTAAGGGGAAGAAAGAAAGCGTTAATGCCCCCAGACCCTAACCCACTTTCAGACTGTCATCCGTATTACCCAGACTGGCCAAGTGTGGGTGTAACATCAGAAGAAAAGAAGAAGAAAGGTGGACGAGAGTGCTGTCCTGGGCCCAGGGCGTCCAAGAATCTGTTGTGCTCTCCAAATTGCTCCAGCTCTCAGGAGGGTTTTAAGTCCTGGGCTTCTTTGTGGGTGTTTTCATCCAGGGCCCTCTGTTCCTGGTGCTCTTTGTACCAATCCAAACAGGCTTGCTATGGTCTCTTTCTCTTTCCTTTTCCCAAAACTTCCCAGCTTCAGGGATGCCTGGCTGGCTCCCTCTCTTGTTGTCTCGTCTGTATTTTCAGACTCTGCAGCCCTGGGTTTTGTTTTCCTCTCTACTGGTTTTGCTGTCCTGCGGGTGCAGGTCTGGGTAGTCGGTTTCTCATGGCAACTTGGGAAACTTTCAAGCCCCCATCTTTCTCGGCTGTCAGCCATGTCTTGGCTGTGAGCAGTGTCCTTGGGCGGAGGCCAGTGTCTTGTCTTCGGACTGAGCTTGCTAGCTGCAGTGTTGAGTTAACCCGTTCTCTGCTCTTTTCTTTTTCTTTTCCTCTCTTTTCGGCCTCTTGTAACCTACAAAGAAACCTTCCACTCTCCACTCACACACCTTTGGCCCTCCCCAAAGTGCTTTGCGATGCTTGCAACAGCGTTAGCAATATACTGCGCTGATCTACCTTCCCAGGGGGAACTTCCTAAGGGGAGGGGGCCATTGGGGTGTGACAGTCCCCCCTGCAGCGGCTCAGCTGCTGTGAGCAGCCGGGTCCCCCCAGCAGCTCCAAGCCACCGGCAGTGGTGGCAGAGGGACCCTGGAACTGCTGAGTGGCTGCGGGTGGGAGGACCCCCCACAGCTCCCCAGCCACTGGCAGGGCGCCCCCACAGCTGCTCAGCAGCTGTCCTTCTGCAGCTCCCAGCTGCTCAGTGGGACAGGGAACCCAGAGCTGCTCAGTGGGCGAGGACCTTCCCACAGCTCCCCAGCTGCTCCCATTGGTGGGGCCCCTCACAGCTCCCCTGCCGCTGCAGGCAATGGGGGGACCACCCCCAGCTCCAGCTCCACAGGGTGGCAGAGGGACCCCCTCCAGTTCCCAGACACTGGGCAATGGATATGCCAGCTCCTAGTGGTTGCAGGTGGGGGAGCAGGGTACTGGACCCTCCTCCCTCCCCATTTTGTCAGGATTGTTTTTTGTATGTCAGTGACAGGTCACGGCTTCCATGATTTTCTATTATTGCTCATTATTGCACCTTAAATGTTGTTTTAAACAGATTGAAGTATTACTTTGTGAACAGACAGCTCTTACTTGCAGCTTAGAATTCCAGATATTTCTTTCACAGGCCAGACCCCTTCTAGCCTGGGTCCGGTTCTTCCCCAGTTCAGCTTTCGGTGTTTCCAGCAATCATCTTGGGTGGGGATTTCTTGAAGAATGAACCAAGATGAACTCACTCCCCAGCCTTAAATAGGATTTCCATATGGCGAGAATCCTTTGTTTCCCAGTTTGACCCCCACCCCCTCTTAGTGGGAAAAACACTAGAAGTCCAAGATGGTGTCCAGTGCCACGTGACATGATCACCTGACCCTGCAGTGTCAAAGGAGCATCCCAGGAAACTTCTCAGGAGGGAGGGAGATTAGCATCTTAAAAGTCCTATTGTTCTCTGTAATGGCCCATTCCAGGCTGATTGCATTCTGTCTGGTGGGTGTTCCCCAGGTGAAAACACAGTTGTAATTGTTACATAGTTCATAGTCCTTACTTTTATACAAAAATAATACGTGCATACAGATTGGATGATCATATCACTAAATCACAACCTTTCCAATGATAGCTCACATGACCCATCTTGCATAACATAAATTTTAATTATGCCATATTCATATTGTAAGCATATTTCTATGAAGAATATGGGGTGTAATTTCACAGCCTCATCTTTAGACAGTTTCTGATATTTTTTCAAGGAGATAGGGATTATAAAGAGAGATTCCGTGTGAAAGAATGTATTAACTCCAAAAAGTGAGATCTTAAGCCCACAAAATAGACTATTTTCTTTTTATAAAAATAGAAAAAAAATCTTTCTGACTACCTTTGTTTTTAATTGGGTCAGTCCATCACTTTTATTGTGATTTAGTAACCTCTACAGTTCTTTAAGTGTTGTCTGCTTTAATGCTAACTCTGTCTCTTTAAGAACTGGTCCTTTGAACTGTGGGGAACAACGCTACAAAGAAGCCTGTCTTTTCTCTTCTTCTTTTTTTACTTTTAAGCACTATTATGTTGATCGGTTTTCCTGCTTTATTGCTGGACCAAAGCAAAAAATGGGTGCCTTTCATATACCATATTTGTTTTTGGTACCACGGTCACTAAATGTGTAACCACATTTGGATTATTTCTTTTAGCCTCATACTTAAAGGTGTTATAAATCTCATTATTTCTCTCACTACAGTCTGGAAAAATGAAGTCTTCAGTAGCTTTTCATTTATCTCCTAGCCATGTAATAAATTGGAAATTGTTGTGTGATCCATCTCTGTCATTCAGCAATGTTTCTTATGAGAAGTTGCTTCAAAGATGCATTCAGTTTTTACCTGTAGTCTGAGTTGTAATGGGAGGGGTAACCAGACAAAAAAAAGTTTAGGAAATTTGGGCTTGAGTGAAAACGCATGAGCGTTGTAGGGGGAACATCAACAGACTAATATAAAGTTATTAGGGAATGATTTCCCCCTCATACTTCAAGGGTTTCACTTATGGTTGTAATTCCAGTCTGGCACCATATTGTATACAGAAACAGCCATCTTGGCTAACTCTTTTATTCTGTAGGACTGGAGTTACACAATAAGTAAAGAAACATTATTGCCATTGGAAGGATCTTTTGTAGCTACATAATATAACAATTATTTCTGATTGGAGGGCCTCTGTGCATTCCCACTAATGGGATTCAGCGCTCCTAACATACAGCTGCAGAACTTTATAAAAAAGCCATGTCTGCTGCGGAGTGCAGTAGTGCTCTTGCATTAGAATGATGCCCTCGGCTCTGTGAATATAAGGGGTTGCCACGGTGCAATGAAGTTTGAGAACCCCTGGACTAAATGCGTGGTGATGGAATCTTTAGTCAGGGAAATGGACTGAACTCTATGGAGCAGACCAGTGGCATTTGCACAGCTGGTGCCAAGGAGCATGCATTCTGTCCGAGTCTAGCACACTATCTGTATGTGAAACATAACAACCCCCTTCTGGGGTTTACAGCTTTTAACCTGTCCCGGTGTTGATATGGGGCCATACCCTCAGAACTTTGTTCCTGGAGACACTGTCTTCTTGTGGCCCTCCCTGGGCTCAGTCCTTACTCAGTCCTAGCAGCCAGCCAGAGCTGCTCCTTTGCTCCCTCAGTCCTTGCAGGCAACTCGGTTGGGTTCAGTCCAAACAGCCATCCAGGAGTTCTTCTTAGCTTCCCTGGTCCCTCCCTACAGTGAGCTGTCCATGGTCCTGCTGCTCTTTCAGCCAGCCAAAAACACAGTCCTCTCTCTCCTCCAGCTCCAGGCCTGTTGCTCTATTCTGCAGCTTCATTATATGGCCCTGCTGGGCCTTGATTGGCTGCTCCCTGCAGCCTCTCTCATTGCTTCCCCACAACCACTCTAGCTGCTCGGAGGACTTCTCTTCTGCTCCTTTCTGGGTTGGGGTATAGCAGGACCCTGAGGCCTCCAGCAGGGGGCCTCTAGGGCTAATCCACCCCATTACACAGGTACATAGAGATCAAGTTCTTATGAGGTCTCATCCTAACTTTATGCCTCAAGTTATTTCAGACTTTGAACCAGACCCCAACGGAGACCTCTTTGTTCTCATTAGATGTTAAAAGAGCCCTGTGTCCTTATTTAGAAAGGACTAACCTAGCGGTTCTCAAACTGTGGGTTGGGACCCCCAACACCTTTTTAATGGGGTCGCCAGGGCTGGCATCAGACTTGCTGGGGTCCGAGGCTGAAGCTGAAGCTCAAGCCCCACTGCCCGGGGCCAAAGCTGAAGCTGAGGGCTTCAGTTCTGGGTGGCGTGGCTCAGGTTACAGGCCCCCTGCATGGGGCTGAAGCCCTTGGGATCTGGCCCCGGGGCGACAGGGCTCAGGCTTCAGTCCCCGCTCCCAGGGTCGTGTAGTAAGTTTTGTTGTCAGAAGGAGACCATGGTGCAATGAAGTTTTGAGAACCCCTGGACGAAAGCATTTAGAAAATTAAACAGACTGTTTGTAGCTTATGGAGAGAGATGTAGAGGAAAGGCTATTAATAACCAGACTCTATGCTGCTGGATCAAGAGATGTATTCAGCACTGCTATTCCTTATCCAAGAAGCCAATAGCCATGGGTTAAAGGCACACTCCTCTAAAAACACAGCTTCCTCTATAGTCTCTTTAAGACAAGTTCCCCTGGTAGAGATTTGCAAAAAAGTAACATGGAATTGGTTGCATACTTTCACTAAGCACTACTATTAGACTTGGTATCATGTTCTGCCCAGTTTGGCCGAATTCCATTTTTGCCTAGAACTCGTTATTCACCATCCTCCAATGAGGGCATTGCTTGCTAATCTCTCAGTGGGAATGTACAGAGACCCTCAAAGAGCACGAGTCTGTCTACACTTAAACCGCTACAGCGGCTCAGCTACAGTGTTGCAGCTTTGCCACTGTAGTGCTTCAGTGTATACACTCACTACAGTAACAGGAGAGATTCTCATGGTGCTTTAGTTATTCCACCTTCCTGAGAGGTGGGCTAGGTCAACAGAAGAATTCTTCCATTAATTAAACACACATCGTATCACAGTGCATGATTTGAGATGCTTTTATCAGACAAAGGCGATCAGGCAGCTCACTCTGCAAGTGCATTTGGCTTCAGTAAGCCTTGAACTGGACCATCGTGATACTCTGTGGGAGCTTTGAAGTCTGCTTTTGTGTTAGTGTCATCACTAAAGAAGCCTGAGATGCACCGAACCAGTCATGCCTTGTCAGGCCCGAGGTCCCAGAATCGCAGAAGAGCTCCAGCATGGACCGAACAGGAGGTCCTGCATCAGATCACTGTATGGGGAGACAAATCCATGCTATCAGGACTCCGTTCCAAAAGATGAAATGCCGGAATATTTGAAAAAATCTCCAAGGGCATGAAGACAGAGGTTATAACAAGGACCCGCAGCAGTGCTGCGTGAAACTTAAGGAGCTCAGGCAAGCCTACCACAGAGGCAAATGGCTGCTCCGGGTCAGAGCCCCAGACATGCCGCTTCTATGATGAGCTGTATGACATTCTAGGGGGTGCCCCTAAAACTACCCCACCCCTGTGCTTCCCTCCTCCCCCAACCCTTCCGGGCTACCTTGGCAGTTATCCCCCCATTTGTGTGATGAATTAATAAAGAATGCATTAATTTGAAACAACAATGACTTTATTGCCTCTGCAAGCGGAGATCAAAGGTGGGAGGAGAGGGCGGTTGGCTTACAGAGAAGTAGAGTGAACCAAGGGGGCGGGTTTTCATCAAGGAGAAACAAACAGAACTTTCACACCGTAGCCTGGCCAGTCATGAAACTGGTTTTCAAAGCTTCTCTGATGCACAGCGCACCTTGCTGTGCTCTTCTAACCACCCTGGTGTCTGGCTGTGCATAATCAGCAGCCAGGTTATTTGCCTCAACCTCCCACCCCACCATGTCTCCTCCTTACTCTCACAGATATTGTGGAGCACACAGCAAGCAGTAATAACGATGGGAATATTGGTTTCACTGAGGTCTAACCGAGTCAGTAAAGTGCGCCAGCGAGCTTTTAAACGTCCAAAGGCACATTCTACCACCATTCTGCACTTGCTCAGCCTATAGTTGAACTGCTCCTTACTACTGTCCAGGCTTCATGAGCCATGGGAGCAAGGGGTAGGCTGGGGGTAGGTGTGACCGCATGGTGCTGCCGACTGGGAGAGAAGCCTGAGGCAGAAGCCTCCAGCTGGCATGATATTCCAGGCAGGACTGAATCTCCATTAGACGAAACTTAAAGAAGAGAATGAACTGGGATCATTCCCATTTTTGTCCAGGCGCCCCCAACTGACCTCACTGAGGCCGGCCAGGAGCACCCATGGGATGACCATGACGATAGTTAGCAGTCGTATTGCACTGTCTGATGTCTGCAAGGCAAGGCAAGGGGATGCTGCTGTGTAGCACTGCAGTACCACCTCTGCCAGCAGCACCCAGGAGACATGCGGTGATAGTGAGCTGAGTGGGCCCCATGGTTGCTGTGGTATGTTGTCTGCACGGGTAACCCAGGAAAAAAGGAGAGAAACAATTTCTTGCGGTTGCTTTCACGGAGGGAGGGGGGCCTGACGACATGTACCTAGAACTACCCGCAACAATGTTTTTGCCCCATCAGGCATTGGGAGCTCAAGCCAGAATTCCAATGGGCAGCGGAGACTGCGGGAAATGTGGGATAGCTTCCACAGTGCAATGCTCCAAAAGTCGATGCTAGCCTTGGTACTGTGGACGCACACCACCACTTAATGGGGACACACACAATCGACTATCAAATTGATTTCTAAAATTTGACTTCTATTAAATCGACCTAATTTCGTAGTGTAGACCTACCCCGATGTAGCTATGCCGATGTAAGTTTTCAGTGTAGACCAGTCCTTACGGTTATTGTTGTTGTTTGAGAATTGTCTCTGTGCATTCAAACTACACATCCACCTTCTTCTCTGCATCAGAGTTCTTTGTATTTCAGGACTAACTCTGGTCTTGGGAGAAGGAACTGAGAGGGTCTGAGTGGGGGCATGCTCCCTTATATACACAGAGCTAATGATGTTATTTTAGCTGAAGAGTACTACTTTGGGTGACCGGATGTCCTGATTTTAAAGAGACAGTCCTGATTTTGGGGGCTTTTTCTTATATAGGCACCTATTACGCCCCACCCCTGTCCCAATTTTTTACACTTGCTATTTGGTCATCCTAGTGCCACTGCCCCACCAGTAGACTTGGTGTTTCTGTACAGTTCTGCAGCACAATGCTGGATGCTTGAATCCCATTAGTAGGAATGCTCAGACAAAACTCTTAAAGAACAGTTACTAGTAACCTCTCTTTACTAGTAATCTGCAACCACTGTTGGCTGCATTCAGTGTTCCTTTTGTGTGTAAATGCAGTGAGAGGTTTGGTGGGTTGGGCTGTGTGTAGGAAGGAGAGGAGAAGGCTGGTGCCTTGTATTGCTCTGCAGCATTGCAGAGAAAAGCATGTATAGTTGGCCTGAGGAGCAAGGAAATACTGCTATATCAGATCAATTTCAGCCCTACATAATCTCTGAAGGAGGCGATCTGAAATGCTATCACTATACTTTTTGTGTGACCTTGGTTTTTTTTGGTGTCCTTCTGGTGACTATTAGATTGTCTAATAGTGTATCCTGTGTATTCTACATACAACTACCATATGACCTATAGCTTTTTGTTATGGAAAGTCAATGTAAATATTTAAAAAAAAATTCAGTTGTCAATTAAATGCAAGTGACATGTTTAGGCCTATTTAAAAAAACAAACAAAAACCAAACCTGAGCATGGTGCAAATTGATATTTAAAAGATCATTTAAACTTTAGTCTGTATTAGAGACTTATGGTTCACCTGTCTCGTGGGTGTCAAGGCGTGAATGTAATTTACAAATCACAGTGCTAAATGAAAGTTTTCCATTTAGCTCTTCATTTGAGATTCTCCTCAGAACCTCTAAATTGGTTGTTTTTCAAACCCATTTAATTTCTTATGACCATTAGCTTTGCCTATCTTCATCTGGAGTCGAAAACTTGCTTCTGTGAAACAGAAGACTGAAGAATAAAGTTTCTGTTTATCCACAGGTTAGGTACAGCATGGGGAATGCAATGTCTGATTTCCCATATAGTGCTCTGGCAATGTGCCTAACAGCTTTCTTACTGAAGGTGGTAGTTAAATTTCCACATCAATTCAGTCCTTCATCTCTGATAAGACTGGCATTGATGGTGCCAGTTAGTATCAGTTGTGATGTTGGTGTTCACATACATATAAGAACATAAGAATGGCCATACTGGGTCAGACCAAATGTCTATCCAGTCCAGTATCCTGTCTACCAACAGTGACCAATGCCAGGTGTCCCAGAGGGAGGGAACCTAACAGGTAATGATCAAGTGATCTCTCTCTGCTGCCATCCATCTCCACCCTCTGACAGAGGCTAGGGACACCATTCCTTACCCATCGTGGCTAATAGCCATTAATGGACTTAACCTCCATGAATTTATTTAGTTCTCTTTTAAACCCTGTTATAGTCCTAGCCTTCACAACTTCCTCAGGCAAGGAGTTCCACAAGTTGACTGTGTACTCTGTGAAGAACTTCCTTTTATTTGTTTTAAACCTGCTGCCCATCAATTTCATTTGGTGCCCCCTAGTTCTTATATTATACATATGTGATACATATGTGATGTGATACATATGTGTCACAAAACAGCTTTTAGACAACTTTGGTTAACTACCACTTAAGCCAGTGCCCTGGAGGTGAAAACTGTGAGTCTCTTTAACAGTATCCTGACTCACTCAGTTCATTCTCAGAGTGAATTAATTATCTTAACTAAGTTCTGTTTATTTGACTTCTAATTAGTTAATAAAAATGTTCAATAAAAATTGCAGATGAAAAGCATCATTTAATAGTTCATGAATTTTAGTGAGCAGTCTGTCCCTAAGAATAGACTGTAATCCTAGAGTAAATACACCCTCTTATCCATTTATTTTTTCTAGTACTATATGTAACACACAAAACAAGATATTTCTTTTGTTGTCAGAGACAAGTTCAATGTGACAATAAAATGTAAAGAAAGCAATTGGGTTTCTCTATACAATTCCCTCTTTGCATTATTGTCTACAAAACTTGACAAATGACTAATGGACACTGCATGTTCTTGTCTTATGTATGTTTCTTTGGGGAAATTACTGTTAGCTAACTGCATGGTTGAATGCTTAGCTGATTCTTTAGGAGGAAAATAAACTTTCTCAGTTGTGGATGATTATTTTGGAGAGATACTTATAAACATCTGGTAGTATAGCAATCATATAGCCAGAGAGAACTTGTGGTCTTAAAATATAAACACAAATTATTTCACATTATTAATCTTCAAAAAAATTAACATGATGTTATTTATGGTTATTTAGCACTGCATTTAAAGTTAAAATACCCTTGCTTCAAGTGAGGTTGGTAAGTAACTTTTAAGTCCTAGTTTATTTTATGAGGATAAGAGCTGCATGAGTCCATTCAAATAATATTGCTTTATTTAAATAGATTTCTTTAGGCATTTGAAGAATGAAAACTAATGGGCAAGTCACTCTTTCACCCTAACTGTTTGAATTGCCTGGAACAAACATATACTAGATAAAAAGGAAAAGAAAGCAGATAAGTAGTGATATTAACATGCCGCCATTGTGTACCCCGCTGCACCAGGATCCCCAGAAAAAAAGCAATTTACTTGGGTCCTGATTCTGCAAACCTTCCCTGAATGAAATTCCATTGAATTCAATGATCATTCTTTACATAGAAGGCTTCCAGGATTGGGTGTATAGTTACTTGACCAGAACTGTAGAGTGTAGAAGGCTCAACTCATTTTTATGTACTCACCTTTATTATGCATCTTTACCAGGCTGTGGTCCTTGATGCTTTGTTCTTTGGTTTGGCATGAACAAATACCCCTGAACTCTCTGAAGTAGAATTTGTTACCAACACTGTTGTTAGCAGACTTTAAATGAATTTGCTATTAGTATAAACTGAAAGTGTTCAATCTTTGACCATATCAGAATAGACCAGTCATAACAATTCCATTGATCATGGGAAGAATTCATTTACCGACTAGGATCAGGAGAGAACTATGGTATTATTAATACTAAAAAGATTGGACTCTCTTGTACATTGCAGTGCAAGCTACATTATCATACCATGTACTTTTTGTCCTACCTTCTATTCAAGGCTGCTGGTTGCTAAGTAACTAAAGGGGAGAGTCCTGCAACCTTGTAGTGTTGTTGTCCCAATGGAATTGGAAAATCAACAAAAATAAATATACATTTCAGAATGATTGTAATCATTCAGCGGTTATCAAAATGTTGCAGTCTAGAGAATATTTATTTATTTTCTAGCGTAGATGCAATCTCATAATTTCTGAGTTTACCTGGTCCTGCTTCAGCCTAGGAGGCTGGACTTTGACTTCTTGAGATCCCTTTCATACCTACATTTCTATGATTCTGTGATTTTACAAGGTCATCTGGACCTATTCATTTCAGTTATATCCAATATTCTTACAGTATTTAAGTTCGATTTTATTTTAATATTGCTTGTGATTTAAGATCAACTAATAAAACAAAATCACACAAACTCTTAAATTTAAAATGAAATTAAAACGTCTGTCTAAAAATCAGGAAATGTTGAGTTAAAACTCAGTTTTACCTGTCCTTTGAGTTGCCTGTAAGTAGGAAAAGGGTGGTTTTCAGCAGGAGTTCTCAACTCTGGGATGTGAAAAGTGCTGTCAGGGCCACAACTACCATGCCCATCTAATACTGTTAATTGGGTGGGGCCCCGGCTAGATACCAGCATATTCAAATGTGAAAAAATAATTCTTGTTGAAATCTGAATTGGGAAACTGGTAGTGCACACCAGCAAGAGAGGAGCATCTTTAACCTCTGTGCCACCTGAACTTCCCATGTTCTCTACTGCATAATCTAAATCAGGCTTGCCAGTTCTGATATGAGTGATTATGCCTTGGATTCCGTCCAAAAAATGGCCATATTCCTTGTCCTGTCCCAGATTCTGGGTCTACTATGTCAACAAAGTGAATTTATTTCCCATCCTTCACTATTCTGATATACGCTTTGATTGATCAGATACATATATATCGGTGGATGCATCAGGAGTCGCTGTAATAAACCAGCATGCATTTCTGAGACATTTCCACTTGCAGTTACTTCTCTGAAGTCTTTTACCTTATGGGTGTGAATACAAGAGTAAGGTCACCTTTGACCTGCAAGTGTTTCAATATCTGTATAGCTGAAATAATGTACTTAGCAATTGTGTAACAACTGATAAGCAATGTTTCAAAATTTTTGATCTTCTGTTGCATTTTACAGAGCAGTCATAGAAAACATTTCACTATTTCTATTCCAAGTATTTCAAAAGTAGCAGAGCAGCCATGTAAATGTAGGGAATGTACCCACTTACAAAAATACAGTACTTTATTGATAAGCTTTTCATACTTTCTGTGAATTATATAAAGCAGTTTGTCTTTCTGACGTGAAAACTATGGAGGTTTAGGTTTCCATGAATTCTGGAAAGTAAACTTGTCTTAACTTCTCATTAAATATATTTTAAATGCATAGTTCAGAACAGTAGTCTAAGGGAGAATTTCTAAGGGAAAATGTCTTAATCAGGAACAGTCAGTAATAACCCTCTGCTGATTAAGGCTTGTATGTGTGGGTGGTTGTTTTGTTTTTTTAAATTTGAGTTTTGTGATGTAGTTAAGATATTTTTAAATTTAAAAAAATCAACCAAGTCTGTGTATAGAGTGTTAATTTTTTATACAAATTTGTTTAAAATGGTTAATTTATAAATCAACAATTGATTAGTGTACACATGTAGTTACACTTTGTAATATAAAAAAAAAAGAGGGTATTTGCTTGGCTGGCCAATTAAACTATTGGTTGTTCTTCTGCCAAAATAGTTTTTATCATGATATTCTGCACCTTAACATTAAAGCAAGCTATGTCTTTGAAATTACCTACAGTCCAGGACTGGACTGTTCAGCTACAGTCTCTCAGAAAGACACAAGTAAAGGAGAGAGAGGTGCTGCAGGAGATGCCAACACTTCTCAAGCAGCAAACAGATATTCTGCAGGCTCTTGCGAGCACAAATCTGTTGAACCTGAAGGTCAGCATCTCTCTGCAGCCCACAGAGAACTGCATTCCAGGGCCTCCCTACACACCTTCCCAACATTCCACATGGTTGTCTTGGACTGCTGCACTACCCCTGCCACTCCACTTCGGGGGAGAGTACAGGCAGTCACATCTGCACATACACCAACCATGTCTTCCACTGGTCAGTGTATGTGTTTGTGAAATGGAAATGACTGTTCTTTCCCCTTCAAAAGTTCTTTCCTCTGTATTTATTGAGTTTCATTCAGTTATAAAGGTGTCTGTTTGCAGGGGTTTGGAATAAGAGTCTGTTTACGGAAACGTAATTAATCTTTTAGTTTACAATGTATGCTGACTGGGGCTGACATTCACAGGTAACAGCAATAGGTGCATTTGCAATGTTATATTACTACACATGCACAGCACTCATTACAAGGGTTCAGATTGGGTGCAAAAAAGCAATGCCAAGCAGAGCCCACTACAGCAACACACTTTGCCATGGCTCACTATTAAAGTGGTATTTCAAAGCCTCCCTGAGCCGAATAGCTCTGTGTGACGTTATTGATATAAATTGGGACCATATAGAACATGGGTTGCAACCAAGGTCCTGTAGTGACACCAAATCTTGGGTAAAGGGGGTCATATAAGGTGTGTAAGACCAGGTTATGGGTTGCTGGTTATGATTATGCTGTCTGTATGTCTGTGTATCATTTTGTAGTTGAAGTTATAAGTATTGGCTCTGTACTGTCTGTATTTTATATTGTGCTCTGCTTCTGGGTGACACCACAGACAAGCTGGTGTTAGCCCTGCCTAGCCTGCTTGATGGCCCATTAAGGACCATCAGCTACACAATTGACCCATGGAGAGAAGGCAGACACGCCTTGTGACTCAGCAAAGTATGCAGGGACTGGCCCATGTGACTCCAGACTCCATTTTGCTGTAATTTTCCACAGTAAGGACAAAGAGATTCTTGCACCTGGAAAAGCATATATAAGGCTGATGCCTCATCTCCATCTTGTCTTCAGTCCTGCTTCTTACCTCTGGAGGGACTTTGCTACAAGCTGAAGCTCTGCACAAAGGACTGACTGACCCATCCCAGTGGGGGATGTACTCCAGAGACTTGATTTGAACCTGCAGTTTATTCCATCACTGCTACAAGCCTGAACTAAGAACTTTGCCATTACTGTATGTAATTGATTCCATTTAACCAATTCTAGCTCTCATCTCTACCTTTTTCCCTTTATGAATAAACCTTTAGATTTTAGATTCTAAAGGATTGGCAACAGCGTGATTTGTAGGTAAGATCTGATGTGTATATTGACCTGGATCTGGGGCTTGATTCTTTGGAATCGAGAGAACCTTTTTCTTTTATTGGGGTTTTGGTTTTCATAACCATTCATCCCCAGGACGGGTGGCACTGGTGGTGATACTGGGAGACTGGAGTGTCTAAGGAAATTGCTTGTGTGACTTGTGGTTAGCCGGTGGGGTGAAACCGAAGTCATTTTGTCTGGCTGGTTTGGTTTGCCTTAGAGGTGGAAAAACCCCAGCCTAGGGCTGTGACTGCCCTGTTTTAGCAATTGGTACTGAACTGGCACACTCAGTTGGGTCCCGCCAGAACCGCATCGTCACACTCTGCGTTGAGCTCTATTTATAGCCCTGGTACCCAGCTGCTCAAAATCAGCAGAGAGCCATTCCACCTCCACCTCAGTGGAAACTTCTCCCTTTTGCTTCATAGATATTATGCAGAACACAGCAGGCAGCTATAACCATTGGGATTTTTTTCCACTGAGGTCCAATCTTGTGAGTAGACAGCACCAGCAACCTTTCAAAAACAGCCAAAGGCACATTCAGCATCTGCTGAGCCTGTAGTTGAAATGCTTCTGGGTTCTGTTGAGGTGGCTGGTGTGCAGCTTCACGAGCCACGGGAGTAAGGGGTAGGCTGGGTGTCCCAGGATCTCTGTTAAAACACGAACATCCCCAGTGGCAATCCTCTGGTCTGGAAACAAAGCTGCTGCTTGCAGCTTTCTGAACAGCCTGTGTTCTTAAAGATGCATGCATCATGCACCTTCCCTGACCAGCCCACGCTGATATCGGTGAAACATCCCCAGTGATCCACCAACACTTGCAGTATCATAGAAAAGTAGCCCTTTCTATTGATGTACTCTATGGCAAGGTGGTCTAGTACCAAAATAGGAATATGCTTGCCATCTGTTGCCCCACTGCAGTTTGGGAACCCCATTGCTGCAAAATCATCTACTGTGTCCTTCACATTGTCCAGACTCATTGTCCTTCATAGCAGGAGGTGATTAATGGCCCTTCATATTTCCATCACAGCAACCCCCCATAGTGTATTTCGCAACTGATCAGTAGCAATCAGGAGTTGCAAGCTTCCACAGAATGATTTCCACTCACTATGGTCAGTGCAGATCTTATTTTGATGTTGCTGTGCTGGAAGGCTAGGGTGAGCTCCACACGCAGGTCCGGAAGTATGGCCTTGCCCATCCGAAAGTTATGCAGCCACTGCTCATCATCCCAAAACTGCATAATGTCCTTGTTTGTTGGGCCCAGAACCACCATTTACAGCTGCTCCTTGAATGCCATCAACAACTTTGAATTGTTTCTTTCTATGTCCCACAGCAATCTCATCTCCAAGCAATCATCATGTTCCCTGTGGCTCCTCTTATGGCTCTGCAAATACTGCAGGATCAGGCACTCTGTGCTCACAACACTCCTCACAGTATTGCAAAGCTGTGAAGGATTCATGCTTCTGACAGAGATGGAGGATGCATGGGTTTACAGGGATTTTGAAAAGAGGCGTGAAACATTATGGGCTGCAGATGAAATTATGGGATGGAGAACACTGCATTATAGGATGTTGAAATCATATTCCTAGTCATCCCTGCACAACTCATTTGGCCCCATGAAGCATTGCAAAATTTTCCCAAACACTCTGCATTCAATGGCAGCAAGTTGCACAGTGGAATAGCTACCCATGGTGCACTGCCCTCTGCATTGATGCAAGTGCTGCTAGTGAGGACATGCACTGTTGACACAAGGATTGTAATGTGGACACGCAAAAGCGATTTAATTACTGTTGTGGTTGTATGTTTACATAACTTAGGTGGTCATAATTTTGTAGTGTAGACACGCCTTAGGCTCAGCCTCAGGTATGTTCAACAGTGTACCTGTTTCTGGTCCCATCCCCTTCTCTGAAGGTGGTATTTGTATGGCTAGCATTTTGTAGAACAGTCCCGCCTTCTCTCTATTACTCTAATCAGGGCTGTTCCTTTCTTACATAGCCATGTTTCTTTCTGACTAGCAGCATGGTGATGCTGTGCCTGATGCAACTGAGCCTGCTACTCACCTGCTTCTTTGTGTTTGCCTAATGGGCAGGTTACTTGACCATCTGATTTGTCCAGACAGTACTTGTTATCACTTGGAAGACACGAATATTTCCCTTAAATATTCCCTTAATATTTTATCCCTTAATTTGATAAAAACGGGATTTGGAATTTTCTATCTCAAGGTTGCCTGAGCAGCCTTATATTTGGCATTTCTTAATGTTTGGAATGCTTGGCTTTCAACCTTAAGAGTTCTTGTAATGTATTATCATCATCATCGCTTATTTGTCATATTGATTTAAATGAAAGGGAAAAAAAGGGAACAAATAAAATAAATTAAAAAGACTTTTACAAACTGGCAGATTTAACACCACTGCTATTATCCTCACCTGCAAATTCTGAAATCAGTTGTAATGTATATGATTCCTTTAACCAATTAATAACATTCTTCTTTTTATATTAATAAATCTTTAAGTTGTTAGTTACTATATAATAGGCTACAAGCCTGATTTTGGGGTAAGATCTGAATTATATATTGACCTGGGGAAGTGGCTAATCCTTTGGGATTAAAAGAGCCTGATATGATGAATCTGGTTTTCAGTAACCTCTCATCATAAAGACCTGACATCTGGGTGGTGATAGGGGCTGGATTGCCTAATGAGACTAATGTTGCCTAATGTTTTTTAGCTTCTTGTTAACCAGTATGGTGATACAGGGGCTTATTTTGTTACTGGTTGGGTGAACTCTAATGCCAGAATAACCAGTTTAGGATGTGTCTGCCCTATTTTGTTTTTTTAATCAGTCTGTCCTGAATTTGGCATTCTCAGCTGTGACCCACACCAGGCACAGTCCACAGAGAGAAGGGCAATAACAGAAACCGCAGCAATGGCTGAAGTGTTAAGTGCCTTTTTTGTTTCAGTTTTTATAATAAAAGTAGGATTTAACGGACAAGATCAATAATATAATTGTACTCAAGTAACTTGCTGAGGTTCTAAAAGAATCCATGTTATGGTACCATTGATCTTGTTTCTTTATCCAGTCACTTTTTGCCAATATCGTCAACTGTGGAATTAATACACATCAAAAATGTTAAGCTGAAAGCGAATAATTAGTGGAAGAATATGGCATTTGTAATGGAAACTGCCAAGAGGCCAAGGCAGTGATTGTCAGCAAGCAGAGCTATATAGCTATGAGTTTTACTGTCCTGAGTAACGCTGAAATATACAATTTAAAGAGAGAGAACTACTTTCAGAAAAAAGACTGGTGTAGTCAAATTGCTCCAAGAAGTAGTTCATCATCATTGCTCTATTATACAATTGATGTTTGCTCAGCCCTTTTGAAATTGTAATATAATGCTAAGCATGATTATTATTATGAAAGAGGAAAAGACAAACTTCAGTAATCATATGTGATCTTACACTAGTAGAGTCACAGGGCCCAAATCTGACCTCAGCTTTGCAGGCACAAATCACTCAGTGATTTAGGGTGATAAAAAGGAGGCTACAGTGCAACAGTATGCAGGCTGCAAATAGAACAAAAGGGTAACAATACACTTCTAAAATTTCTAGGCAGGCTCTTTTAACATCACTATATTTTCCTTTCCGCAGCAAAAAGTAGTATCATTTTCTGAAGCAGTGTCTGTGGATTGCAGACTCCCAAAAATGAAAGCCACCATCATGGGGGAAGGATAAACAAATGGAGGAGTTTCCAAGAATGGTAGGGTTAGAGTGACCCGTTGTCCTGATTTTACAGGGACAGTCCCGATTTTTAGGTCTTTTTCTTATATAGGCTCCTATTACCCCCCACCCCCTGTCTTGATTTTTCACATTTGCTGTCAGGTCACCCTAGGTAGGGTTATGACTGAAAGCTATTAGCTACTATGTTGCTCTGACTTTCTCACTGGGCTGGCAGTTATTCATTCAACTCCTAGTAAGAATGTATGTCTTGCATTGTTCTTCAGAGACTCCCTTTTATCAGGCTTTCAGGATCTGATTCTCCTCTCACTTGCACTGGTTTATAAATCAGGAACACCATTATTCAATTAAATGGTGTCAGAGAGAGAGAATTAGGTCCTTAGAGTGGTATGCGTCGGTGGAGGGAGTTGTGTCAAGCCTTCCTTGGCTAGATGCAGTGTTGCTGTGACATATGCTCAAAAGATGGTTGGGGGGCATGGGTATCACTGAAGACTTGCCATTCCCCCGAAATTGAGAAAACATATAAACTGTTTGACAATAACAAAACTTAGGGGGAAATTAAAAGACACACAGAATACACACACTGGTGTATATTAGGGCTGTCAAGCGATTAAAAAAATTAATTGTGATTAATAGCACTGCTAAACAATAATAGAATACCATTTATTTAAATAGTTATGGATGTTTTCAAATATATTGACAGTAACTGTATTTAACATCAGCAAAGAATCCTGTGGCACCTTATAGACTAACAGACGTTTTGGAGCATGAGCTTTCGTGGGTGAATACCCACTTCGTCGGATGCAAGTAGTGGAAATTTCCAGGGGCAGGTATGTATGTGTGTGTATATATATATATATATATATATATATATATATATATATGCAAGCAAGAAGCAAGCTAGAGATAACAAGGTTAGTTCAATCAGGGAGGATGAGGCCCTGTTCTAGCAGTTGAGGTGTGAAAACCAAGGATTAAACTAAGACTGTGAATGGCTTGCCAACTACAGAACTAGTTTCTCCTCCCTTGGTTTTCACACCTCAACTGCTAGAACAGGGCCTCATCCTCCCTGATTGAACTAACCTCGTTATCTCTAGCTTGCTTCTTGCTTACATATATATACCTGCCCCTGGAAATTTCCACTACTTGCATCCGACGAAGTAGGTATTCACCCACGAAAGCTCATGCTCCAAAACGTCTGTTAGTCTCTAAGGTGCCACAGGATTCTTTGCTGCTTTTACAGATCCAGACTAACACGGCTACCCCTCTGATACTTGTATTTAACATATTTTCACATATTTGGTTTTTTGGAATAAGCTCTTTGAGAAGTGGATTGTTCAGCAGTTTCTGGGTCTGTAAAGTTTGATGTTTTTGAAGAGATCTATAGGGGCCAGTATAGATTGTGACCTGACAAGACTAAAGCATTTTCAAAACTGCTTCATCGGTTTGAAAGAGCAATATTAGCTTTGGCTGGAATTTTTGAGTATGCTGAGACAGGCTCTTATAAAAGGTGAGTCCAAACTAGGCATTTCTCTGGTGACCAGAAGCAGTACCAGTTAATGCTAGCAAAAGAAGCTACATTTTAAACTCTAAGGGCAAAGCCTGGAGTTTCCTTTTGGGGAGATATTTATGTCCACATTTAGTCTCATATTCTGCTTTCAAATGTATATAAACAAACATTTGGATCCCTTTGTGACATTCTCAACTTGTGAGTGCTTGAAGCTTATTACCATATCCTCACAAGGATGATACCAACAAGAGTGACAGATCCCTTGATTTTTCTGAGATAATTGTCTGGATAGGCTGGAATGATAGTTGTTGCTTTTGTCCAGTGGTTGAAATATTTGGACTAAAGTGTGTTTAGTTTGTTCAGAATGTTTCCAAAACTATGAGGAACATGAAATAATTATGTTTACAACAGACAATAACTAGTCCAAGTATAACACAATTTTAAAATAGAAGACAATGGTGAGAGCAGATGAAGTATATCTATAGATATAAATATTAAATAGTTTATATTTTTAAACCTTTTCACAAACTGTTATACAACATATAGCACAACAATTTTTTTATATAAAATGTAGAAGAAAACAAAGGCAAAACAGAATTATCAAAACACCACTGCAAAATACAGCCATTCAGTAAGTTCAGATGGGCATGTTTAGGCTTGAGAAAAGAAGATTGAGGTGGGGGCCTGATAAGTTTTCCAATATGTTAAGGGCTGTTATAAAGAGGATGGTGACCAGTTGTTCTCCATATCCACTGAAAGTAGGAGAAGCAGTAATGGGCTTGAGCTGCAGTGAGGGAGATTTAGGTTAGATGTTAGGAAAATCTTTCCAGTTATAAGGGCAGTTAGACTCTGAAATAGGCTTCCAAGGGAGGCTGTGGAGTCTCCATCACTGGAAGCTTTTAAAAACAAGTTGGACAAACACCTGTCAGGAATGGTCTAGGTTTACTTGGCCCTGCCACAGTGTTGGGGGGTTGGATTTGATAACTTCTTGAGGTCCCTTCCAGTCCTACTTTTCTATGATTCCCCTTCTGACTCATTAGTAACTGAAACAGGCTTCTCTCTGTTCAGTAATACCTCTCCTTAGGGTCTCATTTTTTTGGCATAAAGTTCAAAATAAACATAAGACGTCTCCTCCTACCCCTAGCCTTAAGCTGGGCTCAGCCTCTCCTTGCTGAGATACCATCTTCAAACTCCCCAGTGTCTCAGGGTCTTCGCTGCAGGAGTCTTACTCCTGGGCCTGCTTATCTAGAAGCTCTGTTTGATATCTCAGTATCTTTCCTGCTTCAGCAGACCACTCCCAGCCCTTCCTAGTTGGAGTAACTCCTCTGGTCTCAGGATTTTCCCTGCAGGAGCCTCTTACTCTGTGCAGTCTCTGCTATGACTTCCTCCTCCTGTTCTCTGCTCTCCTCTGGCTCTTATAGAGATCAGATGGCCGCTATCAGTAGGGTGACTAGACATCCTGATATTATCGGGACAGTCCCGATTTTAGGAGACTTGTCCCACATCCCAACCTTACATTGGTTGGGACACCCTTTGTCCTGATATCGGGTACCGTCCGGACCGGAGCCGTAGCACCGCTGCTCACCGCTTCCTGGGGCAGCTCCCAGTGCCCACCAGCAGGAGCGCTGCGTGCTGCAGGGGCGGGGCTTGCAGGTGCTGGAAGTGGGCAGAGAGCCCTCCGCCCCCCCGACCTGACCCGACCTGAGACCCTAGGAGCCAGAGGGACCAACCTGCTGAATGCTTCCTGGGATGGGAGCTGCCCCAGGTGAGCACCGCCAGGACTTTCCACCTCACCTCCTGGCAGATCCCTCTGGCTCTTAGGGTGGTGGGACTCTGTGTGCTGCCGGCGCCTGCAAGCCCCACTCCGCAGCTCTGGCAGCTCCCATTGGCACTTTTCCCAGCCAATGGGAGCCACCGAGCTCGCACTTTTGGCGGGCGCAGTGCGTGGAGAGTCTGGAGACTCCCCTCGCCACTCTCACCCTAGGAGCCAGAGACCTCCCAGTAGGGCTGGTGAGTGCGGCCAGGGAAGGGGGCAGGGTGCGATGGAGTGAGTGTCTGGGAGTTACGTGTGGGGTGCTGAGCAGTGAGGGAGGTTTGTGTGTTTTAGGGTGCTAGACAGTGGGGGCCTGTTGGGGGGTGCTGGGCAGTGGGGGAGATCTGTGTGTGTCAGGGCACTGGGCAGTGCGGGTTTGTGTGGGGCATTGTGTAGTTGTGGTGGTGGTGGTGGGGCTGTGGGGAAGGGCACTGGGCGGAAGGAAGGGAGGGAGGGGAAATCTGTGTATTGGGAAACTAATGAGTGGGGGGTTCTGTGTGGGGTGCTGGGCAGCTGTGGTGGGATTGTGGGCAAGGGGGCGCTGGGCGGGGTGTATATACATTTGTGGTGGAAGGACTGTAGGGGGGCTCTGGACATAGTGGATCCAGGGTGACCAGACACACTGGCTTTTTTTTTTTTTTGTGCTTCGGTGTCGCCTCCTCCGCCCCCCATGTGACCGGATATTTTGTTCTTGTCATCTGGTCACTCTACAGGGGGTGCTGGGCAGGGGAGCTGTGTGGTGTAGGATGGGCCCACCCTCAACAGGAAGGGGCATACTAGTAGCACAGGGCCAGGTGGACCAGTGTGCCTCTGGCTCGGGTCAGGGCTGTGCACCTGTCTGTCCCTCCCCCCCCACTCTCCCTGCCCTCGACCAATGTGTCCTGATATTTCACTCTTGCGATCTGGTCACCCTAGCTATCAGGACCCACAGAGAGGTTGTTAATGAGACACAGGTGGGCTGGACCAGTTCCCTCTTAAATGGCCCTGCTCACCCTGTGACACTGGGTGAACATAAATGCCTTTATCAGCTTGTCTGCTATTTCCTAGACACCTCTACCCCAATATAACACTGTCCTCAGGAGCCAAAAAAATCTTACTGCGTTATAGGTGAAACCGCCTTATATCGTACTTGCTTTGATCCACCAAAGTGCACAGCCCCCCCCCGAGCGCTGCTTTACTGTGTTATATCCGAATTCATGTTATATCGGGTCGCGTTATATCGGGGTAGAGGTTTATTTCTTCTCCATCACTTCTCCATTATAGAAGCTTCATGACATCTTATTTACTCATCTTTAGCACTTGGACTTCGGATTTTTGTTCTTACTTGCTCTGTTGCCCTTGACTGGGTGTCCCACCTTCATCCTGGCCTTCTCCTACCACCTGCAACCTTTCAGCTCAATCTCTCTCTCCCTGTCCAATGTGCTTCTTGCACTCCACCTTCTCACACTTTCCCTCCTCCTGTACCCATTCCTCTCTTGTTAACACAACTTTCCTCCGTTCCTTCCCCTACTTCAGCCCCTAATAAGTAACCCAAACCAACTCAACTCAAACTAATTTTTATAAATAAAACATATATAAAATATAAATAGAACTAACAAGATGTGCCACCTGCAACTTTGTATGTTGTAACATTTTGAAGACAAGATTTTGCCCAAATTACCCCAGCAGGACCGATCACATTTTGGGTGCTACTAGAATAAAAATAATTTTTGATAAATGACAGTAATGCAGGCTTGACAGAAAGCTCAGGTTCTCTGTTTCTTGATTTGCTGGCCTACAGTTGTCAAGGCTGATACCAGAGGTTGCTACTGACTTTTCAAATCAACAAGAAAACTGCTCTTCCCTGTAAATAACATATGCCTACTGACCAAAGAACATTTGCAGCGAGTATCTATTTTCTTTTTTGATTGTTGCCAATTTTGAATCCTTTTTCTGAGGACAGTTAAAAAAAAGTGTCTTTTGTTCTTGATAACTTGACTGTAGACAGCACATGATTCTTTTGGCATAGCATCTCTAAATACAGCCTTTCCTGTCCATTCAAGCAACCAAAATTCTCATCATCTTGCATCTCAATTACTGCCACATCCTTTTCTCAGTCCTTGATAAATGCCATCTTATTGCACTCATCCATTCAGATTATTGCTGCAAAGATCATTTTCCTAGACCATTGTTTTGACCACGTCATCGCTTTTTGAATTCCTCCACTGGTTCTCCCTTCTCTGTCATGTTAAACATAAGCTCCTTGTCTTCACTTTCAATGCTCTTCACAGGCTATCATCGCTCATTCATGATTGAAATGTCTATGCCCATGACAAGCCTCCATCGCCCACTTGTTAAACCTTTTGTGCTTTCTCCCATGCTGCCCCTCACACTTGGGAGGAACTCTCCATAAACATCCACAAAGCTGGCTCATTATCTTCCTTCCAGTCCCTCCTTAAAACTCTCCTTTGCTGTGATGTCTACAATAAATTTGACAATGATTAAGCCACTGGTGTGTTGAGATCACTGCCTATCGTACTGATCAATTCTGTCATTGTTTCCTGTACGCGCCAATCTCTATCTATTTGTTGTCTCATGTTATACTTAAATTGTACATTTTGTGGGGGAAGGGACCATCTTTTTGTTCTGTTTGTACAGCACAATGGGGGTTCTGGTCTTGTGACTAGGGCTTGTAGGTGCTATGGTAATACGAGTAAATAATAATAATAATAATTAATAGCAGCTTTATGTAGTACTGGCAGAAGCAATGCACCAAAGCTAAAATAAAATAAGGTTCCAAAATAGTGCACCAAAGCAGAAGGTCCAAATAACAGCTTTTCAGAATTATTCTATGATAGATATGCAATAGTAAACTGAAGAAATCCTTAGATGTGAGAATCAAGCATTTCCATCTATGCTATCCCAAGCAATGTGAATGCTATGATTTCCTGGACAAGTGCATAAAAAGTAAACAGTATAAAAATACTAACAAAAATAAAACCACAAACATTCCCTGAAGCAATGTTTATTCCCTGCAGTCACACACACTTTGTGGCTTGTCATCATCAGCTGCTGATGCTTACCTGAAGAAAACTGAACAGCTTTATTTGACTGCCTCAGAGCACTTAGTCATGTCATTGAGACAATATAATATTGTGTACCAAGCAGTCTCAAAAACATTTAGCCACCCCAAGCATACTAAACCTAGGTATTTCTTAATGCAACCATCACTGTGGTATCTGAACGCTGGATCTAGGGACATAATCACAATCTAAAAATCAAACAACTAGAAACAAATGGAGGATACTTGCCCACAATGCAGGTGATTGAAGGCTAATCTCAAGTGTACTGCTCATGTGTGGCCCTTGAAGTGACCAGGAAGAAAACACAAAATATCACTAATGAAGTTTGCAGATGACACAAAAATTGGGGAAGTGGTAAATAATGAAGATGACAGGTCATTGATTCAGAGCAATCTGGATCACTTGGTAAACAGGACTCAAGCGAATATGTTTTTTAATACAGCTAAATGTAAATGTATACATCTAGGAACAAAGAATGTAGGGCATTATTACAGGATAGGGGACTCTATCCTGGAAGCCAGGGACTCTGAAAAAGATTTGGGGGTTTTGGTGGATGAACAGCTGAACATGAGCTCCCCGTGTGACACTGGCCAAAAGAGCTAATGTGAGCCTGGGATGTGTAAATGGGAATCTTGAGTAGGAGTAGAGAGGTTATTTTATTTTACCTCTGTATTTGACACCGGTATGACCGCTGTTGGAATACGTATCTGATGCCCACAATTCAAGAAGGATGTTAATAAATTGGAGAAGGTTCAGAGAAGAGCCACAAGAATGATTAAAGGATTCAAAAAAAATGCCTTATAGTCAGACTCTAGGCATTCAATATGTTTAGTTTAACAAAGAAGGTTAAGGGATGATTTGATTACAGTCTATAAGCATCTACCTACAAACAAATATTTAATGATGGAACATGATCTACTGGCTGGAAGTTGAAGCTAAACAAAATCAGGCTGGAAATAAGGTGTACATTTTTAACAGGGTATTAGCCAGTAGAATAATTTTATCAAGGGTCGTGGTGAATTCTCCACCACTGGGAATTTTAAAATCAAGATTGGATTTTTTCCTATCAGATATGCTCTGAGAATTATTTTGGCAACGTTCTATGGCCTGTGGTAGTAGGAGGTCAGACTAGATGATCACGTTGGCCCCTCTGGCCTTGGAATCTGAATCTGTGAAAACAGCTGTAATCAAGAGGGTTAAATAGTAATGTACTCAAAGGTACTGCCATTCATGCCTCTTAATTCACTCTGTTTACTGATACTAATGGCAGTTAAGGCTGTATTTACTGTCCATTAGAATTATGATGTACTTGGACTGCTTCAATGTTTTGGTGATGTACCTGTGGTAAACAATAGTTTAGTATCTTGAGGACTATAATACTTAAGTCTAATTATGGTCGTTGGGTTTGGTGCGGAGATGGCTGCGTGGTGTTTAGTGGCCTGTGATATACAGGAAATCAGATTAGATGATCTGGTCCCTCTGGCCTTAAACTCTCTGTATAACCATTGATATAGTGTTATGGGCCACATCTCCAGATAGGGAAAAAACAGTATATGGTGAGCAACTGTTGAACCCTTCTAAATAAAAGTGTTGCCCAAGGCAAAGGAAAATCAGTATAATTTGTTTTCAGAACTGACATTTTGAGAAATGTTATTTATAAAATCAGAAGGGTCCCAATGTGAGTTTTGTAGTTGAATTTCTGAATTAAAAAAATGTTTATCATTATTGACTCTGTATATTTAGTAGTTTAGGGGAAAACATCTTGATAAATAAGAGAAAATAGCAGTTATTCCCAACTGATTGCAAAAATATTGATGCTTAGTAGTACTCTTTGAATTTAAAATTTCAGGCTACAGTCATTTTCCAGTAGTGGAAAGATTTAAATTTCAAGATATTATGAAGCACTGATGCCACAAAACAATTAAGTAGGGCTGTCAAACTATTAAAAATTAATCATGGTTAGTCATTAATAAAAAATTGCATGATTAATTGCACTGTTAAATAAAATACCATTTATTTAAATAGTTCGATATTTTCTACATTTTCAAATATTGATTTCAATTACAACACAATACAAAGTGTACAGTGCTTACTTTATTACAAATATTTGCACTGTAAAACAAAAGTTAGTATTTTTCAATTCACCTAATACAAGTACTGTAGTGCAATCTCTTTATCATGAAGATTGAAGTAGAATTATGTACAAACCCCCCTGCATTCATAAATAAAACAATGTAAAACTTTAGAGCCTACAAGTCCACTCAGTCCTACTTCTTGTTCAGCCAATCGCTCAGACAACCAAGTTTGTTTACATTTGCAGGAGATAATGATGCCCACTTCTTGCTCACAATATCACCTGAAAGTGAGAACAGGCATTCACATGGCACTGTTGTAGTCGGCATCATAAGATATTTGTGCCAGATGCACTAAGACTCATATGTCCTTTGATGCTTCAACCACCATTCCAGAGGACATGCATCCATGCTGATGATGGGTTCTGCTTGATAACCATCCAAAGCAGTGTGGACCGATGCATGTTCATTTTCATCATCTGAGTCAGATGCCACCAGCAGAAGGTTTATTTTCTTTTTTGGTGGCTCGGGTTCTGCAGTTTCCACAGCGGAGTGTTGCTCTTTTAAGACTTCTGAAAGCATACTCTACACCTTGTCCCTCTCAGAGTTTGGAAGGCATTTCGGATTCTTAAATCTTGGGTCGAGTGATGTAGCTATCTTTAGAAATCTCACATTGGTACTTTTTGTGTTTTGTCAAATCTGCAATGAAAGTATTCTTAAACGGAAGAACATGTGCTGGGTCATCTGAGACTGCTAGAACATGAAATATATGGCAGAATGTGGGTAACACAGTAGGAGACATACAATTCTCCAAGAAGTTCAGTCACAAATTTAATTAATGCATTATTTTTTAAATGAGCATCATCAGCATGGAAGCATATCCTCTGGAATGGTGGATGAAGCATAAAGGGGCATATGAATGTTTATTTGACATTTAAATACCTTGCGATGCCGGCTACAAAACTGCCATGTGAACACCTGTTCTGACTTTCAGGTGACATGGTCAATAAGAAGCAGGCAGCATTATCTCCTGCAAATATAAACAAACTTGTTTTAGTGATTAGCTGAACAAAAAGTAGGACTGAGTGAACTTGTAGGCTCAAGTTTTACATTGTTTTGTTTTTAAGTGCAGTTATGTAACAAAAAAAAAATCTACTTTTGTAAATTGCACTTTCACCATAAAGAGATTCACCTCATACAGTACTTGGTGAAATTCTGTTAAAATACTGTTAAAAGACAGGGAACAAAAAGGTAGGAATAAATGGTAAATTTTCAGAATGGAGATGGGCAACTAGTGGTGTTCCCCAGGGGTCAGTCCTAGGACCAGTCCTATTTAACTTATTCATAAATGATCTGGAGAAAGGGTTAAACAGTGAGGTGGCAAAGTTTGCAGATGATACTAAACTGCTCAAGATAGTTAAGACAAAAGCAGACTGTGAAGAACTTCAAAAAGATCTCACAAAACTAAGTGATTTGGCAACAAAATGGCAAATGAAATTTAATGTGGATAAATGTAAAGTAATGCACATTGGAAAAAAATAATCCCAACTATACATACAATATGATGGGGGCTAATTTAGCTACAGTTAATCAGGAAAGAGATCTTGGAGTCATCGTGGATAGGTCTCTGAAAACGTCCACGCAGTGTGCAGCGTCAGTCAAAAAGCAATCAGGATGTTCGGAATCATTAAAAAGGGATAGAGAATAAGATGGAGAATATCTTATTGCCCTTATATAAATCCATGGTACACCCACATCTTGAATACTGCGTACAGATGTGGTTTCCCTCTCTCAAAAAGGATATACCGGCATTAGAAAAGGTTCAGAGAAGGGCAACTAAAATGATCAGGGGTTTGGAGCGGGTCCCAAAGGAGGAGAGATTAAAGAAACCTTTTGGTGTGTCTCTCCTTTTTTATGAAAAATACGTTAAATTAAAATATTGGTTATTACCAGTTTGCATAATTGCTTACGCAGGTACAGATTGATGGTCTATCAGCTATTACTTTGAAATGCTATAGATCTTTATAGCCACTATAGTATTCCAAATAGAATACTGTGGCATTTAAATTATATTTGCAATCAATTTTAATATGTTTTATGTTAATTGTTGCTTCACAAAGAAAATAGGCTACTTTAATTGCATTTTAGTACTTGTTTCCATTTTCAAAATAATGAGGCCTCCAAAATTGACTACAGTAACTCATCACTTAACGTCGTAGTTATGTTCCTGAAAAATGCGACTTTAAGCGATTCTGTGTTAAGCGAATCCAATTTCCCCATAAGAATGAATGTAAATGGGGGGGTTAGGTTCCAGGGAATTTTTTTTGCCAGACGAAAACTATTATATACATTTTTAACAAACAATTTAATACAGGTATAAGTTTTTAAAGAATTTTAAAGAAATAATTAAATACTACAATCATCGTTGCTGAGTATGAAGCTTGGTTGAGGTGGAGGAGTCAGAGAGTGGAAGAGGGTGGATTGTCCAGCTGTTCCTCTTGCTGAATTTTCTGAACTCGGGGGAAAAAACCCCCCCCTGAAATTGTTGTTTTGCTTTCCTTTTTTTCCCCTTGTCTTTATAGCAAGTCATTAGATGACCAACTCCCGTAATCACTTTGGAGCTGCGTTCCCTGTCAGGGTTGTCATCACTCAGGATTTGCAAGCCAGCCTTAACCCGCCTCTTCTCCCCCTCCCACCTCCTCCTCCTCTACTACTCCATACACCACATCCTCACTCCTCCCTCCCCTGCCTGCAGCAATCAGCTGGTTTGCAGCATTCAGGAGGGAGCGGGGAGGAGTGAGGATGAAGCGCGCAGTCTCCCCCTCTTTCCCCTGCCTCCTGAACACTGCAAACCAGCTGACTGCTGTGGGCAGAAGGTGGGGGGACGAGGGGGAAGGCACTGATCTGCGGGATCTGCTGGCGGGCGGGCGGCGCTGGGGAGCTGATTGGGGGCTGCCAGCTGTGGACAAAGCAGGCAGCCAAATGACATTATAGCGGAGCATTGCACAACTTTAAACGGAGCATGTTCCATAATGGACCAGGGACACAAGATCGAAACAAAGTTGAGCAAGAGGACGTTAAGTGGGGAGTTACTGTACAAAGTAATCTCTTCATAGTGAATGAATTTTTCCAGAGAAATTCATTAGTAACAATTTGTTATGACTGATGCATGTCAGTACAAAGTTATTTGCTTGATTAAAAATGTCTAATTGTATTTGAATTACCCTATAAAGAGATTTTTCCAAGAATAGACTTAGTGTAAACCTTTAGGAAGTTTTCTGTTACTAAAGTATTGTGCAGGGAGGAAGTGTATTGCAAATTAGCTGCTTAAAGCACCCAAAGTCCCTGGAATTCAGTGGTTCAGATGCAAGAATCAATAGCTGGCCAGAAAGAAAAACAAACTTAAAATTTAATCAAATGTATAGCATAGAGAGACAAACCAAACACTTACTTTGTCTCAACACAAACTACAGCCAGTACTGAAGAATTAGTTACTTCATCTCACTGAAATCCATGAGATTCCACTAAATGATACAGGTATGTTGGAGCATAGTTTTCACATTAGGAAGTTAATTTCAGTCTTCAACATGGGTCCAGATATCAGACATGAGTTCCTAAAGTTAAGGACTTAAATCTAAATTTAGGTACTGTGGCAGAGCTCTGACCATGCTCCCGTGGGTCCTGCCCTTCTAGGCGGTTTATGCTAGCCTCAGTGGCTCACGGTGACCCTCCTCATAGCCCTTCTCTCTCTAGGGCCAGGGTTACAGTCTACTGAGCCCTTTTCATCATAGGCCAGCAAGGAGGTTGGTGAGAGAACTCCCACAGTCTCTGTTGTCCCTGGGGGCTTATTTCAGAACAGTTTATCCTCCTGTCCTGACAGGGGCCTGTCCCCTCCCAGGAGATGTTCTTGTAGTGGTAGGTTGGGGGGAACCCGGGCCTGCCCTCTACTCCGGGTTCTGGCCCAGGGACCCTAATGGTAGCAGCTGTTGGCAGCCAACCTTTCACTGCCAGAGTTGCTACCATTAGGGTCCCTGGGCCACTTCCCCACAGCTGTCCTGCTTCTCCCTTCTTCACTCTTACCTTAGGGCTCCCTTACCAATGGTTTGCAGGTGTCTTCATTAACCAGCCACACTTGCTCTCCTCTGCTTGACTGGAGTGAGACCTTTTTATAGTATCAGCGGGGCCTTAATTAGAGTCAGGTGGTCACATTAGCTTAATGGCCTCACCTGACTCTTTGCAGGTTAATTAGAGTCAGGTGTTCTCATTAGCCTGGAGCAGCCCCTGCTCTGGTCAATCAGGGAACAGAAAACTGTTAATCCAGTGGCCAGTATATCTGCTTCTGCTACTCTGCTGTACCCAACTGGCCTGGGTCTATCACAGTACTTAAATGGGCACGCAATCCTGTGTAATCAGATAATTACATATGTTTTTTAAGAAATAGTTCTGACAATAAAATGTTCAGTTTTTCTTTCCTATAGTTTAGATTATCCCAATCTAGATTCTCTGTATACTCTCAAGACTTCATTCTGAGTGGGTGTGTGTAATATATAATGTATGCTGTGTATGCATATATCCATGTTCTCAGATATCCTGTTAGTTCTATTCATGTTTGAAATTTGCTATAGGAAAACTTCTAGGGGCTGCTTTGGAATTATTCAGGTAGTTCCCTACGGTCAGAAAGTGAACTCTTTTGTACATTTTGCAGGGGATTACTGACTTCCCAGTATGCAGTCTTAAAATATTATTTCTATTTCTTCTGCACACACAGAATTGTTGAAAATGACTTAACATTGGTGTTTCTTTTTTATATCCTTGGGACAAAAATATTGCTGCACTCTTAAAATTGATTAGGTGAAAAGATCTCTTCTAAAATCAGCTCTCTGTTTGTATGCAGAAGTGTAAGTGTGTACTTGAGTGACAAAAACAAGTCTTAACTGCTGTTTAGTGCTGTTAACCTGGCACAACCAACACAGCTGACAGAGAATGAGAAGAGTTCATGAAGTTCCAATCAGTTACAGCTGTGTAATTCCTTTGAAGGCAGTGGGGTTGCACAGCTATAATAGAGGACATAATATGGTCTTCAGAACCTTTATTATTGGTGATAGTGCATTAAAATTACAGAAACTAGCATGACTCCCAGATCCCACACTGAGATTGCAAGGTTGGTAGTCAGAATAACAAAGAACAATTGCTGTTTCTAGCACTTCAGAATAAAAGTGCACTTTAAGTTAGAGGTACTGCTAACCAGTCCAAGTTCCCGGTTACATCTCTTGTACTTGGATAAGTAAGTACTCTGATGATAGTGCATTCATACCCCTTATACAGCTCACCACATCCATCTGGCAGTAATGGATACCCTGTTCTTTCAGGTGAGAGTAGCTGCTAATATACTTGTGTGCAGCATTTCATCGTGCTCTCTAGCCACCCACATCATGTGTACCTTTTTGTCCCCCTCTTCTTCCAAAGACAGAATTTAAATCAGCTTAAAATTAATAAAAGATTGCATCCTGAGAGTGTATTTGGGCAATTTAGTTTCCACTGGTAATTTTTCTTCTAACATTCTAATGCTAACTGAAAAATGCAGGCCAGACTACTTTGCTTCAGACACTGGCTACATAGGGGCGGTGTAAAGGTGCCTCTTGGAGCACATCCAAAGAGATGGATGAGCTCCCACTATGTGTGGGCAACTCTGAGCCTCCTCGCTTCCTTTGGATAGTCTAGTGTCACTGGTGTTGTTAGAGATTTTCACAGATCTTGCTCTCACTGCGGACAAGGTATAAGAGGGATACAGTCTTGCTGTCAGATAGCTATTTTATGTCTGATTTTGCTCTCTGCAATTATTAGAGATAAATCTATATTGTAAGTAATTTATACTGTATATCAATTCAAATATTTGCTTTTGATGCACCATTGTTAGGGCCCTACCAAATTCACGATATATTTTGTTAAATTTCACAGTCATAGTATTTTTAAAATATTGAATTTCATGGTTTCAGATATTTAAATCTTAAGTTTCACAGTGTTGTAACAAACCATGAATATGTATTTAAAAATCTAAACATATAAAACCCTTAAGTCAGTATTTCTCAAACTGGGGATCCTGACCCAAAAGAGGGTTGTAAGGCTATTTTAGGTGGTATTCAATCAGGGAATAGAAATTGTATAGCGGGCCATGAATGCTCACAAAATAGGGGTTGGGGTGCAGGGGTGGGGTGGGGCTGGAGATGAGGAGTTTGGGGTGTAGGATTGGGGTGCTCTGGGCTGGGACTGAGGGGTTCAGAGGGTGGGAGGAAGATCAGGGCTGGGATTGGGGCATGGGGAGAGGTTCAGGGAGTGCAGGATCTGACTGGCGCTTACCTTAAGCGGCTCCTGGAAGCAGTGGCATGTCCCTTTGTTGGAAAACCATAGTGCTAATGAAGCCTTTTTGTATTAGGCCTGAGTGAACCAAAGTTATGCTATGCTTGCCCAAACCGTGTTGGAAAGCTTACAGAACTTATTAGACTGAAGGCCGTGTATTTACCTATGTCAGCTATTTTGCTTATCAGCTTGTTTGGCTCCCCAAGTGTATGCAGCTGCGTTCACATGTATGCATCCAAAGTATCTAGTACAAAGGGTCAACGGATGTATCTTGTGTCCCCTTCAGAATGACAAATGTATCCTCAACAGATGTATCTTGTAGCCCCCACAAAATGATATATGTATCCTGCGTATCCAATTATCCCCTAACAGATACATGTACAGGTTCTACAGGTCAACCAAATGACGTAGACAAACGTAGGCTAAGTTGTTTGTTACTGATTATAAAAAGGCCCGTTCGGGCTTGTGGGGTGTGTCTCTCTTCTGGCACTAGCCGATCAGAGCACCCGCTCAGCTGACCGATCAATAAAGGGTGTGGTACTCGTCTTCCTGTCTCCGTGCCTCCTTGGTGTAATTAGGTAAGCTCCAGGGGGAAATGAGCCCTTTTGGCTAACACCTTCTCTGGCTCCTATGCAGAGGTATGCCCAGGTGGCCCTGCACGCTGCCCCATCTGCAGGCACTGCCCCTGCAGCTCCCATTGGAGCATATAGGACCCGGAGCAGGGTGATGCCGCAGCTTCTGGGAACTGCATGGTGCGGCCTCTGACCTAGTGCCCTGGCCGAGCCACATGGTGCAGCTTGCAGGCCGGCTTAAAGCGGCTCTGGCTTGCAGGCCGTAGTTTGCCCACTTCTGTTCTAATACATCACAGTAATTAACAGGAAATGGCTCACATTATTTGAGTATCGAAGTAGTTAGCACCGTAGAGAACATGGAGTGGACAAACACCCTATTTTGACGCTGCCTCCTTTTTGGTCCCCATCTTTCCACTCATCCCAAGAGTTGTGAGAAGACTAAAGACAGTAATGCTGGTCCTAGAGCAGGGGTTGGCAACCTTTCAGAAGTGGTGTGCCGAGTCTTCATTTATTCACTCTAATTTAAGGTTTCGCGTGCCAGTAATACATGTTAATGTTTTTAGAAGGTCTCTTTCTATAAGTCTATAATATATAACTAAACTATTGTTGTATGTAAAGTAAATAAGGTTTTTAAAATGTTTAAGAAGCTTCATTTAAAATTAAATTAAAATGCAGGGCCCCCAGACTGGTGGCCAGGACCTGGGCAGTGTGAGTGCCACTGAAAATCAGCTCGCGTGCCGCCTTCGGCTCGCGTGCCGCAGGTTGCCTACCCCTGTCCTAGAGGCTTCCAATTGGACTGACATGTGATGGCATTGAGCAGGGTCTTGCCCCATCTTCTGGAACTGTTTTCTCAAAGACCAGTTTATAACATCACTCTAGAAAAAGCTACAGCTAAACACTTGGTTTGTGAGAGGGAAACCTTGAAATGTCTGGAACTGTCTTCCAAGTTGAGATGAAAAAGCTGTCTCTCTCCCAGATCTGCTATTTCATGGGTTCTCAACCTTTTTCTTTTTGAGGCCCCTCACAATATGCTATTAAAACTCCAGGGCCCAGCAAGGGACGGGGGGCGGGGGAACTCAGGGCTCCAGGCCAGGGGTCGGGGGGTTGACCCTTGGGCATAGGTGTAGTTTGACTTCTATTTTGAGTGGGCCAGGGCAGGCAGGGCTCAAGCCAGCTCCCCACGTTGGGATACGGGGAGGGAGCACCACCTCCACCCCTTGACTCACTTCAGCAGGCCACCCAGCCTGCCTGGGTTGAAGGGAGGGTGCAACCAAAAATTATAACTCAAAGGTGTGGGGCTCAGCTCAAAGAGTTTGAAAACTGCTCAGGGTGCAGGCAGAGAAGTAGCTCAGGGTTCAGGGAGGGCTCCCCTGCTGTCCCTGTTCCCCAAGGGCTCTGCCACCTACAGAGTTGGTCCCCCTGCCCAGGTGGCTCTTACCAGCTGTGTGAGCAAAGGCGTCTGGGAGTTGAGGAGCAGCTTCAACCCCCCCGCAGCAGCGGGAGGTGAGGGAATGCTGCGGCTGCCTGCTCCATGGCACCAGCCAGAGCAGCAGCTACCCCAAGCTGCCTGGCTCTGGCATCCCGCCTCCGACCTGGCCAGAGGGCGGGGAGAGAAGGAGATGGAGGGTGTGTATGTAGAGCTGCCCTGGGACTACCCTGCTCTTGCACTGTAGTTTTGGGGAAGGGGGTAACACCCCTGCGCCCCCCAACTCTACTCATGGGCTCAGGGCTTCTGCCCGTGGGGAGCACCGGGGCTCCAGAATTCATCCCTGCTGCTCTCAGCTTCAACCCTGCAGAAGGCGCCAGGGATCAGGGCTTTGGCCCCGCAGGAGGTGCTGGGGCTCGAGCTCTGGGTTTTAGCTGCAGGGCCCTGCGACCTCCCTGAAAGAGTTTGCAGACCCCCTATTTAGAACTGCTGTATTATTTCAGTCAGTAAAGGCTAGGATTTAGAAGGCCAAAATCAAGACCTGGGAGACGGAGAAACTTTTTTCTGTTTGGGTTAGATAAGGATCTTCCGCTAAGAAGGCAGGGTTCAGCAAAAGACACTTTTAAGGGACACATTAAGAGGGTACTCAATGGATTCCAGCCCCATAGGCCTAGTCTACTGTCATAAACAGACAGTTAAGGGTTAATTCCTCTTTTACCTGTAAAGGGTTAAGTTCACATAGCCTAGCTGACATCTGACCAGAGGAACCAATTGGGAGACAAGATGTTTTCAAAGAGGGAGGAGAGAAAATAGTCCTTTGTCTGTTCAGAAAAGTTTGTGCCAGAATGAAGGATCCAGGAATCAGCCATTTAACATTTCTTAAAAGTAGTAAGTATTTAGAGAAGGAATGTATTAGATTATGTTGATTTTCTTTTGTGACTTCGTTTTGCATAAGAGGGAGAATCAAATTGGGTTTCTTTGTGTAACTTCAAGGTTTTTGCCCAGAGGGACATCCTCTGTGTTTTGAATCTGTTGTCTGTGAGAGTAGCTTGCATGCTAATCTCACAGAGGTATTCCTTTCACCCTTTTTCTTTAATTAAAAGTCGTCTTTTAAGAACCTGATTGATTTTTCCTTGTTTTAAGATCCAAGGGTTTTTTGGTTCTGGGATCACCAGGAATTGGTGGGAGGTAAATCAGTCTCAATCCTGCCAGGAAAAGGGGGGATAAAGACTGGGGAAATATTTGGGGGGGAAGACAGAGTTTCCAAATGTTTGTTTAAACTATTTGGTGGTGGCAACAACTAGATCTAAGCTGGTAAATAAGCTTAGGGGTTATCTCATGGAGGTCCCCACATCTGTATCCTAAAGTTCAGAGTGGGGGGTGATACCTTGACATCTACCCTAGTGCATCTATTGTGTGTGGACTTTTATATCAGGTTTTGTTGTTGTAAGGTAAACCAATATAACCAGTTTAAAACAGACATAAAAGAATCCACATGCAAAGCTGCACCAGTTTTAACTGATTTAAATTAAACAGGTGCAACTTCTTTGTGTGGGCAAGACTTTTAATAACAAGAGTAAGAGTTCAGAGGAGGAGAAGTAGTAGAAAGATTTCAGGGAAGTAGAACAGATTTTGGTGAAATCTAGATCAGTGATCCCTCCTTTATGCCTAAATGTGGTTCCTAGCCCTTGGAGCTCATTTTTTTACTTTTGTCTGTTGCTAAAAGTAGCCCTTCTGGTGGCTCGTACTTCTGTGTAATGTGTGTTGGAGCTAGTGGACCTCTTTTGCTGATTTCCATTTTTTGTTTCCACAATAATAAAGTTTCTTCTTTATCCCAAAGATTAAGTCAACTTTCCTTAGGAATAGCAAAGAGTCCTGTGGCACCTTATAGACTAAGACGTATTGGAGCATGAGCTTTCATGGGTGAATACTCACTTCGTCGGATGCATGTATTCACCCATGAAAGCTCATGCTCCAATACGTCTGTTAGTTTATAAGGTGCCACAGGACTCTTTGCTGCTTTTACAGATCCAGACTAACACGGCTGCCCCTCTGATACTTTCCTTAGGAGTGTGAACATTAATTTTCCTTCAGTTTGTGCACTGTTGGCACTGTGTGGTGTTGAGCCTTGAAGATTTACTTATAAAAGGTAAAGAATTCAGGATTTCAGACTGTTTGTCCTATACTCTAGCTTCAAAAAGAACAGTCTGCTCTGTGTTTGGTCATAGCTAAGCAGATTTAAGTGTATTAAGGAAGCATGGGGAGTAGTAGAGGGTCTCCCATAACCCATAGCTATTAGCGCTTACTCTTCTTATAACATGGCCTGCTCCTAGGTGGAGAGAGAATCAACCTCTGAGGAAGTCTTTCAAGCAGTCTTTTGGTATGATTCAAACATACTTTAACATGCCATTTTGTCAGAGCTTCTTGTCATCTAGTTTTTAGGGATAGTGTCCACAGTACTGTAATCCAGGGATCCCCCAGCTAGTTCCTCCAGATAAAACCTGTCCAATCAGGGTATTAAGGTGCTGTTAGATTATTGGAGCTCACTCTCCTCACTATCCCATCCCCTGGCAAAAAATGGAATTTTGGTTCCTGCTTGTAAATTGGATTTCTGCTCCAACAATGCAGAATTATTGTTTTACATTATGGGTTGGAATTTGATTCCTGCTAGAGAAGTTAATGAGGGCTGGTCGCTAGCTGAGGAGATAGAACCATCAAAGTCTTCTGTTGGCTGATTGGTAGAACTGTTTGATTAAGATGTATGTTTGCACAGTGCTATCCTGATAGGACTATAGATGTTTTGGTGCTATAATTATGTAACTATTTACTACTACTAAGCAAAGCAAATACCCAGTTTCTGGTTTGGAGTCCCTTGCAGAAATGCAATTTGCAAGTAGGACCAAAAGTCCACTGTTTAGCTAATATATTCGAAAAAACTCTACGAACAAGTCATCTATAGTGGGAACAAAACCAAACCATTATTGTCAAGGTCTTTGTTGGCTTGGATTAATTTCTGAACAAATTTTAGTTAAGTAAACAGGATTTCTCTGGGCTTGGCAGAATGTTCAGTTTTATACCTCATTTTAGTGATTGGTGCTTTTTCCATTTAATTGTCTTAATTCTTTCTGTTGTCAGTATTCTTGTCCCCTGTGGATTTGCTATTTCCATTATGCAACAAAAAATGTGCAAGAACACCAATTTTGTGAAACTCTTTGTGATTTAAGGCCCTGTGCATGAACAAAGTATCACTATATATTTATTCAGATCCATATTCCTCTGCCTTTGCAAGCACAAACCAAAAATAGCTGTATGTATACGCTTCATAAATGGCTCTCATAAACAGATTCTCATTTTTTCTTTACCTGCCCATTTCCTATTTGTTTAGTAAGCATGCTCAAAAGGAACTTTCAGGAAATGTCTAAACTCAGTTAACAGCATCAATAGACTCTTTTCTATTTGATGATTGGGAGCTTAATGATGAAAATGTAATTCTTGGTGAAGACTGTCTAGCTGTGGGTTGCAAATTAATTTTGTTTAGTAACATTGTCTCTGACAATATGGAACAGTTGTGATGATGTTAGTTCTGGAACATTTTCTTGATAATTGATCTGGTCAGTTTTGTGTTGCTTCAGGACTTGCAAGTTCTGTAGAGATGTGCATTATAAGGGTCACATTATACAACAGCTTTGAGAGAGGTTCCATAATAAGAAATCTGACTAGTTTAGTTTAACCTAAAAAGAAATGTTGTTCTGTGTGGTAAATTGTTGCATTCTTGCCTTATAATGTAGACAGATTGCACGCATAATTTGAAAGACTACTGAAAAGCAGTTTAAGAATATTTTCCTTGTAATGTTTTTAGAAAAATGTCTCTCTTTGGAAAGTATTTAGTATTTCTTTTGTGTACTGCTAAAGGAAACATTTGCTGAAGAGGAGGCCATTAGTCTCTTTTCATCATTGCTCTATTCCTCATTTTTAGCTCCATTCTTTTAACACACATTGAGAGAGACACCCTTTCAACCATAATCTTCTCCACTTTTGAACTATAATTTAATGTTTTTCTTTTGGCCACTATGGTCATATCAGATAGTCTTTCAGTGCAATACAGAACTATCCTACTTGGTTTCTCGCACAGCATGAAACGTGCATTTTCTGTTTCAGCAACCAGACACAAAGGGATAGAACAGTTCAATAAAGACTACTTTGGATTTTTAGTTCCTTTACTATGTGAGAGAATGTTTTAATTGGGAGATCTCCACATTGCACCAGGAATATTAAGGGAGAGGGAAGAGAGGTTTAAACAGGAAAGTTTACTAAAATGGACTGAAGTTTATCAGAGGAAATAAAATTTATAAAACCTTTATCATGGGCGGCAGGTGAAGCTTCCCCTTGGGGATGCCAGCCCCTTGCCCAGCCTCTTCCAGCCGAGGCCTGATCTCTTCCGGCGGGGCCATGTCCTCACTTGCTGCTGTCAGCCCCCTTGTGGCCCTGGCTGGGGCGGGGTGTAGTGGGGCTGAGAGCTTGGTCAGGGCTCCGAACCCAGAAGCCCTCCCCCCCCAGCTGGGGGCCACAGTGGTGGCGCTCCGAGCCTGGACCCCTCCCCCATTCTGCCCCTTCTGCCTGCGGCTCCACCCATGGCCCCACCCCATTCTGCCCCTTCCCTGCATTGTTCTGTCCATTTCCCCCCCCCAGCCCCGTTCCACCCCCAAGCAGCCTCTTCCCCTGAGGCCCTGCCCTCATTTGCTCCTTTCCAGTGCCATTTTCCCCCCCACACACACACCTGCTGCCACCCCGAGACTGGAAAAGCTTGGCTGTGGCGGGAAGCGAGATTTTTCTGGTGGCCCCAGATTGGTTGGGACCTCTGGGCATGGGTCCATGCAGTAATCCACTACTGCCTCCTAACCCCCCTCTCCACCTCTGTGGCATGAGGTTTGGGAAGGCTTAGCCTCTTAGCACCTCCATTACGTGCACCCATGGCCTTTATGTACATATTCATATCCAATACAAATAATTGATTATTGGGCTCAAAACCCCCAGATGAACTTTAATGTGACTGTCTATCTCCCTGTACAAAGACCTAACCCCACATTTTTATGTAATGCCTTGTAAGGAAATAATGTGTGAATAGTGATGAGACTTACCATGCAATTTCTGCCCCTCAGATCTTTTTCTGCCCATTTTCTGTCGTTAGCTGAAGGAGCAAGAAGCTATAGAAGGAAAACCTGAGCAGTTCTGCAAGTGCTACTACTAATATTGAGCCAGTGTGTTTTTCCCCCTCATGTGTTTCCAGACTCTTTTAGGCACAAGTCTTTCTACAGTTACCACCACACCTGAGCACTATTTATATTGTGTTGCTCAGTGAGTTACAGAACATTTTCTGTAATTCACATAATTTTATTTCCTGTCCAAAATGGAGGATACATTGTTCTAAATATATTATGTGTGTATTTTATGGGGAAGTGTGGATAGATTCTATCCTGCCCTTGAAAACATAAAAAGTACTTATCAGGTAATCCTTCTAGGAATACTCAATTCCTGTCAGAACAGCATTTGGGACTCAGTTCAGGAAAGGAGCTTTGTTCAGTAACATGCTTATGCCCCATTGAAGTTAATGAGACTTAGGTTCATGTGCAAGTGTTTTCCTGAATTAGAGCCTTGTTGTTTGCTGCTAAATGACTTGTGGGAAAACAATGACAATGAATGCGTAATAAAAGAGGGCATGCAGTACTGTCCCTGAAAATGGTGCATGTGCATTAAATGTTAAGAGATTATGTTTCCATGCCTACAAGTGAGTTTGAATATACTGGAGTATAAATATACTGATACATTCCTCTCAAAAGGAAGGTATTTATTACCTGCTCAGTTAGCACAACTCCCATTAGAGTTAATGAGAGTTAATCATACATGTACAGGAAGAAATAGATACCCTTTAAAAAGATGCAGTAATGACCAGGTTTTTTTCATAAACAATATGTGCTGCCAAACTGCATATTTTGAGGGGTTTTTTTTAGTAAAGAAAGCTCTTTGGACAGGCTCACTTTTCTGCTTTTTCTGAATTTTCAGTGTTGTGTAGTTCCACATTTCACTTTGGTGACCCAAACAAAGTAATTAATTCTCTTGTAGATCCTGGAGAGAGATTATGGCTACACAGCAGATACTGCATATCATGTTGGTAAGGTTTGTGAAGTAATCACTTTTTAAAACTAAAGCCAATGCTTGTGATAAAATAGAATTGCAGTAAATTGCAAACATGTATAAAGAATCTGGATGGATTTGGGGATGAAAACACATGTAAACTCACTGAACTCATCAAGGGAGAATTTCACCAATTTTATGTGTACTCTTAGTTACTATTCAAAACTTCAAAGATATTCCACAAGAGACTGGTAAGTGGATGGCTCTAAATCCATTGGTAGTAATAAAAAAAATTGTAGGTAATGGAAAGATGTGTCAGGACTATCAAGGAGGAATAGGTCACAGGCTTGGTAGATACTGGTGATTATAAGAGTGATTTATAGTCAGAAAATAAACTAGAGGAATTCAGTGAGTGAGGGAAATGATTTCTGAACTACATCAGAAAGGCTTTTAAATTATAGTAAATCAAGAGTATTGCCAGATACTTGTGTGCATGGAAGATACTAATGAGGTAACAAAAGAATATTTCCCTTTTTCTTTCTACTCTTTAATTTATTTATACAGGGAAATGAGGGGAACAGATGTGCTAGAAACCTTTGTTTGGTATCCGTAAGAAAATACAATTTGTTTCCTATATTATTCATGACATGCTTCAATGAATATTGAAGGCAAAATTCTGTAATCTGAGTCACATACACTTATCTCTGAAATTAGATCATTGTGCTCTGAAATCTGATACCTGATGATCCTCTGGGTTCTTCCCTACTTCCAAATGTTCTAAACACCAGAGCAGCATTCTTAAATCATCTGTTAATTGTGCTCTAAATTCTACTTAAGTTCCCAATATGGTTTGGACAAACAAGATGTTCCGAGCACTCTTCTCTACTTCAGAGATCAATTCAAAAGTATGAGCCATCAGAGTATTGCAGGACAGAATTTTTCCTCCATGATTTTACCTCCTTTACCTCACCAAACTGGTGAGAAGCAGTTCTTTAGGTTCTTGAGATTGGATTCATGGTGGGGTATTTTGGTGCAGGGCTTTATGGCAAGAGGGTATAAATCAGAGCATGTAGCCCTTTATCCTTAACCCCAGTGAACACTATTATAAGCCTCATGCACAATTTTTATTCCTACTGTAGGCACTGGGAAGTTGAGCTTGGTGTTCTAGAACAGGGGTCTCAAACATGCGGCCCGCGGGCCGCATGCGGCCCTCGGAGCTCTTCCCTGCGGCCCGCGGAGCTCCACCAGTTACTTCCTGTCACCGCCAAACTCCCCTCACCCCCGCCCCCCTCTCTGAGTTATTTTCTGTGCCTAAGCTCCCCGCGCGCTGCTCCCCAATGTTTGGGGCCGGGTCTCTCCCCTGGCCCCACCTGCCGCCCCCACGCGCCTCCCCCCAGTGTCTCCCGGCCCCCACTTGCTGCCCCCTCACCGCCGGGGAGCCTGCCTGGGAGCTCAGGCTGACTCCACTCCTCCGCTATGCCGGCTTCCGGCATCACCTGCTGCCGCAGGGTCCTAGCGCCCCCCTGCACTAGGGCCAGGGCAGGCTGCCCTTCCCCTGCCCTAGTCCTGAGACTCTCCAATGCCCCGAGCCTCTCCAATGCCTCAAACCCCTCACCCTCAGCCCCACAGCCCTCACCCCTGCACCCCCTCCTATTCCCAAACTCCGTCCCAAAGCCTGCACCTCCACCCCCTGCCACAGCCTGGAGCCTGCACCGAGCACAGAGCCTGCACTCCAGACCCCCTCCCCCACCCAAACTCCAGCCCAGGGCCTGTACTCCAGACCCCCTCCCTCACCCAAACTCCCTCCCAGAGCCTTAGGCAGTAAATCTAAGTGCGTGTTTTGTCCTTTGAGTGAGGTGCATTACTGAGTGTATATATTTATTAAAACTGCGCGCGCTTAGGGGAAGAGGTGGAGAAGAGACAGGGCAGGGGCGGGGCCAGGGGCAGCAAGGGGGCGTGTCAATGATGCGGCCCTCGGGCCAATGCACTAGTCCTCATGCGGCCCTCGGGGTCATTTGAGTTTGAGACCCCTGTTCTAGAATATAGGTTCAGATGAGGTCTGCTTTTTCAGTATAAATTGCATTTTTTTTAGGGAAGAAAATGAGAAGTTACAGAACTTTGCTTCAGAATGGCTTTATTCTAAAATTTAGGTGAAATCATTAATTCTTTGCAGCCTTCTGTGATGCAGAGCTGATAGAGAGCTGTCCAACAACATGGTGTTTTACACACATTATTCATATGGGGCCTTACACTCCCCTGGTTTACAGTGTTCCTCCACTGGTTTCAGTAGAGTTCATTCTGATTTACTGCGTAGTGATAGGAGAATTCAGGTCCTGTGTGCAAGCATCTTTTCCCTACCTTCTGTAGAACAACATTCCACACAGTATGAAAATTTCAAGCTCATCTTCTTCATGGGCTTTCCTTTTTTTATAGGCAGGGTTGGTAGCACTGATTTTTTTTATTAAGTCTGCCCAGCACTTTCCATTATAAGTCCCTCTTTTATCAGTTGCTTATAACTTTACCAAAGTTTAAATGTTAGGGCTGAAATTTCCCATATTTGGTGTTTGCCTTGGTCAGGTGGTTTGTTTGTTGAAATTTCAGCCATTTCTGAGAATGAGGCTAGGGAAAAGTATGTTTTGTCCTCGTTAAAGATTTCTGGTGACCTCTTTATGAAAAGACCTAGTGCCCCTGTGCTTTGCCATAGCAACTTGAAATTTGGTAGGGGGGTGGCCTTTGTGCCAGGCACGTGCCATTTGCCATCACTGTGAAAATCAGATCAAATTTGACCAAGTCATTAGCCTTTGGGGAAAAAAATTAACTTTGCACATGTAGAGATTTGCTAGAGCTTCATAGCTTAATTTCTTGATGATTTCATATGCATTTAGCATGCTCCAGGCCTGTGCTGTAGGGGGCTGAGCTGGACTTTCTGTGTAACCGTAGTTCTAAGCTGCTGTGGGCCATGGTAGGTCTGGGTCCAGGCACTGGAAATGAGAGCAGGGAGTCTCTCATTTGTGCTTTCAGTGTCTTTATTCCCCTGTCCACTGGTGTCCAGAAAGTGTGGTGGACGAAGTTGCTTTAATTCAGTGTTGCTCCTGTGAAACCAACCATTCATCCCCGCTTGCTGAGAGAGTTGAGATTTGACTGGACTGGGAGGGGAAAGACACCTCTGGGGTCCTTAGTTCTGGCCCTGTGGCTCCAGGGCCCTTGCTGCCATTTGCACCTGTTTCCTTTGCTGCACTTTCCCCTCCCTTGGACTTGTGTGGATTTATTGTTTCTTCCTGCTAGGTTTCTATGCTGCTCTGGTTTGGGCCAACTCTCTTTAATGGGCAAGGAAGGATTTTTTTCCTAATCACAAAAAGGCCGGTAGTAGTGTGGAGTTTTTTTACCCTTCTCAGAGAACATGGGAGATTTGCCTAGGGAAGGGGTGGATAGTGTTTCTTGCAACTGTAGAACAGGTGTCTATATCAGGTTAGTTGAGGTATTGGTTCCAGAGCTGCTGCTGCAGTCCCAGGCAGCAGCTCGGGGGCACCTGGCTGGACTCTTGCTGTGCATTAAGTGGCCAGGGGAGATCTCACTGTTTAGTGCAGAATCTGTAAAACATGAGTTTATGCATTTTGTGACAAAAATTCTGCTCCTATATTATGCATGCAATTTGAAATGGAAACAACTATTTTCCTCAGACCAGCATGCTGAAATTTCATTAGTAGTAGTATCTTTTGACATATTTAAATAATAGAGAAGCCAGTATGAATAATTTATTTTGCTATTTTGTTTTGAAATTTCAAACTACTGAGATGAGCAAAGTCATTAGTGTTTTAAGTTACTGTTTAAAATATAGTGTATGTAAAATTCAGTAAAAAGAAAGTGGCAAAATTGAAATTCATTGTCTAAAATGTGAGCGCATGGGTGTGGTAGCATTTTATGGAATGTAGCTGTGAAGCAAAAGGCATGTAATAAGCCTGATTTTTGGCTGAAGTTTGATATTTGTAGGGTGTTGCTGCCTGCGCTACTTTGTTTTGAAAAGCTGATCATAGTGAATGTAAAACATGACTTGACAGATATTCCAGGCCCAGATATTTTCTTAGATATGTGTTATAGAAAGAGTGGTAAAGATATGAAACATACATTTATTTCTACGTGGTAGAGATGAGATCCTCAAGTATAGTGTATAGGAAAGGCTAATAGCTGGTGGAGATTCAGCTCAGTAGCACGTAATGTTAATGGAATAGCTACATATAGTGTTTATAATGCTGTTTCCTAGAGAGTTTGTAGCATCAATTGTTTTTTAGATGTAAGAATTTTGTGTGAGGTCCCTGTGGAATCACAAATGGCTGTTTTATTTGTCAGGTGCAGAGAGCATCTTAGGTGTGTTTTTGACATCTGGACTGGGTGGTGATTTTGAGTGACAGATATGGGGGAGATTGTTATAGAAAAGGCTTTTAAAGTATGTGGGGAGGAGTCAAAGTACTGAGAATTTACAGATCCAGTTGGAAATGTTCAGAGAGCAATAACACAAAAAGCTGTCTGGAGACTAGTTTTTGGGCACAAAGGTAATTGATGAGTTCTGAAAGTCCTGTTCTTCTAGTGCATGTGATATTTGTAGGATGCACTTCACTCTTGCCATCTTTTCTGGTCAAGAGTGTACATATTTGAGTTAAGAATTCAAATACCAATCAGGGCAAATGCAGGAGAATAAAGAACAGCAACTACTGCTGTGAGTAATTGGAGTCTTAGAGGTCTGGTCAAGACAGCTACTCTGAGTGGTATGTAGACTTTGAAATTGCAAAAAGCAAATCTAAAGATGACTAAACTGGCTTCTTAAAGCCATGGTCATCAGCTTCTGGAACGAAGAACCTGTGTCATTGCTGTCTTCTGAACTCAAATACACCAGAAAATACATGAAGGTATCATTATTGTCTCTCGTTAGGACAACTCAACTGTAAAATAGATCATATGAAACAATTCTTTACCTTGTACTCAAAGGTAGGAACTTCAGCCACAAAAGTTGATGGAATGCAAAAGAGTGGAAACTATAGAAAATAATTAGTATGCAAGGAGAGTGTAAAAAAAAATAAAAGTGTGTTGCAGAAGTGCATGGAGGCCTAGCATACAAAAACATGGAAATGTTAGCATATCATATGTAGGGAACTGATGCATGCATCTTGAGTATACCTGGAAGAGAAGAAGGGGCAGATCTAATAGGTTTCACTGAAAATTCCTGATTATAAAGTGCTGGACATTGTCAGGGCAAAAGGAATTTCCGTATTCCTTGATTATTCTAGAATCCCCCATGATAAAGTTCTCTGCTAGAATGGGAGAAAATGCAGGCACTATGGTTGTATGATCATTATATCAGATATAGCAAAGGAGGATAGACCATTAAAAGCAGCCAAGAAAAAAGGAGGTATTTTATATAGGAGAAAAAGATTACTTTTTCCAGACCTCAGCTCTTTAATGCAAAACCAAATGAAAGATATGACTAATAGAACAGTTTTTATGAGAGCAGAGGGAAAGGGGAGGGCACTTGGCATGTCTCACGAGGTGCTCTGTGTCTTATAGGATCAGGTTTTGAATGCACCAAAAGTGAACACCAGATCCCAAGAGATCCCCAGAAAAATGTTGAACTCTTTTGTTCCGCCTTTTCAACTTAAAACAAAAAGCGGATTATTTCAAAAAGGCTAAGGAGCTGCAATCAATGCTTAAAGGCAGATTCCCTGCTTTGTTGAGCGCTCATTATGTTAGTCAAGCAGAAAACATTTGATAAGGTGATTATGGGGCTCTTGATCTGCGTTTGGCCACCAGAACAATACAGCTTGATAGAACAAGACATTCATATACATAATCCCAGTTATGTGGCTAGCTGTTAGTTGAACACAGTTCATATATTTGTTTACTGAAGATCTACAAACCTCTGCTATGCCCTTTGCATAATCAGAGCCAGGAATGTGTGTTAGTATATTGTAACTTTATACTCCCGTGTCTGTGCACAGGGATCTGCTGAGAATCTAAACTGTCTCATGGAGAATAGAAATGTCCCTTTATGGATCACCTCTTCCTTTGTTCACATGCCGGCTCCCTCATACACACTGTAAAAATAAATTTATTTCTTTCCACAGTAAATAGATGAGATCTGGAAACAATGCTTCTGAGTGACTGCTTCCAGTTTTAGTGACTTGTATGTGTGTGTCGATAGAGAAGGGGTTAGGAGGATAAAAGCCTCAATTTTAATGTTTTTTAATCCTGTTCATTTCTGTATAATAGAACTTCAAATTTTTACCCAACACTCTTTTCAAAGCCATTGAAAGGACACCCCCATTCTTGTCTTAGTACAAAAAAGCACTTTCCCGTTTGGCTTTGAAACTGCAGGGTACTGCTGCAGCTGTAGCTTCTGTTCATCAATTACTGCCAGTTCTGGATACTGCAGAATTCTGCTAATGAGAATTTGTCATTTCTATATAGGTAACCACAGCCTTAAAAAAACAAAAATCAAATTCCAGGAAGTAACTGGAAACAAAATTTGAAATGTATCAACCGTTTTCTTTTGACAGAGGAACCAAGTTAGTAAAACATTATACTATGGTTCAGTTCACAAATGCTTGCATATGGTTTCTTAAATTGTGTGGTTCTGTGTTCTGGTAGTGCACATAATATGCTATGTGCTGTCCACCGGCACAGAAAGACACAGCCTCTCCAAAGGGATTCAGTTCCCCCAAAAGTGGAAGGTTCATCCTGATCATGAATTTATTCACATAATCAAAGACAAGTGTTGCTGGATATGTCATGTCCTTGCTGGGATAAACGCTATACAGGAACCTTTTCAGATACATATTCAGTAGGAATCTTTCTGCTTCTCTGTGGTATTTTTTCTCTTTTTTTATACATCTGGCTAATTCTGATCAAAATGATAAATTCAGCACTCGTGGACATCATGCAGTTTGTGAAACTATCTGGAGGAACTTGGGTCGATAAACAATGAATAGATAAGTGTTATCTATGTGTAGAGTTTATTTTCCTCTCTGAGAGATGCCATAATGATTTAAGAAGTCATCCAAGTGTAATTTAATGCAGGTTATCAATAAGTTCTTAGTATTTTATATATTGTCATAACTCCTAAAGGCCCCAGTCCGGTTTGGTTTGAATTGTACGAGGCATAATGGAAACGCATAGGAAGACACAGCCCCAAATTCGAAAGCTTACAGTCTAATTCAAGATTACTCTCAACAATTTAGTTTGAGGATGATAGGAGAAAAGAGGGAAAGACGATGCTGGTAATAGTAGTGCAAGCTGGTGTCACACCTTGGTGATGCAGAATAATTTAAAAATACTGGCTTTTTAAAACATAAAAAAATCTAATACAGACCACCCCTCAGTTGAGACATCAATAGTTGGCAGACAGTTTAATATATTTATTAATTACATATAAAAAGTACATTAAAACGTGAAGGTTGCAGGGTCTATCACTCAAAGGTTAGGAAAGGCTAGGACCAGAGTTGCCCATACAGCTTTCATTTATCCAGCCTTATACATTATGAAGCAGACTTTAATTACATCATCACATATTATCTTTAACAGAGGATCTCTGCCTCATTCAATGCACAGAATGCTTGGTGCTCAGTTAATGAGCTGCTATTCAATTTTTTTGTTTTATCTGCTTTGTTCAATGTGTGGCCCTCTGTGTCTTATTTACTGCACATTATTGAAACGCTGCTCCGAATACAGATATACTGGGTTCTGCCCCAGGTGCTAAGTGGAGTCTACCTTAGTGGTTACAGACCCTTCTCTCCTTGGCTTCTCCAGCCTGCTCATGTCTCAGTCCCAATCCCCCTCATCTCCATGTCTCAGTCCCAGGGCATAGCTACACTTGCAGATATAGAGTGCTTTCAGTTAAACCAGCCTTTGTAGAGCGCAGTAGGGAAAGCATGGCAGTCTATCCACACTAACAGCTGCAAGCGCACTGGAGTGGCCACATTAGCAGCTCTTGCAATGGCCACAGAGAGCAGTACATTGTAGTAGCTATCCCAGCATGCAAGTGGCTGCAATGTGCTTTTCAAATGGGGGAGGTGGGATGGAGTGTGGCAGGGAGTGTGTTGTGTGTATGTGAGGGGGGAGAGAGAGTGGGTTTTTGGGGGGTTGAGAGCATGTGAGCATGCTGTCTTGTAAGTTCAGACCTCGCTCCCTCTGCCTCTCTCTCTCTCTCACACACACACAGCATTCCACAGTAATGGCTTGCTTTGTCTCGGAGCAGATAAGCATGCCAGCTGTCAGAAACAGAGCTTTGAAAGGGCGTATCCGCATTCCTACAGCGATTCCAAAACAATGACAAGAGTGGCCACTTGACTTAAGGGGATTATGGGACGTTTCTGGAGGCTGATCAGAGCACAGTAATGCAACACCTTGTTCACATTGACACTGGGGTGTTTCAGCCGAGGCGCACCAAGCGTTAATCTTCTCGCGGAGGTGGATTACCAGGAGCGCCCCAGCTGCAGAGTCCAGGCGCTATAAGAGCCTTGTCAGTGTGAATGAGTTGTGAGTTAGGGTGCCTGGAGCTGCTTTAATGTGCTCTAACTCGCAAGTGTAGCCATGCCCTCAGTCATTCTTTACCACGCTCCCATCCCACTCTCTAAATGGTCAATTAGTCTCACATGTGAAGAGAAGAGTAAGGTCAGGTAAAGTAAAGTGTGTGTATAAAATGATTATAAAACAAATAAATATATACATAACTGGTATTTTAATGTAAATAGGGAAATATGTCAGGGCAAATGGCTATGCGGCTCCAGATCTATTGATTTGTCCCGGTGGAACTTTCATATACTAGATGACATATGGCTATTTGTTTAATATATTCTTATTTCTGTTGTTTTTTTCTAATATGGTGTAGACCACATGCTGATTCAGAGTTTCTTGTGTTTCTCCTCCTATCCACATTTGTATAATTTGACATTTTGGGGACCGCTGTTGTAGCAGATTTATTTTCAAATATATTAACCCAAATGACAGAATTTAGCTATGTTTTAAAACAGCCTCTGGCAATGTCTTCCTTGAATGACAAGAGTTCATAGGAGACATTTTGTAGCATGTTTTCATAAGAAGTTATCAATATATTGATAAATATTGATTCAGCATTTATAAGTGTCACCTTAATTTCAAATATCACCTCTGAAAGTTCTAAGCAAGCAGTAAATAAAATAGATTGTTAAAGGAAACAAATATTGCATTATATTTTACATGACTTATACCCATCTAGGGCAAAATCCTGCCCCAGCTTATCAGAGGTGTGCTGGATGGCACATTAATTGTGGCTGAATAGCCTCCTTAAGCTGTTTTATCTATACATAGAGCCCTGCACGGATACAAATGTATATCTGCGGATATCAATTGGTATCCACAGAACCGCAGCAACGAAAGGAGCAGACTGTGGGGCCACCGTTCCCAGGAGCCAGCATCCCGTGCCGGCAGCTCCTCCAGTGCAGCTGTACCCCTGCCCTTGTCCCTTCCAGACAGCTGTCTCTCTCTCCTGTCTGGGGGCGTGTGTGCTGCTTGCACACACTAGCATGACCAGGGACAGGTGTCAGTGAGTCTGGTACCTGCCCGGTGGGCGGGGCTGGGGGTGGTACAGCTGTGCTGGAGGAGCTGCCAGTGTGGGGCACTGGCTTCTGGGAGTGGCGGCCCCATGTTCTTCTCCTTTCTCTGCTGTGGTTCCCAGGAGAGCCCTGCTGTTCCGCAGATACCAATTTATATTCGTGGATATCCACATTCTCGTATATAAATTTGTATCCGTGCAGGGCTCTATCTATACAGGACACATATGCTTAGAATAGTCTGTAGTGTACTTTGCTGCTCCTTTCAATATGAAGCAGTTTGCACTCTCTTCAAGCACGTTACCAACATAATCCTAGATGCAGATGTGGCAGGATATTTACTAGTCCCCTAAACCAACAACCTGGGGCACCAGCATTTTTGTTAGCTGTTCCTCGAATATTGCAACTCAAAAGTGTGCACACCCGTAATAATGTCCTACTGGTGCATAGGTGGACTGGGGATGAGAAATATGACTTCTGAGCCCTCTTTCTCCTCAGACTGACACCTCATAAGGAAGAATTCCACTCTTAGTAATAAACTGAAATATAATAATAATCAGTTCCTAATATTTCCACTTAACTTACATGTATATGGAAGAGAATATTTAAAATATTGGAGACACTCTTGAAAAAGGGTTGTATTAAAAATTATATGGCTGTATAGTCAGGGCCGGCTCGAGGCACCAGCGCAGCAAGCAGGTGCTTGGGGCGGCCAACGGAAAGGGGCGGCATGTCCAGCTCTTCGGCGGCAATTTGGCGATGGGTCCATCAGTACCTCTTGGAGGGAAGGATCTGCCGCCGAATTGCTGCCGAAGAATGAAGTGGCAGCGGTACAGCCGATCGCACCCCTCCCCCCTCGCCACTTGGGGTGGCAAAAACGCCCGCCCTGTGTATAGTAATACATCACCCTATTTTGAATTTTTTTGTTCCAGTTTTTCTCTAGAATGCCATAATCCTAAAGAGCATTAACTGAATTTTTAATTGAAAAAAAAATCAGTACTACTACTGAAAATTAGGGATGACTCATAGACACTTTTACTTTTTTGATTTTCTGGAGAATACAAGCAGGTGAAACTTTTGTTGTAATTGGTGTTCTTTTGCATTAATAACAATTTCATGCAGCAGTGTAAAACAGTATTTGCAAAGTATGAAAGCTTGAATAAGGATAAGAGTTTTCAAATATAATTCAGCAGGTTGTATCTCATAATATAATGTAAATGTGAAACCTCACTCCATGTATATACTGAAGAATACTTAGGCTACATTACATCATTAGTTGTAATGCAGTCAAGTATCTGAGAACTGGCACTATGAAAAATGAAAATGTTTTGGCTTCATTTGTCTACAACAGAGGGTAGACAAAGGGCTGTATGAGTGAGGAATAGAATAGCAGTGTTTCAAACCAGAGGTATTAAAAAATCATGAGTCAGACCCAAACTCATGGTTTAAACATTAAATTGAAAAAACAACAAGAATAACAAAAACAAATGTCAGGGTTTTTTATCTCAGGTTTAAGAGTTGTAGCTGTGTTAGTCTGTATCAGCAAAAAGAAAGAGGAGTACTTGTGGCACCTTAGAGACTAACAAATTAATTTGGGTATAAGCTCTCGTGGGCTAAAACCCACTTCATCGGATGCATGCAGTGGAAAATATAGTAAGAAGATATATATAGATATATATATATCTCTCTCTATATAGATATAGATATAGATATAGATATATAGATATATATATACACAAAGAACATGAAAATATGAGTGTTGCCATACCAACTCTTAACTAGAATAATCAATTAAGGTGGGCTATTATCAGCAGGAGAAAAAAAACTTTGTAATGATAATCAGGATGGCCCATTTCAAACAGTTGACAAGAAGGTGTGAGTAACAGTAGGGGAAAAATTAGCATGGGGAAATAGTTTTTGTGTAATGACTCATCCACTCCCAGTCTTTATTCAAGCCTAATTTAATAGTGTCCAGTTTGCAAATTAATTCCAGTTCTGCAGTTTCTCGTTGGAGTCTGTTTTTGAATTTTTTTTGTTGGAGAATTGCAACTTTTAGCTCTGTAATTGAGTAACCAGGGAGGTCAGAGTGTTTTTTTTTGAATGATATAATTCTTGATATCTGATTTGTGTCCATTTTTTCTTTTGCATAGAGACTGTCTGGTTTGCCCAATGTAGATATCAGAGAGGCATTGCTGGCACATGATGGCATATATCTTCAGGTATATGTCTTTAGGGTTCATATTTTCTAGTTTTTCTCCACAACCATGAGGCCTAGACACATTCATTTGGGGTTTTTTGTTTAATGAAAGTGGAGAACCTGCATGGTATGGTAGGATCACATTGTTTGGGAACCTGGGATGTCCTGCAGTGGCTTCAGAAATTCCGAATGAGGAAACAGACTTTCATGGACCTTTTGATGGAACCCATATCCCAATACTTTGCCCACCACAAGGGATAGGTGAGTATGTGGACTAAAAAAGTTACTATTTGATCATTCTGCAAGGCTTGTGGTATGCACACTGTGATAAAAGACCTGCAGCCATAGTTAGCCCTGGTCAGCTGACTCAGGCTTGCAGGGCTATAAAATTGCAGTGTAGCTGTTTGGACTCAGGCTGGAGTCTGGGCTCTGAGACCCTCTCTCCTCATGGGGTTTCAGAGCCTGGGCTCGATCCCAAGCCCAAATATCTACACTGCAATTTTTAGCCCCATAGTCCAAGCCTTATGAGCCCGAGTCAGCTGACCTAGTCTCTGAAACTCGGTGCTGCAGGTTATTTTTATCACAGGGTAGATATAAAATCCATGGAGTGCTACTGTCTCAAGTGGGCTCAGGACAAATCTGATTTACAAACTCTCTACAGACTGCTGGATCCTGCCTATGTGTACACTGGTCCAGAAAGCAAGGGAAATCAGGGATGCCATATGTCACACATCTTGGAACAGGAGGGAAGCAAAGGATGACATCTGCCTGTGCCAAGGGACACCTTCACTCCCTGTGCAGCTACTGGAAAAGCATATGAGGAAGCATTGAAACATAACTTTGCAAGGGTTATGTTCCTCTGTTGCCAAATGTCATTAGCTGTTCATTCCTGTGACATTGCACACATTAAAGACAATTATACCAGGACATCTCCACTGGGTTATCACCTTGTTGTTGGGTTTGTGCTGCGGAAGATGGTCACCAAGTTATGTGGTCATTGTGGAATGTTTTTGTCTTCAGGATTCACACTTCTCTAGAAACCTCTCTTATCAGGAGAACTTAAGCTTTGTCTGTGCTATTGACCTTACAGTGGCATAGCTGTATCACTACAGCTGTGCTCCTGTAAGTTCACACATGGAGCCGCTCTTTGCCAGCATAATTAAACCACCCCCAACAAGCGTTGTTAGTATGTCAGCAGGAGAGCCCCTCCTGCTGATGTAGCGCTGGCCACACCAGCACTTTTGTCAGTGAAATTTATGTCGGTTGGGATGTTTTTTCACACCCTGATGACAAAAGTTTTACCAACAAAAGTGGTAGTGTAGACAAAGCCTTAAACTTCTTAAGCAAGCTTACAATGGTTTGCTTTGGGTGGGAAGTACTGCACCCATTGTGGGTTTTTTTTTTTACTTTTTATTCTCAGGAGTGCCAAGTGCAATTAACAGCTGTTAGAGAGCATTAATTCCTGGTACCATTGAAACTGCTTAAGGTTTCAGGGGAGTATTGGCAAATGCTGTTGTTGCTTGTATGTTCCCTCTTTATTGTTGTTCTTAGATTTTGATTTTCAGCATGTGTACTAAAGCCCTTAAGACAATGATTTACCCATTTTGTCAATCCCTTTTATCAGAAGGGATGAACGACAGGAGACAATGACTCTCAGTGGGAACTGGGGATATCTCCTGTGACAGATGTCAGGGTCTGGTACTTGGTGTTCTGGTATTCCAGCAGGCTCAGTGTTGTCATCCTGGTTGGTTGGTGGGGTCACTGGAACAGGATCATCTGCCTTGGCAGCACCCTGGACAGCAGCTAGAGGAGAAGGATGTGGTGGGTGATGGGCTGGTTCTGGGACCTAGGTAGTAGGCAGATATCACATTCTTTTGACTACCAATTCAATGAGCCTCACCATTAGGGAATGCACCCTTTCTCTGTCTCCAGCTGCATGAACTGGTTCATAAGTGGCCTTTCCTGCTAGAGACCACTCTTCCCATATGTTAAGGAATTCAAATGGCTCCTGGTTTCTCCTTTCATCCTTATGAGCAGCTCCTCCAGTGTTCTTCTCAGTCTATCCCTGCTGTCTCGGTGGTGCTGTTCCCTCACTTGCAGCATGGTTTCCTTCTTGGGAGCTGTAGGTCCTGCCAATTCAGAGACAAGGAGAACATTATATTTTTGGCCTTTGGAAAAAGCCAAGAAATTCCCCCAGATAACACAACTTTGCTTTGGAAGGCCACAATTTTGATACTTTTCAGCATTCCAGGAATGTAACTATCTAACTATCCTTGTTTCTCATATAACTTTTGCAGCCCATGAGGAAGGAACAGAGACTAATAATGGCAAGAAAACTGGACTAGTGTATTTAACCATTTAAAATGTTCATGCAGTCTCAACAGAGGGTTGTGGGGTAATTCCTTCCAAGGGCTAAGTTACCATTTTACAATTTCTTCCCTTAAGGCTGGCCAATATTTGGAAAATAGGGTGTATTTAAAGTATCAGAGTGGAAAAAGGGAGAGGTTTTCCAGTCTTGTGGACCAAGAGACCCAGCTGGAGTTTTTGTTGCAACAGAAATTTGCTGAAATATGTTTACAGGATCGGGAGGCAGTTTGGAAATTGACTACATTCTCAGCTAGCACAGAGAGATTTCAGTAGGAGTTCTGAACCACAGACATCCCCCTATGCCCAACCCAGCTTTACAGCAGAGAGGGAAAGAAAGAGACACCCCATAATTTCAGTGTCCAGAAGATTCAGCTCAGCATCACAAACCCTCACCTCAGACAATTGGAAGGAGATACTGCACTGTTTTTGTCTGACCCCGAAACTGGATTCTTCTCCCATAACTCATATACTTTAAGGTCAGAAAGGACCATCATGATCATCTAGTCTGACCTGTCCATTGCAGGCCACAGAACCATGTCCACCCACTCCTGTAATAGACCCATAACCTCTGGCTGAGTTACTGAAGTCCTCAAATCTTGATTTAAAGACTTCAAGTTACAGAGAATCTGACATTTACACTAGTTTAAACCTGCAAGTGACCTGTGCTCTGTGCTGCAAAGGAAGGCAAACCCCCCACCATGGTTTCAGCCAATCTGACCCGAGGGAAAATTCCTTCCCGACCCCGAATATGGTGATCAGTTAGACCATTAGCATATGAGTAAGACCCACCAGCCAGACACCTGGGAAAGAATTATCTGTAGTAACTCAGAGCCCTTCCCATCTAGTGTCCTATCACTGGCCGTTGGAGATATTTGTTGCTAGCAGTTGCAGATTGGCTATATGCCATTATAGGCAGTTCCATCATACCATCCACTCCATAAACGTATCAAACTCAGTCTTCAAACCAATAAGGTTTTTTTGCCCTCACTGCTCCCCTTGGAAGGTTATTCTCTGGCTTCTGCTATATGGCTCTGTGCAGGGAAAGAGCAGACACCGGGGACAGAGACAGTAAAGACTTTGTAATCTTCCCAGGGAGAAAAGACTGCTCTAACTAACTTTTCCTTAAATCAATGGTAAGCTTTCTGCAGATGCGTTCTGTTCCTTTCCCCAACCTGTATCTTCCTCCCTGATGCAGCCCTAGGACCATTACTACTGTCTGAGAAGTGCCCATGCACAGAGAGACACTGATTTTTTCCTTTATAAAATGTTTGAAAAAACAGCTTTAAGAAAGTAAATGCATAATTGTGAAACAGCAGAGAGTCCTGTGGCACCTTATAGACTAACAGACGTATTGGAGCATGAGCTTTCATGGGTGAATACATGCATCCGACAAAGTGGGTATTCACCCACGAAAGCTCATGCTCCAATACGTCTGTTAGTCTATAAGGTGCCACAGGACTCTTTGCTGCTTTTACAGATTCAGACTAACACGGCTACCCCTCTAAACTTGCATAATTGTGGTTAATCAAAAATCAATAAAATCATTGATTTAGATCTTTCTCACTTGAGGACCATTTCAGGGTGGAGCAGAGTGGCGGCAAAAGTTGGAGGAGTTTGGTAAGGGAATGGGGCTTGACAATGCCATGGCTTCAGCACTGCAGTTCAAATACACAGAGACATAGCACTGCATGCCATATTATCTAGGAAGGAAAAGTCACTGCACAGTACTTCATAGCCCCTTCATCTTAAAAATGGGAATTTAGCACCAGAGCAAGAGGGGAATAGCGCTGGGGTGCCTGGGGGAGCACTGGAACATACCAGCCCGGGATTCTGGTTCCTACTGCAGCCTGGGGTCCTTCAGGTTTGTTATGGTGAGCTTCGTCAACCTGCTGCTCCAGTTAAAGGTGCAGAATCACATGCTCCTTATCCTTCCAATCTTCTGGATAGTGAGGCTGGCAGGGTTGAAGAGGAATCTTGAGCCACTTCAGATTCAATAATGAGTACCCTGACAGCACCCACTCAACTCCTCATATAAGTGCATGAGTCCTCCCAGACTGCCGGAGTCTTTGGCCTTCCTGTGCATAAGCCTCAAGTGCTTCATGCATTCCCAGCACTGGGATGGAGTCTGCTGAATGCCCTCTTGCTCCAGCCTCTCTGAATATTTCTGCCGTGGAGGTGAATATTTCTGCTGCTCCTTCTGAATGGGAGGAGAACTCTGTACTCTGCCCACACATTGTTTAGCACCCAGATATACCTGGAGGGCCAAGCTGTTTCTCTTGGAGTTGAATCCTTTTTCACCGCAAAAAGTGCAGTGGAAAACTGTTCTGCTTTGGTCAGTCAGTGCAGCATGTTACTACCAGCGCATGGGGGACAGAGACCAAAATTGTGTAAGGCTAGGGAAGAAAAGGGTTCACTTTAATGCATTGTGGGAATGAAGGTGCAGGACTAATGAAACTGGATGTGGCACTCTGTACCACAAAGCAGCACCCTGGAACTCACGTATTCCCCCCCGTTATATAATTGATACATGGAATCCTTTGTATAAAATGTAAGATATCATATGAAAAGTATTGATCTGCTGAAACCCATTGTTCTGTCAACATATGTATATCATTAGTGTGTATGAAGTTGAGATTTTGCTGTATGGTTGTTACTGAAATATGTTGTAAGTTTGAGAGTCTCCACTGCTAGCTCCCCAGTGACAACAAAGGAAGTAACCCACTCTAAACAACCATCAATCAGCAGGGGATTGTAATCAAGGGATTTACAATGCTGCAAGAGATTTGTGTAAAAATCACACAGTGGGGGATTGCTGAACCCTGTGACTCAGTAAAGCCCACCAGGAGATGCCTGGGCTAGTGTTTTCCAGGCACATGGACTGAGGATATAGAATAGGGGACAGTGGCATCATGCTTTTCTCCTCCCCCCACCTGTGCTGGAAGCAACAAGAACACTGGGAAGACAAAGACTTGAACTGAGGAGACTGGTCCTAGCTTAAAGGGGAAGCCTGTGTATTAAGAACTATAATGTATCTGCAACATCCAGTGGGGTGAGAAAAACTGCTTGATCCAAATACTACCTGGTCTAATAAGGTTTAAGATTTAGACTTAAACTGTTTTCTTTGGTAACTATTTCTGATCTATTATGCCTATCACTTAAAATCTATTTTTCTGTAGTTAATAAATCTATTTTATATTTTACCTAAAACAATGTGTTTTGGTTGAAGTACTTGGAAAATTTCAGCTCACTTTACAAAGGCTGGTGTGTGTGCTCTCCACATTGAGGGGTTGACTGGGTAATGAATTTACACTGGTCAGGCTTCTGACCGGGGTAGACAGTACAGTTCTGGATGCAAGGCTGGGGGCTTGGGAGATTTGCTGGTGTCTTGCTCTATGTGATTTGTGAGTGGCTCAGGATGCATTCATGTTATTTAGCTGCGTATGAGGCTCTGGATGCTGTTGTGTCAAGTGATCAAAGAGCCTGGAGGGGTTTGCTGCTTGTCACTAGCAAAGCATTGAGAAAACTCTCCAGGCTGAGCTCTAAGGGAGCACAGCGGTACCTCAATTTCAGGTTGTACCCCAGGGATCCTGTCGCACTTGAGATCTGATACATGCCCCTTACCCCTGATCCCATTGCAAATTGGCATGGGTATGGGGCCGTGCCACAGCCAAAGGCATAGATAGGGGCATAGAGAATACACGTATAACGTTTCCAGATGATACCAAGCTGGGAGGGGTTGCAAGTGCTTTAGGTTATAGGATTAAAATTCAAAATGATCTAGGCAGACTGGAGAAATGGTCTAAAGTAAATAGGATGAAATTCAATAAGGACAAATGCAGAGTACTCCACTTAGGAAGGAACAATCAGTTGCACACATACAAAATTGGAAATAACTGCCTAAGAAGGAGTACTGCAGAAAGGGATGTGGGGGTCGTAGTGGATCACAAACTAAATATGAGTCAACAGTGTAACAAAAAACGCAAACATCATTCTGGGTTGTATTAGCAAGAGTGTTGTAAGCAAGACACAAGAAGTAATTCTTCCACTTTACTCTGTGCTGATTAGGCCTCAACTGGAGTATTGTGTCCAGTTAAGGGTGCCACATTTTAGGAAAGATTGGAGAAAGTGCAGAGAGGAGCAACAAAAATGATTAAAGATCTAGAAAATACGACCTATGAGTAAGGCTGTGTGTCTATCACAGCAGTCACAGATTCTGTGACTTTCCATGACTTCTGCAGCTGGTGCGGCTGGCTCAGGGGCTGCCCTAGCTGGGTAGCCCCTTGGCCAGCAGCAGCAGCAGTTTGACTGTGGGACGGGGCTCAGGGCTGGAGCAGGGTGTTGGGATATGGGACAGCGCTTACCTGGGGAAGGGGCTCCCCAGCTCCCACCAGCATGTCCCTGCAGCTTCTAAGTGGAGGAGCCAGGAGCCTCTGCGTGCTGCCCGCCGGTGCCACCCCTGCAGCTCCCATTGGCTGTGGTTCCCAGCCAATGGGAGCTGCAGAACCGGCGCTCGTGGCAGGAACAGCATGCGGCGCCCCCCTCGCCACCCCTCCCCCTATGAGCTTCAGGGGCATGCTAGTCAGAGCTGGGTAGGGAGCCTGCCAGCCCTGCCAACCTCGTCCCTCCCAATAGCACCAGCAGGGGTCCTGGTCCACGCGCTGCTGCCCATCCCCTCCCCCCACAATGCCAGCAGGGGTCCCAGGCCCCCAGCCCCTGTGGCCCCCAGCCCAAGTTTTATTTAGGGGTATATAGTAAAAGTCATGGACAGGTCGCAGGCTGTGAATTTTTGTTTACTGGCTGTGACCCGTCCATTACTTTTACTAAAAATACCCGTGACTAAAATGCAGACTTACCTATGAGGGAAGATTGAAAAAATTGGATTTGTTTAGTCTGGAGAAGAGAAGACTGAGAGGGGACATAATAGTTTTCAAGTACATAAATGTTGGAGGAGGGAGAAAAATTGTTCTCCTTAACCTCTGAGGAAAGGACAAGAAGCAATGGGCTTAAATTGCAGCAAGGATGGTTTAGGTTGGACATTAGGAAAAATTTCCTATCAGGATGGTTAAGCACTGGAGTAAATTGCCTAGGGAGTTTGTGAAATCTCCATCATTGGATATTTTTAAGAGCAGGTTAGACAAACACCTGTCAGGGGTGGTCCAGATAATACTTAGTCTTGCCATGAGTGCAGAAGACTGGACTAGATGACATCTCCAGGTCCTTTCCTGGCCTGTGATTCCTCATACTGATCTGCAAGCCAGGCAATTCTGTTTCTCTGGCTCTTCACTGTTGACATTCTATGCAGTGTCAATTTTGGTGGCTAACCCTGAGTTAGAATTTCAACTGAGTAGTTACTCATTTGCAAAATTGCTTAAAACCCAATTTATCTGACTAGGACCTACTTTCACTGATATGTGGTGTTCTACGACAATTTTTCTTCATTGGTTGGCTTTTGAGAATTTGGCAATTGGGTTGAACATTATGTGTGTGTCTGTGTGTGGGTATCTAAAGAAACAGTTCATATATGTATTTCAGTGCATTTATTTTGTTTGATTATTTATGCACGTTTTATCTCTCTAGTTTGAAACTATCTTGTTTTTTGCATTGGATGGGTGACATCCCCATATGTTCAAAGTTTAATTCTCTCCCTGTCCCAGTGGATAGCACCAATAGTATTTATTAACAGGGAACTCTTGGCTGCTCAACACAGTGGTTATAATATAGATTTAAATTACTGTCCTAAGGTTTAGTGGTTTATATAATGGTTTAAATGATTGTCCTAAGGTTGTCAAGTATCAGAGGGTAGCCATGTTAGTCTATATCCACAAAAACAGCGAGGAGTCCAGTGGGACCTTAAAGACTAACAGATTTATTTGGGCATAAGCTTTCGTGGGTAGAAAACCCCCTTCTTCAGATGCAAGAAGTGGGGGTTTTACCCACTTGCATCTGAAGAAGTGGGTTTTCTATCCACGAAAGCTTATGCCCAAATAAATCTGTTAGCCTTTAAGGTGCCACCGGACTCCTTGTTGTCCGAAGGTTTTATTTACCCTTTGCTGTTTGCTGCTGCAATTGCTATATGAAGTCAGTTGCCAGGAACACAGCCATTTACCACATCTTCAGTGCTGTTGTTGAATAGGCCATAAGCAGGAGGTGAAGTACATTTGTGTACTCTTACCTGTCTTCCTTTGCCTCGGAAGTTTTGAGCATCACTTCACTCAGACTTCCCAAACCCAAATCCATTTGATTAGAGCAGCAAGACATTCAAGGTTATTGATAAACTCTAGTTCTTCAGGAAATGCTACTTAACAAATAAAGTAATTATATTTTCTAGGGTAGTTTTTCTCTGATTCTGAGATTTATAAAATTTTTGGTTGAAGAGTCAAACTGACGCTTGTTCAATAACTAAAGGCATAGGGCAAGCACTGTTAGACTGTGTGTATCGGATTTCATATATCTTCTCAGGAAAACCATCCTAAATTTCCAATCTGACATTCCCTCAGGGAGTAAAAAGAAAGTACATAAAAATTAATTTAGTACTTCTAAACATTTTTCAGTCACCATTTAAGGGGCAGAGAGTTGCTATAAGTTCATCATTTACCAGAATGAATAAGATCGAAGTAAGAGACATAACTTTAATATATGTGCAGATGAATCAAAGGTAACTAAAACTTTTGTGTACTGTTGTTTGAAAAATTGGAGAGGGTTCAGAAAAGAGCCATGAGAATGATTAAAGGGTTAGAAAACATGCCTTATATTGGTAGACTCAAGAAGTTCGATCTCTTTATCTTAACAAAGAGAAGGTTAACGGGTGACTTGATTGCAATTATATGTATATGCATGGGGAGCAAATATTGAATAGTGGGCTCCTCAGTGTGGCAGAGAAAGGTAAAACATGATCCAATGGCTGGAAGTTGAAGCTAGACAAATTCAGACAGGAAATAACTTTCACTGTAAAAATTTACGCCTTATTAACCATTGGAATAGTTTACCAAGGGTTATGGTGGATTCTCCATCGCTGACAATTTTAAAATCAAAATTGAATGTTTTTCTCCAACCTATGCTCTAGGAATTATTTGAGGGAACTTCTATGGCTTGTGCTATATAGGAGGTCAGACCAGTTGATCACAATTGTACCTTCAGGCCTTGGAATCTATGAATCTTATGCTTGCATACATTTCTCATGAGAGTAGAGGAAATCATCATAGCCTTGTAAAACAGAGAATTCTGTATGTGTTGCGAATAAGCACAAAACCAAATCGGGTTCAGTGCCATGTCAGAAATTTAAAGATAGGTTTTGAATATTAACTGTTTTAAAAATCAGTGGCTTTTCTCTTAAATAATTCCTGTATTCTCACTGGATCAAATCAATTCAAGTTAAAGTGGGAACTTTAAATGTAAGCTCACATAGTAATAGTCTTCAGCATTAATGGAGATTTATTCACAAATTTGCCAATGAAATGCTGTCTAGATAATCTGAAAACAGAAAATGGAGCAATATATTAAGTTAATAAAGTACAAAAGTTCCATTTCTTGTAACTCAGAATTGTCCAATAAGACTGTTTACCTTTTTTCTAAAAGTATTCCAGGTAGAACTACAAACTAAAGAACATTTAAAAATATTTATCTTGCATAAAATTTCACCCCGTAATAAGAAATACACCATACATAGAAAACCTCAGCTTGTGAAATTAGTCTTTAGAGGTGTTGGAACAAGTGGACATCTAGAAGTTTTGCTCAGTCTCACTTGGTTTTTTTCCATTTGAGTTTTCATTACAATTTGTTCTGTGCTTGGTATTGTAGAGAAAAGAATTTGCATTCTCGTTTTGGAGAAGGGGTAAACAGGGCAGGAAGCTTACATGTGATTTTTTTCTTTGCAGGTAAGATGCAGTGGAATTTAAGAATGCCTTTTAAAATGAACCCTTCAGAAAGAAAGTATCTAGGGTGTTCTTTCCAATGGTATCCTGAAAAGAGGTGAAAACCTAATCAGCTGGGGCCAGATTGTGCTCAGGGTCAGCATGAATGTACAAGGGAAGATAGGGACAAGAAGTTCTCCACTTCTTTGTCCTTCGTGCGTGGGCTGACCACAATTGCAGTTCTTGCACGCCTCTGAATATAGTAAACAAATTACCATGAGCGATTTCCCTCCTCCCCCCAAACAAAACCTTTTACTACAGAGCTTTCTTTCCAGTGGTTTCCTGAAAAGCATTAAAGACTTAGGACTAGATTGTGCCTTTCAGCACAATATTGAGGGCGTGTGCGTGTGCTCACATGTATAAACTACACCACCTCCAGAGGCAGTGTAACTCAAAAACATTTATCTGAGGAACAACTTTCTTCTTTTTCTTCACTAGGGGATGGATGGCAGGTAGTAATTTGATGCTGGCCTGTACCAGTCCCTGTAGAAAATCCCCCCAAACCCTGAAACCCCGTGCTTGTTCTAGCTGGCACATGAGGATGGGCCTGGGGTGAAAGCTTCATCCATTACCTGTCCACCTGCTCCATTTGCAACCACGGTCAGAACCAAGGTCCGTGTAGCCTACACGTGTGTGGAAGTGGGGTTCTTTTTCCCCTTTATAATATAGCATGGCCATGTATTCCAAGTCACAGTCTAGTCCGTACACATTAATCAGTGGGTCCAGCATTAGTTTTCATCACAAAGTCTGTGTTGTCTCTGAATTAGTTGCAACATTATGAGTGCAAAAAAAAAAAAGGTAAAAAAGGTTAAATATCAAGTATTTGATATAATGGTAACTTTGAATTTTACAGTATTCAACAATAATGGATACGCCTGAAGTATAGTAGATAATCGTGGAATTTAATTTTTTTTTGTATTATAAGTTTTAAGCAGTCTTCTAGTTCCTTATCCAAGGATAGGTCTTTGACATTTCTCTAACAGTATTAAGGTTGAATTTTTAACCTCAAGTGAATGTTGCTTTTTTCTACAAGTAATCCGCTTTCCTGTACATGATACTGTGTCCTTCCACTCATTCAGATGAGCTCTTTCATTGCGGGTCGACTGCATGATCTCAGAGAGCATTTTATCGTGCATGCGGTTTTTTTTGCCGCCTTATCTGAGATAGCCTTTGGGACGGAGGAGGGAGGCTTGAAAAATTTGCAGCTGCGGGAAGGAAAAAAGGGAGAGAAGTATTTAAAAAGATACATTTTACAGAACAATGCTTATACTCTTTCACAGTGAACAATACTATTCACATTACATAGCACATGTGATTTTGGTACAAGGTTGCATTTTGCATCTTAATATTGAGTGCCTGCGGCTTTGGTGTTAGAGATCACAGATGCAGGCCTGGGCAACAGAATTCAGCTTGCATGCAGCCATGGTAAGCCATAGTCTTTCGGCTTCTGCAACCTTCATAAAAGCAGCGCTCTCCTTTCCCATACCAAGCAAAGCCCGTTGAGTGCTGTGGTTTTTGTGTCAACGTGCAGCAGCAGAAACCAAACTACCCCCCCCATTCAGCTCTCTGGGATGATCGCTTTACTCCTCCCCCCACCACGTGGCTGGTATCAGGGAAGATCCCTGCTAGCCAAACGCGAACAGCTCAGTGCCAATGCCCCCCCCCCCCGCTTGGCTAACTGCGGGGAGGATTTCTTTTCAGCCACAGGAAAACAGCCCAGTAAGAACGGTCACCTCTGAATGTCCCCTTAATTAAATTCCCGTATTTCAACCAGGTTACCATGAACGATATTACTCTCCTGAGGATAACACAGCGAGATAAAGAACGGATGTTGCTTGAATGTCAGCGAACACCGGGACCATATGCTGCCAGGCTTTGTCATGCAATGATACCAGATTACTTGCTACTAGCATGGCATGGTAAAATGGCCTACCATGGAGGACAGAATAAGGCTGCTCTCCCCAGAAACCTTCTGCAAAGACTTTTGGAGTACCTCCAGGAGAGCTTCATGGAGATGTCCCTGGAGGATTTCCGCTCCATCCCCAGACACGTTAACAGACTTTCCCAGTAGCTGTACTGGCCACGAATGCATCCCAAGTCCTCAGGGCAAATTAATCATTAAAAAACGCTTGCTTTTAAACCATGTTTTATGTTTACAAAGGTACACCCACCAGAGGTCCTTTCCATGGCTTCATGGTCTGGGAAACCACCTTAGGAGGGTTGGGAGGCTACTTCAGTCAGGCTGAGAAAAAGATCCTGGCTGTTGGGGAGAATGATGTGCTGTGTGCTCTCCTTAAGCTCGTCCTCCTCCTCCTCATGTTTCCCGTCCGCAAAATCCTCAGGCATGGCTGAGAGTACTCCCTTCTCGGAATCCACAGTCAGGGGTGGGGTAGTGATGGCGGCCCCCCCCGAGAACTGCATGCAGCTCAGCGTAGAAGCGGCATTTCTGCGGCTCTGCCGTGCACCTTCCGTTTGCTTCTTTGGTTTTCTGGTACGATTGTCTGAGCTCCTTAACTTTCACGTGGCACTTTATTGAGTCCCTATTGTGGCATCTCTCCATCATGCCCTTGGAGATTTTTTCAAATGTTTTGGCATTTTGTCTTTTGGAATGTAGGTCTGCTAGCATGGAATCATCTCGCCATACAGCGATCAAATCCAGTACCTCCCATACGGTCCATGCTGAAGCTCTTTTTCGATTCTTGGACTGCATGGTTACCTGTGCTGATCAGCTCTCCATGCTGGGCAAACAGGAAATGAAATTCAAAAGTTCGCGGAGCTTTTCCTGTCTACCTGGCCAGTGCATCCGAGTTCAGGTTGCTGTCCAGAGCGGTCACAATGGTGCACTGTGGGATAGCTCCCGGAGGCCAATACCGTCTAATTGCGTCCACACTAACCCTAATTCGAACTGGCAATGTCGATTTCAGCGCTACTCCCCTCATCGGGGAGGAGTACAGAAATCAATTTTAAGGGCCCTTTAAGTCGAAGTAAGTGGCTTCGTTGTGCGAACGGGTGCAGGGTTAATTCGATTTAATGCTGCTAAATTCAACCTAAACTCATAGTGTAGACCAGGCCTAACAATCCCAAATTCCTGAAAGAAGAATAGCCAGGAGCCAGATAAATTAATATTTTGCTTTGCTTATCTCAGTTGCAGACATCATATGGTACTTTCCTTTTTGGAGTAATCAGATTTCTTATGTAATTTTATCATTTCTCAGTGTAGAGGAGTTAACACTTTCATAAGCACCTAACTCCCTTTCTCAAAATAGAATAGGCACTTAAGAGCCTAAATCATTCTGTCTTTAAATGATTCTTAGGCTCCTCAGTTTCTGGAGCCAGATTTTTATAGGTGTTCAGGAGCGTAAATATTCAGATCGGTGCCTAGTGAGTTTTTCAAAAGTGCCTAGGTGCTTAACTCTCATTGAAACCTGAAAATGTTCCTACCATCCCCGGCAGGACTATAGTTGGGTGGCTAGACCATAGTGAAGCCTGTGCTGCCACGTCTGTGCTGCTATTGTTACTCACAGTAGCTAAATTAAATTACACCTTAATTTGCAGAGTAAACATATCCTAAATCTCATTGAAAGACAGTGGGATTTAGGCCTTTAATGCCTAGGGCTCTTTTGAAAATGGGTCTTTGGATGTTATGAAAAGATTTAACTTAGGTCATCTTTAAGATTCTGAGTCTTCAGACAAAATTGTTTCTATAAAGGCCATCAGATTGTCATCTTTTCCTGTTGGAATATCGAGTATTCAGACATAAATTTGGTGGTGTAGAGTCTCTAATATTTCTGTTTTTTTCCCAGTAAACATGAAGGGTTTAGGCAATATTTTAAAAATTTCTTCATTTAAGAATTTGGTCCTCACCAGTTTGTGGCTTGGTTTCAATCACTTCCATTAAGCTTTCAGTAAAATTAACCTTAGAATACAGATTAGTTAGATATGTGGATATATTGAAACAATGTCACTTGTGCATAAGAATTAACCTTGCAAAATAGCTGGCAAGGAATACTGTCTTTTGAGGCAGAATACACTTCAACAATAGGAAGAGCAATCCGCTTCTTTTGGACCTTAAGTTACTAACTTCATGTTTTAAAGTATATTTTAGCTGGCTAGGAATCTGAAACCCTGAAGAATTTGTTAATTGTGTCATGCATTTCTCTGCATAAAAAATCAAACTCATAGTAAAGACTGTAGTAGATCAAAATTACAAGTGACACTTCCACATTTCCAGACTCTCCTACCTATGTTTTTTAAATTTTTACTGCTGGCCTGTAGTTAATTTAATACTTTAAGCTGAATTAATTTCAGCTTAGATTTCCTGGCAAATTCACAAGAGAACATCAGTATTCTGTTTCATTATTTAACTGCAAATATTGTGTTAAGAGCTTCTTAAATGCATTTAATTAGTTCCTATTTTATTGTATAATGTGGCTTACTTCTGGAAATGTCAAGATAATTTGGTCTTCAGGGGGAAATTTTTTTGCCTCCACAGTGACTATAAAATCTGTACTTCTACGCCGTGATGGAGTAGCACTTAAGGTGCTTTTTGACTGACCTGTTTAATTTCTCGGTGGCTTCAAACTATGATACATATCTTTCAAATTTGCACCCTCTTTATCATTAAGCATAGTTTTTGAGAAATTTATTGTCCTAACTTCTAACACATGAATATCTTGTTTGCAGAATTGTGGTAGTTGTATTGATCCCAGGATGTTAGAGACACAAGGTGGGTAAGGTAATATATTTTACTGGAGCAACTTCTATTGGTGAAAGAGACAAGGTTTTGAGCTTAGCCTGTTGTTGGTGTTGAATAAATGAATACTGTAGCCCTTTTGTTGCATACATTTTTAAAATAGACATCATCATTGTAGAGGCCTCCAGTCACTCATGTGCTGCTCCATGTGTTCTACCTGGCCATCAAAGTTTACTGTGGTTTGATTTGATAACAGGTTTTTTTCCAGTCAAACTGAAGGTGAACAGGAGAGTGTGTGGTGCAGTGTTGTGTCCCATCTAGTGGCACCAAGACCACTTAGAGAGAGAAAATGAGTCTGCTTTACAGCGTTAGCTAACAGCCAGTTGGCCTTTAGCTCATGTGGTAGAGGCTCATAAACTAAGTTTCAGAGGTTCCAGGTTTGATCCCGCCCACTGACGACCGGGGTCTGTTGACGTTACAAGAGCACAGGGTTTTTTTCTGTTTTTTTTTTTATGCAATGATCCTAATTCCTCTTTCATACTGAATGTGCTATTTCTCTGATGACATAGAAAACATAACTAGTTCAGTTGATCAGTGTAAAGTAAGAGTTGATGGCTGCCAGCTAAAAAAAAGTCTCTGTTATATTCTCTTCTCAGAGTATATTAATTTTGTGTCCAAGATATTTTCTGGTGTAAGACTGGTAAAAATAAGATAAAATGTTCAGTTTGGAAATAGTTTTCATATCCCATTTATGAAGTCTGAACTTGAAGCATTTTATATATGTCCCTTGCTCAGTGATAGCTCCGATTCTGTCTTCTGTACTCCCCTTTCCCCCTCATTCCAAGGTCCCAAGAGACCATCTTCTAATATTTTTAATTTTTGAACATACCCAGCCTTTTATAAGCAGGCATGGGAGATCCCTTCGTAGACCTACATTTCAATTCATCTTGTGTTTGGGGATATTGACAGTGGTAGGTTCATATTCCAAACCCTGTAATTAAAAAAAAAAGTTTTTTCTTCAAAATATCAGTGAGTTGGGCTACTATAGTGTTAAGTGACCTTTTGCACTAGCATTGATACTTGTGTGCAGAATATTGAAATGTATATTTCCACTCACAATATATAAAGATCCAGAATTTCCCTCTTTGCATAAGTGGTACCACTAGATCTAGAAGAAGAATCAGGGGAGCTGCTTTTAAGTGCCAGAAGCAACAGCATCAACAGCATAGGACGGATCCATAGCTGGAATAAATTGGTATAGCTCCATTGACTTCCATGGAGATACATGCATTTATAACAGCTGAAAATCCATCAGAACGGTTGTACTGGGTCAGACCAATGGTCCATCTAGCCCAGTATCCTGTCTTCAGACAGTGGCCAATGCCAGGTGTCCCAGAGTGAATGAACAGAACAGGTAATCATCAAGTGATCCATCCCCTGTCGCTCATTCCCAGCTTCTGGCAAACAGAAGCTAGGGACATCATCCCTGCCCATCCTGGCTAATAGCCATTGATGGACCTATCCTCCATGAACTTATCTATTTCTTTTTTGAACCCTGTTATAGTCTTGGCCTTCACAACATCATCTGACAAAGAGTTCCATCGACTGACTGTGCGTTGTATGAAAAAAATACTTCCTTTTGTTTGTTTTAAACCTGAGGCCTACTAATTTAATTTGGGACCCCTAGTTCTTGTGTTATGAGGAGGAGTAAAATAACATTTCCTTATTACTTTCTCCATACCAGTCATAATTTTATAGACCTCAATTATATCACCCCTTAGTTGTCTCTTTTCCAAGCTGAGAAGTCCCAGTCTTATTAATCTCTCCTCATATGGAAGCCATTCCATATACCTAATCATTTTTGTTGCCCTTTTCTGAACCTTTTCCAAGTCCAATATAACTTTTTTGAGATGGGGTGACCACATCTGTATGCACTATTCAAGATGTGGGTGTACCATGGATTTATACAGAGGCTACATGATATTTTCTGTCCTATTATCTATCCCTTTCTTAATGATTCCCAACATTCTGTTCAGTTTTTTGACCGCCGCTGCACATTGACTGGATGTTTTCAGAGAACTATCCACAATGACTCCAAGATTTCTTTGAGTGGTAACAGCTAATTTAGACCTCATCATTTTATATGTATAGTTGGGATTATCCAGCCCCGTAAATCCCCACTTTGTAATGAAAATAACCCAGTTCATGTGCAATGATGGTGAGTACTTCGTTCTTAACTGCTATTTAAAGTGTTCGGTCAATTACTTTTGTTTCCTTCTTATGGTTTAAAAAAAGGGAATCCCGGATCTATGCTCACATTGCAGATCTGTGCTCCATGTACACACTTCATATACAAGGACCCCTTAGTGCACCAGGCCTATGCAAAAAATAGAGTGTGGTCAATAATTAGACCGTTCCTGGCCAATGGGAGCTGCAGGAACCAGCACGGCCACAGGGACGTGCTGACGGCTGCTTCCCGCAGCTCCCATTGGCTGGGAATGGTGAACCGTGGCCACTGGGAGCTGTGGGCGGCCGTGTCTGCGCATGGTCAATGTAAACAAACTGTCTCGCAGCCTGCCAGTGGATTACCCTCCCAGGCCGCAGGTTGCCCACCACTGCACCTCCAGTTTTTTAAAGTATGTTTTTATTTTACTGTCCCTATTTTACAATATTATGCTTTGCTGAAGGTCAAGAGCAGGATAAAATATTGCTTCAGTACATGTAAATGCAATTTTCTAAAACTTCTATAAGTACACCTCTACCCTGATATAACACGACCTGGTGTAACACGAGTTCGGATATAATGCGGTAAAGCGGCGCTCCGGGGGGGGGGGCGGGGGAGAGGGGGAGAGGAAGAGGGCGGGGCTGCGTACTCCGGCGGATCAAAGCAAGTTCAATATAACATGGCTTCACCTATAACACGGTAAGATTTTTTGGCTCCCGAGGACAGCGTTATATCGGGGTAGAGGTGTATTTGACATCTCTTAAAATGTGCTGCCTCATCATGCAGCATAGATATATAGCATCCAATTTGAATTCTTGAGGTCAGATATGCCCAGTGAGAGACCCCTATTGTACTGGATGTACTGTACTACTTTCACTATTTGTGGACCCAATGTTTTGCTTACAGTTTAAAGATCTCCGAGTAGCTTGTCATTTTTCTTTTTCAAAGAAGCTATGATAGGAAGTGTTATGTTTTTAATACTGTAGCAAAAAACCAAATTAGAACTTGTAACTAAGAGAAGGAGCTCTTGGCATTACTGTGCGATAGCACAAAAGAGCCTAGTTTACAGAGAAATCATTGCCTTGAGTTAATACGTGCTACTGGGAAGCAGTAGATTTAGGAAGAACCCCATAATCTGCCTCCCTTTTACAAGGTGTTTCCCTGGAATTCTTCCATCAGGTCCCCTCTGAAGGAAGCTAGGGTTTCAGACCTTTGAAAACTGGATTTTTGGTGATCTGCCAGAGGCAAAGGACATCCATGTGGATTGCTCTTTATCTCTGAACTGTCAGCTGCGCTCCTCCCTCCTCTTTGCTAACCCAACCACAATAATTAAAGTTCTTGAGGGATTGATTTATATAAGTAGGATTTCAAACCTCCAGTACAAGGAGTAGACACAAGTCCTGCCAATTCTTCCAGAAATCTCCCCTACCTATAAGTATTGTAAGGCATTGAGAAAGTAGAGACTGTATTTGGGTCATATTAAAAATAACAGATGAGTTTGGCTTCATCAGCATACTGATAGCATTACCAATTACCTTGCATACACATCCAACAAGAGAGACAATCTAGCAGAAGAGATCTCATGAATAATGAGCAACTGCCCAGTAGTCCTCTGTGTAGTCACTTGGGGAGGAAAGAGTAGAGCCCCTGGAGTGTGTTTCTGTCTATTTTGTCACAGGTGGGTTGACAACACCTTATGATATTTTGGGTGCCACTTCCATGGGGATTAGGGGAAAGAAGAAATTGCCCCTTCCTTTTGACCTAAAAATTGAGGGAAATTTTTAGCATAATGCAAACAGTATGTGTGACGCTGGCAGACAAGGTGGCAGCTCATGTGAAGGCCCTGCGCTGCATTGAATACTTACAGTTGCATAGCTGGAAACCAGTCTTGCTTACCTGTGTGTTAACGTTATCAAAATATATGTTAGATGTGCTTTGGAGGATAGGATTATAATTCAAAATGATGGACAAACTGGAGAAATGGTCTGACGTAAATAGGATGAAATTCAATAAGGACAAATGCGAAGTACTCCACTTAGGAAGGAGCAATCAGTTTCACACATACAAAATGGGAAATGACTGCCTAGGAAGGAGTGCTGTGGAAAGGGATCTGGGGGTCATAGTTTTCTAGCCAACAGTATAAATGATTCTTCAGAAATTCTGAGCCAAAGGAATGTTCAAGTATGATAAGACAAAGTAGCTAATAGAGAGAGTCTTTAATGATCCCATTATCCTGTGGTTTCAAATGCCATCAATAATACAATCCTGTGCAAAATAATATAGTGTTGTAGTTTAAAAAAAAAAATAAAAAAAAAAAACCCAGCAATCCTATGCTGAAGGCCAAGGAGGACCTGTATAATGATTGTCTAATTGGCCAGGGCACAACTCCTTTATGCCTTGTTGGTTGACTGGCAACTTTAGAAGACTTTTTCATTTGGCAAATTGTCTCCTCTTGACATTCCATATCACCATTTGAAATTAACATACCTCGTTCTTTTAACACTTCCCAGTTTTTTATCCCTTTTCCTGCTTGTCCTTGATTGGTTTTAAAAGCATTTTAAAAGTGCTGTGATTCAGAATTTGGAAATAAGATGTTTATTGGCAAAATTCATCTTAGAATTATGTAATGAACGTAATGGGATAGTATTAAAAAAAACCCACTGAGGTGATGGAATATTAATATTTTCAAGAAGTCAAAGTGGAACTTAGAACGGAAGAAGGGGTGGTGGGAACCTGTCTTACTGTGTTTGTGTTTTAGTTTTGTATCTTTCTTCAAAAATTAATAAAGACAATTTAATCATGGACATTAATTAAATTAGCAATTGTATTTTGGTGGAATCTTATTTTTATAATTTCTTATATTTACTCATTAAAATATGTAACTATGCCATATGAGGTAAACATAACATACATGAATCATACATTCATCTACTGCAAGAGACATTTCCATGGACAGCATATTGGGAAAACAAGTACTTATCTCATGAGGGAAATTTTAAAACTGAGGAAAGGACAGAAAAGTAGTAGGTTGGTATTTTCAAAGAAGCCTAAGAGTTAGAAACCCAACCCCCATTGATGTTCAGTGGAATTTAGGTGCCTATCTCCATTAAGCACTTTTGAAAATCCCACATGTAATTTTTTTTTGTTTTTGTTTCACGTAAATACACCTCTACCTCGATATAATGCTGTCCCCGGGAGCCAAAAAATCTTACCGCATTATAGGTGAAACCACCTTATATCGAACATGCTTTGATCCACCGGAGTGCGTAGCCCCACTCCCCCGGAGCACTGCTTTACCACGTTATATCCAAATTTGTGTTATGTTGGGTCGCATTATATCAAGGTAAGGGTGTATTTTAACTTTTCTTTTCAAGCCTGGATCATATCACAATTTGTGCAGTATCAATGGAGGAACCTTTAGGAATTTATTATGATTTTATTGGCCCTGACCCTACGTAGACAGATATGTTTAATTTTAAAACTGAGTTCAATAAAACTTATCATGTGCTTAAAGTTCAGCATATTTTAAGTCCTTGTGGGGTTGGAGCCTGGCTTGAATGCATGCATGTTATAAAATATTAGGCATACCCTATCATTATGGGTGCAGGGGATTGGACTAGACTAAATGACCTCTTGAGGTCCCTTCCAGTCCTACAATTCTATGATTTTTTTTACATAATTTGATGATTTTAGAATAATTTTAGGAATTTAATGCTATGACTAAATACAGAAGTTACTTAATTTCAGTGTTTCAAAGTTAAAAACTAACTTTGTATGTTAGTAGGCACCCAAAACTAGCCACAAGTTCATTTTAACGCTCTAGAATTGTAAATGAGTTATCAATTTTAATATTTTTTGAAAAAAAATTGTGTATGTTATAGAGTGGCCAAGTGCCAGATTTTCAACCGGAAAGTCTGGTCAGGAAGGGCATCTGACAGTGTCTGGTCAGATCTGACTGGACACTCAAAGTCCAGTTACTGCAGGTGGGGGTGGGAGGAGGCGCTGGGTCATCACCTGTGCCAGCCCCTAGTCAGTCAGGGCTGCCTCCTACCTGTGTCAGGCAGCTGCAGCTCCCAGCCCCAGCTCCCCAGGCCAGTCCCTCCTGACCCATGTGGGGCAGTGGGAGGGGAAAAGCCATGTGCAACAAGGGGGAAGAGGGAAGAGGAGTGGATGGTTGACGGGGCCTGGGGGAAGAGACAGGGCAGGGGTGGGGCCTCGAGGGGAACAGGCGAGGCAGAGGAGGTTCCGGCACTCCTGCTGGAGTGTCTGGTTTTTAAATATTACCAAGTTGGCAACCTAGTATGGTAAGGTTCATCCTACTGTGGTTTAAAATGGAAATGAAATAAACATCTGAAAATGTAGAATAATTGTTAAAAAATTATAGATTATGAATAATCTGTTCACTAGCATGTTTATAATAAATGGTGTTGGGTAAAAGTCGCACAGATGCACTTTATGACTGTGACATTAGCTTTTCGCCCCCAGACTTCCAACCATTTTTCCTACTTGTTTAGAATCACCAATGGTCGTGACAGTGGGAGTGCTGATATAAACGTGACGATGAGGTCCAGTGGTATTTTATCATAGTTTTGTCTCCTCTTTCTCAAAGCAGATTGAGAAAGCGCTTTGGTAAAAACACTGGTGGCTTGTCTTCACCAGTGCTCCATTGTTTCTATGTCTGGAAATGAATGGTCGTAGGGGAATTTTTTGAGGAAAGAAGGCTGGTATAGACAAGAGGTCGGAATTTTTCAGCTGAAAGGCTGACCTGCAATGGCAGGGAAATAAAAATATATATACACAAGATTTGACACACTTGTCTTTGGCTGCTGATTTATAGAATCATAGAAAGAAAAGACCTTGAGAGATCATCTAGTTCGGCCCCCTGTGCTGAGGTAGTACCAAATATATGTAGACCATCCCTGATAGGTGTTCTTCTAACCTGTTATTTAAAATCTCCAATGGTGCGGATTGCACAACCTTCTTTGGAGACCTGTTCCAGTGCTTAACTATTCTTATAGTTTAAGTTTTTCCTAATAGCTAACCTAGATCATCCTTGCTACAGATTAAGACAATTGCTTCTTGTCCTACCTTCATTGGACGTGGAGAACAATTGATTGCTGTCCTCTTTATAAGAGCCTTTAACATATTTGAAGATTTATCCATCCCCTCAAACTGCCCTGGTCAAATGTTTTAACCTTTCCTCATAGGTCCTGTTCTCGAAACTTTTTATCAATTTTGTTGCTTTCCTCTCGACTCTTTCCCATTTGTCCATATTTTCTAAAGCATGGCACTCAGATGTGAACATATTACTGCAGCTGATGCCTCACTAGTGCTAATTAGTGTCGGATAATTACCTCCTATTTCTTAGATATGATACTCCTGTTAAGACACCCCAAAATGATAGTAGTGGCTCATATTCTGTTTGTGATCCATTATAACCCCCAGAGAAGAGTTTTTCTCCAATCTCTTTTTTTCCAGCCTAAGCAGTTGATAGCATTGGAACCGAGAGTGGGCTTTTGTCTGGAGACAGATCTGGAGAAGAGATTTTTACAAGCAGACTGAGTCATGGGATCCATATGCTTAAAGATAATTTCAGCTGGATCTCAGTGTGGGTTTTTTAGCCAGAATCGAAAGTTCTGGCTTGGTTTAGGTGGTCTCACTGGCTTCTCCTGCCACATTCCTCTGCTTTGGTAATAGATAGTCTCTGATTTGGCACAGGTAGAATATTCAATCAGATCCGGTGATACAACAGAGTTCTGATAAGTCTCCTATAGTTGTAAGAGATACCTTATCAGAAGAAGCACTGGTCGTGCTTCAAGACTCAGATATAGGTTCTGGTGAGATACTCTCCTGCACAAAGGCTATTGGATCATCTTCAGTTTTGTCACTATCAGAAGATGTGTTGATGTTCCATGAGTTGGTGGATTGGATGACAAGGACATTAGACATTCAGTTGGTTTCTATTCGGAATCTGTGAAATTTTAGGGGCAGCTACCAGACAAAGGTCACACTCCCTCTATTAGATGGGTTGTGTCAACCAGCATAAATGATTTGGACTGCACCTACATCAGCTTAGCCTACGTTAAAAAAGACTGATAAACTATATCAGTTTCTTTAGGAAGGTTTTTCAGTGTTCATACTCACCTTTCTCCTAACTCATTCGTAGTGGAAGTTACATTGAGCAAATGAGCTCTCACTTTCATTCCACTTATTCTAATAAGGAAGGAAAGAGATTAGGTGTGCTTGGAAGAAAACCTTTCTCTTCTGCTTCTTTAGGTATATGAATATGGAACTCTCAAGGTGTGATGCTTAGATATCAGTTTCACATATTGCAAAAGGTATTATCGATTGTAAATACCCTTCCCGAAGAACATAGGAGGTTTTGGTGGAAGGGTAGAGTATTGCTAAGCATGAGTTAAGGACAGCAGATGCTTCTTCAGATACATCAGCTAGAGACATATCCTTAGCCATTTTTTAAAAACATTATGCCTGACTGAGATCAATGGGCCTTCTTCCTGAGAGAAGTATGAGAATTAAACATCTTCCATTTGAAAGAGATGGTCTGTTTAGTATAAAGATAGATGGAGATCCTAGAGAAAATGAAAAATATAAGATCTATATTTAGGGGCTGTTTAGGTGTTCTACAGACAACTGAAAGGTCATCTTCTGTTCTGCTGTGTAGGTACCAGAGACAGTGCCCACTTTTTTTGTCAGCTTTTTACTTCCACCAAAGAAGTAATTATTGCCAGCCTCAATATTACTCTCAGCAGCAGCAACAGAAGAAGAGGTCATTTACACTTCGTTCAAGGTTGCAGATTTGACATAGGACAGAAAGCTACAAACTGTTCCTGTTAGGCACTTCTGGTCTTCTGCTTGGGGACTCAATCTCATCGTTACCACGAATGGCCGTCAATAACTTTGGACAGGTGGATTCTAGAGCTTATTTTAAGTGGTGGTTCAGTATAGTTCAAGTCTCTTCTTCCCAATGCCTTGTCAAAAATCTGCTGAGAGCAAGGATTCCTTCTCTTTTAGAATCGGGGACTAGAGAATGTACCTTACAAATATAGGTGGAGGGATTTTTATTTGTATTATTAAAAAAAAAAAGTGAGGCCTCGGATAGCAGAAAATTGAGTACACTTATACAAATATTCCATTTCCATATTAGCTTCTATAAGCCTCTCTCTTTTGCTTCAGTATTTGTTGTATTTCCATATTTCAATAAGGCCATGCCATCAGAAATACCTGTTTTATGGTAGGACAGGACTATTTTCATTACAGGGTCCTCTATTTTAACGTGCTCTGAGAATATTTACAAAATGCCTGTCAGTAGTAACAGCAGAAAACAAGGGATATTTGTATCTTACCTAGACAATGGTTAATAAAGGCATTATCAAGGAAAAAGATCCTGATAGATGTAAATTGGATATGTTCATGTCTGCTGGTCTGAGTTACATATAAATTGGGAAAAATTGTTCCCAAGTCCTACGCAGAAAATCTTTTTTATGGGGGCCACATTGGAGTCGATTGTAGGCAAGCCCTTTCTTTCAGAGGAAACGTTTGTGAAAATAAGGTTCTCCATACTCCTGCATTTGCAGTCTCCAGAGCAGGTTATATTCTTCTGTTAAGATTAATGAGTCTTCTAGCATCAGCCACGTCAGTGATTCCATATGTTTGTCTTCACCTGAGAATGTTACAGCACTAGTTATCGAGCAGTTACAGACTACAGTTGACAAAATACAATGGAAATTAATAATTCCATAGCAGGTATTATCTGCAATGAGATCAAAATATGATGACGTTTGTACCATTAAATCTGCCTATTGTATTAGTAATAGTTTCCTCCAGTGAATCCATTCTGGGCTGAGGGCCACATTTAGACAACAATTTGGTAAGGGGGAATTGGTCACCTGTGGAAAAGAAATTGCGTTTCCGTGTGTTAGAACTGAGAGCAGACAGAAGGGCCCTAAAATATTTTTTGCCTCAGCTCAGTGACAAGGTAGTTCAGGTGGTAACAGAAAAATTAAATTAAATTAAAAACCATAGTAAGAGAACCAAAAATGAGCCACTATGGCTAAACAACAAAGTAAAAGAAGCAGTGAGAGGCAAAAAGGCATCCTTTAAAAAGTGGAAGTTAAATCCTAATGAGGAAAATAGAAAACAGCATAAATTCTGGCAAATGAAGTGTAAAAATGTAATTAGGAAGGCCCAAAAAGAATTTGAAAAACAGCTAGCCATAGACTAAAAAAGTAATAGCAATTTTTTTTTAAGTACATCAGAAGCAGGAAGCCTGCTAAACAACCAGTGGGGCCACTGGATGATTGAGATGCTAAAGGAGCACTCAAGGAAGGTAAGGCAATTCCAGAGAAATTAAATGAATTCTGTGTGTCTTCATAGTTGAGGATGTGAAGGAGATTCCCAAACCTGAGACATTCTTTTTAGGTGACAAATCTGAGGAACTGTCCCAGATTGAGGTGTCATTAGAGGAGGATTTGGAACAAATTGATAAACAGTAATAAGTCACCAGGACCAGATGGTATTCACCCAAGAGTTCTGAAGGAACTCAAATGTAAAATTGCAGGACAACTGTCATCTGTAATCTATAATTTAAATCAGCTTCTGTACCAAATGACTGGAGGATAGCTAATGTGATGCCAATTTTTAAAAAGGGCTCCAGAGGTGACCCTGGCAATTACAGGCCTCTAAACCTGACTTCAGTATTGGGCAAACTGATTGAAACTATAGTAAAGAACACAATTGTCAGACACATAGATTAACATAATTTGTTGGGGAATAGTCAACATGATTTTTGTAAAGGGAAATCATACCTCACCAATATACTAGAATTTTTTTGGCGGGGGTTAACAAGCATGTGGACAAGGGGGATCCAGTAGATATATAGTGTATATTAGATTTTCAGAAAGCCTTTGACAGGGTCCCTCACCAAAGGCTTTTAAGCAAAGTAAGCAGTCATGGGATAAGAGGGAAGGTTCTCTCGTGGATTGGTAACTGGTTAAAAGATAGGAAACAAAGGGTAGGAATAAATGGTCAGTTTTCAGAATGGAGAGCGGTAAATAGTCGTGTCTGTACTGGGACCAGTCCTATTCAACATATTCATAAATGATCTGGAAAAAGGGGTAAACAGTGAGGTGGCAAAATTAGCAGATGATACAAAACTGCTCAATATAGTTAAGTCCCAGGCAAACTGCGATGAGCTACAAAAGGATGTTTCAAAACTGGGTGACGGGGCAACAAAATGGCAGATGAAATTCAATGTTGAGAAATGCAAAGTAATGCACATTGGAAAACATAATCCTAGCTATACATAAAAAACAGGGGTTCTCAAACTGGGGGTCATGAGGCTATTACATGGGGGGTCGCGAGCTGTCAGCCTCTACCCCAAGCCCTGCTTCATCTCCAGCATTTATAATAGTGTTAATTAAAAACACTTTTTTACAGGGAGGATTTGATTTAAATCACTAGTCAAGAAGACTCGATTTAATAATGGATTTCTACATAAAAGTGGATTCTTGTTGGTTGTTATAACCTTAAAGCATATTCTTCACAACTCAGAGATAGATGTAGGTTTCGTTTTTGGTAGGTACACACTATACATTTGTAAAGTGATTTATTTTGAAAACTTTTCAGATTAGTTTTATAGCTATATCAGAAAATGAATGATTGGTTATTTTATTTACCAAAGGTAATTGAAGCAGATATTTATGAAGCCACTGGGAGGTGAACTATCTCCAATTCAACAGGTTAATCATTAATATTTGGAGGATTTTCTTGCCATTCTGTATTAGGAGAACATTACCAGACAGACATTTAAATTGTTTTATTTAACTAAAACAACTATGTTATGTATTCCGTATTTTTTTCTTCAATAGCAAACATATAATATTTTAACAAAACAAGCATATGAATTTTTAAATGTAGTTAAACATTCAAGTTTTTTAAAATCAGGTTTGTTTTTGTTAACATTGTTTTTAACTAAAATAGTTAAATGAAGTATTTAAAAAACAAAACAAAAATTAAATCGACTATGTCAGCCAGGTCAACACGAGAAACTTAAAATATTGTCTTCTGTAGCTAACTCAGTCTTCCCCTTCATTTTCCTGTTTGTTCACAATCTGGAAAATAAAAACAAGCTTTCCTGCTTTTTCAGGTCCCAAACGATTTCTCAATTTGGAATGAATTAGTCCAAAGGAAGAAAATATTCTTTCTACACCGGCAGAAGAAGCTACTGCTGTTAAAAATGAGATTCACTTCAACAGTCTCTGAATCCGAGTGCTTAAGTGACTTCCACCAGTTCACTGGTGTGACTTTCTTTAAAACATCATCAGCAAACATATATTTCTTGAATGGTTCTTATTCCCAAACTGGGTCTCTTTTATGGCCTGCTGCCATTATAGGTTTTCCCTTTTAGTGAGAGAATGGTATGATATATCTCAAATCAATCAAATCAATCAGAAAGACCTCAAGACGTCTGGAATATGCTGCTAAACAGTTTCAATTTTGTTTCTACCGCCTGTCCCTCCCTTCTCACATTTAGCTCCAGACTTCTCCTTGTCCAGATCTATTCCGCCCCCAACAATCTTCTATTCATTGAACTTTTTGAAGCTTTGCACTTTTAGAGAGAGGGAAGGGATTGACTCTGTGTACACAAATATGCAGAGGGACAATAGGGTTGAGGTCTGTTATTTCTCATGTGTATAGATTATTTATTTATTTAAAACATTTTTGCTGTTAACAAGCATGTTATCTCTGGAGACACAAAAAAAAAAAAAGGTTTGAGAACTGCAAAACTAAGCATTTCTGATGGTATTTTCTAGACTTAGCCCAGAGTTCCATTGGGTAGATAGAAAGATTAACCTAAATAATCTATACAGAAGTCCCTGGAACTCCATAAATTGGGTCCCTAATTCATGAACTATTGGAACTCATTTACAAAACTTTTTGTAAACATTACATGAAATATTGTCTCATACTATAGAATTAGAATTTATAATCCATATTCCATGATGAGATATCTTTGAGTTATAATGTATCTTAATTAAAACTATCTTTAGATAGGTTTTTTCCTCAAAAGGCATTTTATCAAAAAATCCAATTTAAATTAAAAAAATCCATTTTTTTTATTTTTATTTTTTAAAAATCATTGATTTTTATGCACCCTTCTGTTTCACTCAGTGGCTTGCTATGTGAAAAGGGTCACCCAGTACAAAACTTTGAGGACCACTGATATAAAATGTTGGGGTCCAAATTAACTGTTACCACTCAAGAAAGAGATCTTAGAGTCATTGTGGCTAGTTCTCTGAAAACATCCACTCAGTGTGCAGTGGCAGTCAAAAAAGTGAACAGAATGTTGGGAATCATTAAGAAAGGGATAGATGATAAGACAGAAATTATCTTGCCTCTATATAAATCTATATATGGTACGCCCACATCTTGAATACTGTGTGCAGATGTGGTCGCCCCATCTCAAAAAAAGATATGCTGGACTTGGAATAGGTTCAGAAAGGGCAACAAAAATCATTAGGGGTATGGAATGGCTTCCGTCTGAGGAGAGATTAATAAGACTGGGACTTTTCAGCTTGGAAAAGAGACAACTAAGAGGGGATATGATAGAGGTCTATAAAATCATGACTGGCATAGAGAAAGTAAATAAGGAAACATTTATTTACTTGTTCTCATAACACAAAAACTAGGGGTAACCAAATTAAATTAGTAGGCAGCAGGTTTAAAACAAACAAAAGGAAATATTTTTTCCACACAATGCACAGTCAACCTGTGGAACTCCTTGCCAGAGGATGGTGTGAAGGCCAAGACTGTAACAGGGTTCAAAAAAGAACTAGATAAGTTCATGGAGGATAGGTCCATCAATGGCTATTAGCCAGGATGGGCAGGGATGGTGTCCCTAGCTTCTATTTGCTGGAAGCTGGGAATTGGCGACTTGGGATGGATCACTGGATGATTACCTGTTCTGTTCACTCCTTCTGGGGCACCTGGCATTGGCCACTATATGAAGACAGGATAATAGTCTAGATGGACCTTTGATCTGACCCAGTATAGCCGTTCTTATGTTCTAATCTGAAAACGTTATATTATTTGAACAGACAAAGGGAGCACATACCCTGCAATTTGTGCAGGGAGAACATATGTCTTTGTGAATGGCATATAAGATATGAGGTTCACCCTGTAGCAATACACGTATCATGGGAATACAACATCCTGACAGATAAATTGAGCAGGGCTGCCTCTCAAATGTGCATGTGGTCTCTGAAAAAGGAAGTAGTAGCAGAGCTCTTCAATGTGTAAGGAAATCCTATAATAGGTCTTTTTGCAACAGCAACAAGAAGTGTCAGAGATTTTGTGCTTGGGCAGGCAGAAGCAAGGACTCAGTATCAGATGCGTTTCTGATAAATTTCTCATGTCTGTGTTCTCTCTATTTCCCCTCAATCAAAGAGTGAAAAATAAGACAACGCTGGAGTGATTTTGAAAGTGCCAGTCTTGGCCAGGCAGAAGTGGTATCTGGACTTACTCCATCTGTCCAAGGGATTATACAAACTCCTTCTGTTGCCGGACATGTTGTCACAACATCAGGGGTTGTTGTGTCACATGGACCGTCAGTCTCTTCACTTCATAGTTTGGGGGATAGGACTCTGAGATTAGAAAACAAGACTATTCTACCAGAGTTGCAAAATGTACTGGTTAATTCAAGGAAAGAGTCAACACGCAAATGTTATGGTTAGAGATGGAAAAGTTATTTATTGTGGGTTTCCATGCATGAGGTAGATCCATGGACTGCAGCTATTAGCTGTGCATTGGCATATGTATTATGTTTTGACAGGGTGGGTCTCTCCCGATCATCCATATAGGTCCATCTTTTTTCGATTATCAGCATGCTATGTCCCTGTGAATAGGACATTAGAAAAACTTCTTGAGTAAAATCTGAAATATTAAAAAGGTCTTAATACTCTATATCCTTCAGTCAGAAATCTTGTACAACCTTGGTTTTAAACATAGTGCTTGCATAGTTAATGCAGTAACCATTTGAATCTATGGGGAGCTGTACATTGTTCCATTTATCAATTAAGACAGTATTTTTAATAGCCATCACGTCAGCAGCGTGTGTAAGTGAATTACGAGCATTAATGGTAGACCTGCCATTTACAGTCTTTCATAAAGATAAAGTAACATTACATATTCACCCAAGGTTCTTACCTAGAGTGGTGTATGATTATAGACTGATTTAATGACAGTATTTCCTATGTTCTTTCCCAAATTTAATGCTGAGGTTGGTGAGGCTAGATTATATATAGACAGAATTAAGCATTTTAGACAATCACATAACTTCTTTATCTGTTAGAGAGGAAGAAGTGTAGGACTGTCAGTGTGCAAACACTCTGCAAATGGGCTAGAGGGGTGGCCCATTTCAAATGCCCCAAGAGAACCTGCTTCAGTACAGAAATAAACCCCCTTCCAGCCACACAGTCCTAGTTGTCACCTACCACCCCACACTGGAACCCATATGGGGTATCATCAAGCAACTACAACTCATATTCGATGAGGACCACATAGTGAAAGAAATCTTTCCTGAACCCCTTCTTCTGGCCTTCAAACAACCCCCAACCTCTCCAAGCTCATCATTGGAAGCAATCTCCTTTTAGACCAAGACACACCAACTCAAAGTGTCACCAGAACCTGCCAGAACAACAGATGCAAAAGCTACAGACATATCTCCACTGCTACAGTAATCCACTCCACCCACAACACACCTTTCAAGATTGAGGGGTCCTATCACATGCCTATCATAACATGTGGTTTACCTCATCCAGTGCACTAAATGCCCCAATAACGGCTATGTGGGTGAAACCAAACAATCACTACTTTCTCAAATGAACTCACACATGAAAATGATGAGACAAAAACACTGTATCACCTGCGGGTGAACACTGTTCACAAAGTGATCACTCTATATCTGACATGTGAATCCTCATCCTCAATGAAAAGCTGCACAACACTTTCAAAGGGTGATCCTGGAGCTTAAATTCGTAACTTTGCTAACCACCAAAAACCATGGACTGAACATTGGCGTTATGGCCTATTATTACAACCTGTAACCCACTAACAACCCCTCAGATCTGCTTTCTCCCCGCTCCCTTCTTTTCCCTCTGATGACTGGAGGGATGTTAACGGGCTACCTCACCTTGAATAGTTCCTTGAAATACGGGTTAATTCCTTATGCTAAACAATTTGTTCCACCTTATATTTAGGTGTGACACTCTGAGTACTTTTCCCAGACCTGAAGAAGAGCTCTGTGTAAGCTCCGAAGGTTGTTTCTCTCACCAGGAGAAGTTGATCCAATAAAATATATTGTCTCACCCACTTTGTCTCTCTGGTATCCTGGGACCTACAGGACTACAACCACACTGCATACATAAAAGCCAGGCTATCTCATAAGTCTTCCAATTTTTGCAGTTTGCAATGAAGAAATAGAATTCTGAATTGTGAACTTCTGGGATGGGAAGCTAACCTACACATATAGATTTGTACATGTATTTTTACTGTATTGCCATTGTGAGCCAGCCTTTCTGTTGAATAGCTCAGACCTCTCTGACTTGACCATGAATGTTTTGGCTCTAAGTATAGCACTTATTGAAAAGCAGCTGTGCTAAGTAGGAGAATTGTTTTCACGATTCACTTTAAGAATTCAGATGTTCCTGTTATTACTGTGGAATCCATAGTGAGTGTAACTGTGTAATGTAAATGTAGCCTTTGTAAATTAGAGTTAATTGGATTTTTGATTACCTATTGAAGACTTAATATTGAATTGTCTATTTCCAGACAATTTGTTAATCATATTTGCAAGGTTTTGGACACAGGCTACCTTATTCTTGCAATGTAAAGAAAAAAGTGGACAAAAATATTAGAGAGACTAATTTAAAATCTATGATGCTTTTTAAAAGTGGCTTTGCTATGTTTGCTGGTTTCTCGAATAGATTTAGGCAGTCGTGCATTGGTTCTCAATTAAACAGAAAATTTCTTCAGGCATTTTTTCTGCTTGACTGAAGTAAAGGAAATGTTCTATATCCGTTTGTTACATTTGCTGGCAGTTTCATTATTCTGCATATTCAAAACTCATAGGAGTGGAAGGGTAACTTGGAAACAGTCCAATGTGCTCCTAGTTAATAGTATTTTAAAGATGAGATTGATGTTCTGAATTATCTAATAGACTCTTGTTCTCTACTAGATTTATTGATTTAAGTGTATTAATGGGGGCCAAATTACTAAAAGAATAGGGTAAATGTTTGCTTCTGGGAAGCTATTGCTTATTTTGTAGTTTTAGTGTGATGCCGTTTTATCATTAGTTTTGTAAGAGAAAAGTAACTATTCTTTCCAACTGCCTGTTTTAGCATGTGCTGAATTTTTCTTAAGTATAAAGCTAAAGTGGGTTGTCTTGTATAATGTGCCCTATCCATCTTACCCTGGATGCAGAAATGGAGTGGGAAAGGGATGGTCTCAGATTACCATGATTCTCTGCCCCAGCCCTGGTTCCTTGGGGGTCTGCTCTGTACTGTGCCTGCTACCTGTGGTCACCTAAGGCCTTTGTGCTCCTGGTAGTCCCTCTACCCACTCTTCCTTACCTCAAATGTGGCCCCTGCTCCAGGGAATTCAGGAAGAGAGATGTAGGAGCCAGCTGTGGCAGCCATGTGCCTTCTTCAGATTCCCCTCCACACTGTGAGTATCCTCAGATTAGGAGTTAGGGCAGGTTTCCCCTCCCTTTGCACCACCTGTGCATGTTAGAATACAGGAGGATGGTGGTAGGTGGGTTTTCTGAGAATGGATTTAGAATGTCTTCATTGCTCACTGATGCAAAAGATTTTATATGATAGGTGGAGTGGCAATGATGCCTTTAAATCAAGTTGTCTGAGACTTCCTATTAAGAGTATATTTTCAGTTTATAGCTTTGCCAGGCTTAACCCATTTGGGCTGAAACTTTGCATGCTGGTTGTCTGCCTCAGGCTGAACCTTTTGGAAAGCTTCAGCTAAAATGATTGAACTGTTCATAAGAATGAGATTAGGGAAAAATACATTACAAATAAGCATTTTTGCAAAATATAGCCCTTCCATACTTTGGAGCATGAATTTCATCTTTGGCAGGGGGGTTCCCTGGGTGTCTGGAATGTGCCTGTTGCTATCCCTATGAAAAATTTTCCAAATTTTGCAAGGTTATAAACCCCAGAAAAATCTGTTTGCACATGCTCAGTAGAGATTTATTGGAGTTTGGCAGCTTAATTTTCCAAAGATGCCATTTGCCCCTGGCATGCTGCAGTCCCTCACAGCCCCGGCATATGGACAACACATGTGTCTTCCCTGCAGAGCAACTGAGCATGCTCCATCCCAGGGCTCAGAGCTGGCACTAGGCATAAGCAGACTAAGCAATTGCTTAGGGCCCTGAGCAACTCAAGGGGCCCCCTATTAATGATTAGTATGTGTTAAAAATATTCCTGCTTAGGGCCCCCACTGGGCTAGCACTGGCACTGCCAGGGCTGCATGGATGCCAGGATTTTCCCTGCAGTTGCTGCACCCATCTGTCAGGGATTGCTGTAGCATCACTGAAAGTGAGAGCAACCCCACTTGAACGCTGGTGCCCAGGCAGCATGGAGGTGGAAGCTACCTGACTGCAGTGCAGAGAGTTGGGTGAAGATATGTATCAGATCCCAGAGGTGGCACTAAGAGCAGGGCCGGCTTTATCACTCGCGGGACCCGATTGGAATACTCGGCGGCTGTCCGGGGCTTCGGCGGCATTTTGGTGGCGGGAGGTCTGCTCCGGGTCTTCCGCGGCACCAAAGGACCCCCTGCTGCCGAAATGCTGCCAAAGACCCCCGGAGCGGGGCCCTCTTCAGTGCGGGGCCTGATTCCGGGGAATTGGTGGAATCGGCGTAAAGCCGGCCCTGACTAGGAGTAGTAGCTGGGGATATGGGATGATAGGAGCAGAGGGGGAATATTCACTTGGTGACGGGGCAGGAGGAGCAGAGTAATTTGGGGAGTTGGGGTGAGACAGGGACTGGAGGATATATCAGAGAGGGGCTGTGGAAGCAGGGATAGGAGGGTCTGTAACCTGTACTGCACACTCACCTACAAAACCTGGAATAGAACCCTGAGTATCTAGGAAATAGTGGTAAACCTGCTGGCAAAGTGTGGCTCCATCCCCCTCCAGGGGCAGATCCACACAGAAGAGAAGTATTCTTCTGCTACCAGTTACTCCATTAGCTCAAGTAGTAAAGGACTATGATCTAGATCTCAGGATTGCAATCATGCTGATGACTCATGTTGGGGGTCAATATTGTTCCATTTGATATTTTTGGTTTTTCAATTTTGGAATGTTTTTACAAGCTAGGCATTTACATTACAAACCCCCAAATAAACACCCCTTTCCCTACATTGAGTGTTAAGATTTCAAAGGCCAGGCTTCAGGTTGCCTCTGTGTCCACATTATGATACAGTCTTTTATTATACAACATCCTATTTTTTTCTACAGAATCCCTGCTTCATGCAGTGTAGAGGGTGGACCATTCTCAGGGAGTGAATTTAGATTTTAGTGAATGAGGCTGTTGTCTTTACGATCCTTGCCTTGTTTGTGGCACAAGTTGCAATATGTGTGGTTAAAGAGGTGGGAAACTGCAGGAAAAGAGAGGATAGTCTCACTGGTAAGGCAGTTGAGGCCAACTTGCAGAATTGGATTCTGTCCCTGTCTCAGTGTTCCTGTGTGATCCTGGGCAAGTCATATAAACCAAGGCTTTCACAGGTGAACGCTGTGTTCTTCATTTTCTGGGTACTGAATGAGAGAGACCTGGGGTCTGATTCACAGAAGTGCTGAGACTTCACAATTGCAACTGAGTTCAGTGGGAGCTGTGCTTTTACATACAGGGTATGTGTGACAGTTCTGGGAGAACCTAGGTTTGTGAGTCACTTCGTTACCCCCTGCCTCCACTTCCCTAACACCACCAGCCTTTCAGCCACACAAGCATTCTCCTCTGGGCTATGCCAGCCTTTCACAGGTTAAAAATAGGTGCATCCCAGTCCTGAGTCCCCTTGAATCGTTCCCCTGTGATATGTAGCTCCTGACGCTGGCTACTCCTAGACATCCCAGATCCTCTGCCCCCAAAGGAGAAATGTGCCCCAGTTTACTAGTCTTACATGAAGCCACCGCTCCTGTAAATCCCACAGCGCTTGTGAGCACTTACAATAAAACAAAAGTTGGTTTATTTAAGAAAGAATAGAGATGCTACTAGAAACAGGAGAGAGTGGTGGAATCAAATGGTTGCAAACAAAATAAAATCATAAAGCATGATCCGGGTCTACGGTTATTAATAATTATCTTTCCTATCTAATAAAGTAGATCCCGTCCACCCCCTGGTTCAGTCTCTTGTAGAACTTTCTGGCTTCTCAAGAACAAGAATCCAATTTTTCATGAGAACACATCCCTCCTCCAGAGGGCTCCTTGTGAAAGGACTCAGGGTACGTCTACACTACAAGACTATTTCGAGTTATCTTAATTCGAATTTCTGGAATCGACCTAATGAAGTCGAAGTTGTGTATCCACAATAAATACACTAATTCGACTGTATGAGTCCACAGTAACAGGCGAAGCGTCGACTTTGGAAGCGGTGCACTGTGGGAAGCTATCCCACAGTTCCCGCACTCCCCGCCGCCCATTGGAATGCTGGGATTTCCCACCAATGCATGCTGGGAGGGGGAAATTGTGTGGAGGGTGGTTTTGGGTAACTGTCATCATTGAACCGTCAATCACGCCCAGCATCCCTCCCTGAAAGGGCCAGCTGGCAATCTGTTCATGCACTTTTCTTCTCAGTGACAGCGCGGGCGCCACAGCACTGCGAGCACGGATCCCGCTGCAGTTGTGGCCGCTGTCAGCTCCTCGCAACTTATCGTCCACCTCTTCCGCAGTCAGCTGCTGAGAAATTTGGCTAATTTTCAATGGTGCTGCGAGCAGTGGTGGACCATGGGAGACGTTTTACCAACATCAACGTCGGGTGGCCAGGCAAAGTTCATGACGCGCGTGTTTTCAGGAACTCTGGTCTGCTTAGACGCCTGCAGGAAGGTAGTTTCTTCCCGGACCACAAAATAACGCTTGGGATGTGCAGATGCCCATACTGATCTTAGGGGACCCAGCCTACCCGCTAATGCCTTGGCTCGTCACGCCCTATGCAGGCACCTTGCACAGCGACAAGGAACTCTTCAAGTACCAGCGAGCAGCGTGAACTGTGACTGTTCAGTTTCTTCACAGAGAAGCTGAACCTGCCCCTGTTTCTTTACCAAGTTACTGTTGACTAGCATCTGCAGTTACATACCCCGCCCACCCCGCTTCCCCAACTTCTAACACACATTTAAAAATTAAAGTACGTGCTCCACTGTAGCTTTACAACGGTGTCTTTATTGATGACTTTGCGTTAAAGGATTGAAACTGGGACGCACACTGTGCTGGGTAGGGTGTGTGGTCATGTAAAGACCGCCTCTAAAGTCGAGGTTTGACATGCTCCCGCTCCCAGACCGGTCAGCAGTGCCGGACTGGTTGTTTCAACGGATCCTGCCATCCCTCCTTTTTTGGACTCTGTGTGCGGGGGCTATGTGGCCTTGTTGCGGGGGAGGACGGATACAGATTCCTCTGCTGCGTGGCTCTGCGGTCCATTACAGGGACCGTTGCATGACATCTGTAACCCCCCTCCCCCGCTACAAATGCACGTACCACCCCCAACGACAGAAAACCTGCAAACCACCTCCCATACCAGCTAACCGCCTACTGACTGCACTGTGTGTGTGACATGCTGCTGATCCAGCCTCCGTCTCTGTACCCTGCTAAAGGTGACTGTCCGATGCATTACACTACCCCCTCAACCACCCAACGACCCACCCAAGACATCTAACACAGCGTTGTGTAAAAAACCATGACAGAAAAAGTAAGTAACAGAAAACTACTTTTAATAATCAAGAACACAGTAAGGGAAGGACTTTTCAAAATGTAGTAACTGATAGCTTTTGAGTAATTTAACACTGTCCTGTGGTGCAGTGACAGTTTTCACAGCCCCTGGTGACCCTCCTTCTTGTTATTTTTGATGAGGGGGGGATTGGAATTTGAGGCGGGGGTGGGCGGTTGCAGGTACAGTGCAGGGGGGCTCTGTCTTCCTGCCTGCGGTCCTGCAGAACATCGACAAGGCGCCTGAGCGTGTCCGTTTGCTCCCTCATTAGTCCAAGCAGCGTTTGAGTCGCCTGCTGGTCCTCCTGACGCCACCTGTCCTCCCGTTCGCAGAGTGAGCGGTGCTGCTGACTGAGGTTCTCCCTCCACTGGCTCTGCTGGTCCGCCTCGGCTCTGGAGCAGCCCATAAGTTCAGCAAACATCTCGTCCCTTGTCTTTTTCTTACGCCTTCTAGTTTGCGCCATCATCTGTGAGGGGCATGGTGCATCAGGTCGTGATACAGTTGCACCTGTGTGATGTCAAAAAGGTAGTGAATTTCTTACAATGATACATTTTTTAAACAAAGAAACATAGTCTACTCGGTGTCTGTGAACAAGAGTATGCACAGCACCTGTCTCATGCGCACTCACTAATGGAAAGTTTGATTTCTCTGAATGCGCTTTCATAGCCTGGGGTATTGGGCTGCAGATCAGAGAACCTTTGCAGGAAAGAAGAATTCGTGTAGCAGCAAGGCATGGTAAGCCAAACACTTTTGGATTCATAGAAGTGAATGTACAGCTCTGTCCTCTTGATGCAGGCAATCCTGAAAGCATAAACTCGGCCCCTGTTGCACCCCCTCGCGGCTGTTTACAGGGAAAGATCCCTGTATGCTGCCACTCTGTAGACTGCAGCACGTGGCTGTTAAATGAGGCTTCTTGTTATGCAAAGGAACCGTTAAGCGCTCCCATTACTAATAGTACCCCAATTACTCTAATTTCATGCAGGAGTGTGCGAGAGAGATCACCCTGAGGAGAGTCTCACGGGCAGAGAGAGCGCGCATGCTGGAAGAAAGCCACCACCACCCAGGGACCTACTCTGCCATGCTCGTGAGGACAATGGTCCCGGAGTTCCAGCTTGTAGCATGGAAAGGCAAAGTGTGCTACCTCGGGGCACACAATAAGCTAGCTCTGCCAAGGAACCTCCTGCATAGACTTTTAGATTACCTCCAGGAGAGTTTCCTGGAGATATCTTATGAAGATAAAAGTTCCATCCCCCTGTATGTAGACCTTCTGTTCTCCTAATGTCTCTCCCTGTTTAATTACTTAAAAAATGTTAACTCGTTGGTCTTAGCTGCTTTTAATAAATAAATGTTAACTTGTTTAAAGCACTTACGGACTGATCCTTCTCCCGATTCAGGGTCCGTGGTAACGGCTGGGGAGGGTTGGTAGGGGATCTCAGTGAGGGTGAGGAAGAGATCCTGGCTGTCGGGGAAAGCGCCGTCGACTGCCTCGTCCTCCTCATCTTCCCCGTCCACGAACATCTCCGAGGAACAGTCCGTCGACACTGTCCCATCCTCAGAGTCCACGCACACTGGTGGGGCAGTGGTAGCAGACCCACCGAGAATGGCATGCAGTGCCTCGTAGAAGCGGCATGTCTGGGGCTGGGCTCTGGAGCGTCCGTTTGCAGCTCTGACTTTCTGATAGCCTTGTCTCAGCTCCTTGACTTTCACGCGGCACTGCATTGCATCCCGGCTGTATCCTCTGTCTGTCATGGCTTTGGAGACCTTCTCGAAGGTCTTTGCATTCTGTTTGCTGGAGTGCAGCTCCAAAAGCACAGACACATCGCCCCACACAGCAATCAGATCTGAGACTTCCCGGTCAGTCCATGCTGGGGACCTCTTTCTAGTCTGAGATTGCCTGGACTCCTCTGCTGGAGAGCTCTGCATCGTTGCCGGTGCTGCTGAGCTTGCCCCGATGAGCAACCAGGACATGGGATTCAAACTGTCCAGACAGGAAAAGGAATTCAAATTTTCCCGGGGCATTTCCTGTGTGGCTGGTCAGAGCATCCAAGCTCCGACTGGCGTCCAGAGCGTCAACAGAGTGTTGCACTGTGGGATAGCTCCCGGAGCTACTAAGATCGATTAGCATCCACACCTAGCCTAATTCGACATAGCCATGTCGAATTTAGCGCTACTCCCCTTGTCGAGGTGGAGTACTGAAGTCGAACTAAGGAGCCCTCTATGTCGAATTAAATGGCTTCCTGGTGTGGACGGGTGCACGCTTAATTCGATTTAACGCTGCTAAATTCGATTTAAAGAGCTAGTGTGGACCAGCCCTCAGGGTCTTTCTCCCTCTCCTGTGTTACACTGAATCAGTCTTTAATTTCTGTTCATAGAGAGGGTGAACCCCATCTTGTTCCTTTTTTTTTTAATCTTCAAGTGGTTTTGATTGTTTGCAGTTATCCCTGATGGTTTTTCACTGCAATTCTTGGGATTGAGCAAGGTTAAACAATTGAGCCTTATATTGCATTGCCAGCTAAACAAGGCAGGGTGACAACTCCCACCTGCCTGAATGGGCCATTACAGAGACTGATTTTTACTCCAAGTCCATAAACCATGCTTTAAATATAAATACATTATTCCTTGAATATACCTGTACATACATCTTGGAATAATTATGAATCTTGACAAGTTACAAGCTTTCTGTCGGTATCTTACATGATACTCTTTAAAGATAAATATCCTGTAAAATGTGTTTGGTGTAGTGAGTTTATCAGGTCTGAGGTAAGAGTTATGTGCCAAGAGCATGGGAGTCTCTGCCAGGGAGTCTCTCTGGCACACTGTCTACATAGTCAGTGGCAGCCTGCAGCAGCAAGCCCCTGACTGTGGCTCAGCGGACTTGGCTTCATGCTACAGTGCTAAAAATAGTTGTGTAAACTATGCTTTTAAGTTATGGCTCAAGCTGGAGCTTAGGCTCTAAAGCCCATCACCCTACTGGGCCCAAGCTTCAATGTCTACACAACTATTTTTAGCGTGTAGCCCCTAAGAGGCACACCAAGCAGTGCTATTTATATTTAAGTACCAGAGAACCTTAAACAATCTATGTAAAGAAATCAGAGACACGCAATCATTTGTTGCCTCTGCACTTCTTGGTGTAGTTCTGACTATGCTGTGTGGTGGCACTGCAATTTTTATATTCTTTTATATCTTGAGCTATAAAGAGAATCATACCTGTATTTCCTATCTCACTCCTAAACCTCCCATACTTCATTTGTGGTAGCTGCTCCTCCTATCTCTCTCGCATTCGGTGACAGCTAAACGATTTGTATGCTCTCCAACCATTACTGATTTTTTTTCAGTCACTTGCTATTTTAGTTAAGAGTATACCATGAACACTTTATATATTCATATTCTTCCATTGTCACACATCATTAATTTAAAACAAGGTAACTTAAAAACATCTCTAGAATGAACTTTTTATTCCTAGGACTTCTTGGAACTTCTGTATTTCCTGAGTGCTCAATATTTGTGTGCCATTCAAAGGAAATCTCTGTGTGCACAAAAGGTACAGATTTAGCTTTTCTGTACTAAGATTGTATTACTATTATTCTTTTTGTATTTCAGTAGCACCTAAAAGCCCCAATCAAGACCAGGGCCCCATTATCATGGGCACCATACAAACACACAGTAAGAGATGCCTTCTGCCCTGAATAACTTACAATTTAATTAGACAATCTAATCTAAATAGACAAGACTAATAAAGGTGGAAGAAAGGAAATATTTGATATCCCTGTTTAACAGAAAAGGAACTGAAGCACGGAGAGATTTTGACTTGTGTAAGATCCCATAGGACATCTGTGGCTGAGCCAGAAATTGAACACAGATCTTCAGAGTCCCTGTCCAGTGCTTTAAACACAAGACAGTCTTTCCTCAAAATATAACCAAAGTATTTGGATTGATATGCGTAACATCTAAAAATTCTTGTGTGTGTACCATTTGGAATATCTGAATTTTTGTCTTTGTTCTCTGTCCTACTTTTCTTTCATTTCCTGTTTTATGTTAATATTTAATAGTCTAATAGAATGGGATTCAAGATTTCACTATGCGAGGGATGGAATCAGGCTAAGTTTAAATAATAGCTGGGACATAACTTAGCCATTTCTTCAAGAGATCACATCTGTAGATATTCTGTAGCACCACTGATGTGGAAGATTTAAATCTGTTTCCATTTGTTGTTCTTGAAATTTATGAACATCAACTATACAGTAATACTTTAGAGTAGCTCATAGGAAAAATTTGCTAGTTCCAGCAAGTCGTCTTATACATTTTTTAAACAGTTGACATTTAAGGCAATAGTCAAGTTTGCAATACAGTAATATTCTTTTTTTTAGAGTTTTCAGGAATCATTAATTTTTTAATTTATTGTCCGTAGCAAAAACTAAAATGTCTGGTCTCCACTGATCTACCAATGATGTAATCTTGATGTCCCATTTATCTGCTTCTACACAAGCATCTCTGTGTCTTTTTCCACACATCCTATGGAATTCCCTTCCCTACATGGTTTGTAAGGACACTGCCCTCTGCTTGATCATTCTTATCTCTCCTAAAACCCACGTCTTCTATGGAGCTTCAAGAAACCAACTGGCTCATTATGGTTGGGTTGAGATATTTGGGTTTAATCTATGTATTTTACAAAAATAACAACACAAATTGTATTTATTTAATACATAGTACCCAATGTTTGCCCTATCCTGTCTGGCTGCCTCTCTCTTTTTTTAAACTGAATTCTCTTTCAGGTAGGACTGTGCCATCTTTTACATTTGAGAAGTTCCTTGCATGTTGTGAGTGCTGCTGGAAAAAATGCTAAATCAGAAGAATAAACTTTGAAATTTTGGTGTTGTCTGCTAACAAGTTGGCAGACATTAGATAGAGTGTGCATAAGCAACTAGGAAAATCTCTGTTCTGATGGCTGGACTTGCTGTGTGTGTGCTGTATGTTACTGTAGCCAAGAGACAAACTGGCTTTTTGTTGTTAGTGGTAGTAGGCAGCATTTCTACAAAGTGAGCTGAAAGGTAGCTTTGCTTTGGATCATCTAATAGGATTGTGCTAAACCTGTCTCTGCTGGAGGGTAGCTTTTTCGTAGCATTGCAGTAGGTCATTTACAGTCCGCCTTGTAGACGTCTCCTTTTTTAAATTTTATTTAATTTTATTTTAAAAGCTCTCTGGAAGTTCTGTTGACTGCCTTTATGCAGAACAAATAGAAAATTCCAAAAAGGTGATGAACTGGAGTATGCATAAAAAGACAACAGATTTGTCTCATCACAGTTTACTTGTTTAAATGTCTGTCTAATGTAGGATAAACTGCAGCATTCAATATCACTGGATGCACACTAAAATAAAATCTTAGAAATGAATTGACTGGTATACAGAGAACCCAGTCTGCATATCTGAATGTGATTCTTAAAAGGCTCAGTATTTGTATTGTAGCTGTATTAATGTCCTGTCTGCTCTGGAAAAACTATAATTGCAATATCAAGGTCACCTTGGTGTGCATCTGTCTTAAAACTTTATAGTGAATAATATATTGAAAATTACATTGGTGCGGGCATATGAAATATTAATTGGCCGAAATAAATCTTGCAATGTTTAGCTCTGCTTTGTCAGTTAGGTACTGCAATTGCTGACTGTACCAATATATACAATAAGTAGATTATGAAAACGGGCAGTCAGATGATCAGTATAAAATGCAGAAGCAGATAATTAAATAGCAGATGTTGCATCCATTTTTTCTCTCTGAGGATTAATGGAATTTCACAGGTACATAGACTAACTTGGTTATCTTTAGTATAGGCAATCAGTGTGTTGTCTAACTAATTCATCAATGACTGTGGCAGGTGTCAGACTTGTTGCCCCTTGCCCCATTTCACTGCATAACACTGTTTCAGGCCATGTTGTGAATGTCAAAAGATTTTAATAATGACAACAACCAACACATTACTATTAATTAAACTCTCTCACTAATCAGTTCTCATTTTTTGGGGTTGTGGATTTTATTTTATTTTCTGGCTTTTCCAAAGTTTTGTCAAAGCTAATGTCCTCAAATCTGGTATCTGTTTGTTCTGGTGCCACTGTATCCCCTTGTTCAAGAAGCTCTCTCCTAGGGTAGATAAAATTATTGGAGGGAGAGTAAGGAAATCACAATAATATCAAGAGCAGCCCAAAAATGGTACTTTGTCTTTGCCTGACTTTTTGGAATTGCAAAATGAGGTTAACTCTTTGTCTGCCCAGCAGAAAAACTCTGTGCAATGTGGGCCTTTTAACCCTGAACCTAAGAACAAATATTTTGAGACCTTCAGGTACCTTGATTTCTACTTTGCCTGTTTTGTGGACTCTTGATGTTCTAGTTTGCTGGTTGGAAGAGATGAATTACAAAATTAATTAACTGAGAGAAGACAAGAACATTTCAGACCAGTAGTGTAAATAATTTTTTTATCAAGAATCTTACTTTTTACACGAGGCACTGACCAATGGTGTGATGGAAGAAAAATGTGATTTGTTTTTGTTTCCACTAGAATGGTGAGATTATATAGCTCTAACTGCTACTAGCAACCAAATCCCTAAATATTCAGGGTTTATATACGTGCACAGATTACGTGTGTGGTCTTTCATGTGTTTGTGTGGGAAGTACTGGGTTGTAATTAAAGATTTATGTTGTACTTCAAGGGAGATTAATGTTTTGTGTTTACTTATCAGTTGGAAGTGGAAGGAAGTTACTTGTGAGGAGGTGGAATCTGTCACTTTGAGTGAAATTTTGCTGTCTGGGTTTCAGGAGATGTTTAACAGAAGGCCCATAACATGATATGTCCTTATTGGTTACAGTTTGTGCTGGAGGCAGGAGATGTCATACTTAGCCAACCTTTGAACCTTTTTTAATGACGCTTTTTTGTTTATGGAATATTAGGTGAGATTCACAAAGTGTGAAGCATACTCCTGAGGGAATTCTCCAGCACTGTGCAATACAGAATTGGTGCAGAATTAATGTTTTGTGCATAATTTCATTTTTTCTGCAGAATTGGTGCTGCAGAGCTGTTGGCTGCCACTAGGGGTCGCTGGACACAGCAGAGCCCAGCTCACAATGCGCCTGCATGGAAGGCGTGGGCGGGCTGTGGTTCCCAGGTTTGCCAACCCCACTTGGGTCACATGGTGTGAATAGACTCCCTCCCTGTGTGGCAGGTGCTGGAGCCACCAAGCTGTGCCCTGCGGGGAGAGGCAGGAGCAACAGCTGGGAGCTGCAGGGAGGGGTTGCTGCTTTCTGGGAGGGGAGTCTGAGGGTAAAGGGGGGGTCTTGCCGTGGGGTGGCATGACATGACTCAAGCTATTCTGGGGGCAGTTGAACCTTTAAATTGTGCCCCCCACTATCAGCAGGTACAGGTCATCTCTGCCTGGTGGAACTAATGAACCTTTGTGGAGCGGTGCCTGCGGCTGGGCTTTGGTGGGGACGGGGAAGCAGTGCAGGCATCTGGGCTAGGGGGGGCCCACATAGCCCCTCCAGCACCTCCCAAATATCCCTTCTCAGTAGACACACCCCTCCAGCATCCCCCAACTGTACCCCCCTCCACCTCCACCCAGCAGTGTCCTCTATTGGGGAACTTAAAGTATGTTAATCCTATGGGGGCAGGGCAAAAAAATGAGAATCAACTGAAAGGCCAGAGGGGCAGAGTTTTCCCCCAACTTGTGCCCAGCTGTGACACTCCCAGACTAGGGCACCCAACAAGAGCATAACAGAGAAACAGGAACTGGGTTGTCATAGGGGTTTCTTTAACTCTGTGTTCTTGGGGGAATCTTTTTTGTCGTCTGTATTGTTACAGATATACTTGTTGACAGTTATTTTGAAATAAATTACCAAAATAATTGAAACTGGCATGGTTATAGTGTGTTATTTTGACAAATAAAATATATAGAATTTTGCAGAATTTTAAAATATTGTGTGCAGAATTTTTATTTTTTTGGTGCAGAATTCCCCCAGTAGTAGAAACATTATTGCTCTATAGTATATGAAGAAATAAAAAGTGGCTGAGATTAAATAGAATAGTCTGAAGGTACTAGAATAGTCTGAAGGTACATCACTGAAGGTAATCTGAAATGCTATGCATGACAAAACACTACAGATTATTTTTTCTGTACAATATGCTAAACCAGTAAACAGACCTAAGGAAAATATTATCTTTTGCCCTTTGTTACCATTTGAAATTATTTCACTGTCTCTGTTTTAGGCTTGTCAGTAACAAATTAAACATTTTGAATGTGTCTAGGAAGATTAAATTAAATCAGGATGGTGTTAAATACTGATTGGTTAATCAAAGACGGTCTTTAAAATGTGAATGATAACTTAAAATTATGGGGGGAAGAATGCAGGGAATGGTCTCAACCTCTGCTGGGAGGAAGATCATATTGCTTCCTTGAGACTCAAATCAGCAAACCAAGCAAATGGAACGTGCAAAGTTGTTCATAAAGACTTCCTAACAGAGCTTTGTTCACCCCTCATTTCCCCACAATTTTTGTTTTTGTTTTTTAAATCTTCCGTACCCTAAAGGGAGAAGCAATTAGGAGGTTCCTTTCAATTGTATTGATTCCTGACACTGGGCACAATCTTAAAAAATTAATTGACAAACTATAAAACAGAACTGGGTGAAGGCTTTGCTCCAGCCTGCTACCCTTTCCTCTCAGGAGTTTCATATGTAAGAAACATTTTGCTTGATAATGATCTAGGGAGTGACCCCAGAGAACTACTGCTTTTATTTTAATTTGAAGGGGTGGGGGGAAAAAGCAAAAAAGCTAATGCCTATCTGTTCATCATAATTCACGCTAGAGTTATTGATGGTTCTAGATAAATTAAATACAGATTTTAAAAATTCATTGAGCAATGTTATCCTGCAGAACAGACACACATTCTGAAGTTAAAATTTTTCTTCTATGATCCAAATGGTGTATTTTTATGTGCAGTGCAGTTCTCTATTGCCTGCTATGCATGCAGAGCTTGCACTGATTTTAACTCCATAGTGCATATTGTAATGGAGAATCAGGGTCTGACCCTGCCATCTGTTGTATTACTACCTCATATGTGATATATAGGTATAGATATAAAATGGAGTATAATATGTGCGCACATATATAAATTGAGCCCTGTGATAAGTGAATTTGTCATGCACTTTTGACGACCTCACCTGATCTCTGCCCCACTCCATTTCCACCAGTACCTACTTTAACATTCTGAACACCTAACCAACTTCACTTACTTTATGGAATATTAAGTAGGAACATAGGAATGGTCATGCTGGGTCAGATCAGTGGTCCATCTGGCCCAGTATATTGTCTTCTGACCGTGGCCAGTGCCAGATGCTTCAGAGGGAATGAACAGAACAGGACAATCACTGAGTGATCCATCCCCTATTGCCCAGTCCCAACTTTCTGACTATGAATTGCCACTGTGAATGATAAAGATTAGTCATTGATGTGGGAAAACAAGTGAGAATGACTCTATAACTTTGTGGTTAGGGCGCTTGTCTTGAAAGTAGGACACCTGACTCGAAATTTCTTCAACTTTTCTATTTGCTGACAAATTTTGTGTTCAGTTTGACCTGAAACAGAACTTTAAAAAAAAAAAAAAAGAAAGTTCTCAGAGTTGCCAGCAAACCAAAAAATCCATTATTTGCCAGCTCTAGCAGTGTTGTTGCCTTTCTATTCTTCTGTTCAAATGGGGAAAAAATTGCTCCAGTTCAGCTAGTTTATATGTTTCTTTGTTGGATGAGCTAACAGATGTCTTAATAACCATTTAACTGTATAGCACATTATACCTGACATTGTTAAGATGCTGAATGTAAGTGCACGCACTAAATTTAGACTTTCTGGTCATTATGTGATTATATAATTTGATGTCCTTTCTGATTATCACATCTACGCTGCTGCACTGGTTACTAAGCTACTATATACTATTAATATTAACAAAATGACTGAGATATTTTGGATTTGATTTTGTTTCAGTTATTTCCTATTTTCTTTTTAGAACCCCAAAGCTTACTGTTTATTAGTCTGTGATTTGTATAACAAAACTGGATATTTTTAGCATTCAGTTCACTTATCTCTCTGCCATGGTGCTGAGAAATTGCAGACGTTTTGCAAGCTAATGTAGGGAAATTATACTCTGGAGCATTTTGTGATCTTGTAGTGCATGTTTGGAGTATACATGTAAACGAGACAAGCAACTAGGCCATATACTAAATTAAACCACAACTGGTGACAGTATATTATATTAATAAGGTGTTTATTGTTGTTCTTATTCTTAAACATTATTGCCTTTGTGATAACTTTCCTTGGTGCTTTACTAAAAGGTCATGGTCCCTTTTGAAAGAACTTAGAGTGTAGTGCCCAAACATGCAAAGCATTTAAGCACAAGCTTAAGAATTTGCAAGAATAGGGCCTGAATTTGATAAAATAGAGCATAAAGCTAACGCACAAAAGAAGGGGGTGGAGAAAGGTTAAAACAAATTAAAAAATGGGCCAGATTGTCAGATGGCATAAATTGGTATCGTTCATTCAATTTTAGTCTATCTGTAACAATTTACGGCAGCTGAGGATCTGGTACAATGTCTTTTTGTATGATTCACTTGATAGATATCTGGTATTTCCATAAAGACCCTGAGATAGGGCAAGAGTAGGTAGCACAGGGATTGGAGTGACTGATAAAGGCCTATGTGAAAGAAGTGGACTTGGGGGTTGGATTTGAAGGAGAGCAAGGAAGTTGTATGAACAGGAAGAGGGATAAGGTGGGTGAGGTAATATCTTTTATTGGATCAGCTGTTGGTGAGAGAGGCAAGCTTTTGAGCTTACACAGAGCTCTTCTTCAGGAAGAACAAGAGGTCAAAGTAAGCTTGAAAGCATGTCTTACCAATAGAAGTTGGTCCGATAAAAGATATTACTTCACCTAGCTTGCCTCTAATATTCTGGGATCGACACAGCTATAACAACGCTGCATACAGGAAGAGATATGTCATTTTAAATGTAGATTGGAGGGAGGAGAAGAAACCAACATGTGAGAGTGGGAGAAGGAGATAAAGGGCAAAGCAAAATGCATGTGGTGAAGTGAGGAGCAATGGGAGATGAGAAATGATAGGCTCTACAGAATTTACTTTAAAAGGAATAAATCATGGAGGGAGGTGCTTGTACCTACTAAGGCACTAATCAGATGTTGTTTTCAGTTTGTCTTACTGAGAAACATTTTAGTTTTTTAAGTGTTATATAGTGTGGGCAGCGCTGTTGCTGCTAGCCCACTGGCAGTTACGTCTACACTGAGTAATACCAACGTTACCACCCAAGCAGCTGTAAGCAGAATGCAATGACTTACATTCTAATAAGCCATCTGCTCCCTGCCAGTCAGACACCTCCTGTGCTCTTACAGCTCAATAGCCAATGATGCTGCCTGGTGCTAAATCGTATAGAAACTAAAAAATTTGTAGGGAAGTACTTTAAAGCATAGGACTGAAAAGTGTGTTTGGGAATTGCTTTTAAAACATCTTATAACTTTTTTCATCTGAATAGTTAAAAAATAAATTCACCTACTAGGTTTCAGCTATTGTTTTCTTTCTGTAAAATCTATTTCTTCTTCCTTACCCATGACCATCTGTCTTCACCTTCTGTCCCTTCATTATCAGTCCATTTCTTTCTCCTCTCCTGTCTTGGCTTAGTGGTCTCTTCTCTTCTTCTTCTGTTCTCCCTTCTCTTTCTGCATGGTCCCATTTATGGGCTGGTTTCATGCCTTCATTGTGCAACAGTCCGCTCTCTACACACTCTTGTTTGTTCTCTTTCCACATGTTTTAATGCTGCCTGCTTCCTAGAACAGTGATGTCTGTTTTAAATCCCTTGGGGATGGAGTACAAGTGATGGAAGAGTTCTGATATGAAGCTAATCCAATTCTTGCGTATAGGGATTTGAGAAGTGGGGAAGGCTATGAAAGTAGGGAGTCAAATGAAACAACTTTACTCCCCATTAGATCATCTATCCTGAATCAGTATGGTGGGAATTTGGATTTATGAGAAACCAAGATCAGCCTGCTGCTAGATCCAAAGGAGAAATGGAAATTTAGTTTTGTAGTAGAATAGTATACGCATCTTTGCTGTGTAAAAGTACCTCAGTGAGGTTTAGTAGTTTGTTTTGAAGTAGTGTTCTCTTGGTGTTTTCCTAACAATTAAGGACAGTACCTGCTCTGAAGAGCTCACAGTCTAAGGACAGAGATCTGGGAAAAGGAACAAAAATAGATCAAATTGATATGTAAATCAACAAGATTTACTATAGCAGTCTAGCAGAGTTGTCTTTAAAAGAAACTTAAATGTGAACATGGTAAGGGCCTTATGGATGAGATTAGGGAGATCATGACATGCATAGGGGGCAGCATGAAGGAAGGAACAGAGGTCACTGTGTCAAAATCTGACATGGGCGAAGGCGGTTGGGATCGACAATCAGATGAATAGAAAGGATGAATTTAGAGACAGAATTTTATATGGGTGGAAGGGGACTGTGTGTTTGGGACACCAGAGAGGAAGATTTGCCATAATTAAGGGCCTGAATGAGAGAGAGGGCTACATGGATAGAAAGAAATGGATGGATCTTGGATATGTTGAGTAATAAGACTTAGAAATGGTGCAGATGTGTGGGGGAAAAAGAGGAAGAGGCGCTCCAGGCTGCTGGCCTGAAGGATGGAGAAGATGGTGGTGTAATTGACAGTGATAGAAGAGGAACAAATTATATGGTGTAAAAGAGGTAACTGAAGTTGTTGAGCATCACGTAGTTTTTCCCCAAAATAACTAAAAACATTACTCTAAAGAAACAAGAAATGCTCTTACTATTTGTTTCTCTTATTGCCTGTTCAGAGATGTGACTCCCACTATTTTGGTCTCAGGGGTTCTTTTACATACTTTAGGAGAGACCACAATTAAAATCAAGCAAAATAATTACAGTTATTAACCATGGCTGTTTTATTTTTAAAGAAAGGAAAAGAAAATATTAAACAAAACAGAACACAAATGCTAAACACTGGTTACTTCACAGAGAAATGTACTGAAAAGATTCTAACTCAAGAGCTTTTAATAGAGTGAAATGCCTCGGGGCACTTTTTTTCTTGATAAAGTAAGACCAAGATCTTATTTCCCAAAATTGTTATGAATCCAATCTTAGTATATCGTTGATAACTACAACTGTTTATCGATGGCTAAAAGAAGGTGAGTCTACAACTGTTTATCGATGTGTTTAAGGGAAGGTGAGTCTTGTTTGGTTTATCAAGGATAACAAATAGTTATAAATGGGCAAAGGTCTTAACTAAATCCTGTGAAATCAAAGAAAATATTTAAATCAGTTTGTAACAGTGTCACACCCACCCACCTCTTGCTAGTGCCCCTTCTAGTCAGGTGTGTCTCCAGTCTTTAAACAGTCCTGGTCCTAGTATCGAGGCGAACTCCCAGGATTTTCTCCCTGGAGGCAATGGTTTCACCCTCTCTGGTCTGTTCTGGCATCAGCTCTCCATCTAAGCCACTAAGCAGTTCAGATCCCCTTCTGGGGGCTTATTGCTGTCTAATTATAGGCCATTTCCCCAGTGGCGTATGGGAGGGGGGGACCTGGGCCTGCCCACTAGTCTGGGACCCTAAGAGCAGCAGCTATGTCCTGTTATGCTGTGTCCTGTTAATGAAACTGCTTTCAGTTCCCTGGGCCCATTTTCCCACAGCCCCAGCTTTCACCGGAGCTTCACCTTTACTACGTTCAGGCCCAGCAGCCAGCCCGGAACTCTTCCTTACTCCTCTGGTTCCTGCCAGCACTGAGCTGTCCACGGTGCTGCAGTTCACTTTGGCCAGTGAGGAGCAATTCCCACTATTTCTCTGTTTACCAAAGTTTAGCCCATCTCCTGTCCAGGAATACGGGGCCTAAATGATTGGGTTAGCAGGCGATACTGTTAATGTCTTAAGTTTCAATAGCATTTTAGTATTCCAGTAAAATCATTACAAGACTTTTTAAATCAAATCCCTGGGCAATACTTTAGCTACTTCCATCTCACCATGTTGAGGTCTTGATAATGTCATGTGATTGCTTTTTGCTGCCGCTGTATTGCTGATCTCTTTTTCTTCTTAGCTGTCTTCTGTTGCAGCTTGCTTGTAGAGATAGACAGGATGAGTTGTGTTGGATATTGTGAAGTCGAGAAGAGATGTAGAGTGAGTGCTGCTGGAGAATCACTCCAAAGTTTTTATTACCCCCTCCTCCAATTTCATGAAATCATAGGAAAACCTCTTTCAGACTTGTTTAGATTAGAAATTGATGCTGTCATCTTTCCATTTCTCAATGTCTTTGTGAGATGGCTTTCATTACACTTTCAGCTCCTGAATAGACATGCTGCTTAATATGCAACATGCTTCTAATTGCCTTTGTTCTTTTATGAGACAAGGTGGGTGAGGTAGTATTTTTTATTGGACCACCTTCTGTTGGTGAAAGAGACAAGCTTTCAAAGCTTATACAGAGTTCTTCTTAAGGTCTTTTGTGGCAGGTAAGTCTCAGATAATCTTAGAGTTCTAACTCTTTCTTCATTTAGTCCATTTTCTAAGATATTTCTTCCGTTTCATCAGGATTCAACAGGATTTGAAATTCTGATTTAAAAAAGTATAAACACTTGTTTTCAGTTCTTAAAATAGTATTTACAAATTAAATAATTATTAGAGAGAGTCTTCAGCCTGGAATAGTTGTTCAAGAAGTTGTCCTTTCTTAACTTTTTAAAGGGGTTATTCTTGTTCTTCCGAGTTTGGTGACAAGTTTCTCAAAGTTGCCAAATAATTCCCTAGTTAATATAAATATTCTATTTGTATTAGTCATCGGTATTCTTGTATTAGTAATCATCAAGGTCATTAGATCCTATTTTGGTACACCAAGCATTTTACCATTTCCATAGCAATGGCATTAGGAAATTACATGAAATCTGCATTTAACTATCATATTTGAGATGGTAAGCCCATTTCACAGAGGCTTACCATCTCAACATTTCAGAAAAACAGAGGTGTCTTACAAAATATTTCTCAACTATAAATGTTTTTCTTAGTTTCAAGAATAAAGATTTTAGAGTGATTTTAAAAGAATCTGTTTTACCACCTGGTTTACAATTCTGATGATACATCCCTGTGCATGATTGCTTTTGAAGTCAGGGCCTACCTTTCTAAGGTCTATTGTTTGAGATTAAATCATCTTTTCCAACTGATGTTTTAGTCTAGAGAAGTATCCTGGGCTGTAATAAGACTCTGTTTGTCTTTTGACCCAGTGTTCCTTAGTTACGACCTATCATAGCATTAACAACTTGCGTCTAAAACTTCTTATTAAATATTTATACAAAACACAAATTTCAATAAACAGTGTGTGACGTTGCACTCCATATGTTTTATAGAAATATGCTAATGAGTGTAAATATAATGCAACTGGAATATGCTTTATGCAAAAGATCCCATTGGGAGCTGGGTGTCTGGGTGCTGGAGATAGGTGACTTGCTGAGCAATTTTTGGTTAAAGTCTGTAGCTTTGGGGTCGTGGACCAGATCTGGGTCTGTGTTGCAGCAGACTAGCGTGTCTGGCTCAACAAGGCAGGGTTCTGGAGTTCCAAGCCATCAGAGAAAATGGGCTCAAGAGGTAGTTGGAGCACATCAGGTGACAGTCCCCAGGGGGTCTCTGTGACCGAACCCCTCACACAATGATACTATTTTTAAAACAGCGCATCAAAGCAAATAGTATAGCATTATAGTGAAACTGGAATTTAAAAAGCTGCATTTTAGGGTTTGTATAAACACATTTGAGTGTAATAAATGTGGTGTTGTATTCCTTGACACTTGAGGAGTTTGTCACATTGAAAGACAACAGAATTCCTAATAATTTCCTTAGCTTGGACATTTCATATAATTAAATATAAACTTAAGATTTTTTTTCTCCAGGCATTATATGTATGAAACTAATGATAAATATCCCCTAAAAATCAGTAAAGGCACAGGCAAGTTTGTATTGATCTAACATAAGAATAAATTATTATAATTTATTAATCCTATTTTTGCTTCAATATGGAGGTCTCTCACCACAAATGGAAAAGATTTTGGAGAGGAGATAAGGAGTTTGGTTCTGGCCATGTTCAGTTTGAAATGACAAGATATCCAAGAGGTGGAATCAGAGGTACAAGCTGAAGTATGAGATTAAACGAAGGACATAGTTTAGACTACCAGATATATTGAGGCTTCTGTTTCAGAGTATCTCCTTAAACAGGCATAATGTACACAATAAATACTTCAAAATACCTGAGAAATTTGATTAGAACTAATCCTAATGGTTTGGTGGTGGTTGTAGTGAGCTAAATGAGCAGATCTGTTTTGAGTTGGCTGAGATTCTTATTTATTTCCCACAATTCCTAGAAAACAATTTACTTTTGTTACTGTCAATCTGCTGTTGCTTTTCACATAAATGGTATTGGAGTCTCAATGCTACAAAAAATACACAGGTATGAAATCCTTTACTCTAAAATCATCCTGGTATATTCTAAAAGGAATGCTGGGGAGTGAAATGTAATGTAGCTGTCAAACAACTGGAGGTTGGGATATGATGTATCTTGGATCCATGGCACATCTAGCAAGAAACAAAAGGTACAAAGGAACATAAATAAAAGAAACAATAGTTATGTTGCTTCCTTCCATACACTGAAAAGTAAAACAAGTTTTTTCTCAAAAGCAACAATTGTGCATCAGCATTAGAATTATTGTAAATAAGTGAACTGGCAGAATTTTCTGTAGAAACAAAGTAATATGATAGCAGCACAGGGTATAATCCCCATGGAGAGTTAGTTTGACCATAACCTTATCGAAATCTTTCCATGTTTTCTAACAACTGAAAACCCCAGTTGCATTAGTTTAAAGCATGCAGAGCTTCATTGCGTCAGTTTACCGTAAATGTAAAAATGTAATCCCGTATGGCAGTTACAGAAACAACTCTTTTGTGGGTTTCCCGCTGATTGTGCTGACATGCCATGCTTCAGCCAGGACTTTCCAGCCCTCATGCAGGATACAATAATAAAAATGCTTAATATGTGTATAACGCATTGTGCATTCAAAGTGTTTTACAAAAATTAGCTAATTAATCACCTTCATCTCACTGTAGTTCAAGAACTTTCTAGAAAACAGTGTTCATTGGGGTCATATTTGTGCCTCATGTGATTGAAGTTTCAGTGCTCAAAGGACACATTAATTGACTTTGTCAGGTTGAGATCGCATATTGGGACAAACTCACGGATCAGTGAAGGTAAATTCACCAGTCCTTTACTGCAGTTCCTGACGGAACACAGTGGAGTTATCAGCTGGATGGTATGCTGAGATGGCACACAGATGCACGTTGGCTGTAGACTGAGAGATTGAAAGACTTTATGTACTGCAAATAGTCCGAAATAGATTATATAGAAACAGAATGCAGAGGCAGATTGCTTTCTACTGCCCTTAGGGAAAACCTCTCCCAAATCTGAGAATAATATTTCAGTGTAGATGGCTTCAAAATTGTTAAGATTTTCCCCAATTCTGCAGAAGAGGCTAGGGCAGAGTTGGTCAGCAACCCATAATCCAGGTTCTGATGGGAATGATTGCTTCCAGAAATGATGCTTCCAGAAAGGATAAGCCTGACCAGGGGCCTGATAAAGATCCACAAGTAGATCAACAATGGCAGAGTCTCCCACTGAGGTCAGGTCTTCCTTGGGACTAAGGAGGCCTTCAGCATTGAGGGAGTTTGTCTGGAGTGGTTCATGACCAAGAGTGCTAACTTCAAGGGAAACTGTCATAAAGCGGGGCAGATGCCCCAAACTGGTTGTATGTACTGTTACTAGATTTCACCAACCCAGTAACAAATGTGAACTCCCAAAGTACTACAGTAGTCTTACAATGGAGTCGCAGACCGTGCCCTTGACACTCTAGTCTATTTTACCACCTAGGACAACGTGACAAATAGTCACTTACACCAAAGATCACCCAATATTCAGATTACTTCCAATTCCAAGAGACCAGTCACTTATCCCGGATCAATTTGTACCTTAGATCTCACACCAAAGACAATGCTTGTAGCCAATCCTGTAATAAACTAACTATAGTTTTATTAACTAGGAAACAGACATAAGAATTATTTACAGGTTAAGGCAAGCATATCTACACAAAGGAATTTCAATCTATGATTTAAAAGGTAACAGTTGTAATAATCTGTCAGTTCAAAGTGTCTTTCAGGGCTAACCCATGCCAAGCAGCATGGGAATCTCTTTGCTTAAGTCTAGGAATCTTTGCCCCTCAGACAGCATGAAAGAGATTTTCTCCTTTTTAGGGATTTTTATCCCCTCCACTCCAGCTTCCAGACTGATGGGATTAATTCATGCATAGGTCTCTCCTTCCTGGAGGGAGTTAGGAATGCAATCAACAGGGTCTCTCTCCTTTGATGCTGCAAAATGCCCCATTTGTCTTCAGTGGGCCATCTTGTATGCAGGATAAGTCCTGTACCTTTTATTAATGCTTCATTTCCTGTTTGGTGAGTCACAGAATTACAGAGGTTTACAATGCAAACACTCAATATAACTTTAAACCATGGGCTATAGAGGTTATAAGTGAGATCAATACATGCAGTATCAAGTATTTTATGAAGTCTAAACAATAAACCACATTATTATCAACTTAACATCTAATATCTATGTTGATAATGCTAACTCAGAGGTAAACAAGACTGGTTTCCTGGGGCCTTGGCATGAGCTGGCACCTGGTCTGCCAGCATCACAGAGTTGTGCCATACAAATTCAATTTACCTTCAGCTAAGGGTTGAAATACTTCAGTGAGGTGCTATGAGGAAGCTTTTACTGCTACTGATGGTGCAATACCTACCAGAAGAGGCAATGGAATCTGGGGACTGGGCTGCTAGAACAGGAATCTGGAGGAGGCCTGGCTTCAATTCCTACCTTAATTAGTGACCTATTGTGTGACCTCGGGCAAGTCACTTCACCTCCTGTGCTTCAGTTTCCTCATATTTAAGTTGGAGACTACAATAGGTCTCATTTGTTGTAAGGGCTTTGAAATCTACAGATGGAAAAATGCTCAATATTATTATTTTTTTCTTTTTCTATGACTGTCCATCTGACCTTTTTTACAAGTACTATATTCCCTTAATACCAGAGATTGGGAGATGCTGGGGGGGAGGGTAAACAGAATCCCCAAATCTAGATCTGGATCCAAGTTCACAGCATGAATCTATCTCAGTGGATTCTGAACACCTTGAAAATGGGGAAGGAACAGATTCAGATCCAGATTTCAGATCTCCAGGTTTGGGAGTTCCAAAAGCTATGTTCCTGGTTTGACCTATTATAGAGATTTCGAGTTCTGGCCAGCTTCTACTAAAAAAAACCCAAAAAACTTCCCAGTAAGTTTTGTGTCTTAATCAAAAATTGTTGCCAGTATACTGGTTGATTCTGTTCTTTGATTGAAACTGTTTGTCATCCTGTACCATAAGTGGTGTTGGTTTCCCAAGAGATTTGGCATGGCATTTTGCTACATATGGTGATGTTGAAGAAATTATTAATAAAATTGACTTCAGAGAAACAGATGTGCAGGCTGTGATGGATTCAAGAAAAACAAATATTGATAAGAGGAATACATTCAAGTCTTTACTTTACCCACAGGTAAAGCACTAGCAAAAATCCTTAGATGGAATTAGAACTACCCTAGAACTGTCATTTTGTGTATTGCCACAAAACTGCAAGAAACGGTGATATTGAGATACATTTGCCCAGACATATTGGTACAGGTGTAAGTACACTGCTAATTTTGCAGGATTTGGTTTATCAGCTGGGTGGTCTAATACTGGATGTTCTGATTTTAATAAGTTTTCAAACCAAAAGAGAACATGATGTACTTATGGTAGGGAAGTAATTTTGCAAATAAAAATAATAGTTGTAAGAAAAGTTTTATGATATATGTAGTGGAATTTTCCTGTTTTTCTTGAATTTCTTCTGTATTTAACAAGATAAAGGAGATCAGAAGACCTAGATTTCTTTATTTAATCTCCTCTAACACCTTTCCCCCTTTCCATGTAATACTTTCTTAGCTCCTGAGTCAATGAAACTAGATTTTGTAATCTGCATGGCAAACTTCGATAGTAAAGAAGACACCTTTTATTTTTTTTCTGAAACAGGTCCATAGAAATTTAGAAATTAAATCTTTTCTTTAATAAATATTGGTGGTCATCCTGTCTCTCTAATGGAGCGGAGCCCCTGCTTTGCTTGCTGCTAAACTATTCATGCTAGAAATTGCTTTTTATCTTGTTTCATAAAGAGACTGTTGGTTTCTTTGGTTTGGCCTTTGGAATGTACCAGATTACACCAAATGGCAGATACTTTTAGAAAACATCCCCAGGAGAGGTTACCATCAGACTTTCCAATGAGGATTACTATGATGAGGTATATGAACCCTACACTAGCCAGGAAAAGAGTCAATGAACTGCTGTGGATTTAGTTGGCCCTGTCCTGCTACACCGGCAATAGATGTTGGGCTTAGAGGGAAGGGTTAAAAGGGGAGATTCCAGCTCAACTGGATGCTAGCTGGGAGGGAGGGATGACCTGCTCTCCATGAGAGGAGCCTAGCTCTGGTCAGAGCTGACTAGAGACTGTTGCCTACCTGAGCCTCCCTGAGGCAAGGTAGGCCTGATGTGGGGCTATTGTTTTGATTTACTACCACAATGTGCCTATTGTTGCTGAATAAGCCTGCTGCAGGTGGTGCCCCACCTGAATATAAAATGCTTTTGTCTTTTCCCCCCAACCAGAGACCCAGCAGTGGATTGTTGCAAGCCCAGGAATTGCAAACTACATAATTTGAACACAGCTGACACTACTGCTTTATTTACTACCTCTTTGTAAGCCTGTCATCAATGAACCTGTATTGATTGACCTTGGAATAATGGACCATATTAATCCCTGTTTTTTTTAATCCTCTGAAATAATTGAATTTCATCAGGGATGAATTTTGACCCATAAATATATATTGTGGAAGCTAAATATTGGAAAAATAAATCCCGTTTTATGGCATTTCTAAAATGCAGAAGTAAATCTTGTGTATGAAGTAATTGACCCAGATGGTTTTTTTTCTCAGTTTGTTTCAGATCCTTGTGCCAGCAACCCTTGTCACCATGGTAACTGCAGCAGTAACGGTGATGGCTACCTCTGTGTTTGTAATGAAGGCTATGAAGGTACAAACTGTGAACGCTCATTTCACAGCCTTCCAGTCTCTGGATGGGCAGAGTCACTGCCACCAAGACAAATCAGGCCAGTATCAGCAACCTTGGAACCTGACATTGTTTTACCCCGTTCAAGAGCAACTATGACATTACCTACTTGGCAGCCAAAAGCAGGACAAAAAGTTGTTGATCTAAAATGGGATGAAATAGAGGTGAGACCATTTTGTTTAACATTCATACATAAAAAGCTTGTAAATGTCACTTATTATTTAGTTATCATTTGTCTATGGGCCATAGGCATATATGTAGGAAGATTGAAGATATGATCCCTGCCCTGAGTTAATAATCCATAAAATTAGCAAGTAAAACACTTGGAAATGATTTTAGGCTTAACCATGGCTCTTTTGAAAATAGATGTATGCTTTTTTAGGTATAATGTATGGGAAATCTTTGAGATATATATATATATATATATATATATATATATATATATATATATATGGTACAATATCTTTTAGTTCTGCCATTTTATTAATAAACTAGAAATTCCAAACTTCAAATCAATGTAAGAAAAGCAAAAGGGTAAAGCATCTACTTTTTAGCATGATTTCCTTCTATTTACACAGTAGTAGTAATCTTTTACATTTATATAGCAAAGGATCCTACATTGCTTTGAAAGTTATGTAGTCCCATAGTGCTACTGCAGTGAAGCCACCTTTTAAGTAGAAGATTGCATACTTGGTGACAAAAATATCACACAGCATGCTGCATAACAGTAGGGGTCTGGAATATGGGGGAGAAATCTTGAGCAAGTATATTGAGAAGTTGGGTTTGCTTTTTTTTTTAAACCAATTGTATGAAAAGTGCAGAGGTTCTTTTAATGGCTACTCAACATCTCTGTTTTTATTAAGCTCTCATTTGAAAGACACAATATATTGCAAGAAATGCAGTTAGTTATTCTAGAAAAATAAACCCTGTGTACACCCTGCTGGGATTTGAACCTGTGGTTCCAGGAAGTTTTATTTTGTACGAAGATAGCCACTGGTTACAACACACACTGTTAAAAATGTCACATTCTTCGAATCTGTCAAGGTCACATTCACATATAGCTTTTGAGTCATAGCTCAATTGTGTGTAATACCATTCATGAAGTCCCCACGGAAACTGTGTGTTTCTAGTCTTTCCAGCTCTGCTGCTGTCTCATCAAGTTCCATCTTCACTTTTTGTAACTCTACTTTGAGCACAGCAGGCTAGTCTGTGATTGAAAATGTTGTAGAGTTGTTTGCCTCTTTGTAGTTATGCTTTGTGATATTCTTACATGGAAGAGAAGTATATATTTTATGGGTTCCTATCTGGGCTGGAAATTGCAAGAATTCTGTTTATTGTTTTGCAACAGTAAATTCTTTCTGACTCTTCTGTATCTAATAATACATTCTGAGAAATGTATTAGATTTTCAGATCTGTTTCCACACTGATAGGGAAACTGATCAAAAGAGTCTCAGATCTGTCAGTGAATTCTGCAGATTATCCAGTAGACTTCTAGAATGATAATGGGAATATATATTTAATATTTTCAGAGAATAGAAATGCTCAGTACCTACAGCTAGGAAATGTATGTAATAGCTACTTTGACAATACACTGTATCATATACCACATGCTATAAATAGTTTTCCTGAAGTGTATATGCCTTTAGAGATGAAAATTTTGCATTTGTACATAGCCAAAAAGTGCATATGCATTTTTCTTCTTAATTACATTTAATGCCTGTCACAGATACAGTGATGACCTCCAATCCCTGACTGATCAGCACGCCGCACGTTGCAGTTTGGATCTTTTCAACCTAAGTCAAAATGAACTAGTTATATTGCCTCCGAATTACCTTAATTTAAGTTTTTACATTTTCCATAGCTAAGTGTTGACTCCCTGTCATGGCGTGTTTTGAAGCTGGTAATGTTTGGAAATCAATTCTGGTCACCCTGTTCAAGAAAAATGAATTTAAGCTGAACAGGTGCAGAAAATAGCTACTAGGATGATCAGAAAAATTGAGGTCTTATCTTATGAGAGGCGACTAGAAGAGGTTGGCTTATTTAGTCTTACAAAAGAAGACTGAGAGGGGATATGATTACTCTGTATAAATGTGTGTGTGTGGGGGGGAGGGAAATACCAGGGAGGGTGAAGAGCAATTTAAGCAAAAGGACAATGTTGGCACAAGAATAAGTGGATATAAACTGGCAATGAACAAATTCAGGCTGGAAACTAAAATAAGATTTCTAATCAAAGAAGTGAGTTTCTGGAACAACCTCTCAATAGAAGTTGTGGGGGCAAACAACTTAATAAGTTTGAAGAGAGAGCTGGTCAAATTTATGACTGCAATTGTATGATGGGGTTACTTGTGATGGTGGGCAGGGAGGGGCAAAGCTCAGAAGCACTGGGGCTCGTTCCCGGTTTGTGTCTTATGTTCTAAAGCTCATGCATCAGGGTTTCAGCCAGCCAGGGTTTCAGCCAGGGGTCAGGGAGGGATTTTACTTAGCAAGGAAGGAGTTAGTCCTTTTTCCTTGGGAGAAAGTGAATTTGTTTTGGTCTGCTTTTTGGTGGATTGTTTGCAGCTTGTATTTTGCATAGTCTGTTTGGGGGCTGTGTATTGTGACTGAGCTGGAGGCCTCCCAGATGAGTGTGCACTGGAGATGTTCTGTCTTTGGTCACTGATGGACAGATAATTGCCAAGCCTTATTGAGGGGGCAGGACTGACCTAGGCAAAAGGCTTATAAACCAGTGAACAGAGGATAGCAAGCAGGGGAGTTTGTGTGGGAGTTTGTAGGAGGGAGTTTGGGGGATTTTTGTCCTTTCATTTTTAAGACTAGGAAGCGAAGACAATGATGGCTACTGAGGTAGCACTAGAGGTGACCTGAGGAAGAGGAGAGACAAAGATGATGACTGGACGCAGAAGCTGCAGGATGTATATTATTCTGACAGAAGCTACTTATGTATGAAATGTCACCTGAGAGAGCTCATGGAAGAGAAGATCTGAGGCCTAGAGATGCATCTGGAGATAATGGTGGAGTTCAGATGGGGATTTAAAGACATGATGGAGGAAAGGATAGAGGAGACTGCACATACAGCTCAAGATTTGCTAACCTTGCCAAACAAGTGGATCTAGAGGGCAGACCACTAGATGAGGAGCATGACCCATGATGACAAGGCAGAGGAAGAGACAGGCTAGTTGAGGAGAGATAGAGTGGAGGGTTACACTGGAGAACGACTAGGAGAAGCAGGTTGAAGATGGGGTGGCAAGGAAAGAAAGCAAGGAAACCAGTCCCAGCGGAAGAGATGATGGAGGGAGATAGGGATGGAGCCATAGTAAAGATAAGTATGATATAAAGGGGACAGCAAGAGATCACAGAAGGAAGAACAGCTGGGAGGGAAACTGATATTCTAATTAGCTGTACAAGAAACTAGGAATATACTATGTAGTATAAGTATCTATTCATACTAAACCAAAATCATAATACAATAGTAAACCAAATAGAAAAGAGCCTTTGTTTTTCAAGCATTTTCCTATCCCTAAATAAATAAGGCCCCAATTCAGCAAAGGGTAATGCATGTACAAGTTCAACTGAGTTCACTCACAGTGGCCACATCTACAGCTGCAGATGGGGGTGCAGTTCCCAGTTTGTATAGACATACCTGTTCTAGCTTTGATCGAGTTAGCACACTATAAATAGTAGTGTGGCTGTGTAACATAATGCGAAGTGGTGGCACGGGTAGCTACCTCAGTTACAAATCTGCCTGGACCAAATTAGTATGTACTTGGTGCAGATATCCTGTGCTGCTGGTTGCCACTGTGCTGGGCCTACCACAGCTCAAAGAGAGCTAGTGAGAGTGGCTTCACAAGCTGGGAATCATACCCCTAGCTCCAAGTGTAGACATAGCTGGTGCATAAAGCTAAGCATATACATAGCAGATTGGTTCATAAAACAGGGAACTAAGTCATATTTATTAACATTTTTGTCATAGTTCCATAAAAAAGCATGGTTACAATGCCACCAAAGCCCTGCAGAATTTGGAAATAAATACTAGGGTTGTTTTTGCCCTTCAGGCAAAATGCAAATGAGGTTGGATTGATTTTAGTATCAAGCACTAGGCATAATAAAGCTCAGTGGTGCAGCATTTTTTTGAAGTTCAATAAATGATAACAATTTCATAACCTTTTGTGACTTTTTTCTTAATGAAACAGCAGCTTGTAAAGAAAAGAGAATTCAGGTGAGTTTATTATTTAGGAATAAATGGATAAAATGTCAAGCCTGTGGTTGACTTTTAAAATATTTTGATTACAGAGATTCTTTGAGATGCACTCACAAGGTGTAGAAACCAAAATTAGCTAGATATTAACTGTTAATATCCTGGACAAACCTTGTGGAATTAAGATAAACTTCATTGCATTAAATTAAACTTCATTGGATATGGGTCCATTGTATTAAAATACAGTTGTGTATATGTTATGGAGTTGTATGTAGCTTCTCTAGTAGGAGGGAGGTGCTAATGTAATTCCTTCATTATCAGCCATTTGAACCTATTCCCCTGGAGAGGTGCACATATACTAGTTCAAAACAGATTCTCCAGGGACCAACAGACAAAGAAGTGGTTTTTGGATGAATAGCCTCATTCATTAAACTGGATCAGGGCCTTCTTCCTTATCCATCAAACAGACAGGACCCCTGATCCACAGAAGGCCCCAATTGTGAGAGAAGGATTGGAAGGACTTGGCTTACTGGGGCTCATAAAACTGGTTATTAGTTCTAAATGGAGACTGTTATGAACTTGTGACCAGAGAAGAGACTCCCTTTGTGAGACATTGAAGGACTGTTCCTGTCAGAGCCCATGTTAGAATTGGGGTGATCTCTTGATCTCTGGTAAGCTTACTAGCATGCATGTAGATTCTTTTATTGTTTTTAATGATTTCTCTGTCGTGCTAGGACTAAAATAGGCTTGCACTGAAAATGCTGTGTGGTATCTAGAACCGTGGGAAGTCAGACTGCTAACCATGTCTGAAGAGAAAGCAAGCAGGTGTGCCTGGGCAGCCTGACTCTGCTGGGAATACCACAGTGAAGGCAGGGAACTGTGCAGCCTGGAAATGCCCCAGTCAGAAGGGAATGAGATGTGGGTCTCCACACAAGAAAGGCAATGGCTGGGGAGCTGGACATCTTGCTGGATCACTGAGTTTTCCTGAACTGTGACAGCCCCTATTTGAGTCATCTGCAAGGATTGAAATAGGATCTTTAATCTTCCATTTCTTTATGTGCTGCCATGGTACATGTGATACTGGATCAAAATAGCTCTGTGTATCTCCTGCATCCTCTGATGCTCTCAGAAATCAAGGGAGACTAAAGGGAAGATGTGTTCTATTAAGATTATAGTTTCCTGTGACTTGTGTAATATCACCAAATCTCTTCTCTGCCACACCATGGCTCTGGGCTTTACATATAAACACTATTTCCAGAGGCAACTTGGCTCAGACATCTTTGAACAGGGTAAAACTCTTCAGTGGGCCCCTTTTTTAAAATAACAAAACAAAATATCCGTAAGGAGTCCCCAGACCCAAATAAAATTATGTTTAACCATCCGTTGTCAAAAGACACTCAAGGGAGTTTCAGTTAGTTTTGCAACTTCTAGCTGTACCAGAACCACAGCTCTCTTAAACCCTTTCAGTCCACTGGGGTGAGGAAATCCTTCCACAACATCAACTAGAGAGGACGTTGCCGAGGGGGATTCTCTCAAGACAGTGAAGCCCTGTTAGTCCAGACACACCTTACTTTTAGTGCCTGGGTTGGGTTCAGAACTTTCTTCTCAATGTGATCGGTTACTGCTTCCAGCAAGTATCAAAATTCTTAAACAAGGTTTCTTGTAGTTTTTCAAGAACCACTCCATCTTGAAACTTTTGTCTCCTTTTAAGGCTGAATGAAAAGACAAGGCTTTCTGAGCTGTATAGTGAACAAGACTCTTTGCAACCTTTTCTCTGGAGCAGTTCTCAACTTTTTACATTCAGCAACCTAATGTTACAGCAGAGAAACATTTTGGGACTCCTCTCCAACCTAGTAATAAAGTATAGGGGTGTGGTAGCAGCCTCCATGTTGAGAACTTATGCCATAGATCCATGATTCCAGTCCCATCAAAAGAGAGAGGGTTCGATGTGTTTCATGGTGATTTAAATAGATCTGGATGATCTTGTCTGACTCTGGATTTGTCTGTCTTCATGTGCAAAACTGATTTCATGATCGAGGTCATAGTTTTACTGATCCAAGAAATATAGCCCTCTCCCCAGTGCATCCCAACTGCCGTAGGTGTCTATGCTTTGCAATCAGGAATGACCATTATCTGATTCAGGAAATGCCCTTCAGTCTGTCACATGTTCCTTGGGTGTTCTGAAGTTAAAGGTCACCTTGATGGTCATCTTGAGAAGAGAGAGTATCTAGATCTACTACTACCAAGACGATATATTTGTGAAGGTGCAATTGTGCAACATGATAGCTTGCGTCATTGACTGAGCCATCTAGTACTTGGAACAACATTGATAATATTGTGGAGGAAATCCAAGATTTTATTCCTGTAGCCTAAAAAGAGGTGCAGAGTCTCAAAATTCTGTATCTGTAGGTGGAATAAATCATATTCTGAGATAATTTTGAAAGTATAGTTGCTGACTCCACCGAGGTTACAGTTATTTTGTGAACAGAAAAACAGAGCCATCTGTAATGGAATTTGCTGGGCAGATACTTACTTTCATTCACAGAACACTACAAAACTGACACGATTTCTTCATCTGATGCCACCTTAGGACATGGAGTTCTTCAGTCTCCTCCGGTGCTCTCCAGTGAAGACCCTCCCTTAAAAATTTTACTCAGTACTATTAGATTTGATATTACAATGTTTCTACTCGGTACACTTTCACCTTTCCTTCTCCATTGTTAGAAGTTGTTTTTTCTGCTTGTTGCTTCCCAGCAGTTCCAGCTCTGTGAAGTAATGGAGAAGTTCCCATGTTGGTTAGAGAACAATAGAATTGGTTTGCCTGTAATTCAGGGGTTCTCAAACTGGGGATTAGGACCTCTCAGGGGGTCACGAGGTTATTACATGGGGGTTGCGAGCTGTCAGCCTGTACCCCAAACCCCGCTTTGCCTCCAGCATTTATAATGGTGTTAAATATATTTAAAAGTGTTTTTAATTTATAATGGGGGTCTCACTCAGAGGCTTTCTACGTGAAAGGGGTCACCAGTACAAAAGTTTTGAGAACCACTGCTGTAATTCTATCTTCTTTGAATGGGAATTCCTGCTCTGTTTCACCCTGGGTATTATTCAGCAATTTCTGTATGGTGGGATGGAAAGGGTAATAGATCCTTATCTTCTGGTTCTTACAAACCTGCTTTTATTTCTTGCTTCCCCAGCCCCATTTTTCCCATGCAGAAAACAGTTCAGCGTCTAACTGGTTTGATTTTTTTTCTAGGGGTCCCCTCCCTCTCTCCTCCCTGCCCCCTCTAGCTCCCCCCCCATTCTTCTTAGCTTTGGCAGTATGGCCTGGGGGAGCAAGGTCATTCAATTTAACCCTGTGCCTGTAGAAGGTGTTGCTAGGCAGATTGCACTGGTAGGGGAGAAAAGAGGAACCTCTTGCCTGCATAGAGATGTGGAAAAGATGGAAAACCCAGCAGTTCCAAGCCTGATGGAACAGTGGATTTGCATTCACAGAAGACTAAGGAAACTAATTTTATTGAATTAAAAAATAATTAATGGGTAATCCCTTGGAAGGAGATTTGGCAGGGTTAGCATTTACAGAAGCATTCCTGGTAATGTATTAATCTTGGCTGTTGCTGTCCTGCTGGAGGGATATAGTTTTTTTTGTGTGAAACTACTGTCATATCACGTTTAAAATGGTACAGCTTTGGGATATAACATTTTTCTCAAGTTAATAATTTTTACAGTATTTGCATTCACCCAATGCCCTTAAAATAAGTTTTGTCTGAAGTCTAAAACTTTCATTTCCTGGCTTTTATTACCTTACCCTTCCAGCTGAAAGGTGTATGTCAATGAGGCTTTTACCTCCATGAGTCAGTTCAGATGTGTTATGTGAATTCACAGTAATTTCCCCCACTATGGTTTGGCAGCAAGACCAGGTGGATCTCATTGCCTCCACCTGAAGGATAGAAAAGGGAAAGAAAAGCTAGGGGGAAAGACAAGAATAGAGAATCCTTAAGAGCAGCCAGCTCAGGAGGAAACTCAGACATAGGTTTATGTTGTCACTTGTGAATAAAGAAGAGATGCTGAGTTCTGAACAATAATCAATTGTGTGTGTGTAATGTACTGAGAGTGTTTACAAAAGTATGCAAACTCACTGCAAACCACAGTGGGGTGTTGTGAAAGCTGTGATGTCACCAGCATGGTGCATGCTGGGGCATCATAACAAATAGCTCTCAGGGAAGGATAGATATTTTGGGACTAAATGTACGAAGGAAAAGTGAATTATCACTTGTTAATATGTTCTTAATCTGGTTAGTGGGGGAACTCAGCATATGTTGTTAAAGGCAATGAAATGTTCATTCTATTTACAGGCCACCTTTCAGAGCATCCAGTCCTTGCTCTCTAAATCTTAAACTACAAATATCAAAAGCCCTCTGTTGTAATCCTCCCAATGACTCCACTGTTTTTTTTCCCCTGGCAAGCACACAGTGGATTTCCTCCCTGCCCCATGTAGGGCCCTTGGGAAAGGACAGAGGTTAAAATATTTGAAGCAGAAATGTGATTTTTAGTTTGTTATGTATCTGTTTAAAAAAGGAGCTCAGTATCCATTGATTTAGACCCAAACTGTTTGGGTCCATTCGTATTTATGCCTGTTTACAGGTGAGCAGAAGAATAGAATCATAGAATCATAGAATCTCAGGGTTGGAAGGGACCTCAGGAGGTCATCTAGTCCAACCCCGTGCTCAAAGCAGGACCAAACCCAACTAAATCATCCCAGCCAGGGCTTTGTCAAGCCTGACCTTAAAAACCTCTAAGGAAGGAGATTCCACTACCTCCCTAGGTAACCCATTCCAGTTCTTCACCACCCTACTAGTGAAAAAGTTTTTCCTAATATCCAGCCTAAACCTCCCCCTCTGCAACTTGAGACCATTACTCCTTGTTCTGTCATCTTCTACCACTGAGAACAGTCTAGATCCATCCTCTTTGGAACCCCCTTTCAGGTAGTTGAAAGCAGCTATCAAATCCCCCCTCATTCTTCTCTTCTGCAGACTAAACAATCCCAGTTCCCTCAGCCTCTCCTCATAAGTCATGTGCTCCAGCCCCCTAATCATTTTTGTTGCCCTCTGCTGGACTCTTTCTAATTTTTCCACATCCTTCTTGTAGTGTGGGGCCCAAAACTGGACACAGTACTCCAAATGAGGCCTCACCAGTGCTGAATAGAGGGGAATGATCACATCCCTCGATCTGCTGGAAATGCCCCTACTTATACAACCCAAAATGCCATTAGCCTTCTTGGCAACAAGGGCACACTGTTGACTCATATTCAGCTTTTCGTCCACTGTAACCCCTAGGTCCTTTTCTGCAGAACTGCTGCCCAGCCATTCGGTCCCTAGTCTGTAGCAGTGCATGGGATTCTTCCGTCCTAAGTGCAGGACTCTGCACTTGTCCTTGTTGAACCTCATCATATTTCTTTTGGCCCAATCCTCTAATACATGTGTCCTCATATCAGCATGGACATATAATCATTCTAAATGCTGCATAACATATTGAAGAGCTTATTTCCGATCTGATTGAAGAGCATATCTCTGTAAGCAGTTCTTGAGCGTGCTTCAGGGCTTTGTCTGGCTGATGAAGGTTTACGCTTTTTTCTAATGACTATTTTTAAAGTGTTGGCGTGTGCCTTAAGGAGCTGCCTTGCTTAGTAAAAAGGCTGTGTGCTGTTTCTAGTGCAACAGGGAAATCTTGGAAAAACATGATACTGCAGTTGTGTTCAGTGGATCTTTTTCCAGTTTCAGCAGGCATAACCGCTTGTCTGCCCTCATGGGTGTGGAACTGAAACATGTAGGTCATGATCTTTCAATGTCTGCATTTTTAGGAGAAAGCATATCACATGTCCTTTCAATTTTACCTTCAGAGAATCCTCAGATGAGACTACAAATTTATTTGATAAAGGAAATAGTGTTGATGTAATATACCTAGACTTCTGTAAGGTATTTGACTTGGTACTGCATGACATTTTGATTAAAAAGCTACAATGATATAAAATTAACATGGCATACATTAAAAGGTGTCTGTCTGATTGGTTCTTGGCACTGCTCAATTTAACGTTCTTATTGATAACCTGAAAGAAAACATAAAATCATCCTTGATAAAGTTTACAGATCACACAAATTGGAGGACTGGTAAATAACAAAGGGTACAGGTCACTGTTACAGAGCAATCTGGATTGCCTGGTAAACTGGGTACAAGCAAACAAATATGCATTTTTAAAATGGCTAAATGTAAATGTTCCTAGATGTATACAAAGAAGGTAGGCCATGCTTGCAGAATGGGGAACTCTGTCCTGAGAAGCAGTGACTGAAAAAGATTTGGAGGTCATGGTGGATAATCAGTTGAACATGAGCTCTCAGTGTGATGCCTTGGCCAAAAGGGCTAATGTGATCCTTGAATGAATAAATAGGGGAAGAGAGTTTTATTTACTTCTGTATTTGGCACTGGTTTCCACAGTTCAAGAAGGATGTTACTAAATTGGAGAGGGCTCAGAGAAGAGCTATGTGACTGATTAAAGGATTAGAAAACGTGCCTTATAATGATAGATTCTAGGAGTTCAATCTATTTAGCTTAACAAAGAGAATGTTAAGGGGTGGCCTGATTACAGTTTATAAGTACCTACCTGGGGAACAAATATTTAATAATGGCAATCTAGCAAAGAAAGGTATAACATGATCCAGTGGCTGGAAGTTGAAGGTAGACTATTCAGACTGGAAATAAGGTGTAAATTTTTAACAGTGAGAGTAATTAATCACTGGAACAGTTTACCAAAGGCCATGGTAGATTCTCCATTACTGAAAATTTTTAAATCAAGATTGGATTTTTTTTCTCAAAGATGTGCTCCAGAAATTATTTTGGGATATTCTATAGCCTGTGTTATACAGGAGGTCAGACTAGATGATCACAGTGATCCGTTTTGGAATCTATCGGTCTGAAAATCTCTTATTTAAATATTTTCCTGCAATCCCTGTTTTTGCTATCTTCTCCTTGCTATTGTAGCTTCTTTTGCAGAGCCAGTGATCTATTTGCATGTTCTGGTTTACTTTTCTTTGTTAGTATAATGTATTGGTCTAGCAAACTCTGATTCTCAGGTCTTTCAACTTAGTAGAAAACTCTCCCAGAACCGTATAGGACATCATTGGAAACTTTAATATATTTCTTCCAATGCTGTGTATTTCTCCCGTAATTCTGGCTGCCAAACTGTGATTTTCTGTTTTACTGGTATTTGTCCGAGGACACACTGTTGCTGGCACCATTTTGTTTCTTATCTGTGCTGGGAGGCTGCTGCTTCTTCTATTTTTGTGCTGATCTAAATCCCAGATTTTTTTAAACTGAAATATCAGTTTTCTGCCACTATAAAATTCTCTTTTGGTTCAGTGTTCTTCTGTTTTAGATGTTCTTCTGTTTATCAGATCAGTGGGTAATGGAGCCAGAGAGAAGTGCAAATGGAGCTGCTAGTTAGGTCAGCATCACATGACACCTTCCACTTCTCAGATATAACTATAAAAGCCCTGCATCCCTGTGCTGCTTTGGCTTGCATTAAAACATTTTGTGTTTGTGTTGCCTTTCCTCAGAAGCTTTAATTTAAGAGAGTGTTCCTGTTTGATTGCATGTTGGTTTTCCACTTTCAGTATATTATTTTTGTGCTGCTCCTTGTGCAGTTGTACTGTCCAGTTTCTGTCTTGTCTGTCTAGTCTGTCTTTTCTGTCTTTCCATTTGCCCTCTGAGTCTATAAAAAGGGAAATAAGGATAACCCAGGGAATTACAGATCAGTCAGCTTACCTTCAGTACCTGGAAAGATAATAGAACAATAAATTTGCAAACACCTAACAGCATGGATTTGTCAAGAACAAATCATATCAAACCAACCTAATACCTTTCTTTAACAGGTAACAAGCCTTGTGGATAGGAGGAAGTGGTAGATGTGGTCTATCTTGACTATAGTAAGGCTTTTGATACTGTCTCACATGACCTTCTCAGAAACAACCTAGGGAAATACAACCTAGATGGAGCTACTATAAGGGGGGTGCATAACTGGTTAGAAAACTTTTCCCAGAGAATAGTTATCAGTTGTTCACAGTCAAGCTTGGAAGGGCATAACGAGTGGGGTCCTGCAGGGATCAGTTCTGAGTCTGGTTCTGTTCAATATCTTCATCAGTGATTTAGATAATGGCATAGAAAATACACTGATAAAGTTTGCGGACGATACCAAGCTGGGAGGGGTTGCAAGTGCTTTGGAAGATAGCTTTAAAATTCAAAATGATCTGGACAAACCGGATAAATGGTCTGAAATAAATTGGATGAAATTCAATAAGGACAAATGCAAAGTACTCCATTTAGGAAGGAACAATCAGTTGCATGCATACAAAATTAGAAATGACTGCCTAGGAAAGGGATCTGGGAGTCATAGTGGATCACAAGCTATATATGAATCAACAATTTAACACTGTTGCAAAAAAGCAAACATCATTCTGGGATGTATTAGCAGGAGCGTTGTAAGCAAGACATGAGACGTAATTCTTCTGCTCTACTCCACACTCATTAGGCCTCAGCTTGAGTATTGTGTCCAGTTCTGGGCACCACATTTCAGGAAAGATTGGAGAAAGTCCAGAGAAGAGCAACAAAAATGATTAAAGGTCTAGAAAACATGGAAGATTGAAAATATTGGTGTTTGTTTAGTCTGGAAAAGAGAAGACCGAGAAGAGACACGATAACAATTTTCAAGTACATAAAAGGTTGTTACAAGGAGGGAGAAAAAATGTTCTCCTTAACCTGTGAGGGTAGGACAAGTTGCAATTTAAGCCCATGCTTCAAGGAAGGTTTAGGTTGGACATTAAGAAAAACTTCCTGTCAGGGTGGTTAAGAAACTGGAATAAATATCCTAAGAAGGTTGTGGAATCTCCATCATTGGAGATTTTTAAGAACTGATTAGACAAATACCTGTCAGGGACTAATGTTTCTCAAACTGGGATCCACAGACCCCTGGGGGTCTCCGGGCACTCTGAGAAACTCCTCTCCCTCCCTTCCTCAACCCCTCCGCCTCCTTCTCAGGCACGACTCCTGCACACTGGAGAGCAGGCTTACCTGTCCTGGCTCCCCACCACTCCTAGAAGCGGCAGGTACGTCCCTGTGGCCCTTGGGGCAGGGGGCCAGATTGTGTCCACGCGCTGCCCCTATCCCGAGCGCTGACTCTGCAGTTCCCATTAGCCGGGAACTGTGGCCAATGGGAGCTATGGGGGTGGTGCCTGCAAGCAGGGGCAGTGCACAGAGACCCCTTGGACTCCCGAGCCTAGGAGCCGCAGCCAGAAGTATATGCTGGTTGCTTTCAGGAGCATCCCGAGGTAAGCCTCTCTCCCCTTTCCACACCCGAAACCCCTGCCCCAGCCCAGAGCCGCTGCACTCCCTCCCACACCCAAACTTCCTCTCAGAACCCCAACCCCCTGACCCAGCCTGGTGAAAGTGAGTGAGGTGGGGGAGAGGGAGTGACGGAGAGAGGGGGGGATGGAATGAGTGGGTAAGTGGCAGGGAAGGGCCATGACCCTGGGAAGGGGGCGAGGCAAGGGCTGAGCTGGGGAGGTGTTGGGGGTCCCCAAAATTTTTTAAATCAAAATGGGGGTCCTTGGGTTGCTAAAGTTTGAGAACCGCTGGTTTAGATAATACTTAGTCCTGGGTGGCCTCTCAAGGTCCCTTCCAGTCCTATGATTCTATGATTTGTTTCTTAATTTTTCTGACATATTCCAAGTTAATGGACATATAAAATTCTGATGTCATATGATTTATGATTGACATTCATTATTGAGGGTGATGGTGGCTATATTTTTAGGTAACATCATACTGCTATATGTGAACAGAGATGTTAATGATATTTTTCCCACAGACTTGTTAAAAATCAGTTTCTCTCAGAAAGTGATTGTACAATACAACTTTTGCCATGCATATTGGCAAATATAAAAGGAGGGATGTCAGCCAAATTCATATTGGGTTGACAGAGCTTTGAACGTAGTCTCCATCATCATGGTTTCCAAGATTTAGAAATAGTTATCAATTTATTAACATTTTTCTATGTTACTTTAACTAGCACAACAAAATTGCATACTATTTATTTAAATTTGAAATATTCAAATTATCTGCTGAAGCCCGAGAATAATTCAGTAACTTACAGCCTGGTGAAGCAATAAACCGAGCCAGACATACAGTTTTGCTTATTGTGACTAATTGGCCACATGAGTCAAAATTGAACTTGTGTTACTTGAAAATTATTACCTAAGTAACATTCCAGGATTTTCACCTGTGTCTGTTTTTCATAGATACTTCATTGTCAAGTTCAAAATGTCAATTTGAATGAAACATGAGTTTAGAATCTGGATTCTGGCTCTTCCTTTGAAGGATGATTCACTCTTTGGAAAGGGTTTCAGCTAACATTCTCAGTTTATCAATAGGCATCATGTAAACCTAGCATAATAGGCTCTATACAAGCTTTTTATCATACAAGATGGGCTACAAAACCTATCCTTACTTTTTGGCAAATGTAGAAAAGAAATCGGCTCATTTTTTGTACTGCATGTGGTGTTATTTCATAGTCAAGCTGTTAGGGATACACAAAAAATACTCTAGATGATGATGTTATAAGGAGGCACTTTAGATTCTTCCCCCCCCCCCCCCAGCACACACATATTATGTTGATCTGTAGCAACAATGGTTTGGTCTCAAACAGGGTGATGGAGGTTTTTGTGGGGGTACCTCAACTCATCTAGATATTTGCTTAGTTCTACAACAGGCTACACAAGAAGCACTAGTGAAGCCAATTCAAACTAAAATTTCATGCAGAATGACTTGTTTATACTGCTCTGTATACTATATACTCAAATGTAAGTACAATATTTATATTCAAATTGATTTATTTTATAATTGTATGGTAAAAATAAAAAAGTAAGCAATTTTCAGTAATAGTGTGCTGTGATTTTTTTTTATTTTTATATCTGATTTTGTAAGCAAGTAGTTTTTAAGTGAGGTGAAACTTAGGGGTACACAAGACAAATCAAACTGCTGAAAAGGGTACAGTATTCTGGAAACGTTGAGAACCACTGGTCTAGATGGACTAAGAGGCTTATTCATGGCTTTTGGAAATACATTTGCTATCATTGGATAGATGAATGCCTGTGTACCTGCATGAACTTAGATGCCAGCATTGCATGGTCAAATAAAAATGTCCGTAATCACACTGCCAGTGTTGTATGGTAGAGAAGGTCTGATTAGCGAATAGAGGAATTGCTGCATAGATGGCAGAGAAATCAGTTACTTAGCACAAGCACTAGATCACAGCTGCAGTCATGAATTTTCTTACTAGGTAGGCTGTGGATGCTCCATTCACTTTGTAGAAAGCCTCCTGTCATTGGAAAGAGTGATAGTGGGCTTCATTATTGCTGGGCTCATGTGGTAGGGTATGGCTATGAATTTAAAAAGGAAAAATAAGCTATGCAATAAGTGTAGTTGAAAGAGGACAGTAGTTCTTGCTGTTGGTTCTAAATGCCCCAAGATCTCACATGTTCACTGACATGTGGCAACGCTAGATATTTATTTAGTATTTGACAATAAGAGAAATCCATTTATCTTTTTCTCAAGATGAGTGTAATACTTGTAAAGGCGGACACCTCTAACAGTAAGTGCTCACTAAAATGTAGAGCTATAGGGAGGGTTTTTTTTTTTTGCTGTTTTTGAAAACATTACCCATAAGGTGAGTTTCCGGAACAATTGAAGACAGCATAGAGCCTTATATTACCTCCAATGTGTATTGAGGATGAAACTTTCAATGTCTGTCCTGACAATTTCTTAAAAGATCAGGATTGGTTAATGGTGCTGTTTTATATTCTTTTCCTGTTTATTAATTTCCCTAATTTTTTATATTCCCTTTTAAAGAACTAAATCTTTAAAGAACAATCTTTACTGTTTTCAGATAACCCCAGATGTAGCTTGTGGAAATGCCAGTTCTAACAACTCTGCTGGAGGCCGGCTTATCTCCTTTGAAGTTCCACAGAATACATCAGTAAAGTAAGAATATTGCTTTGTCATAGCAGCCTGAAATAATAAATGTTTTAATAGTGTTTGGTACCGAATTCATGTCTTGGGAGCTGTAGTCAACTGTCTCCTAGGCAGCCAGACTATGAAATGCCTTGGTATGTCATGAAAGAACTTCAGAGATCCTCCAGCTGACACGAGGGACCTAGCAATACCAGAACACCTTCTTTCAGGGGTGCAAGTGCTTACATGTATGTTTAAGTGGGGTTTTTTGTTCGGTTTGGTTGTGGGGCATTTTTTTGGGGGGGAAGGAGGGACTAAGCAAGTAAAGTGTCTTTCGGCCATCAGAGAACGCTGGGAATTGGAGCAAAGAGGTGGAAGACAACAGTTTGACCTGGAGAGGGGTGTAACATTTCCTTCTTTTCCCTCCACGCAGCAATGATTTCTGACAGCCAGAGCAGCTCACATTTCCCCTTTGCCAAATTCAGACTAATTTATTTGTTTATATTTGTCTGAACTTCACATCAGTAGTTTGAATGCTTCTATGAAGAGGTGTGTGTCCTACAAAGCAGATATGATTTTGAAGAGTTTGAAGTTGTGTAAAGCATCCACTTTTTCACACTGACAGTTGTGTAACTTAATTTTAGTGAATGGAATTTGATTCCCTTGAAAGCCAAAATCTGATGGCATTGGCTGGGATGAAGCATAGGTGTACAGTACAAGCTTTCAAATAAAGATCTTCCAGTGTATCTCCCTGCTGGTTTAGGCCTAGGTTTCTCCTGAAAGAGTGTACTGACACCACTCTTGTGCTGCCATCTTGTGCTCTAGAATCACAGCTTTCATTTTAAAAAAAAGTTTTGACTTATTTTGATGTTTGCAAAAAAGAGTGAAACTCGTGCAACTATGTCTACCTTGAGTCTGCAGGGAGCCTGGAACAATGACTCTGAAAGGTGGGAACTGCTCGATTTGTCTCACTGAGTTGTTAATTCAGACACCCAGTGATAATGATGTAAATGTCAACATTGTTAATTATTTCATTCCCCATGAAACCCTGTAAAAAAGGAGAGGTAAGATCACAGATCTGCACAGTCACTGATTAATGTCTTGTATGTGGGTGGGATTTGGAAGCGCACTTTCACTTTTTTCCCCAAATTAAGAAGGTCCTAAGTAGAGCCTAGGAGGGAATCTGAGAAGCCAACCCTGAGGAGTCCAGTAGAGTCCATGGAAATATTAAAAACTCAGTGTGGGCTGCCCATCTCAAAGGAACCCAAGGAGCACATGTAGTCATATGTTGGTCATTTGTGTTATCTACTATGAGCAAGCGTCTCACTTTGGCAGATGACGTGGGCAAAACTTGGAGGAGCATCACAATCTTTTTCCTAGTTCAGTCCCTGATAGGCACATACTTACACTGTTTACAAGCTGAAATACTCCAGTTTACCAGAGCCAGTTTATTTCACTGTACTCCCTGTGTTAAAAGGCCTGTGTAGAACATGTGACCTGAATATATATTTATGTAAGAACAATCACTTTAGTAAACTTGCACTGATTTTGATAATGGAATTTGACCTAAATTGTGACATTCCTTTGCTCTCATATTCAGGTTACCTGAAGTTGTTATTAGTGAGGGGCCTACCAGTTGGGATAAAAAAAATTTCCAAAGCTTTGTCCAAAATTTTATTCTTAAATAGTCCAGGTACAAGAGGGGATCTCTTCGTTCGGATTACATTCATACACCTCTGCCGTTCTTGGTTTCAGCTGAAAGCAAAATTGGGAGAGGCTGTTCTTACTGTATTTCTAGAATGCTTGAAACAGCTGAAGTAGCTGAAATCCTTCAGGAGATTAGCAGCCCAATTTTAGGCAAGGGAGATTCAGACTAACTTCTTAACATTTGGATACTGAACTGTATAGAATGTTTGAGCCCTTGGAGGTTCACTCAATCCTAGTTGGGATTCTTCCATCTGTGAATTGATGCAGATGCCTGGAAAAGATTCATATTCTAGATGTTCACAAGGGAGTGGAAAAAGTACACTAAAAGGAAGGGCAGATCCATAGAAACAAGTTATAGGCATGGTATTCCCTAAATAAAATTTAAAATTTGTGACATTTAAAATCCTGTGGAACTGAGTGCATATATTGTAGCTGCTTCCAAGTGACTTTACCTTACTCAACCCTGGCTATTTCAGTAGATCAGTGGTTCTCAACCAGGGTCCATGGACCCCTAAGGGCTGCCAGCAGGTTTCAGGGGCCCCGCCAAGCAGCACCAGCTTTAGGTTCGCTGGGGCCCATGGCAGAAAGCTGAAGCCCTGCCACATGGGGCTGAAGCCTGGGTCCCTAAGCCCTGCCACATGGGGCTGAAGCCAGAGCAATGTAGCTTTGCAGGGGTCCCCATGGTATGGGGCCCCAGACAGTTCCCCTACTTTCTACCCCCTAATGCTGGCCCTGGCTTTTATATGCAGAATACCAGTTGTTGTAGCACAGGTGGGCCGTGGAGTTTTTATAGAATGCTGGGGCAGGGGGAGGGGGGTCCTCCAAAAGAAAAAGGTTGAGAACCCTAGCAGTAGATCACCACAGGTCTGAGTGACCTTGACAACCTTGCATAACTCATTTGATTTATGAGAATGAAATGCTCTGAACATTTTATCCAATGCATTAAACAAAACCAGAATTTCTGTCAACATCAAACCCGCTTAACTTGTATATGTACTAATACCATGACTAAAAGGGATGGAAGCAGGCGTATTTCAGCCATTGGAAATGGCAGCATTATGAATGCTAGTAGGGGAAACTTTGGAAAGGAGTGAAGTACCATTGAAAGCACATTAATACAAGGGGGAGAGATTGTGTTATGGTAGTTATCCCGTAGTTATATATTTAATATGTTCTGAGCACAGTACATGAATATGGATGCTGATTTTGTGCTATGTCAAGTTATATAAAGTGTTCATTGGACATGAAAATGGTTCTTTTAAATGATTAGAAATTAAGAATGCGCATGATGTCTGCTTTCAAATATACCATTATTATTGTATTGTTGTGAATGTGCATGCATCCAGCGTTACTGCAGTGAAAATTGCATGGTAATAAAAATATTCGTATTTTGATAATACAAATAGTGTGTTTTCATTAAATTAGTCTTTTTTTTTCTGATTAATTTTGGTCCAGAATGATGTATTGTTTGAGAAGACTGATTTTCTTCAATCTGACATGTAATTATTTTTATCCTTCATGTCTCTAGAATAAGGCAAGATGCCACGGCTTCTCTTATCCTGTTGTGGAAGGTTACAACAGTTGGATTTAAACAGTGCTCACTTATAGATGGTAGAAGCGTTACTCTCCTCCAGGCACTGGGTGGACTTGTTCTTTCTGAGGAAATGCTTGCATTAGGAAATAACTACTTTATTGGTGAGTTGTGCTAATGTTCTGGTCTCCTCATCTCCAGCCTTACACAAGAATCAATAATTTATGCAAAAATTAAAGAAATGTAGAGGCAGCTCTATTAATTTACCAGGGGCTTGAAGAACTAGATGTGATGGTAAGACTACATTTTACAATTTTGTTAATTCAAAGAAAATTAATGCTACCTGAAGCGGCAAAGTAGCACACATGTGGAACTATCTAAGATGAACTCCAGTTAATGTTGTTTGACCATCTACTGGCGTTTTTTAATACATTTTAATTTAACTATGTTGCTTTTTGATAAATGCAACAGTAAATGCCTCCAAATGTTAATATTCAAGGTGTTTCTTTGATCATTTGTTATATTATGGTACACTTTGAGAAAAGAATTTGTCTGAAATCAATTAAATGAATAAAATACTTTGAACATAATGTAAACTTCAAACTATATTAAAATATAATGGGCAAGTCTGCTCTTCTCACACCCAATTACCCACCAATAACACTTGTGTGTCAAGGATTTATTCCTATGTAAATATGAGACAAACACAGTACTGTTAGAACTCTTAATATACTGTAATATTCTTCATTGAAAAATGAAACACTAAATATCATGGGAGGAAGTGTGAAATGAAAATTGGTATACAGTTTAAAATAAAGTGTTTGGAAAATAATATTGGTTTAAAGACATTCTTTAAGAATGGAGACTATAGATTTAATTCTGTCGGGCTTTGTGGACAGATGATCTGTTGAAATTAGGACATGAAATTGAAATCATGGTAATAACAGTACTTATTTGTTATAGTCTTGAAATACTTTTCATTCTAAAATGAAGAAAAAGCTGCTACAAATTATTGTTCAGTAATTTGTCATTTCTGAAACACAGGCTGCTTTGCAAATAAATATAAAATATCAAAAACACTTATGCAAAAATACTGGGCCGTGTTCTGAATGGATGTCCCTGCCAGAGAGAAGCCCAAATAAATCAGAAATGCTGTTTCCACAGTGATAGTGGACAGTGTATTAGAGATCCTGTTGAGGGTTGTTAATACAGCTACTCTATCAGCAGCAGGTTTAATTTAATGGCATTTATTTTCTCCAAATGGGTTTCCAATTATTTTACATTTTTCCCCTTGAGCTGAGATAAACACTTTCTCTTAAATCTCTTATGTTTTATTTTTTTTCTTTTGCATTTAATTTGCCAAAGTTAAAAGTTTCTCTCTGAGAGTAGTGCTAACATGGCATGACATGGCAACTAACATGAGGTAAAATCCTAGTGAAGATAAGGCAGTTTGTAGTTTTTACACGTGTTAGCAGGTCAAGGTAAAGTTTATGGGGGAGTGTTTACCTCAGTCTACTAACTCATGTTACACTACATTTGCCTTGTCTTTGATCTTGTGTTAATTAACGTGTTAGCTCTCACAAGGTAAAAACAGTACTTTTTTTCCTAGTGAAGACAAAGCTTACGTGCAGTTTGTAATAGAGACTTCAGTCATCATGTATATCATTACAAATTCTTCTTCTGTAACTTTTTCTTCCATCTACTGGAAATTTGTGATTTTTTTTTAAATCTGATCCTAAAAAATATGTACAGAGCTTTCCAAACTCCTTAGTGCAGTTTTTTTTAATAAAACCAAGAAATCACAATAATCTTGACTGATGTTAGAGGACACTACAATCACAAATTAGTATGGCGTGGAGGAACATGCAAACTCAAGTAACAATAAAGTGATGCCATGCATCGAGGGCTAATCAATCAGTGTTTAGTAAAGATGGAGGCATACACATGATTTAAATATTTTATTAAAAGACCCACATATCTACTTAAATTCTTCATTTTACTTTTATAATCTGCTGTGCATTGATAGCACTCTGAGTTTTACTTCAAAGAAAAAAAATATAAAACATACTCCCTCCCTGTACCTTTTTTTTATATATATTAGAGTGAGGTGAAACTTCAAGGCTTTTATTTTCAGTATTCACAAAAAATTCTACTGCATGTAAGCATCAAAATAGGGACATGGATGACTTTGCTGTATACAAAAAAGCAATGACTATAACAGCTGCTTTGTTTGATGATACTTAAGCTGTAATACTCTTGAGCTAAGAGGTAATGTAGGATGATATAAGCATAATGCTACTTTCCTTCTAGGAATATATCAGTCAAATATTTGCTTTATATGTATTATATTTCTCAGAGAAATATAGGGGTTGCATTGAACATTGTATTTTTTTCTGCATATTCAACTGGGTTTTTTAAAACTCTTCTTTCCTTAGTTAATCTTATTGGCCTCTTATTTTTTCCTTTCTAATTTCTAATTAGAGATGTTAAAGAAGAAAGGGAAGATGTGAGTAAGCTGAAGATCAAAGAAAAAGATTACATGAATCTCTCAAGTCACTTTCCCCAGTGTAGCCTCCAAGTTTGTTATGCATCTTGGATCTTTAATTATTTCGTACAAGTCTTCCTGAATGTGCCAAAGACAAAACATTCAGGGAAATGTATTATTTGTTTTATGTACTGTCTCTTGGTGTCTAATTAACTAAATTAACATTTGTTGCAAGTTGTTTAGACACTACTGAAAGGAATCAGACAGGAGAAAGTAATCAAGTGATGCAGGGTGTAAACAATATTTATTGAGTGGAAGTAATGGAGTGTCTCTAAGAATTACAAATAAATAAAACCTTGAGATCATATTGTTTTTCCATATACAAAAACCAGCCCTATACCCTCAGTCTGAATGACTTTTTGGGGATTGAACAGAACAGCAAAACGAGAAGGAATAAAAGTCTGCCACAGAGAGCACAGTGTGCCTTCTCTGTAGAATGATACTTGAATTTTGTTTCACAAAATGGGTGCTGACTTTGCAAATAGACAGATTCTTTAAAAAGTGCAGTGCGGAAATGAAGTCATAATGGTTCCATGGCTGTATAGACCACATTTGTTAAATTGCTAAATTTACTTTATTAAAGCTGGGCCATCTTGAGAAGGGAAAGGGGTGCCAACTCCAGTACTTACTGAAATCAGTTATTGTCACAGCGTATACATTGCATAGGAATCTTATTAATACTGTCTTCCTTAAAGAATGATTTTAATGAGTTTTGAGTAAGATTCCATACCACAAACATGTGACTATCTTCTAACATTTTTCTTAGAGCCATTAATTAAGAAACATAAAAGATACATTTATTAGTCAGAAAGAATGAGTGACCGATTAAATACAACGTAGGCTTTGAAAAGAAAAAAGGTGCACTGGATGGATCAGTGGTTTAGGAGTGGGACAGGACACTTTTTACTTCCAGGTTGCTGGTATAAAGCCAGGCTTGGCTGGTACGGACCATAAGATGCTGCCATTTTGTTGCAGCTCTGGTTCTGAGAAGCACTCCGTTGGAGAGGAGCCCACTGATCATCCCTTTCAGGCTGCGTGTGGGGGTGAGGCAAAGGATGATTAAAGCTCTTCTGCTGCAATAAGTTTTCTCTGCCACCTCCATCCTCTGGAGGCAAACATATTGGCGTGTGATTGCTAATTGTATGTTATGTGGGTTCACCATTGAAGTTTTATTTCGGTTTAGGTCCAAGCCAGTATCACATTCAAATACCATATGTTCCAGTGCGTGAATACGGCAAAACTTTGGGGGCCTATGAAGTTTTTGCAGGGCATCCACAGTTCTAGGGGATAAGTATATTGCTGGAGTCTAGCACAGTGGCAGCTTTATTCCTCTTTATGCCAGACATGTATCATGCTGGGCTTGGATGTTGAGTTGCGCCAATCAGGGCAATGATAGCTATATTAACCCTTTGCTGCAGAGACCATGTTCATCTCCCTATTTTGTTTGTTTCCACTTTGGTTTGTTTGTTGAAGAAACAAACTGTATGGGCTGTGTGCCCCTTGCTTTTGGGGTGTCTTTTCGGGGACCCCATGGACAATGACTTATCAATTGGCAAAAAAGTAAAGAAAACAATTAAAAATTGAAAACACATCACTTCCTCAAATACCTATGATTGAACAAAACAGCTGTCCAGTTAACTCTAGATTTTCCTAAATATTCTTCTCTGGACAAAGACTATGCATGACAAATTTATGAGGAAAGGAGGGTTGTAGTTTTTGTTTTTTATTACAATGATAGGAGGTTAAAGTTGGGCTTACAGGATACATTTTTTCACACTTTTAATGATGGAGTCACTAACATGAGTCCATAATTAATTGGTCCCAGGTAAGGTTGACTCTCAGAGGAAGTAACATATGACTAGAAGGGGGTATATAACTGAAAATGTCATCAGAAAAAACATCAGTTTAAATAGAAAATGAAAACATTTACTGTAGGTGAAATCCTGGCCCGACTGAACGTAATGAGAATGTTGCCATTTGCTTCAGCAAGTCCAGAATTTCACGCTATATGATCCAAAGACCCTTGAAGTCAGTGGAAGATATTCATCTAAATTGGCAGGAGTATAGGGCCCTAGTGTCCTACCATATTTACAAGATTCCTAAGCTTTATTAGATTAACTCAGGATCCTCAGCAGTATGTGATCATTAGTGTCACCAGAACTATGTCATAAATGAGAAATTGCAAAAACTTAACCTAGTTCTGATCATACATCTACTCTGTATTGCAATAAGTTATTTTATTGAAATCGGAAGTAATGCATTTGACAAGGTGCTGAAAAATGACATTGCAATGGAATGCATAGTATATAACAGTTTGAATGGGTCTTTTAAACTGTGAAATTTCCATGATTGTTAATCAGAACTGCATAGTTAAAGCCTCACAGACTGAGTTGAGAACTAAAAACATGTTACTATACATTTTTCCTGGTAGTCCTAGAACACCAGATATCCAGTATCTCTCTCTTGAAAGGGATAATACAGTAGTCCTAGGCCTTGTCTACACTACAGGACTATTTCGAATCTACTTAATTCGAATTTGTGGATTCGACCTTATGAAGTCGAATTTGTGTATCCATACTAAATACACTAATTCGAACTTCTGAGTCCACATTAACGGGGCCGGCGTCGACTTTCGAAGCGGTGCACTGTGGGAAGCTATCCCACAGTTCCCGCAGTCCCCGCTGCCCATTGGAATGCTGGGTAGAGCCCCCAATGCCTGCTGGGGGAAAAAATGTGTCGAGGGTGGTTTTGGGTAACTGTCGTCATTGAACCGTCAATCACGCCCTCACTCCCTCCCTCCCTGAAAGCGCCTGCGGGCAATCTGTTCGTGCACTTTTCTGGTCAGTGACAGCGTGGACGCCACAGCACTGCAAGCATGGAGCCCGCTGCGATCCTCGCCGTTTTCTCCTCCTCGCACTTTATCGTCCACCTCTTCCACATTCAGCTGCTGAGAAATTGGGCTACTTTTCAATGGTTCTGCAAGCACTGGGGGACCATAGGGGACGTTTTACCAACATGAACGTCGTATGGCCGGGCAAGGTTCCTGATGCGTGTGTTCTCAGGAACTGTGGGCTGCTCAGACGCCTGCTGGAAGGTAGTTTCTTCCCGTACCACGAAATAACTGTTGTGGATGTGCATTTGCCTATAGTGATCCTCGGTGACCCAGCCTGCCCGCTAATGCACTTGCTCATGAAGCCCTATACAGGCGCCTGGGACAGCGACAAGGAACTCTTTAAATACCAGCGAGCAGCGAGCAGCGTGACCTGTGACTGTTCAGTTTCTTTACAGAGAAGCTGAACCTGCCCCTGTTTCTTTACCCAGTTACTGTTGACTCTCCTCTTCGGTTACATACCCCGTTCTCCCCGTTTCCTCCACTTCCAACACACGTGTAAAAATAAAATACATGTCACACTGTTACTGAGGAGAGGTTTCTTTATTCATGACTTTTCGTTAAAGGGTCGAAACTGGAACGCAGACTGCGGTGGGTAGGGTGTGCGCTGATGTAAAGACCGCCTCTAAACTCAAGGAATGACAGGCTCCTGCTCCTACAGCGGTCCGCATTGCCGGACTGCTTGTTTCAACGGAGCCTGCCATCCCTCCTTTTTGGGATTCTGTGTGCGGGGGGCTATGTGGCCTTGTGGCGGAGGAGGACGGATACAGATTCCTCTGCTGCGTGACTCAGCGGTCCACGACAAGGATCGCTGTATAAGATCTGTACCCGCCCTCCCCCGCTAAAAAGTCACATCCCCACCGCCCACACAGAACCTGGAAACCACCTCCCATACCGACCACGGTGCCTGCTGACTGCACTGTGTGTGTTACCCGCTGCTGATCCGGCCCCCGTGTCTGTACCCTGCAAAAGGTGCCTGTCCTATGCAATTAGCAACGCACTTCCCCACGCACCCCATTCAAACACAGTCTTCAGTGAAGAAACATGACGGAAACAGTACTTAACAGCAAAGTATTTTTATTACTTAAGTACACAGTTATGGGATGGGACTGGGATTGGGACTTGTTTGAGTCCGGAAGGGAAGGACTTATGCAAACGTAGGGTATGAGAGCTTTTGGTTACTTGAGCACTCTGCTGGGGTGCAGTGACAGTATTCACGGCCCAGGGGGGGCATCCTCCTGGTTATTTGGGGTGAGGGGGGTATGTGAGTTTGTGGCGGGGGAGGGCAGTTGCAGAGATACTGCCGGGGGCTCTGTCCTGCAGCGGTCCTGCAGAACATACACAAGTCGCCGGAGCGTGTCCGTTTGCTCCCTCAGTAGTACAAGCATTGCTTGAGTCGCCTGCTTGTGTTCCTCACGCCACCTCTCCTCCCATTCGCTGTGTGAGCGCTGGTACAGAGAGACTTTCTCCCTCCACTGCCTCTGCTGGTCCGCCTCGGCTAGGTAGCAGCCCACACATTCATCGAAAATCGTGTCCCTTGTCTTTTTCTTTCGCCGCCTAATCTTCGTCAGCCTCTGCGAGGTGGATGCTGTGGCAGGTCTGGAGACAGTGGAAGCTGTGAGATGGGAAACAGTTAGTTAATTCCTTGCAATGATACTTTTTTGCGAACAATTAACTGAGTCTAGGCTGTCTCTGTGAATTTTTTGTTGAGACCCCTGTGCCTGCTGTTGCACAAATCATTTGCGCGGTGGATTCTGGGTAAATGTCGCCAGTCATTCCTTCCTCCGGGAAAGCAACGGCAGACAATCATTTCGAGCACGTTTTCCATGAAATGCCCTGGCACACGCCATAGCGTGGCAACAATGGACCCTATTTTGCCTTTTGTGTATGTCACCGTATGTGTACTGGATGCCGCTGACAGAGGCGGACCAGCAGCGCTACACAGCAGCATGCTTATGCTTTTGCATGACAGCAGCGATGGTTACCAGGCATACTGCACCGTCTACCATACCATGAACTGGTAAGAAGACGGTAATAAGATGGTCATGGTTACCTGTCCTTTTGCACTGCGCCATTTGGTGCTGTCATAAGTGCCCCTGGTCGATCAGCCAGGGGCGCAAAAGCAAAATTTGGGAATGACTCCCCGAGTCAATCCCTCCTTTTTGGGTATCTAAAAATAGAATCAGTCCTGCCTAGATTATGGGCAAGTGTACTAGAGAACCACTGTATCATACAACCAGAGACCACAGCTGCTCTCTGTCCAATCCTGCATAAAATTTGCGCTGAACGCTATTCACAGGGTGTGCTCCTGAAACAACCCCAGCTGTTCATTCCGTTCTTCCCCCAGCCTTCCTGGGTTCCAATACCATTGTCCCCCCACTTGTGTGATGAAGTAATATAGAATGCATGAATAAGACACAGGTAGTCATTTGTGAGAAATGAGTGGAAGGAAGCCTCCAGCTGCAATGATAGTCCAGAGATGACATTAAGGGGTGTGGAGGAGGGAGCCACTCATCCCTCTGCTAGTCCAGGGGCAATTGAATCTTTTCTTTACAATGAAGGGTGGGGGCTGATGGAGCTCAGCCCCCTGTTGCAATGATGAGGACGGTTACCAGCCATACTGCACCATCTACCATGAAAAATTAGCAACAGGCGGCCTTGACCGACCTGTCCCAAGCAAGTTGGTATGGTCGTTATGGTTACCAGTCCTTTTGCACTGCCCCATGTGCCAATAGGCTGATGATGAGGATGGATTTCCATCTTATTGTACCATCAGCCATCCATAGCGTGGGGGGAGCAAGGATGTTGGTGTTGAGTGCTGCACCATCGCGTCTATCTGCAGCATTCAGTACAGATACGGTGACATGTAAAAGAGTCAACAGAGGATTGTTTTCCCTTTAACTTCTGGGGGTCGGGGGGGGTGCGTAAATTGCCGAGCTATGCCCCGACCCACCGCGGACACTGTGTTTGACCCTAGAAGCATTTGGAGATCAGCCAAGAATGCAAATGCTTTTCGGAGACAGCAGGAACTGTGGGATACCTTGCGTCCTCGTTCCCCCCTCCCTCCATGAGCGTCCATTTGATTCTTTGGCTTTCCGTTACGCTCGTCACGCAGCTGCGTGCTGAGTCTGTGCTATGCCGTCTGTCCGTTTATTTATTAAAAATACTTTGGACCAGGCGTAACGTAACATTTCTTCCCCTACTTAGATGCAGGAGTCTCCGAGCGAGATCACCGTGAGGACGGGCACTGAAGGAGATAGAGAGCGCATGCTGTGTGAAATCTAGCACGAACCATGGACCTATGCAGCCGTGCTCTGGGAGGCAGTGCTCCCTGAATACCGCATGAAAGCCTCGCGTGGAAAAGTGTGCTATCACGGAGCACCCAATAAGGCAGCTCTCCCCAGGAACCTCCTGCTGATGCTTATCGATTAATGGCAGGAGAGCTTCGTGGCGTTCTGCCAGGAGGATTTCTGTTCTATCACCATATATAGAGAGACCTCCTTTTCACACACATCAGATTCCTGTTATATTAAGAATAAAAGTTAACATGGTTAAAGCACTTACCGACTGCTCCTACCCCTGATTCAGGATCCGGGTTCCTGGCCGGGGAGGGTTGGTAGGGGATCTCCGTGACGGTGATGAATAGATCCTGGCTGTCGGGGAAACCAGCGTTGTAAGCGCTCTCGCCTGCCTCGTCCTCCACAAACCCTTCCTCATCTTCCCCGTCCGTGAACATCGTCGAGGAACTGTCCGTCGACACTGTCCCATCATCAGAGTCCATGGTCACTGGTGGGGCAGTGGTGGCAGGCTCCGTAGCGTCCGTTGGCCGCTTTGATTTTTTGGTAGCCTTGTCTGGGGTCCTTGGTTTTCACGCGGCGATGCGTTGCATGACGGCTGTATCCTCTGTCTGTATCATGGCTTTGGAGACCTTCTCGTAGGTCTTTGCATTCCGTTCGTTGGAGCGCAGCTCCGAAAGCACAGACTCCTCGCCCCACACACCGATCAGATCCAAGAGTTCCCGGTCAGTCTATGCCGGGTCCCTCTTTCTATTCAGAGATTACATGAACTCCTCTGCTGGAGAGCTCTGCATTGCTGATGGTGCTGCGGAGCTCGCCCCGATGTGCAACCAGAACGTCAGATTCAAACCGCCCAGACAGGAAAATGAATTCAAATTTTCGCGGGTCATTTCCTGTGTGGCTGGGCAGAGAATCCAAGCTCGGGCTGCTGTCCAGAGCGTCAACAGAGTGGTGCAGTGTGGGATAGCTCCCGGAGCTACTAAGTTCGATTTGCATCCACACCTAGCCTAATTCGAACTAGCCATGTCGAATTTAGCGTTACTCCACCTGCCGGGGTGGAGTACCAAATTCGAACTAAAGAGCCCTCTAGTTCGAATTAAATGGCTTCCTGGTGTGGACGGTTGAGCGGTTAGTTCGAATTAACGCTGCTAAATTCGAATTAAAGTCCTAGTGTAGACCAGGCCCTAGTGCCATTAACATATATATCTGTTTCTATCTGACATGGTTGTAGGTTCCTTTGGTTTCCTTTTTGAGGTAATGAAGTATCTTTCTTGAGAATATTTAGTAAAATTTGCCTTAAAAAAACAAAAAACTACTCTAACCACAGTTTTGTAATCCAGGTCTTACTAAGCTAGCACTATGGACAACCCTCCCATGTGACATGCTCCTTCTAGCTGGGCAAATTCCCTACACCAGACATTATGTGAAGCCCAGCTAGTTGTGGCAACTGTGTTGTATGAGAAGAGTGTTGCAATGAGCACCAGAATCACCCCCATTAATTTTTAGCTTTTTATCTTTGAAGGATTTATAAACTTGCTCCTTACTGTGAATGAAAACATAAATCACAATCATGCATTTCAAAATTATGCAAAGTTTTGTTGAATATAAAAGTGTTTAAAAACATTCAGATTTAAATGGCTATAGCTTTTTTACATTGGCAAATAACATTTAATAGTCTAATTCTAGTAACATTTCTAATATTTCCCAAGTCTAGCTTTCTTGACTTGGGAAATAGGAAAAATTGCAATGATTTTATGTTATATTGTTTTGATTATTGGGAAAATAGATAACGAAAGTGTGTAACATACTTCATAGTTATCTGTTCAGTTGTAGTCAGTTTCCCAAAAGCACTCATGATTGGGGTATGGTATTGTAGAACATCCAATTGGCATTGCGGACTCCAGATTTTATTTCAACTTTGCCTCTGATGTATTGGCGGCATTCATGTTAGCTGTTTTTCAGAAAAATGTCCCACCGTTGCTAATGCCAGTGCAGCTCCAGCCATGGTAACAAGGCTTCCCATGACTGCCAGAAAATGTAGCCATGTTGTCAAAACCTGCTTGTAATCAGTTTGTATGATATGATAGTCGAACACTGCTGGCAGCCAGTGGCTTTTCTGTTCTAGCACCCCCCACCATTGTGTCCACCGATGGAGCTACAGCAATGTTAATGACAGTGTGAAATATATCAGAAAAAAGCCTAGTGCATAAGGACCTTGAGAAAGTCACCTTCTTTCCCTATCAGTAACACGGGGGAAGGGTTATTTAACTACACCTCTACCCCGATATAACGCTGTCCTCGGGAGCCAAAAAAATCTTACCATGTTATAGGTGAAACCACGTTATATCGAACTTGCTTTGATCTGCCGGAGCGCGCAGCCCTGCCCCCCCTGGAGCACTGCTTTGTGGCATTATATCCAAATTCATGTTATATCGGGTCGCATTATATTGGGGCAGAGGTGTATCTCACATGGTTTGGGATGCGTAATTAATATTTCTAAAGTGCCATGTGAGACCTTCTGCACTAAAAGATGCTTGTTGAGTTTCATAAATTCTATAATAAGGTGTAAAAAGGGGTGGGGGGGCTTTGTAGGTTGGCATAGGTATATTTGCTTTTCTTTAATTGTATATTTAAAAAAAACAGACAGAAAAGAAAATTTGTAGACACATTTTGCCATTTCAGTATAGTTGAGATGGAGAATATCTTTCCCTTTAAAAGAAAAAAAAATTACGGGAATGTACTTAAAAAAACCATAGCTCAAATCAAGACATTCTGAATTATCATTCAGTGCCAATAAAAGTTAATAGCCAGTGAGCCAAGAGGCTTAGCATGTTTGGGATTGAATTTTATCCTCTGTTACCGTTTAGCTATCATTATACATAAATAAAGTATGATTTAGAATTGTCATGTTACTGAGGGTAGAACAATAAATCCTCTCAACATAATTTCTGCTTGTAGCATCTATTGTTGTCTAGTATTTTGATTGTAGGGACTGAGTTAGGCCAGCAGTGTAATCTGACTTTGTCAGGTTGTAGAGCAATTTTAAATTAAAGCAATTTAATCAGCTGATTTTAAATAATAATTTAAATCACTTAATTTAAAAAAATAATTTAAATCTAGTTGAGGCTTTGTGAAACTAATTTGAAAATTTGTGCTATTACAAATGTAGATTAAAATTTATAATTAACTAAATTATAAATTCTGTTGACTTTTTAAAATGCCACCACTTACAGGATATCTTATTTTAATTTTACAAAACTGCTATAATAAAAAAACCAAAACATACAATAGGGAAAATTAATACCCTCCTAACCCCTTAACCAACTGAGCTGGTATGTAACTGCACACATCAATAATCCTATTATCTTTAGTGGGGCTTCACGTGTGTACATGTTTGTAGCAGCAGGGCTAAAATTTTATTTTTATGAAAAAACTTTTCTCTTAATGACATAAATCTTTGTCACTTCAAAACAATATTGCTGTAATGCTAACACTGAAAAGTTATTTAGACTTCTAGTACATTAACAAAGTTATTGGGAATTTCTCTATACACACAGGGAAACATTTTCAAAAACTGGATCCCTAAATTAGGCTCCTAAATCCCTATTTTGGCACTATTGACCTTGATGAAAGCATTTTAGCTTTCTTGACTTGGGAAAGTTCAGTATATCAGAAAATGGTACTGGTTGGCTATTTGTTTACCATTTGCTTATCAATTATGAGTTTGAGTGTTCTTACTGTAAGGATATTAATGAAGCCCTGAATTCTTTTTCAGCATAGATGATCACTTTAAATGTGAAAGTTTTTAGATATAAAATCTGTGCAGAATCTGAAAGTGTACTGATAATTAGGAAATTATTTAAGGAAACAAGCCCAAAACATGATTTTGTTATTTAAGACTATAAAGTCGAAGAATATAAAGAACTAGCAATGTGTAAGTAAAACAAATCTGATTTAAATAAAAATATTAAATTAAAAATACTATATAATTTTTTTTTAAAAACCATGACTTTTATCCAGCCTACTTTCTATCATGCAGTCTTATTTATGGCTAGTCTTAGGGTAGGTCCATACTTACCGCGCGGGTCGACGCGGTGAGTTCGACTTCTCGGAGTTCGAACTATCGCATCTAATCAAGACACGATAGTTCGAACTCCCCACATGCTCCGGTCGACTCCGGAACTCCACCACCGCGAACGGCAGTGGCGGAGTCGACTTTGGAGCCGCAGAGTTCGACCCCGCCACGTCTGGACAGGTAAGTCAGTCGAACTAAGGTAGTTCGACTTCAGCTACGCTATTCGCGTAGCTGAAGTCGCGTACCTTAGTTCGACACCCCCCCGTAGTGTAGACCAGACCTAAGTAGTACAGTAACTCTTTATTTAAAGTCGTCCCGGTTAACATTGTTTCATTGTTACATTGCTCATCAATTAGGGAACATGCTTGTTTAAAGTTGTGTAATGCTCCCTTCTAACTTTGTTTGGCAGCCGCCTGCTTTGTCTACTGCTTGCAGGAAGAGCAGCCCGCTGCAGCTAGCTGGTGAGAGCTTGGAACCAGGGTGAACCAGCAGCCCCCCTATCAGCTCCCTGCTCCCCTAAGTTCCCTGTGCAGCAGTTGCCCAGCAGGCTAGCAGTTGCAGCTGCCCCTCCCCCCCACTGCCATGTGCTGCTCCTGCCCTCTGCCTTGGAGCTGCTCTCCGAGACTCCTGCTTGCTGCGCGAGGGGGAGGGAAGGAAGAAGGGGGCTAATGTCAGGGTGTCCCCTTCCCTCCTGCTCCCCACTTACCCCATCTTCCATAGAGCAGGGGGGGACATACCAGGGCTCAGGATGGAGGGAGCTTGCAGCAGCTGGGGTCTCAGTAAGCTGATCTAATTAACAAGGCAGTGTACTTAAAGGGGAAATGCACATATCTCCCTCCATTCCCGCTACCTTGTAGATTGAGAGAGTTAACCCTTGAGGGCTCAGCCAATTGCTAGTTCATCATGTAGCAGTAAGGGAAATATCCCACCGTCTGACTCCTCCACCTCAACCAAGCTTCACAATCATCATCGCTGTGTACCAGTATTAAATTGTTTGTTTAAAACTTGTAGTGTGTGTGTGTGTGTGTGTGTAGTCTTTTGTCTGGTGAAAAAATTTCCCTGGAACCTAACTCCCTCATTTACATTAATTCTTATGGGGAAATTGGATTCGCTTAACATCGTTTCGGTTAAGGTCACATTTTTCAGGAACATAACTACAACGTTAAGTGAGGAGTTACTGTAGTGGGTTTTAAAATACATACATGTATGTACTAAGAAACAATGTGATAAGTATAGTGAGAAGATATAATGGGAAAATGCATCAAAGGTCTGTTACAGACTTCCCTATTGTATATCGTGAAAAATTTATACTTTTCTCCAGTATAAATAGAATTGTTTACCCTAAATAAACTGAACTTTAACTTTCTCATGTAACCTTGGAAAAATATTATTTGAATCAGAAGTCATTAGGAATTCAGAATAATTTAAAAAAATGCTTTGACTCATAAATCCCCAATGGAATGTAAATTTCTCATTTGTATTGTACAAACAGCACAAAACCGCTTTATGACTAGTGACCTTAGTACTTAGCAATGAACATAACTCTAGTAACTAACAGCTTTCTATATTTAGTATCAGTGGGGTAGCCGTGTTAGTCTGGATCTGTAAAAGCAGCAAAGAGTCCTGTGGCACCTTATAGACTAACAGACGTATTGGAGCATGAGCGTCCATTTGATTCTTTGGCTTTCCGTTACGCTCGTCACGCAGCTGCGTGCTGAGTCTGTGCTATGCCGTCTGTCCGTGGATTTATTAAAAATACTTTGGACCAGGCGCACCATAACAGTAATTCCACTACTTAGATGCATGAGTCTCCTAGCGAGATCACCGTGAGGACGGGCACTGAAGGAGATAGAGAGCGCATGCTGCGTGAAATCTATCACGAACCACGGACCTATGCAGCCGTGCTCGGGGAGGCAATGCTCCCTGAATACCGCATGAAAGCCTCGCGCGGAAAAGGGTGCTATCACGGAGCACCCAATAAGGCAGCTCTCCCCAGGAACCTCCTGCTGATGCTTATCGATTAACGGAAGGAGAGCTTCGTGGAGATCTCCCAGGAGGATTTCTGTTCTATCACCATATATAGAGAGACCTCCTTCTCACACACTTCAGATTCCTGTTATATTAAGAATAAAAGTTAACATGGTTAAAGCACTTACCGACTGCTCCTTCCCCTGATTCAGGATCCGGGTTCATGGCCGGGGAGGGTTGTTGGGGGATCTCCGTGACGGCGATGAATAGATCCTGGCTGTCGGGGAAACCAGCGTTGTAAGCGCTCTCGCCTGCCTCGTCCTCCACAAACATTTCCTCATCTTCCCCGTCTGTGAACATCGTCGAGGAACTGTCCGTCGACACTGTCCCATCATCAGAGTCCACGGTCACTGGTGGGGCAGTGGTGGCAGGCTCCGTAGCGTCCGTTTGCCGCTTTGATTTTTTGGTAGCCTTGTCTGGGGTCCTTGATTTTCACGTGGCGCTGCGTTGCATCCCGCCTGTATCCTCTGTCTCTCATGGCTTTGGAGACCTTCTCGTAGGTCTTCGCATTCCGTGTTTTGGAGCGCAGCTCCGAAAGCACAGACTCCTCGCCACACACACCGATCAGATCGAAGAGTTCCCAGTCAGTCTATGCTGGGTCCCTCTTTCTATTCACAGATAACATGAACTCCTCTGCTGGAGAGCTCTGCATCGTTGCAGGTGCTGCGGAGCTCGCCCCGATGTCCAGCCAGGACGTCAGATTCAAAGTGCCCAGACAGGAAAATGAATTCAAATTTTCCCCGGTCGTTTCCTGTGTGGCTGCTCAGAGCATCGAAGCTCGGACTGCTGTCCAGAGCGTCAACAGAGTGGTGCACTGTGGGATAGCTCTCGGAGCTACTAAGTTCGATTTGCATCCACACCTAGCCTAATTCGAGCTAGCCATGTCGAATTTAGCGTTACTCCACCTGTCGGGGTGGAGTACCGAATTCGAACTAAAGAGCCCTCTAGTTCGAATTAAATGGCTTCCTGGTGTGGACGGTTGAGCGGTTAGTTCGAATTAACGCTGCTAAATTCGAATTAAAGTCCTAGTGTAGACCAGGCCATAGTTACATCCCCTGCAGTATAGTGGGCCCATGACCCTTCCCTCCCATTCTGCACATGCCCGTAAAGAGGGGCTCATGTGCAGTGGGGAGCATGCTGAACTGCATAAATGGGTGTAGCAGCAAGTATGCTTTCACTGTGTCCCATTTGGGGCATCCATTTCCGTACAGTCATGAATCACACAATCACATACTATTTCTCAGTAAGAGAACTTTTTACAGCCTTCAATACGCATGTTGAACATATGTCTGCTCGACAAACAGATTTTGTGAAAGTCATTCATTTGACAAGTGCACAGTAGATTGTATTTACACAACATATTGCGCATGTAATGAAGTATATAATATACAGCAATAGTGCAAATTTTCTGCCACATACAGTCATCCAAGTGTATCACGGTGACTTCTGTAGTTAAATGACACCTCTTCTGAATTTTAAAGCATGCTTAATTTAGCTCTATGAAAATTAGTAATGAGTCTGAACTAAAATCTCAGCTCTAAACACGCTTGTGAACTTTTGAGGTTTTGTATAAAAACTTTGTGGATTGGCTCTATCTGTGTGTGTTTTGTACAGAAGCAACATTTAGCATTAAAAATGCTCACCTGCCGTTGAAATGCCAGAAGGTTTCCACTCAGACATCTTTGCCCTGACCACTATTAATCTCCAGTCTCATGAATTTTAATTATCTGCTCTGTTGATGGACTCTGGGCCATTTAATGCACACAGTTATTGCTCTTTTTCGTGCATTAGCTATTTGTAACCTCTAACATGGGTTAGCGACATATTATGGTGACAAAGTGAATATCTTTGGTACAAAAGAAAATTATATTAAAAATAAACTGATAATGATAGATAATCTGTAGCTATTTTTAAACTAATTACAACGAGAGGATCCTAACCTTTAATGTATCTGGTTGTGAGGGTTTCAGATTAGAAGAACAATTGAAATCTGTGTGTTTTAGGTCCAGTATATGTGCACCCTTAGAGGCATTCAGTGTTATTACACCTCATGCAGTGGAAAGATAATCATATTTCCATCTGAAGAATTAAATTTAGCTTAAGTTGATTTTTTACTGAGATAAGTAAAAATGGAAATAGGACAATTCTATTTCACAATAAGAGTGTCTGTCTACACACAGACTTGCACCAAAATAACAAAGAGAGTAAATTAAAACAGTTTTAGTTATTTCAGTGCAAGACCATAGCCTGGTTATTGGTGAATTCAGTGCATTGTGCTCGAGTAAATAGAATTTCCATTTTTATGATTGCAGTTCACCTTTAAGGACTTATTTGTACAAACATGACTGAGTGTTGTGCTTACAGCAGGGAGGATTCCACTTGGGTCCTACACCAGCCTTGCAGAAAATTGTCTACACAGGAAAGAAAAACCTGTCTACACAACAAAGAAAAAACAATGGCTGGCCCATTCCAGGTGATTTGGGCTCCCAGGGCTTGGACTTCAGGGCTGTTTCACTGCTGTGTAGATTTCTGGGTCAGGCTGGAGACCAGGCTCTGGGACCCTTCCATCTCACAGGGTCCTAGAGGCTGGGCTCCAGCCCAAGCCAAAACATCTACACAGCAGTGAAACAGCCCTACAGCCTGAGTCCCGCGAACCCAAGTCGGCTGGCACGGCACAGCCCAGCCGCAGGTTTCTTGTTGCTGTGTAGACATTCCCTCAGGTAACAGTAGCAGCAGCAGCAGAATGTGAACTACATTATTAATTCAATTCAACGAGGTGTTAATTTCAAGGACTGTTTTTAAATGATAGCTTTATAAGCCAAGAAGGAAACATGTAGCTGAAATAAAACAAACTTTTAAATCCTTTTGTGCTGTTACAATATACCACACTTGTGTTCTGGCAGCAAATCTTCAACAGACTGTTTATGAAAATATAATATAATATATAGGGCCTCCTCTTTCAAGCATTAAACTGTAATTACTTTAGCCTAGATCCGCAAAGGATCTGGGATTTAGGCACTACTATGATCCACAGAATCCCTGCTCAGCTGTTACCTAACCCTGTGGGCACCTGAACTCACTCGGTGCCTACATTTTTGCTGTAAAAGTTCCCTAAATCTCTGCTTCTGAGCATGTGCACTGTTGCCCAGGCAGGCATCTGGATGCCTATCTTCAGCCTAAGCCTCAAACCAGGTGAAGATCGGCCTTCCCTCACCTGTCTGTCCTCCAGGGCCTGATCCTGTAGGCGTGCTCAGAGGCTGCCTAATTCCACATAAAATGGCCACAGGGCAGAGTAGAGAGCAGGACCAGCAAGTGATACTTAATTCAATTTTTGCCAAAACATAGTGCTGTATTTCTAAGCATTTTCTGCATTTTTTGGGGTGGAGGTAGAAAATTTACAATTTTTTAAAATATTTTTGTCAAATACTTTGCAGTTCACCTTTAACTATTGCATGTCCCAGCAGGTAATTGTGGGAAGTGAGTACATTTTATAGTTTAACCTTGGAAATTCAGCTTTTCAAAGCTTGTGGTAGATGGTTTATGACTTGTTGATATCTATAGTTTTTGGGGTAAAAACCAGTTTTCCAATTTCTGTTTATGCAGAATGATGGTCTAGTGAAAAAAGCACAGGATTAGAAGTCAGGATGTTTGCAATCTATTCATGGCTCTGTCACAGACTAGCTGTGAGGCCTTGGACAAATCACTTAAGTTCTCTTCTCATCTGTAAAATGGGGATACTAATACCTAATTCCAAGGGGTTTTGTGAGGCCTGGTCTACACTATGGGTTTAAACCGAATTTAGCAGAGTTAAACTGATTTAACCCTGCACCCGTCCACACAATGAGGCCCTTTATATCGATATAAAGGGCTCTTTAAACCGGTTTCTGTACTCCTCCCCGACGAGCGGAGTAGCGCTGAAATCGGTATTGCCATGTCGGATTAGGGTTAGTGTGGCCACAAATCGACAGTATTGGCCTCCGGGTGGTATCCCACAGTGCACCATTGTGACTGCTCTGGAAAGCAATCTGAACTCGGATGCACTGGCCAGGTAGACAGGAAAAGCCCCGCGAACTTTTGAATTTCATTTCCTGTTTGCCCTGCGTGGAGCTCTGATCAGCACGGGTGGCGATGCAGTCCCAAATCCAAAAAGAGCTCCAGCTTGGACCATACGGGAGATACTGGATCTGATTGCTGTATGGGGAGACAAATCTGTTCTATCAGAGCTCCGTTACAGAAGACGAAATGACAAAGCATTTGAAAAAATCTCCAATCTATGATAGACAGAGGCCACAGCAGGGACTCAGCACAGTGCTGCGTGAGAAGCGTAACGGAAAGCCAAAGAATCAAATGGATGCTCATGGAGGGAGGGAGGGGGTATTGAGGACTCCAGCTATCCCACAGTCCCCGCAGTCTCCGGAAAGCATTTGCATTCTTGGCTGGGCTCCAAATGCCTGAAGGGTCAAAAAAATTTCCCGGGTGTTTCAGGGTGTATGTCATCAATTTGCACCCTTCCCCACCCCGAAGGAAAAGGGGAAAAAAATCGTTTCTCGCCTTTTTTCAATGTCATCCTATGTCTACTGCATGCTGCTGGTAGACGGGGTGCTGCAGCGCTAAACTGCAGCATCTTCTCCCCTCCCCAGATGGTACAGTACAGAAGGACTGATAGCCGTCCTTGTCATCATCCTGTGAGTGCTCCTGGCTGGCCTCGGTGAGGTCGGCTGGGGGCGCCTGGGTAAAAATAGGAATGACTCCTGGTCATTCCCAGCAGATGGTACAGAACGGCTGGTAACCATCCTCATCATAGCAACTGTGTAAAGAAAAGATTCTGTACTGCCTGGACTATCATAGCAGCGGGGGCAGGGCTCCTCTCCCCCTCCACCCTTTAATGTCCTGCCTGGACTATCATAGCAGCTGGAGGCTTCCTCCCCCTCATTTTATCTCACTAAAAAGTCTGTGTTTCTTATTCCTGCATTCTTTATTACTTCATCACACAAATGGGGGGACACTGCCACGGTAGCCCAGGAGGGTTGGGGGAGGAGGGAAGCAACGGGTGGGGTTGTTGCAGGGGCACCCCCTGGAATGGCATGCAGCTCATCATTTCTGCGGGATCTCTGGGGATCTGACACGGAGCAGCTGTGCTCTCTGGTTCTCTAGTATACTTGCCCCATATTCTAGCCTGGACTGACTCTATTTTTAGACAAAACATAGGAAGGGAATGACCCGGGGAATCATTCCCATTTTTGCCTATGCACCCCCGGCCAACCTCAGCAAGGCCAGCCAGGAGCACCCATGATAGCAGCAGACAGTACAGAACGACTGATAACCATCATCTCATCACCAATTTACAATGGCTGACTGTGCAATATGACTGGTAACCGTCTCTGCTATCTTGCAAAAGCAAATGAATGCTGCTGTGTAGCAGTGCAGTACCGCGTCTGTCAGCAGCATCCAGTACACATATGGTGACAGTGACAAAAGGCAAAACGGGCTCCATGATTGCCATGCTAGGGCGTCAGTCAGGGCAATCCAGGGAAAAAGGGCGCGAAATGATTGTCTGCTGTTGCTTTCCCGGAGGAAGGATTGAGTGATGACATTTACCCAGAATCACCCGCGACACTGTTTTTGCATTGGGATTTCAACCCAGAATTCCAATGGGCAGGGGAGACTGCGGGAACTATGGGATAGCTACAGGATAGCTACCCACAGTGCAACGCTCCGGAAATCGACGCTAGCCTCGGTACATGGACATACACCGCCGAATTAATGTGCTTAGTGTGGCCGCATGCTCTCGACTTAATACAATCTGTTTTACAAAACCGGTTTATGTAAAATCGGAATAATCCCGTAGTGTAGACATACCCTGACACACAGTTCATTAAGTTTGTAAAGTGCTTTGAGGTCTTCAGATAATCGGTGTTGCTATTTATTATTATACAGTGTGTATATGTTAAAATAGGATTAGTCAATCCTTTCATGATCTTACCCATTTTCAGACTGAACCAATGAGCATAGATAAAACCTCTGCCTTTTACAGTCTGCCTCAGCTCCTTGGGGGATCAGACACACTTGACGGTCTGTCTGTTTGGCCCCAAAATATTGTTAATTGCAAATTTGCCTGCACTGTGGGTGTTTCCAATTACTTTCATTCAGGAACACAACAAGCGTGTAATGGGAAATTCTCGTGTGGGAAATCTATTATTTTAGCCAGTCCTGCCATCTTTTAGTATGCTCGCACCATTGTCTAGTGCAATAAATACAGCCCTCAGAGACATGGCAGAAAGCCACACTCTAAGCTGATACTGCAGGCAGTATACAAATAATCTCATAAGGGTCCATATCACATTGCTATGTGATTTTTTTCATCTTTATGTGGTTTATTTGTTTCATTGAATTGTGCCATATTTAGAGGCAGTAACACAAAGCCATGATCCATTTTAAATGTGGTTCTACACAGAAAAGTGGCTGTAAAAATTCATTTTGGGGTTTATTATGCCCAGGTGATTCCAACTCATATTTGTTCAGTTTTCAAATATATTCTAAACCACCAGCTCTGCAAAATTCAGCTTCAGTTTTGAAAGTCAAGCTGGGTACTTTCCTTCTCAAGCACTACCACCAGTAATAAAGAACTGCAGGCCAAATTCATGTCCTTTGTTGCACCTATGCAACTTCATTGTTATCAATCTGTACCTCAGTGATCCTCACTAAGGTTAGCGGCATTGCACAAATGTGACTGAGAACATAGTTTGGCCAGCAATAGTACTATTGTGTTGGTGATTATGTATAAGAAGGAAATGACTCGGCTGGACTATCCAAGCCCAGTGTGATTTTCAGTGCTGGCAGTTAGTAAGGAACGTGTGTTTATTTGGAAACTGAGTGGGTTTTTTATGCTATTAGTGAGAAACAATTATGTTTTTACTGTTGCTGCTCAGAGAAGAATTACTTTTTAAATCACAGTATTTCATGTGATTTTTTTTTTCTGAATGGAAAGCATTTGAAAGGGTTCTTGATATGTTTGTCACTAAGCTCTACATTTAAAAAGGGAGATCAAATATGCTGCTGCCAGAATGGGATCTGACTGATTCATGCCTTCTGTAACAAATTGTTCCTCCACACTTCAACATCAGTGATTTTTATAACTGGGTGGAGGCCTGGTTAGCTAACCAGTTACAAATAACATGGTTTGTGTCCACATGGCAGCTTTTCTGCCATCACAACCATGTATATATAGGTCCACCTGGTATACATTACAAAGTTAGGTCGATGCAAGGTGGTTTACATCAACCTAGTCGTGCATGTTTCTACACTTAAATTGATCTCCCACTACTGTAAGCACCCTATTACACCAATATACTAACACCACTTTCCCGAATGATATAGAGCCACAGTCAATGTACTTAGGTCCATGCAGTGCACGTGTAGACACTGCGTTACTTATGTCAACCCTAATTGTCCTCCAGAAGCTATCCCACAATGCCACCCTCTGACCACTCTGGTTGGTAACCATTGTGAACTCTGCTGCCCAGGGGCCACAGAGACCAGAAACCTCCCCTCCCTTTTAAAGCCCTACACGTTTTTGAAATTCCTTTTCCTGATTGCCCAGCTTGGCGAGCACACTTAAAGCTTTCCATTTTTGAGTGCAACTAGGAGTAATATGGGAAACAGGAGATAGCGGAATCCAGCTGCGCAGCAAGCCAGGACCTGTTTTTGACTCCACCGCAGGCCAGCCAGTCCTGCTAGTCAAGCGCAGGCGAGCCTGGTGCAGGGGAAGGAATCTCAGGTAAGTGTGTAGATAAATTTTCAATTAGAGGGATGGCACCCCCAAAGTAGCAGGACATATTTTTTGACTTTTCATTCATTTACTTGTGCTAGAAGAGGTAGTGCTACTACCAAGAGAGGTAGAGTTGCTATCTACTTTTTGTTCCCCTCTAGAGGGAGGCATGCAGAGCAGATTTTTTTTATGTGCATAGAGGCGTCCTTTGAATCCTGCTGAGAGATCTTCATGAAATTTTCATGGAGGTACTCTGCAATTGTCTGCTGAAGGTTTCTAGGGAGGGCTGCCTTCTTTCTTCCTCCACACCACTCAGCTATAATTTCAGCAGGCGCCATTGCAGTACACAGGCTAGCAGCACAAAGGTCCGAGCGTCTTCGCAGCAACTATGTTCTCTCTGCCTTTGAGACACTCAGGAGTGAGATACCAACTAAAGCATCACAACCTATGAAAAATGGTGCCAATATTCAGTGCTGTTGCCCTGCGCTACTAGAATCATGCAGCTGAGCAATTTACTCTTCATTTCCCCAACTCCCAGAGAGCCATACTCACCATGGCTGCTGGTGTGTTGGGCACCATGCACAAGCAATCCCAAGTGAAGTGAGAATGTAGGGGAGTGAGTTCAGCATCTTGTTTCACTTTCAGTAGCGAATATGCTCACAATGGTACCTCTGAGTGTTTCATCTTCAGCTGCAGCCATTGCTACCTTCAGGGTCTCCTTCTCTATGCCTGAGCCAGATAAGGAGAAAGAGGAGGATTCAGGATCACATGTTCAGTGAAATCCTGCAAGCCAGTGCTGCATATTGGACTGTAAGCACAGGGCGTGGAAGATGAACATTGTGGAAAGAGAAGGAAGAGAAGTGGAGAAGGAAAGAGTGGAAAGGAGAAAGGGCCAGGAATCCCAGCAGGAAAAGGAGGGAGGTGCACCAGGGCATAATGCGGCTTCCCAGGCAGCAAACACAGATGCTGCAGACTCTGATGGACCTGCAGGTTCAATGATCTCAGGGTCGCCTCCCTCTGCATTCCATAGAGAACTCAATGTATCGATCTCCCTATACGTGCCTCACAATCCATGTGGCATCAGGTCCTGCTGCACTACCAAGCCATGGAAGGCGTATGTGGCTGAAATGGACATGAATGTTCTTTCCCCTTCATAGGTTCAGTTCTCTTAATTTATTAAGTTTTTAATGTATTTGTTTTAAAATTGCACAGAGCTTTTTGTTTGGAACATAATTAATCTGTGCCACTCCCCCACACGACCTGTTCTGTCCTTCCGATATATTTTGTACTCCGGAATGATTGTGTCCCGTTGATTGTCCTCGCTACACCAGGTTTCCACAGTCGACCTGTGGAACTCTTTGCCTGTGGAGGTTGTGAAGACTAGGACTATAACAGGGTTTAAAAGAGAACTAGATAAATGCATGGAGGTTAAGTCCATTAATGGCCATTAGCCAGGATGGGTAAGGAATGGTGTCCCTAGCCTCTGTCAGAGGGTGGAGATGGATGGCAGGAGAGAGATCACTTGATCATTACCTGTTAGGTTCACTCCCTCTGGGGCACCTGGCATTAGCCACTGTCAGCAGAGAGGATACTGGGCTGGATGGACCTTTGGTCTGACCCAGTATGGCCGTTCTTATGTTCTTATCTGTATCAGTTCACCACATATACTCAGCTGTTCTGAAAGCAACAGATTACCTGTTATTGCACAATAATCTTGATACGTGTTATTGCACAATGTCACACAACTCATAGGATCAGTCACAAACAAAATCAATAGGTTCATTGACAATGTTATATTCATAGATGTACAGCAATCACCACACAATTTATGTAAGGCCACAAAAGAGCAGGGCCCGGCAGAGCACACTACAATAGATATTACTCTGGTTCACTGTTAAAATGGTCTTTCAAAGCCTCCCTGAACCTTATAGATCCACTCTGAGCTCTTCTTATAGCCCTTGTGTCTTGCAGTTCAGATTCAGCAGACTGCTGCTCCACCTCTGCCCTCCACACCAGTAAACAATACAGGTTGTCATTTTGCACCTGCTGAACCAGTAGTTGAATCATTCATTAATGCTGTCAGTCAGACCAGCGTATGGCTTCATGAGCCAGGGGAGCAAGGGGTAGGCTGGATCCCCCAGGATCACTATTGGTATTTCAGCATTGCCAATGGTAATCTCCTGGTCAGGAAAGAGAGTCCCTGCTTGTAGCTTTCTGAACAGTCCTGTGTTCTTAAAGATGCAAGTATCATGCACCTTCCCTGACCAGCCCACATTAATGTCGGCGAAGCATCCCTGGTGATCCACTAGTGCTTGCATAACCATAGAAAAGTAGCCCTTTCTTTGATGTACTCAGTGGCAAAGTGGTCTGATGCTGAAATAAGGACATGCATGCCATCTATTGTTCTCCCACAGTTCAGGATATATCCTGCATATTGCCCAGAGTGTCAGTCCTGCAAAGCAAGAGGTGATTAATGGTTTTGCATGACTACAGCCCCTACAGTGGAATTCCTGACTCCAAATTGATTTCTGACTCACCGGGAGCAATCTGGCATTGCAAATTTCCACAGTGCAATCACCACTTGCTTCTCCACTGTTGGTGCCACTCTCATTTTGGTGTCCCTGCACAGGAGGGCTGGGGTGAACTTGGCACACGGATTCAGGTATGTGGCCTTGTGCATCTGAAAGTTCTGCAGTCACTGCTCATCATCCCAAACCTGCATTATGATCCAATCCCATTAGTCAGTGCTTGTTTCTTGGGCCCAGAAGCAGCACTCCATATCTGCAGCTACTCCGTGAATGCCACCAGCAAGCTCGAATTAGTTCTTGCTATGTCCCACAGCAATCTGTCCTTCAGGGAATTGTGTTCTCCACTCATTTGGTTCTTTTTGTAGCTGTGCAAATACTCCAGGATCATGCACACTGTGCTTACAATGTTCATGATAAAAGTGTAGAACTGTGCAGGCTCCATGCTTCTGTCAGAGATGGCAGACATTGAAGAGGGCTGCATGGGTTTGTGGGATTTTGAAAAAAGGTGCAAAGATTATGGGAAACAGATAACATGATGGGATGGAGACAGTTGCAAACTGAGAAGTTGACTCCATGCTCCCAGTAGCTCCTGCTCAACTTTTTGTGGCCCGATCACGCACTTCCAAAACTTCCCAAAAGAGAGTGCACTGGATGGTGTCGAGTTGCACAGTGGGATGCCTACCCATGGTGCACTGCACTCTGAATCGATGCAAGCACTTCTGGTGAGTATACACACCGCCGACACTAGGAGCCAAGTATACACAAGCACAAACGATGTACTGAGTATGGTGCCCGTATGCTGATGTAACTGTTGTGATGTTCAGGGTCATGAATGACAATATCAGATACACTTGGAGGACCCAAGCATCATGTGTAGGTTCACCAGAGAAACAAATGGTGAACAAGACCCTGGTGCATGACGCAGAACAGAATCTCAGTTTTGAAAATTAGTAATTTTGTAAATTAGTGCTTTAGTGGAGGAGATTGAGGGTAATTGTATTTCAATCTTAAAATTACTAATTTTGTTCCAGCACTGTATGAACAGGCATGGCTGGAGAAAAATGTATTTCTGTGTTGGATGCACTGTAGCACGGAAATAGTGAGAGCGCATTTCTGCACTCACTAAGCACAATAGCCAAAGCAGCGTGCATGCAGCGAGCCCGTCTGTTACCCCCATCGATACAACCAGCTACGCTCCCAGTAATGCACAGTAATAGTGACCTTGCACATTACCTTAGTCAGCCACCTTCCTGTACTTGCCAGACAGCTTTGGTAATGTCATCTTCTCTCCTTCATTGGCTGGTCCAGTTCAGATTCTGTAGCTATTCTCAAAAGTCACCTATGCTGTGGCTGAGAGATCCCACATTCAGCATCTTGAAATGGGAAAGTAGTTGTCTGTCAGTTGCCAGAGACTGTGTTTGAGTTCTTCACCTGATGGTATTGTGCCGTCATTTTTTCTCCCACTTCACTGGATGCTGCTATCCACAAGGTAATAAGAGACTCACTGACACACTTTCTGATTGGTTTGCTAAATTCAAAACAGCTTGGATACCTAACTTGTGCCAGACAACAGCAAGTAAAGCCTTGCACTGTTCCTCAGACCCAAAGCACTCCCTTGCCTTTGTCATAGTAGAGATTATGATCTGTTATCAACGTTATGAAAGCAAAGGAAGACAGTCGTTTTGTAGTTTGTGGCTTCCAGGTGATGTAGCCAGAGTAGCCCTCTACAGTATTTTATACACAGGGGCCGAATCTCCACAGGGCAAGTATATATAGTGGCACCCTCTGACTGCACTGATTTATGGAAGAAGGAAGGACTAGCTGTACTGGTTATAGTGGTGTGGTTCACAGTTTCTGATCTACATAACAAAATTAGTTGCAAGACCCAAGCTATGTGCCTAACTGGTCTGGAGGAGAATTGTTGTTTTTTGACTTTCCTACTTTTTTGTTCCTCGACTTTCTTGAAGTGAGAGAAGTAGAAGGGTTAAGGTATGTGCTTTGTGCTCCTAGGCTGAAGGATGCAAAACAGCAATGATGGGAATGAGATCTAGTACATCTTATCATGATGAGATCTAGTATATCTTACCATGTATGGTTCCAGTGAAATCATACAGGTATTTTTTCATTATCAACTGATTATGTGTAAGCTTGAAAGATTCTTTCCTTTAAAATAAATGCAGAGTTCTTCCATTTCAGATTCTGATTTATAAGATTTTCAAATTGTTCATACACACTGGTGTAAATAGTTCAGCCCTGACTTCTTCCCCTGAAATTACTTTGACATCATTACATTTTAACTGGGCCTTGGAAAGACTGCAAAGTTAAATTGAACAAAATTACCTATCATTATAAGCAGCTATATTATTTTTCTCGAGGCTTGAGATCAAGGGAGCTGTAAACATGTCTGAAATTATCCTGCTACCTGGAAATTAAAGTAGAGCTTAGATATGCTCTTGTTTACTCAGAGCTATTGGATGTGAAGCAGAAAGTAATTCATTTATGTTATACAGGAGATCAGACTAGATTCTCACAATGGTCCCCTCTGGCCTTAAAATCTATTAATCTTGTATACCTAAATATAAATACTGTAAGGTAGAAAATAAATAGTCTTGTTTTATCTTCACAATCTTTGGAAATTGGCTGTGATAATTAGGAATTATAAGAAAAAATGTGGCACTCCAGTGAGAGAAATGATTTCTTCAGCAGTTTGCCAAGGGCTTTTGTTGCCAAAATAGTAATGAGACTCAAAGTACAAAGGAGGCTGATTTTAAATTCCTTTAGGGAACTGTCCTGAAGAGTGTGTAACAATCTGTTTCAGACAAGCAAATAAACTCTAGATACTTCCAAACATGCACATATAATTACATAACTAGGACTATCAAATTCTATTGTAAGAGGAAGTGAGTTTTGGCTGCATCTTTATACTGATGGGTAATATATGATGTCGATTAGGTCCAGAACAGTTTGGCAGTTTTCAGAAAAGATCAGCAGCATACCACTTTAGTAGTCAAACCAGACATCAGAGATATATCTAGTAAATTTTTCATCTAGACTATTGGAATATTGGCTAATTGATTATGGTTAAATCTAAGTGGATTAAATTTATGTTGGACAAGAAAACATTTTCTGTGCTCTTTCCCCTCACCCTCCGGTTTGCAGCATGGAAATTAAGGTATAGATCATTACAAATGAGAAACACTAATTATCCACATTATACAGTAAAATTGTAAAATGAAATGGAAAAGTCTCCATTAATATTTTCTACAGCAATCATAGAATTACTAACATACCTAGAAGCTAAGGAGTGCTTAATAAAAGCTCTGGAAATAGATTTATTTCAGCATCCAAGCAACAAGATCCCTGTTTTATTGAGTACTGTACTCATTATAACTTTTATATTGTCCTAAATTTTCTTCTGATCAAATAAAGCACCCAGTCTCCAGTACATAGCACAAGCAGCTAGGCTGTGAAGTGAGGAGTTCCTTTGGGGCTAAAGGAAAGGTATCCTTCACTGCCTCAAGCTGTAGCTTAGCAACAGAGCTGCTCCACATCCTTTGAACTAAGCTTAGAGCTAGAGTAGCTTCCACGGTACCTATGCCTCCCCTAGGCAGAGAGAATGTCCAGTGGATCTGTTGGTACACTCACAATGGTGCTCATCAGCTTCATGCAGGAGGTTCCCAGAGAACTGGACTTTTAAGGTTTATATGTCCCCTGTGTGAGTTCCCAAGATCTCGCTCATCCTATGCAGTTGATTTGTACAGGTTCCACATCAGGCAGGGACCTTTGGAAGAGAGGCAGAATTTACCACATAGTAGAAAAAATTATTGGAAAAAACATTATGAAACACTAAGAAAAATGCAGTTATATTCCCTAAATTATTTTGTGAAGGGTAAGAATAGTAGTCTGAATTACATCCCTGTTTACCATGTAATTATCTCTTCGGTAATAACTGCGCTAGGGAATAGCTACAAAAGAATGAAATCTTAGGGGTGAGAGGAGGGTAATGTGTCATTGAAAATCTTTCTCTTTCATGTACTTTCTGCTTCTCTCTTTAGTCATTCTTGTTAATAATGATATTTGCAGAAAAATAGAATATTTCCTTAGGGTCTTGCTGTTTATTCCCTCCAGAAATCCTAACTCCTCATGGGATGCATATCAGTCACATTCCAAGCAACTAATTTTGATGTCACTAATAAATTTATGACTTCGGATGGGGAATAACATCAGGAGAAAGTGAACTGTAAAAAAATAAATAAATCTCATTTCCATGCCTATATTAGTGTAATTAAGGATAAGGAAAGAGAAAGAAACAAAACTTAAATAAGTAGGTTTTTCAAAATTTTCCATGATATATAAAGCTGCTTTTAGAAACTCAGATGAATTTGGATCAAAATTTAGTTTTATTATAATTTATTATGTTTGTGTTTGGATTAATTGATGGTGGTAACATTGTGCTTTTTAGGCTATGGCTGCACTACAGCTTACATTGATATATGTTGTATCACTTGGGTGTGAATTAATGATCCCCTGAGCAACATAACTTATGCCAATTTATACTAACATACCTTATGCTGTCCGAGGTGGACAGCAGTGTCGGCAGGAGTGTGGTAGCCCATAGAAGCACTTACATGCATTCTCCAGCAGCGGCCAGGTGGACATCCAGTCAGAAATTTAGCTTTAAAGACTCAGTGTCATTTTGTGTTTTGCCAAAAGTATGGGACAGATAATGGGTAGCCTGGATGGGCAAGTTTGCTGCCACCTTCCACTGGTTTGATTTAGTCCATGTCCTGTCTCTGATAGTGTCCAGTACTAGGTGCTTCAGAGGAAGGTTTAAAAAAACAGATGAACAAAATTTAGTAGACAGTTATAGAATTAAACAGCTCGTAGGGGAGAAGTCTTCCTAACCCCATTAGTTAGAGCCTGTCTTACACTGTGAAGCGTAAGGGTTTCTACCATTTGTGTTTTTAAAACCACTAACTAATAAAAACGGAGGCACTGAAAAGAGAGAGACAAAAAAGCCGCCTAACTCACTGTCTCTGCCACTGAAATGAACTGAGTTATAGTGGGTGCTGTGCCTTCTTAGATGCCCTGGGTCCCAACATTAGGATCCATGAGGGAAGATCCACACAGCTCCATTGGATGCTGCTATATAAAGAGCTCTGAGCATGTATGTTATGATGGGTTGGGTCACAGAGACCCCCTTGGGACTGCCACCTGATGTGCTGAGACTACCCCGAGCCTGTTTTCCCTGCCAGCTTGGGACTTCAGTACCCTGTCTTGTTGAGCTAGCCTGCTGCAAACAGACCCAGGTCTGAATCACTTCCCCCAAAAGCTGCAGACTTAACTGGAAACAGCTTAAGAAGTGCTCCTGTCTCTAGCACCCAGACACCCAGCAACCAGTGGTATCCATACCACAAATAAATCCATTTTACTCTGTATAAAGCTCATAAATTATCCATCCTCTATAACACTGACAGAGAGATATGTATAGCTGTTTGCTCCCCCAGGAATTAATTAATTACTCTGGGTTAATTTATAAGCAAAAGCGATTTTATTAACTATAAAAAGTAGGATTTAAGTGGTTCCAAGTAATAACAGACAGAACAAAGTAAGTTACCAAGCAAAATAAAATAAAACACACAAATCTAAGCCTAATACAGTAGGAAACTGAATACAGATGAAATCTCAACCACAGTGATGTTCCAATAAGCTTCTTTCACAGACTGGACTCCTTCCTAATCTGGGCCCAATCCTTTCCACTGGTCCAGTTCTTGTTAGCTCCAGCTCATGTGGTAACTATAGGGAATTTCTCATGACTGGAACCTCCTTTGTTCTGTACCACCCCCTTATATAGCTTTGGCACAAGGCGGGAATCTTTTGTCTCTCTGTGTCCCCACCCCTCCTTCTAAATCAGGGGTCTCGAACACGCGGGCCACATGCAGCCCATGGAGTTACAGTTGTTCGTCGGCACTTTGCGCTTTCCAGGAGGGGAGAGGAGGAGGCGGGGCAGGGGTGGGGATTTGGGGAAGGGATTGGAATAAGGGCAGGGAGGGGGCAGAGTTAGGGTGGGGACTTTGGGGAAGGGGTTGGAATGCGGGCTGGGAAGAGGTGGGGCAGGGGTGGGGCCTCATGGAAAGGGTGGAATGGGGGAGGGCGGGGTGGGGCTTTTGTACCTTTATATGAAAAGGTGTCAGTGATGCGGGCCTCAGGCCAATGTACTAGTCCTCATGTGGCCCTCGTGGTGATTTGAGTTTGAGACCCCTGTTATAAATAGAAAAGCACCAGGTTTAAGATGGATTCCAGTACCAGGTGACATGGTCACATGTCCTGTGAGACCCCAAGCCTTCATTCTTCCTGGCCTGACTCACAAGAAGGCTTGCAAGTAAACGGAGCCATTTACAACCATTTGTCCTACTTGATGGGAGCCATCAAGATTCCAAACCACCATTAATGGGCCACACTTTGCATAATTACAATAGACCCTCAGAGTTATATTTCAGATTTCTAGTTTCAGATACAAGAATGATACATTTATACAAATAGGATGACCACACTCAGTAGATTATAAGCTTTGTAATGATATCTTACAAGAGACTTTTTGCATGAAGCATATTCCGGTTACATCATGTTCACACTCATTAGCATAGTTTCATAAAATCATATAGAGTGCAACATCACACATCACATAGGTCAAGTGCATGTTCAGGAGAGGGATCCATATAGACAGTATTAGTATTCATGTGTTAATAATGCAGAAATACCAGCATTTAAAAAAAAACAACAACATCCTAGGTTAAGTCTGAAAAGAAGATACTAAAGGATTTCCTTGGGGCAAGGGAAGGGCATTTCCTATGCAAATCCAGAGAAATTTTAGATGATATAAATATGAATATCTTAATTCTCCAAGCCTCAAAATAGGGCAGTTCTGCTAAACGTCTAGAATCTGTAGAGGCTCCCTTCCTCTGCTAGCAAATTTCTCCTCCATCCTTGCAGGTGCCCTCCCCTTACCTGCAGTTGTCTTCTGCAAAGAGAGAGACAATAGCCTGCAAATTGTCCTGTCCCTTCCTCCTTACTGAATGGAAGCAGCAGCAGCAGACCCGTTGCCCCTGTGACATATTAAGGAGGCATCCCCTGTCTTTTCTCCATTGAGGGTCCCCCAGTTGTGTCTCCTGCAAGTTGGGAGGGTTCACCTGAAGAAATGGAGGAAAATAAACTTGTTCCAAAAGGGTCTTATAAATGTATTTACCTGTGAAAGTGCACTTCAGATTTTCTGCCAAACACTTTGGAAGCTTTTCAAAGTGTTTTTACCAGGTTTGTAGATTGATGATGGAGTGAATGCTGAATGAGGTTTTCAAATATCCCTCGATCAGCAACGCCTTTCCACCTAAAAACAAAGTCATGCTGCCATTTCCATTCCTGTGTTATAGCTTGTTTTCAAATAGTACCAATATATGCCATTGCCCAGAGTTTTCTCAACCTGAAACTATGCTATTATGTTCCTATCTCCAGGCAGTGCCAGGAAATAAATCAGTGGGGTCCACAGCTCCTCCATCTGATAAATGATCAGTACGAATGAGAGTGCTTTCACCTCAAAATCTTTCACCCTCTCCTGCACATGCACTTGACATACAATGTCAGAGCTCTTTACATAGCAGCGCCCAGTGTGGTTGTGTGGATGCTCCCTCATGTATCCAAATGTTTGGACCCAGGGCATCTAAAGCACACATCTAAAATAGCAATAGTCCAGAGCAACCCAGATATAGTTACCCAAAGTCTGAGATGGTGTTGAGTGGTCAGCAGCAGGTTTGTGGGGGCCAGCCTTCCTCCTAGCCTCTAGGGAGTTGGATGTCAGCCTCCTAGCTCATAGAAAAGCTCTTCAGACTTCTCCAAATTACACACACTGACTGATCTTTTTATAGGTTGCTCAAAACAAAGCTAATAACTCATAGTAACCCTTTGCAAACTAATAGTTTTCCTAACATCAGCAAGCAACTCCTAGTCATAACATCAGCAAAAACTCATAATCAGGAACACACAAATCCAAGGTCAGCTATCCACACTTTTGCCCATTCTCATGATTCTTCCAATTTTATTTTCCATCCTTATCAGCAAAACTGCAGCTGCAGCTATTTCCTGTGCTTATACAAAGCTCAAGTTATTTCTAACAGTGTGGTGTTCTCGCTTCCAGTTAATGGTGGCTGAGTGCACAAAATGGCTGTGATATTGTCAAATCAATTTATTTCATAACAATGCCTTACAGATACACACCTGGGTTTTTAATATGCAACAGAAGGAGAATTGTATTAAAAGGAGAGAAATGTATATGGAACGGTATGTTTTCGCTGGAAAATTAGAACCAGAAGATTGCACAGTTTGTTGCTTCTATAGGCTGAGCTCATTTCACAGACCTGGGGCTTCTTTATACCTCCATTGCACAAGCTGCCTGTGTGCCATCCTCCCTGCAATCAATAGGTTCAGTCTAGTGATGCCTAGAACAGTCCCCGAAGTTTTGGAATTGATTGGATTTGGTGTTCAAAAGTCTATTTCAGGGATCCCTCATGCCGGGGCCTTTGTGTGCCTCATTTTCCCCTCCACCCTGTAACAAAATAGGAGATAGCTGTATTGTATTTATGACTATTGTGCATTCCTCTCTGTTTGTGATGGGTTACATACTGTGAGGTGAGATCAAAAGGAGGTGTTGGAGAAATCAAGCAGGAAAGACAAAATTATGACCTAGGTAAGGAGCATCCCAGCAAACACTCAAACACAATAGGTAGGTTACTTGCTGTAAAGAGGCTGCCTGCCTGGTGCCAACAAGATTATACAGCTGTTTTCTCCAGGCTGAGACCAGAGATCAGAAGACACTGGTCAGTTAAAGATTTGCTGCTGCCGAAAGGGTAGGAAAGGAGAGGAAAGGTTGTCAGCAGACTGAGGCTGACACCCAGGCTGATTGAGACATGGAAAGAGGGTCTGTGGGAATAAAAACTAACTCTCAAACTCAGAAGGGTAGTCTGGAATAGGCTGGACCTACCTGAGATATTTATAGAGAAGTTAAAATCCCTGTAGGACTCTATTGTTTTAACCCATTTGCTATGCATGTGGTGCACGTTTTGGCAAATAAATACTACTTTGTTCTGAAAAAGCTGTTTCTTCGTCACTGCAAACTTATTCTGTCATAGTCTCCTGGAGAAAATGAGTGTACAGGTGCCAAAACCAGTTTGGCCTTTCAGATTAACGTGATTGGTAAATAGGAGGGCTGCAAGACGGAGATCCAGTCTGTGTGGTAGGACTGTGGTGTTCTACCCAGAGTGAGGTGTAGGAAGCTAGAGCCTGTCACCTGAGGGGTGCATAGAGCTGATATGGAGGCACTGTTATTATGAAAGGTGTTAATGGCTGCCATCAACTATTTGATCTGTAGATAATTGCAGAGTACTTGAAGGTTCTCGTCCTGCTGACCAGATGGTGGGGACAACTTGGGTCTCCATTTCTCCCTTCCAGTTTTTTCGATTTTCAGCAAAATCAATAGGTTCAGTCTAGTGATGCCTAGAACTGTCCCCGAAGTTTTGGAATTGATTGGATTTGGTGTTCAAAAGTTCTCATGTTACATTGAAGAAGAGTAATGCCTTCAAGTAGAGGGTAAAGCTGTGCAGCTTTGAACTAAAATGCTACTAGGAAACATTTGAGTTGTTACTGATTCATTGAAATTTATGTTGTGTTGTTTCAATGATGTGCTTATTAACTCTGTTCAAACTAAATTTTCCATGCTACAGATTGATTATTTAAGTTAATTTTTAACCTAATTTGTTCACTTTGTTGGCTTTGCTTTCATGTTACCATTAAAAACTGAGACAAAATCAAGGAAAACTAGGCTTTTATTTCATCACTTTAGCCTACTCTCCTAAGCTATTGTAGTTGTCTGTTATATATTTTATGGTACTTAAACTAAAATATAGTTTTATTGGAAACAAGGCAAATTGAAGATCAACTTTAAGGGCCAGGTTTAGTACTTTTTATTTAAGGCCATATTAAGCAAATTATTCATTCATTCTTTGAGGTGAAATGGGAGTTTTGCCAGAGGAAGGAGTGCTGAATGACACTCTAATGATGCATCTTGACTCTGGAATGTCTTCCATTTGTCAGTCAACTTGATCAGTAACGTGGACAAATTCAAGCCTAACTTAAATCCCATGTAAGCTTTCAGTGGGGTTTCATGAGAAGTGAATGAGGGTGAAATTTGAACAATAGTTTCTTTGTATTCAATATTTTTTACTTTACTAATAATAACTGTTCATTAGAATTTTTTATTTTAAATTAAAAACCTTTAATCTCTGTTTCTTTTCAGGTTTTGTGAATGATTCAGTTACTAAATGCATTGTGGCTTTACGCTTAACTGTGGTAGTAAAAGTCAGCACGTGCATGCCTGTGGGAAGCCACTCAGATGACTTTCAGTGTTTGGGAAAAGGAAAATGTATCACAAAACCATCTGAGGTAAGGTGAAACATTATCAAAAACCTTATTTAAAGAGTAAAGATTAAATGGGGTAGGACAAATACATAGCTAATATGTTTAGACTAGTATTTCAGTACTAATTCCACTGTGTGCATGTGCGTGCATGCATGTCTATATGTTTCAAAAGCTGGTAAAGGTTACTAAGTAATAACAGTGTACTTGTCTGTCACGTCATTTACAAAACTGAAGATCTGAAAAGCAAAGAAATAATTAATTAAAGATGAAAGGAATCAAACACTGCCCAGATAACAAACATTTATTCTTATCAAGTATAAAGTAATTTTATATTTCATCACAACAAAACCAACTTAACTTTCACCATCAAGGAATGCTTTTCTTCACTAGTGATCTCAAAATATAAACACACCCCCTTTTGAAACAAAAGCATTAATTGATATATGTTCACATGAATGATCTCCTTAGTGTTGTATTGGCAATTTCTTAAATATTTAGGTAAAAGATCAGTAGAATGGGTACACAGCTTCCCCCGAGGACTATAGCCTGTCTTGAGAGTAGAAAGAGGAGGGAAAGCAGAGGCTTCACTGAAGAGAGCTGAGTTGCAATAAGCGGTGAACCCAAATCTTCATGTGAATCTGCAGACCTGTGCAATCCGGTTTGTGCAGTCCACGCAGCTCTGTTGTTTTTAAGGTTTTATGTAATCTTACACCGTTCTCACCATGTATGTTAGTCTGTGTAATGACTTATTCAGAAATTTTAAAATGGTGCCACCGATTCATCTAAGCATAACCATATATGAGCTTGGGTAGAAACAAGGCAGATCTACTTGAGTAATGTTGAAAATCAAAAAGATACATACAGTGAAGGGTAACAAAAATGATTAGGGTTATGGAACAGCTTCATATGAGGAGAAATTTGAAAGACTGGGACTGTTCAGCTTGGAAAAGTGACACTGAAGAAGGATATGATAGAGGTCTATAAAATCATGACTGGTGTGGAGAAAGTGAATAAGGAAGTGTTATTTACCCCATCACATAACACAAGAACCAGAGATCACCCAATCAAACAAATAGGCAGCATGTTTAAAAAAATCTATAACAGTATTTCTTCACACAATGCATAGTCAACCTGTGGAACTCATTGCCAAGGGATGTTGTGAAGGCCAAAACTATAACTGGACTAAAAAAATAATTAGATAAGTTCATGGAGGATAGGTCCATCACTGGTTGTTAGCCAAGATTGTCAGGGATGCAATTCGACTCTCTGGGTGTCCCTAAGCCTCTGACTGCTGCATACTGGGACTAGATGACTAGGGATGGATCACTAGTTAATTGCCCTGTTCTGTTCATTCCCGCTGAAGTCTCTAGCATTGGCCACTGTCGGAAGACACAGGATACTGAGCTAGATGGACCATTGGTCTGACCCACTATGGCCATTCTGATGTTTTTATGTTATATTGTTCTTCCTTACTGTACCTGATTACTGTTGACTTCACTTCTCTTTCCCTTTGACAATACTATATTGAAGGACTATAGCAGAGATCATAGGAATTTCATTGATCACTTTGTGGTCTGATAGTTCCTCTAGACAAAATAACATGCAAAGGAAAGAATAATAAAACTTTCTGCTAAATTCTGTTGTTGGGGTGTCATTTTTACCAGTCTAGTCTGTGTTTCTTTGAATTAGGCCACATATTCTCCATTAGTCTATATGGAAAATGTCTTGTGTATATATACGTTTTTTAACAACAAACATTTTAGAGCACAGTAAAAACCTAGATTAACTGTGAATATTTAATATTCACTTGGGAGATAAAAGTAGTGGTGGCTGTTGAGCAAATATTAACATCTGTTAGCCTTCTGTGCATAGAAAAGTTGGCACGTTTGGGGAATTAAATAATAGCTCAGCTGCTAGCATTTACTAATTTAAACTCAAAACAAAAGCACATTACATTGACAGAAAATTATAGTTTGAACTGCGATGATAATAATTGAACTGCTAAAATATATATATCCATGACAGTAGTAACATCTGGAAGAATGGAACAGCTTCTTCAGACTTGAACAATAAAGTTTTTAAAATACTTGAGATAATATACACACAATTACGACAAGACCATTTTAGAAATAAATGCTACTTTCCAGTTTAGGGCCTTACTGTAGTGGTTGTCCCTTCAAGTACACATGTTTCCTATTTCTTAAGCTAGTTTAATTTTTTAATTTATTTCCTTCTAAATTTAAAATTTTTCTTTCAGAACTACAGCTTTCTAAATCACGTAAGCTTCTTACATAATAATACATTAAAAACTTAGTAGGGGACATCATAATGTGAATATGTGCCCGTTCTTTATTTAGTAAGAAGAATTATTTAATTTAGTATGGATAATTTTATTTGTTTAGTTTTTTAATTGCATTTATTAACACTCCTAAAGCACGGGTTCAAAAATTTTGAAACTTTATAAGAGTAGTTCAACCAAAAATCATGTGGAAGATAAAGCATATGAACTAGAATGTTCACTAAAAAGGAGGAAGGCAGTATACTTCTCCCTTTCCTCTTTCTCCCTGTTTTTCCCATCTTCTCTCTCTTTTCTCCATCTGTTAATATGTTACGTTATATTACATAGACCTAAAGATCTACATTGACTGTTGTATCTGACTGCTTTGGAAGAAGTGATGATCTGTTGATGTATTCTGTGTTTCATTCATGGAGATGTGTGCATTATAATTTGCAATGAACCTATTTATATAGATCTTTGACCTGTACCATTTTACAAAAAAATAAAAAAGAAACAAAATTGGTTCAGTGCTATCAAATAGGGTCTGTCAACCCTCAACTTCAAAACCCCATTCAATACCCACCACTCCACCTTCAAATCTTTGGAAAACCAAATGCCCAATATAAGTCTTGATGCAAGCTCTGGCAGTCATTAAATTCAAGCCTTGGCAGACCAAAGGAGAAGTATTTTCCAGGGGTGAAGAAACCTCACTGAGAATGCCCAATCAGTAGGTCCCATTCATGTAATCATTACTAGCCTTTATTGTTGTAGTGGCATAGAACCACATAAAGAATCAGTCTATAGGGAGAGCAAGGCATCACCATTTAAAGTTTTATAGGTTAAAACTCAGAACATGGGCATTATTTTTGCCAACAATGGCCTTTTTCATTGAAAAATTTCAAAGCTCAGTTTTTTTGACAAGCTCTGTAGATGGTAGAAAAACGACATTTTTTCACGAAAATAATGAAAAAAGGATAATTTTTTTGTCAGAACATTTCAGATTTCAAACCTTTTTTTTGCAGCTCTAAAAATGAATGCATTAAACCTCAGTCAGAAATCATTTGATATCAGTGCCAATCACACAGAACAGATGTAACATTCTGCCTATGATAAATATGGCCAAATAGCCAGGCAGATGTATCCTGAAATTTTAGAATGGTCTTAAGGTATGTCACCCCATTTAGAGTGTATTACGGTAATGCAATGCAGTCTTGATATGACAAACGCTTGATGAGATCTGTATCTGAAAGGAAAAGTTACAACCTTTTTGCCAAGCACACACAATGAGTTGCTTTTTGGTTAAGTGCTGAAACTTGTAACATCCATCAGCTTCTGAACTCCAACTAGATTACTAGTTTGTAAGCCTGCATAAGAAATGGTAGGCTTACTCTCTCAACTGGGGTGCTGATATCTTTGCTATTTCTTTAGATTGCATCCCACACCTTATAAGCATCACCTTTGACTTTTCTGGGTTGAACCTCAATCAACTAATCCTCATCAACACCTCAATCTCTGTTAGACATGAAACAAGTCATTCAGCTGCACTGGCTGTGCTAGAAGAGAGAGAAATATTAAGTTGGATGTCATCTGCATACTATAGACACCACAGCTGGTATTTCTAACCTCCTAAAAGCCCAAATGATCATTGAACAGGAGAGGGGACAGAATGGAACTCTCTATGTCTCTGCATGGGGGAGCCCTTGAGGGAAATGAATAATTGTCTAAGACTACCCTCTTGGTCCTCTTAAGGAGAAAGGAATGGAATCACTTGAGGGTCTCCATCTATTAGTGCTAGGCTTTGTAGGGGAGAAAACACACCTCATGGTGTTGCCTGATTTGTTGAGTGGATATTGATTATATTCATTTTCCTTTAGAGTTTCCAGTTAACTCCCAATTGAGAAAACAATTAAACTTCTTGAGGTTTGCCAGGTTCCCGCCCCGGAGTCATGCACAACAGAAAGATTAAGTTCAATTTCAAATTCAGTTTCTTGTTGAGGACCTTGACATGCAAAACACTGACACACATGCTCGGAGCAGAGCTGAGATTTTAATACTTTTATTAATACAGTCAGTAAAAACACAAATGTTCCAAACCAAATGAGACTGCAACATGAGGCAGACGTCCCACATCATCCCATATGCGTACTCTCACAATTCTCATGGAGACCTAGAGGTGGGAAGGCAGGGTCCTATCTGATCTCTGGGATGCTAAGCTAGTCTGATGGTCAAGGTCCTGAGAACTCTCTAGCTTCTGTGGTGGTTGGGCCTATTATAGGGTCGAGTGGCTGCCATGAATATGCATACAAATATTCTGCTTCCTCTATCCAAAACTAAATTCCTCATTCTGATAATCTTGGGGTGTCTGTAGCCTATAGGTTAGCATATTAATTATCCCAAGTCCATTGTCATATCTCATATCCATTGTCAATTTGTTGCCATAACAATCTTGCAATTATATGTTTGCAGATGTTCTTATCCCAAAATACTTAAAATACCTGTTTATTTCATGCACTATTAGCAAAATTGCAACTGTAAACCAAGCAAAAATCTTATCTTAGGTTCCCCTATAACTCAGTGATTTTACTGGTTAACTTACTTATGTTAAGGTTTGTAGGTCTAAAGCCTCATGCTAAGTGCTCAAGCTGAGTCTTACGGGGTTTGGGCCTGTAGGTTCCTTGCATTGCCGCTGGATACAATATTTATGTTCTGCAGGCTACAATGATCAGTGATAACTAAGTCAGGTAACATATCTAAAAGAATCAGGAATGGTGATCATCAGTGATCACAACTGGTACAGTTTATGATATGCTCTAACACTAACTAGGGCCACAGCTGTCCCAACAATCTGTCTCCAAAAATGAAAGTTTGAGCCTAGGTGATAGCTGAAGAGATTTTTTTTCTTGATCAAGGGTCTAACAATTGTTTCTTGAAAAAAGAAGCTGGTATCTTGCGGGTATCCGTTCTCCCCTGACCCCCCAAAAAAGGAGTTTGTGGCCTGTACATGCACAGGAATAGAAGGGCTCAGATTATGTCCCCAACATATTTGCCTATTCAGTCAAAGGGTGTGTAGACTTCATTTTTGGAGATGGGGAGGCAGTTACATATATTGAGTCAAAAAGAGATTTATGAATTCACTCCATCACTGGCCATTTCTTTGCTCACTGTACTTTATCACACCAGTTCCAAGAGGCTGAAATATGGTCTTATGTGGTTCTCAAATTGAAACCTTTTTTTGGTTGGTCCTACAGAATAAGCAGATATCCAACCCCCATTTTCTGGCCAATAAAGTAATACTGTTAAAAAATAATAGGTTATTTAGAGATCATTCCTGAAATGTGTTGTGCCATCAATCCCCATTCAAATCAGCATGAGTCAAGGATCCAGGGAATTCAGTTTTAAGATACATCGGTTATAGCAAAGAGTATACTGAAAACAGACCAATGAATAGTAATAATAGGAGGATATTTATTAAGGGAATAACTTGCAATGGGAACTGCTTCTAGCACGCTGTAGCTTATGGCTAACTACCAGCAGCAGGTGGCGCTATTGGACCTAGAGAAGCCCTAGAGAGGTCAGTTTCTGAAAAAGTCATATACCAAAGTATTACAGGCAGAAAGAACTAGAATTAGCAATATCCTTCATAAGTCTTTGCTACCGATCAAATTTGGGCTCACAACTATAACTATTCTTTAACTTCTACAGAAAAGTCTTTCAATTCTTTGGAACATACTGGGGAAAATAAACAGCCCTAACATTTATGATCCTCTACATGCAACCAAACTACTTTAAAAGTCATTCTAGACTGCGGATAATCAGCCAAGGCATCAGTTATGTTTCTGATTTCCAAATATAATTAATTTATGAACCGTTTTTTACCCCATTGAGAATAAAAATGTCATTTTATTTATTTCTCCTTACTGGTTTTTCAAACAAAAATGTTCTTGCCTTACAATTTAAGACTGTAAACTTTGATTCAGAACCAATATGAACAGTGTAGTTTTAATTAACTTGATTGTGGGAGGTGCATGCTGAGTTGAGTGGGATGTTTTTGCCACTATTTTCCTCATCCACGGAGAGACATACCCTGAAATGACTTGGTGATTTTTGTAGTGATATAGCAAGCAACTGCCAAAATTATATGCTCAATGTGACTCAGCCATAGTGTCAATTTCCCACAAGGCTGATCTTCTGTCCTTCTTTTTGCAAAGCTGAAACTTTAATTTTATTTCTCTTTACAACATGCCCTTTGTGATTTTCTGTTTGTTTTTATCTATAATTCATTCTGTTTGTATAATCTAGTATTCCAAGATGCAAAGCATGTTTTTAGACGAATGTATAAAAGGCCTAGTGCCATGAATATGCTAAAAGCTCCATTGGCTGTAGTCATTGCTTCCACTGCCAACAGGAATATTAATGACCATCTTTGTTTGTTTATGTACCTCACCATTTTGATTCAAATGTATTTTAATGGAAAAGAAATATGCTACCTCATCTGCTTAACTGGAAAGTAAATTATAATAAACAGTTTCCTGTAGTATAAGTACAGAGGCATGCTGTAATCTGTAGAGCGTGTAAAACAGTAAACAAATAAACTTGGTCCAGATCTAGAGCTCATTACCTAGCTTTTACTCATTCCTTGCTCAGGAAAACTCCTGAGCAAGGAATACGTTGGCCCCCTATGTTTGGATGGAGTCAAATATTATTTTTACCAGCTGTTGAATACAATGTAGTAGTGAAATCAAAAGGGCTTCCAGGGTATAGATTCTCTTCCCATTTTTGCTGTACTGTTGATGAGAGGAGTGCAATACACAGACCTCTGGTCCAAATTTTGTTGAGAGAGTAGATTCTGAGTCAAGGTTGCATCCTCTTCCAACAGAATTTCTGCCTGTGTGGGAACACCGTCTTCCCGAATAACATTAGGTAGGCCAACAAAATCACGTCCATCAACATAGCTGTGTCTACACTGGAGGTTTGTTGGCATAGCTTTGTCGGTCAGGTGTGTGGTATTTCCCCCACCTCCCTCCATTAACATAGCTATGCCAGTATAAATTTTAAATTTAGACAAAGGCTTTGATTCATACATGAAAAATGTACTTTATTAGGTAGCATCTTTGTATGCCTTGCAACATATGTGCATGATTTTTGTACTTTTGCCAGTATGGGTTAACAATGAGATTGGAATAATGGCACATAAATCATGTGTAATTAGCATCTTTAACCTTCTAAAAAAGTTCATACTTTTTAAGATATATATTATGATGAAGGAATCAATGACCATTTAAGTAGCATAAACTTTATTAGTTTAACAATTAAAAAAAACTTGAAGATCTTTGTACATCATTCTTCTTTAACATTAATACATTTTAATAATATGGTTTTACAGAACATCACTATACATTCAAGTTACAAAAATAAATCTATTATTATATCATTAGAATAAACCAGAATTTACAAAAAGGGTTTTTTCAGTGTGTCCATTTTTTTTGTCACATGCAGAACACAATACAACTCCAGATTGTGTCATGATATATACTGTGGCAAATTATAACAAACATGTTTTCTATCCAAAGTTTTAAAAGTTTAAAAATCTGTAAGAAAACATATTTGAAACACAAATGAATATTGTAACTTGTTATATTTAATCAAGAACTTACAAAAATCAGTCTCTGCCCTGAAGAGATTAATCTAAAATATTGTCTGTGCTGAATATTTGCCCCAGTCTCAGTCATTGGTGGTCAGCCACTAATGCAGCTTCAACAGTGAAACCCTTAGGTAAAGTTCCCCTTTAAACCACCATGTGCACCAGTACCGTTTACCCTGGTTTCAAGTTGGGGCAGCTGCACCAGTGCTAATTGGCTCCTATAGTAATTTTCCCTGTCTATACTAGGGGTTTGCGCTGGTGCAGAGATATTGGTGACTGGGCACCAATGTCTGAAATTCCCTATGTAGAAAATTGAAGGAGACAATTGAAAAATAACATGCAGTGCTTTTATGTATGTAGCAGTAAATATATATAAATGCACTAATAAACACTTCAAGATTCAGAAGATAATACTGCCTATCAGAACTGTAAAAGCCATCCAAACTAGATACAGCTGACCTAGCTGCTAAAGTTATTTAATTCCTTCTGAAACGCACAAATGTTCTGGTGTTCTCTCAAAATGGCATCAGTATGATACCAGCTCTATTCAGAGTCAATACTAGAACAGCATAGTTTCTGGACATTATTCAGTATGTCATTTAGCTCTGAAGCAATTACCACTATTAGCATTTAAGTAATCACAAATAGGATTTCATTAAGATAAATGACAGGAAGGCCACACCTCTCCTGATGCTGCTGTTTTAGTCTGTCTGGATGCATTCAGATGCAATAAAACACTGAATGTACTGATGTACATTCTGATGGCAGTCTTTACAAACAAAGTTTTGTTTCATAATGAAAGCTGAAGTATTTTAGATAGAGGCTTTCACTTACATTGGTGTAAATCAATGACTTCAGTGGAGTTACTCCAGATTTATACTAGTCTAAATCAGAGTAATATTTGGTCTATACATTATAGTAATTAGCCAAAAATTTGAACGAATATTAAGTCTTTCTGAGCAAGGGAGAGGCAGGCATCAGATTAGGTCTGAACATCTTCATTAAGGATAAATCTACTATAATTAAGAATGCAGAATGAATTATCTGTCTCAATGTAGTTTTTATAATCTCTCTTGCTTGTTGTAAAAATATCAGAAATCCAGCATCTGGTACGATGATTATTCCTCTTATTTATTTCCAATAGTACCCACTAAGCTTTGTTTTGGCTGTAGGTACAGTAAATCACTAGAAAATAGCAGAGAATTTATATTTTGGATTTGCTAATAAGAAATTGGTCTGATTTCAATTTAATTGCTACCCAATCTATATATATACTGTTATAGATTTACACTCCATAATATTGTTAACTAAAATACACAGAAGAATTGTATATAAATTACATTTGGTTTGAATTGTTTAGATACCATTCTGTTTAGGATTACAACAGTGTGTAATTTCTCCTTCTCTTTGTGTTGCTTTTGTGCTCAAATTAATGAGCACATGTCACCTACACAGGAAAAATATATAACACCATGATTTGGAAAAAATTAAGATGATTTATCTAATAGCAAATAAAGACACCTAATCATCTCTGCAGAATAACTTCTGTGAATCCCCAAACTGTTGTTTATCATTAGAAATTTGAGTTGGAAGTGTTGCAACGCTTTTTGTTGTCAAAATTTCAAAAAAAAAATTGTTACTATATTTCATGGTAAATTGCTACTACATATCTTCTGACATTATCATCATTATCCTTAGCTTTTTAACTGTCCGTTTTGTTAACATTAGTGAGTAAAACACTTTTGAATTTTATGCCTCTCTTACTCCAGTACCTAGTGATTAGTACTTTGTGCATATGAGATAGTAGATCTCGGCATTTAGTTGTGGGGACAGGAGGGTGGAAAAGCATGATTTTCATTAGTATTTTAATTTTTTCTGTTATGCTTTTTCTAAATAAATTACTGCTCACATCCTTTATAACTGAGATCTGTGCTGTACTTTCGTCAGTTTAGATATGTATTTGAACACCCTGAACTTTGGTGAAGTTTGCACTGAAGTCTGATGCAAACTTCATCACTGACCCCAATCTCTATAATAAGTTGAATCAAAACTCCAGATGCAAGCGTCTCCAGACTCTGTGGAAGTTGACATCTGTGTCCTAATTTAAACTCTGTGCCTGAGGCCCTCTTCTACCTAAGCAACACCATTCTCAAGGCTGTTGCAATGTCATTGGCTGTAAGCAGAACTCCTCATTTACTTCAGTGTGGTGTTCTGCTTAAAACTGATAACATGATACGGCTCTAAATCACAATTTGCTGCTCCTATTCTGCAGAGAACTGTCCTGTGTTGTACTGTTATGTACTTTCCTTTCCACAGTATAATCAGCCATGCAGGGCTGAATTAAGGCAATCTGGTGCCTCTATGGATCTGCCCTGTGCTGTGGCCCCACCCTTACTTGCAGTGGCAGCAGGATTCAGAGTTAAATTGAATGAGGTATTGTTTAAGGATGTGTGCAGACCGAGACAAACGTTAGTTAAGTCAATTCCTATTTTCATTGCATACATGCAGGGGTGCTGGAACAATTGTTATAGTGGGTGCTGAGAGCCATTTAACCACACTGTAAGCCCTGTATTTACAGAAACTCCTCACTTAAAGTCATCCCAGTCAATGTTCTTGTTACTGATCAATTAGGGAACATGCTGGTTTAAAGCTGTGCAATGCTCGCCTGCTTTGTCCACTGCTTGCAGGAAGAGCAGCCCGTTTCAGCTAGCTGGTGCAGGGCTTGGAACCAGGGTGGATCGGCAGCCCCCCATCAGCTCCTCCTATCAGTTCCCCGCTCCCCTAAGTTCCCTGTGCAGCAGCTGCCCAGCAGGCTATCAATTGCCAGCATTGAGCTGTCCCTCCCTCACTGCCATGTGCTGCTCCTGCCCTCTGCCTTGGAGCTGCTCCCAGAGACTCCTGCTTGCTGTACGGGAGGAGGGTGGAGGTGGGGTGCTAATGTCAGGGTGTCCCCCTTCCTCCCGTTCCTACACCCCACTTACCCCGTTTCTATAGAGCAGGGGGGACACATGACAGGGTTCAGGACGGGGAGAGCTTCCAGGCAGCAGCTGTGGTCTCAGCAAGCTGATCTAATTAACAAGGCAGTGTACTTAAGACTGGGGTCAGCTACTTAAAGGGGAAATGTGCATATCTTGCTCTGACACACAGTGTGTGTCTCTGTCTGCTATGCTCTCTCCCTTCCCTCCATGCCTGCTGCCTTGTAGAGTGAGACTACATTAACAACCAGTTAACTCTTGAGGGTTCAGCCAAATGCTAGTTCATCATTTAGCAGTAAGGCATTCCCTGCGAAATATCACACCTGCTGACTTCACCACCTCAACCCAGCTTCATAATCATCATCGCTGTGTACCAGTATTAAATTGTTTGTTTAAAACTTATTGTGTGTGTGTGTGTGTGTGTGTATACATATATAGTCTTTTGTCTGGTGAAAAAAATTTCCCTGGAACCTAACCCCCTCATTTACATTAAAGCTTATGGGAAAATTGGATTCGCTTAGCATCATTTTGTTTAAAGTCTCATTTTTCAGGAACATAACTGCAAGTGAGGAGTTACTGTAATGGAAATCACTTCAAGCCTAGAACAATGGGGTTCCAGTTCTAATTGGGATGTTTGGGCACTAATCATCATCATCATCATCATTAATAATAATACTTAGCTCATAAATAGTGCTTCTCAAAGCACTTTATAAAGGTCAGTATCATTATCATTTTACATATGAGGAAACTGAAGCATAGAGAGGAAATGACTTGCCCACGGTCACCCCAATAATCCAGTGGCAGAGCCAGGAATAGAACCCAGTCCCAGGTCAATGCTCTGTTCACTACGCCACGTTGTCTCCCCATAACACAAACGCTACCATTATACAAATATTGGCTCAATTTTAGGAAAGCACTTAAGCATAACCTGGAGTTTATCTGGAATTGCAACTTTTCTGAGATGTTTTATCCCCTGTTTCTGAGAAATAGTGGTATTCCAAAAGAGAGAGGATAGTCCATCTGGATCATTGCATTGTAGATTCCATTTCTTTTTGCGTAGACTGCTCTAGAACAATAATTTTCTAGATTTTCAGGATTCTTAGATTAGCAACACTTCAAACAAAGTTGAAATCCACACTATAAAACTCCTGTAGTTTGGTAGAAAAGCTGCCAGGCTTTTGTATATTTTTATGAGTTAAATGTGTGAGAACCATATGTAAACAGAGAATGACTGGATAATGAACTGGCTAAACCATTCTGGCCAAATTTTTCCTGAGGAAGACACGCAATCTGGATTTCAGTCCAAAATTTATAACATTTGACAAAGTTATAATCAACTGAAAAGGAGGTTTTATGATAATGAAGTATTAGACAACCTTAATAATAGGTGGTGCTACCAGATCTTCCTACAATAACATGTGCACATGCATAAATGTTAACAAAACATACCTGCAAAAATCACTGAGAGTGAAATTGAAAATGACGTCAAGACATTAACTTCTAATGGTGTAAATCAGAATCAGCGAATTTGGCTTTTATACAAGTTGGCAAAGTATTGGCTTCATATGTAAGATGAGTGGCAAAGTACACCAGAGAAAGCAGCCTTCCCAAACCTCCATAGTCCACAAAGCAGTATTAGTTTAGTCAGCAATGTTTGAAACACCTTGTAATTTAGAAATAACGAATACATTTACCTGTAAAGATGAGTCCTTGAGTCTTGATCAGGTCTAACCTCTGGCAAAGCAGTTTGCTGAAGGGATTGATATTGGAATGCAAAGCCTTTCCTCTATACCTTGACTTTTCAAGTAAAGCTCGGGTTGGAAGTGAAAACATTGTGACGTATGATAGATGTTTGATGGCCTGTGTAAAAATAAGTTGGTAGTTCATGGCGTAGAGTCCACATCACAAAAACACTTTCAAAAGTGACTTCGGCAGTGGGGCATAACTCTTATTAAAGGTCAATGGGATTTAGATTCCTGAATGCCTAAATCACTTTTTAAATGAGATTTAGACTCCAAATTCACTTAAGATGCTTTTGAAAATGTTACCCTTAATCACTACTAAACTACTGTCGAGGGCAAATTGGCACCTTTGTTGTTTGGCAGTCACAGCAGGGAGGACAGTCCCTTTGCCCTGAGATGTAGCTTCTTCAGGTCTGGAATGAGAGACATTGATAAGTATCCATATAGTCCACTGCATCTGTGTACTTGTTCTGTGTATAAACAGAAGATTTCACTTTCCATGCTTGTCAAAGTGGGCATTTTTCAAAAGCACGAAATTCACTGAAGAAGATAAAAAAGCAGGCTATGTACATTTTATATTTAAATGAAACAGTCTTCAAAAGACTTGTGCTTTCCCAGTATCCTTAGAGGTTAACATGAAAGAAACAGTATCACTAATGAAAACATTAATTAAAACACTAATTTTATATTATTTATTTTTCTTCACTAATCAGAGAAGCTAATGACATGGTACCATTTCAGCAGACGTTTGGATGCATTTTAGTTTACAGATAATCTGTATTTAAGCATGGAATGAAAAGTATAGTGTGGTACTAACCATAGCCTTTATCCACAGCATCTGTGCTTCTGTTGCCATTACATTCACCTTAATTTCTCATTAAGTGTAGAGAACAATAACAGTTACTTAAATACTTTAGAAGGTAGTTTATTTCTATGCAGTGTTGTAGCTGTGTGAGACCCAGAATATTAGAGAGATGAAGTGAGTGAGGTAATATCTTCTATTGGACCAACTTCTTACGTTTCTCACCAACCAGAAGCTGGTCCAATAAAAAAATATTACCTTAACCACTTTGTCTTTCTAGTTTATTTGTAGACAGTTCAATAGATGTTATCATATAGCTCAAAGAGAAATTATGGATTTGATGCAAAAATTAATGGGTGAGGTTCTTAGACCTGTGTTATGCAGGAGCTCAGACTAGAGGATCATAATAGTCCCTTCTGGTGTCAAAATCTATGAATCTGTTAAAAGGCTAAGACAATATTGTATTTTGTGTCATCATTACTGTTTGATATGCAATCAAAAATGTTTAGAATTGTAGTGTTAGCTCAAGAGGCTAGGGAGATGGGAAAGGAGGTTTTCAGGCAAGATTGAAAGAGACATGTCTCAGTGGTTTGGATTACAGTCATCTGGAGATTTCCAGATATGTGGGGCAGTACGAAATGAGACAGCTCTAACTGGTGAGTACAGGCCAAGTAATATATGAAACCAAAATTGGAGTGGAACTAATGGGTAGGGAAACAGGAGGGAAATGTGATCAAAATAATAGACTGAAGCAAATCCCTAGAAAGTTTTCAATAATTAGAGGGGACTTTTGAACTAGATTGAGGCCTGGTCCACACTGGGGGAGGAGGGATTGATCCAAGTTACACAACTTCAGCTACGTGAATAACGTAGTAGAAGTCAATGTACTTAGATCTATTTACCGTGGTGTCTTCACGTGGTAAGTCGAAAGCTGACGCTCTCCCGTCGACTCCGCCTGTGCCTCTCACGCTGGTGGAGTACCAGAGTCGACAGGAGAGGGCTCGGCGGTTGATTTATCATGTCTAGACTAGACGCGATAAATTGACCCCCACTAGATTGATTGCCACCCGTCGATCCAGTGGGTAATGTAGACAAGCCCGAGGGAAAGATTTGGAAGCTAATTATATGGCACAGGATGGTGGTAATTTGGGCCAAAAATAATTCTGTTGAATTATTTATAATAATGTGTAGCTGTAATTATTAACCTATTGCCTGAAAATCAAAATTCAAGTGAAATATTTATTGAGAGTATGAATAATACTAACCATGTGTTACAGTGCTGTACCCCAGAACAGGCCCCTTAGAAATGACTAGATAGATTAAATATATGAGATGCTGCTGCAGAAAAGATTTTGAAAACAATTGAATTATATTTGCTAAATAAAATAGCCTTTTGCAGCAGTGTGTCATAGGTGTTTATGTATAGAGTCAGAGACTAAACAGCTACAGTGCACAAAACATATTAAATATTTTTAGCTCCTGGTTTATGTAAACATCTTGTTGGGTTAGAAGGTAATTTAAAAGCTACGAGGGAGATCTGAACAATGGCATAAAAAGAATCTGCAGTGTCAAGGACAACAAATAGCTATTGTACAAATCTTCTTCCGTATCAAAGACTGCTTGCTTAAATGATCACCTGGCTACCAAGAAAAAGGCAAAGAAGATAGCTAATGTATAGCTTTCTGAATAGGTTATTGACATGAAAGGAAACACTTGTAAACACTTCAAGAATGTTTGGAAGGCCAGGTGAGTTTCAGGAATGAATATGAATATCATTTATATATGTTGGCTCTGATTCTCCCCTCTTATGCTGATATATAGCTGGTGTAACACTACTGAAGTCAACAGATTTACATCAGCCTAAATGACAAGAGAGTCAGGACTGTCATTCTTGAATCTGCCCTTTTGAAAAGCATGACCTCAAAATAGTCTGTGTGCAATCTGGGCAGCAAGCTATATACTAGATTGTTCTTTTATTTCCATCTGAGCATTCAGCTTTCGGTTTGGGAGGGAGTCTCAGATCTGCAGTTCTGCTAAACAGTAGTCAGTTTTCAACTATTACAGAGATACCTGTGTCTCAACACAAGCTATGCTTTAGTCAGCCATAAGTCAGTACAGGGGAAACTGTAAATTTAATGGCCTGTTATATACAGGAAGTCAGACTAGATGATCTGCTGGTCTATCCTGGCCTTAAACTCTATGAATCTATGTATGGGATTACATTTACACTAGGTGTATGTTTCCTGCAATATGTTTTGTTTTCATTTCTAGGGATCTAGTGGAGATTCCTGGTTGTATATTTCCTGGATATATTGTACATGGAAATGTTCTGATTTTCTTCAGCTTGCTCTAACCAGCAACACTTTGCACTTGGCCCCAAGATTGGATGACTGCAATGCAAACAATTCCTCATCAGATATAGCCCAGGATTCGGCCCTTTGTAAGGAAAGCAGGAAATGGACATAGTCCATGATGTGCAACATGACCAAGTTCATATTGCAACCTCAATATTATATTAACATAGTTTATTTAATTTGTTAGGTGTTCTAAATAAATAAAAGGGAAAATGAAACAAAAGAAAGAGAATAAAGCTACTGATGCAGACTTTCTAGAGGCATAACCTAGTTTCTTGTAACTACCACATTACTGCCTCTAGGAAGCAAGCATTCCTTTAACTGCATTTCCAGTTGCACGAGTGCAAGTACTGGAAATACAGCATTAATGCTTCTTTTAAATCTGCTGGATTCACTGATCTCATATTTTAAAATAAACAAACCAAGCAGAATTGAAGTAGAGAATAAGCAGATAGAATTGGAGGCAGGAAAATTCTGTGAAGAGGTAACAATCATGCAATGCACCATATTTTGCCTCTTGACTCATTTTGAAAAGTGGGCTCTCCCCACTCTGTAGCAGCAGTCCTGATCTGATGATTAAGCCGAACTCAACACTCAGAAACAAATGTGGTCACAAGCCCTTTAAGATATGCAGAATGTCTGTTGTTTAAGCATAAAAATCACTTGCTGCCTGAAAGAGTTAAAATAACCATGACGGATGAAGCTTGTAACAGATTTGTTTATCTCTTCACACAAGTCCTCATCCTACAGCTTGCACAATGTGACTGCGTTATCTGAGTACTGATAACCAAGCAAAGGTTTTGAGCAGTTGATGGTTGTCATCTTTAGGATTATTTATTTATTTATTTTAACAGAAATGAGCCAAGCGCTATGTATTCTCCACCAGTGCCATAGGGAATTGAGAAAAACTTATTGTGAATGGCACTAGTGACTTACCTTTTGGGATTTGCCATTCTTTATTTCAGAAGGTGGAGAAAGCTGCTAGGGGAGATTTGATTTTGACAGATAGGGAAGAACTGGTTGAGAATTTGAAAGTGGAAGGCAGCTTGGGTGAAAGTGATCATGAAATAACAGAGTTTCTGGTTCTGAGAAATGGTAGGAGGGAAAATAGCACAATAAAGACAATGGATCTCTAGATGGCAGACGTTAGCAAACTCAGGGAGTTGGTAGGTAAAATCCTTTGGGAAGCAAGTCTAAGAGAAAAAACAGTTCAAGAGAGTTGGCAGTTTTTCAAAGAGTCCTTATTAAGGAACGAGAGCAAATTATCCCACTGCATAGGAAAGATAGGAAGTATGACAAGAGACCTCCCTGGCTTAACCAGGAGATCTTCAACGATCTGAAACTCAAAAAAAAAATTGTGGATAGTAGATGTGGTATATCTTGACTTTAGTAAGGTTTGATAATATCCCACATGACCTTCTCATTAACAAACTAGGGAAATACATCCTAGTTGGAGCTACTATAAGGTGAATGCATAACTGGTTGGAAAACTGTACTCAGAGAGTAGTTATCGATGGTTCACAGTCAAGTTGGGAAGGGCATATTGAGTGGGATTCTGCAGGGAATGGTTCTGGATCTTCATCAATGATTTAGATAATGGCATAGAGAGTACACTTATAAAGTTTGCGGACGATACCAAGCTGGGTGGAGTTGCAAGTGCTTTGGAAGATAGGATTAAAATTCAAAATGATCTGGACAAACTGGAGAAATGGTCTGATGTAAATAGGGTGCAAGTCAATAAGGATAAATGCAAAGTACTCCACTTAGGAAGGAACAATCAGCTGCACACATACAAACTGGGAAATGACTGCCTAGGAAGGAGTGCTGCGGAAAGGGATCTGGAGGTAATCGTGGATCACAAGCTAACTATGTGAGTGTAACACTGTTGCAAAAAAGCAAACATCATTTTGGGATGTATTAGCAGGAGTGTTGTAAGCAAGACACAAGAAGTAATTCTTCTGCCCTATCCCGGGCTGATTAGGCCTCAGCTGGAGTATTTTGTCCAGTTCTGGGTGCCACATTTTAGGAAAGATGTGGGCAAAGTGGATAAAGTCCAGAGAAGAACAACAAAAACGATTAAAGGTCCAGAAAACGTAACTGATGAGGGAAGATGGAAAAAATTGGGTTTGTTTAGCCTGGAGAAGAGTAGACTGAGAGGGGACGTAGCAGTTTTCAACTACATAAAAGATTGTTACGGGGAGGAGGGAGAAAAATTGTTTTCTTTAACCTCTGAGGATAGGACAAGAAGCAATGGGTTTAAATTGCAGCAAGGGAAGTTTAGGTTGTACATTATAAAAAACTTCCTAACTGTTAGGGCGGATAAGCACTGAAATAAATTTCCCAGGGAGGTTGTGGAATCTCCATCATTGAAGGTTTTTAAGAGCAGGTTAGACAAACACCTGTCAGGGATGGTCTGAATAATCCTTAGTCCCGCCTTGAGTGCAGAGGACTGGACTAGAAGACCTCTCAAATTCCCTTCCAGGTCTATGATTTTATGACAAGGATCAGGTGATGGACTTGCCAAAAATGGTATTTAGATAGATTTCTGCTGGCTACATACCTGTGTGTATGCATAACTTGCATTGTAAATTACTGTGTCATATGGTAGTAACATAAATTGTGGTTTTGGCCAAATCACTCTGCTTTTGTTCAAACTACAGCCGTGTTTGGAGATTTGCCATCACTCACATGGAGCATATTGAGTTCTAGTGATCTGCAGATTTTGAAGGATGTAAAAGTATGTGCAGACCACTTGCTCAGCAGAGGCTTTTGGCAGTCCCAATAAAATACAGATCATTCCAGTTTTTGGAGCTATGCAGTGTTGATCTATGAGAACTAACTTTAAAGAAGATTTAAATGTTACTGGTTTCTGTTGAGTACAGAGTTTTGCAATGTTTTAAATCCACACATTATTAATATGATTTTTTCCGTGTAGGACACAACTGTTCATGTATCTAAGGCAAAGACAACTGAAGAAACAATAAAATACAAACATATCTCTATTTCCTTCTCCTTAGTTAATTTGTTAGTAATCTTAATGTTCCATAGATTCTTCTTTCAAAAATATTTTAATAATTTTTATAACTAACAACAATTATGAATGTCATATTGTGTTATGTCTATTTTAAAGTTTGAATGTCTAAGTCTTTAAAATATAGTGTCCTTTCACTTTTTTGTTATAAATTAAAATTTGGAAGATGTAGTAGAATCCTTAGGAAGAAGAATGCTCTCAGATTTCTGTCTGGAACTTTGGCAGAATTGAAGAGGAGACTTTCCCGAGGGAATCTGTCCCAGGTTTTACATAAAACTGCTGAGGCAGGACTTTGGGCCCCTACCTCTGTCCTTTGTATACATGGGTGCATCTCCCATTACCTCGATGTTGATTATGTTCAGTAGAGCTTCTTATTACTTACTTTAATAGTGTGTCTTAGGGCATTAATTAATAACGCAGTTAACTGGAACGCTATAGAAGAAAATTTTACAGTGGCTTATATATTACTGTTGTATATAACTAGCTTGGATATCAGGGTTCTGATCCCAGTTTCAGATCCCAGCGTTCTGATCTCATTACTCCATTGAAATTCCCACTAACATTGTTATGAGTTTTGCCTGAGTAAGGGGTGCAGGATCAGTATTTTAAGGGATAACTTTACAGAGATATATTTTTTACAATGATGTGTTCCTAGCTGCTGTGTTTTTAACCCTTGCTCAATTAAGTTAACAACACAGAAATAGGCTTGGAAATCTCATAATAATGGACACATTGTGTTTGTTTGTAGGCAATATTTTTCTGTGACTGTGAGGATCAATATATGGGTGCTTTCTGTGAAGAATTTAACGCCTGTCAAAGCCAGCCCTGCCAGAACAATGGAACCTGCACTGATGTAACACAAAAACATGATGGGAAAAATTTCACCTGCACTTGCCCTACTGGTATGTTTTACGTGGTGCTTTGAATAATATATTTCTGTTTTAATATTCTGTGCATATCTTTTGCAATACAGCACTTTCTATATTTTTAGCGAGAGGAAGAGAAGCAAGGGGGAAGAGGATACACGAACATAGGGGCTAGTGCTACAAAGACCACTAGATGTAGGTCTTACTGTTGCGAGCATTGTCCCAGTCAATGAAACTACTCACAGTTGTAAGAATTACACACAACAGGAAGAGTCTGCAGAATCGAGGCTCAGACTTTGCTGCCTAAAACTATCATGTTATTTGCTTTTCGGTACACCCTTGAAATTGTTCTCTTTTTGAGTAACTAACTTTAAGTGGTAGACATTTTGCCTCTCAGACTAGTCAAAAAGAAGATATTTCTATACAAACCGTGCAGCTGATGGATTGTTTATACAATTAATTTAAAATAAAATGTTGCAAAAATGTTATAAAATGCAAAAAGCTTAATTGAGTAATTCATGGTTTGGCTAATGATCAAATGTATGTGTTTTAAGTTGCTTTGAAATTGCTTTATGAGCATTTGTTTTTTAACACTTGATCAAATGAATATTGGCATCTTAATTAGAATTAAAATTAAACTAAATATGATGGTCATAGTTGAATGCCAGAGGGTAACTTCATGTAATTACTATTCTGTGCTGGAAGAAAATCCTTTTTACACAATTGCAATGATTGAAAATGTAATGCTTTCATGTCTGACATTTCAAAGGCACGAAGTTCATTGCGTAGTTCTTAGACAAACCATTTCAATAGGCATTTTCCAAAATTCTTTTGATTAGTTTTAAATGAAAAGCAGACTGGAATAAAATTAACAGCAACATTCAGTAGTTTATTTTCACTTCTTATAAACATTTTACGACACATTTTCAACTCTAGTATAGGAAATAGGAATGATCTATCGGCTGTTGATATATCAGATTATTTTTTAGAGCACCTAATACTGAGGAGAATGAAAGTGGAATTGTCTGAAAAAGGAAGAGATAACAGAGGGGAAGGAGAGATTAGTATTAGAAGTGGTTAAAAGTGGCTAGTTTTAGAAAATGTAGGCTAAATTTTAAAGTCAGTGTTGTGGCGTAGACGTATCTAAGTGTAGAATTTAGCCCAAAAGGATCATCCGTTGGCATTTTTGATACTATGGAACATATTCTGTAAATCCTCTAATAATGAAATTCCTTTTGTAGTCAATGGAAGTTCCACACATATAGTGCTTGCAGAATCAAGCCCCAGAACTGTGCATAATATAGAAGTTAACAGTTAGTTCTGAAGATAGTTGAAACCTTATGATGAAAGTCAGATGAAATAATCAGTACATTGAGACAAGAGTAATAGATGATTCAAAGTGGCCTTACAGCCAGCACTGTTGACCATAGAAGACTTGTCTCAGTGTAAGGGGATCTATCAGTGGTGTAGTGCAGGTATAGCACATCGCTCTCCACCCTGCAATCTGTTCTGTTCATTCCCTCTGAAACACCTGGCATTGGCCACTGTCGGAGACAGAATACTGGGCTAGATGGACCTTTGGTCTGACCTAGTATGGCTGTTCTTATGTAATCAGCCTAGGGGAAATGAGCTGGGCATCTGTATGCCCCACTAATCCCAGGCTCTTGTACTGGCAACATGGGCGGTTGGCAGCCAGCTCAAGCTAGAGCAACCTTCTAACTGCTCTAACTTATTCTAGGGTACCAATCCAGAAATTGCGGTATACAAAGATGTCTTAAGGTAGCTATCTTGCATCCCCACCTGTCATCTCCTTGGCCACTGCTCGGGATCTGTCCAATCATTTCAAATATTTAATAATTAACTCAACTAAATCTGCTGCTTTTTATGCCGCTGGACTTCCAATCTCTCTCTCCCTTTGCTTAGTTTAACTAGTTTGTATGTGCAGTCCCAAACTAATTTGCATATGGACTTCATTTAATGACCTGGATTTATACTTAAACCATGCTGGAAATGAGATATGACCTCCCTATACAAATATATTCTTCTCCATTATATTTCATAAATATACAGACGGATCCAACTGACTCTTTTATGAGTAAGATATGTAAATATAGTTAGGTAATGCTTTAAATTCTATTAACGGCAAAGGATAGTTAAGAAGAGAAAGATTAGACTGGAACTGAACTAGAAATTGAGTGACTTGAAAAATCCCTACAGTTAAGGTCATAGTGGATGATATGTATTCAGAATTCATTGACCATAAAATTGTCTGTAACTTGGAGAAGACGCTTGAAAATGTATTTTTATATACTGTTTAGGCATAATCATATAAATACCCTGAAATTCCTATTTAAAATGTAATATTAGACTAAATTATCTTCATATGATCTTATTTTATAAATGGCAATTAGTAGTAATTCTTAAACAAAAATTAACTATTTATAAGGCAAAAAAAAAATTCTGCTCCATGGATCCCACATTTTAGCAATGTGCAAAGTCCTTCAGTGGAACTACTTGTCTGAGTAGTGGTTTGTTCATTCATCCTCTAGAAAGGTTCAGAGATTTGCTGTGGCTGGGCTTGTAGAAGTATCCAAAAATTCATATATTTACCCAAAACTTGCCTGAAATTGGGCCTGACCATATCATCCACTCACCCTGTCAAACTTCCTAATGAAATGTAATCCTTTAACCTTAATCTAAATTTTTTTGACTGAGATATTGAATAGTGAAGCTCACAAGACAGTTTCTATATTAGTTTTCTATTATATTCTGGTTTTAGTTGGGCTATGTTTCATTAATCTCACAAATAATGTGTGATATTTCTGATCCCAGACAAAACTAAGAAGTTTAGAAACTGATTTTTTTAATAAAGTTAGCCAAATGTCATAGATTCTTTCTCTGGCTGATCACCACTCTTCCCTGCCTCCGTTTTAAAAAAAAAAGGCGAAGAAAAGTATCTTTGGTTTTGAATTTTGGAGAAGGTTTTAGGTCAATTTTTATTTAATCCAACCCACTTCACCCATCATTATTTAGTATGTGAAAATTTTGAAGTGAGTGAAAGATTGAAAAAGTGGCAAATTGGATAGGCACAAATTTTGGAAATGTTGATTACTTACGTTACTGAATATCTTATTTGTTGTCCCAGGACATTAGTCCAGAATTTGGGGAAAGTGAGAGATGCTGCATTATCAGTATGTTTTTTTCCCCAATAGAACACTTTCCCCCATGTAATCCACTACCCCTTCCTACACACTAGTTGCTACATTTGCTCTTGTGAATTCTGCTATTATCATGAGGGCTAATACGTCTTCCTTTGACAAGAGGGACATTGTGCATCTAGCTCCCACAGAGTGACAGAAAGATGTGTATGGCACATCTTCACATGAGATCCCAAAGATCATTGCTGCTAGGGCCATTTGAAATTTTTTTGACTGAACTTTTTTTGGTCAAAAATGCCATTTTATCAAAATGTTCTACAGAAATGGATTTGTTTTGTCAAAAATTTCATCTGGAGGTTTCCCAGTCCAGTACAGAATTTGTGCTAAAAATGAGGGGAGAGAGACTGACACTGAGATTTGGACCTGGATCCTCCCACATTCCAGATGAATGCCCTGACCACCAGGCTATTCTGGGGTATGGGACTCTCTCTTATGTTCTTTTCATAAGGAATTTCAGAAGGTCTGAGTTTTGTTCCACCTCAGAATTTTTCACCAAATGGCACTGTTGTTTTCCCCCCAGCCCTAAATGATGCTTGTCTGATATTCTCAGCTCATGTGTTGAAGAGTGACACGCCATCTCTTAGGTTTCTTGTAGTCTCACTTTATAATTTGTATTCTTAGGTGTATTTATTTTACCACAGAATCAATATATACCGGTACATATAATGAGCCAGATTGTTAATTGCTCTGCACAAGGATTGGGAGAGGAAGTAAGAACCTTCTCTGAGTGCAGTGCGTACATAAGGTTAGCAGAGACAGCAGTGCTAACCTCCCTATAGAGAAAGGGGAGGATAAGACTAGAAGTCTCCATTATTTCTAAATCCCCTGTGACTAAAATATATATGTATTAGGGGCAGCACTTTCTTCTGCTTCCTTAACCCGAGAAGAAGTTTTAATGAAACCATCTAGTTCTATAGCATTATGATAAAGAAACTACTTACATGCCAGTTTCTGAACAAAAAACATACATATTTCCAATCCATTAATTTTGACCCATGAGAGTGGATATATATTTTATTTTAAACTTTGATTTTTACCTATTTTTCATAAAAACGTACTTCCATAATATCATATATTAGACTCTGTGATGCACTTTAAGCCATTTTCAGTTCAATTCTCTAATGCTATGGTGCCCTTCTGGTTGTGGTGGAGCAGGGACTTAATCCAGGTTTCTCAAATCCTAGGCTAGCACGCTAGCCACTGGATTATTCTGCCTTCTCTGCACTGAGGTGGGACATTCGTACCGTACATCAGCGTTTGAAATTCATTTGTGGTAAGGGATGCCCTCACAATTTTTATAGTAGGGGTGCTGAGAGCTATTGAACCAAACTGTAAACCCTGTATATAATGGAAATCCCTTCAAGCTAGCACACCTAGTTCCAGTACCTATGTTTGTCATCTTGATTCACCACAACAACAATCCAAAATGGGCTGTTGCTGAATCAATGGGATTATTCTGTAGATATTGAACATCTCTTAGAGTACAGTATGCATGCGTTTTTTACAGAAAGGAGTATTGCAATATATTGCATTTGCCTCTAATGGGCTGAAAATGGGGTTGAGGGAGGATAAAAAGACACTTCTTTAGAGCATTTCCAACATCATGAGTCAAAATTCTGTTCCTATTAAAGTCAGTGGGAACATTGCCATTGATTTCATTAGTACCAAGGCTGGGTCCATAAATATGACAATTCAGTCTTGCGTAATTTTTCTTACCCTGCCTTGTTGTTATCGTTTCATGTTTTCAAAGATTTTTCGTTTCACTCTGCTTCTTTTCTTGGACGTACACCTCTCTCATTCTTAGGTTCACACATTCTCTATGGGACAAATTCAGCTATGGGATAAGTGGGTTCAACTCCATTGAAGCCAGTGGAGTAGGACTCATTTGTGCCATTGAAGAATTTAGCCCTATTTCTTCAGACATTAAAATGTGTTGGGTTTGGCTTTTTCTGTGTTTTTTTTTTCTTGAAAACTTCTGCTTTTGTTTTCTGAAACCTACTGTTTTTGTAGTAATTGGAAGGACTGTCACTGCTTGCTTCATCTTAATGTTCCCTAGATTTTCTATTAGAACATATGTCAGTATATCAAGAAATGAAAAGTAGAAACTGGTAGTGTTCATGTTATTTCTTTTAGAAAAGATTCCAACAGATTCCCTTCACTGCATATTAGAAGCTAATAGAGAAAATGGAAAAGAAAAATAGAATACACTATAAACTCCTTATTTTTGAGAGCTTTCAGGACTCACAGTACCTGTGAAGTACCATGTTGCCATGACCTTGCTACAAGAAAGTGATACAGAGATTTGTAACATCACAAAATGTACAGGAACAGAGATTCTTAAAATGTATCTGACTGACATGCTGCTTTTTTGTAGTATGACTCATTTAGGAAACTGTTAATTTGCAGCACTCAGTATTGGCTATTAAAGGCAAAAAGAATATTTTCTTTCAGTAGAAGAATACAAGCAATGTAGTTGTTAATTAGTTGGAATATATTTGTTTTCATAAAGCAGACAATAAAATGTCATCTTTATGGTGTGATTTGTTCCAGGTTATTATGACAGTCACAGCAAATCCAGCTGATTATTTTAGCAAGTTGCAGAGCCATGCAATTACATGTCCCTCATTTGACTAAAGTTTTTACAATCACACAATGAATTCCAATGTAATTTTTATTTTCACAAATTTACACTTTTGAAGATGGGCATAACTGAAAATGAAGTAAGCATATTCAGTATTGCACTATGCTTTCAGAAAAATAATCCTATGAACATGAGAGAGAACTTGAAATTCTAAAATATGTGTATCAAAAGCAAATTACTTGGCCAACAGTGTTCTGTGGTTCCTTGTGCTTGTTGTCTTTTTGTAAGTGTTATGTTCATTAAGTGCTCATCACCATTGCCAGTCATGGATACTAAAATCTACTGTTCATCCACAGTACGGGCCTGGTAACAAACAGTTGACAGAGCAAGCTCCCTCTCACTGCTCTGCTGTGTAACCCAGCCCTGACTTAGAAGGACCACCTATGGGAGATGCCTTAGTTTCTTTGTAGCAGATGTGTTAGTCTGTATCCGCAAAAAGAACAGGAGTACTTGTGGCACCTTAAAGACTAACAAATTTATTTTAGCATGAGCTTTCGTGAGCTACAGCTCACTTCTTCGGATGCATAGAATGGAACACACAGACAGGAGATATTTATACATACAGAGAACATGAAAAGGTGGAAGTATGCATAACAGCAGGAAAAGTCTAATCAATTGAGATGAGCTCTCATCAGTTTTTTTTTCCTCCTGCTGATGAGAGCTCATCTCAATTGATTAGACTTTTCCTGTTGATATGCATACTTCCACCTTTTCATGTTCTCTGTATGTATAAATTTCTCCTGTCTGTGTGTTCCATTCTATGCAGCCGAAGAAGTGAGCTGTAGCTCACGAAAGCTCATGCTAAAATAAATTTGTTAGTCTTTAAGGTGCCACAAGTACTCCTGTTCTTCTTAGTTTCTTTGTTGAACCTAGATGCCAGTTGTGGTGTTAATGCAGATACAACAGAGTTATTCTGGATTCATGCTGGAGAAAGTAGGAACAGAATTTGGCTCACGGTACCATGTAAAAATGCAGAGAAAACGCAGAGAAAAGGAAAATCTTAGAAATCTTATCTGGTGTAGAATTCTAGCAGTTATACATCTTTGAGCCAAATTCAATGCTGACTTACACCTATTCAAGCCTGTTGATGTAATTTTAAGTGTAATTCTGCCCAGAAAGCTTCTAAATGGTAAACACTTTATATAAAAAATGATTCAGTCAATAACTAAGGAATATCTTTTCTGCATGAGGAAAACAGTCCAAGCAGGTCCTATTAGAATTCCTGATGCTAGTTCCAAAATTACACAGCATGGTATTAGTACCTGTGCCTAGAAACATAATTATAAAGAGAGATGACAGAGACCTGCCCGTATGTGGGGGATTCAGGTGCCTTGACTATTTTAAAGAATTAGATTTATGACTGAGTATATATTTTTAAAGAATCTTTAAATGTTTGATAGGAAAAATAGAAAATAAAGTGTGTTGTGTTTGATAAGACAGTACTACTTAATGCTAATGTAACTTTCAAATTAGAGAGAGGCCCAAATCATGAAGCTCATATCTGGAAACAGATTCAGATCTGAACTTCTCCAGAGTTCATTGATATTCACATTTAGTGCTCTGGGTAGGCCCAATAAAGAAAGTTCTAAACCAGATCTGGATTTGAAATTCTCTAGAGTCTTAACATATAATGGTTTGGTTTTTCCCAGTAATAGAGAAATGCCTGTGTAGAAGGTGAAATACACGTTTGATTCTATATCCACATCCCTAGAGTTCAGGGAACTTTAACTATGCTGTTCTGGTTTAGACCCATTGGTACCTCAATTATTTAAATATATTTTATTATATGTATATGTACTTGTTCTCATATGATAACAATGATTAATCCTGATCACTTTTCAACTGTAGCTCTCATATCACTTTACAGATATGGGCAAGCATTTTACAGGTGGAGAAACTGAAACACAAAACCGCTTAAGTGACTTGCCTAGTGTCAAAACACCAAGTCAGTGGTAGAAGGGGGATTAGAACTTAGCCTCCTGATTCACAGTCATATGCTCTAGACATTAGACTACACTTCCTCCCCCCAGTCTGTGGTAAACTGAAGACCACATATTGCCCTAGATCAATACACAAAATTCCATTTGACGTCACTAGGAATTGTACAGTTTGACAAAGATAATATATGGTGATAAACATTGCTTTTTTTTTTTTTTTTTACCAATTAACTTTAAGTATTTCACTGGGATCATACTTGGTAACAACCAGGTGTGTAACACGCAGTACTTCTCTCTTTACACACAAATCCCTAGACAAATAGTAGAAACAAAAGAAATAATTTTAAACAGAGAATGAGAAACGTGTGGTACTTGTGATAGGATTTGAGTTTGGAGTATTTCATTACTTAGATTGTTATTTCAATGTTTGTTCATTATTCTGAACCTACTGTAAGGTCTTCAAGCATATGAGAAAAAGCAAGCTACCAACCAATTGGCATTATAGGTATATCTACTCCATGGGGTAACATGCAGTAATGTGTTCTGCATTAATTGGTCCATGGAGACCCTGCTGGTGCATTCTAAACGTTCCCTAATGCGCGTTAATGGAATACTGTTTCAAACAGCACTAGATTAAAGCTCACTAGGGAACTTTTAGTGCGTGCCAGCAGGGTCTACACAGACCAATTAATGTGCAATGCTTTAGCACACATTTTAGAAATCACACCCTTATAATGCGCATTGCCTCACTGTGTAGACACGCTGCACACTGAACTTGCAATCTCAATCTTTGAGGAGCTTGTTTTTGACAGAATTTACAACTGTGGTGATTGTATCCCCACATCTCTCACTTAAAATAAACAATCCTCTCTGGGGCTCAGAAGTAGGAACAAATGACAGTCATTCAGCATATGCACAAATAATTCAGAATGACTATTCTTGTTTAATGTCTCCCTAGAGGTTTTTGTGTTTAGATTCAAAATAAATTTGAAATTTATTTGGAGTTCTTTGTGGTTGCACAACCCCATACACACCAATGCAGTCAGAATATGGCTGTTGGTAAAATACAATTTGATAGTATCACTATATTTGAATTTTGATCTATGTTGCTGGAACCAAGTTCAGATTCTTATTAATTGAATGTTTTAATGAAAATTTGAATATTGAGAGATTGTCGTGAATACTGTTTCTCATCTCTGAGGAATATTATTCAAGGAAACTAACTTACTGCTATTTAAATGATATAATGGCAAATTTTGTAATAAAACTTTTAATTTTTCTTCACTTTCTAAAACATTTGAATCACGATATAGGTTACACTGGAGAACTATGTCAGTCAGAGATTGATCATTGCAGCCAAGAGCCATGCAGAAATGGTGGTACCTGCTTTTCCAATATCAGTGGATTCAGTTGTCAATGTCCAGAAGGTAATAGAAACAATTTCTCATTTTAAATCATACCTCTTATCAGCATGAACAAAGTTGGTGTTATATGGTATATATTATGATGCTGTAACTTTTTTAGTTAAATGAACATATATTGGAAGCTCTAGCTGACAAAACATCAACTTAAGTGGATAGCATTCCAGATTAGAAATCTTTGCATTACCATTATTAATGATGTCCAAACCACATTTAAGTTTCAGTGTATATGTTGAACAAAAGTATTTTCCATGTTCTTTTAATCTCTCCTATCTGGAAATCAGGCTAGAGCTCTCATGAGAAAAGGACATAAGAATTTTACAAAATGTCCAGTTGTTCTTGATTTTTGTCTTGTTCAGAAAAAGCAAAAGCAAAGTCAGCCTCTCATGTTATTTTGATATATCTGCTTCTATTCCTAGATAAAATAGAAAGTTTATCGGAGTACACTTTTTTAATCAACTGAACATTTTCAAACCCCTGAAAAGATTTGAGCCATTCTGTTTTTATTTGAACTGGTTTATCTCTCACTATATGAAAGCCTTGAAATCATTTTCATCAGTAAACATTGTAAATGTTAACTCCTAAGTAATGAGGATATTGTGACGTTGAAAGCATATCCTGTTTATAACATCATGCTACCTGCAATGGCTGGTTGCATAAATTATCAGTAGTGAAAGCTTCCAGTTACAAAGTTTTTTATTAGCCATCAGTACCAAATGATAGTTAAGGTTGTTGTCCAGAGCTAATAATAATTTCTCTCCCAATTCACCTATAGTTGTTGTTTTTTATTCTTCCAATGCTATCTTTTATACAGTTGAGTTTACTTTTAGGTAGAAGTCTTGTTTCTAATTAATAATTGCTTCTCTGGAAGAAAAATGAACCTGCTTAACAACGAAGGGTTATTTGTAATTGCTTCAAACTGGCTTTTCTCTTTCTCTGGAATCAGTTGCTCTGATGAGTGACCCACTTAACAGCTGTGTTGAATTGACATTATGTCAGCAGTCTAAGCCTTGCATTTTAGAAGAATTTTGAAAATTGTTTGTTGTATCAATAGTATCAGAATTCAATGATGTTGGGACTTAGCCAAATGTAGCTTGATTTTTTAATGAAATTTGTTCAAGAATCTTTTATAATTAGCTAAAAGAAAATCTTATCAGTAAGAACAGTAATTATGAACAATACCTATCGGTTAGATCATTTTTGCCAGTTTTGAAGGTGACATTCATTCGTGTGTATAATATAACTAAATACATGCTAATACTGACCAATTAGCAGTCCTGGGTCAGTTCTTAGCACAGATCGGGTGATACTCCCAAAGCTCTTGAAAGTTTTGTCCCCTCGGGGCCACTAGCCACCTATGTGATGAGGGCTATTGCTCTGTCTCAGCCCCTTGCTGGAAGCCTCGTCACCCTGACATCCTCTGCTTAAGGAAAATCCACTTGGGCTGGGTCACCAGTGAGATTTAGTCCTCCTGGAGGTGACACAGGCCAATAGGGAGACAGTAGGCCAGATAAGAAGGCTCGCCTGCTTCCTCTGAGTGGTCTGCTGGGTGAAACTGGGACAGCGGAGGAGCTTTTCTGTGCTAACACAGCACTCCAAGGCCAGTTTGGGTCCTGGGCTTAAAAGTGCTGCAGTGAAGCATCTGCCTTGTTACATTTGTTTGTTTAAAGACATGGACAACCAGATTATGTAACCATTTAAAGATGGTATGCTGAATTTACGGCACACCGCCCTATTTGGGATTAGCTGTCACACCTTGTAAATTGAAGCAGGGAGTGCTTGCAATGCCACACCCCAACACAAGCAGATGGAACAGTGATGTGTGGAAACACTTACACCACACATATGTTTTGTTCTGACCCCCCTTGAGCTTAATGTTGCCCTTGCAATGTCCCAAAAATCCCTGCAGGAACCTGTGCCTCTCCAGCTGAACTTACTCCTTTCAGCCTAGGTGGGTTTGGATATCTTTGTGCTGCGTCCACCTGATGCTACAGTCAGGTCTGCTTCTTTTCATCTTAATTATTATTTCTGCAGCTCTTTCTCTGCCACTAGCCCAGGAACATCATTGACAACCATTCTCCAGCTGCCAAAGAACTTGAAACAACTTTGATACCCTGGCCTGTGTTTTATTTTGAGTATGAAGTTCTTTGATGTAGTTTTTAGCACTTTGCCATTTTTGCTCAGTGCTTTGCTGTTTTTCTTTTTGGCACTTGGATGCATTTTCTGTGGCATTTTTTGCTTTGGTACCTCACCTTCTTGCTTTGCATCTCTGATGAAGCCTTTGCTACTATTCAGCTCCAGTCTTTCTGTTTTGTAGCAGCTTCGAGAAATGTCTGTGCTGCATGGACTTTATTACTGGATATTTTTCTGGATCACTTCTGTGTGGGGATGTCCGATCTAATTTCATATGTCACCCAGGTACTCAAGTGTTTCAGAGAATCACTCTGCTCCCTTCTGAAGGGACTTCTGCCCACAAAGAAACTCCCATAAACCTGGTAAGAGGCCAGCCTAAGCTGCTTTGAAGGAGAGCTACTTGAAACATAAATCGGAGTTGCCTTTGGGCACTGGGTACCTCTGCTGTTGTTGGCACTGCTTGCATTGGAGCAGACCCACATTTTCTCCAAGTCCAACAGGGTAGCTTTACCACCAAGGCAGGGGACTGAGTGGTGCACATAGTCCATGATGCCCTAGGTATCTCAGCGCTGAAGTCTCTGGTACTGAGTACCACCTCACTTGGTGAGACATTAAAAAGGACTCCAGGCAGCTACACATCACTCTGTGGCAGTGTGTGTGCGGTGACTTTGTCAAGTCCTTCCTGGTCATTCTCCAGGTTGTCTTGAAGGGTGCAATGATCTGTCAGACCTGATATGAAAGATTATTAGAGCTCTAAATGCAATTAAAGTCCTTTTTGTACCAAGATTGACACCCACAAATCAGGGAGTCAGTTCAGAGAACACATGAACATAAGTCTTGTCCCCAGCAACCCTGACATCTCATGTGCCAAAGATCTTGGCACAAATGGTGTTGAAGCCTGTTAAAGCTTCCCCATTAGTTCCTCTCTTTTCTAGCATGTTTGGGGATTTAAGATGAGTAAATAATAGGAAATATTGCAGAGTTTTAGGCTTTGGAGCCTTCAGAAAATGGACACTTTCTGTTAAAGGCCCCAATTTGTGGATGAATAACTTGTGTGTTCTCCTTTTCAGAAGTAATTTTTATGGTTCATAAGAAACTATATGATATGCTCAGATATACAGATAAAACTTTTAGAGCAAGTGATTTGTGCACTGGGATTTGGGTTTGGTCCAGTCTAGCATCCAGATTTAAATGACTATGGGGAAACATTACTTTATGATTATATAAAGAATATGCATATATTACCATAGAGAACATGCACATACTCTCGAAGGCGAAGTGAGTTGAGCTGAAATGAACAGAAACACCATCCTATTCTCATGCTGAACATCTAATGCGCTAGTAAGTTTCTCTTGTTTCATTTTAGTATCAAAAAATATTAGCATTTATTTTCCTAATAAAGAATTAGAATAAACATGGTTCAGTTTTTCTATATTAGCAAAAACAAATATTTACATCAAATATTTTCTTTTACTGTAATTTTAGCCAATGTAATTAGTATCAAATAGATTTCTACTGTCTAATACAATAAGTACAGCACAGCACGTTGACCTCCCTTAAAAATAAGCCACACTATATAGATGACATAATTTTTATAAATGTTTCTGAATAACTTACGACTTGCAGCCATTGTATAGAATCAGGATGGAATTGGGTGAGGATCTGCTACTTTCATGGTGTGTTTACTCTATTTGTTATACTTGCTGCTACTGCTATGGATTATAGCACAGGTGGCCAAACCACGGCTCATGAGCCACATGTGGCTCTTTCACAGTTAAAGTGAGGCTCATGGAGTCACCTCCCCACCATTCTCCACCTACCAGATTGGTAGTATGGAGCTCAGGGTATCTGCCTTGTGGTGGGATGGTGGGGCTAGGCACTTCTGCCAGAGACGACTGGTGCCTGCTGAGACTGGGCAGGCAAAATTTAAAGGTTTGCCCTCCCCCAACAGCTTGAGTCGTGCCCCACCAGGTATGCCCCCCCACCCCCCGCTTACCCCCAGTGGCCCCTCCCTGCAGCTGCCAGGTGTTACTCCTGTGGAGAGGCAGCTGTAAACAGCTGGGAGCTGCAGGGAGGGGGGCATTACTTTAGCTTTGCAGGGAGAGGCAGCAGCAAAAGCAGTGGCTCTCCCTGCAGCTCCCAGCTGTTTGCTGCTGGCTCTCCCCATGGCCGCAGCTCCCAGCTTGCCTGCTCCAGCAGCTGCTGTGCAGGGAGGGGGCCTGGCAGCACCATGTGACCGAGTGGGGCCAGAAAACTCTGGCAAAAATTAGAGTGGGGGGCACGTGACCCCATGTGTACCCCCTCATGCATCACCCCTGGCCAGCAGGGATGGAGGTCTTGGGGCTTCAGCCCCATGGGAGGCACCTGCCAAGGCTTGGGGCTTCAGCAGGAACCAGGTCTGTATCCCCGAGCCCTGGCAGGTGCCTCCCGCAAGGCTGAAGCCCCGAGCCCCGGCAGGTGCACTCCATCTCTCAAACTTCTGAACAATCTTCTTCTTGTTATATGCGGCTCAGAGGGTCAGTAAGTTTGGCCACCCCTGGATTATCGATTGGAGCACAAACATTTTCCCTTTTTTCAAAAAACTATTGCTGTTTAATTGCATTACAGTGCACCATGTTGTCATTAGAATCAATCAGTGTGCAGCGCTAGATTGCCCCTTCAAGCAGAAAAAACATTGGAAGGGGACCTCAGAGGGCAGGCAGAAAACTGCACTGTATTCACCCACTGTGTTCTCTAGAGCCATCCCCTCTAGTGAAGAGAGGTTTCTGGGACTACACATCGAGCCTACTAATCCTTTTTACATAAGGTATTCTCTGGACAAAACACCTCCAAACTTGCAGAATTAGGTGCTGTCCTTCAGGTATGGTTGCCCTCGTATGTGGCTATGCTGGTCCCCTTCCCTCAGCTGCACAGCTCCTGTAGTAATGTTGCTGTTGAGCATCCACCTTTCCTAATTTTGTCCCCACCACAAGGAAGGGAGAATGCTGCTGCAGAGGTTGCATCTGGTCCCTTCTGCAAAGGCAGGGGCAGTTGTTCTGGGATAGAGTATTAACCAAGCATGTTAGCTATGATATTGTCCAACATTGCAAGGAAATGCAATATACCAGTACTAACAATAACAGGAATTTCAGGTTTTTGAGGGGAAGAATAAGGGCTGAGCTTGTAGATGCCACATTATAAAATACAATATTGACTGCTCTGACCAAACACATGGCCATGTTTTTTCTTATTCCATTGAGACAATATTTTTATCTTTCTCACTCAGACAGTTTGTGAGCTTTTATTTGGAGACTTTTAGGGAGCAGGGAGACTGAGGAGACTTTTTTTTTTGTAAATAAGCCAAAGAATACCTGCTTGGAAGTTGCAGAACTGTTATTTTTAGAGTGCCCTGACATGTTTCATTTCTAAAAAATATGATCAGCTTCAAGCATAGGCTTAACCTCTTGCTCTGCTACCTTTCTCCCACTGTGCCTAATTGTAGTTGCATGTTGAGAGGAGGCCTTTCTTTCTGAAGTGCTAATTCAGCACAGTGGGGAGAAGGCAGGCCAGCGGTTAGTATACATGTAAAAACTAAAGGACTGGAGAATCGGGAGGTATTATGTGGTAGAAAATGAACAGACCAGGAGAGATGGAAAATATAACCACATTACAAAAGGAAAAAAGAGCATGAAATGGATGGCAGAAGAAGAGATGGATGGAAATAATGAGGAATCATTTCAACATGGTCTATTTATGTTCTACAAATGACACCTGTGTTTTAGAAATCAGACGTGAAAAGTAGGAAAGGTGAGCCTCTTGGGCAGTGGAAAGTGAACGGTTTGAATAGAGGTAGTTCTTTATACTTATTAGATAATCTTTAATAGTTTTAAAGAGTCCTTAAAGAACGGTTAGTAACTAGCGAATCAGGCTTGAAGATTCCATGATTTTCTGCTTAACATTATATTTCAGCTCTGACAAATATACAAAATAATCTGGGAAATAATCTACTATGTGCATTTGTTGAGGCAACTTGTTTTCAGGGCACAATTGGATTTTACATTCAGAGAAGTAGATAGAAGAAATGTTTGCACTTGTGTAAGGACTGGATTAGATGGCCCAAGAAATCCCCTCCAGCACTAATATAGATACATGTGCAGTGACTGGGAGAGGGACATTTATTTTTCTCTTTCAATTTCTTCTGTTTGATTGAAATGTCACTTTGATCATCATATTTCAAGCCTCATGGTAGGATTTGAATTCAAAATGATCTTGACAAACTGGAGAAATGGTCTGAATTAAATAGGATGAAATTCAATAAGGACAAATGCAAAGTCCTTCTCTTAGGAAGGAACAATCAATTCTCAAATACAGAATGGGGATTAACTGGCTAGGGAGGAGTACTGCAGAAAAGAATATGGGGTTATAGTAGATCACAAACTAAATATGAGTCAACAATGTAATACTGTTTCAAAAAAAGAAAACATTATTCTAGGATGTATTAGCCAGAGCATTTTAAGCAAGACATGAGAAGTAATTCTTCCACTCTGTTCAGCACTGAGAAGACCTCAGCTGGAGTTCTGGGCACCACACTTTGGGAAAGATGTGATCGATTTGGAGAAAGACCAGAGGAGAGCATCAAAAATGATGAAAGGTCTAGAAAACATGACATACAAGGAAAGATTGGAAAAATTGGGTTAGTTTAGTCTGGAGAAGGGAAGATGGGGGCGGCATGATAACAGTTTTCATGTATGTACAAGATTGTTAAAGAGGAGGGGTGACAAATTGTTCTCCTTAACCACTGAGTACAGAACAAGAAGTAAGGGCTTAAATTGCAGCAAGGTAAATTTAGGTTAGACGTTAGAAAAAACTTCCTTACTGTAAGGGTAGTTAAGTCCTGTAACAAATTACCTAGGGAGGCCATGGAATCTCTGTCATCATAAGTTTTTAAGATCAGGTTGGACAAATGCCTGTCAGGAATGGTTTAGATCAGTGGTTCTCAACCAGAGGTTGGAGGTTTCAGGGGGTCTGTCAAGCAGGGCCAGTGTTAGACTCGCTGGGGCCCAGGGCAAAAAACCGAAGCCCTGCCATGTGGAGCTAAAGCCTGGGGCCCTGAACCCTGAGACTGAAGCCAAAGCCTGAGCAACTTAGCTTTGTGGGGCCCCCTGTGGAGTGGGGCCCCCTGGGCAATTGCACTGCTTGCTACCCCCTTATGCTGGCCCTGGCTTTTATATGCAGAAAAACAGTTGTGGCTCAGGTGGGCCATGGAGTGTTTATAGGATGTTGGGAGAGCCTCAGAAATAAAAAGGTTGAGAACCCCAGGGCTAGATAATACTTAGTCCTGCCTCAATGCAGGGAACTAGTCCCTTCCATTCTTACATTTCTATGATTCTGTGAAATTTAAGAATATTGTTGACGTGGAGTTAGTGGTACAATGAGAGAAAATTAAAGCTTAACGGCCAACAGAAAGTGTTAAGTTGTGATTAGGATGAGTTGATTTGCACTACCAGCCAATAAAATGCACACTACCTCCATGAATTTTAATTGACTAGCAGAGTTATTGACTAGAGAAGTTTGACAATAGACTAGGAACAGTCCAGGTGTGGAGGTAGTCACCATTCCTGGATTTGTTTTCCATACCTGGGCAAGATGGGTTTTCTCTAATACATCTAGCAAAGTTGATTGTAACTTCTGTATACTTGCACAATAGCTCCATCTATCACCTTCATACAATGAAAGTGGGGAATACACCTATTGTGTACATGTGATTCCCTTTCCCAAAGTATCTGGTGATTACAGAACGCACCATTCTTCTTAACAGTATAAAAAAGGCTGTGAATATATTTGAAAAATACTTTTCGTTTTAACTGTTACTGTAACTTAGTCTTCATTACATATTTGCTAATGTAATAATTATCATTTTACCTTGCATCCTTCCATATGGTTTTTAATTGTAAAAGCTACCTTATTACTTAGGGTATGTCTACACTACAAGAGTAGTTCGATTTAACTTAGGTCGAATTTGTGGATTCGACCTGATGAATTCGAATTTGTGTATCCACACTAAGGACACTAATTCGACTTTGTGAGTCCACACTAACGGGGCAAGCGTCGACATTGGAAGCGGTGCATTCTGGGCAGCTATCCCACAGTTCCCGCAGTCCCCGCTTCCCATTGGAATGCTGGGTAGAGCCCCCAATGCCTTCTGGGGGAAAAATGTGTCGAGGGTGGTTTTGGGTAACTGTCATCATTCAACCGTCACTCCCGCCCTCTCTCCTTGAAAGCGCCGGCGGGAACTCTGTTCGCGCACTTTTCTGGTCAGTGACAACGCGGACGCCACAGCACTGCGAGCATGGAGCCCGCTGCGATCATCGCTGCACTTATGGCCGTTGTCAACTCCTCGCACCTTATCGAACATCTCTTCCACAGTCAGCTGCTGAGAAATCGGGCAAGGAGGCTCCGGCAGCGCAGTGAGGACGTGAAGTGTGAGAGTGGCACAGACCTCTCACAAAGCACGGTACGCCGCGCTGTGGAGATTATGGTGGCAATGGGTCACGTTCATGCTATGGGACGGCGATTCTGGGCCCGGGAAACAAGCACGGACTGGTGGGACCGCATAGTGCTGCAGGTCTGGGATGAATCACATTGGCTGCGAAACTTCAGGATGCGTAAGGGCACTTTCCTTGAACTGTGTGACTTGCTGGCCCCTGCCCTGAATCGCCAGGACACCCGGATGCGAGCAGCCCTGAGTGTGCAGAAGCGAGTGGCCATAGCCCTCTGGAAACTTGCAACGCCAGACAGCTACCGGTCAGTAGCGAACCACTTTGGCGTGGGCAAATCTACCGTGGGGGTTGCTGTGATGCAAGTAGCCCACGCAATCGTTGACCTACTGCTCTCAAAGGTGGTGACCCTGGGAAACGTCCAGGTCATCATAGATGGCTTCGCCGCGATGGGATTCCCAAACTGCAGTGGGGCTATAGATGGCACTCATATCCCTATCCTGGGACCAGCCCACCAGGCCAGCCAGTATATTAACCGAAAGGGCTACTTTTCAATGGTGCTGCAAGCACTGGTGGACCATAAGGGACGTTTTACCAACATCTACGTTGGGTGGCCGGGCAAGGTTCATGACGCGCGTGTGTTCAGGAACTCTGGTCTGTTTAGACGCCTGCAGGAAGGTAGTTTCTTCCCGGACCACAAAGTAAGTGTTGGGGATGTGGAGATGCCTACAGTGATCCTCGGGGACCCAGCCTACCCGCTAATGCCCTGGCTCATGAAGCCCTATACAGGCGCCCTGGACAGTGACAAGGAGCTCTTCAACTACCGGCTGAGCAAGTGCAGAATGGTGGTGGAGTGTGCTTTCGGACGTCTCAAGGGGAGATGGAGGAGCTTACTCACTCGCTCGGATCTCAGCGAAACCAATATCCCTATTGTTATTGCAGCTTGCTGTGTGCTCCACAATCTCTGTGAGAGCAAGGGGGAGACCTTTATGGCGGGATGGGAGGTTGAGGCAAATCGCCTGGCTGCTGATTACGCTCAGCCAGACACCTGTGCGATTAGAAGAGCCCAGCGGGAAGCGCTGTGCATCCGGGAGGCTTTGAAAGCTAGGTTCCTCAGAGAGCAGGGTAACCTATGACTGTCCAGTCTCTTTACAGAGAAGCTGAACCTGCCCCTGTTTCAGTTACTATTGTCTTTTTTCAGCGGTTACATACCCCGTTCACCAGGTTTCCCCCCTTCCAACAGACGTTTAAAAATAAAGTTATTGGAACATTTTTAATTAACAAAGTTTTCTTTACTAACGAATTCTCGTTCAAGGGTTCCAACAGGGACGCAGACTGTGGTGGGTACGGTGTGCAGTGATGTACAGACCGCTTCTACACTCGAGGACTGACAGGCTCCTGCTCCTACGGCGGTCTCTGGGGGGAGGACGGTTACCGGAGGGTGTGCAGGAAGGGGTGGGTTTGCAGGAGGGGTGAGGGGTGTGTGGGAAGGGTGAGTAGGTGTAGGGGGATGATGGCTCTGGCTGGGGCTCAGGGCATCGGAGAGGTTCATGGCTAGGGTGGAAGGGCATGGTAAGGGCAGCCTGCCTTGCCATTTGTGGATGCCAGGCGCTCGGACCCTGGGGCAACATACACCTCCCAGACTGACCTGGGGCAGCAGACACCTCGCAGAGTGACCCGGGTGCCTAGTGACTGCACTCTGTGTGTGACCTGCTGTTGATCCTGCCCCCATGTCTGTACCCTGTTAATGGTGGCTGTCCTATGCAATTAACAAACCCCTTCCCCCCCTTCACACAAAGTCTTCTGCAAAGAAACATGACGGAAACAGTAATGAACAGCAAACTATTTTTAATACTCAACTACACAGTTGGGGGATGAAACTGGGATTTGGGATCGGGTGAGCCAGGAAGGCAAGCAATTCTCATACTTTAGGGAATGAGAGCTGTTTGGTACATGAGCGCTCTGCTGGGGTGGAGTGACAGTTTTCACGGCCCCTAGCGCCCCTCCTTCTTGTGATTTTGGGTGAGGGGGGGACAGGACTTTGTGGCGGGGGAGGGCAGTTGCAGATACAGTTCAGGGGGGCTCTCTGCTCCTGCCTGCGGTCCTGCAGAACATCCACAAGGCGCCGGAGCATGTCCGTTTGCTCCCTCATTAGTCCAAGCAGCGTTTGAGTCGCCTGCTGGTCTTCCTGCCGCCACCTGTCCTCCCGTTCGCTGTCTGAGCGCTGCTGCTGAGAGAGGGTCTCCCTCCACTGGCTCTGCTGGGCCGCTTCGGCTCTGGAGCAGGCCATCAGTTCAGCGAACATCTCGTCCTGAGTCTTTTTCTTTCGCCGCCTAATCTGCGCCAGCCTCTGTGAGGGGGATGCCGGGGCAGTTCGGGAAAGAGCCACAGCTATGTGATGGGAAAAAGGAAGTGATTTCCTTCCAAAGATACATGTTTGCGAACACTGAACACAGTCTACTCAGTTTCTGTGAACAAGACCATACAGGGCACCTAATCTCATGTGCTCTCAGGACAAGTTCGAATTTTCGGCATTCGCTTTCATTGCCTGGGGTCTTGCACTGGAGATCGGACAAGCGGGGCAGGACAGCAGAATCCGTGTAGCAGCGAGGCCTGGTAAGCCGTAAACTTTAGGCTGCTTAACAGTTAATGGATAGCAGTGCCCTCCTGCTGCAGGCAATCTGGAAAGCATAAAGTCTGACCCTGTTCCAGCCCCTCGCGGCTGTCCCCGGGAAAGATCCCTGTATGCTTTCCCTCTGCAGCCTACAACACGTGGCTGTTAAACGACGGTCATTGTTATGCAAAGGAAAAGTCAAGCATTCACAATAGTAACATTAAAGTAATTCCCCTAATTAGATGCAGCAGTCCCCGAGTGAGATCACCCTGAGGCGGGTCTCCAGAAGAAACAGAGAGCGAATGCTGCGTGAATCCCTGCACAGACCAGGGCCCTATGCTGCCATGCTGGTCGAGGCGATGCTCCCATTATACCTCCTGATGGCCTGGTGCGGAAGAGTGTGCTTCCACGGAGCACCCAACAAGGCACCTCTCCCCAGGAACCTCCTGCGGAGGCTTTTCGAGTACCTCTCAGAGAGCTCGTTGAACTGTCCCAAGAGGATTTTTGTTCGATCCCTATATGCATTGACCTTATTTTTATATAGTTTTTATTCCTGTTTTGTTAAGAAATAAATGTTTACATGTTTATAGCACTTACCGACTGATCCTTCCCCTGATTCGGAGTCTGGGTTAACGGCCGGGGAGGGTTGGTAGGGGATCTCTGTGAGGGTGATGAAGAGATCCTGGCTGTCGGGGAAAGCAGTATTGTAACCGCTGTCGCCTGCCTCGTCCTCCACAAACCCTTCCTCATCTTCCCCATCGGCGAACATCGCCGAGAAACTGCCCCTCGACACTATCCCATCCTCAGAGTCCACGGTCACTGGTGGGGCAGTGGTGGCAGACCCACCGAGAAAGGCATGCAGTGCCTTGTAGAAGCGGCATGTCTGGGGCTGGGATCCGGAGCGTCCGTTTGCCGCTTTGATTTTTTGGTAGCCTTGTCTCAGGTCCTTGATTTTCACGCGGCACTGCGTTGCATCCCAGCTGTATCCTCTGAGTGCCATGGCTTTGGAGAACTTCTCGTAGGTCTTTGCATTCCGTTTTTTGGAGCGCAGCTCCGAAAGCACAGACTCATCGCCCCACACAGCGATCAGATCCAAGACTTCCCGGTCAGTCCATGCTGGGGCCCTCTTTCTACTCTGAGATTGCATGGACTCCTCTGCTGGAGAGCTCTGCATCGCTGCCAGTGCTGCTGAGCTCGCCATGACGTCCACACAGGAAATGAGATTCAAAATGGCCAGACAGGAAAAGGAATTCAAATTTTCCCGGTGCTTTTCCTGTATGGCTGATCAGAACATCTGAGCTCGGACTGCTGTCCAGAGCGTCAACAGAGTGGTGCACTGTGGGATAGCTCCCGGAGCTATTAGCGTCGAATTCCATCCACACCTAGCCTAATTCAACATAGCCATGTCGAATTTAGCGCTACTCCCCTCGTCGGGGTGGAGTACCGAATTCGAACTAAAGAGCCATCTAGGTCGAATTAAATGGCTTCCTGGTGTGGACAGGTGCACGGTTACTTCGAATTAACGCTGCTAAATTCGAATTAAAGTCCTAGTGTGGACCAGGCCTTAGACTATTTAATGCTTTGACCAGTTTGGTCTCTGTTGCCCTTTTATGTGTTTAGACTTGGTTAGGATGAAAGTCAATTAAAGTCTTACAACTACTTCCTAACTATTTCTCATTTCCCTATGATAGGCATCTCTTTTTTATAAAATTCTAATGAAATTTCCATAGAGCATTTTATATTTCCTCATAAAAGGCTTTGTCCAAGAAAAATCAAAAGCATTTATCTTACTTCTTTTAGTGCTTATCCACATATTTCAAATCTAAAGATTTTGTTATCTCTAGTCCTCGATGTTCACTAACTTCATTGATCACATTTGGCACATTTCCTAGGATTAGCTCTAACATGATCTCCAGCCAAGTTGGTTGTTCACAAAATCTTGCACTACCTCTGAAAACATTTACCTTTCTTAGTTTTTGCATGGCTGTTATCCACTCAGTAGCCAAGTAATTAAAATTCTCCCCTGATCAGAATTCTGGCTTTCTTTCAGAGCTCTCATCTCTGAAAACATTGCCTAATTTATTTTCTCTTGCTATACTGGAGGTCTACAGCAACGTCTAAGGAATATCACCTCTCTGACTATTTCTGTTGTCTTTGACTTCTAGCCAAATGGCTGTCAGCAAAAATATTTTTATCATCTCTTTTGAGCAATAGAATTTATTACTAATACACCTCTGCCCCGGTATAATGCGACCTGTTATAACACGAATTTGGATATAACGCGGTAAAGCAGCGCTCCGGGGGGGGGGGGGGGGGCGGCGCGCTCTGGCGGATCAAAGCAAGTTCGATATAATGCGGTTTCACCTATAATGCGGTAAGATGTTTTTGTCTCCCGAGGACAGCGTTATATCGGGGTAGAGGTGTATTGCCATCCCTCCTTGCTTCCTATTTTATTTCTTTGCCTTTGGTAAATTCTGCATTCTGGTATCTGAAATCCCCTGTCATTTCCCCATTTTAATCATGTCTTGTTAGGACTTCGTTTTTGCAATTTTAGCTGATGTAAATTTCAGATGATATCTATCTGCAAAGTAAATGAAAAACCCATTTTTTACCATTTAATGCTGTTCTTGATCCATGCACTTCTATTAATTTTTTCATTAATGTTTTTATTTTACTGGTAAGTATTGATTTAAATATACAGTCAGAAGCACTGAAAAGTCAGACCTTCAATTTAGCAGTGTAATTATATTTGATTCTAGTATTTGCATATATTTAACTCATACATAACACTTCAACTGCAGAACAAATTTCCCAACACATTCAAAGACAACACAAGGGCAACTTGCTTTAGTGTATTTAAGTCTACATATGCTGTGGAATTGTTTTGTCACTTGAAATGACATTATCCATCTGTTAATCTTCCTTTTTTAGGGAAGATTATTGCAAAGACTGTAGTGAGACAGCCTTGATATCGTGTTGGAGGCCTCAAATTTTCCTTGGTCCTTCTTAGTCTAATTTCAGAGTTAGCAAAGAGGCCACATAGGCTTATTGGCTCAGTTCCCCTGGTAATACACAATTATGAGTTTTTGCTGGTTATTTTAGATCTGCCAGGCTTAGGTCCTGTGGTTTTTCTGCCTCTTTCCCCTAGTGACTGGCTGACTTTGGGACATGGATATGAGCTAACTGGTGAAAGCTCAGTCCAGTAAAGATGGGGGTAATGTTTGTGGGCCTTGGGTTAGGATTGTGAGGTTATGGAGGAGATGGTTTACACCTTCTGTGTTGACGGGTTTCTTCAGCCTTTGTCCAAGATATTTGTCGTTTTTTGATGCTCCTGGAATCCTGATGGCAGCAGTGACCAAGAATTTTTGTTTGGGCCTTGCTAGGGGTTTGTGGCATTTCCTATTTAATCCTCACTGCAATAATCTGTATCTTGTTAACATTCATTGCATTTTGCATGAGGGTAGTAGACAGTATCCACTGCAGGGAGCAGATATCATCTGGTTGTAAGGGACTGCTCTGGCTTCCCATTCACTTAGCTGACTTTATCTGTAAAACATCAGGTACTACATTTTAGGTGCTTACTGCTTGAAAAATTACCTCTCCCAGTGACTCATCAGGATATTTGAGCTGCTGGGCTCAAGCTTGTTGTCCCTAGATTTTAAATGTTATCAGGCTGATGGCCAGGTGTTCTCTGCAGAGGGCCCTCAGCTCTGGAATTCATTTCTTCCTCTGGTCTCACAGACCAAGCCTTTGGCGTACATATTTGTCCCTGATCCTTTTGTGAATATGTGGGGAAAAACAAGCTCGCAAAGCAGTTACAACCCCTGTGCTTGGGGAGCAGCTGTCTGGGCATAAAGGGATGATTCGTCCATGTACCTAGGGTCTCCAGAAAGCATTTTTCCTAGAGCTCCCATTGGGGTGGGTAGCTCCACACCACCCCTAAAGCAGGCCAGCATGGAAAAAACAAAGCACTTAAGTATTTAACATGCTTAGCATACGTAAATCCATTCCCCTTCAACAGAATTCTTAAGCGCATGCAGTATTGCCAGTTCCAACCATTCAAAACTCATGAGACTGGCTTAAAAACCCGAGATTTAAGAAGTAAATGGTTTTTCACCTGCCTTCTCAGATTTTTTACTGGTAGTCCATGTGTATTTAATACATTGAAGTTTGAACAGTTACTTTTCATTGTTTATTTGTATTCTGATTTCTTTTTTATGCAGTAAAATTAAGGGGTCTGAGTTAATGTGGGTCTGATTCTCCTCTTGCTTACATCTGTAGTCATTAACTTCTTTTACACGTTTACTGCAAATCTATGGATCTTGTTCTGATCTCAGTTACCATGGTGTAAGTCCTGTAATTCTTCTTAAATCAGTTGACACTGCAATAGCTGAAAGCAGAATTTAGAGCATGGACCACAATTAAGCAATTCCTGACGTCTAGCGCAGTCCACTAGACCTTACTGCTTCTTATATTAAGAAATCCACCGATAAAGAACAAATAGTATGATTTGAATATACCATTGTATGCTTGTTTCTCTGTTGTTGCACTTGAAAATATAATTTCATCCATTGCTTGTTTTGTAGAGTTGTTCTGCTTTTAAAATCTGTAGCAAAATATCTGTCAGGTGCTGTCTATTATTGAAGTGATAAAACTACAGTAAAATAAAATGGCTATTTAATTCACTTGTGTGTCTAAATAATGATTAATTATGGAGAGAAGAAAAGAAAAATTTTGTAAAAATGCCTGGAAGTAACACATTCTGTCAGGATTAATGGAAATGTATTACTGATGAAATACAATCACCTGAAGTGTAAAATGACATTGTTCTGAACAATAATACTTCCAAGATCAATAATAGATAGCAAGAGATGCCACAACACATGTATTGAATTCAGTATTTTTGGTCTAGCTACGAATATCCCTCACAGAGTGTTTGCTACTGTTACTGCTCCACCATCCCCATGTTACCAGCTCTCTTGATTTTGGGGATGAATTTGGCTCCAAGATATTCATGAGATTTATACCTTCTTACATAATGTCTGATTTTTCTCACTTTCTCTATATTAAACCAACCAGTGTACCTTTAGAATTGTTTGAGATGAATGACACTTGATGTAAGATTTTGCAAATATCTTTGAAATCCTGCCACATCAAAGCAGTTACACTCCTTATGCACTGAGTTGCAATATTATCACAAACATGTCAGCTGCCAGAATTAACATTTTTGTGCATGCATATATGTTTCTGTAACTCTTCCACAAAGTCAATTAGAAATACTAAAATGTGTAACTGTCAATTACTGCGCGTTTTTTGTTGGTTTTTTTTTTTTTTTTTACAAAAAATAGCATATGTGTAAAGAAGTTTTACTTATGAAAATCATCTCTTTCCAACTAGGATTTTTAGGATCTTCTTGTGAAGAGAAAGTTGACCCCTGTGCTTCATCTCCCTGCCAGAACAATGGGACCTGTTTCGCAGACGGACTTGCTTACTCCTGCAGTTGTAGTCCTGGATTCACGGGACCTACCTGTTCTCAGCTGATTGACTTCTGTGCTCTGAATCCTTGTGCACATGGCATTTGTCGCAGTGTTGGAACCAGTTATAAATGCCTCTGTATCCCTGGTTTGTACCAACCAGTTCCATGTTTTATAAATCTTTAAATACTTCTTACACAGTTTCGGATACATAGTTTAAAATTACTTCCTTTTTTCTTTTCAGTATGTAATACACATTGAGCAGATGTTCTATCTGTTTAGAATAATGATAGGAATCTACACATTCCATTTGGATAATCAGAAATTGCAGGGTAAGCACTCAAAATACATGCTGAGTTCCATATGGGTTGGTTTATATTTACATCTGTATTACAGAACTGAAGCTTGCAGCGTGAGAATTTTTAAGGTGAGGCATCAAATGTCAATGAAATGAAAAATGAAGTAAAGGGATGGGAAGGCTTGAAATTGGCTATTGGGGAAGGGCTGGAAACACGAAGAAATAAATGTAAACCACTCTCAGTTGTTTAGTTATCTCTAAGAGCCCAATCCTACAGCCTTTATTCACACTTATTGATTTCAGTGGGACTGCTCTGTGAGCAAAGATAGCTGGATCAGGTGGTAAAACTGCATGTGATTATATAGGCAAGAAATAAATGGCTTCTGGATTGCATAGGAAATGAGATTTTTTCCCCTTTCTGTAATTTTTTCTCCTCATAATGATATCCAGTAATCTAGAAGTTGTGGGTAAGCTACCCCCAGCAACCTATGGGGGTTGTGGCCCCCTCTGCAGTTTCTGTATACACAGATTTATCATAAGAAGAAATTGTTGGAATATGGAATTGTCAGCAGGGATAACTACATAAACAGAACTGTTCAAGCTAATATAGAGAAGGTTCATCCAGACAAAAATACAGAAAAGAAAAAAATATCCTCTCTTCCTCATTGCTATCAACCAACCTTGCAGATTAGCAAGCAGCAATCCAGGTTTCATGTTTGAAAATGCATAGGGAACGAACAATTAAGGCAATATCAAGAGAGAGAATATTTTTGTAGTGTTTTAAAGTGAATCTATCCTGAAAAAGTACAGTTTGCAAAACTGTACACTTGAAGACTGCATCTGCAGAAGAAAAAACATCTACCTCGTAATAGGCAAATTAGTGTTGTGTTGACCACTTAGGATCATAATGTTGAAATGTGCAGAGCTACTTTCTTTTGATTCCTTGCAAAGGGATCTTGTTAACAGACATATACACTTGTTTCATTGTTGGTTTATTTATCTAAAGATGAACATATTTCAGGGCAGTTGTACTCAGCTTTGCTGGGCTAGAAATCAGTGATGTAATTGAAAAGAGCCAGCGTGACATCTTGGTAGTGCAGTATGACATTTGCATTGTGGCATTGCCTCACCATATCAATATCATTATATATTGATGTAATCCTATGATGCACAAATGGCAACATTATAATAGCTGCAGCTCCAGTCACAACGTCTGTTCTCTCATCATCCTCTCTTGACTTCTAGGAAAACGGGGAGTTTTTCCTCTTTCACCTTTTTTTTTTCTCCTCCTTTCCTGGTTTCTTGGCCAGATATGGAGGGATCCCATAAGCTGATCTCGTAATGGTCAGTGCACAGCATGATGATGAGCTTGTGATGTGGGAGCTGGAGCTGAGACTTGCCAATAAATCTTCAACTATTTAACCCTCCTTGTGGTACTTTGTCATATTGCCTGAAATATGCTAGTGCTCCTGGGAGCAAAGCAAAAGAAAGTGAGCTCAGATCCATAGATTCCATGAGATCACATTCAGCTATTGATCCCCAGTTTGAGTGGTACCATTTTAGATGTTTTCATGCCCTTCCTCTGGTCTCTGTAAATCATGAAAAGAGCTTTCAGCTTCTCTATCCTGAAGTCTATTGTTATACCACCTTATTGCTCTGCATGTGGTGAGAGTTGGAATGATGCAGTTTAGGACAAAAGAAAGGTAAAGGCAATATTTTGGTTTAATTGGCTGACTGGTTATTGGTGTTGTGAGGAAGAAAGATCATGCTTTGCCTACTGCTTTCAGTTTCAGATAATTTTATGGTGTGGTGAAATTTGGCTAAATGGCCATTTTCCCTGACAAGAGTGGATTGTTGTCTGAGATCCCCAGTCTGCAATACTGGCATCTTGTAAGACTAGTAAAAGTTGTTGAGTGAGGAACCAAGAAACTTCCTAATTTATTAATTTTTTTGGACAATCACCACTGTATGGACAATACAATTAACTGGCAATCTCTTGGGGCACAACGAAGAATTTTGAGTAGTTTCTGGTGAATAGTGCGACTGAACAATTGCTTCTAGATTCAGTACTGCAGCGCTTTTATATAAATTATAACAGGGGTAGGCAACCTATGGCACGCGTGCCAAAGGCAGCACGTGAGCTGATTTTCAGTGGCACTCACACTGCCCGGGTCCTGGCCACTGGTCCGGGGGGCTTTGCATTTTAATTTAATTTTAAATGAAGCTTCTTAAACATTTTAAAAACCTTATTTACTTTACATACAACAACAGTTTAGTTATATATTATACTTATAGAAAGAGATCTTCTAAAAATGTAAAAATATATTACTGGCACATGAAACCTTAAATTAGAGTGAATAAATGAAGACTCGGCACACCACTTCTGAAAGGTTGCCTACGTAATTAGAATATGCTGAAATAATCTTCACGGATTAGCAGCAAGAATATGGATTTGAACCATTACATAAAGTCTTTGAGTATCGCAACAGATGACATAATTGTTCACAAATCATTGAAAGCCAGTTTAAATCCTGTACCGGGAATTTTGCAGTGTGGTAGTGAAATTACACAATTCCATTCAGAGGGAGGAAAATGGGGATATGAAATGGAAGATGAGGCTATGCCACTCTAGTGCTATGCCCGGGTTCACTTGCTGTCCAGTGGACTTAAGTGTCCAGTGGACACCAGTTGTCTTCTGGACTGGTGAATGGCATTATATGAGACAAAAGCTTTGCTATTTCCTAGCATCTGGTATGAATTTCATATTTCAGGAGGTGAAGAGAAGTCTCTCAATTTTCCAGTCATAAAGCAATTACATCCTTCAAAGTTTATCATTAGTTTGCATAATAGAGGAATCCCATGAGAATAGGTTAAATTGGGTACGTAGCTGAAGAGCAACAAGCCTAATCATATTTAAATATAGCTAATGTATCCTATTTTATAAAGAAGGTGAAAACTAAAACTCATATCAGGTTACTAATTATGTCCCCATCTGACAAAAATATCTTTTTTTTTCATTGCAGATAGGAGAACTTGCCAGGTGTTATTTTTGAATAGAACTAGGAAATTGATGAGATGTTAATATTAACATCTTCATTCCTGATTTTTTCCCCCACCAGGAATGAATGGGAGTGGGAATCAACTGTGTGGATATGGAGGAGGCACCAGAAAATCCAGTGAGGGAGGGAGCAAGAGTAGTAGGTGGCACCCTATACATTGACTGCCTGGCCAGTACTCTGCAGGCTAGCAGAAAACTGCAGCTTTTCCAGCCAATGCATGCTACTAACAGGTGGGACAGAGTGAAGAAGCATTCCTGCAGGGGAAGAAGAGAGTGTGGGGGCGGGGAGAGGAGAGCTACAGAACTGGCCAAAAAGGAGAGTGGTTCTTTGTGATCAAAGGGTTTCGTTGCTTCAATAAACCTTTTGATCTTCCAGTAGTTCCTGATGCATCACTAAAATGGCATGTCAGAACTAAAGATGTCGGTATTAAAATGTCAGTAGTATGTATGGTCAGGAAGGTTTCCTTTCAGCTATTGATAGGAAACAAATATAGGGTTACAAACTGAAACGCTAAGTGCCATGTTCTAGCTTTGCATGATCCATGGGCAAACGTCAAATCAACCCAAACCCCTGCACCCTAGAGGGCTTGAATGCTCTGTGGAAAAATTACAATTACAATATTCTACTCATATATGCATGCATACATTCATAGCCATAACTTATATGCCTATTTCCTTACGTTACGTAGCTTATCTGAAACTTAATCTTGTTTTCAGAACTTCAGAGTCCATAAGTTCCACTTCATTTTCTTACATTTGATCTCAGGAACAATTCTGGTTTTGAGGTACTTAGGAGGAGTTATCATGTCTTAATTACAGAGGTAAAAAAACCACAGAGTTTTGCTCTCACCTGCAACCACGATGCTGTCCTTCCTTTATGCCCTCTCTTTTCACTGTCAGGCATACACTGTCAGCTGGGTTTTCATCTGTTACTTCTGCCTCAGAAATTACACGTGAGAGGAATTTTAAACTGCTTCATTTAGCCCAAGGACTGTGAAATGTTTTGTTTTTGCCTTGTGTAGGCAGCTTGGTTTCCATGTTTTCAGGCCAGTGTGCAGCATGGAAGAGTGACAAATGACAGCTATGACACTTGCGTAGCTGCACAATCTGCAGAGCACTCTCAAACCAGCATTTAATATTGATGGGGTTTTTAATGATGGCTGTCATTATTATCTCGAGACTGGAACACATAGGGATATCTTACGTTATGTAATGCAGAGATTTTCAAACTATGGGGCGCTCCTCCTAGGGCATGGAGGTATGTTCAGGGGGTAGGCGGGAGGCAGCGAGCGACAATGCCAGGCAGCTCATCCTTCAGCCCAGTGCAGTGGGGCTCAGAGAGCACCACCTCCACTCTGACTCACCTCTTTTTGTTTGGGTTGGGGGGGCACAACCAATAATTGTAACTCAAAGGGGGGGCTCAGCTCAAAATGTTTGAAAACCACTGATCTAATGGCTTGTTGCAGTAGATTTTAATGATAAGAGATGGGATTTTTTTTAAAGATACATTAGATTAATGTAAATTTGTAAATTAACTTTTAAAAGCAGTTTGATGCTTTGTAGAAGATTTTTCTCATTTCAGAGGTAAAATAAATGATACATACTTATCCCCAATTTCTAAATTATATATAGAACTTCAGTATATGTCCCCGATGGGAGCTCCTGATAGCTTCAAGGACTTGCCTGCATGGATCCAATTGCAAGGTTGACGACTATATTTCAGGAAGCACTTATGTTATTTTTAGTTACATCAGGCTTAACAGACAAACACTAAACTGCATGCATGCCCATTGAAACTGTGATAAATCAGAAAGTTGAGCATCAGAGCCAGTGTCCAAATGACTTACACAAAGCCTTTCTAATCTGAGTTGTCAGAAAATCTTACATAAGAACGGCCATACTGGGTCAGACCAAAGGTCCATCCAGCCCAGTATCCTGTCTGCTGACAGTGACCAATGCCAGATGTCCCAGAGGGAGTGAACCTAACAGGTAATGATCAAGTGATCTCTCTCCTGCCATCTATCTCCACCCTCTGACAAACAGAGCCTAGGGACACCGTTCCTTACCCATCCTGGCTAATAGCCATTAATGGACTTAACCTCTATTAATTTAGTTTTCTTTTAAACCCTACTTGAGTCCTAGCCTTCACAACCTCCTCAGGCAAGGACTTCCACAGGTTGACTGTGCGCTGTGTGAAGAAGAACTTCCTTTTATTTGTTTTAAACCTGCTGCCCATTAATTTCATTTGGTGGCCCCTAGTTCTTATATTATGGGAACATAACTTTTCCTCCCTAGCTTCTTTAATCTCTCCTCATATGGGACCCATTCCAAACGCCTAATCATTTTAGTTGCCCTTCTCTGAACCTTTTCTAATGCCAGTATATCTTTTTTGAGAGGAGGAGACCACATCTATACGCAGTATTCAAGATGTGGGCGTACCATGGATTTATATAAGGGCAATAAGATATTCTCCATCTTATTCTCTATCCCTTTTTAATGATTCCTAACATCCTGTTTGCTTTTTGACTGATGCTGTACACTGCGTGGACGTCTTCAGAGAACTATCCACAATGACTCCAAGATCTCTTTCCTGATTAGTTGTAGCTAAATTAGCCCCCATCATGTTGTATGTATAGTTGGGGTTATTTTTTCCAATGTGCATTACTTTACATTTATCCACATTAAATTTCATTTGCCATTTTGTTGCCCAATCACTTAGTTTTGTGAGATCTTTTTGAAGTTCTTCACAGTCTGCTTTGGTCTTAATTATCTTGAGCAGTTTAGTATCGTCTGCAAACTTTGTCACCTCACTTTTTACCCCTTTCTCCAGATCATTTATGAATAAGTTGAATAGGATTGGTCCTAGGACTGACCCTTGGGGAACACCACTAGTTACCCCTCTCCATTCTGAAAAGTTACCATTTTGTTCTACCCTTTGTTCCCTGTCTTTTAACCAATTCTCAATCCATGAAAGGATCTTCCCTCTTATGCCATGACAACTTAATTTACATAAGAGCCTTTGGTGAGGGACCTTGTGAAAGGCTTTCTGGAAATCTAAGTACACTATGTCCACTGGATCCCCCTTGTCCACATATTTGTTTACCCCTTCAAAGAACTCTAACAGATTAGTAAGACGTGATTTCCCTTTACAGAAACCATGTTGACTTTTGCCCAACAATCTTTCCTGCCATTATTGACAAGGAAAATGTATTGTTTTGGACTTTTGAACACCCTTAGCTTTGCTGGGAACAGAAACTGAAGTGGACAAAATTAAGGCTGCAAGTTCAACCCTGACCAAAAACAATTTTTATCATCCAGCTTGAATAGCCTTTGAAATGCCCGTGAATATAAGAATTTTCCTATTAAATGAAATATTTCCTTCTCTCTCCCTACCCAAAACCATACACACACACACACCCCCCACCTGTGTTACATGTCTGTATCAAAAGGGGATGAAAATACAATAATCACAGTACTCACCTATGCTCATCTTTGGCCTGATTCAGTCTACTGAAATCAAATGGAGCCTTTCTGTTGACTTCATAGAACATTGGATTGGGCCCTTCATTTCAAAGCTATTTTTTTTTCAATTTGTAATGACCTTTTCCAATATTTTAAAGCCTACTTTCAAACTGAATTATCTTATTGGGTAGCAGTGTCTATTTTGAATGCAAAAGAATTAAAACTTTTTGATTTATAAACCATGAATAGCTGAAAGTAGCGTTTCCAATGAAACTTTGACATAAGTTGGCTTGATAGTTGTAGAAATCTTATCTGCTAATTGAACAGCTTTTAGAGCTGTAACAGCAAGATGGGATTGCAGTGAGGGTTGTAGTACCGTGGATAATGTCCTTATATAGTCTGTCAATCTTCTACATGCAGTGGGAGTTTCTACCAATAATTTATTTAAGGAACCTCCATTCTTCTTCTTGTCTCTGCTTTAGAGACATCATATGAATTATAAGAATTTGGAGTTTGCAATCCAGTTGGAAAATAATGTATATAGATATTAGGGGAAACTAAGTATCAATTCCAAGATGGGTTGCCAAACTGCTACTGTGAAATCCTGGCCCTATTAAAGTCAATGGGAGTTTGGGTTTTGAGCTTAGTAGAGCCAGGATTTCACCCCTGGATAATACATAAAAATAATGTGCCCAGGTAGCACATACATTATAATCCCACATGTACAAACATGGATATAAGATGCACACACACATTCAGATATACATCTCTTAAGTCACCAAAATATAGAAATTATATAATAATTAGAACATTTTTTTAAAAAGAGTAAGAGAAAAGTGAACCGGGGGCAGCAACTTCATTGGTAATAGCCAGGGGTGTTTCTCTTCTATTCTTTGCCTTTCCTTCATGCAGGTTTGTAGCTTGGGGCAGGTTGGTCTCAGTGCTTCAGGATGGGCAGGTGCAACATTTCCTATAGTTGCAGCAGTTCTTTTCTGCTCTTCTCTCTCCCCTCTCTCGGGGGCAGACCAATCTCAAGACCTTGGCAGTGATGGCTGCAGGTTAATTCCAGCTGCCAGCTATCTCACAGCCCTTTTCGCAGCCTGCTTGGCACAATCTGGCCAGGGCTTGTGAGTATGCCTCTCTCATCTGGAGCAGCTTTCCTGTATCTCTCTGTCTTATTCAATCACTGTTTAATTTCAGAGATTATCAGACCACTCCACATATCTTGTCATCCTCAGCTATACCTCTTATTCCCTCTGCAGCTCCTATTGTACATGTAATTCTGGGAAGTCTTTTAGGATAACGTTTGTATGAAACGGAACTATGCCAAGCCAAACAGAGTTTTATTGGATTGTTCCCCGTTAGGCCAGCACACAGAGGTGTGGCTGTTGCTCTGAAGTCTCAAAGTGCTTGGGGTCATTAAGTCGGGGGAGGGGGCTAGGACGGGGGTGGATGTTGAGGAACTGGAGCCTAAAAAAAGCTTCAAGAGCTTTTCCCCTTGTCCCTCATCAGCCTCTGAGCGGGAGGCAGAGCTACTTCTCCCCCTGCATTTCATTGGCCTGTGAGTGCAGAAATTGAGAAGAGGGTGGTAAGAGCTGCTATGTCTTTGGCCCCACCAAGTACTCCTGGAGAGGTTGAGAACCAGCCAACGGCTCCTTCTCAGCAGCCTGCCTGACCCAAACTCTGTGTGCTCTCCCCAGTCTGGCTCCCATAGCCCTTCTGAGAATGGTTGTCTACAGAGGCAGCTCACCTAGGAAAGGAGCTGCCTGCAGGCCATGGAAAATACATGGGGCAGAGATGCCCCAGCCGTTGCAAGCCAGTCTGACTGGACTCCTCTCTGTTTATGAATTATGTAAGGGTCTATGATCCCAGCCTCTTCTAGGCACTCTGTCTGGACTCCTCACCATTTATGGATCAGGTTAGGGTGGGTGGGGGTCCGAGCCCCCAGGGAAGTCTGTGTGAGAGCGCCTAGGAGGTTTGTGAAGGGGAGATGGTATGTGTGAGGAGACCTTGATATGCATGTGGGACTTGACGAATGAAAATGTGTGGGAAGGACTGTGAATGATCTTGGAAGGAAGAGGGTGTTTGAGAAGGAGAAAGGAGGATTTGGGCATCCTGGGGAAAGAAAGAGATAGGTGTCTGTCTTTGTGAGGGAGGATGACAGAGGAAGGGGGACTGCCAATAGGGAAAAGGAGGTGTAACGATTGGGTAAAGCTGGTTATAAAATAATGAATTTCAGATTTTTTAGAAATGAAAACCAGGGTCAGATTTTTCCAGAAAGTTTTCCCCATTTTTCAACCATCTCCTGAATGGGTGAGGGGAAAGGACACCTCTAACCAGGAGTAGGGGGCACATGCACATCGTTATGTCCTGCCTGCCCACATGAAGATGTGGCTGTTGAATGTATTTTCAAGTTCTACCTTCACCTGGGAAAAATAGAAGTATAAGTTCAGTTGCCCACTTTGCCTGTAAAACATACTGCATAACTGAAGGTGTTTTTCAGCTGAGGCGGCACTGAAGAACATTGCACTGATGATCCAGCAGTTAGAATTGCTGGATAATGCAGATATTATTCATTGTTTTTGTCTGGTCACACATAGAATAAGCTGTGCACTGTACAAGCGCAAAGATGAAATCCATTTTTTTCATTGATTCTGACACAAAATCAGCAGAATTTTAATAAATAGGCCAGAGACAGATGAAGTTATCAACAAAAGATTCCTCTCAGGTCAATGTATTCATTTAATCTCTTTGACTGCAAAGATAAAAATGATTTATATAGATTACAGGGGATACATGTGTAAACAGTATAAGCATCCTTAATGCATTCAGAGCGTATTAAAGAATACTAACACAAAACAGGACGATTTGCTAAGAATTGTGTGGTGCGTCCTAGTTTCATGGGAGGAAAATGAAAATATCACCTTTCCCTGCAGTAGCAATTTCCTGATCCCATTGTAGAATGTTGCTATTCTCTGCAATGCAACTAGAATCAGCCTCTTGGTAAAAGGATGAAAACATATGCCTTCCCTCTTGAGGATTCAAATAGAGTATATAGGCACAATCCACCCTCTAGTGGGCAAAAAAAGGCATCTTTTCCATATTGTATGTGGTATTCGACAACATAAACTCATAGACTTTAAAGCCAGAAGGATCCATCATGATCAACTTGTCTGTTCTCCTGAACCTCACTTACCTGATCATGTAATAGGCCCATAACATCTGGCTGAGTTACATAAGTCTTGATTTAAGTACTTCAAGTTGCAGACAATCCATCATTTACTGTAGTTCAAACCAGCAAGTGACCTGTCACATTTAAATGAAAAGGAGGTGAATACTGATTTTCAGAAGTCAATTGTTTAATCATGCAATTCAGAATATTTCCTCCAAGAAAAAAGTAATATTACAAACACTTGAAAATATTTATGCTTAAAATGTCTAAGTACATGTATGTTTAGCCTAAGTATGTCCCGTGTACCATTTTTAAAATCTGTTAGATACCCGCCATTTCTGTGATACAGGTATACAATGTATCTCAAGTTAGCTGACGTGGTTGAGAATAATATACACAGTGAAAATAGTTAATTCTTCAGTCTTAAAGAGCTGAAATGTATGGAGAACAGGAGTCTCAAAAAATTCGTAAGAAGGTAACAGACTGATTGCCTAAATGATTTACTTGAGAGATTACTGCATGCACACGGAAGCACTTGAAAGCACTGCACTCAGTCTCAGGCAACCACAAGATGTAACAATGGAAAAGGAAGCTTGCTCTGTAGTATCTCAATATATTTCATTTTTTAAAAATTATCCTTAACTTGGCAAGATCTTGGACCAGCAGAGTTACTCTAAATTGAGACCAATTAATTGAGATCAGAATCTTGCGCCTTTTGCACTTCCTTCTTTGGGGGGGAAAAAACCACTCCTGCAATGCAGTACTGTTTTCACAACAAGCTAAAGACTCTCTGATGAAATGTAAAATACAATGGAGAACCCACACATTATGAACTGTTACATGCACACTGATATTTGAGACCCTTTTCCCAGTTATTTCTTTATTCATTGTTTTTATAAATATATGTAACAAACAAGTGATTCAAGACTTTTTAAAGTATACAATCGCTGCTTTAACACCCAGCAGTGGCGCTGAAACCCTTTTAATAGTGGGAGTGCTGAAAGCCAGCCCCTTACCCTGTCCACCCTCCCCCTGCAGCTGGCACTGGGACCAGTGCCGTGTCTCCGTGAGGGCAGGACCCAGACAGGGGTAAGGAGGCAAAGGCTGGAGGCGGGCATGGGGCTAGTAGCAGAGCCCCGACTGTGGGGGGCTGAGTGCGGGTTCTCGGGCATGGGGCCAGTGGGCAGGACCCGAGCTCCAGACAGAGTGCCAGGGAGCAGAGGAATGGGTGCGGGGCCCCAGGATTGGAGCCCCAGGCACAGGGCTAGAGGCCGGGCAGCATGACCAGCAGCCGGGACCCAAGCCCTGGGCTGGGGAGTGGAGGCTTGGGTGCAGGGCCAGCGGCCCCGCATACAACCTGGGAGTGCTGCAGCACCCCCTGCACCTCTAGTTCCTGTGCCTATGACACCCAGTACTGTATTATAATTTACAAAACAGTTTTCATAGTGTTGTATCCCAGTTACACATCAGGTCTCAGTGGAAAAGATGCTGTGATACCTCAGAGAGGCAATACATTCGAAATTAGAGTAGTTGTGGAGAAAAGATGTGTTTATAATATGTAGTATTAAGTACTGTGGCATATGGCTTTTCCATGCAATTCTACATGCCTTTTGTGAAACAATGATTTTAGTTTCAAAACATGTGTAATTACATGTTTTATTAAAAATTAGCCTTCGTCAGAATGAAATGTCAAGAGCATTTGAAATTTGATCAGGTCTGAGTGAATGAGCCAATTTCCACTCAAAACTGGTGAAATTTCACCAGGCTATTTTTGTTTCCAAATCTGAACAAATACTTCAAAATTAAAATGAAATGCCAAAATTCTAACTGCCAAGGTTTTTGAATTTGTTCTGAAAACACACTTCACAGCCAGATAAACAGCAAGACAGTAGGAAAGATAGACAAAGCTCGAAACAAGTTTCTAAAATAATTTTGTTTATATTGTTACAGGACAGGAACTTTTTGCACTGGTGTCGTGTACAGTGTTGAGAATATTCAGTGCTTAATAAATACTAATAAAACTATGGAATACTAATAAAACTAATAAATACTAATAAAAATATGGAAGTGGATGTCTGTAAGAAGAATATAGTGTACTGCAATATTTGAGAACATGGGCTAAAAAGAGTAGCATTATCAGAGTCTCAAAGCCCATTCTGCACTCTTTATTGAGGGAAAAATCCGAGTCAAAGAATGGAGAGTTGGGTGCTCAGGACTGATCATTAAATTTTGATGGTGTTGAGAATATCACAACCTTTATGGCCCATGTGCGATCCACTTTACCCGCTTGCACAAGAGAGCAGGAGGGCAGAAGGCTCCCTCATCCCCTGCACAAGCTATCTTCATCGCCAGTCTGGGAGGGTGAAAAGCAACCTCTGCAAGACCTCTATTCTCCCTCCCATGCAGGTGAGCTTGCAGGGGCAGGGACTGGGTGGAGCTAAGGCTCTACCAATCTAATGCATTGGCCAGTACAGATGAGGACGTAATCAGCACTAAGTATCATGATGGAGCAGATTACTTCCTTCCTGGAGCAAGGTCTCAAGATGGTCTTTGGTCTGCTTTCCTGGGGAAGCACAACTATGCATTGCTTCTTACTCAGGGCTTGTTGCAGAATGACAGTTGAGTCCCCCTCCCCCCGCTCCTGCACCCCACTTACCCCATCTTCCATAGTGCAGGGGGGACACATGACAGGGCTCAGGATGGAGGGAGCTTCCAGGCAGCAGCTGCGCTCTCAGCAAGCTGATCTAATTAACAAGGCAGTGTACTTAAAGGGGAAATGTGCCTCTCTCTCTCACACACACACGGTGTGTGTCTCTGCGATGCTGTCTCCTCTCCCTCCATTCATGCTCCCTTGTAGAATGTGTCAGTTAATCCTTGAGGGCTCAGCCATTTGCTAGTTCATCATTTAGCCATAAGGCATTCCCTGGGAAATATCCCACCCTCTGACTCCTCCACCTCAACCAAGCTTCACAATCATCATCGCTGTGTACCAGTATTAAATTGTTTGTTTAAAACTTATACTCTGTGTGTGTGCGTGTGTGTGTATATATAATATAGTATTTTGTATGGTGAACAAAAATTCCCTGGAACCTAACCCCCGCATTTACATTAATTCTTATGGGGAAATTGGATGCGCTTAAAATCGTTTCGCTTAAAGTCACATTTTTCAGGAACATAACTACAACGTTAAGTGAGGAGTTATTGTATTAAGACAGATGACGACATGATCCACTAGACCATGCAAAATGTTGGATGGTCAAGTAGATTACATAACTCGTGATTTCTCATCCTGTTGTGCCACTAGCAAGTTGCATAGCCTTTCTATGCTTCCATTTGCTCCGTGTGCAGAATCAGGCTATAATACTTGCCTACCTCCCATGAGTACTGTGAAAATTGAATTGTTAGATGTTTGTGCAACACTTTGAATTTGCACAGTGTTAAGTATAAGAAGACACAGCATAAATGCTAACTGTAGTATTACATAATCCTCATCACTCCAAGCCAGTGAAATTGCTGCAGGGCAAAGCTAATCATGAAAATTGGTGACTATGTATTTATTGGATTATTTCACTGCTACAATAAAACACATTTTCTTCAGAGTCTCAGTAATGGTCTTGGTCATCTGTCTTTGTAGTCTAGGAAATGTTGTCGTTCATCATATAATAAATGTACAGAGTTCCATCTATCAGACTCACTATCCTTTTTTATACATTTTATTTGTGGCCTTAAAGACACAATACCTTTTCAATTAATGACCATCTACCCACAATCCAAGATAGCTAAATTGTTACCTTTTATCAGGAAGCATTTCATAGCTTATTCTATTTTTCCCCACATGTGCTTTAGGTTACCATGGCCTTTATTGTGAAGAGGAATATAATGAATGCCTTTCTGCACCCTGCCAAAATGCTGCCACCTGCAGAGATCTTGTCAATAGCTATGAATGTGTATGCCTTGCTGAATATGAAGGTAAAATATGTTTTTGCCTCTTGTTGTGGCTTACTCCACATGCTTTTTAATGCTTTCTTTCTGGATAACAAAATTATGAAATGAGGAGTTAAGATGTGGTATACAACTGCATAAAGTAGGAAAATTAATTTAAAGTAGGTCCTGATCCAACAACCCTTATTCAAGTGAGTAATTCTTACTTACATAAGTAGATCCACTGAAGTCAGTGGTATTACTCATATGAACAAAATTAACTTGGTAAGGATTTCCTTGTTCAGGTCATTACTTTGTAGGCGTACTAGATTACTCTTTTTCCCGTTAAAGATGTGAGTTAAAGTGATAGTTTTTTAAGAGGCTGTTGGATATAGTTTGTAATTGGTTATTGCTGGGAACCATTACCTGGAGGACTTTCCAGATTTCTGTTGGATTTTCTCTAGTGTAATGAATTAAAAACACAGAAACAAAAACCTATATTTAAAACTGTCTGCAGTGAAAAAATAAAAATGTAACCAGTTATCTGGAAGTTTATTTGCAAATCATAAAATTCACAAGTAATGATAATTCAATGAACACTCCTCCATGTTGACTGAAATCAATGTCATACCTGATTCAACAGATTCTGCTTTCATATAACATTTCCTACGAATTTGGTAAAATAAAGAATTTTTTTTTACATTTTGTTCATCCAGAATATTTTAAGAATAGATTGATTTTGTTTTCAGTAAAAAAGAGTGAACCATATGTTTTGTTTTTAGACACACACAAACATGCACACAGAGAGAGAGCAAGAATAGTGTTTTAAGAAACATTAAACATGTCCTCAAACAAACAAAAAATCCTTATCTCTTTTGACTGAAGCTCAGTCAGCTGCTGCTTGAGGCTAAGTATATGTTTCATATTGGTGTGTGCTCTGTTCTTTGCCACTAGATGAAGAATGCATCATTCCAGTGGCCAAGTATGAGGAATTAACCAGCAGTTTTTCAGTGACAATGGAAACAGTGGTCTTTTTGACTTAAACTTCATGTTAAACTGTCAATACAAGAAGTGTATCTCGCCAACAAAAAAAAAATCCAAAGTTTTAACCCCTAAAATTTTTCATTCATTCATTCATTCATGCCCGTCACCCTAATCAGGGTATGGGCCGCCAACAACAGATCTCCAGAGTCCTCTATCCTGGGCCATTTGCTCTAGCTGGTTCCAGGTATAGCCCATTTTTGTGCTATCAGCCTGAAGGTCGCGTCGCCAGGTGTTTCTAGGACGGCCTCTTTTCCGCTTGCCTTGGGGGTTCCACCGCAATGCCTGTCTGGTGATGTTGGTTGGCTGCTTGCGTAGTGTGTGTCCTATCCAGCCCCACCTTCTCCTTCTAATTTCTTCCTCTACTGGGGGTTGACGGGTCCTCTCCAAGAGGTGGATGTTACTGATGGTGTCTGGCCAGTGGATCTGAAGAATCCTTCTAAGGCAGCTATTAATGAAGGTCTGGATCTTTCTAGTGGTTGTTTTAGTTGTCCTCCAGGTTTCAGCTCCATACTGTAGGACTGGTTTCACGTTGGAATTGTACAGTCGAATCTTTATTGCCAAAGACAGCTCTCTGGAACTCCAGATGTTCTTGAGCTGTAGGAAGGCTGCTCTTGCCTTACCAATCCTTGCTTTGATGTCTGCGTCTGTGCCACCCTGCCGGTCGATGATGCTGCCTAGGTAGGTGAAGGACTTCACTTCTTCCAGGGGGCTTCCATTCAGTGTGACTGGGTCGTTGCTGATGGAGTTGATCTTGAGGATCTTGGTCTTGTCCTTGTGGATGTTGAGGCCAACCTGTGATGACGTGGCTGCCACTATGTTGATCTTCTCTTGCATCTGCTGTTTGCTGTGTGAAAGGAGTGCAAGGTCGTCGGCAAAGTCCAGGTCATCAAGCTGGGTCCACAACGTCCACTGAATTCCGTTCCTGCGCTCATAAGTGGATGTCTTCATAATCCAATCAATAACGAGGAGAAAGAGAAATGGAGGCAACAAGCATCCTTGTCTGACTCCGGTTCGCACCTGGAAGCTGTTTGTGAGCTGCCCTCCATGGATCACTCTACAGTGTATGCCGTCGTATGAGTTCTTGATCAAATTAACCACCTTTGCTGGGATGCCATAGTGCCGAAGGAGCTTCCAGAGGGTCTCTCGATCCACGCTATCGAACACTTTCTCATAGTCAACAAAGTTGATATACAATGAGGAATTCCACTCCATAGATTGCTCGACTATGATGCGGAGCGTTGCTTTTTGTTCCTGCATGATCTATTCTGCCGGAAGCCTGCCTGCTCATCTCGTAGCTGTGGATCGACTACATCCTTCATTCTCTCTAAAAGGACTCGGTTGAAGACCTTCCCTGGCACCGACAGAAGTGTGATTCCTCTGTAGTTGGCACAGTTGCTAAGGTCTCCTTTCTTGGGGATTTTGATGAGGTATCCCTCTTTCCAGTCTGCCGGAATCACTTCTTCTTCCCATATCTTCTCAAAAAGGGGGTACAGCATTTCCACTGAAGCATCCAGGTCTACTTTCAGGGCCTCTGCTGGAATGTCGTCAGGTCCAGCCGCCTTCCTGTTCTTCATCATGATGATGGCTTTTCTGATCTCATCTCTGGTTGGTTTGTCACAATTGATTGGAAGGTCCTCGTTGGCTGGGTCGATGTCTGGTGGATTTGGTGGTGCTGGTCTATTCAGGAGTTCCTCAAAGTGCTCCGCCCATCTATTCATCTGTTGTTCTATTCCTGTTATAGACTTTCCCTGCTTGTCTTTGACGGGACTTTCTGGCTTGCTGAACTTTCCAGACAGTCGCTTGGTGGTGTCATACAGCTGTTTCATGTTGCCGCTGTATGCTGCCTGCTCCGCTTCTGCTGCCAGTCCATCCACATAATCTCTCTTATCCTTCCTAATACTCCTCCTCACTACTCTGTGGGCTTCAGCATACTCTTTTTGAGCTTTGGCCTTTGCTGCTCTAGTCCTGCTGTTGTTAACTGCTGCCTTCTTCTTCTTTCTGTCTTCTATCTTAATCAAGGTCTCTGCTGTAATCCACTCTTTCTGCTGGTGTTTCTTAATTCCAAGCACTTCCTGGCATGCTAACCTAAGTGTCTCTCTCACTTTCTGCCATCTGTTGAGTACACTGTCTTCCTCTTCCTCAGACCGATCCTGTAATACTGAAAACTTATTCTTCAGCGTTAGTCCAAAATCTTCCTTGGTCTTGTGGTCCTTCAAAAGGCTGACGTTGTACTTCGTTCTTCTATCTGACGTGTCTATCCAGTTCTTCTTCAGTTTCAGCTTCAATCTGGCCACCACTAGGTGATGGTCGAACGCTACGTCTGCTCCTCTTCTAACTCTAACATCCTGCAAAGATCTTCTGAACTTCTTGCTAATGCAGACATGGTCGATCTGGTTTTCTGTCGTGCCTGCTGGCGATACCCAGGTACTCTTGTGGATCCGCTTGTGAGGAAAGATGCTGCCTCCTATGACCAGGTTGTTAAATGCACAAAGATCCACAAATCTCTCTCCATTCTCACTCATCTCTCCCAGAGCGTGGGTCCCCATGACTTGTTCGTATCCTGTATTGTCAAGTCCAATTTTGGCATTGAAGTCTCCCATAAGAATGGTAATATCTTTGTCTGGGAGAGTCTCTAATATTTTCTGAAGTCTATTGTAAAAATAGTCTTTATCCTCCTCTTCGCTGTCATTGGTTGGGGCATAGCACTGAACAACATTCATCTTAATCCTCTTCATTTTAGTTCTGAAGGATGCTGTGATGATCCTGGGGCTGTGTGCCTCCCAACCAATCAGTGCTCTCTGTGCCTGCTTAGACAACATAAAGCCTACTCCCTGTGTGTGGGGTGCGTCGCTCTCTTCATGTCCGGAATACAGCAACAGCTCTCCTGTCAACAGTCGCCTCTGTCCAGCTTGTATCCATCTTGTCTCGCTAATACCCAGTAGGGTCAGGTTGTTGCTCCTCATCTCTACTGCAACCTGCGCCATCTTTCCTGACTCTTACATGGTCCTCACATTCCATGTGCCGATGGTAATCCTCCTGGTTGCAAGAAGGGTGATCGGCTTAGTGGCTTCCTCACGGCTTTCACCACCCAGCGTCATGTGTCTTCGAATTGAAGACCCTTCTTTTTCCAGGATAAAAGTCTCTGATATCTCTATTGTTGGCATTTCTGTAGCAAGTTGATTTTTTACGGGGTGGGGTTGCTAGCCCCACGCCCAACCCTCCTCCTTTACCCTGACTTGGGACAGGCAGATGGCCCCAAAGGACCACTCTGGTGGAGTTAACCCCTAAAATTATAGGAAGTTAATTTTGTGCATTTGATTGAAATGCCAGCATGGGTCTCAATCCTATAAACACTTTTTATAAGTCATTGTGCTTTCTACTTTGAGTAGTTCCATTGGGCTTGATTCTCCATTGCCTTGCACTTTGTGTAGTCACCTACACTATTGTAAAGTGGGTATAGAACATTACTATTACCTGGTTTGATAGCATTTCACACCTACTTTGCACTGTTGTACATGACTCTACAAAGTGCAGAGCAGTAGAGAATCAGACTCATTTATTTTAATAGGACTACTCAAAAGAGTCGAATTATTCAGATAGTGTTTGCACAACTGGGCCCATAAGATGGACACTAAAAATATTTGCTCATTAATTTCTAGGGAGACTCTTGGGTACAAGGGAGAATTGTCAGGCAACACTGAATGCTTTGTTTGTAAATTTCTGAGACCTTTGTCTGATTTGGAGTCTATGTAAAAGTCTGATTGAAACAAAATAATGTGATAGCCTCTTTCTCTGTGCTGGTTAACATAATACACTGATGTTGAAATGTGCTCTTTTCTGGTCAGATGGCCATAAAAGAGCTCATAACTGACTTACAGAATTTTGCCAAGTATTCTGACATAAGGAATACTGTTTGAATGGGCAAGGATAAAGCACAAACTGAAAAGGACATTGTAAAACAAGACTAAGTGTATGCATAAAACAAATGCATTACCAGCTAAATTATGTAAATCTCTCATTTTCATTTTCATTCAGGCCTGCAGAATAATATTATTATTATTATTTATTTATAATTTGTATTACAGCACCCAAAGACATAAAACATAAGATAGGTCCATAATTGAAGAAATTACCATCTGAATAGATCAAAAACAAAAAAATACACAAACAAGAGATAGGGGAACAGATATAAGCATAGAAGTGATGGAGGTGAAATGTGTCATGTTTCTGTAAGGGTAATTAAGCTGTGGAATAGGCTTCTAAGGGAGGTTGTGGAATCCCCATCATTGGACATTTTAAAAAACAGGTTGGGCAAACACCTGTTGGGGATGGTCTAGGTTTACTTGGTTCTGCCACAGCACAGGGAGCTGGACTTGATGACTTCTCAAAGTCCCTTCCAGCCCTACGTGTCTATGATTTCGTATTGTTTTTTTCTTTCCCAGAAGGCTCCATCCCAACTTTTCCCACCAACCCTCTTCAGTTCTCTTAGTGCCTTGTTCCAACCCTCATGCTCCCACATCCCTCACCAATCTAATGTAGCTAATAACCATTAGCTAACTTCCGAATCAGTTACTCCCCTCCCTCCAAGTTACTCTCTCTTCCCCCACTTCTCCAGCAAGTCAGTCTCTTGTACCCATGAAAAAACTCACTGAATCTGGAGCTATTCATTGCTGGGATTATAAAGATACTGTAAAGATACCTGTACTCCTGATATATCCATCATTTTTGTAGCATGTCAGGTGAAAACAACCATTTGATATATCATTTCCATAAATATATAGTAGTAATACAAATAAGAAAATAACTGACAGACATTTCACAAAACACTTTCTCTGTATACATTGCATCTAATCAAAGTAGTTCTTTTAGATTAATTTGACTTCAGCCATATCATTATTGAAACGGGAAACCTGTAATATTTATCATGAATGGACAGAAGGCTAAAGTGTTTTCCTTAAATTCATTTTAAGCATGTTGTAGTGAATGGGAATGGTTTGTAATTTAGTAAATTTCTTAATGTCCTTTCATAAAATAGCTGATGCCAGAGAGTTCAAATCTAACATTGACTGTAATTCCTGACAAATATCCTAAGTGAAATAAATTTGTGTCCTGTTATTTCTGAGAAATGTAATGTTACCATACATATAATCATAGTTAGCAAAGTGTGGCACAATCTGTTGATATGGAGCTGATGTTAAATGGACGTCATTAACTTAAAAAGTGTATTTCTCTCTCAACAGTTTTGCCTTCTACTCTTACAAGTGAAACATAAGATGAAAACGTACAAAAAACTGAAAGAGACTAGGTGTAATTGCTCTTCTAATTTTTCCAGTTTATTTTTTGCATTTCACAGGACTTTCAGTATCATTGTTTTCCTTTGTATGTTCAATCTGTTTTACCTTTTTCTTTGTGCAACCAAGAAGAAAGAAAAAAGGGAGAAATGTGCCTATAAAAACACAGTACTGTACTGGCAGGGAGATTCAGATGAAGATGTAGTATCTGAAACAAATAATTATTTATTTTGTTGTTTTGTTAGATTTCCAGTTGGTGGTGTGTCTGTAAAGCACATAATCTTCGGGACAATGAAAGGCAATACCAACAAAAATATGTGAGCATAGCTCACAAAATTACCCACTGAAATAAATTAATTATAGTTACTTAAAATTACTCATTTAGATTTTGACCCTACAGTAGGATCAGTGAAGTTGTACCCTTATGGCTGCATGGAGTATTCAGCATTTCAGCATAAACTATTGTATATATAGTGGATCACAAAGTAAAAGGGATGAATTATGCAAGCAAAAGCAACCAACAGATCAAAGGTCAGCCTTGAAATACACTACTCAGTTTTTACATAGAACAACCACCAATGCATGCCTAAATTTACCCTGAACAAGTTTATATCATTGCACCTGTAGGACTCTGTAAACACTTAGGAAAATGAGCAACTTTATGAATGAAAACAGTCCCATTGAGCTCAGTGAGTCTACTTGTGTGGTAGTGTTTTCAGAGCTGATACAATATAATATATGATACCATTGTGGCAGCTGACCTTTCTCCTCAATCCCGTTGGGAATCTACCATCCTTTCCTGCTTTGTGCCCGATAAGGGTCTCACAAACTGATGCAGAGTGAAACCACTGAGTTCACACAGATCAAGCTCTGAGGCAGGAGATCAAAGAAAGAGGGATGGGGCTTGCCAGTCAAATAAAATCATATCATGTTAACCTATATGTTTGAATAAGTTGATTTCTATTTCTAATACCATGACAAACCATAGTCCATCTGAGCCTACTGGAAAAGGAGAAAATAGGCTTAATAATGTGTACATATTATATTTTAAGTTTCATATTAGTTGGAACTGTTACTGAAGATAGCAGCTGTTATTTTCATTGAAGAATATTCAACAGCTGGCCAACCTGCTTCTTTATCACACCGTTGTATAGACATAGAAACTCCACTGCTGCCATTGTCTGAGAACAGGAACTGGCCCGCTATGCCTGAAGAGGTGACATAGCCTTGATGAGAAGGGGAGACCTATGCTTTAAGACCAAATCACTATAAAAACATACGATCTGAGTCTGATCTTGCATTGGCTTTACAATTGTCTTCAGCAACTTACTTGTGAATTACACTGGTGTCTGAGAGAAGAACAATCATTGCCCTCATTCCATATGGCAGACAGCCCACATTCTGATTTCTGACTAACCACAAGTACAAATAATGTCAATAACACTAATTTATCATTCCTAGGACGGCACTGTGAATTATACAAAGATCCTTGCGTAAACATCAGCTGTCAAAATGGTGGCACTTGTGACAGTGAAGGTCTAAATGCTACATGTATCTGTGCACCTGGATTTACAGGCAAGTAATTTGCAAATTACACAAAAAGTATAATTGTTAATCCCAGTGTCCGAAAGAAGGCAAATGTCAAGTATATAGCATCTGAATCTGTGTATCTCCATATTCTTTCATATAATGAACAAGTTAAAAGCGACATTTTGGAGGATAGAAATGATATAGCAGTAGTATCTTGCATTGTACTTCTGGGAAATATAGTAAGTACAGCTGAAACTAAGTTTTTAATGCAGTACTGCTTTGGAATTATTGTACCAACACAAAAACAATGAGGAGTCCGGTGGTACCTTAAAGACTAACAAATTTATTTAGGCATAAGCTTTCGTGGGTAAAGAACCCGCTTCTTCAGATGCATGGAGTGAAAATTACAGATGCAGGCATTGTTATACTGACACGTGAAGAGAAGGGAGTTACCTTACAAGTGGAGAGCCAGTGCTGATAGGGCCAATTCAATCAGGGTGGATGTAGTCCACTCCCAATAATTGATGAGGAGGTGTCAATGCCAGGAGAGGGAAAGTTGCTCACTACAAAAAAAAACCTGTTAGTCTTTAAGGTGCGACCGGACTCCTTGTTGTTTTTGTGGGTACAGACTAACACGGCTACCCCCTGATACTTGTACCAACACAGGGGCACATCTTTAACATTAGTTATTACTAGCTTTAGTTGTCAGAATAGCATGTTTTTTAAGGGAAAAGTACTTCATTCTATATTGAGTTTATATTTTATATTCCCCTTATGATGCCAGTGAGAGTAGTCATTTGACTCGTAACCGCACAACATTTTGATTAAAAAATTAAGCACACTGTAAAATTAATATGACATACGTTAAATGGATTAAAAACTATTAGGACTCAAAATGTAAATAGGGAATCATCACCGAGAGGGTCTGTTTCCAGTGTCCCTCGGGGATTGGTTCTTGGACCTACACCATTTAACATTTTTATCAGTGACCCGGTGGAAAACATAAAGTCATCACTGATAAAGTTGGCAGATGAGACAAAAATTGGGGGAATGGTAAATAATGAAGAGGACAGGTGACTGGGATTGCTTGATAACCTGGGCACAAGCAAATGTGCATTTTAATACGGCTAAATGTGAATGTATACATCTAGGAACAAAGAATGTAGGCCATACTTACAGAATGGGGGATTCTATCCTGGGAAGCAGTGACTGTCAAGATGTTTCGGAGGCTGTGGTGGACAATGAGTTCCCAATGTGACACTGTGGTCAAAAGAGCTAATGTGATCCTGAGATGCATAAACCAGGGAATCTCAAGTAGGAATAGAGAAATTATTTTACCTCTATATTTGGCATTGGTGCAGCTGCTCTGGCACTACTGTGTCCCGTTCTGGTGCCCATAGTTCAAGAAGGATGTTGATAAATTGGAGAGGGCCCAGAGAAGAGCCATGAGAATGATTAAACATGAGAAAACATGCTTTGTAGTGATAGACTCAGAGCTCAATCTATTCTCCAACACTGACAATTTTTAAATCAAGATTGGATGTTTGTCTAATTATTTTGGGGAAGTTCTATGGCCTGTGTCATAGAAGAGGTCAGACTTAGATGATCCGACCTTGGAATCTATGGCTGTGGCTACACTTAGCACTTCAAAGCGCTGCCGCGGTAGCGCTTTGAAGCGCTAAGTGTAGTCAAAGCAGCAGCGCTGGGAGAAAGCTCTCCCAGCGCTGTCCGTACTCCACCTCCCTGTGGGGAATAACGTACAGCGCTGGGAGCCGCGCTCCCAGCGCTGGGGCTTTGACCACACTGGCGCTTTGCAGCGCCGCAATTTGCAGCGCTGGAGAGGGTGTGTTTTCACACCCTGCTGCAGCGCTGCAAATTTGTAAGTGTAGCCAAGCCCTATGAAACTATGAAATGCTGGAAGGTCTGGGATACTGATGATACAGGCACCTATTGATAAGAGAATTAATTTCTCTCTTCTGTGTAACTGATGCTATGGTAAAGTTTGAGTATTGAAGTTATTTAATATTAGTCCCCATATTCTTTTTATACATAGGGCCACATTTACCTCTGAGGTACTCTCCAGAATAACTCTATTTCAGTCAATTTCAGCTTTACACTGATGTGACTGAGTTGCAATTGGTTAATGCTTGTAAATGCTGGTGTAAATAAATCTATTCTATGTTTGATGTTACCCAGAAGGTGTAGTGCTTGTAAGTAGTATAAAAGTAATCGATATTCTAATTAGGTGCTTCTTTGAGACATGCTACATTAAAGAAAAAAGCATGAAAGGAAATTTATGGAATCATATACCATGAGGCAATTCAAAGTGGTGTAAAAATGATTAATCATTCAAAACACACTTGTTACAATTCCCATAATGGTGTCCCTTTAATAAAATCCATGTTAAAAGTTTTAAGTAAAGATGTATGCTTCGGGCTTTTTAGGAAATGAAATTGAGCAATAGAGGTAAAATTTTAGCTATTGCAATGAAATATCTAAAAAATTCAGTTCTCATAAAATGTGCTAGTATTTCCTGACAACAAAATGTCATCATCTACCATATAATATTTTAGCCAATACTTCATTATTCTCAGTATTATTGATATTTGAAATTCATATTAAAACATTGCAAAACCAAGGGCTTTTTGGCCTGATTCTCTCCTCAGACTAGTTTTATGTATAATTTAATTGATGTCAGTAGAGTTATTCCTGGATAAGTGGGAAGAGAAAACCTGGCCCTTGACTCAACCTTTCTCAGTAGTTAAATTCACATCCAGTGATTGTATGATGTTTTAAATGCTGTTTGGAGCGGTCCTGATAAAATGTCTGTATAACATAGTAGAAATGCAAATGCAATACAAAATGTTGTTACTTGGCATCAGGTGCTCACTGTCTTTTGTGCCAAACACAAATAATTCCTAAATGACATATAACTTCATTAAAACTTTTTGCTAACAGGTTTCCTTTCAGCTGAGAGCCTAACAATCTCAGGGCATGATGTCCATTGGCTCATGTTCTTTTTCATCTAATAGCCCATTTCCGTTGGACATGCATGCCTATCGTACATTAAGATGATTAAAATAATAATGCTGTATATTGTCAATCCTAACTTTGTTTTTCATACCACATCTGTATCAAATTGTTTTTTTCCTTTCCGTGGAAGTTGTTATGGCTTAAAATCAGTTACATTTTGTAACATTTTTGTAATCTAATGACATTTGAGAACATGCTGTTGAAAGATTTTTGATGCTGGACTGGGATATTTAAATAATAGGTATGACGTTTTGAAACCTCTTATGATTTCTCCTTCAGATATGACCTACTCTTTATTTGATGTTTTTAAATGGAAAGACCATCTATTGCAGGAGTGGCCACCCTGTGGCTCCGGAGCCGCATGCGGCTCTTCAGAAGTTAATATGTGGCTCCTTGTATAAGCACTGACTCCGGGGCTGGAGCTATAAGCACCAACTTTTCAGTGTGCCGGGGGGTGCTCACTGCTCAACCCCTGGCTCTGCCACAGGCCTCACCCCTACTCCATCCCTTCCCGCCTCCTCCCCAGAGCCTCCTGCATGCCATGAAACAGCTGAACGGGAGATGTGAGGAGGGATGGGGGAGGTGCTGATTGGTGGGGCTGCCGGTGGGTGGGAGACACTGGGAGCAGGGTCGGGGGGAGCTGATGCGGGACTGCTGACGTATTACTGTTGCTCTTTGGCAATGTACATTGGTAAATTCTAGTTCCTTCTCAGGCTCAGGTTGGCCACCCCGATCTATTGTGTATACTTTAACAAACACATAGAAAAGCTACAGACCTAGAAACAGGACCTGTAAGTGTTCAGAGTAGGCACTGAACTAATGGGGAAGCAGAAAATAGCTGCCACAAGCTGAGTCTTTAAAACACGGGCCCAACACTAGTCACTGTTATCTGTCTAGTACTACTGACCTCACCATGGTGGCAACCTCCCCATTCATTACTAAGGTTTCCATTATTGTTCCCATAGTTTCCAACAAGGGACATCTTATAATTAAGAAGCACTGTGGAGAAGCACTGTGCTCTTCCACCATCTCCATTATAAATTGGAAGAGAGGCAGGTGATCTGCTGGTCTACTCGGAATGCACTGTCATGGAGAAGACTGGAGTCCTGCACCACCTTGTAGCCCAGTTCTGTGCTTATAACCTCATTATATCAAATTCTTCTGTCTTACACCAGTGTGAGAGAGCAGGATGTAGTCCATTGACTTCAGGGGAAGGTTGCACAGGGTGTAAGTCACTGCAGAATTTGGCCACTGATCTTTCGCTTCATAGCTTGGAATGGGCTGGAATGTTACAGAGGTGATGTACTTAGCTCCTGGAGAGAGCACAAGAGTGACCTCCTTGGACAACTAAGGAATGGTAATGATAAAGATAATCTTGCAAGTCCTAGAAAAATAAATGGGAGCCATGTGTATTGTATACATCCAAGGACTGACTTTGGTGCTAAACCGCTAAAAATGTCTTTGCACTTATTAGTTCTTGTATGCTGAGCTTTGGTAAATTTATTGCACAGTTCTGTAGTTTGTAGTAGTTTTATATCGCAGTCTCTTTTCCCCAGAAACTGATTGCCCAATTAATAAAGAGACAGTTTTACAAATGATCTAGTTAATAGGCAATCAACTCCAAGTCTTCTACACAGACATAAAGGATTATATTTATTCCAGTAAACTAATTAATTTGGACATTGCTGGGTTATAATCAACCTTGAAAGACTCAAAGTTGTTAATATTGCATAGAATTGGTGTAGCTTTAAAAATTTTGCAGCAAAATGTAGCTGCTACTAGACAATTCACTAAGATAAACAGCTGTTCAACATTATGTGTAACATAGAACCATAGAATATTAGGGTTGGAAGAGACCTCACGAGGTCATCTAGTCCAATCCCCTGCTCAGAGCAGGAACAACACCAACTAAATCATCCCAGCCAGTGCTTTGTCAAGCCTGACCTTAAAAACCTTTAAGGATGGAGATTCCACCACCTCCCTAGGTAACCCATTCCAGTGCTTCACCACTCTCTTAGTGAAATAGTGTTTCCTAATATCCAACCTAGACCTCCTCCCACTGCAACTTGAGACCACTGCTTCTTGTTCTGTCATCTGCCACCACTGAGAACAGCCTAGCTCCATCCTCTTTGGAACCCACCTTCAGGTAGTTGAAGGCTGTTATCAAATCCCCACTCACTCTTCTCTTCTGCAGACTAAATAACCCCAGTTCCCTCAGCCTCTCCTCGTAAGTCATGTGCCCCAGCTCCCTAATAATTTTTGTTGCCCTCTGCTGGAATCTCTCCAATTTGTCCACATCCCTTCTGTAGTGGGGGGACCAAAACTGGACACAATACTCTAGGTGTGGCCTAACCAGTGCCAAATAGAGGGGAATAATCACTTCCGTCGATCTGCTGGCAATGCTCCTACTAATACAGCCCAATATGCCATTGGCCTTCACATCTGTTTGAAACTAGATTTTAAAAATAACAGTTTGAAAATGACCAGGAAATATACTAATCGGACGTATTGAAAATGGCAAATCTGTCTACTTTGAACAATTATTGGGAGCTAAAGAAGGACTTCATTTTGTGTCATAATCTGTGTTTGTTGTAAGCTCTGAAGTGCTTATATTCATCAATTTGCACATCCAGCGCAAAGGTATGCAGCCAATTTAGTCATTTTGCCTCATTTTCAAATTAATATGATAGTCATAATCCAAACACACTGCTTTTAAGCTAATTTACATCTGTCTTGATGTTCAGTCAATTATGTAAAAGATAAGTATTTGTTTATATATTACTGACAAATTGACAATTATTGTTTTATATCATATGCTGCTTTCTGTTAGATTAATAGGAGAATATTATTTAGGGCCTGATCCTGTGTGGTACTTCCACAAAGTTAAATAGGACTGGAGTCTTCCACTTCATGGTAACCCTTAATAGCTAATGAATTGATTGTTTTAGCTGATCTTAGTGTACTGACTAGAATAGCACATGGGGTAATATGTGATAAACTGTTCTATCATATTTGACTGGGGAAGAAGAATGGTCTTGTGTTTCAAGTAAAGGCTGGGATGACATGTGAACAGGGTGAACTTACTGAAGTCAGTTAGTGGTATCCGAGACCTAGTTCTTTGACAGTTGTAAAAGCATGTTGAGATTCTCAGACAGAAAGTGATATATAACTGCAAAATATTATTCACCAAGGAAAATTATAGGTGTTCAGCTAATTCAACAGAAAAATGTCACAAAGGTGGTCTTTATTCTTTCAATAAATGTTTGATATGTGAGGATGAAATAACTAATATTAATGACATTGCAAATCTTGCTAACTTTTGCTTTTAGTGACTGAAATGACACAACTGGCTTGATACATGATACATCCACAAGCATCTTTCTTTTTTACTTTAAGGTGAAGAGTGTGAATTTGATATAAATGACTGTGACAGCAATCCGTGTCATCATGCTGGGACTTGCATAGACCAACCCAATGGTTATACGTGCCATTGTCCACATGGCTGGGTTGGAGCAAATTGTGAAATACGTAAGTGTTATGAAGATTGATTATGTTGCTTTTAATAGCCTTTTGATATATGTATAGGTCATTGTCCTGGAAACGTCTAATCATGGACCAAAATTATACTAAAAGAATTGTAGGCAGTTCTTAAACAATACCTCAGCATGCACAGAATGAAGGAAAATGCACTCTAAAAAGAACTATAATGTAGCAAAGTTGCATAAAATCCTGGAATTAGTCTTTTAGGCCAAACTTTCTAAAGTGTCCACTGATTTTTAGGTGCTTCTGTTTCTGGGTATTCAAGTTTGAGACACCATAGGCCTGATTTTCAGAAGTGCTGAGCACCCATCACTCCAGCAGAAGTCAGTGTGAGCTGTTGGTGCTCAGCACCTCTGTAAATTGGACCCAAAGTGTCTCAAGGCAAGCAACTAAAATTGGTGGCCACTTCTGAAAATTTTGGCTTGCGCACCCAGTGATCACAAAGTTTAATTTCACAATTGTGATTATACCTTAACTTGGTAAATGTAAAGCTTGTGGGCCTGACTTCAGAGACTCCCATTGACTTCAGCTGGAGCTGCAGATGAACAGCACTTCTAAAAAGCGGGCATTATGTTTATGCTTCACTGAGGCCTTGTTTTTGTCTTTGACAGCAGTTCTGTCTCCTTTACTGGGGAACTTAACGGTATATTTGACCATTTCACTGTTCACATACTACAGTGAAGGATCCCCTCCAAATATTAGATAGTTACTCAGAGTGATTTAAGGGTTTGAAGCTGCCCAGTGCAGTTGCAGACTGTTGCATGAATAAGTGCAAGATAAAAAGTAATGAACAGAAGATACTCAGGAGAATCCCATCCTGTATTACTGAGAACCTGGCAGAATGTCACAAAGTTACTCCTACATAACAGCTGGAGTAAAGCCAAAGAAGTACATGTGTAGTTAAGCTCCTTTATAATAGAGGGATCATATTTTGGACCATGTCTCCTAAGATATGCCCACTCTCCACCCAAACCTTTCCTTTTTGAATCCTGTACTCTTGAGACTGATTTCAATGCAGACAATGCCTAAAGCTCAACCTTACTTCTTCTCACATGTCACCTCTGCTCACCCTTCTGTCAGAGTGCAACCATTCCATACTTTTTATCGTGCAAGCATTTGCTAGATTAAGGCCTAAGTCTATGCATTTGTTGTTCGTGAATTCAGTTTCATTGATCAATCATAGGACAGCACAAATACAAACCACGAAAGGCACAGTGTTGATGATATCAACCACTTCAAGGGCTAAATTATGCCTAGTCCCTGTGCAAAGTTTTCCTTGCCAGTTTGAGTCCTTTGCAGGGTCTATTGCAATCCCTTGATTTTTGCTTCTGGATAGCACTGCTGGCCACTCCCAAGACAGTGAATCCATTGTGTGTCTCACCTTTGATTTGCAGACAGTGCATGCTGCCTGTTAGGAGGCAGTGCATGCTGCAGTCTGGGGAGCTCTTAGGTGCAGCGTCTTCTATAACTCCGCTTATAGAGTTGCTTCTGCAAGCCAGAGATGAGCGTTCAATAGGTCTGTGAGGCCTGCTCAGGCATAGTGATACCTGAACCGGGCACATCTACTTAATCAGTAAGGCAATGTCATTCTGAGTGACTGCAGCTTAGTTATGTGGTAGGCAGTGGGCTGACAGAAAAATTATTTTAATTCATTGAGACATGCAATAATCCTCTAGAAATGCATTCCCTGGAGTACCTTGATATAATAATTGCATTACTATTATGAAATGGAATGAAAACACATAAAAGGAAGACAGGCAGAGCTATGCACTTACTGGGCACTGCACAGCTGAGCTGTGAAATTAGCAGCATCTGTTCAGGGATCTTCTTTGTATCTAGACTTCTAGATCCACTGAGGGCTTGGTCCTCAGTAGAGTCCTGCAAGTATAAGCACAGGGGAAAAATGATGAGCAGGACAGAGAGCAAAGGAAGCCTCCTCTGCTGCACATCTGAAAAATTACTCCTGCCTGATCAGAGGAGTAAAGCTTGTGAGGGGAATTTATTGCTAAGGGTATATATCTACATAGCAAAAAAGGTGTATTCTTAACTCAGGGTACCTAACTCAGGTTAAAATAGCAGTAAAGACACAGCAACTCAGCTTTTAACTTGCATTAGTAGCTTGAGTTCAACCCAGGTTCTTCTATAGGCTTTAACTCGAGGTGCTAATCCAAGTTAAAAGCACAGTTGGTTTGTCTTCACTGCTATCTTAACTAGATCCAATTTAAGAACACACCTGTTTTGCAGTGTAGACATACATTATGTGCCTGATTAGCAAGACGAGATTCATGCTTAAGCCCATGACTCTAAGACATCCACTCTACTCATTTACCCATTTGTAAATTTGTAAGTAAGGTCTCAGGTGCACACAGAACTTAAGATCTCATTCTGCTCAGTGGGGAGAACTATCTGTCTCTCGGCTTAACCCTGCTTGCACTCAGACACGGAAATCAATGGGAGTTTTGTCATTGCCTTTAATGGGTTGCGCATTTCACCCCAGTTGTGTCCTGGATTGTCAAGGACTGTTCTTCACATTATATCCCTGGCTTCCTTAAGCATCGCCTTCACCAGCAGTAACCCCTCATTGGATCTCTTCTATAGCAGCTACAGGCACTGATGAAGCTTACTACTGCTGTATAGTGAGACTTACTGTGTCAGTGTGTTTCATAGACCCACTGACAGGGCCTAGGCCAATAGCCATATCCGTCTTCCACCCCATTCTCACCAGTGGTGGCCCTATAATCGTCTGAATGTTAATGACTTGGATAATATCACCTGCTGATGCTGCAATCAGGAGCCTATAGCTATTTACTTGCCATGTTAATGTTTAGAAAATAGATGTACTATTAGGAATTGTAAACCCCCCATTCTGGTCTTCAAACAACTCCTCCAAGCTTGCCAAGTCCATCGTCGGAAGCAAGCTCCCCACTGACCAAGACCCACCAACACCAAGCCATAACAACAGTCTGCAGGTTTTGCATCTTTCTCCACTGTTACAGTGATAAATACCTCCCACAACACACCTTTTAAGATCTCTGGGTCCTACACATGCCCATCACATGTGGTGTACCTCATCCAGTGCACTAAATGCCTCTGTAGCAACTACGTGGGTGAAACAAGATAATCACTACAATCTCAAATGAACTCACACAGAAAAATTATAAACGACAAAAACACCCTATAGGCAGCAGTCAAACATTTTTCACGAAAAGATCACTCCATATCTAACCTCTTAGTCCTTGTGCTCAAAGAAAACTTGCACACCACCTTCAAGAGATGAGCCTGGGAGCTTAAATTTGTAACTTTGTTAGACTCTAAAAATCAATAGAGACACTGGATTTGTGGCTCATTGCAAAAATCTATAACACACTAACCGTCCTTTGTCCTATGACTGCAGAGGTATGGCCTCTTACAACATGTTAACGCCTTATGCTAAACTGTCTGTTCCACCTTGTATTTAGCTGTGACAAGGGCTACGTCTACACTACCCGCCGTATCGGCGGGTAGCGATCGATTTTTCAGGGATCGATATATCGCGTCTCATCTAGACGCGATATATCGATCCCCGAACGCGCTTATATCGATTCCGGAACTCCACCACCGCGAACGGCGGTGGCGGCGTCGATATGGAGAGCCCCAGAGATCGATCCCGCGCCGTGAGGACGGGTAAGTTATCGATATAAGGTACTTCGACTTCAGCTACGTTATTCACGTAGCTGAAATTGCGTATCTTATATCGATTTTTCCCCTTAGTGTAGACCAGCCCACTCTGACTACCTTTCCCAGACCTGAAGAAGAGCTCTTGTAAGTTTGAAAGCTCATGTCTTTTACTAACATCAGTTGGTCCAATAAAAGATATTACCTCACCCACCTTGCCTCTGCAAATAACATGTCATTTATAGGGAACCTGCCTAGAAAATCTAAATGTGGCACTTTACAACACTCAAAGATAATTATAATACAAACCAAAAAAGTTCAGCACTTGTTGTAAATCTACAGAATTAAATTTAAACCTTAAAAACACTTAACACTTTTTTTAAAGGGGTAGGGGGCAGGATTTCAGCTTGTCTATAAAGGATGATCAAAATAAATCTGGATGGATTTCTGAAGAAATCTCTTTTCAGAATAGGATTGAAAACACTTGATCTTCAATAGACTTTTCAAAAGAGCCGTGTACCTCAGGGAACTCCCTTCTCTGTCTTTGCATTGTCATGACTAAATGGTTAGAGGCCAAGTGCAATTCTTAGTATGCCTACAAAAGAAAAGGCCCATATTCAAACCTGGTATAAATGGTCATGACTCAGGGCTTGTGTACATTTAAAACACTACAGTGACATCACTGCAGTGCTTCAGGATAGACACTGCCTACACTGTCTGCATAGATAATCCACCTCCCTGAGAGGTAGTAGCTAGGTTAATGGAAGAATATTTCCATTGACCTAGTGCTGTCTACATGGGGACTTAGGTTGGCTTAATTATGCTGCTCAGGAGTGTGGATTTTTCATACCCTTGACCAGTGTAATTAAACCAACCTAATTTTCTAGTGTAGACCAGGCCTCAATGGACTTGACTGGAGTTGATCCTATTGTGCATTGTCTCAATTTGGCCCATTGATTTCATATCTCAACTAACCTGCCTCCATTTCAGCAGCATATCCCTCATTGTCAGAGCCATGCAGACCATCCATCAGACAGCCTCAGCAGTTTCTATATACTGACACACTGGAAATTAAATTCACCATTGAAGCGCTAGCTTCATGTGATTGATCCACCCTCCTGACCTGACTGACTCAAAAATGTGATGAAGTCGAGTTCCAGACTTTCATAGGAGATGGGGTGTGGTGGTGTAACTCTGCCACATTCCTAAACTGATCCAGCCTTGCCTTTTATGATGATCTGCTTTAGTCAGAAAGGAGGCTGGTGAGATTGTGCATTACTTCATCCCTTTGCAGAGAAACTGTCTGTCTAAAATTGGCAGCTCCACATCCTGTGCAGCTTTTTCACAACTGACCCAACTATCTATTTCACTGGGGTTATTGTTTTTACAAGTATTTCAGGGTTAAGGTTCTTCAACTACCTGTCAAACTATATTCTTTAACTACCTTCCAATTATTTTCCAGACTGTCCATTCAGCATGAAATAATTTGCCTGCCAATGAAACCCCACATTTATTTTATCATTTTGTGGTCTTTCCCTGTGACAGCAGTGTCTACTGAAAAACAATGGAATTAAAAATAAATCCTAGAGGGACACTGCAACCAACCTGAGTTACACAAGAGAAAAAATTTCCCACTAAAATGAAATACTCTTGGCCAATGAGGATAATGTAAGATTTAAGTTTGCAACTATGTATAAAATTGCCCATTTATAAACCACTTAGTGCCTGCACATTATCTTTCAGCACTAATATCTTTTCAGACTCTACAGATATGGATAATATAATCAGCAAGGAAAGTTAAACGATAGTATTACTCAGAGAAAATCATTTACAGGATAATCCTAGGAGTATATATGTATATGTCATAATCTACAATCTTACTGAATCTTATCATGGTTGCTGTGGCAACTGAGAAGATCATAAATTTGAGTCACCACTACTTTCTTCTTAACCTATGGAATATGTGCCATGCATCTTTTAGATTTTATCCATGGAAAAAGAACAGAAGAGATTCCTCACATCCTTATCATCCAGAGATTGAAGACAGTGGGCCAGAATCAGGTTTTCTGTGCCTCCAGTGGAGTTGTATCTGCTAATATTAGGTCTGAATTTGGCCGAGTATATTTCACAACAGAACAGCATGTCTGATAGATGTGCTATGGAGCGAAAACAGAGGCTTTTCCAAAACTGAAATAACTCCACACAGCTGGGCCATTTCATTCACTAGCAAGCAGAGAACATGACAATATTAAACCCTTAAAAACATTAAATCATTAAATGCTTTGTGGTTCAGATTGATCAGTATTTCAGGGTTCTGTGCAAAAGCAAATATAAACAAGCCTATGCATGCTCAGTACTGCACCCCCTTTATTAGGTCCAGGGTGCTCCCTGCAATGTGATCAGCTAGTTCTGTATGTGTGGGGGGTTAAAGCCAGGATCTCACCTCCTTATGCCTTTGGGGCACCATGCACCCCAGGGGAGTAAGGAAGGGAGCAGTTTTTCCCCTTGAGCACAGGGACTTCAATTGTGGTGGGTCCTTCTGCCACCTCATCCTCATGTACCTCCTGTAAGGGTTAGGAACAGTCTGGCCCTAAATGAATCTTTGACTGTATTATAAAACAAAATCTATTTCTTTAGAGTCCAGTCACCCAACATAAAACATGCAGAGACTCAGTCATGTTTATGTGATTTTCCTGATGATTAAATAGCTGAAATGAAGTGGAAATATTTTGATGCAAAAATAATAGGCTTGTGTTAAAAGGCATCAGTCAAATGTGAGGATACACTAGGGCTATGCTATCTCCTTATCTGGATCTCACACAGGGAGTACTGAAATGCTTTCTTTTCAAGTGAATCCTGCTTATTTTATCAAGGCAGACAACTGTAGTCTCCCGGGATGTGTATCCGAGATTTAAGAACTGTTCTTTTTTGCTTCCTTGGGTAGAAAGTATGGGATGCTCAGGACTTGGATTGCCTGTAATCAAGTACAGTCTACTTACTTATAGCTGTATATTGCACTGCTTGAATGACTTAATAGTCTTTAATTTTTTGCAAACCCTTTGAGATATATGCTCGCAAGTCAATGAGAAGGTTACTCCACACAGGAACCTCTTTTACCAGTATTTGCAGCTGTTTTGCCCTACAGGAGTCTTTTAAATTATTTAATTGTGTCCAAGGGTGATTTTTTTTTTGCAAGTGAAGTAATAGTGACAACTGTCGGTTTTTAAGTGCTACATTGAAGTGAGTGTCTCACAGCTCTTGAGCAAGAATCTCCGTCATTGGAGATTTTTGTGGGATCTCTGTCACTAAAGATTTTTTAGGACAGGTTAGACAAACACCTGTCAGAGTTGGTCTAGATAATACTTAGTCCTTCCTTGAGCACAGGGACTCTCGAGGTCCCTTCCAATCCTACAATTCTCTGATTCCAAGAAGATCTGGAGCATGAGCTGGTATTAAATATAAATCACTGCTGATAATACTTGCTGATGAGACAAATGTTGGCAGAATGGTAAATAATGGAGGACAGGGCAAGTCATATAGAGTGATCTGGTAAGTTGGACCCATTCAAACAAAATGTATTTTGATACAGTCACGTGCAAGGTCATAAATCCAAGAGTGCAAGTCATACCTACAGAATGGGGAACTGTATCCTGGAAAACGGTGACTCTGAAAAGGATTTTAGGGGTCATAGTGGACAAGCAACTCAATATGCGTCTGTCCGCCCCATGAACTGATGTAGCAAAAAGGGCAAATGCAATCTTTGGATGTATAAACAAGGAGAATAGTGAATAGAAGTAGAGAGGTGATTTTACCTTTGATGACACCAATACCGGATACAGTTCTGGTGTACACATTTTTTTTAAACAGCTGTTGAAAAATTTATGAGGATGCAGAAAAGAGCCACAAAAATTATTCAAGAGCTAGAGAAAATGCCTTACAGCAAAAGACTTACAGGAACTCAATCTGTTTGAGAGGTGATTTGATTATGGTGTAGAAGTACATTCACAAGGAGAAAATATCAGGCACTAAAGGGCTTTAATTTAGCCGAGAAAGGCAGAAGAAGCAGCAATGACCAGAAGTTAAAGGCAGACAAATTCAAATTAGAAGTCAGACATCAATTTTTATCAGTGAGGGTGATAAATCATTGGACAAACTATTAAGGGAAGTGGTGGATTCTCTATCTCTTGAAGTCTTCAGATCAAGACTGGATGCCTTTCTGGAAGACATGATTCAGTCAAACACAAGTTATTAGGCTCAATGCCAGGGTAGCTATGTGGAATTCTGTGACCTTTGTTTTATACAGGAGAACAAACTAGAATATGTAATGCTCCCTTCTGGCTTTGAAAGCTATGAATAAACTATGAAAGTACAGATAGGAAAATGGAGGTACAAAGAGGTTAAGTGATTTGCTCAAGATTAGAGAGCAAATCAGTGGCAGAGCTGGTAATTAGAACCCTGCTCTTGTATCCATTGCAACTGATGATCATCAATCAGCTGTTATATGGCCAACCAAAATCTAAACTTTCTTTCAGATTTTGTGATACTGGTATTTACAGCATGTTAAAAACAGCTATGTCCATGGCTGACCCTCAAATGTCAAATATAATTTTAAAATAGAATATCTTTAACAGACAGCTATATAGAAATGTTGGAAATGAAGGCACTCAATTTCTATTCAGCAGGAAGGAAATAAAATAATAATTTCATTTTTGTATTTATTTATGTATTATTTCCAGATCTGCAGTGGAAGTCTGGGCACATGGCAGAGAGTCTAACAAACATGCCTCGTCATTCCCTCTACATCATAATTGGAGCCCTCTGTGTCGCATTTGTCCTTATGCTGATCATTCTGATTGTGGGGATATGTCGCATCAGCCGCATTGAATACCAAGGCTCTTCCAGGCCAGCGTATGAGGAGTTCTACAACTGTAGAAGCATTGACAGTGAATTTAGTAGTGCAATTGCTTCTATCCGACATGCCAGGTTTGTTGTGGGGAAAGGGAAAGTAAATTGAATCTCTTTGCTATATCTACTTCAAATTCTTGTGTAGTAGCACAGCATCAGCTAATTGCTATTGACAAATATAAAGGCTGTACTGCTTCCAAATTAGAATATAGCATTATTTTAATTGCTCATCATTATATCTGGGCTACACTCTGGTCTCAGTTCAACAGTGTGAATCCAGTGCTGCTCCATTGAAAGCAGTAGAGTTTTGGATTTACACAGCGTAGCTGAGAGTTGAATCGTCCCTTTACACCAGTCTATAAGGTGTTTCAGTTTGGGAAGTGTACAAGTATTTTTTTTTTATTTTGTAAGTTTTTATTCTTGTTATACTTACACATTTCTAAATCTACATATCAAAATTCCATACTTTATCATGCATGTACTTTGGATAATAATGAATAATGCATTTGGAAACATTTTATTTGTTTTGTTGCGTATATTTTTCAAAATTATTTTGACACCTAGCAAAACAAAACAAAGTTCCTAAATAATTCATCAAAATGCCAGGGGTTGATATCTGGTTTTGTGATTAAATCATTGGACCAGGACTCAGGCAATCTGGGTTTAGTGCCCACCTTTGCTACAGATTCCTGGTCTGACCCTGTTCTGTGCCTCTGTTTTTTCCATTCACAAAATGGGTATAAGTCTTATCTGCCTCGCAAGAATATTGTGAGGATAAATCCTTGAATAGTTGTGAGACAGTCACATACCATTGCGCTAGATGCCCGAGAAGAAGATAGATTAATTTGAAAAGGTTTTAAAAAGAAAGTTACATGCCTTTTGTTCAACCCAGCAGTCTAAATATAATTAAAACATTTCACACCAACTACAATGAGTGAAATGCATTTGAGATTAAAATGTGTAGTTTAGAACTGCTATTTGTGAGAGAGTAATGGCAGGTATCTTGCTGATACCATCAGCATGGGAGGCCATTGTATGAGTCTATAAATCAGTTTCCATCCTGCTCCTAGGCCAGGGGTGGGCAAACGTTTTGGCCCAAAGGCCACATCTTGGTGTGGAAATTGTATGCAGGGCCATGATTGTAGGGCTGGGGCAGGGGATTGGGGTGCGGGAGGGAGTGCAGGGTGTGGGCAGGGCCGGCTCTAGACCCCAGCGCGCCAAGCAGGCGCGTGGGGCGGCCCTTTCCCGGGGCGGCGGCATTTGGCTCCGGTGGACCTGCCGCAGGCATGCCTGCGGGAGGTCCACCGGAGCCCGGGACGAGCGGACCTGCCGCAGGCATGACTGCGGCGGGTCCCCTCTTCCCGCGGCTCCGGTTGAGTTCCCGCAGGCATGCCTGCGGCAGGTCCACCAGAGCCGCGGGACCACAGCACCCGCCGCAGTCATGCCTGCGGCAGGTCCGCTTGTCCCGGGCTCCAGTGGACCTGCCGCAGGCATGCCTGCGGGAGCTCAACCGGAGCCGCGGGGAGAGGGGACCCGCCGCGGGACCAGGAAAGGGCGGCGCAGCGCACCGCGCTGCTTGGGGCAGCCTACTTTCTAGAGCCGCCCCTGGGTGTGGGAGTGGGTGTGGTGTGCAGGAAGGGACTCCAGGCAAGGAGTTGGGGTACAGGAGGGGTGCAGGAGCGGGCTCAGCAGGGGTTGGGTGCAGAGTGTGGGAGGGGGGTCAGGGGAGGGGGTTCAGGGCAGGGGACTGGGGTGTGGGGTGCAGGAGAGGTTTGGGGTGCGGGCTCCGGCCCGGTGCCATTTACCTCAAGTGGCTCTGGGATGGCAGCGGTGCTCAGCAGGGCTAACGCAAGTTCCCTGTCTGCCCTGGCCCCGCACCACTTCCAGAAGTGGCCAACATATCCGGAAGTGGCTCCAGGGAGTGGGGTGGAGCAGGCGGCTCCGCTGCACACTGCCCTTGCCTACGGGTACCACCCCCGAAGCTCCCATTGGTTGCAGTTCCCCACTGCACCATGAGGCTGGCAATCCCATGGGCCAGATTGAAAGCCCTGCTGGGCCGGATCTGGCCAGCAGGCCATAGTTTGCCCTCCCTTGTCCTATGCTGATATAACAAACAGCTGTTTAAAGTAGGTGTGATAAACTGAACATAACTGAGTAGGCAGCCAAATAAGAACTGGAAATGGTGTTTGCCTGCAGCTAAAATGGAAGCCAAATAATGGAGAGAACAGTTAATGATACAGTTGCATGTATTGGATGTGATCATTTACTGCAGCAGTGCCAGTAATCACAAGTCATTGCCAGTAATCACAGATTAAAGTAGACAGGAGCTCGTTACCTTGTTTGCTCATCATGGCTGTTTCTTGGCTCCTGGCTTTCCAGACAACCCCACCTTTGCTTTCACGGTCACTCCTCCTTCCAGGGGCCTGGGCTCCCCTCAGCAGTTTTCTAGTACTGTGCCCTTCCTGTTGAAAATGCTCCAACTATGCCTGCTGTCTACTACCTGCTAGGAGCCATACACCAGTCAAGGATTGCTGAAGTGAAGCTTTTGGTTTTGAAACAAACTAATAAATTAAACAGCAATAAGTCACCAGGACCAGATGGTGTTCATCCAAGAGTTCTGAAGGAACTCAGATGTGAAACTGCAGAAATACTAACTGTAGTCTGTAACCTATCATTTAAATGAGCTTCTGTACCAGATGACTGGAGGATAACTAATGTGACGCCAATTTTAAAAAAAGGCTCCAGAGGTGATCCCGGTAATTACAGGGTTGTAAGCCTGACTTCAATACCTTGCAAACTGGTTGAAACTATAATAAAGAACAATATTGTCAGACATATAGATGAACATAATTTGTTGAGGAAGAGTCCACATGGTTTTAGTCAAGGGAAATCATGCCTCACCAGTCTACTAGAATTCTTTGAGGGGGTCAACAAGCATGTGGACGAAGGGGATCCAGTGGATATAGTGTACTTAGATTTTCAGAAAGCCTTTGACAAGGTCCATCACCAAAGGTTCTTATGCAAAGTAAGCTGCCACAGGATAAGAGGGAAGTTGCTCTCATGGATTGGTAACTGGTTAAAAGATAGGAAACAAAAGGTAGGTATAAATGGTCAGTTTTCAGAATGGAGAGAGGTAAATAGTGGTATCCCCCAGGGGTCTGTACTGGGACCAGTCCTATTCAACATATTTATAAATGATCTGGAAAAAGGGGTAAACAGTGAGGTGGCAAAATTTGCAGATGATACAAAATTACTAAAGATAGTTAAGACCCAGGCAGAGGGAAAAGAGCTACAAAAGGATCTCTCAAAAGTGGATGATTGGGCAACAAAATGGCAGATGAAATTAAATGTTGATAAATGCAAAGTAATGCACATTGGAAAGCGTAATCCCAACTATACATATAAAATGATGGGGTCTAAATGAGCTGTTACCACTCAAGAAAGAGATCTTGGAGCCATAGTGGAAGGTTCTCTGAAAACTGCAGCAGCAGTCAAAAAGCAAACAGAATGCTGGGAATAATTAAGAAAGGGATAGATAATAGGACAGAAAATATCATGTTGCCTCTCTATAAATCCATGGTATGCCCACATCTTGAATACTGTGTGCAGATGTGGTTGGCCCATCTCAAAAAAGATATATTGGAATTGGAAAAGGTTCAGAAAAGGACAACAAAAATTATTAGGGGTATGAAATGGCTTCCGTATGAGGAGAGATTAATAAGACTGGGACTTTTCAGCTTGGAAAAGAGACGGCTAAAGGAGTTATGATTCAGTTCTATAACATCATGACTGATGTAGAGAACATAGATAAGGAAGTGTTGTTTACTACTTCTCATAACACAAGAACTAGGGGTCACCAAATGAAATTAATAGGCATCAGGTTTAAAACAAATAAAAGGAAGTATTTCTTCACACAATGCACAGTCAACCTGTGGAACTCCTTGCCAGAGGATGTTGTGAAGGCCAAGACCATAAAAGGGTTCAAAAAAGAACTAGATAAATTCATGGAGGATAGGTCCATCAATGGCTATTAGCCAGGATGGGCAGGGATGGTGTCCCTAGCCTCTGTTTGCCAGAATCTGGGAATGAACGACAGGGGATGGATCACTTGATGGTTACCTGCCCTGTTCATTCCTTCTGGGGCACCTGCCATTGGCCACTGTTGGAAGAGAGGATACTGGGCTAGATGGACCTTTGGTCTGACCCAGTAAGGCCATTCTTATGTTATGTTCTTATGTACTCTGGCTATGCCCCTTTCCTGTCCCTGGTTAGAGAATGGAAAGAGTATTTACTCTCATCCACCTTCCTCGGATAACTGGAACCGTTAGTATGCCAGGCAAAAGGATGATTTAGCAATGGTGTGGTTAGTGGCCATATTTTTTGCATTGTTCATTTTCTGTGCCACAGTGTTTTCCCAGATATAAGAAGCAGCGGCCATTGGTGACATTTTAAAGAGAATCCTTGTACACAGCAGGGATATGCGACCCAAATAAAAATTGCCCCAGCTGTTGGTGCTGTTCTTAGCAACTGAATGTTTCAGAACAGTGTTTGGAGTGTCCCAAGTATTGCTCATCCCCTTTCTTGGGGCTTTCTTCCCTATCCTGGCTAGCATCTCCTGCACTGGAAGCCTAGGGACCCCAGGTTGTAGGGCCTCCTCTTCCTCTGATGTTATCTTGGGCGGGGAGGGGTTGCATGGTGGCTGTAATCTTTCTTCTTCTCCTTTATCTTCAAGGGGTACTGTATGTTCATTCCCCCACCTCCGTGTTTAGGGGTAGAGAGGAAGGTGCCTGGTGAGGTAACTGCTCCTCCAGCTCCAGGGGTGGGCAGAGGGCACTTTATGGTTCAGTGCCCCTATCTAAAGGCTTTTTTATAAGATCATTCACCTTGACAAACTATTTTCACTGCAAGTTGTTGATTGATGTGATAGAAACGGTGAACAGTGCTGCTGTCAGACTTTTCAAATCTTGGGACCAGGACTCTTTGTTGGAGGTCTTTCCTTTACCTATGTGGCCTACTCTGAATTAATCTCTGCATAGTGCCAAGGAAGGCCTTTTAGTAAAACCAGTGAGAGTCAAGGTGAATGAACTCATAAGAAAGCCTTTAGATTGAGGCTGCGTTCATACCGGTTTTTGAAGCCCGCATTCAGTAGTTAAGAAGAAGAGAGAATGCCAGAAACTGTAAATAAAAAGGATTTTTATTTGCACCTTTATGAAATATATTCTACTTAATGTCAATGAAAAGAAATGTTTGAATTGCAAATAATATTTGTGTGCTGCCAAAAAACGAAAACGAGAAATAAATCATTTGATGCTATATAAAAATCTACTATATAGCTGCCAAGCTGGTACTTTTCTAAGATTTAGTGTACAGACTTCAGTCTTTATTTCTGTTTCAGAAGGATAGAAAGCAGTATAAATTGGTGCACTCAGCACAGGGGAGGAATTACAATTTCACAGTTGTCTTTTACACAGACATGTATATAGAGACCACCAAGGCCTAAATTTTCAAAAGTGACTTATTTTAGGTGTTCAACTTGAGACACATTAAAGGGGCCTGTTTTTAAAGAACAGGTTCTCAGCACTTTCTGAAAATCAGGTCCCCCTTAAGGTGTCACGGTTTGGACACACAATCACTACTCACTTTGGAAAATGTAGGCCTTGATATTCTTTATATACATGTGTTGGTGGATGTCAAATGAAGGGTGTATTTTAGAATCAATAGCAGGTATGTGTACAGGGAATAGTAGACGCCTATCACATAAAATAGTCAATAGAAATTTTTGTACTCAAGATTGTCTTTTCATTTTTTCCATCTGCTGTGTCAGGGTCTTTCCAGTTTCATCTGGTTTTGTCCCAGCCCTTACATGTGTCTCTTAGGTTGTGACTGATTGGTTAAGATCAAGTACAAGAGGGATAGATCACATTTAATGATCCCCTTTAGTAGGGGATGAACAATTCTAAGTGCAAATATCCAGATCAGCATATCAGATCTAGTCCTATGCTGCACAGGTGTGCTAAGTGGGGAAAGGGATTTAGAACGCATCTCTTGACCATTCTGTACATAGGTGCTGGAACTAGGTGTGCTGGCTTGAAATGGTTTCTGTTATATACAAGGTTTACAGTTTACAGTTCAATGGCTCTCAGCATCCCCACTATACAAATTGTTCCAGCACCCCTGATTCAGTGTGCAAAAAGTGGGGAACTATTAGTATAACATTATAGTTCTTCGAGTGCTTGCTCATATCCATTCCAATTAGGTGTGCGCGCCAAATGCTCAATCGTTGGAGAATTTTTACCCTAGTAACACCCAGTGGGTCGGCTGTGGAGCCCCCTGGAGTGGCGCCCTTATGGCACTGGATATATACCCCAGCCGAACCAGCGCCCCCTCAGTTCCTTCTTACCGCCTGTGACGGTTGTTGGAACTGTGGAGCTCGGCTTTGCTGCTTTCCACTCTCTCTAGCGTTTTTCCTCTTAACAGTGTAAATAGTTTATAGTTGGTGTAGTTATAGAGTTTTATATATTTTTTCATATAGTTATAGAGTAAATAGTTCTAGTGGGTTGGTAGGGATCTTCCCTCCTTCCCACCGGTAGCTTGGGCCCATGCCCAAGACTCCGGGCTTTAAACCCTGCACATCCTGCTCCAAGCCCATGCCAACGGGCGACCCCCACACCTCTTGCCTGAAGTGTCTGGGGGAATCTCATCAGACCGAGAAGTGGAGGATCTGCAAAGGTTTCCAGCCCCAGACTAAAAAGGAGCAGGACTTTCGTCTGCAACAGCTCCGCATGGAGGCGTCTCTTAGCCCTCAACCTCCAGCGCCACACCAAGACCCGGCACCGAGCACTTCGGCGCACAGCCTCCCAGCGGCACCGGTAGGAAGTACACTGCAGTCGGACTCTGATAGAGACCTGTGTCGCCAGTGTTCCCCAGCACCACAGCCGCCATCAGTCCGGCACTGCTCCCACTCGCCTGGTCAGAAGAGGCACCATAGACCGGAAAAGGCTGGCCCATCTCAACAGCTGCCAGCCTCCCTGGACCTGCCCTCAGCGCCACATCCAGATACCTTTGCAGCCGCAAGAGATCTGATTGCCATGACTGTCTCAGCATTGCCTCAACAGCCCAAGTCTTCAGCACCGATCCGAGTGATACCTTCAAGAGGCAAACCAGCCCTTATCCATCTGCCGGCACCATCAACCAAGCCACGGCACCGCTCCCGTTCTCGGCGTTGCTTGCAATCCCCACACCACTCTCCTCTGCAGCACAGGTTGTACTCACGTCACCAGTCGTACTCATGGCACTGTTCGAACTCCCGGCACAGGTCCTGTTTTGAACACCAGTTTCCATCAAGGAGCAGGTCCAGGTCCAGACGCTGTTCCCATCGGTGGTCGTCGTCACCGACAAGGTCCAGATCCCAACACCGGTCTAGACCTCAGTACCGGTCTTGGTCCCGGCACCACTCCCCGACATTACGGCGCCACTCTCCACCCTCGCAGCACCGATCCTCATCACATTGTCGTGAACCAGCGCATTCCCGCTCAGCACCACAATGGCCCTCCCGTTCTGCCTCTCGTTCAACAGGATCGGACATAGGGTCCCATATCTCGGACCGCCGTCATTTGGACCACGGCTACCTGGACCCTGGGGCTGGCCACTGGCAGATGCAGTGACAAGGTCCTGTGCAGGAATCTACTCAATGGCCCTTTTGGACTCCTTGGGCATACCACCAGGCCCAAGGTACTCCTTCCAGGGCATCTTGCTCAGCCCCTTCTGAGCCGCGAGTGCCAGAGGCCACAGTCAGCCGCCCTGTTCCCGGTGGTATGGAGGACACAGGGATGTCCTTCCCGTCCCCGGAATCCCTCCCAATGCCCGTGTCTGGCCTAGGCACAGAGGCAGCTGGCCCTGATCCACAAGTCACAACTGAGCAAGAGGCCCTACATGATCTTCTTCCTCCCATGGCCTCTTCCTCGCCGGATGAGGCAGTAGCGGGAACAGTCACTTCAGGTCCACCTCCAATAGACCTCCATGCCCACCAGGACCTCTTATGTAGGATGACACATAACATGAACCTCCCAGTGGAGGAAGTTATAGAGGTGGAGGACCCAGTGGTTGACATCTTGTCAACAGAGGCTCCATCCAGGGTAGCCTACTGATTATTCGAACAATTGAAAACACAGCCAGAACAATCTGGCAGACACCATTCCGCCGACGCGCTAAAGGGATGGAGTGAAAGTATTATATCCCCTCTAAGGGGTATGACTATTTGTTCAACCATCCACAGCTCTGTTCACTGGTAGTGGCCTCAGTGAACGAAAAGGAGCGTCATGGACAACAGACTATTGCGCCCAAATCAAAGGAGGCCACATGCCTTGATATATTCAGATGCAAAGTCTACTCTGTGGGAGGACTCCAGCTCAGGATCGCAAACCAGCAGGTGCTTCAGAGCCATTACAACTATAATTCATGGAGCTCCATGCAGAAGTTCAAGGAGCTGGTTCCACCAGAGTCCCGCGAGGAGTTTGGAGCCCTAGTGGAAAAGGGCAAAACGGTGGCGCGGACCTCATTGCAGGCTTCGTTAGACACCGCAGACTCCGCCACTCGCACCCTTTCTTCAGGGATTGCAATGTGGCATATTACCTGGCTGCACGCGTCGGTCCTTCCGCCAGAGCTTCAGCAGACATTACAGGACCTTCCATTCTAGGGCTATAGGCCTGTTTTCACAGAAGACAGATTCAAGGCTCCGAAAGCTAAAAGATTCAAGGGCCATAATGAAGTCATTGGGCATGCACACACCAGCTACCCAACGAAAACCCCTTAAGCCCCAGCCTCAGCGACTGTATTCCCCCCACCCTCGACTGTTTTTCGCTCTAGGCTTGCTGAGAGTTGGAGTATTTTCCTTGCATGAGATTTGCATCATTCAAATTATAGGATTTCCACCCATCTTGGTTGGTGCAATTCACCAAAACCAGCCATGAAGTAAATTGTATACAATTCTTTAAACAATACAGGATTGATTTTTGTTTTAGCCTAAATAATTTCTTCAAACGTCACAATTTCTAAGTCACAATTTCCAGCGTGAATAGCTTAGGTTAGTGGAGTCAGACTGGAGGAAGAACTCTGAGAAGCTTGATAGCTTGCCCCTTCCACCAACAGAAGTTGGTCCAATAAAAAATAATATCTCAACCACCTTGTTTTTTTCAGTAGTAGAGCTAACACTTGGTATGCATGAAGGGAACTAAATGGGAATCTAAAATTAGAGGAATTCTTTGTATATTGAGAGGCCTTCTATTTCACGTTCAGAGTCTTATGTGGTGGAGCCCTGTAAGGAAAATAGACTTGAGGTCTTTTCTATCACTTTATCCCTATGAATCTATTTCTTTATTTAAAGCTCCTACAGTTACTTGCAACTAATTCTGAAGGCATTTTTTCTACGGTCACGTCGTATCTACAGCACATTTTTTGCCTAACATTTTAATAAGTGTTTGTGAGAGTGATGCCCTAAAAGGCATTAATGTTTATCAGCATTCCAGTTTTTTATAGAATCTTGGCAGTTTCAGCCTGCCTCTCTAATGGATCTATCTAGTCAGCAAAACTGTACCAGTTGAATTATTTGACACTTTGTCTGCCAGCTCATAATTCAACCTGACTATACAGTTTGATCTATAGATGGCAAGTAGGAAGAAAAAAAAACAATGAACAGTGTGTGATAACTGTGTCAAATGACATCAGGGAACCTCAATGTTGTTTGGAAGGGCTACTCTCTTAAAGTGAAATTCTGGGCCCATTGTAGTCAGTGGGTGCTTCTCCACTGATTTCACCAGAGCTAGGATTTCACCTTTAGTGTCTGACTTTGATTCTGTTGAATTCAGTGGTAAAAGCTCCAATGACTTGGGGTGCAGAATCTGTTCCTTCCTCTTTTTAGGGGTTGGTTTCTGGAATCCATATAGTTCAAACATTCCTTCTGTGTATTTACTATTGATTGCAAGAAATATTGCAATATGGTTTAGAATTTAGAGTTTTCCCCTAAAGATTTTTCTGACGGGGAGCCATGAATCAGTGGATTATTACAATTAACATGTATGTACTTCTGTTTATCACCAAAGCCTTCTGTTTTCTTCTTTTAGGTTTGGAAAGAAATCCCGACCTGCAATGTATGATGCAACCCCCATTGCTTATGAAGATTACAGCCCTGATGACAAACCTTTGGTCACGCTAATTAAAACAAAAGATTTGTAATCAATTGTATCTTTTTCGGATTATTTTTCAAAAGGATGGGCTACTAAATTAATTTAAATATTTTTAAGAAGAAGAAAGCGTGAGAAATTTAAAATGTTAGATGTTCCAGAATTTTCTGTAGAATATTTAAGAACTAATTTTCTGCAGCTTTTAGTCTGAAAAAATATTTTAAAACTGAGTGTTTGAAATTCATGGATTACATTTTAATGTACCTTCAACTCTATAAATTGTTAGCTTATAATAGTGTGTGCTTTTTCATGGTAGATACTATTAATAAACCCAGATGAAATTCTGTGGTTGTTACAGAACAGAATACAGTAAGCTTAATCAATGAACAGTTCCTTTCTGACATCTCAGTGCCAGCTTTCTCAGTAGAGATAGGAAAAAGTGAAAATAATATGATGCATAATATATCCATTAATTTTAAAAAAGTCTAAAATGTTTGTGTTGTGAAAAAGAAATTAGTAAAATTTATTATTCCTAACCTGAATGAATTAGCTTTTGCCTTATTCTGTGCATGGATAGATAACCTATTTCTGCATTATTTTTCTGGAAGTTGCTAACACATACTTTTGAGTTGATGTTTTTGTCATTTTTGTAATAGTATTCAAGCTAGGCCTTGTAAAAATAATATATAATTAAAGTGCCTGTGGAGGCAAACTAAGGACCTGATCGTGAACTCATTGAAATCAGTGGCAAAACTGCCATCGACTTCAGTGGGTACAGGCTCTGGCCCTAGGATTGGATTGAATCTATATTTTTCTTTAAAAGTCAAGGTTTTTATATCGTGAGTAAACTAAGCCTATAGTTTGAGTTGTTTGTTTCTCAAAGGTTATTAATGTACAGTACTGTTTCATTCAATATTGTGTATTTCTCATAGTGCATCTTATTTATACACAGTATGGTTTTTCTGTGGCTGCATTTGATTGCTTATGTGCTTCTTCCAATTCTTGCATATTTCAGAGAATATTAAATAAATGTTATCAAGTCAAGGTTGCATCTGATCTGGTCATTTTCCTACATTTCAGGTTACACAGTCTCTAAATTTGGAAGGACCTGAGTCAGGTTCATTCTCTCTCTTTCTCTGCTCTCAATCAGGGACTTGAACTTAGATATCCCATATCCTGAGCCAGTGCATGCATACACATAATCAAATTTTGAAACTTCAAAAGTTACTGTGAAATGGACTTGTCACTTCTAGAAATTACAATTTAACCTTTCAAAAGCAGAATGAATACAATGCGTAATCTAGGCCCCAGTCCTCCAATTCATTCCACATGGGTACTCACAGAAACATGCAGTTATAGGACTCAGCATGATTTTCATTCTGCGTTTAAGAGAAGGCTATTATTGGCGTGGCAAGGTGTCTACATCAGGATTGAGAGGAATTGGCATAACTGCCTGGAGAAACGTGCTGTGTACAATGCCGGTTCAATGTCTGCCTTCAGCCAGTGCTGTTAGTTTCTCACTTCTGTGAACAGAAAAAAAAATCACTGGTCTCCAAATTATAAATCAAGAGAAAATTCTGCCCTCTGCTAACTGGGTGCTGCATGGGAGCATAGAATGTAGATGAATCTCTATCCCAACTCCCCCTTGCAAGGAAGGAGGACTCTGGGGAATTGTCAGTGCTTTTGCACCAGCTAGTAGGTTCATCCAAGAGGGTATGGTCTGCTGACTAGTAGGCGTGTCCCACAAAGGGACAGCACCACTGGTTGTGTGTGGGCAACTGCAGCCCAGGGCATTCTTTCACCCACCTCAACTAACACAGAAATCCACAGAGCTCAGCAACTGAGGTTGGTTCCAGAATTTGCCCTTAAAGACAAATAAAATATAATGAATCGAGAAGGCAGATGTAACTGACCCTTGTTAATATATTTACTAGTGGTCGGAGCACATCTGGTATGTTACTCTTAATTGTGAATTCCTTGCTATTACTGTTTCCAGTTGCAATCATTGGAAGAGATCCAAGCTATTTTCTGCATCTTACACTAATGTACAGGCAGAACGTGGTGAATCAAGCTGGAAATGTTATTAAAATGCAAGGGCTTTTGTGATTTAAATGTACAAATTACATTTCGTCCAAAAATTAAAAATGGCAAAGAGTAAATACAGCAGAAGCAAGTCACATTTTTAGAGCATGTGAGAGAAAGAAGGGAAGCAAAGGAAAACAAAATAGCATGTTATGAGTGTCAGTTCTCTCTGCTAAAATGAAACACCGTAACTTGTTTTCTAAATGACCTAAGTAGGTAGTCATTGTTAAGAGCAACTGGACTGTAAATCTACATGTTAATAAAACCAAAACTATTTGAGTTATATAAATGCCAAACATCTTAAAAATCCAAACTCCTCTGTAACAAAATAGATTTTACTGAATTATGGTCAAGCCAGTAACTTCCAGAAAGAGACCTAATGACCCTAATCTAAAACCAGCTTCTGAGTTTGGAAGTGAAATTGTGCATGCACAATCATATATTGCAAATAACAGTTTGCACATAAGAACTGGGCAGATGTTTGGCTACCTTTTTGCATATGTACAGAGTCTGCAATTCCTTGTTCGTCTCCTCCCTGCATGGTTTGGAGGTCCTCCTCGATGGGGAGTTCCAAGTGGAGCTTGGAAGACACTGGCAGGAGCAATGCTCTCCAAAGGCTAGTGGAGAGGCAGCTTTTATGTTCCATTCCCATAAAATTAGACCCTTTTAGAGGGTATTTGATTTTTAGATGATTTACTAAACAAATATAAAGGAAATAATAGTTCTTAGCCAATATTTTATTATTGCGGGGATTAAGATACTATCTGAGAATCTATATGTGAGTATGGAAACAAGCAACTTTCTATTATTTAAGTAGCATGCTCCCTCAATCATCTGTATTTTACAAGGGAGATGTTGCAATGAGCAATAGCCTCTATGCATGCAAATCACTCCTTGGTAATGATTCTAAACCATTCCATATCTCTCTCGAGTGACTGATCTGAAAGATAAATAATTTGCGAGGCGCTATCTTTCTGTGAACACGGAGCCTCTAGCTTCTGTAAATCATCCTGTGCTGCTCATGGAATGCTTTGGAAATTGCTTCTTTCCATTTATTTTATTAAACTCCAACAGCATATTATAGTTGTGCTGTACACATGTCTGCATTTCAGAAACGTGAGGGGCTGCACAGCCTTCCAAACTGACCAGAGACCTGGAGAGCAGAAACCCTTCCAGAGTTTCATCCAAGCTCTGGTGCTGATTTGGGCCAGTGACTTAACCACTCTGTATGCCTGATCATGCTCTTCTGAGGAAAAACATGAGGCTGGGGAAGTGCACTGGTAATATCCGCAAAGCAAGAGCGGGTTAATGCTACTCTGGAGAAGTGTTAACTTTTACACAAGTTTCCTATTGCAAATCCACCATGTACAGAGGGAAACATACTGTGTGTGCTGCTCCTGGCCTTCTCAACATGCAGATCCTTGAGTGTGTTCTGAACCTGCTCCCTTCACTTTGACACACACTCTGAATTCTGGCCACATTTGTTTTCCACTCTGCATAAATAAAGGGAAATATACCTGGGCTTGTTTTCCCCCCAACTGTATAATTTTTACCCACTTCATTGGGTGCTGTGACATTTGTATTCAGTACATGGCTTAATACATACACACTGACAAAGGCTCAAGTCCAGTTTTAGACTATGTTTACACTACAGCCTTTATTGGCATAACTTGTGTCACTTGGTTGTGAACCCCCCAAGGGACACAAGTGCTTGTGTGCATGGTGCCATGTCAGTGGGAGAACTTCTCTCACCAACATAGCTTCTGCTGCTTGTGAAGGTGGTTTTATTATGCTAAACATATATATGGAGATATGCCTATCTCACAGAGCTGGAAGGGACCTTGAAAGGTCATTGAGTCCAGTCCCCTGCCTTCACTAGCAGAACCAAGTACTGTCCCTGATGGTGTATGGTGATGTGGGTTTTTTTTGTTTTTTCTTTCTTTCCCCTCAATGGCCCCCTCAAGGATTGAACTCACAACCCTAGGTGTAGCAGGCTAAGGCTCAAACCACTTAGCTATCCCATCAGCATAGGGCATCTTTATCAGACACTCTGCAGTGCCACAGCTGCATCGGTACAGCTACACCACTGCAGTGATGTATGTATAGACATGACCTTAGTCTTTATACTGTGTATGACCAACCACAATACACAGGGAGGAATGCAATATGTAGCCCCATCCCTGTGGGTGGAATAACTGCAGCAGATGTTTACCAGAAATACACTCTACTTATATTTTGTTAGTGGTTAATTGGATGTGCCCTAAGTTCCACACCTTAAAGCCCCACCCAGCAGATCTGTTTCCCCCAACCCGCAACTATCATCGAGAAACTACAGACAGGCTTAACTATGAAACTGATTGATTTATTTAACAAAGACTTAAATAGTAACTAATAGGACCCCCCAAATAAAAACAGTAAACAAAAGGTATTCAGGTACAGGTTGGCTTAATAAAGTGACATGAAGTCAAGGTCCTGAACCCACAGAACAAAGAAATTTGCCACAGGTAAGGTACAGACACACTACCCCAGGTTCAGAGGAATGGACCCACGACAATGGACTTCATGGACCAGGTACAACAAGATCCTCGGACACAGGTAAGACAGGAAAAGGAGTTTGAATCTTCTTCTGTGATCTTCTGTAGATCCCTCAAAGTCTTGGCTAGGACATGCACTGTGCTGCCACCAGGAATGATAGCCTCTCCTCTCAGATGCTGCAGTCTTTTATGTTCTCTTGGTACTAGGCTGAACACACGCCAAGTGACCCTTGCTCTTTTCCCACCTCAGAGGGACAAAGGCACCAATAGTCTCAAAAAGAAGGGCCCCAACATGATGGACAAACAACAACTATTCACAAACAAAATGGTGAAGTGCCTAAACAAAATGGAACTTGTAGATTTTCTCCTATGCAGAATGCAAGTGCAAAAATAGGAGGTGCAGGCAAAACCGATGAGCACACTGGCCATATACTATCTGTGATACTTAAACACAGTTTTAAAGGTTCTGCATTAAAATAAACAGTGGTGGCCCCTGTTCATGCACCAGTTTTGCCTAAGGTAAATAAATGAGATTATCTCCATAGCTGCAGTCTGCCCTGGCACAGGTCTGTATTTACTACAGGAACTACTTTGGCTGTTTAAATGCTGAGGTTATCTAACTGTATGTACTGAATTATGGTATGAGACACAAGGAGCCTTTGCCCTTACCTTGCATGGGCCATGTGAGGGCCAGCCGCAATTGCAACCCTTGCACAATACCAGGACTGCTCCCTCTATGCAGCCCAAGGGGTGGGGAGTAAACAGCCCTTGAAGGGCCAAGTGCACCCCCAACCCCAAAATGAGGAAGAATGCTGCCTCCCTGAGTGTCCCCAAGGGGAGGTGTAGCTTGCCATTGTCCCTTACTCTGGGCTGCATGCAGTTTGTACAGACTAGCCATTACCTGTCCAAGGCAGTTGACAGGCTAAGAGCTACCTCTCTTCCTTGCTTTTATATTAAATGAGAGGTGTTTTCGAAACGTGTTGCAATATTAAAAAGAGTAGAGCATGTACATGTAACTGAGCATGTGCAGTAACAGCCTGTGAGCAGCAGGATATAGCACAGCTGGAAGTAGGAAGAAGAACACAAATAATGCCTGTTTACATTTCTCTCTACCTTGCTATCAAATAGCAATTTGCCTCAGCCCAGCCACTGTTCTGGGGGACATTAACTAAGAGGAAGGGTGGTGAGTGCTGTGGAATTGCTTCAGAACTTACTGGGACTCTAGAGAAGTATCTGGGTGAGATAAAAGCCTCTGTAAATGCTGTTCATTTCTCGTAACGTTTCCTTATTATTAGACTAACCAACAGGCTCTGAGTGGCCTCAGGATTAAGGATTTTTACTCCAGGGTGATTTGCGAGTGATTGGAATCAGGCCCTGACCGCTCCCTGCCAAGATTAGCCCTGAAGAAGAGCTCTGTGTAACTTGGAAGTTTCTCTCTTTCACCAATAAAAGATACTACCTCACCCACCTTGTTTCTCCAAGATTAGTCAAATCTAATCAGAATCCATGTCTGAGTTAACACGTGGAAATGCTACAAGTTTGATTCTTCTGCCATTGACACTGGTGTAAATTGTAGGTAACTCCAGTGATACTCATGGAGCTACTACGTGGATTTTCCACTGGCTGTTGTGAGTAGGCACCTAACTCCCATTGAAATCAGTGGGAGTTAGGTATTTTTAAAAATCCCCCTAGGCACCTCTCTGCATCTTTAGGTGCCTAAATGCCTTTAAAAATCTGGTCCTAAGATACACCAGGAAGGAGTCAGCCAAGAGCTGTTCAGTTCAGTAAGATCACTCACAGAGATTACAGCTGCAAGGTTTTACTGCTGTCTCATCTTCATTTATGGAAAAAACCTTGGCCTTTCCTCAGCAGGTCTTTGCTGAGAAATGCCTGCGCAGACATCATAGCTCAGGCGACGTAAATTTTTTTCTTTCAATAACATTGGGAGCTTGATGGAGACTAAATCCAGCACATCTGAACGTTGCTCCATATGGGCATGTTTCAGTGAAATGAAATAGCCACTCCTTGCTTGTGTTATTGTATCAGCCTTAAGTGTGAGGGGAGCTATTTTGCCACCTTTTTAGACTGTCCCCTGTGTCATTCAGAGTGCCTTTGAGATTCTGGTCTGTCTTAGACATAGTCCTGTTCATCCTGAGATTTCTTTGTATCATGGAACCAGGGCTGGCTCCAGCTTTTTTGCCACCCCAAGAGATGGCAAAGAGAAAAGAAAAACCCAATTGAGTGGCCACTGAAGTGCCGCAGAAGAGGAAACAAAGGATTGAAGGACCCACCACTGAAATGCCGCCCCAGGCACCTGCTTCCTTCACTGGTACCTGGAGCCGGCCCTGCATGGAACAGCTTTATTGTTTAGTTCACTGGTTGCAGAAATGCCTCCCACCCCCCCAAAGATGAGCAGACCAAGGCTAGCTTCCTTTTAGGAGTCTCCAGCACACCAACAGGCCTTCTTCAAGTGTTTGTTATAGTGACTCTTGTTGCCACATTAAATATTTTGCTAGTTCTGCCACGTTGCAAAACTCCACAAACCCTGGGTGCAATTCTCCTCTCCAAGTTGTGCACCACCCTCCTATTGTTGACTTTGGTGAGAGCTTTGCACAGTATTGGGCCCAGTATTATCAGCATCTCTTGATGCACAGTTTCTTTCCCAGAGTGCTCAGGTCTCAAATGAAAATCATAAGAAGGAGGTGGGTTCAGTCTCTGTGGTCCCTCCCTGTGTGTATAATATTTTCATAGAATATCAGAGTTGGAAGGGACCTCAGAAGGTCATCTAGTCCAACCCCCTGCTCAAAGCAAGACCAATCCCCAGACAGATTTTTGCCCCACATCCCTAAATGACCCCCTTAAGGATTGAACTCATAACCCTGGGTTTAGCAGACCAATGCTCAAAACACTGAGCTATCCCTCCCCTCCAAGAGGGAGTGTGTTCATCTGAGTCAAGGACCACTAAAAGATCTCTTCCAGGACCCCACCCCTCTTTTCTGGCACAGTGCTGTGGGTTTCTGCTGGATCTTCTAAGCATCTCAAATGTAAGGTTTGCCCAGTGTGATTTTACCTAATTTGCACAATGGGGCCAATTAAATCCCTGTCATGCTCTCCAAACAGTAAATAAGCAGCCAGAGAGGAAAAAAGCAACATACTTGATAAATAGCAACAGGGAAAAATGGACCTGATTCTCCTCCTTAGCAAGTTCCAACCTCCATTCCCTGAGCCCTTGAGCTAAATGCCTATGGTGCACAGCTTAGTGCAGGTGTAGGGCATGGGGGACATAAAGCTGCCTCTGAGTCACCTCTATGTCCAATCCCAGGGCCTTATCATGGGGCTGGCTGAGGACCAGCCGTCAGCTGTGTTAGTCTATATCAGCAAAAACAACGAGATGTCCTTGTGGCAACTTAGAGACTAACACATTTTTTGGGCATAAGCTTTCATGGGCTAAAAACCACTTAATCAGATGCATGGAATGCAAAATACTGTAAGCAGGTATAACTATACAGCACATGAAAAGATGGGAGTTGCCTTACCAAGTGGGGGTTCAGTGCTAACAAGGCCAATTCAATGAGGGTGGATGTGGCCCATTCCCAACAGTTGAAAAGAAGGGGTGAGTATCAGAGGGAAAATTACTTTTCGTAGTGACCCAGCCACTCCCAGTCTTTATTCAGGCCTAATTTGATGACTGTGATTGCTTATGCTGGCTTGTAAGGACACCCTAGGGCTCATTATGCTTATGAGGCTTACTAGAGAGCAGTGTGCTCCAGCTGGGGGCCCCGAATTGTCCCCTCTAATTCCTAATACACTTCCCTTGCTGGTGGGCATGGGGAAGACTCAGAAGGAGTTGACAGAGTCAGCTGAACATTCTCCTACTCCTTGGCTGCCCTTCAGGGCAGCTCTAAGGCTTTTATCCAGCTTAGAGGGACTTTCATGTGAGCCATGAGCTGACCTCTTAGTCTTACATCCCTTCTCCTTTTACTGTTGTTCATTTTCTTAGGGTTTGGAATAGCTACAATCAGGCACACTGGAGCAGGTAACTTCCTCTGATGTGGAGCAGATCAACCAACGCAAATAAACACTGTCCCATAAACTAGCTCTGTGTGGGCTCATTCTCCTATATCATGGCTGCAGTGCAGAATGGTGGACAGAAATTAGCTCGCTGCACAAGTCCACTTTCCAGGCTGCTGGGTACTTGTGAGGATTCCAGTTTTAAACTCCTTTTAATGATTTTATAATAAGACAATTATTGTAAATAATCTTCCTCCTTAGGGAAAAATAAACCACCAAACAGGCTCTGGTTGGGAAGATCTTTTGAGAAAGAATATAAATAAATAAACTTGTTGAGCAAACATCTTAATCTGAAGAGCTGAGAAGAGCAGGCAGCAAAGTTAATCATTTAGGAAAATAAGCTGGTCGGCTGTGCTTTGCTGCAATAGCAGGCCAGGAATATTCTAACAAAAACAATCTGCTGGGGCTCGCTGACCTCGGACTTTCTGCTACAGGTTCCCACATGGTCAGGGTGCTCCTTTTGATCAGTCTGAAGTTGAATGAGACTATCCAGGAAGATGCCCATCCCCCAGTTTATTCTGTGTATCTGTAGCCAGTGCTGGCCTTTGTTCTCATCTTATTTATTTCTTTGCAGAAGCACACACAGTGCCCTTGCTGTTACAACAGCAGTTCAGGCTGTGGAGTCTCTTCCACCTTCCTGGAGCAATGCATCCTGGGAGAGTCAACCAAAACTACAGCAGCCCACAGTGCAAGATTCTACAGAAAGCCAGGCTTTGGAATTCTCTCTGGTCTACCCTGTTAGCAAAGCTGACGGCCTCATTCTGAGCTCAGAGTGATGAGCATCACAATTAATTCTAGCCATCAGTATAAATCCAAGTGAGTAGGGGCTGGTGTTCATCTCAGTTACACTTATTTAATTGACTTCAGTGGAGTTAGTCTGAATTTATGCCAGCAGAACACTCATCAGTATCTGGGCCTTTGAGCCAAACTCAGGACTGATGTGACTTGTGGTGTAAATTACCTCTGTTGTTTAACCAGTGTAGACCCAGTGTGTACATGGAAAGTAGTATAGTGTAACTAGGTGGATTGACATTGTAAGCATGCAGACTCACCTCTGTGGTGCCTCCTGCTGGTCTCTATCGGGAATTAGCTCATCCAGCTTCCAGAGCACCCTCTGCAGGCCGGTGATCCGCCTTACCACTGGCCCCCATGTCCCTCCCAGGACCCCAGTGCCCCTTTCTCTGGGGTGCTGCCCCTCTGGCAGAAACCTCTGTCTTGGGGGTCTCCCCACCCAGAGGAACTCCCACCCCCTATCCCCACCTTGCCTCAGTGTAAGGCTACTGCCAGTCACCAGCTAGCCCCCGTTCTCTGGGGCAGATTGCAGTGTATGCCACTCATCAGTGTTAAGGGGGGGTGGGGGTTGGACCTGCTGCCTTTCTCTACCACCTAGTACCTTTTTAGACCTTAAACCAGGCTTTGCAACCTGGAGAGTTGCCAGCCAGGAGCACCCCTGGCTTTCCCCAGCTCTGCTTCACTCCTAGTACCCTTTCTGCAAAGCAGCCAGGCCCTGCTCCCTCCCAGACCAGAGAGAGCCTCTGAACTCCTGTCTGCCCTGACCTTTATAGGGTCAGCTGGGTCTGTTTGGGGTGTGGCCACAGCTGAGGCTGTTTCCCCCAATCAGCCTAGCTTTTCTCCTCCCACAGCCCTCCTCCAGGGCTGTTTTAAACCCCCCAGGGCAGGAGCAGATAACCACCCTGCTACAGGCATGTAGCTCACTTGGGTTTCTGAGGCCCTGTGGAACCTCCCTTTGGCTACGGGGGGTTCCGTTAGCATGGGGCGGGCTTTGCCCGCCCCGTTTCCCGGAAACCCAATAGATACAGGCATGTAGCTCACTTGGGTTTCTGAGGCCCTGTGGAACCTCCCCTTAGGCTGGGGGGGGATCCGTTAGCATGGGGCGGGCTTTGCCCGCCCCGTTTCCCGGAAACCCAATAGATACAGGCATGTAACTCACTTGGGTTTCTGAGGTCCTGTAGATCCTCCCCTTAGGGTGGGGGGGTGGTCCTTTAGCAGTGGATGGGCTTCTGCCCGCCTGCTTTCTGGTATGGGCATGTAGGTACAGGCATGTAGCAAGTACAATTTAGATTGATCGGAGGCACAGGAAATGACAAGTGTTCCTGCTCCAAATGCTAGTTAATGGTAAATCCTATAGGACTCTATTCTTTCTTCTCTCTCCAGTTGTATTCAAGTGGCTGGGGTCCTATGAGGTCAAGGAAAGACTGTTTCTCCCTCTGCACCCCTCCAAGACACTACCATCTTATGGAAAAGATGCAGCTATACCCAGGATGAGGACCTCTGGAGGTTCAGACAAGGACTTGTCAGCACTCACTCCTGGCTGTGAAACTCTACCACAGGAGATCAGGATGAAACTGTGCCTGGCCTTGTGACAGGTCTGTTTCTATAATTTTAGCACAATTGAGTCTCTTCTCACACTTGCTCTCATAAACATTTCCCTAGAGAAAGACACTCGATGGAATGCAACCCCACAAAGGGAACAGAAAATACCTTCCCAGCAGAAAATTGCTGAGACTTGGATCACGGTCTCCACTGCTTAAGTATCATGGTGACCAATGCCCTAAAATACATTGGTGGAACATGATGCTTTCAGTGTAAGTTGACCTCATGTCATTTTGCTGCCCTCAAGATACGGCTTCACATTTTTGCCTCTGTTTCACTGAGTCTTTATTTCATCACAACCATCTTTTAGATCTGGGGAGTTTAGAGAGAGAATGTTCTATTCAGGAATATTTTGAATGCTTTTCTTGAAGAAAAAGGTCCAAACCTTATAACAGGGACAGAATATGTTCATGCTGAACTATTATGACAAAATGTTTCTGGTGAAATATTCGGGCAGTGACTGGAATGAAACAAGATGAGATGGAGCTGGCATGTGAATGTATCCATATTGGGAGAAAAGGAGACGCAGCATTTCTCAGAACACAACAGCCTTTAAGTAAAAAGGCTTTGTGAAATCCCACCATTTGCACTGAACATTAATCTGCTCCTTGCATTCTAAATATTTTTTGCTGCAACAATGAAGTACACAGGGCAGGCTTCAGACTCTTCTGAAGAAGCTTTGCCTAGAGCAGTGGTTTTCAACCTTTTCTCAGTTGTGGACCCCAAAAAATTCCAATGGAAATCTTACACACAGTCTGCGGACCCCATGCAGGTCCATGGACCACAGGTTGAAAACCACTAGTTTAGAGTTACAGCTGTAAAAGGAGGAGGAAGCCACAACTTGGTTTCTATGCCTAGATCTGCCACTGAGTTGATAAGTGTCTGTCTGCAAGTCACTTAACCTTTTAGTGCCTGAGTTTATTATAAATGCAAATTCTGCATAGTAATGCTTACCTTCCTTGCTTTGTGAGAACTAATGAACGTCCCTAGAGATTCTTACATGAAAGGCACTATACATAAATATAGATAACTATGAAAGAACATTCCTTGCACAGTTCCTTTTAGCTGACACCCATATTCATTGTATTTTAGTGCATGTGGACTTTAGGGACATCATATTAAAAACTAGTACAGAAAATATCAGCCCAGAAGTGCTGCATGATTCATGCCTTGTGAGCTGCTAGAACACTGTTGATTATAGACGTTCACTGCATACTCAGTTGCACAAATTTGGTTGAACATTCCTTCCCACTTCCTTTGGGCCAGATTTTAGTTTGTGCATACGTGTCACTTCTTGAAATAGTCTGCCTGTCTAATGTCTTAAAACAAGTTTCTTGTATTAAGTGAGTTGAAATGTCTACTGCAGGTATCATTAAAAAAAAAAGACAATGTAGTTACTAGCAACGGCATGAAACCCCACCTGGGGTTTCTCCTGGGCATGAAACAAGATGCAGAATCTCTGAGCCCTTATTCAGCATTCATCTGCAAATCTGACCACCTACAAATGTCAAGAAGAGAAATAGGTGATGAGTATTAGGGCTGTGGGGCCATTTCATACCAGATGGAGCTCCATTAATTTCAGCAAATTTCCCCCTGGCATTGCTTTGTCTCTAGATGTAGAAATTCATGAACACATCATACTATTTCTTAAATCTTTTTAAAATGGCAGTGTGCTGACTGAACTGCACTGAGAAGATGAGAGCACATGGTGTGGCTTTCAGTTCCGGTTTTGTTTAATTTTAAATTAAAATAAATTCTTAAAAAAGAAAAAAGTGGCACACAGCCAAAAAAACAATAACCGAAACCCAAAACCAAAACAACCTCCCTCCCCGAATTCTAACATTCACCTCAGACCTGCCCCACGAGCATGGTGTTGCTTTAGTCAATGATAAATAAAGCATTTCTGGCTCCTCTGGGGAAAGGTGTTACCAAAGTGCGAAGTTTTGTCACTCTTTTATTAGCATATCCTGGAGCCTCCTGCAGGTACCATAAAAGAAACAACATGAACACACGTGGCACTAACCAGGATCCAAATAGGATTTCTTTAGTCTAGAAGTTCCATCTCAACTAACCACCTTTGCGGCCTAATTCTTCCTCTCTGAAGATATTCTGAAGTTAATATTGTGGCCCTGATCCTTAGCAATGGCCAAGCAGTTTGCACTGTGGGGAAAGGCAACTCTGAACCAGTTGGGTGCTACTCTGAGCCTCACCTGGAGGTAATGAAGTTACCTATTTAAGAGATAGAGGAATATAGACAGATTGGGAGCTAAATATGGAGACCCATAAATGCATCACTTATCCCAAATACTATAGCTACGAATGGGAAAGCAGACTTGCACAGCCCTCAGTTGCTCAGCTTCAGGCAGCTATTAAAGATTTTCTTAGTTTCCAAATTTAACCTCCATTGCATTTCTTAATTTATTAAAACAGGAAATGAGTCAGCCAGCTGGGCGTCTTCATTTCTTGACGGAGTGACAGGAAGGAAGAGTTCCATAAGCATATTTCTGTGTACTTCTGCTATCTCATTAAAAAGGAGATACCATGTCACTAGAGCATGATTTGGAACGTGCTGCATTGCTGCTATGCTGGGGTGTTCTCTTCCAGATGTTGCTTTAACTGGGTCTTTCCATTCCAATCTACTTGGCTTAGACCTCCCTTTCTTACTGCTCTTGGTCTCAGCCTTACATGCTCATACATGGTAGGAATAGTTGAGCTGATTATTCATGGCTAAACATTTAATGTCCAGGTGCATCTGTCTGAAAAGGAATGGGTGAGGCTGTCAGTGAACAGAAAATGAATTCTTTTCTTATGTAATCCCTGCTTGGAGCTTGTTAGCCCCTGGAGCTGCAGGCTGAGCCTAGTTCCAACAGGAACTACAACTAAGATGGCTTCCAAACCTGTGTGACCCCCACCCCATTTCCAGCATGCTTGGAGTCAGGGTTGGGGACAGAGGGAACTAGAACCCCCTGCTGGGGCCAATAAGAGGCTTCAACATGGCTAGCGAAGGGTCAGCCTAACTTTACACAGGGATAGGCAGAAAGAGAGGGAGGGAAGGAGGGAATGTACTTTCAGTTTCAATTTGGAAGTTGAGAGAGGGAGAGTGCAGTTCAGGGAATCCTTGTTAACCCCCGCCCTCAGCCCCTACCGTCAAGGAAGTTTTGCACTGTTCTGAGATGCCAGCTGCATGAATCAGACGGCTCCAGCCCTGCCATGACCAGCCAGAGAGAGTGAGGGTCCAACCCAATTCGCTACTGAGAGCCAGTTGAGACCCCAGAGGAATCCCAATCAGGGAACCAGCAAGCCCAATTGAAGTCAGGAGATGACCTGCCCAACACAGGGGTGAAGATAACGTAAAGGGCCTTTTTTTTTTTAAGCCAGCCAACACTATAGTGCTGCAACACTCCACCTGAGGAGGCAACCTGGGTCTTACCAGCTGCCTCAAGAAGAAGATGGGCAGAGAGCTGAGGTTGGAGGAGTTTGTAAGTGTTAGGCGGTGGGGAATGGTCTTATATATTCATGTTTGTTTATTATTACTAAACCTTAACCCTTTCCTTCTCCAGATCCTGTTTTTCTTTCCCAACAAAGTCATGCCCCCCAATTTAGCTCCCAGGCTGTTGTTTTTGGTGTGTCATTCCTTTCCAGAAGTTTGTTTTATTTACTTTATTGTCCCCTGTGTACTGGGCTTTACACACCTTGCCAGCTAACAGTATTATCATTGATTTTTCTCAAGGGACATCATCCCTGGGCATATGGCACTGTAAGGAGCCACAATGAGTGGAGGCATCAGGCACCAGATTGCCCCCCACCATACAAGGAGATGGGAGATGCTGCTCCAAATATGGACAATAGCAAGCACCAAGGAGAGGAAAGGGAGGAGGAGGTTGCTGATGTTGCAGTATACTGGCTCTGTACTTCTAATTCAGATTTAAGGTATGTAGGATGAAGCATGAACATTCACTTTTTCTCTCTGCTGCAGACATGACTAAAGATTTCACATATCACACTCTATGGGCTGGAGTTTGAAAGAGGTTCCAACCCAGCCTACATTTACTGAATCTCACCTAAAGGTTTTGCCAATCACTCCAACTCTATGGATAGGCCTCATGAGCATGAGCCAGCGAGATACGTGTATAAATCTGGGTAGGTAGGGGTTTGACTTCAAATCCATGCATGTGCTATTTACCTTTCTGCTGAGGGTGTGGGTGGACATGGGTTGTTCTTCATGGTGGTCTCATTGTGCCTCATTGGTGAGGCTAAAGCCTGTGTCACTTATGCAATGGGCCTTGGGGCCTAGCAAAAGATTCAAGTATATGGTGCAAACTAGGGTGCTTTGCAGCACTCTGCAAAAGTATTAGTTTGGCAAAGGTGTGATGGGGTGTTTGCCCCACACAGGTGCAGAAAGGATTAATCTCACCAGGGGGCAGTGGAGATGAGTCCTCTGAGTGGCCCAGAGAGGCTGTGTGAGGTGCAAGCAATAGGAGAGAGGATGCAAGAAGCAGCCAGTCAGGGCCCAGCAGGATGGCATAAAAGGAGCTGCAGAGAAGAGCTGAAGTCAGTTGTTGCTGGGAGTTCACGGAGTAAGGACTCTCTCTCTAGTAGGCTGAGACCTGCAGCACCTTGGACAAAGAAACTACTGGCAGGGACAGGGAGAGCAAGAGGGAGCTCCTGTCTGGCTGCTGGGACTGGGTAGTGACATGCCCTGAGGAAAGGGTGAAAAAGATGCTGGGGGATGGGGAAGTGGCCCAGGGAGACATAGCAGCATGGTGAGAAGCTAAAGAGTCACAGCAAGCGGCTGTGGTCAATAGGGTTCCTGGGCTTGGACCCGGAATAGTGGGCAGGCCAAGGTCCCCTCCCCGCCATTCACCACTGGACTATTGGACTGTGATATTAATCTCTTCCCCCTCCCCCCCAGGGGGAAACGTGGATGATGACATGGCCAGAAGGCCGAGCCACAAAGAGGACACTGCAGTTCCTGAGGCTGTGGGAGGGGCTGCAGTGACAGTGTGCAGACCACGGACAGGGTGTGTTGGCCTCAAGCTAATCACCAGAGTGACCAGTGGGAGGTACCAGCCCTGCAGTGAGTGATGCACCCAGTGACAAAGGGCTATAGATTTGTTCATATATGTATGGCTCCAGTATTTATAACACACAGCAGACTGTTGCCTTTTGACTTACTATAGTGCTTCTGAAGAACGCAAGCAGACAGTAATAATCATGATGCAGAATAATTGCCTCCTAAGGCATATATAGGCTGTAGCACCCTAATACCACTTATTTTTGTGTGTATGTAATTCTGTTACTTTAATTTGCTCTTTTCTGTCACATGACACAATAGTGATCCATCACATACAAAACTTGATGAGAAACTTCTTATAAATAAGGATCAATCTGACTTCAGCACATCAGTCTACAACTTTCATTCTACTTTTATCTTGTTATGTATTTTACATTTAAATTGTTTTACATTTGAAAGATGGTGACAAGTTAATTTATCTCAGTTACTCAGCATGTTGCTTTCCCACAAAACACAGATTACATTTAATTTGATAAGGATAAAGCTGGGAGTGGATTTTGAAGCGCTAAATTAGGTGTGCAATTTATCAGTTTTGCTTCCATCTTTTACTGCCACCAATTTCATTTCCCCAGACAGAATGTCTGATGATTCCACTGCGATGGCATAACTCCTGATCATTTTGAAGGGTTATTATTTTTTTAATGTGTGTGAGATTCAAAATAGGGTGGTAAACTAGCAGTAAAGAGATGCATGTTAGTTTTAAATCAAAATGCCTCCTGGCTGTGATTTACTTATTCTAAGATATGTGCTGCTGAATTTAGAAAGGAAGAGATTATTGGATCTTTTAGATGGTAAATACTGTAATACTTTGATGACAGTTTTAGGTTTGTGAAATACATTACACGTTTCCTATACTAATTGGATTACATTTTCTACTTATGCTACAAACTAGGAGATGATTCATTTATCAAGGGAAAAATGATCACTTATCAAAGCTATTGCCACAGACAGAACTGGCAACGAGACTTTATTGTACTCATTTGAGTTGGGCGGATATTATTTTGATGAAACTATTTTTGCCAAAAAATGCTGATTTCTCTAAACTGAAACTATTCATGCATAAACGTGAGTTTTGCTTCATTTCCTAATTTGGCAAAATATTTTTTTAGAAGTGTTAAAAGTATCAAAACATCTTTGTTTCTCAGTTTTTAAAAAAATGTTGTTTTTGAAATTTAATTTATAAGAAAAGTTTGAAAAGGTTGACATCAAAACAGTTTGAAATTATTGAAACAAAGTATTTTGACTGACCTGAACAAAACGGTTTTTTTTTGTTTTTTTTCCCCCAGTTTGTCAGTCTGTGAAAAACTTAGATTTTGATTTTTATCACAATTCAGGATAGGAGAATTTTTTTAAATCTTGAAAATTCTCAGGGGATGAGAACTGTTTCCAGGCCAGTCTTCGTACACATACCTCTCAACTGTTTTTCCACAAAAGTCTCCAATTTTGCATGAAAAATATTCTCCCTCTTTAACTGGTGTTGACCATAAAGGCAGAGATTTAAAAAGCAGAAATAATGTCAGATTCTAAATGACCAGCTAATTTTCTGTTAAATGTATGCTTTATTCACAGCTAGTTCAGCCTGGATATTTCTGAGAATTTATTTCTCCCTCTCTCTCTCTCTCTCGCTTGCTCGCTTTTTTTTTTTAAACAGAATGTCTATGATTTAAGCCCCTAACTTTGTTCCCAAATTTCAGTATCGGAGTGAGAAGTACGAATGCAATGTTCTGCATAAAATATCCCATTGAGATTTATTAAATCCATTTCCCTCTGCATGCAAATGCTCCCCTTTCTGTTATACACCAAAAGAGATACATCACAGAGACAAATAATGTGAGACACAAGGTGTAGAAAAATCTTCACACAGCAATTCTTTAGCAAGTTTTTAACATTACAAAAATCCAATTGTTTCCCCAAAGTGCGGGAGTAACACATTCGTGTCACAACACTTACACCTATTGCTTTGGACACACGTGGACTGTATTCTCTATCCTGAAAACAACAGAAAATCGTGGCTAAGGATATTTAACTTGGCCAAACTACAGTACGTGTTATCTTGGATTTGATCTCTGTAAGGTGTTGAGTGAGCATTTCATCCCTGATCGAACAAAGCACTTGAATGTGAGCTTTGCTGGAGCATTTACTTCAGTGGACCTATGCATTGCTTTTATTTATTAGTAGTAGTATTTATTTATTCTGAAAGTTAAGCATGTGGTGAAGTGGTTTGCTGTATCAGGGCCAGAGCACTCGGCACCTTCCAGGATTAAGTGTCTTGAAACTTTATAGTGGTATTTTATAATATGTATCTTCTGTCCCCACAGAGCCCAAAAACTTACTTTATATGATCGTAGAGTTCATTCATCAATTAAGTAAGCCAGGCAAAATCTAATGCAGAATGTTGATGAGACATGTCTTCAAGCACTGCAGCTTTGTGTTGACTGTTGTTTCAACACACTTGGTGGGCAGGGGCGACTCCAGGCCCCAGCACGCCAAGCGCGTGCTTGGGGCGGCAAGCTGTTGGGGGCGCTCTGCTGGTGCCGCGAGGGCGGCAGGCAGGCTGCCTTCGGCGGCTTGCCTGCGGAGGGTCCGCTGGTCCCGCGGCTTCAGCGGACCTCCCGCAGGAGAACCGAAGCCGCGGGACCAGTGGACTCCCCATAGGCAAGCCACTGAAGGCAGCCTAACTGCCATGCTTGGGGCGGCAAAAAGCCTAGAGCCGCCCCTGTTGGTGGGGTCTCCATTCCTATTATATAAATTTGAATTGCATGCTGATTCTTAGGCATTCTTAGTGCTTGATGATTTGTAAATGCCTTAATACCTATTTACAAGTTAATTAGTTCAAACCATGGGGACAGCTTATCTCTAAGAAACTCTTATTGGGAACCAGTGCCAAGACAGGGTGTTAGACTATAAGCAGACACTCCATGTTTTATGAATCTTACATCTTGTCTCAAGTTGGCGAGTGCTTAGCCTTTGCTCTCAGGGGCCTCTGTATGTGGAGCTATTGCGCCATGAAATCTGTCCCATGCTTAAAAAAATCTAAAACCAGTACATTGTCAAGAGGTGAGGTTAGTTCTTTATAGAATGACCACTATTGCGTCCCATGTTTAATAATGTTCCCTCTCTTCCTTTGTTTTCTGTTGGACTCCCCTTGTTTGCTTTGATCTGTTATGACATTCAGAGCATTGTATTTTCATTCATCTTTATGTTATATATGACGGCAGCTGGAGTTGCACATCACAAATAACATTATAATTATTTTATACCTTATGACATGTCTTCTCTCTGCCCTCAGCCTTTCCACTTTACAACAATGCAATTTCTAATTAATCTGTTTTACCTATGTGAGAGTCTTTATACAATTTATTTTTCTTTTATGCTTTCAAAACAGTTCTATCCTGGGTTGTTAACACACAGTGGTGTTTTGCAAGTCCTGGGCCAAGATGATGAAATAATTCAAGTCTGCAAAAATACTCAGAGATACAGTAATTAGAAACTCTCTGCATGCCTGTGAATAATTAGCATGTGCCTGGGTCTGAAATAGGAAGTCTGACTTCCAACGCACTTCCTAGTTTCACAATAAATCATACTCATTGGACATAGATTATGGAGCTCCAAACTTTTTCTTTCTCAGAAATTATGTGCTGAAAACATTTTTGACCCTGCAGAGTTCTAAGTCTTCCCTTGGTATGTTCCATTGTCTCAGGCCAACATCCATGTGCTGGTATAATTGCCCAAATGTTATTCCACCTTCTGGCATACTAGACCAAATTCACCCCAGTTGTCCCTCCATTGAATCCAAGGCTGTATCCAGGAACTGTTTCCATACATATGCATACAAAGCCTGATTCTTCACTCACTTATGTTGCTGCAAAGCAGGAAAGATTTCACTGAACTTATTAGCGTTACACCAGCTGTAAGTGGGAGGAGACTTAAGTACTGTAACTGTAAAGAAGTTAGTGGAATTATTATTGTGTGAGATCAGAATCTGGCCTCTCTGCACATTCTGGGCAGGGCAGCTATAAAAGAGTCACAAGAGCGGCAGGGTTAAATTCATAAATAAGGATTCAGGAGTCTGATTGCAGGGATCCCTTTTTGAAAATCTTGGCTCTTGTCTGTGATACTCTGCAGTGCCTACCTCTGCTAAACTTCCACCTGCAGAGCAGAATGCTGGACTTGCACCTCTACTGTGGCTGTGTGGGCTGAATTTTCCCCCAAGACCTTAATTGTCTACGACAAGTCATTCATCACTGAAAAGACACTTCAGCCCAGTGGTTTCCTCTGTTAACAAAGACACACAAAGAACATGTGACAGTGAAAAGTGAGAGCCTCCCCTCCACTCACCTCAGTCTCTCCGGTGCCTTCTACATAGTGTGTCACTCTCTCCTCATGAACTTATACATCCTTTGGCTTCCATGTGCCTTTGCTCCTCTGTTTCCCCTCCACCCTCTCCTTTGCTGCTTTCTGGTCCCCAAGGGTCAGTTGTAGGACCAGTCCTATTCAACTTATTCATAAATCATCTGGAGAAAGGGTTAAACAGTGAGGTGGCAAAGTTTGCAGACGATACTAAACTGCTCAAGATAGTTAAGACCAAAGCAGACTGAAGAGCTTCAAAAAGATCTCACAAAACTAAGTGATTGGCAGGGCCGGCTCCAGGCACCAGCCCATCAAGCAGGTGCTTGGGGCGGCACATCTGGCTCTTCGGTGGCAATTCAGCAGCCAGTCCCACACTCCCTCTCGGAGCGAAGGACCAGCCACCGAATTACTGCCGAAGACTGAAGCGGCGGCAGTAGAGCTGCAGATCGCGATCACGGCTTTTTTTTTTTCTTCCCTTTTTGCTGCTTGGAGTGGCAAAAACCCTGGAGCCGGCCCTGGTGATTGGGCAACAAAATGGCAAATGAAATTTAATGTGGATAAATGTAAAGTAATGCACATTGGAAAAAATAACCCCAACTATACGTACAATATGATGGGGGCTAATCTAGCTACTCAGGAAAGAGATCTTGGAGTCATTGTGGATAGTTCTCTGAAGATGTCCCCGCAGTGTGCAGTGGCAGTCAAAAACGCAAACAGGATGTTAGGAGTCATTAAAAAAAGGATAGAGAATAAGACGGAGAATATCTTATTGCTCTTATATAAATCCATGGTACGCCCACATCTTGAATACTGTGTACAGATGTGGTCTCCTCCTCTCAAAAAAGATATACTGGCTCTAGAAAAGTTTCAGAGATAAATTCATGGAGGTTAAATCCATTAGTGGCTATTAGCCAGGATGGGTAAGGAACGGTGTCCCTAGCCTCTGCATGTCAGAAGGTGGAGATGGTCTGACCCAGTATGGCCATTCTTATGTTCTTATGTTCCTCTCTTGCCCCCATCCCATTCTTTTTATTGGGATGCCTCAGGTTCTGTCCTTGGTATCCTCTTCTCTTCCCTCTATATATTTTCCTGGGATAACCCATCTGTTTGCATTGCCTCAGCTCTCACCTGTATGGTGATGACTGCCAAATTCACTCAGTCCCCCTGACGTGCCCCACTCGCTTCAATCTCCAACAACCTTTCTGCCTTTTATGCTCTGTGGCCTGCTGCAGACCCACACTCAGCATGGCTAAAATGAGACATTCCCCCTTTCCTCCCAACACTCTTCCCTTGTTAATGTATGACACCATTCTCTTTGCTAGCATGCCCTCAATGTCTCTCTCCCTCCTCCCACATCTAGGCTGTTGATAAATCCTATTGGTTCTTCCCCTAATCTATCCCTTCCTTTCCATTCAAAACTAAAGATGGTCAGAAAAACGGAAAATAAAGCGGAAGAACAGCAGTACTGACTTGAGTGGCCTCAGTCCAGATTGAGAGCAGGATGGGATCCAGACCTTTTTCTTCACAACTTCGGTTGATCCCTATTTTATTTCCTTCAAGGCTAAAGACCCTGGTTGGTCCTCTAGTATCAGTTACACTGACATAACTCTATTCATGGCCATGGAATTACTCCTGACATACACGGGTATAGATGAGAGGTGAATCAGGGATAAAATATTCTTGGTAGTTTATTACCATACATTTTTCTGCACTGAACTGCAGGAGCCTGTTACACCGAATCCATCCAAAGCTTGTAAAATATGCACTAATCTATATTTGTTGACCTACCACAATGTTTGGTGTCATTGACTATTATTGTTTGTATTGCAGGAGCACAGACATTGGTTTAGTTGCTCTGCAAAGCTATAGAAAGAGACAATCCTTGTCCAAAGAGCTTGCACCCTGAAAGGATGATAAATAAAGAGTGGGAGGAAAGTGGCTACCACCTACAGTACAAGCAAACTGGTCACTTCTTGTTAGTTTAATGGATTCATTTTTTTATTTTGTTTATTTACAAAACCAGCCAGCTTTGAAATTAGCCTCCTCAAGGTTATTTTATATAGAAGGAGAACAAAAGTAGCCCCATGGCACTTCATGAATGCACTGCAATGATTACAGCTGAATGGATCATCATAAATGTAAACTCTTTTGGCACCAAGGCAGGTCATTAAGGGATACCTGGTTACTATAGTAACCCAGGCAGTAACCTCATGAATAAATGGACAAACAGGATTTCAATCTATTTTGACAAACCTCTTTTCGATCTTGTGGAGAAGGTATCCGTATCAGTGACTAAATTATTCCAGTTCTCGGGGATATTTACTTCTGCATCAATTTCAGAAATCATTAAGAACCCATTGCTTCAGGTCTGTAACAGCCACTGTTTCCATTTGAAGTCACTTGTAATGTAGATACTAGGCCAGATTCACAGCTGGCATAAGTGGGCGCAATTCCACTGACTTCAGTAGAAGTTGCACACACTTATAACAGCTGCCATCTTGGCCTACTGCATCTAAGTCATCTTTGGAACAAAAAGTAAAACAAACATATTCTTCTCTAAATAAAGCCCAGCTATTTATCTGTTGTGATTGTTCAGTAAGTAGGTATCTAAGCAACTCTTTCATCTGATCTAAAGAAAATATTGAAAGGAAATACAGAATCTTTGGGGAAATGAGACCTTTGTATTGTCAGTATTTGAATAAATTTCTAGCAGTTGCATTGCTGGTACTTTAACAGAGATCATAGTAATTATGGTGTAAGCAATGATTGGGAAAGGAATATAGTGTCTAGATTGCTGGTATTTTCAGTAAGAAAAATATAGTACATGAAATGCTGATGTTCTGGGGTGGGGGGGAATCAATAGCAACTTCACAGGCTTTGAGATGATTTTAATACCTGTTCTCATTACTTTGCCTTCAGTACACCCTACAATACTCATTGCCAGGATGAGTAAGATAAGCAGCATTTGCCCCATTGCTGGCATCAGACTCAAGGCCTGGTAGAGGATGCGATAATAAATAAGAAACATTTGGCAACAAGAATAATCAGCAGAATATTGAAATGCAAAAGAAACATGCACAAACAAGTTGCTCAGCTAGGGATCAATCTAATCAGCGGGTATCAAGCTGTGGGTCAGGACCCCATTTGAATGGGGTTGCCAGGGCTGGCTTAGACTTGCTGGGGCCTCACCTGGGCCAGATCCAAAGTGCAAGCCCCTCCGCCCGGGGCCGAAGCCAGAGAGCTTCAGCCCTGAGTGGTGGGGCTCAGGTTACAGGCCCTCCTGCCACTGGAACTAGAAGTGTGGGGGGTGCTGCAGCAGCCCCTGGCTTGAAGTGGTTTCCATTATATATGGGGTTTACAGTTTGGTTCAGCGGCTCTCAGAACCCACACTGTACAGATTGTTCCAGTAGCCTTGCCCCTGCCTGGAGCTGAAACCTTTGGGCTTCGCCTCCCGCCCCCCACCCCACCTGGGCTGGTGAGGCTTTGGCTTTCGCCCTCCCACACCTGGGGCGGCAGGGCTCAGGCAGGCTCAGGCTTCGGTCCCCCCTCCTGGGGCTGTGTAGTAATTTTTGTTGTCAAAAGGGGGTCACGGTGCAATGAAGTCTGAGAACCCCTGATTTAGATCCTATTTAAATCAGTGGAAAGATTACCATTTACTTCACTGATCACTGACCCAGATCTCTAGAATACAGTGAAAAAATAAGCTGTTACCAAATATTTACCCATACATATAACAAGCAGAAGGATGATCTTGTTGATAAGGCACTAGATTGGGACTCAGGAGATGTGCATTTAATTCTTGTCTCTGCCACTACTTGCTGTGTGACTTTGGCTCCAATCCAGCAAAGCACTTAAGAAGATGCTTTAAGTAATCTAATTGATTTAAGTATCGGAGGGGTAGCCGTGTTAGTCTGGATCTTGCATCCGACGAAGTGGGTATTCACCCATGAAAGCTCATGCTCCAAAACGTCTGTTAGTCTATAAGGTGCCACAGGATTCTTTGCTGCTAGTTGATTTAAATGATTTCGAGTTAAGCATATGGTTAAGGAATTTACTTGATTGGGGCCTTAATCTGTCCAAACCTCAGTACTCCATCAGAAAATGGGAATAATAATCCTTCTCGTCTCCCACCCTTTATTTATCTTGTCTATTGAGACAGTAAGGTCTTTGGGGCAGAGACTGTCTCTTTCTATTTCTATGTACAACACCTAGCACTATGGAGCTCTGATCTCAGCTGGAGCCTTTATGTGCTACTGTAATATAAAGAATAAATAATGTGTAGGTCTGCCTTTGCCTCCTATTGGATGGAAATGTAACTGCTCAAGGAGTAAAGAAGAGTCGATTAACTCAAGTGAAAGAGGCAGAGGAGGAGGTTCTGAGTTATGTTTCCAAGTGGCCATGGTGGGCAACATCATGAGCACTGGGAAGTCACAGATCTGGTATAGATTGACACTGTAAATTATGGCTAGGTCAGTAAGAAATTCAATAGCTGTGTCTGTCCCATATAGTTTTGCTTTCTCCTACCAGAAAAGGAAGTTCCACATTTTAAAATATTTGTTGTTAAACTACATTTGAGAAGTCTAAAGTCACTAATTAAAATTAGTGGAACCCTGGAAAGCTATTTTGAGACAAGGAACTTGATTAATGAAACTCAGCATGAATAGAGGAAACTGTGCTTTTCCTTTCAAACATCTGTCTTGGGGGGACCGTGCTTACTGCAGAGCAAAGAACTGACAATGTAGCATGCATCTTGAATGGAGGTACACATTCCAGTGGGCCAGAGCAAACATGACATATGTGCCTAATCTTTTAATGTAATTGCAGGGCAAGATTATTTTCTTGCTTGAGCCTGTGCAATTCTATAGAAGGCAGTAATGTTGTATGGATTTATCTGAGAGCAAAATTTGGCTGTCTCTATTAATGCTTTTTTAATAGACAGATTGTAAAGCCGGAAGGCACCATTATATTGATCTAGTCTGACCTCCTGCATAATACAGGCCATAGAATTTTACCAGTTGGGTCCTGTATCGAGCCCAGTACCTTGGCATAGAACTAGGACATCTTTCTTAAATACTCAACTTGATGGAAAATTTGCCACCTCCCTTGGTAATCTGTTCCTGTGGTCAATTACCATCACTAATAAAAGTGTGTATTTTATTTCCACTTTAAGTTTTTCTGACTTGACCTTCCACTTGTTGGATCTTGTTATCCTTTTGTTTTCTAGATTAAAGTGCCTTCTAGTTGTCTCTATACATAAAAAGAGTTTAAAATAAAACTTTTAGGCCCAAATTCTGTTCTGGGTTATACCCATGTAACCTCACCAAGTTCAATGTAGATAAGAGAAGAATTTTGGCCTTTGTTGGTTGTTGTTGAAGATATTGTAGAAAGATAGATACAGAATTATGATCTGGTGTGTACAGGGTCATAGTCATATATGTTTAGACCAGGGGTCGGCAACCGGTGGGTCGTGGCTCGCCAGGGTAAGCACCCTGGCGGGCCGGCCCGGTTTGTTTATCTGCCGTGTCGGCAAGTTCGGCCGATCGTGGCTCCCACTGGCCGCGGATCGCGGTCCCAGGCCAATGCGGGAGGCAGGAAGCGGCGCGAGCCGAGGGATGTTCTGGCCGCGGCTTCCTGCCTCCCGCATTGGCCTGGGACCGCGAACCGCGGCCAGTGGGAGCCACGATCGGCCGAACTTGCCGACACGGCAGATAAACAAACTGGGCCGGCCCGCCAGGGTGCTTACCCTGGCGAGCCGCGAGCCACCGGTTGCCGACCCCTGGTTTAGACTGAAGAATGTACCTTCCTTTAGAGTAAGGACAAATCCTCTGGCAGAAGCAATATACTGTCAGGATAGCTTTTCTATACACAGATGTCTTAGAGGTGAAGTCCATACTCAAGTATAATTCCCACTGATTTCTGTGGGAAGTTTGCTAGAGTATGAAGTTTCAGATTTACCCATGAACATTTTTTAAAATGAGGTAATACTTTATAAGTAAATATTTCTTGATTCCTCAGTGATTCTGTGTTTGGTTTGCTCAGGAGCAAAAAATGGCTCTAAAAACACATCTGCTAATGTTTTTTTCTCCATTGAAGAAACTACATATGGCATCCTCCATCTATGGAAGGAGAATGCATTTGTGTATAACAGGTTGACAGTGTACCTTTAACAGTAACAATTGTTTTTGGAAGGACACTATTAGCTAAAGTACTTCACAAAACATTTAATTTGCTAAGTAGGTCTATTACACAGCAGAAAAACAACCAGATAAACTGAATTCTTGATGAACAAGCTATGTTTAATGAAGCATATGTGAGCTTGCATAAGAGATCTTAGAAATGGGGATTGCTAAGTGCTTACAATATTCGGAGAAGCACTGTTTAAATAACAGAACTGATTTTTTTTAAACAATATTTTGTAGTGACGGTTTGGAGTGCCCTTGAGGCAAGGGAATGCTGTGAAGCTCAACAATTCAGCAGAGTCCAGCAATTAGACAATTCTAATGTACTTAAAAAGACACGAGCCGTGTCTATGCTACAAATTTTGGTTGATGCAATTTACACGAGCATAAAGCTGCTGCAGTTAGTATATTGTGTGTGCATGTGTATACTTGGCTTTTTGTGTTGTCACCAAGCGTGCATGTGTTGATGCTCAATGCGGTGCACCATGGGTAGGTACGCCGTGTGCACCCTACCAACATCCAGCACACTGTCTTTTGGGAAATTTTGGCAATGCATTGTGGGCAGAAATGAGTTGTGCAGGGTGACTGGGAACAAGAGGTCAATTTCCCAGTGTGCAACTGTTTCCATCCCATAATGTTTTATATATATTCCATAATTTTCATGCCTTTTTTTAAAAAATCCCACAAACCTGTGCAGCCCTCCATACTATCGGTGACAGATTGCCCCCCGTTCAGATGCCACCTGATGTGCTGGGATATCACTGAGCCCACCTTTTCTGCCAGCCAGGGCACCCTTTTTACCTGTCTTGCTGAGCCAGGCTATTAAGCCTCCTCTGGCACACACACAGGCAAGGCCACACACAACTGTAGAAAGACACAGATACTGAGATCAGCTCTGGGAAGCCTCAGCTTAAGGGACTTGCCCCAGCACTCAGGTATCCACCTCTCTTGGAGTGAAGACCCAAAGGTATATTATGAAATCTGCCTCCTCCCTCAGTGGCTGGGGGATATGCACTTCTTCTTGACCATCCCCCAGTTAGAAATTACAGAAACTGGGTTTTATAATAAACAAAACAAATTGTAACAAAAAGGCAGATTTTAAGTGGTTAAAGGGATAGCAAACAGAACAAAGCAGATTACTAAGCAAATAGAACAGCAAACTAAGCTTGTTTCACTAAAGAAATTGATTACAAATAGTAATTTCTCACCCTAGATATTGTTGCAGACAGATTACAGAAAGTCTTGAAAGACAGCTGCACTGGTCTCCAGCTTAAGACCTCAGATATTTATTACTCACAAGCTGGATGCCCTTTCAGCTTGGGTTCAACCCTTCTTCCCTCAGTTCAGTTCTTGCTTCCAGATGTTTTTCAGTATCTCTTTGGGTGGGGAGGCAGAGGAGAACCATGATGGTGTCACTCCCCTGCCTTATATAGCTCTTGTGTATGGTGGGAACCCTTTGTTACCCAGAGGAAGAACACTGGCATTCCAAGGGGTGGCTCCAGTACCAGGTGACCCAGACCCATGTCTCTGCAGGGCTGTGGCAGCCATTACTCATAGGCTGTCTGGAGTGTCCACAGGAAGACAAAGCTTTTTCACAGTCCATTGTCTCTGCTAATGGGCCATCAGCCCTGTCTTGCTTTTCCATTTTTGTACCTGAAGGGCTGGTTGGGGGGTCACACCAAAAGTAACACATTTGAAAAACAGATACATAGTTAATATTCCTAACTTCAGATACAGAAATGATACAGGCATACAAATTGTATAATCACATTCAGTAAATCATAACTTTTCCAATGCTATCTTACATGAGCCATCTTGCATAAAGTATATCTCAGTTATGTCATATTCATATCAAGCATATTTTCATAAAGAATACAGAGTGAAACGTTACACTGTCCATCATCTCTGACAGAAGCATGGAGCCTACACAGCTCTGCACTATTGTCATGAGCATTGCAAGCACAAGATGCATGAGCTGCCGGCATTTGCAGAGCTGTAAGAAAAACCAAGTAAGTAGGGACCATGACAATTTCTTGGAGGACAGACTGCTGTGGGACATAGCGAGAACTGGTTCAAGAAGTTGCTGCAGATGGTGGAGTGCCACTTTTGAACCTGAGAAACAAGCACTTCCTGGTGGGATTGCATCATAATGCAGACCTGGGATGATGAGCGGCACTGTAGATCTCTCAGATGTGCAAGGCCACATTCCTGGATCTGTGTACCTAGCTCACCCTAGCCCTCCAGTGCAGGGCCATCAAAATAAGAGCTGCACTGACAGTGGAAAAGTAAGTAAGTAGTGATCACACTGTGGAAAGTTGCAATGCTAAATTGCTACTGGGTAGTGGGAAATCATGTGGGAGTTGGAGGCAGAGGCCACTGTCATGCCAGTGCTATTAATCAGCTCCTGCTATGCTGGACTGTGACTTTCAGCAATATGCAGGACATAATGGATGTCTGTGCGGCAATGGGATACCTGAACTGCAGTGGGGCAATATATGGCATGTTTGTCCATATTTTGGCACCAGACCACCTTGCCACAGAGTACATCAACAGAAGGGGCTACTTGTCTACAGCTGTGCAAGCATTGTGGATCACCAGGGTTGCTTCACCAACATCACTGTTGGCTGGTCAGGGAAGGTGCAGGATGTTTGCATCTTTAAGAACACAGGACTGTTCAGAAAGCTACAGTAAGGACTTTCTTTCCCAACTGGTGAATTACCATTGGTGATGTTGAAATGCCAGTAGTGATCCTGGGGTCCCAGTCTACCCCTTGCTCTACTGAGTCATGAAACCATATGCTGGCCACCTTGACAGCACCATCGAAGGATTCAGCTACAGGATCAGCAGGTGCAGAATGACAGTTAAATGTGCTTTTGACAGATTGAAAGAAGACTGGCATTTACTCACAAGATTGGATCTCAATGAAATAAACATCCCAATGGTTATAGCTGCCTGTTGTTTCCTGCATATATCTGTGAAGCAAAGGGGGAAGAGTTGCTGCCAGGGTGGAGATGGAGTGGCTATCTGCTGAGTTTTTAAAAAGCCAGACACAATAGCAATTAGAAGAGTTCAGCATAGAGCTATACAGCTCAGAGAGGTTTTGAAAGAGCACTTTAACAGCGAGCCACAGTAATACGTGCTGTTTGGGGCCTGTTAGGAATTGTGTGGTGCTTGGTGTACATGTAAGAATATAACATTGTCAGTACACCTATTAATTTTGTGGTGCTTGCTGTACATTTATGATTATTACACTGTCACTGATCCTGAGTTGTGTCACACTGTACAGTAACAAGTAATTGGTTGGTTTCAGAACTGTAGGCACTCTGCATATATTGTGAACTAATAAAGATGAATTACTTTTCAAATAATATAACTTTATTCAATAACAAAACCAGTGCAAAGAAAAATCTGTGCAATTTAAAAGCAAACACCTTACAAACTTAATACATAAATGGAACAGAACTTAACAAGGGGAAAGAATATTTGTCTATTTTAACTACCCATACAGCAACTGTGGCTTTCACAGGTCAGTGTATGTGAAGCTGTGGTTGTCCTTAATGTCTCCCAAGAGTGGAGTGATAGGGGTAGAGATGCAGCATCTGATGCTACATGGAATGTTGAGGAGGGGTGTAGGGAGGTGATGTAATGGAGTTCACCATGTATGTCCACAAGAGGGTGCAGCATCTGTGTGTGCTACTGGAGAAGCCCATTATTTCCTGGTGCATCTCCCTCTCCTTTTCCTGCTGGGACTCCTGTCTGATCTTTCCTTCTCGAGGCTTTCTGCAGTGTTCATGTTCTGATGCAGCACTGACTTGCAGGATCTCATTGAATGTCACCTTCAGGCATCTTCTTTCTCTTCCTTATCTGGTAAAGTTTTCTGCAGGTGTGGATGAGATACCCCTCAAGGCCACAGTGGCAGCAGCTGCAGATAAAACACACACAGGTACCATTGTCAGTATAGTCACAACAGAAAGCAAAAGTTAAGATTCAGAATTCCCTTCCTTTGCTCCCCTGCAGTTTTAAACAAGACATGCTTATTGACTCCTCTGCTTGGGCGTGCTTAGAATCATAGAAGATTAGGGTTGGAAGATACCTCAGGAGGTCATCTAGTCCAGTGGTCCCCAACCTTTTCGTCTGGCGGGTGCCAGACGAAGGACTGTGGTGGCGGTGGAGCATCTGCCAAAATGTTGCCAAATTTCTGCGGTGTTTTGGTGGCAACGCCTCTCGATTACGTCACTTGTTGGTGGCAAGTGGCATCATCGAGAGGCGTCGCCGCTGAAACACTGCAGAAATTCGGCAGCATTTCGGCGGATGCTCCACCGCCGGCCAGGATGCGGGCGCATTTAGATGCCCCTGCGGGCACCTGGTGCCTGCGGGCACTGCGTTGGGGACCCCTGATCTAGTCCAACCCTGTGCTCAAAGAAGGACCATCACCAACTAAATCATCCCAGCCAGGACTTAGTGTCATCTGCGAACTTGCTGAGGGTGCAATCCATCCCATTATCCAGATCATTAATAAAGATGTTGAACAAAACTGTCCCCAGGACCGACCCCTTGGGCACTCCGCTTGATACCGGCTGCCAACTAGACATAGAGCCATTGAGCCCGACAATCTTGCGCATAGCGCCATTCACAGCACCAGCCATGGTGAGTATGACCCATCGGGGCGAGGGAAATGAGGAGGAAATTGCTCAGGTGCATGAAACTATGAGTGTAGGGCAATAGTACTGAGTACCAGCACCATTTTCCACAGGCAGTGGTGATTTTAGCTGATACCTTGGCACAGAGAGCACAGCTGCTGCAGGCATCCCAAAGCTGCCCAGGTCTGTGCTGCAAGTGTGTGTACTGCAGTGGTGCCTGCTGAAGTAGGTTCAGAAAAGGTTCAGAAAAGAGCAACTAAAATGATTAGGGGTTTAGAGAGGGTCCCATATGAGGAAAGATTAAAGAGGCTAGGACTCTTCAGTTTGGAAAAGAGAAGACTAAGGGGGGACATGATAGAGGTATATAAAATCATGAGTGATGTTGAGAAAGTGGATAAGGAAAAGTTATTTACTTATTCCCATAACACAAGAACTAGGGGTCACCAAATGAAATTAATAGGCAGCAGGTTTAAAACAAATAAAAGGAAGTTCTTCTTCACGCAGCGCACAGTCAACTTGTGAAACTCCTTACCTGAGGAGGTTGTGAAGGCTAGGACTATAACAATGTTTAAAAGGGGACTGGATAAATTCATGGTGGCTAAGTCCATAAATGGCTATTAGCCAGGATGGGTAAGAATGGTGTCCCTAGCCTCTGTTCGTCAGAGGATGGAGATGGATGGCAGGAGAGAGCTCACTTGATCATTGCCTGTTAGGTTCACTCCCTCAGGGGCACCTGGCATTGGCCACTGTCGGTAGACAGATACTGGGCTAGATGGACCTTTGGTCTGACCCGGTACGGCCTTTCTTATGTTCTTATGTTCTTATGTTCTTATGAAGTTATCATCGATTGGCATGGGAAAGTGTCTGGCTGTGGAGAAAGAAATAAGGCTGCCATCCTCTGAAACCTTCAGAAGAGGATTGCAGAGTATCATCATGGAAGTTTTGTCGAGATCTCTCAGAAGGATTCACGGACATCCCAGTGGGACATAAGCTGCCTAACTCTACAGGAGAATGAAAAGCAAATAACATCTCTGCCTCTCTTAGTTGTAGCACTATCTCTTCTAGTATGAGTAAATTAAGGAAAAGTTGACAGCTGCATCCTGTTAAGTTGGGGGCAACATCAGTACATAATTGTAATGGACAAAAACAATTAAGCACTTACCCAAGGTTCCTTTCCTGGCATCGGGCTCACCTGTGTTCGACTGCCAGGACTTACTGGACTACGTGGAGTCTCAAACAGGTTCTGTTTCCCATTGTCCTCTTCCTCCCCGTCCTCACTGTCCATGCCAGGGGGCTTCTCAGAGGTGTCCACAATGTTGTGCGGGGTGGTGGTGGGGTCTCTGCCAAGTCTGATGTGTTGCTCTTTGTAAAAGCAGATGGTCTGCAGGTTGGCATCAGATCAAATATTGGCCTCCCAGGCCTTCTGGTATGCCTGCTGCAGTTCCTTTGCCTTGATGTGGGAATGCTGCGGAACCCTGTTGTACCTCTTCCCCTGCATCCCCCATGCAATCTGCTCATAGATGTCCACATTTCTACAGCTGGTCTGTAGCTATGCCTGCACAGCCTTTTCTCCCCCAGGCCCAGGAGACCCAATATCTCCTGTATGCTCCAAGCTGGAGCACTTCTGGAGCATGTAGCCGGCCTGGTCAGTTGGACAATTGAAAACCACATATAGAGTTCCTAGGAGTGTTTGCCAAAGTGAACAATCAGGAAAAGACATTTAAAAAGATAATAGATCTTTAAAGGGGAGGGACGCCTTCCAATTTCCATGACCCCTGGGCGGTGGAGTTTACAAGTGTGACCAGAGCTGTCACTGTTGGGCATTGCAGGACAGTTGCTGGAGGACAGTTAGGGTCAACATATGTAATGCAGCATCTACACTCGTGCTGCATCAACCTTAGTACATCAATCATGGCTCAATGTCTCTCGGGGAGGTGGTGTTACTGTGTCCCTGTAATGGGGCATTTATATCACTGGGAGACTAATTTAAGTGTAGACACATGCACAACTAGGACTATGCAAAGCAGCTTACATCAACCTAACTTTGCATAGCATAGACTAGGCCACAAGTTAAAGAGAGAGTATCCATCCTGATAGTTGAATTATTAGGCATTAGATGATTCAGAGAAAGTAAAACATCTAATAGCCATTACCAGGGAAAACATAAATATACTGAAGTCAATGTAGTTACTTTGGATCTGCTACTGGGTAGATGAAATTAAAATCGGCACCACTAAATCAAATTCTGCCCCTATTTAAACTATGAAATGTCACTGAGTTTAGTAATTTGGTCTATTGGCTATAGAATTGAGACAGATTAAGGGAAGTGTGACTGCAATGTATAAAATAATTCAGTCCACATATTGTAATAGCTGAATACAAATTCATTTACAAGAAAAGAAACACCAGTATTTGGCACTATTGGGGTGTGGCAGGGCAGGGGTAAACCCATTGAATGCCCTGCTAAAATGCTAAACCCTAATTTCTGGTAGGGAGGCCAGGTGTGGGGGCCCAGGCGGTCAGCAGAGAGCCCAGCTGCAAGCCCTAACAAGGGTTGGCTCACTGCTATGGGTTGAGTTGAGTAGCGACAGCTGGGCTGAAGAGGAGGAGGGATATAAAAGCCCAGGGGAAAGCTCAGTCAGGAAGGCTAGCCTGGGAGGGGATAGGAGGGTTACATCTCTGTCTCCTCGCCAAAGGAAAGGAGCCTCATGGGCCAGGAGACCCTGGGAGGGTCTGACTGGGGACAGCTGTTGGGGGGAAAAAGCCGCTGGTCCCGCGGCTCCGGTGCACCTCCCGCAGGTATGACTGCTTGGGGCGGCCAAATTCCTAGAGCCGCCCCTGGAAATATGAATCCACACAGGTTTGTTTGTAGTTGTGTATTTCTTTTTTTAGAAAAAAGATTTCTCATTGGCTGAGAGTAAGAAATTGTATAATGGTGAAACAACTCAGATGCCCAAAAGAAGATGTGGCCGAATTAAAATATTAGTAAGTCTGGGGAAAAGTTAGAGAAGAATTATGACATCTGAATTTAACTGAAAATTGCCTGAGCTCTAGCACTGTCTGGTTCCGAAGCTCTTCTCCAGTAGCATAGCCAGTTTCATCAGGACACATTCTCATTGGCTGACAGTGTAACACTGTTGCAAGATGTCTGTGGAAGCAGTGGCCTTATACAAATTAACCATTTGATATGTATTCTACACAGGAAGAGGCTAATGGGCTACCATTGAGAAGAAAAGCATAATTATGTACAGAATAGGACCCCAAAGAAGTAGGTTTTCCTGACATGATTTTTTTTTAACACTGTGAACATTTGAGAAGTCTTGGTCCCTAACTATATTTTCATACTTACCTCCCTCCTTACATCAGTTCTGTGGATGGTCATTTCAGAAAAATTCTGCGGGAAGGGGTCAAAACTGTGTCAGCATATAGTGTCACATAGAACGTTCTATCTCCTGGAGAGACAAGGTGGGTGAGTTAATATCTTTTATTACCAGGTGACCTGAAGAAGAGCTCTGTGTAGCTCAAAAGTGTGTTTCCCTCACAAACAGAAGTTGGTCCATAAAAGTTATTACCTCACTTGTCTCTCTAATATCCTGGGACCAACACGGCTACAATAACTCTGCATACGTATTACATCTTGGAAAGTCAGGAGGTAAGAGGCCAGAAATGGAAGACATATTGGAGCATATAGACCTATGAAAAGTCCGGCTGGGCAAATCAATGTTGGTTGTGGGGAGGTGGGCAACTGCCCCTCTTATCTCATAGCAAATGATGTCCCTGGTGTAAAGATTTGGAACCATTAAAGGACGACCTTGACCAATATCATTTCCCTCCTTCCAAAAAAAAAACATTAAAAACATGACCAGTATTACTTGGTTCAGAGATTTTTCAGTCTGGTTGGTGATGAGTTTATGTGTAAAAGCATTTGTACCTTGCTATCTTAGATAAAAGTGACATGCAAAATAGTCACAACAGACAAGTTTTCTTTTGCATTGTATGAACATTGTCCTGGTAGTCAAAATAATGGAGACTGGCTTCTGTTTGTTCATTTCAGTGACCGTTTTGCCACATGCTAGCAGAACCCATTAATTAGTTAATGCAGCTTTTTCAGTTGTCTTAGGTTGTATAAAAGTTGTGTAAATTAAGAAATAAAGATGAACCCCAACCCATATGTTCCATCACTTTGCTAATTGCAATGGATTCTAAGGGCTAGTCTACACTTACCACCCGGGTCGACGCGGTGAGTTCGACTTCTCGGAGTTCGAACTATCGCGTCTAATCTGGACGCGATAGTTCGAACTCCGGAAGCGCCGTGGTCGACTCCGGTACTCCACCACTGCAAACGGCGGTGGCGGAGTCGACCTTGGAGCCGCGGACTTCGATTCCACGGCGTCTGGATGGGTGAGTAGTTCGAAGTAGGGTACTTCGAATTCAGCTACGCTATTCACGTAGCTGAATTTGCGTACCCTAGTTCGACCCCGCTTCTTAGTGTGGACCAGCCCTAAGCTTCCTTTGTGGACCATCAATTGACAGCAGGCTGGATTATATAGAGTCCCATCTGATTCAGTCTAGAGTGCCTGGTAAATTGATTGTTACGTCGGGGAACAATGAAATTGTTTTCAAGGTTTATTTGAGAGCAAGAGAAGCTTTCAGAAAATACCTCTGGTGCGGAGAGCAGTAAAGAATGTAAATGTTAGTGAGAAGACAGAGAGGGGTCAAGGAGACAAACCACAACATCCTGTTCACTTTGAAAATCTACAAAGGAGAGCTCTGGCAAATATTCTGGTTTGATATTTAAAAGATGCTGGACACTCTTCTTAGGTTTTTATCTCCATAGGACTGTGGAGGTGTCAGCAGTGGGTCTCTGATTCAGGCTGCATTCTGATGTGTGTGTGATTCAGGCTGCATTCAGCCCGCTTCTAATTGAGATTTTAGTGTCTTGAAAATTGAATCTGCAAACCTATATTTGCTTTAATACGTATGTTTCCCATTAAGGTGCAGACTGGCTGTTTTTAAGAAAGTTTAAAAACAGGGTTCAATCTTACAAGGCACTGAGCACTGTTGCCTTGATGCGGCAAAACACTTAAGTACATTGGCTTCCACGTGACTAGTCACCTCCTTAAAGTTAAGCACATGCTGGATGGAGCTAGATTTCTCAGCCTCTCAAGAAATCAAGGTCTTGTATACGAAGCTGAAGATAGTAAAAACCTCTTCTTTTTGGAAAAGCGGCAAAGAGTTCTGTGGCACCTTATAGACTAACAAACGTATTGGAGCATGAGCTTTGCTGCTTTTACAGATCCAGACTAACACAGCTACCCCTCTGATACTTGACTCTTTTTGGAAGTTTCCCTTGGACATATTTTTGGACTCTTCTAGCTTTTGCACCTTGTTCTATATCACAGGGACCCTTTGGGCTTTTTTGCACCTTATTGAATATTCAGGAGTCTGGTAAACAGTAATTATCAATAGTCACTCTAGCCATTTCACATGCTCGCCATTTTGTTTTATGCCATTTATAAACATCCATCAGAATCAGATGTACAGAACATTTACATATCAAAGTCAAGCATAACAACATTGTACATGTTAATACTTAAGGGATTCAGGGAGAAATGTGACTGACTGGTGTAGTAGAGGTGTGAGGCATCATGTCAGGGGAAAAGGTCCTTCTCCTCTGTACAGATCAGGAACTCCACAGGAGAGAAGTATGGAGACTTTTCTCTTTTGTGGAATTCCTAAACTCTGTAGAAGAAGGAAGTCCCTGCTATGTGTCTCCTGCAGGTGAGTGGGGAGGAGCTCCTGCTGTTTCTCACCTTAGAAGAGCTCCTATCCTGAGGACCTTTAGCAAGTCTGTGGCTGTGTATCTCCCTCCTTAAAGAGGTTAGGTTTGAACCTGAGTTCGAACTCTAGGCTTACTTGGCAGTGTAGACGTACCCGTGTGCAAGTACATACTGTGGGTCAGAGTTAGGGTTGTTATGAGAATGAGTAATGTGAATTTTTGCATCTCAGTATTGCTAGGCAAATTTATGAACAATAGGGTTTATCGAATATTCTTACAGATTACCTTAATTTGCCATTCCCATACATGTTAAGGTTTAGTATTTTTGAATGGCTATCTTTTTGTTAGCTATTCTGTATGATAGACTCAAATTCTCCACAGTTAATGTTTGCTACGTTTTTTGTGGGGGAATCACATGCATTTTCTCTCTCCCCCTTCCTTTGCATGTGGATAGAGGGTGGGCTATAATGAATGGAAAGTGAAGCTATTGCAGCCTGTACCCTGCCGTACACAATATAGACATTTATAGATAAAGCTGAAGGTGCACTGCAGATTGTTTTAATTTTAATAATCCCAGGAGAAATTCTGAGCAGTGTAGAACTTCTGCACCATCCCAAAGAATCCAAAACTCTTTTTGGCTAATGACATGAATACAGCACCACTGAAATGCAGCCACTCTAGGGCAAGAGACGGGAATCAATCATCACAGTATGTCATAGAGTTGGGGAGGGGAGGCAGGGTTGGACAAGGATACTGAGGCAAATTACCTCTCTTAGGAAAAGTGCCATAGGATATTTTATGTCTCCATAGCACAAGCAGGAGCTCAGTTTTTAAGGTCTTCTCCTGCTTAATGACAGTATCTCTCCTTATTCATTTTGATACTCCAGATGCTTTGTCAGGGATATGCTGTCAGATCATCTCCCAGTAAAACTACCTACTGCACACTCCAGGGCATGGATTTTCTGTTATTACAGGCTCTTTGCATTGGACACTGAGGTAAGAAGCAGCCTCAGAGATGCAGTGTTGTGCCCTTAATTGTAGTAGAAACATCATAAATTCAAAAAATAAAGTGGTGTAGCCAGCTAACTGCACTGCAGTTCTGAACATATATCGGCTAATCCATGTGCCCTGAAAACACACCACATCCAGGAGCTCATAAGGTAGGTGTGACATCATACACAATATGATCATTAGGGCTGTCGATTAATCACAGTTAACTCCCGCAATTAACTCAAAAAAATTAATCACAATGAAAAAATTCAGCGTGATTAATCGCAGTTTTAATTGCACTGTTAAACAATAGAATACCAATTAAAATGTATTAAATATTTTTGGATTTTCAAATATATTGATTTAAATTACAACACAGTATACAAAGTAGACAGCGCATACTTTATCTTGTTGTTTTTATTACAAATATTTGCACTGTAAAAATGGCAAAAGAAATAATTTTCAATTCACCTCATACAAATACGGTAGTGCAATCTCTTTATCGTGAAAGTGCAACTTACAAATGTAGATTTTTTTTGTTTGTTACCTGTACATAACTGCACTCAAAAACAAAACAATGTAAAACTTTAGCACCTACAAATCCATTCGGTCCTATTCTTGTTCAGCCAATTGCTAAGACAAACAAGTTTGTTTACATTTACGGGAGATAATGCTGCATGCTTCTTATTTACAATGTCACCTGAAAGAGAGAACAGGCAGTTTTGTAGCCATCATTGCAAGGTATTTAAGTGCCAGATATGCTAAACATTCGTATGCCCCTTCATGCTTCAGCCACCATTCCAGAAGACATGCTTTCATGCTGATGATGCTCGTTTAAAAAATAATGCATTAATTAAATTTGTGACTGAACTCCTTGGGGCAGAACTGTATGTCTCCTACTCTGTTTTACCCGCATTCTGCCATATATTTCATGTTATAGCCGTCTTGGATGATGACCCAGCACATGTTGTTTGTTTTAAGAACATTTTCACTGCAGAGTTGACAAAACACAAAGAAGGTACCAGTGTGAGATTTCTAAAGATCCAGCACTCGACCCAAGGTTTAAGAATCTGAGAGGGACAAGGTGTAGAGCATGCTTTCAGAAGTCTTAAAAGAGCAACACCCCGATGTGGAAACTACAGAACCCAAACCACCAAAAAAGAAAATCAACCTACTGCTGGTGGCATTTGACTCAGATGATGAAAATGAACATGCATTGGTCTGCATGGCTTTGGATGGTTGTTGAGCAAAACTTGTTATAAACATGGATGTATGTCCTCTCGAATGGTGGTTGAAGCATGAAGGGATCTATGAATCTTTAGTGCATCAGGCACATAAATATCTTGTGACACTGTCTACAACAGTGCCATGCGAACCCTGTTCTCACTTTCAGGTGATATTGTAAACAAGAAGCAGGTACCATTATCTCCTGCAAATGTAAACAAACTTGTTTGTCTGAGCGATTGGCTGAACAAGAAGTAGGACTGAGTGGATTTATAGGCTCTAAAGTTTTACATTGTTTTATTTTTGAATGCAGGGTTTTTTGTACATAATTCTACATTTGTAAGTTCAACTTTCATGATAAAGAGATTGCACTACAGTACTTGTATTAGATGAATTGAAAAATACTATTTCTTTTGTTTTATACAGTGCAGCTATTTGTAATAAATATAAAGTGAGCACCGTACACTTTGTGTTCTGTGTTGTAAGTGAAATCAATATATTTGAAAAAAGTAGTTTTGGATATTTCCTATTTCAATATATTGTATTCTATTATTTTTAACAATGCAATTAATCACGCTATTAATTGTGATTAATTTTTTTAATCGTGATTCATTTTTTAAGGTAACTGGTGTAGTTACAGAGTGACCTAGCAGCATTTTAAAAGGCCTAATGAAGAAGAAAATAAACATTGCTATTTGGTATAAGAAATGGTCCCTCTAGGAAATATTAAACCATATTCCCACCTACACCCAGGGAGCTGTTCTGTTTTTCAAGTCCAAAGGAAGACCTGTGCCTCTGAGAAAACATGCTACACCACTAGCCAGTAGATGTCTCTGTTACACTCACCTACTGTTCCACATGGAAGGGATGAGAAGTTTCAGTAGGAGCTCATGTTACAGCTGAACATAATCAATTTACTTTATTTATCAGAAACGTGAGCAAACATTCTGTAAAATATAATCCTAATTTTAAAGTTATTCTCATTTTTTAATTGCCAAAAGGGTGTCCTGCATCCAAAAGTATAAATGCTGTTTATAGCGTGGATATAAAAATGTGCTGCATGCTAAATATGCCACGCAAGTCAAGAATACTAACTACACACACACTGTATACCTCATGGTGCTGGGAGATGCCTGTGATTTTAACCTCTCAGTACTAAGGCTATATATCACATATGTCATGACAGAACCAGGATGGACGCTATATATAGATCATGTGTGCCACAGCAGAAGGCAAGATGCATGCTAAACATATCATATATGTCATAACAGCATATCCTGCGTAGCAAGCAGCTGTGCTACTGTTGGGACGCTCTACCTGACACACGGAGCGTGGCTTTGGGGTCTTGCAGACGCTCAGTCGTGCCATAATCCAAAGATTGGTTTGAAACGTGTCTCACCCGTGCCAAAACTCTCATGCATTTGTGCTCGGCTGCAGCAGCCCTCCAGTCTGCTGCAAGCTGAGCCTCCGCGCAGGGCTCGAGTCCGGAGCAGTGGCGCGTAGCCCGGCTTGGCGGTGGGGAAGGAGGAAGAGGAGGGTGAGGGGGACTCATCAGAGATGCGCTGGCTAGCGGGGGCGGGGCCGTGGGAGGGACCAGAGGCTGGGGCGCTGCTGCTGTCGCTGCTGCACTGGCGGGGCCGCCGGCGGAGCTCAGCGTCCCGCTCGCTGGTGCAATAGGACCGCTCAGCGCGGCTAGCAGAGGAGCCGGCGGAGAACCCGGGGGTGCAAGTTACCAGGCTTTCCGCAGCTGGAGTCTGTCCCTGGCTGGCTGGGCACTGGCCCGTCCCCCGGCTGCTGAAGGACTGAACGCACCTCGCTGCCACCCCAAACAGATGTGAGCGAGCCTGGAGAACTGAACCCCAGCTCGCAATCAACAGTGTCCTCCTCTCCCCCGCAGAACCAGAGAGGGTGAAATATGTGGCAGCCGGCAACCGAGAGACTGCAGGTAAGAGAGGCGGGCAGGAGGAGAAACTGAGGCGGGGCTGGCGTTTCTGTAAAGGAACAGGATCATGTGATTGTAGGATTTGTGTCAAAAATATGTAGGGGGCATTGGTAAGACCCTGTTTTGAATTCGCTCCCTGCCACCCCCATGGCCGTGCCTAGATCACGCTTACAACTTTCATCTGGTCTCTCTGTGTGTAGTTCTGCCCAACAATTTAACATTGCATTCCACTGACAGGATTTACAGGTCCGGGGCTGGGCTTCTTGAATCCAGATGTGGGTGTAGGGTTTTTGTTTTGTTTTTGTCTCTTACAAAGAAAGAACAGATGATTTGAAAATCTTTGGGTTTGCATTTATCATGTTATCTTTCTAAATTTATGCTCATCCTGAAAATAAGATTTTAATTTTCTTTCTGGTTATTGCAACTCCTCTCCATTTCTTTCTTTCTTTTTAAGGGGAAAAGTTTATAAAGAATCAAAACTAGTCAGGTATTGGGCCAGCCAATTCATTGACTCCTGCATACAAACAGGAAAATGTTGTTTACTGGGATTTGGAAGGCGGGTGCAGGAGAGTATATGGGATTGAGCAATACTGAAAATTGGACAGTCTAGTTATTTGCAGGAGTCATCAGTGACACGTATTAAGGTCTCAGGGGGCTCAGGCCCAGGGTTGTCCTTACTGCAGGGTTTTGCTCCATGTTTTTTGCTCTGAAATGTTCTCCAGATGGTCAGCCAGACAGATTGCCAGATGAATTTACACAATCCCACAGACAAACTTTTTGGCATGCCTAAAGCAGCATTAAATCTCATAGTAAACTTTGAAGAACTGTTTAAGTGGCAAAATAAAATAACCTTTAAGGCAGAATGAATTTGAAGGCATAGGGCAAAAAGAAAATATACTGAAAGGAGGGGACAAGCAGCATTATTGAGGCGTGCAGAATAATGATTTAACGTGAAGTTCAGAGATCAGTAAGTAAACATATAACCCTCATGAAAAGTGGCAAGTAAAGTTCACAGATTGAATTCATTTTTGCAGTGAGGAGCGACCTGTTTAGAGAGTATCAGTATCTTGAAATACTGAAGATTCCAGCTAGATCACGGATGCTCTAAATTTCAAGGGAGATTATAAATGGGGCGGGATAACACCTTTACATATTTGTTGCAAATAATCAAACCTCAAATAAGGAACTCTACTCTGGGATGCTGTGGTGATACTAATAAATGTTCTGAAAGGCCTTATTTGAATACAAATCTGCATTCATACAGCACCTAACTGAGTGCAATGTAAGCTTATTTTAACTTTTCACTTATCTATAAAGGCCTGTGTGTGTGTGAGTGAGAGAGAGAGAGAGGTATTGATGCAGCATCACTTTGAAGATCGTGTCATGGTAGTAGTCAAAATTCTTTGATGTGCTTTCTTTGTGACTTTGGGCTCTTGCTCTTCTGAATGTGTTTGATTCTTTTAAAAATCTATTTAAGTTATTCATGCACAGCATGTTTTACTTAGGGAAGTGTGTGGGTTCCAAAGCCCATGACACTTGGCAACTGAATTATTCTGGCATATATTCTGCTTTGTGATATTTCCATATTAGAAATATCAGCTTTCATTCCATGATTATTTGGCTATACAACTGTTGCTTCTAGTGCTTCTTGTTGTATTCTTTGACATGTTAGTAGTCTTTTCTTAAATCAGTTTATATAAAATTTGTGATATAATGAAGAAAGGCCTGCCTCATTAAAGACAATGGTTAAATTTTATAAAATCTTATGAAAAGTACCATTAATGGGACACTGACAGAGTTGACAGATGCAAAGTATAGTCTACCTTAAACATAATTATACAGTAACTAGTCTCCTGACCCTAAAACCCCCGTAAGATCCTCAAAATGAAAGATTTAAAACAATTTTACAGTTATCTTTTCTGGAAGGCAACCTGCCAACAGCAAATCTGAAGGTAGGTAGGTGTGTGTGTGTCTCTCCATCTCTCCACTCTGTGTCTATTCTTCTTTCTTATGACCAGGAAGGCTAATGAAATATACAAGAATTTTGCTTTCTTCCCCTTTGGAATTCAGAAGTCATATATATATTTCAACACCCCTCTCCTGACAAGGGAGCAGGAAGGCAGTGTGGAGGGATGGTGGCATGATGGGAAATAGTGTGCCTGCAAACCAAACCAAAGCTAGTAGATCTAGTTTTAGGCCTACCTGCCTGAAGCATGTCCCCTTATTCTTAAATATATTTTATGAATAAATTCATATAAATAAATACACATGGAAACTTGAGACTTGCAGAAAGTAAGACAAAATAAAGCTTACTTTGCAGTTCCACTATAGCAACTTCAAACAGTTTCCAAAACAAATATCTAATGAGAAATAGTTGAACATATTAAAATATTTTTATTACTTCTGCAATTGGAATGAAAGACTTGTTTTGATACCAGAGAGCAGAAAATTCAAAGACTTGCTCTGATTTGATATTAAAGCCAAGTATGATCAAGTCTTTAGGAGTTTTAATCTCCACCAGTCAGTAACAGTAATAATCCATGCTTCTTAGCCAGACCAAGGAATGCAATTTCAATGGATAGGACTTAGTGTGTGCCTGAAATGTGACTTGTGAATGAAATTAATCATGGTGGCATGTTATTTATTTATTCTCTAGTAATGACTAGATGCCCCATTGTGCAGACTCTTTATAATCACATAGTAAAAGACAATATCTGCCCTGAAGAATTTAGTCTCAGGCCCTGATCCTGCAAAGACTTTTGCACATGCTGAACTTGACATACTGTAAGTAGTCTCATTGAAGTCAATAGGGCTACTCACACTGCATAAAGCTGAGCACATGCAGGGTAGGGGCCTAAATTAAAACCAGGTGTAATGAATGGGCATAACGAATGAAAAGGTGATTACATTGATTGGCTGAGTGCACACTTTGTAGAATTAGAAGGTGTCTAAAATATAAAATAAGTTTAATACTATAGCATAAATATATGCAACATTATATTTAAAGAATGTTAGGTTGCGGAATCAAGCACTCCAAAGTAGGAAATACTTGTGAAACTTTAATTTGGCTCCTTTGGGATTAGGATTAGGATACAGTTTGTATTTTCATTATACCTGGCCATTTTTTCCATAGAACTCCTGTCTCATTCATCATACAGGATGGACCTGTTCTAGGGAGGGCTGAGAGTTATTTAATGAAGGAGACTTGTTTGTATGACCCCCTGTTTCATTTGTTGCAGAATGTGAAAAATGTGTAATGAATGAGACCAAGTTCCTATTTGGTGCTAAAGGAAAGTCATGTAAAGCAAACTTTTTATAGATGATCTCTAATTGGGTATTCCTCATTTTCTCTAGGTGCCCAATCTGAGGCACCTGAAGTCTGATTTGCCAAAGTGCTGAACACTCACAGCTGCAGCTGGGAGCTGTGCTTTGAACATATAAAATGCTATAGAATGCTAACTATTCTGAATAATCAGGCCCTAGGCATCACAAATTGGGCATCCAGAATTAGTGGAGACTTTCAGCTTTAATCTCTCTATGCCTCAGTTCCCTGTCTATCTGTGAAATGGGGATAATACTACTACATCACTTAACAGGGCTGTTGTGGAAAGAAATTCATTGATGTCTGTGGAGGTGTCAGCTCCTATAAGTGATAAGTCTAGAAAAGCCCATGAGGAAATTAATAATTCTGTATTCAGAGCAGGGTTTGAGTACTGTGTAGTAAATAAACCATGGGGCCACCCATTGAGCAATGAGGATAAAACAAAATATTTAATAGCTACTCATTCAGTGAGCACCATCCATCTTGCTGAAAAACAGTATGTAATTATGTAATTAAAGACTGTGTCATAATGTGTACATACAATGGAACAGAAATAAGGTCGCATGGGCAATCATAAATCTGGTGTTTCCTAACTTTTGAATGTTTGACTTTGCAATGTAAATAATGTTGTTTTAACATCGTTTTTTTGTTTTTTGGAGGGCAGAGCTGGGCTACAGGAAGAGCAGGGTCGAGTGGAACTATGGCTTGGGTCTGGAGTCGGGCTGGGGGTAGAGTGGGGCTGGATGGTGCTCCCTCCCTGCTCCCTGTGTGGGTTGGCCTGGGCCCCACTGCATGGCCCTCCGAACATTTCTCTGTGCCCCTCCACAGTTTGGGGACCTCTGCTGTATGTGGACTAGCACCAGAGCGGGAGATGGAGCACTTGACCAGTGGGTTCATAGGTATTTGCTCTCAGCAGAGGAGTGGTAAGACATGGATTTCTTGGGTTCCATTTCAGGTTCTGGAAGGGAGTTTTCTCTAGCAATCACAGACCCTTCTGCTTCTGTTCCTTCCAAGCCTGATTCCTTCTGCCCCTCTAGCATGTCCCTGTTCCAGTCCTGTCTCTTCACCCCAACATTCTAGCTCCTTATTCCAGTCCTGGTCTGCTCATTTAGTCAAGCTCTAAAGCTCCCCTCACCACCCTCCCGGGCTCCTTATCTTAGTCCCAGTCTCCTCCTGCCCTGGCTCCCCATTCCAGGTGCCTCATCCTAGGCTCTTTGCCCAGCCAGTCTATCTACATCCTTCCTCCCAGCCGTTGGTGCCTCATCTGATCTCAGTGGCCTCCCTACTCCACTACCATTTTCAGTCTCCGCCACCCAGACGCTTTGTCCCAGTCTCCCTACCCCGGGATCTTCATCTGATCTCAGACTCTTCCCCACCACCTCTGTTTCCTTGTCACAATCTCCTGTTCCCACAGACTCCATGTCCAATCTTACTGTCCCTCTCCACTACTTGTTTCCAATCCTAGTGTTCTCCTTCCTTCAACTTCTTTTCCAATGTCATTTTCTCACTTCTGCCCCAGGGTCCATGCCCCAGTCTTCTCCCTTTATCACCCCCGAGGTCCAGTTCTCTTCCCCCCTGCTTTTGAATTAGATGGATCCCTCCTCCACACTGCCTGGGTGCCAGTGGTGCAGAAATTGAGAGCACAGAAGCAAGAGTCTGTCTGTTCTCAGTCCCCGCTCCTGCTGCTGCAGAGGGGCACAGCAGCTAAGAGCAGCAGTTGCAGGGAAAGTGCTTCTCACAGCCCCTGCAGCTCTGGGCTGGATCATGCTCAGTCATGCTGTGGGGGTGGTGCATACCCAGTCCAGCCAGCACATGGGAGATGAGAGGGGATTGAATCTTTGAGAATTTAGCTGCTAATCTCTAATAAGTGCAAACTGAGATTTTTTCAAAGGTTTATAACATGGCCAATTTTGAGTGGATTTTTATTGGGATGGCAAAAGACGCATCCTTGACACAAAGGGATGCCAGCTCTGCCTATAATATAGTAATCCTTGCTAGCCACCTGCCTAGCCATTGTCAACTGACAATTTGCAGCGGGGGAGCAGAGATGATGTGAATCTCAGTTTTGTTCATGTTAAATTGATAGCAAAACATCCATGAGGAGATGTCGGAGGCAGACCGAGATCAGGGATTTGATGGCAGGAGACAGGTCAGGACTGGAGAGGCAGTTTGTGAATCATCAGCGTGAGTATGGTAGTTGCAGCTGTGTGAGTGGATGAGATCACCTAGACAAGGGGACTACCTGGAGATGATGTCTGGGCTAAGGGGGGAGCCCTGTGGGACCCTAACTGAGAATGGGAGTTAAGAGCATGAGCTGGTGAAAGTGAAGTGTTCAGAAAGGTAGGAGTACCATGAGAGGTCAGAGTCATGAACACCAAGCAAGAACAAAATTGTAAGAAGGAAGAAGTGATTGGCGCTGTTCAGAGTAGCTAAAGGAAAGTGATAGAGATTTGAAGAGGAGAATATTGGAGAACTCAATGAGAATGGTTTCAGTGGAATGGAGGACAGAAGCCTTATGGGAGGGGATGGAGCGGGTGGAGAGAAACTGAAGAAAGTAATCGTAGGTGGTGCAATCAGTTAAGTTAGTGGAGAAAGGGTGGTAACTGGAGAGGGAATTGGGATAAAACTTTTTTGTAAGGATGGAGAGACCATGCATGTTTGCATCGTGAGGGGTAGGAAACAATGAGAGTGAGAAGCTGAGGAGAGGGGAGGCAGTTAGAGGAGGAAGGGGGAGGAGTACAAAGAAGTGTTGAAGGGTGTAGGCAGAAAAGAGAGGGAGCATGAGATCACGTCAGATCTTCTCATTCTTTTCTCTGAAAAGATTGGCAATAGCCTGCCTGCAGGAGGAGGGCTCAGCAGAAGAGGAGGGTATATGGAGAGTCAAAGCTGGTGAATAGGCTGCTGAATTTGTGGGAAAGGGAATCACTGAGGGTGGAGAATTAGTATTGCTTGTCCAGGAATATGACAGAGTTGAAGGAGGAGAGAGCAAATGTGTAGTGGAGGAACTCTGTATGGTCTTGTGCAGAGGTGCCTAGCAGTACAGGAACATGATCAGGGGGATGTGGATGCAGAGGGAGAGATGCGTTTGACTGGCAGGTGTTTGTTGTGGGAGAGTGGGCAAAGGAGTGTAAGGTGGGGGGCAGAGTGAATCAACATCTGAGTTAGCAGGAAAGAATGCATTGGAAAGCCATGGAGAATGGTGGACTGGAGGCCATGGATGGAGGGGTTGGGTGTGAGGTGGGTGGGCAATGTTGAACAAAACAAGATGATAGTCAGACAAAAGTAAATCAGCTACTGAGGGATTAGAAATTGAACTATATTTAGTGAAGACAAGCTCAAGTGAAGGGGCCATTTTGGTGTGTGGGAAAATTGATCCAGTGTTGAAAGAGACCAGGAGGAGAGGGTGAAGAGCCAGCATGTTAAGGAGTCATATGGGATTGTCAGCACAGAAGTTGAAGTCACCAACAATGAGGCTGGAAGATTGTAAAGAGAGTAAGTCCCTGCAACAAAGAGTTTACAATCTGAATAAATACAAGGGAAATCCAAAGAACAGTCCGACCGACCAGAGGTGAGGAGGGAGTCACGCTTTCAAAGTGTTAGTTACAGTGGTAGTTAGTCGAGGAGATGAAAGACAGATGTAAGAGAGTGATATCAAGAGGATGCAAGAGCTTGGGTCTGGGGAGGGGAGGAATAGCTGCAGCTGGCCTTGGGCTCCTCCTCGGCTGGTCCAGAGCTCCTCTGGCTTTGGCCCACCTGGTGCTTTTCCAACCAAGGAGGGGCCTCCAGCTGCAGCAGGCCTGCACAGCTCGTAAAGCGGTGATGGCCACATTACTCCAAAGAAAACAGCTGAGGGCCGAAACCCCCCGGCCCCGCGGAAACACCCCTCTAGCACCTCCCGGCCCCGCGGAAACACCCCGCCCCAGCACCGCCCAGCCCTGCAGAAACAAAGCCTCCTTCCCCAGCGCTGCCCCACCAAAACAGCTGTGGGCCATAAAGGAAGGTTGAGGGTGGGGAGATGATACTTGATTTTAAATCAACCAAGGGTTCCCAGCTGAAGAGGTGGCCGGGAGCCCTCAGGGGCAAATTAAAGGGCCCGGGGCTCCGGTGGCTGGGGGAACTCGGAGCTTTCTGGGGTTGGGGCAGGGATTTAAAGGGCCCAGAGCTCCTGCCACTGAGGGGAGCCCGAGCCCTTTAAATCCCAGCCCCAGCCCATCCGCTGGAGCCGCGGCCGGGATTCAAAGGGCTCTGGGCTGCCCGCGGCGGCAGGGAGCCCTGAGCCCTTTAAATCTCAGCTGCATCCGGGAATCTCTGCGGGCAGCCCAGAGCCCTTTGATTCCCGGCCACAGCTAAGATTTAAAGGGCTCAGGGCTCCCCGCCGCTGCGGGCAGCCCAGAGCCCTTTGAATCCCAGCCGCGGCTGAGATTTAAAGGGCTCTGGGCTGGCCGTGGCCGGGATTCAAAGGGCTCTGGGCTGCCCGCAGAGCGCCGTGTGCGCGGGATTTAGAATCCCCCCGTGGGCCGCATGTTGTGCAGGCCTGAGCTGCAGGGTAGCAGGGGGTCTCAGGGCTCCGGCTGCTGGGAGAGGCCGTGGGCAGAAGGGGTGGAGTCAGGGGCTAGCCTCCCCAAAGGGGAGCTCCACCTACTGCCCATGCGCCTGTCACTCGCCTCCTCTCACCCCTCCCACCCACCGCTTGTCTCCTCACTCCCCTGCCACGGACACCCCCGGCCCTCTGCGAGAACCCCTGCTTGCTGGTGGCTCACCGCTCACCTTCTCACTCCGCTGCTCGCAGCCAGGGCCCACCACTTACCTCACTGCTTGCCCCCTCATCCCCGCTCACCCGCTGCTCGGCTCCTCACCTCCCACAGCTTGCAGCCAGACCCCCCCACCATGCCCACCTCCTCACCCTGCTGCAGGCTCGCTGCTCGCCTCCTCAACTCCCTCACTGCTCACCACCTCACTCCCCTGCTCGCAGCCAGACTCCCGCTGCCTGCCTCCTCACCCTGCTGCTGGCTTGCCGCTCACCTCCTTACTCCCCAACCAGGCCCACCCGCCTGCCAGTCACTCGCCTTGCTGCTTGCCTCCTCAGTTCTCCCCTGCTTGCAGCCAGACCGCCCACCTGCCTCCTCACCCTGCTGCAGGCTCGCCACTCACCTCCTTACTCCTTCACCAGGCTCCTGCCTGCCTCACTGCTCACCTCCTCCCTTGCTCTTTAAGTGTTGTGTGTCCTACCTGCGCCTCCAGAGAGGCGGCGCATGCAGGAGCAACAGGGAGGAAGGGAAGGGGCTGATTCTCTCCCCCCGCCGCCCCCTCGAAACTGCCCTGGCTGCAGAGAAATCCTCTGGTGGCTGCATTTGAGAAATGGTGCCCTAGGTGTATGTGCATTAGTTCACCATTGCTACCAGTACAGTAACACTGGCAAATGAAATTTAATGTGGATAAATGTAAAGTAATGCACATTGGAAAAAATAACCCCAACTATACATACAACATGATGGGGGCTAATTTAGCTACAACGAGTCAGGAAAAAGATCTTGGAGTTATCGTGGATAGTTCTCTAAAGATGTCCACGCAGTGTGCAGAGGTGGTCAAAAAAGCAAACAGGATGTTAGGAATCATTAAAAAGGGGATAGAGAATAAGACTGAGAATATATTATTGCCCTTATATAAATCCATGGTACGCCCACATCTCGAGTACTGTGTACAGATGTGGTCTCCTCACCTCAAAAAAGATATTCTAGCACTAGAAAAGGTTCAGAAAAGGGCAACTAAAATGATTAGGGGTTTGGAGAGGGTCCCATATGAGGAAAGATTAAAGAGGCTAGGACTCTTCAGTTTGGAAAAGAGAAGACTAAGGGGGGACATGATAGAGGTATATAAAATCATGAGTGATGTTGAGAAAGTGGATAAGGAAAAGTTATTTACTTATTCCCATAATACAAGAACTAGGGGTCACCAAATGAAATTAATAGGCAGCAGGTTTAAAACAAATAAAAGGAAGTTCTTCTTCACGCAGCGCACAGTCAACTTGTGGAACTCCTTACCTGAGGAGGTTGTGAAGGCTAGGACTATAACAATGTTTAAAAGGGGACTGGATAAATTCATGGTGGCTAAGTCCATAAATGGCTATTAGCCAGGATGGGTAAGAATGGTGTCCCTAGCCTCTGTTCGTCAGAGGATGGAGATGGATGGCAGGAGAGAGATCACTTGATCATTGCCTGTTAGGTTCACTCCCTCAGGGGCACCTGGCATTGGCCACTGTCGGTGGACAGATACTGGGCTAGATGGACCTTTGGTCTTTCTTATGTTCTTATGTTCTTATGTACAGTATAGTCTGTACAGGGGTACATCAAAAAGTAATAAGTAAAATTGCTGAGAAAATATTTGTATCTTCCAGTTTGAACTTTTTAAACAGAATGAGTCTCTTAGTATCTGGGTGTGCTATCAGGATTAGAATGATTGTCTCTTTGTGTGTGGAATACACTTGGTATCCACCATACACTACATACAAAGCTATGCATTTCAGTTATGTGGTAGCTCATATAAAAGTTACAATTTATTCTAACATGATCAACTCTCCCACGTTCCACTGATTTTTTTCTTGAAATATAGGTTTGACTGTTGCTTATGCAATAATTACACTCAACACCAGTAATAACATCATTAATAGAGCTCACATATTGCGTAAGGGCATCAGAGATAGAGTAAGGCAATGAAAATGTCCGTGATAAAATCAGATTGCAGAAAATGTAACCGATTCATCTGGTAACCTTCATACCTCTGGAACAGATGGTTGCGAGTGCAGTTCCAACAGATGTTGAGTTTGTACCTAGCACTGCCATGACAGCCTAGTGTTGAAAGGTTGATGTGCTGTTGAAAGGTGTAATTTTTGTAATAATGTGGCATAAATTTCTGTTCCTGCTTAATGAGCCATGGCCAAGGCTTTCTTTGTCACTCAATTCTATGCTCCACTTCTTTCAGAATGAGGCCTGTCTTATTGCCCTCCTGTTTAATGAAGAATCATTCATTGTCTGATATATTTTCAGTTGCTGGAAGTTTTTTTCCTGAATTCAGTGGATTTAACAAAAATTAGGATAGCGATGCTTAAATATCCAAGTTTTTGGAATTGCCTTGAAAATATGATATAGGAAGAGCATGTTTGGACTGTGCCTTATTCCTTCACCTGTAGAAACATCTTCACTTTTACCCTGTTTTTAGCTATGACAGTTCTTGTAATTGCATAGGACAGTGCACTGTTTGCACATTGTGGACAGAAACTCATGTAATGCTGTATGACTCTTCAAAGCCACTTGTGCAGAGAAATGCACTGATGCTTAAGAGATTATGATTACCCACACTGCTGGTCATACAGACATATTATTAATCATGCTTATGTAAAAATGATCTTAGACTCAGTCACTTTTAAAACACCCTTCATCCCTAGTCTTTGATTGTCCCTCTGATTTGCTTTAATTTTCTATCAAGAAAATATCACTGGAAGCATGGAATATGAACATACCTTGTCTTTTCTCTTGGAATGCTTATCAAGGGGTGTTTGATGTATTTGTTTAAAATTTGCGCTTCCCTTATGCATACAGCAACACCGTAATCCTCTGGCTTGCTGTATTTTCTCATGTATTCTCTTTGCAGTGGTACTTGCTGTAGAATTTACTGATAGTTGTAAACAGAAGGCTGATGAGATTGGCCCATAGTCTGTAGCTGTAATACCACTTCAAGCAATGCATGGAGTTCTCCAAAACCTTTCATTTTAAATTATTTCTAAACATACCTCCTGCTCCTGGCATAGAACGTGAGGATCAGAAACCTATTGCCTTTGTTGTGGCTGTAATTTCTGGGGCAGCTATTTTTGTTGTTCATCATGCAGAGTTCTAAAGTGTTTTTGAAAACAATCAAGGGCCTAGTACGGTTCCATTTGCCTGCCTTTGAGAAGAATGATGTTTGTTATAAAACCTAAAAGTCTTCTGGAATCATGATGCTACACATTGCTTCTAAATAACGGTTGAGGGTCAGACCTGCTAGGACTAGGTGCTGGCCTGCTCCCTGACTAACTCCGCTGCTAAGTAATCAATGAACCCAGCTGCACTGCCTTAGAACTGACACAGTAGCCACAGCATCTGATTGGCTGACGCTTTAGCAGCCCTGCTTTAAACCACAGCAGATCAGTAGCTGCTCAATGTGTACCACACTTGCAGCTGTGCTCATCTGCTCCTCCTTTCCAGCCGTGTTTCTGAACCTGCTCCTGCTTCACCTGCTGCCTGCTCTGGGCTCCAGCCTTTGTTCCCTTCTGGCCTTGATCCTTTGCTCTACCTTTGGCTTACAATTCCGGGTTATCCTCTGGCTCTGGCATTTGACTTCTGTCTCTCTGGTACTGATGCTTAGCTCCTCTTGTGGCCTAGGACTCTGGTTACCTGCTGGCTCTGGCATTTGGCTTCTGACTCTCAGCTCGTCCTGGACACAGGTCTAACCAATAGGCTGAACTCATGGCCTGACTACCCATGGTCTGATTGGTCATTGTAGCAAATCTGAGTAGGTGCATAATTTCCTAATTCATGCTGTTTGTAAGCCTTTTGATTCTCCCTACTTATATTTACGTGTGTAAAACCCACAGTATTCAGGTACATTTTCTCCTAGAGTAGGAGAGGAGAGAAGTAGTAGTTCTGCTAGTGCTCCACTTAGCACTGTAGCACTAACCATTTGCAAGCAATTCATACCATTCAGGAAGCACTTGATCTTCTATAAATCTCTCACTTTGTATTAAGTGTTAATCTGAATTCAGATGACATGCAGATAAACCTGAATAATATAGATGTTGAAAGGAAACTAAATACATCATAATTTTATAAAGTGCTTCTGCATCTACTTCATGTTTTCAAGTTGGATGCACTAAAAGGCTTTTGGCATAATTGAACAACACGGGAGATCCCTTTTTGATGACTGTCCATCACTGTTGTTTGACTTCTTTCTTCTTCTAGGCATGGCTCAAACCACTGGCGGACGGTAAAATACATTGTCCTCCCCCTGTTGGACCCCCAAAAACAAAAACATCCAAACTAGTACTGTGTTGTTATTTCCAGTTCAGAATATCATTCTGTGAAGAGTCATCATTAGTAAATGTGAAAGGCCAAATGCTTTCCTGTAGCACTTTTCTGATCACTCTGCTAATCTGGAAACCTGATCATTCTTACCAAAAAACCAGCAAGAATTTAATAGCAGACATCTGTAGTATGGTTTTATACTACTAGACTTTTTTTTTTTTTTTTTTTTTTTTTTACAGAATGTACTACAATACATTTCCTAATATATTCTGAAGTATTATCAAACAATTTAAGGTAAACTACACTCATCAAAACAAACAAAAAACAACACAATGTGTGATGCATTATTTAATCATGAATACAAATAGCTATAAGACAAAAACATGCTGACACTGCTGTTTGAACTTTGGTTTTATTAAACTTTGTAATTGCTAATTACAAGGAGGAAAGTGAAAAGTGCTTGACATTGAATCTGAGGCAAAGTAGATTCCTCAGTCCAGAATGTTTTATCACCCAGGTTTTGGCATTATCTGGCTTCTGGATTTTCTGTCAAAAATGTTTAAAACAGAGCTGTCTGAATTCAGAAAAGCTCATCTGACACCACTTAGTTTGGGTGTTTCTCTTTTATTTATGCATTGTAGTAAATGAATGGCTCTTGAAAAGTGCTAATTTGTGGAAGTAATGTATGACCAAAGAAAATCAAAATCAGTAGCTCCCTTGTGGAAAGCCCTCTGGAAAATTATCATGAGGGTTCGTTTATAGTCTACTGCTAGTTACTGTTTATGAAACTGACAATCTGTCTGATGACAAAAATCAATGGTTTCCTTGAACGAAGGCAGTCAAGGGACTGAAGAATGCAGAGTCTAAATAGCTTACTATTTTCTCTGTGTGGATTTTATTCTTCTGCTGTCTGATGGCAAATAGCACTGGGATCAATGGTACTGTCTCTAATCCTTGGCCGAGAGCACTGTAGATTTCCTTTGAAATAGGATTCAGTGTTTGATTGACAAGACTTGAACTGGGATACATCATAGAATTCCATGGGCCAGGCTCAAATTCTCCTCTTGCTTACGCTAGTACAACCCCAATGACTTAATTGGGATGCGTCTGTATAAGTGAGATGAGAATTTGGTCCACAGATGTTGAAAAGTCCTTTGAGCAATATATTATACTTGTTTTTTCACAGCCATTTGATATTGTGTAATAAAGCTAATTTGCACTTATAGTAACAGCTGAAAACATTACAGCTAATGGCAATGATAGTCTTTTGGGTCCCCACTGTGTATTTTATAAAAAAAAATAAAAATAAACATAATGGAATGTTTTTAATTACACACTTTAAGTGCAAGATGTCTTGATATCAAGTTAGAGGGAACAAGTCTTGCTGTGGCATAGCTTTTCATGACTTGGTGCTCCCATTGTTGGAGAGAGAGGCATTAAAGTTATTTGTATTTAGAACAGAATATGAGAAATTATAAAATATCATTTCAGCAGAGGATTCCCAGTTGTAGAAACTGCAGTGAAATCAATGTGTTTGCAGTTCCAGTGAAAGTGAAACTGTTGAGCAAGAAACAGGAATCACTATGCGCAAAATTTAATAAACTTAAAAACAAGTAATTGACAGCGTGCTGGGACTTGCCAGCTCTGTATTGTAATGAGAGTACTTCTGTAAAATGGCACAAAGACTTGGAATTATTAAACTTGTTACTTTAAAAATTATCATATCAATTCACTGATAGTAAAACTGCTGAAATTTTGTTCTCAGAAAAGAAATTGAATATAGGTTTTGATCAATTAGTAATTTAAGTTTTCGTGACTTAGCTACTTGCATTTAAAGCCTAGCTCCGTTACTTCTGTGAGATTGGCATAGTAGCATTGAAAGTTTGAAACTGACAGCATCCTTGTGTTTGAACACCGAAGTTGTGATTGCATTATGTCAGACAAGTTTCAAATCCTGCTTCATGTGAAAGCATTTTGTCCAAAGGTATTTGATGAGAATTGCCAACAACATTGAGAATGGAGGCTATTTTTGTGAAAGAAAGCTGAGTGTCCTGAAGTTCAGGCTTGTGACCACTTTCTTCATGCCTCCAACCCAGACCTCCAAGGGACCCAGAGGTGAAAGTAAGCCCGTACAGTCCAGTACGCCGTGCCGGACTAGACGAGCTTCTCCGGCGGTGATTTAAAGGGCCCAGGACTCCAGCCTTTATGGGGAGCCCCGGGCCCTTTAAAGCGCCGCCCGAGCCCTGCTGCAGGAGCTCCAGCGGCACTTTAAAGGGCCTGGGGCTCCCTGCAGCGGCCAGAGCGTCTGGCCCTTTAAATTGCTGCGGGGAGCTCCGGGCCCTTTAAATCATCACCAGAGCCCTGCCACCCCGGGGTAGCAGCGACAGGACTCCCATGGTGATTTAAAGGGTCTTTAAATCTTGAAAGGCCCCGCCTCTTCTGGTTGAGGACACGCCCCCGCTCAGGACTCTGGCGTACCAATAAGTCCTTTAAGTTACTTTCACCCCGAGGGGACCCCTCTCCTGAGTTGGGTATCTCTGAGTCTGAAGGGGGTGGGTGAGCTTTACATTCAGGGCCAGATTTTCAGAAGAGCTCAGGGCTAGATTTTCAAGTGCTCAGCACCCAGCATACGGAGAGTTCTTTTGAAAACCCGGCCACTTATTTGACATCTGTATGGGGGATACACTGTTTTCAGAATGTGGCCACGAATATGGGTGCTGAGCTCTTTTGAAAATTCTGGTCTGATCCAGAGCCTACTGAAGCCAGTGGAAAGATTCCCAGTGGCTTCACTGGGCTTTGGATCAGGTCCACATTTTTCTCCCCTTTGCCAGTCCTATAGGGAATCTGCAGAAAGGACGTACAGCTTGAAGCAGTACTAGCTTCAGAGAAAAGTCCCTCCGTGAAGCAGAGTCTCTTCACGTAGGCCTGGTCTACACTAGGAGTTTATGTCGAATTTAGCAGCGTTAATTCGACTTAACCATGCACCCGTCCACACCAGGAAGCTAATTAGTTCGACCTAGAGGGCTGTTTAGTTCGAATTCTGTACTCCTCCCCGACGAGGGGAGTAGCGCTAAATTCGACATGGCTATGTCGAATTAGCCTATGTGTGGACGGAAATCGACCTTAGTAGCTCCGGGAGCTATCCCACAGTGCACCACTCTGTTGACGCTCTGGACAGCAGTCAGAGCTTGGATGTTCTGACCAGCCACACAGGAAAAGCCACGGGAAAATTTGAATTCCTTTTCCTGTCTGGCCAGTTTGAATCTCATTTCCTGGTTGGACATCGGGGCGAGCTCAGCAGCACCGGCAACGATGCAGAGCTCTCCAGCAGAGGAGTCCAGGCAATCTCAGAATAGAAAGAGGGCCCCAGCATGGACTGACCAGGAAGTCTTGGATCTGATCGCTGTGTGGGGCGATGAGTCTGTGCTTTCGGAGCTGCGCTCCAAAAAACGGAATGCAAAGACCTACGAGAAGGTCTCCAAAGCCATGAGAGACAGAGGATACAGCCGGGATACAACGCAGTGCCGCGTGAAAATCAAGGACCTGAGACAAGGCTACCAAAAAATCAAAGCGGCAAACGGACGCTCCGGATCCCAGCCCCAGACATGCCGCTTCTATGAGGCACTGCATGCCATTCTTGGTGGGTCTGCCACCAGTGCCCCACCAGTGACCGTGGACTCCGACGATGGGATAGTGTCGATGGCCAGTTCCTCGGCGATGTTCGCGGACGGGGAAGATGAGGAAGGAGATGAGGAGGAGGAGGCAGTCGACAGCGCTTACAACGCTGGTTTCCCCGACAGCCAGGATCTCTTCATCACCCTCACGGAGATCCCCTACCAGCCCTCCCCAGCAGTTACCCCGGACCCTGAATCAGGGGAAGGATCAGTCGGTAAGTGCTTTAAACATGTAAACTTTTATTATTAATGGAACAGGAATATGAGCTATGTGAAAAAGAGGTCTATATATATGGGGATAGAACAGAAATCCTCCTGGGAGATCTCCACGAAGCTCTCCTGGAGGTAATCGAAAAGCCTCCGCAAGAGGTTCCTGGGGAGAGCTGCCTTATTGGGTGCTCCGTGGTAGCACACTTTTCCGCGCCAGGCTATCCTCAGGTACTCTGGGAGCATTGCCTCCAGGAGCATGGCAGCGTAGGCCCCTGGTTTGTGCTGGCTTTCACACAGCATGCGCTCTCTATCTCCTTCAGTGACCCTCCTCAGGGTGATCTCGCTCGGCAACTCCTGCATCTAATTAGGGGAATTAGTGTAATGTTAGGCCTGGTCCAAAGTATTTTTAAAAAATCCCCAGACAGACGCCATAGGAGAGACTCAGCATGCTGCTGCGTGACAAGCGTAACGGAAAGCCAAAGAATCAAATGGACGCTCATGGAGGGAGGGAGGGGGGACTGAGGACGCAAGCTATCCCACAGTTCCTGCAGTCTCCGAAAAGCATTTGCATTCTTGGCTGAGCTCCCAATACCTGTAGGGTCAAACACATTGTCCGCGGTGGTTCAGGGCATAGCTCGTCAATGTACCCCCACCTCCCACCCCCAGAAGGAAAAGGGAAAAAAATCGTCTCTTGACTCTTTTAAATGTCACCCTATGTGTACTGAATGCTGCTGGTAGACGCGATGCTGCGGCACTGTACTGTAGCATCCTCGCCCTCCCTCCTTGGTGGCTAATGGTGCAATATGGCTGATATCTGTCGTCATCATCAGCCTTGTGGCAGATGGTGTAGTGCTGTAGGACTGCGCTCCCATCCTCATCATCAGCCTTGTGGCAGATGGTGTAGTGCAGTAGGACTGCTATCCGTCCTCGTCATCAGCCCATAAGTAGATGGCCTGGTAACCGTCTTCATCATAGCAACAGGGGGCTGAGCTCCATCAGCCCCCGCCCTTCATGTGTAAAGAAAAGATTCTGTACTGCCTGGACTATCATAGCAGCAGGATGCTGGGCTCCTCTCCCCCACACTGCTTAATGTCCTGTCTGGACTATCATAGCAGCTGGAGGCTGCCTTCCCCTCATTTCATTTCACTAACAAGTCACTGTTTCTTATTCCTGCATTCTTTATTACTTCAGCACACAAATGGGGGACACTGCAACGGTAGCCCAGGAAGGCTGGGGGAGGAGGGAAGCAACAGGTGGGGTTGTTGCAGGAGCACCCCCTGTGAATGGCATGCAGCTCATCATTCCTGCATGATCTGACACGGAGCGGCTGTGCTCTCTAGTTCTCTGATACACTGGATCTCTAGTACACTTGCCCCATATTCTAGGCAGGACTGATTCTATTTTTAGATACCATAAAGGAGGGATTGACTCGGGGAGTCATTCCCAGTTTTGTCTTTTGCGCCCCCGGCTGATCTCGGCCAGGGGCACCTATGACAGCAGCAGAAGGTATAGTGCAGTAGGACTGGTAACCGTCATCTCATTGCCAATTTACAATGGCATGGTAGACAGTACAGAACGGCTGATAACCATCTCTGCTGTCATGCAAAAGCAAATGAATGCTGCTGTGTAGCGCTGCTGAATCGCCTCTGTCCACGGCATCTAGTACACATACGGTGACAGTGACAAAAGGCAAAACAGGCTCCATGGTTGCCACGCTATGGCGTCTGCCAGGGTAATCCAGGGAAAAAGGGCTCGAAATGATTGTCTGCCGTTGCTTTCCCGGAGGAAGGAATGACTGACGACATTTACCCAGAACCACCCGCGACAATGATTTTTGCCCCATCAGGCACTGGGATCTCAACCCAGAATTCCAAGGGTCGGGGAAGACTGCGAGGGGGTAGAACAGGGGCAGAGTTTATGCTTTCCGGATTGCCTGCAGCAGGAGTGCGCATGAGATAGGTGCTGTGCATGGTCTTGTTCACAGACACAGACTAGACTGTGTTCATTGTTCGCAAAAATGTATCTTTGCAAGGAATTCACTCCCTTTTTCCCATCACACAGCTTCGACTGTCTCCAGACCTGCCCCAGCATCCCCCTCACAGAGGCTGGCGCAGATTAGGCGGCGAAAGAAAAAGACACGGGACGAGATGTTCGCTGAACTTATGGGCTGCTCCCGAGCCGAGGCGGCCCAGCAGAGCCAGTGGAGGGAGACCCTCTCTCAGTACCAGCGCTCACACAGCGAATGGGAGGAGAGGTGGCATGAGGAAGACAAGCAGGCGACTCAAACGCTGCTTGGACTAATGAGGGAGCAAACGGACATGCTCTGGCGCCTTGTGGATGTTCTGCAGGACCGCAGTCAGGAGGACAGAGCCCCCCTGCAGTGTATCTGCAACCGCCCTCCCCCGCCACAAAGTCCCATACCCCCCTCACCCAAAATAACAAGAAGGAGGGGCGCCAGGGGCTGTGAAAACTGTCACTGCACCCCAGCAGAGTGCTCAATTACCCAAAAGCTCTCATTCCCTAAATTTTGAGAAGTCCTTCCCTTCCTGACTCACCCAAGCCCCAATCCCAGTTTCATCCCCTAACTGTCTAGTTGATTATTAAAAATACTTTGCTGTTAATTACTGTTCCCGTCATGTTTTTGTACAGAAGACTGTGTTTGAAGGGGGGGTGGGGAAGGAGGTTGGCAATTGCATAGGACAGTCACCTTTACCAGGGTACAGACATGGGGGCAGGATCAGCAGCAGGTCACACACACAGTGCAGTCAGTAGGCACCCTGGTCGGTATGGGAGGTGGTTTCCAGGTTCTGTGTGGGTGGGGAGGTACGTGACTTTGTGGCGGGGGAGGGCGGTTACAGATCTTATGCAGCGGTCCTTGTCCTGGACCACAGAGCCACACAGCAGGGGAATCTGTATCCGTCCTCCTCCGCAACAAGGTCACATAGCCCCCGCACACAGAGTCCCAAAAAGGAGGGATGGCACTGCGGACTGCTCTAGGAGCAGGAGCCTGTCATTCCTCGAGTTTAGAGGCGGTCTTTACATCACCGCACACCCTACCCAGCACAGTCTGCGTCCCAGTTTCAACCCTTTAACGCAAAGTCATTAATAAAGAAACCTTTGTTAAGTAACAATGGAACATGTATTTTATTTTTACACGTGTGTTGGAAGCGGGGAAACGGGGTGAACGGGGTATGTAACTGCAGAGGATAGTCAACAGTAACTGGGTAAAGAAACAGGGGCAGGTTCAGCTTCTCTGTAAAGAAACTGAACAGTCACAGGTCACGCTGCTCACTGAGGAACCTAGCTTTCAAAGCCTCCCGGATGCACAGCGCTTCCCGCTGGGCTCTTCTAATCGCACGGCTGTCTGGCTGAGCGTAATCAGCAGCCAGGCGATTTGCCTCAATCTCCCATCCTGCCATAAAGGTCTCCCCCTTGCTCTCACAGAGATTGTGGAGCACACAGCAAGCTGCAATAACAATGGGGATATTGGTTTCGCTGAGAAACGAGCGAGTCAGTAAGCTTCGCCATCTCCCCTTGAGACGTCCGAAAGCACACTCCACCACCATTCTGCACTTGCTCAGCCAGTAGTTGAAGAGTTCCTTGTCACTGTCCAAGGCGCCTGTATAGGGCTTTATGAGCCAGGGCATTAGCGGGTAGGCTGGGTCCCCGAGGATCACTGTAGGCATCTGCACATCCCCAACAGTTATTTTGTGGTCCGGGAAGAAACTACCTTCCTGCAGGCGTCTAAACAGACCAGAGTTCCTCAAAACACGCGCGTCATGAACCTTGCCCGGCCACCCGATGTTGATGTTGGTAAAATGTCCCCTATGGTCCACCAGTGCTTGCAGCACCATTGAAAAGTAGCCCGATTTCTCAGCAGCTGACTGTGGAAGTGGTGGACGATAAGGTGCGAGGAGTTGACAACGGCCATAACTGCAGCGGGCTCCATGCTCGCAGTGCTGTGGCATCCGCACTGTCACTGACTAGAAAAGTGCGTGAACAGATTTCCCGCCGGCGCTTTCAGGGAGGGAGGGCGGGAGTGACGGTTGAATGATGACAGTTACCCAAAACCACCCTCGACACATTTTTTCCCCCAGCAGGCATTGGGGGCTCTACCCAGCATTCCAATGGGCAGCGGGGACTGCGGGAACTGTGGGATAGCTGTCCACAGTGCACCGCTTCCAATGTCGACGCTTGCCCCATTAGTGTGGACTCACGAAGTCGAATTAGTGTCCTTAGTGTGGATACACAAATTCGACTTTGTCAGGTCGATTCCACAAATTCGACTTAAGTTGAATCGAACTACTCTTGTAGTGTAGACATACCCGTAGAAGGGTTCTAGGGTCAGCTGCTGATATGGATCCACGGGAGAGCAGCAAGGGGCTGTCTGGCAACACAGACTGCCCCCAAGGTTTCCATGCAGGTAGTGATGGCTTCCAATGAATCCTCAAGGTCTCATCAAATACCATTGGATAAAATGCTTTCACATGAAGCTTTGGGGCTAAATACTCCGTGTGTGTGTGTGAGAGAGAGAGGGTGGATGTGGGGAGAGGGTTGGCATTTCCCTTCAGGGACAATTGGTGGAGAGGGAACTCCATGGGGAGTTTCCACATCCTCCAGTGGGTTTTTTGTAGGTGGAGACAAGCTTTCCGATGGTCAGGATTAGTGTGAGACTTTAAACTGATTACGCTGATACTGATCTGCGGTTGAAATTCATATAGTTGCTGGGAAAAAATCAAAAAGTTAAGTGCACCAAAGCCTCTACTGGATGTTTATTGGAGTTATCCAAGTCTCATGAATATTCTAAACTTTGTTTAAAATGTTATGCTAAGAGGACTTCTCCTGAGATTTCCAGTATTTCCTTTCAGTGGGGACAGAAGTATTCTAAGAACAGCCTTGTCATAGTATGTTGGTACTTCTGGTCCCAGCTTGGCCCAGGAAAATGCAGACACAAGCAGCAACTGAAAATAATTAGAAAAAAAAAAAGTTTGGTTCAGGTTAGGCTTGAGTCCGTTTTTGCTGTAACAAAACACTTTGCCCACCATTAGTTCTTACCATCTGGGATCTATTATGTTTTCTGTTTTGCCAGAAAAATATTTTTCAGGAATTATGAAAAATGCCACACTTAGCTATCCAAGCTGGTGCCTGAATCTTAGTGTAGGGACTACCTATGCACTACTGTATTTACTGTAAGCCTCAGAGGAGACAAAGCATTTTTATCTTTTCAGAAAACGGTCAGTTGTATCTTCACATGAACAGGAAAAACCTAGCACCACACAAAGAGACAAGATAAATGATGAATATGGTAATAAAACTTTGCACTGATACATTACCTTCCAGATGGGGTTTTCAAAGTGTTTTATGAACACGACTGAATTTACTTCACAGAGGTGTTAGTGAGGGCAAGTAGTGAAGCGTTATTCCTATTTCACAGATAGGGAAATTGAGTCACAGCGAAATTAAGGCCCTGATTTTGACAACTTCTGAACATCCAACTCTCCCATTGTCTCCAAAGCACTTTTTAGGAATGACCCCTAAAGGCCGGGTTCATGTAAGAATTTTGTGGAACTAAAACCTGCAACTCCTCTCTCTAGTCCTGCCGTAATCATTTCAGCCTTTTTGCTCCCTGCTGTATACTGCGTCTTTAAAGATAAATCAAATGTAATATGTATTTGCATCCAGTATAAATGCCGATATAAATATTGCCCTACAGATTGCATGTGTATAGTTTGCTCAATATATCTGATGTACTATTCCAAGAAAGTCTCTTCTTCATATTTTATTTCATATTTTTGCCAGAATGGGCAAGGTAGGTGTCCCTAGCCTCTGTTTGCCGGAAACTGGGAATGGGCAACAAGGGATGGATCACTTGATGATTCCCTGCTCTGTTCATTCCCTCTGGGGCACCTGGCATTGGCCACTGTTGGAAGACAGAATACTGGGCTAGAAGGATCTTTGGTCTGACCCAGTATGGCTGTTCTTATGTACTACAAGATCTGTTCCTGGCTTTTTCACAAGATTTCGAGCACTTCCTGGCTTATCACCAGTGACCCAAACAAACATAAAATTTCTTTGTCTTTAAGTCTTATACTGTGCCTGTGTAAAATTTTTATATATAATTTCTCTCTGTATTACTCTAGTATTATGCCATGGAACTCCACTGACTTCCTTATATACAACTAGAATAAGGCAGAGGTGAATCAGGCTTGTAAGTATAATATGTAAACATAGCGAGAGATTTTGGTTTGTAATATTTTCTGCTTTCGTGCCATATATAGTGGCGTTGGAACAGTTTTTGTAGTAGGGGCAGTGAAAGCCATTGAACAAAACTAAACCCTGTAACGATGGTAACCACTTCAAGCTGCGGGGTACTGCTGCACCTCCAGCACCCCTGACCATACTCCCCAAAGTTATTACTGCTTCCTGTGCTGTCCATACCAGCATCACTGCATGATGTTAAATCAACATTAATGTCTTTTTTAATGCTACCTGCTGCTCTATGAGAATTTCAGGGAGATAATTATGAATATCAATAAATGTGATTAAAACAATGTAGCAGCCTGAGTCTCTTTCAGTGTTTTTAAGGGGATCTTACAATTGAAATCTTGACAGGCTTCATTTTCACAGCTGTACTTAGTTGTTTGGATTAGAATCAGAAGAAATGAGATTTTGAAAATGTGACTTTAAGTCTACTCTATAATTAGACTGCAAGGGACCACTGAGCTGGATGCTATTTGTTTGAATAAATCTTTGATAATAAAAATAAGCTTCACTGCATTCCACTGAAATGGACTGCCAGAGTGGCGTGAAATGTAGCTAAATAGTGATGGAGAGCTGATTTTTTTGGTAGATAATCAAAAAGCTACCCAGCAGTGATCCCCATGATGATGCAGACACTTTCTGAACCGCCTTTGCACTTGCTCTCAAGTCAGAGTATCCCACAGAGATAAAAGGCTTGTTGATTCCTTGTTGGAGGTGGGGGCTTTGACTCTGACCCTTCTCAAGTCCTCTAGTTGGTCTGCTGGAGGAGATTTGCTTAAGACCCTGGCTCCCACAACAATGGTACATCAAAGCCACTAGTGGAACTATTTGAAGGTAAGGTGGGGTCAGAGGATTCTAGCCTTTTTTCTCTGCCCGCACACCACCCACCAGAGATGGCCTTCTTCTTACCCTCCCAACCCTTTAGATCAGTGGTTCCCAAACTTGTTCCGCCGCTTGTGCAGGGAAGGCCCCTGGTGGGCCAGGCCGGTTTGTTTACCTGCTGTGTCTGCAGGTTCAGCGGATTGTGGTTCCCAGTGGCCGCGGTTCCCTGTTCCAGGCCAATATGAACTGCTGGAAGCGGTGACCAGTATGTCCCTCGGCCCGCGCTGCTTCTAGCAGCTCCCATTGGCCTGGAGCAGCAAATTGCGGCCACTGGGAGCCGTGATCGGCCAAACCTGCGGACGTGGCAGGTAAATAACCCGGCCCGGCCCGCCAGGGGCTTTCCCTGCACTAGCGGCGGAACAAGTTTGGGAACCACTGCTGTTGAGTCACTGGGGTCTTCTCATGGCACTTTGGCTTTTTAAGGAGTTAAACATACTTCCTTCACAGCTGATGTGGACTCCCGGCCTTTCCCATGGTCACCACAAAGTGTGAGCCTCTACCATTTCTTGTCAGGTAAGAGAAGCTGGAAACAGAGGAGGGAACTCTGCTCTTTAGGGATGGAGCATCTTGCAGGGAGAGTGCTTACAATACTCTCTTTAAATCTGAACTTTGTGTGGAAAATCCTTCAGTGGGCTGTGACCAGAGCGCAGGGCAACTGGGAGCAGGAGAGGAGAGGGAAAAAGAGAAAGAGAAATTAGCAGTGCCACATTTTTTTTGTATTGGTATAAAAAGCTTGTTACCAAGGCCACAATCCTGCCGTGATCTCCGCATGGGTTCCTGGGTCATGCCCACATCAGAATTAGATCCTGAAATGTAATAATAATTAAAAATTGTATGTTTAACACCTATGTGCTTTCCAGTTTCAGGGTTTGGAATTCACCTCTTTTATTTGTAAGACTCTGCATGGGAAGGTGGGTAGGTGGAAAGTGAAGAGGGATGTGGAGATCTTCCACTGCTCCCTCAAATGAAAATGACATTAATGGCCAGCACATTTGTTTATATTCCACTTTTCATTTTGTTCTGGTATTTCTGGGAAAACACCAATCTAGACTCATAGAAAGCAGGCCCTGGGCAGGTTTGGCCATGAGTTTGTGCCAAACATCAGGTTTGTGATTATAGTACCTGACTTCTCTTTGCAGAGAATACCTTCCAGTGAAAGATTGCCTTTAGTAAATCAGTATAACTGTGGCCATTGGAATACATTATCTAAACTTGTTGAAAACCTCTGATAAATTGCCTTTCTTAAAAATGTGGTTCTGATTATGGAGGAGGCGGAGCTCCTAGTTCTTTTTCATGTTTTGTTGATGGAACATCAGGTGCAGAGTTCCAAAGGATGGATTTTATTTTCTATAAAACCAGTCAGTTCTCTTTGATAAATGTATGTTGAACTACTCAGCTCACACACATTTAGGAGTTTAATCTTATCTCAGTGCATGGAGATATGTCTCTGAATCTTATTAACTTTTATTGTACAATAGTGAGATGACAGTGTTCAGCTTCACCTATTTATAAAGAATGGCTAGGAAGTATTTCTTGTATTTTCATTTTGATCTTATTTTTATTGTTTTATAATTAAAGAACCCTGAAGCTTAGTCTTAGTGTAAAACACATGACATTTCTAAAGGGCAACCTTTTATTTTTTATTCCCAGAATATAGAGGAAGTGAATATCATATATTTATAAGGTTGCTTGAATAAAGATACAAACCTGCCAATGTGAGCTATTAGAAAATCCTAGCATTCAGTTCTGTCTCGTTGTTTTTTGAAGTTTTGTGGTCATGTGGTCCTCCTGTCCTTGGAGTCTTCCACTGTAGTCACTGTTGTGAAAACTAAGCAACATGGCATCCTGTTGTGTGTCAGTCTTGTGAATGCTTTGGTTGTCCAGGTCTGTAAGGACCTCATGAACTCATGCCAGCATCCAGCGGGCATAACTGAATACTTCGGGTTGCGTCTGGGACCGGAGATATTGGCTAGTGTCATCCAGCTACCTGCAAGCGAGGGCAGCTTACATGCCAGAAGCTGTGCATGAACAGCCTGGGAGTGGGGGTTCTCACAGCAGAGCAGGATAAGGCTGGCTCCCAGACTCAAGGATTGGAGTGACCTAGCAGACCACCAGTCCAGATAACACCAGGGGAACGTCACAGAGATAAACTACATCTTTAGTTTTTTTTCTCATGATTGGACTAGCACTCCCTGATTGCCTGATCTTGCAGACTTGAGCCCAGGTTGGAAACCAGCAGTGGGAAAACACAGTACAGTAACTCCTCACTTAACGTTGTAGTTATGTTCCTGAAAAATGCGACTTTAAGCGAAACGATGTTAAGCAAATCCAATTTCCCTATAAGAATTAATGTTAATGAAGGGGTTAGGTTCCAGGGAATTTTTTTTCACCAGACAAAAGACTCTCTCTCTCTCTCTATATATATATACACACACACACACTGTAAGTTTTAAACAAACAATTTAATACTAGTACACAGTGATGATGATTGTGAAGCTTGGTTGAAGTGGAGGAGTCAGAGGGTGGGATATTTCCCAGGGAATGCCTTACTGCTAAATGATGAACTAGCAATTGACTTAGCCCCCAAGGGTTAACTCTCACACTCTACAACCCCCCCCCCCTGCACAGCAAGCAGGAGTCTCTGGGAGCAGCTCCAAGGCAGAGGGCAAGAGCAGCACATGGCAGTTGGGGGAGGGACAGTTGAACTGCCGGCAATTGCTAACCTGCTGGGCAGCTGCTGCACAGGGAGCTTAGGGGAGCAGGGAGCTGACAGGGGGTTCTGATAGGGGGGCTGCTGGTCCACCCTGGTTCCAAGCCCCCACCAGCTAGCTGCAACGGGCTGCTCTTTCTGCAAGCAGTGGACAAAGCAGGCGGCTGCCAAATTACGTTAGAGGGGAGCATTCCACAACTTTAAACGAGCACGTTCCCTAATTGATCAGCAACATAACAACGAAACATTAACTGGGACGACTTTAAGTGATGAGTTACTGTATTTTTTGTGGGTTGATTAGAGGAGAATCTGCATATAAGCTGTGGCTATGTCCCCTCTTCAGGGAGAGGAATGGATTAGGAGTTGTGGGGAGGTTCATGAGGATGAGTGTGTAGTATGAGTGTTTTGTGGATAACTGAATTGTACTATGTGTGCTAAGGTTTAATAACCTAAACTCTGTTTTTAGAAACTTTACTTTGGAGCAGCTCACTGCCAATTAGTTATGAGAAACAAGTAAATATTTTAAATGTTCTTCAGAGGGGACTTACCAGGCTGTCTTATCTAGTGTAGGATTTGTATTTCTTCTTATCAAAAGAAATGCTGACCCCATTGTACAGTATTGTTAAAACACCCACTATACAATAGGCAATGTTCTACATGGAAATGTCTTTAACTTGTTTGCTCTGAAGTTTACTACATTTATTCTGAAAGTAACAGGCTGACCTTTTGTTTCTGTTATGGTTTGAGGCTTTTTTTTTACGTGTATGTGAAGCTTTCCAAGATAAATTAAATGAATGCGGTTTGGCATTTCAATAGCCACTGTTGTATCAATCTAGAGAGTTTCAGAAGTAATAATGTCTGAGTTAAAACTTTATCAACTGAGTTATGGATGTGGTTGTGTTCACTTGAGGATAAAGTATCAGAGGGATGGCTGTGTTAGTCTGTATCCACAAAAACAATGAGGAGTCCGGTGGCACCTTAAAGACTAACAGACTTATTTGGGCATAAGTTTCAGGGGTAAAAAACCCACTTCTTCAGGTGCATGGAGTGAAAATTACAGATGCAGGCATAAATATATATTGGCACATGAAGAGAAGGGAGTTACCTTATAAATGGAGAACCAGTGTTGAAGGCCAATTCAGTCAGGGTGGATGTGGTCCAATCCCAATAATTGATGAGGAGGTGTCAATACCAAGAGAGGGAAAGCGCTTTTGTAGTGAGCAGGGCTTTGGAGTGGAGCCCGGAGCTGGAGCGCGGAGCAGCTCTGGAGCAGTGGAGCGGCAGGTTTTTGCCTGGAGCTGGAGCGGTGCTGGAGCACAGCTCCAAAGCCCTGGTAGTGAGCCAGCCACTCCCAGTCCCTATTCAAGCCCAAATTGATGGTGTTAAGTTTGCAAATGAATTGTAGCTCTGCAGTTTCTCTTTGCAGTCTGTTTTTGAAGTTTTTTTTGTTGAAGAATGGCTACTTTTAAATCTGTTATTGAGTGTCCAGGGAGATTGAAGTATTCTCCTACTGGCTTTTGTATGTTACCATTCCTGATGTCTGAGTTGTGTCCATTTATCCTTTTACTTAGAGGTTGTCTGGTTTGGCCCATGTACATGGCAGAGGGGCATTGCTGGCACATGATGGTATATATTACATTAGTAGATGTGCAGGTGAATGAGCTCCTGATGGTGTGGCTGATGTGGTTGGGTCCTATGATGGTGTCACTAGAGTAGATACGGGGACAGAGAAGGCAACGGGGTTTGTTACAGGGATTGGTTCCTGGGTTAGTGTTTCTGTGGTGAGTATTTGCTTCAGGTTGGGGGGGCTGTCTGTAAGCAAGGATTGGCCTGCCTCCCAAGGCCTGGGAGAGTGGGGGATCGTTTTCCACGATAGGTTGTAGATCATTGATGATGTGCTGGAGAGATTTTAGCTGGGGGCTGTATGTGATGTCCAGTGGTGTTATGTTGTTTTCCTTGTTGGGCCTGAGGATAAACTTTTCCTTATCTTTGTGTATGTAACTCCTTTTGAGCCATATTCTGATCTTGGTTACATTGGTGTAAGTCCACATTGGTTCACTGAAGTCCATAGAGTTACTCTAGGTTTATACTGGTCTAACTGAGAGGAAAAACTTGGCCCCTGGAATTGAATACATGTATTTGAGGGAGGAATTTTCCTCAATCCCACAAAAGGTAGTGAAAGTTGCACATGTGTTGCTGCAGGCAGGATTCAGCCTGTGGTTCCAATCTTGCGAAGAGATCTACCAGTCTTTATGGACCTTGGTGTGCTGCCCTGGATGATCTATCTTATGGAACCATTTTATGTCTGAAATATTTCCTCTGTAGTGTTTTGCATGCAAGTTTATCTACATGTTATTATGCGGAAGGATTAACGAGCAAGATTGAGCAAATTTAACTGGTCATTTCCCTGATTTTTAAAGCGCTTGATATTTAAAGCCACCTTAACTGAACATTAACATTTTTTTGAGATAACTAGCTCTTAGGTTTATAACAGGATGATGTATGAGACTTTAGTAACTAGAAGTCCACTTGCTTCAGAGGAGGTAACCACTTAAGAAATACTTATGGGAATGTTGATAAGCTCTGTTGCCAAATTAAGTCTTCTCTGTCACAGTGAAAAGTAGGCATAAATACATAGTGGAAGAGGCTAGTTGGGGGCTCTTCAACCACTCCACCTCTCCAACACAGTTGTCAGGAAAAAAAAAAGTTTCAGGGCCTGCAGAAGAGTAGTAATTTAAAGACATTGTGGTGCCAGTGACTTCATGGCAGTGCAGAATATGGATCACCATACAGCTAGGTCTGTTTGTTAATTTGTGTTTCTTTAGATATAAATGTTAAAAGAACACCCAAACAAAGCTTTGAGCACCTTGTTGTAAGTTTAAAGGTAATAATTGGAGATATACCAATCTCCTAGAACTGGAAGGGATCTTGAAAGGTCATTGAGTCCAGCCCCCTGCCTTCACTAGCAGGACCAATTTTTGCCCCAGATTCCTAAGTGGCCTCCTCAAGGATTGAACTCATAACCCTGGGTTTAGCAGGCTAATGCTCAAACCACTGAGCTGTCCCTCCCCCCAAGTTTAATCATTATCAGCCACCCAGCAGCATAAGTGGTGGTGGTGGTGGAATGCACTCCATCAGCCTGGCAGTAGAACTGGTCAAAACTTGTTATTCAAAATGTTATTTTTTATACTAAGAATGAGTTTTTAATCCAAATGGAAATTTCTGTGGGAAATGTCCATGTCTGATTTAAGTTTTTAGGGTTTTGTCAAAAAATTGAAAAATATGATATACAAAACCCAAAACTTTTTTTTTGGCAACTGAAAGGAGAAATTTTGGCCAAACCCATCAAAAATTTGTTCAAAAATTTTCAGTTGCCAAAACCAGAACATTTTTTGGTTTTCTGTTTTTTGATGAAAACTGTTGAAGGAAAGATGTAGCAAGCCATTTCTTTTGCACCTCACTCCCCTATGGGGTGGACCCCAGTGTGTGCGCGTGAGGAGCCACCATTGAGACATGGGCCCAGCTCATGTTCCCCCCTCGCACCAGCCCAGGTAGCCATGGCAGTGGTCGCGGTTCTAGCTGCTGGGCCTGCCAGCTGCTTACTATAGGTTTTTAATAGCTATTAAATTTTACAGTGGGTGGGATTGGAAATAACCATTTTGTAGTTTGTTCCTCACGTGTCCAAAAAAAAAATTAAAAAGAAAATCATGAGCCACCACTGGATCATGTTGCCAGTGGTGGCTGTAATGCTACTTACACCTGAGGTGATTCTCCTTTAGCGCACATGGCAAAGGTGTGTTTTGGGAGCCACAGGTCCTGAGTTGTCCATGAAGCTACGTGTGTGGTTTAGCTGGCAGGGTAATGTGCACGTGGATTTGTTACATCCCCCTTCTAGGATAACTGGCTTTTTTTGGGTCTTTTACACTGTTATTCTACTTTATAGTGTTGACCAAGCAGGGGTGAATCTGCAGAAAGTGCTTCCCTGGGGAATTACACTGACAATTTGAAAATTATATTGGGATTTTCTGTAAAGAAAAAAGTCCTTTGTCATAAATTATTCGGGAAACGTTAGTGAACAGAGAGATTATGGAGACACATAAAGCAATACTTTTGTCGTTTAGATATGAAAGCCAGAAGTTCAGTGGTGAAACTGCATGGGTTAAAACAACACATACATTGAAGAGTTTCAAGCAAACGGGAAACATGAAGGATCCTAAAGAAAAACTTTCAATCAGAAATGAGATAAACAAACTTTTGGCACTAAATGATATTTGAGCTTTGTGAATGTTACAAGGGCCAAGGAGAGTTCAGATTGCAAAACATGAAATCAGCCATTTAGCTCATAATGTAAACTTACTGAAAAATTTCAGATTCAAAACGCTCTGCCTGTTCTTCATTGACACAGAGCCACTGAGCTTCTGGGGTTTGTTAGCCCATTGGCTCATTATCCTGCAGACAGTATTATTAACTGATATATGGAAACTGCCTCTACAGTGCAGTTATAATCACTAACACCTTTAATTAACAGATTCATCTGAAACTTAAACTCTCTGATCTCCAAGGACATGTCACAAGCTGCTACCTTGTTTAATTTATTAAGTCATATCCAGAGCATAGACTAGGTACTTATTATGATGCATTTAAATAGAATCATACAGTCAAGAAATGAAAATTGCCATGAAATGTCTGTTGCTTCTGTGCTCAGGGGACAATTGTTCTTTAACATGAAAGCTCAGCAGAGTTTTCTCCCAGCATGCTCCGTTTCCTTTATGAAAGTCATAATATATACCATATGTGTAAGTAGAGGAGCGAAATAAAACTTAATAGAGCACCTGAATGAAATAACAGATAAAACATCTGCTTTATGAAAAGTTAAGACCTAGTCTTCGCAGTGTCAACATAGTATGGTACGCTTACTGTCTGTGTAGCAAAATAATATTCTGAATGCAAAATTTGAGAAGAATTTGTTAAAGGTGGTGGTGTAGAGCAGTTACCATATCACAGTTAACAATACTGTATAAAATCATTTTCAGCCACAACCACAGTCACCCTCGAATTCCTACAAGGAGGTGTTGACAGGTAACAGTGTAATTTCATTAAACGAACAGTTATTTTCATTAGGGACTTTACAGATAAAGAAGCTGCATGGCTAGATTCCCATTGCTTGCTTTATCAGGACAAGCCAGATTAGTTGCACAAGTACTGTAAGTAACTGAGGGGAAGGGGGAAGATTCTTAAAAGACTCGAGGACCATATTCTATAGGGGTAAGTTAACCCAGAGGCATATAGCAGATATATGTAGCTAGTCTATTACATGTGCATAGAGGAACTGCTTTGGGACAGATAGGTAACAGTTATAAGAATGGCAAACCAATGTTTCCTGTTAATCAACAATTTACGCAGTCAGTACTACCAGGATGACACTATGGGCTTGATTCTCAACTGGCTTGCACTTTATGTGGTTGTTTATCCTTGTGGAAAGTGTGTGCGAAAGCTTGCAAATCAAAGTAGTGTCCCTCAGTTTGCACAGTATATGGCCCCAATTATCCCATTATTTGAGCACCCACAATTTTTATTGTACTTATCCTCACAATGCTCCTATGAAGTAGGAAAGTACTGAGGTACAGGGAGACTAAAGTCACATAGGAAGTCTGTGGTAGAGCAGCTAATTGAAATCAGATCTCTCAAGTTCCAAATTGGTGCCCTGACCACAGGACCACCCTTCCTGTCATGGCTATATAAAGTACAGGGCAGTGGAGAATCAGGCTCCAGATCTTTTATTTTCTCTGTTATAATCAATCGTTAATTTTCATACTGGACCAGGCTTTGAACAAATCTTTAGAAGAGGGTCTGGATGGTAAATCCTATCTGAAAGCAGATGTTAAGGCTTCCATGCTATCTTTTGCTTCTGACTGTTACCTATATTTAGGGGTTTTATTTGAAAAATAAAAATGTTGCAATAGTTTGACTTTGCTCTGTAAATAATGCAATGTCATTTAGAGTTAGTTTTAACTGTTCCAAGTTGTACTGTATTGTGAAATGTTTTTTTTAAATGTTAGGTCTATTTCGGGAAGTATTTATGCGTGATTATGCTCTGAACACTTAGCTGGCAAATCACTCTCTCTTTTGATTTCTAGTGATTTTTATCAGCTACAGGCAAATGAGGTCAAGTCAAATGTTAGGGTAAAATCTGAAGCTTGGCCAGATCTGGCTAACATTCTAACCAATTAGTCTGATACTTTTGATTTTCTGGAGTTTCATGAAGTTTTACTCGGTGTACCTTGTCTGTATTTTTCATAGGTATATTAAAATTATATGGTCTACTGAGGCTACTAAGACTGATAAAATCCCAGCTAGTTTTGGGTGTAGCTTTTGCATATGTAGAGGTTGAACATTGTTATTTATTTTAAAATTGAAAGTGTTCTAGTTGTTTCAAAGTCCATCAAAGCCTGTGGCTTTATAGCAGAAGTTCACAGGTCATCATGGAGAGTAAAAATGGGTTAGGTTGGGAGCAGGAGTTAGGGTTAAACATGGGTTAGGCTGTGGGGTCTACATTTATATGGATTCAATGGCCTTCAATATCATGTAGACATTCATCCATTGCTATTCCAGCCGATATGCTGGAGGAAGTGGCCTGAAGATGTGGGTTGATTGACAGAGTCATGTCTCGTAAAAGGTTTGGAGATGAATTTCACCACTCTCTCCCCACTGCTCTTGTTCCATATAGAACCTGACTGCTCAAATTTGATTTGTGTGAAGTGGACTTCACATTCCAAATATTAAAACAACTAAACAAATCTAGGTTCAAGGGATGCGACTTTTACAGATGGACCCTCAGGGCTTTTCCTAGCACTGCTGTATAGTGAAACTGCAGTGTTTTTATTGCTTCTCAGAGTGTTTTTTTTAACTGAAGTAGAATGAAGGTCCAGATTGTTCCAAGGAATTACAATATGCAAAATAGAATTACAGTTACAGTGAACCATTTCTCACAGGACCAAATCCTGAGACCTCCTCTATCTCTGTGGAGGGCCATAGTGTATTAGAACTGGTATGGTTCTGTTGTGGAGAGGAAGGAAAAGATTTGGGGACCTGGACATGGGAGGTGTAGAGGTAGTGTTGGTGGAGCTACAGCTATGCAGATACATTAGCCATACTACCTTGTGGATGGGGAAAGCACCACTACAACCTATATACCGTGTGCAACATTACCAGTCTGGTTGCATGCTGGTATTTGGTACATAGTGATGTTGTTCTTTGGGGAGAAAGCACCTTAAAATATTTGATAATTTATGCAGTGCAATCACTGCGTAAGCAAAAAGAAGTCAATATATGCTCAATAATACCTCAAAACTGGCTTTTCACATTTAGCACCTATCTCACCTGAGGGAATATTCGACCAGGAACCTGGTGGAGTGATCTACTTTTTTCTGAAACAGCTGTTGGGTGTTTTTTCTTCCAAGTGAACAGCAACTGAAAAGTAGTTAAGAAGGATTTTGATTTAGTGTCTCATTCAAAGGAGAATACTTTTGCACAGTGTGCATTCCTAATTATACTATATAGCATTATCAGCATTGGCTGTAAGCCTAAATCCTGGTATGGGCCCAAAGGTGAGATTGCTACCTACTGAGCCATACTGGTATAGCATGTGTGTGTGCCAACATTAGAGAGAAAATAATGTCCTATATTGGCAGATTCCTTGGCCTGTCACTTAGTAGGGAACCTCTTTCCGTCATTTGGAAGAGTAGTCAAATGCAGCTTATAGCAACCAAATGAGAACACTGCTGTGTTTCTGGCTCTCTTGGGTAATTCTGTCCTATTTGCTTTGGCATAGTGTCCAGTCCTACATGGTACTGAGTGCTCTCCGTGCCAATTGAACTTAATAATTAAATTTGACTCATTCTGTGCATTTTTCAAGAATCTCAAATGTTTTACAGAGTTGGAAAATTGAAGACTGCATGATAGATGTGGCTCTGTGAAACTTTAGTATACTCTTCCTTATGTTATTTCAAACTTTCAGGGAAACACATGTCCCTGTATCTGCCTCTCAGATTCTATATAATCCTAACAGAGCTTGTGCTACACTCCATGTTATATGGCATACAACCTCACACCCCACATGATAGGACTATTATTTAAGTTGCAATATCAAACACTCAAAAGCTAGGAAATACCAGATTTATGGTTGCCCACACAATCCTAATTCTACCTTGTGTGTCCATCCTATACACATAATAAGGCAGGGGTCCTGTGTGTGTGTGGGAATAGTATTTGATTATGTAACTAAAGACGGTACAATAATGTATAAATACAAAGGATATGAATTAAGGTTGCATGGGCAATCATACAATTGGTATTTCCTAACTTTGGAGTTTGACTTCATAACCTAAATAATAATCTTTTAACATAAGAAAAAAACTGTAATTTTCTAGTTTTCTTAAAGAAAAAAAGGTAAAAACCACATTCTGTTATGTGCAACTGCAACATCCCCTCTCATCATGCATCATCACTAAGGTTTGAACCCTGAACCATCAGCATTGTATCACAGATTATGACCTATTGAACTCAAGATTAAGTACCTTAGCTGGCAGCAGGAAAAGGCTGATATCCCAGAAGGTAGGTGCTGGGGCCCAAAATGGACTGCTGGGTCCTGGGGTGGGTCCCAACTCTTCTCGCTCCTCTCCCCACTTGTCTACAGAGCTATAGTTACTCTGTCAGCTGCCAGGCATTCCTATTACTGTTGCTGCTTCTGCTGTTGCTGCTTTTGTGTCGGCATGAGCTCAGCCTTAGAATGTTTGTGTTTAGTTATTATTTCGATGTGCTGATAAAATTTTCCTGAAGAGCACATGTGACAGAAGGGAAATGGCAATTTTTGACAGTTTGTTTCAGCAAAAGCTGAATGGAATTTCATGGGACAAAGCAAAGGCACTTCCCTACCTCAATATTACTCCTGCTAAATATTAAAGGTCTGCTTCAAATAATGGATGTGTGAGACCTTCTCAAAGAAAATGTCACAAGAATCCTTTATAATGTAAACCATTAGGCAATGTAAATGCAGGGTTGATACCAGCTTCCCCTATAGTATTGGTGCTACATGAGATGTTAATATCTGAAGACCTGATGTTCCCTTACATGGAATAGACCTGTATGTCTGGAAAACTAAGTTCTATTCATGGAATTTCCTCACAAATGTTATGTTGATGGAGGGGATTTGTTCATTTCCCTATGGAAGTGGCAGAGGATTCACACCCATTGATTCCCAAACTTGAGAATCAAAGGAGAGTTTCCAGAAGCAAGGGATGTCTGCATTGCTGCAAGTTCACCTCGCTTTATGTAAATGTGGCTTTGTTTGTTTTTCTCTGTTCCTCCTTTCACAAATAAGCCAGACCTCAAACACTGTGAGCCTCTATCTACCTAATATATAAGACTTAGGTAGACTCTCTGTAGCTTAGATCTTAGTAAAGAACTCTTTTGTAAATGCATCCACTGAAAGCGTTTAGCTGAAGTCTGAGGAGCTGAGGCGTTTGGTACATGTAATTCTTGCTAGATAATCTCTACCTTGTATGGTCTCCAAAGTCTGTATGTTTTGAGTCATCTCCAGTGAGCCCAGTGGTTTCTTTCTCTGTGTTGTAGAGGCTTATTCATGGTATGTTTGGAACTAGATGTTTGTGTGATTAATTTCGGAACTTTAATAATGATCAGTTTAAGTAAAGACACAAACATTAGAGAATGCTCCACTTTGTTCAAACTGGCAAAAGAGCATGCACAAATAGAGGATTCATATGGCCTAAACCTCTAAAAACTCATTATGTTAATTGAAAAATGTCAGCCCTTGACATTAATAAATGATTTAGCCAATTCAATCTCTGGGGAGAAATGGAACTGACTTTAAAAGCCATCATTCACTGTTAGATGCCAATGATAAACGATAGCCCTTAGCTATCAGAAATTAATAGCTTCAGGTTTATGACATTATTTTCATATATTAAGAACATCTCAGTTTGCTTATACATAGTAGCATTTTATTCCAGAACATCTTTGCATAGAAATAGCAGGAAGGCGCTAAGAGGTTATCTTCACTAATTCTAACATTGCTCTTCTGCTTTTTATGGTCTTCAGAGAACTGTCTTAATAATACTTGGTGACTTTTTTTAATCAAGGTTTTCTATTTCCATCGATCAGCAATCTGTGCTGTCTTTCACTAGCTGAAGAAAAGAAAAATAATTTAGACAATGTGTGAGAATTAGCTGTATATCAAACCATTGCACTAAACAAGTAATTAATGTTCATGAAGATCTGCTTGGAGCCCCATTACTAACAATGTGTGGATTTTACAAATTCTTTTGAAAACACAAATGTTTGAATGTCTAAAAATCACTTCCTGTTAAGTGACTGACTGTAAGGAAAGTTATTTCTAATATTCTCTGACTGAAGAAAAAAGTTGATACATACTTTCAGTGTGCTATGATGATTGGTAAATTGGCAAAAGTATGCATTTCTGTAGCATGTGTTAATTTTTCTCTTTGTTTTAAGGACATGAGAGATTTTAGGAACAGAAAAAAAGCCATCTGAGCTGACATATTTGCTTTTTATTTCCTTTTGGTTGATAGAATCCTATCTGTTTGGAGGGGAAAAAAGGATTGAAAGGCAAACTCAAGTCTAGGTCTCCTGTTCAGCACCATAGAAGTTGATGGACGTTTTTGTCACTGATTTCAGTAGAAACAAAATAATGGTTGAGTCTTCAGCTTATTTGTATTTTTTGCTTTAAATTACAGCCCTGGTTCATTATATCCAGCTGGTAAATATATATTTGCAGCACATTTGCCCCTCCTCCTTTTCCCACAACAGTTAAATATAAGAAAATCCCCAATTTAGTTCAGAACCGTAAGCTGTTCTAAGCAAGTTTACAGGGTTTTTTTTAATTTTACATTTTATACATTTTATGGCCTTGCTTTATTCTTTACTGCCTGGAGGCAGTTTGCTTAGGATTAGTGCTTTTTAAAGACCTCTAGGGATACCTATGGTCAGCCGTCTGGCCTGGTAAATTATCAACAATATCCTTCTATTTTCGTTTGTTTTTTCTTACAGATTTAGTGTTCATGACAGCCCTGAAGTGTGATAGTATGAGCAGAAGTTCTGACTTTCCCACATTGCCTGGCAGTTGTACCTTAGCCCTGACCATGCTGACTTCTCTTTTGAGACCAGCAGCAAGGATGCCAATTAGTTTCAACAGTAGCAGTGGTTTTAATAACAGAGACACATCTCTGTCAGGAACTGGATTGAAACCACCATGTAACACACCACAGTCAGAACAACTGCTGGACATTAATGATTTCTGGCATATGATGGGCTTGAACCAGCCACATCAAGTTAAAAGATTCTATAGCCTGTTGGCTGAGCCATCTACTTTCCTCTTCATTGTCTGGTCATTTTTACAATCCAAACTGAGTCTATTGCCTGTCCCTAGGGTGACCAGACAGCAAATGTGAAAAATCATGATGGGCTGGGGGGTAATAGGAGCATATATAAGAACAAGGTCCAAAAATCGGGACTGTCCCTATAAAATTGGGACATCTGGTCACCCTACCTGTCTCTGCTATCTTTATACCTTGAAAAGTGCAGAGAATGATATATACCCTGTGAGGAAGATTTCCTTTACAGAAATCTTAACTCATTACAGAAAGTTTTTTTTTATTTCTGTTTGCCTTGTGAAATAAAAATATTATTTTTATTCTATTTTCTCAACTGTGTTACTACACATTCTTTAAAAGCACTGATAATGGCAGAGCTATTTATGTCTCATGACTTGCCTGCTAATCTTGTATCATCACATTAGTATTTAATATTATCGTAATACATTGTCAGAAGGCCCAAAATGAATTTGAACCTCTTCAGCTGTCCTTCTAGGATGCAGGACAAACTGCCCTGTGTATTTCAAGATGGGTGGCAGCCCTAGTGTAACGCTATCAGACCCTGGTCGTCAGCAGGCGGGATCAAACCTGTGACCTTTGAAACTTAGTGTATGAACCTCTAGGGCATGAGCTAAAAGCCTTTGAGTTACAAACTGACCAGTCAACCACACACCTCATTTGGAACCGGAAGTACACCATCAGCAGCAGCAGAGACTGGGGAAAAAAAAGGAAAATACAGTAGAGTATTGTGTTAAATGTAAACTACTAAAAAATAAAAGGAAAGCAGCTTTTTTCTTCTGCATTGTAAAGTTGTATTAAGTCAATGTTCAGTTGTAACTTTTGAAAGAATAGCCATAATGTTTTGTTCAGAGTTACGAGCATTTCAGAGTTACGAACAACCTCCATTCCCAAGGTGTTCGTAACTCTGAGGTTCTACTGTAGCCCTAAGCCAAGGCTGTAGTAGACTCATCAATCTCTAGCTGGGCTAGGTGCCACTAGAGGGGGACAGCGCCACACCAAGCAAGCAGGGGTTACACTAGTATGTTTCTGGCCACGGAGAAACTGCTCAGTTTTTGTGTGATGATTTATTCTTTGGATTAAGTGTCAAATTTCCATCAATCTGCAGAGTTGCTTTTTTTTTTTTTTTTACTAGGGTGTGTGTGGTATTACAGCTTTGACCAGCAAGAGAGAGCCTGGGTTTACAATACTGGATTTCCTAGAATTCAAACGTCAGACAATGCAATAACCAATTAATTGCTCCAGGTATTCTCCAGTCTTCTGTTCAGTCCCCTTGCGCACACAGGATTGTTTGCTATTGTACTTTTACTACTGTTTTTATCTGTTTAAATGTGCCCAGTAATGGGCCTTCAACATTTAGATTATTTCACTGAATAATTGTTCTAATTGTCAGGAAGCTTCCCCTGAGGTGCTCCCTAAATTTCCCAATTCCTTAACTTCATCCCATTATTTCTAGTTATCTCCTTTTTATTAAGCTAAATAAATCCTCTTCCTCATTTGTGTTTAAACTCTTTGTGCGTAGGCTGGTACTTTGTCTTCTCTCCTATCCCAGTTGTTGCTTATGCAAGCTATACTTTGCGCATTATTTAACTCATTAACCTTTCCTGATAAATCAGCCTCCAGCCCTCTGATTTTTATTGCTGAAATTTGAAGTTCTTCCAGTTAGTCAATCTGGTAATCAGATACCTATAGGTGAATACGCTCTTCCTGGTGCATTTGAATCAGACTACAGCTTTCTTGTCACATGATGTGATGCCTCTCCATATGCCGCCCAAACTGCATTGATATTTTTGCTGCCATGTCATGTTGCAAATTCCTTTTTAATTTGCTGTCTATTAGCACCACTAAAGGGTCTGTTATGCATTACATGTATACCCTGAACTCCCCATTGATATCAGATACCGGAGCTTGACTATCATTTTATCACGTCACAGTACTTTGTATTTTTCTTAAAGCCACAGCTCCCAAAGCTGTGTGATTATATGAGAATCTCAGCTTTCATTGTGAAAGAGAAAGTAAGTTTCTTGCTCTCATGGTTGCAGAGTAAAGTTTGAAAATGTGAGCCCTAAAGACTCAAAAACCAGAAAGCAAATAAAAATAACTCTACAGTTATCATATTTTTTTTAAATCTGATAATTTTTGGGGAAAAGAATCATTATTTTTAACTTGTGGAGTTGGCAATATTGCACTCTCGATGTTTGTTCCAGAGTTTTCATTTTTTTCATCATGTAATAAAGCCCTCTCGGAGGAGACCCCATATTTCTGGAACCTACTTTCTCCAACAGTCTCATCAGAGCTGGAATTACATGTGGCCTGAATAGGCTTTTGATTGATTTTTATAATAGGGAATAAGCTACATAAGAACATAAGAATGGCCGTACCGGGTCAGACCAAAGGTCCATCTAGCCCAATATCTGTCTACCGACAGTGGCCAATGCCAGGTGCCCCAGAGGGAGTGAACCTAACAGGCAATGATCAAGTGATCTCTCTCCTGCCATCCATCTCCATCCTCTGACGAACAGAGGCTAGGGACACCATTCTTACCCATCCTAGCTAATAGCCATTTATGGACTTAGCCACCATGAATTTATCCAGTCCCCTTTTAAACATTGTTATAGTCCTAGCCTTCACAACCTCCTCAGGTAAGGAGTTCCACAAGTTGACTGTGCGCTGCGTGAAGACGAACTTCCTTTTATTTGTTTTAAACCTGCTGCCTATTAATTTCATTTGGTGACCCCTAGTTCTTGTATTATGGGAATAAGTAAATAACTTTTCCTTATCCACTTTCTCGACATCACTCATGATTTTATATACCTCTATCATATCCCCCCTTAGTCTTCTCTTTTCCAAGCTGAAGAGTCCTAGCCTCTTTAATCTTTCCTCATGTGGGACCCTCTCCAAACCCCTAAACATTTTAGTTGCCCTTTGCTTTTTGCTTAACAAATATCTCTTATCTTCTAAATGATTTTTATAGATGTAGAATATATGGGTGCTTTGGTAGCCAGCACTCATATAATGCCCAAAACCTGAATTCCTAAACAAACTAAATAAATTACCTCCCTTAACCAAAAAACCCCCCCAACAGCCCAGAAAACAGATCTTGCTCATGTTTTTAGTCTTTATAGTTTCCTTTGTATTCTATCCCTTCTCACTGATGTTTGCAACTTCTTCCAATTTTGGGTCTCGGTTTATTTCTCTTCTCATTTGTTAATGAAGATATTAAAAAAGGCTGGACTTAGCACAGAGTGCTTTCCTGGGGACGCCTAGATGTGTGAGAGAAGGAATTTCTCTTTGCGTATAGGCGTCCAATACCACACACACATTATTTTGTATAAGTTTTCTTTCCTTGTTTTTACAGGACTCTCTGGGGACTTTTCCTGCACTCTCTCAGATTTCATTCCATTGATCATGGATATTTTCTTCCTTTAGAACCATCTTTCCTCTGTTTTTTATACCCCTCTCATCCTTTGATTTTGATTTAATTAAAGCCTGATAAAGTTGAAAAATAGGTACTAATTTTGTAAACACTTAATGCACATGCTTAACTTTAGGCCTGTGCATTATCTCATTGGCGTCAGCAGGACTACTCTGGTGCTTATAATTAAGGGTGTGTGTAAGTACTTGCAGGATCGAGGCCTTAGTCTTTTCAAATCATTGTATTGAAGTGTTTTCCCCAGCTTCTGCAAGTAAATATCTAGCACAGAATATAATTAGCTGTGTAACAAAAAATGAGACGGGGTTTGGAAAACATGCCTTCCAGGGAGATACTGAAAAAGCTCTGTCTATTCAGAGAATGGCTACACTTGCAAATATAGAGCGCTTTGAGTTAAACCAGCCTCCGTAGAGCGCAGTAGGGAAAGTGCTGCAAGCGCACTGGTATGGCCACATTTGCAGCACTTTCAGCGGCATTGGCAGCAGTGCATTACGGGCAGCTATCCCACAGAGCACCTCTTCCCATTCTGGCACTGTGGCTTGTGGGAATGGGGTGGGGGTTGCAGGGCATTCTGGGTCCTGTCCCAATGTCCCATGATGCATCAGTTCGCATCCCAGCAATCTCTGTGCTTCCATCCACATTTGGTGCCATCTTTCAATGTTTTTTGTACTGCGCACTCTGTCTTCCCTTTCGGTCTGTGGGAATGGAGCCCGAACTGCTGAGGAATATGCTGATGAGTCTCGCCAGCACGTCACGTTTGGCAGTTGAGTTACTCCTTAAGATCCAAACTGACAGGGAGGACTCCAAAAAGGATATGGACTCGAGTAACACTTTTTACACGAGACTGCTTGTGGCATTCATGGACATGCTCACCGGAAAGCCGCTTTTGGGCTTGGGATACAAGTACTGAGTGGTGGGATCACATCGTCATGCAAGTCTGGGATGACGAGCAGTGGCTGCAGAACATTTGGATGAGAAAAGCCACTTTCATGGGACTGTGTGAGGAGCTCACCCTCATCCTGCAGTGCAAGGACACAAGATTGAGAGCTGCCCTGATGGTGGAAAAGTGGGTGGCTATTGCAATCTGAAAGCTGGCAACTCCACACAGCTACCGATCTGTCGCTAACCAGTTTGGAGTGGGAGAGTTGACTGTTGGAATCGTGTTGATGCAAGTTTGCAGGGCCATTAATTGCATCCTGCTCAGAACCACCATGACTCTGGGTAATGTGCATGACATTGTGGCTGGCTTTGCACAAATGGGTTTCCCTAACTGCGGAGGGCGATAGATGGGACGCATATTCCAATTCTGGCACCAACCCACCTAGCCTACGAGTACGTTAATCGGAAGGGGTATTTCTCTATGGTTCTCCAGACGTTTGTGGATCACCGTGGGCGTTTCATTGACAACACAGGTTGGCCCAGAAAGGTGCATGATGCACACATCTTTTGGAACACTGGCCTGTTCAGGAACCTGAAAGCCAGGACTTTTTTCCCAGACAAGAAGATCACCATAGGGGATGTCAAAATGCCCATTGTGATCCTTGGAGACTCCACTTACCCTTTAATACCGTGGCTCATGAAACCCTCCATTGTCGATTGGCCTTGATAAAAGGTCATAGACATAGGTGTGGGTACTTATCTATTTAGGTAACAAGATATAGGTCAACTTTGCTTTCTGAGTAAAAGGTTTTAATATAGATGTGCTAACTTTGCCTTAGCTTAACATACAGGATATGGCCTGTTGTTCTCTTGCATTACAGCCAAACTTACTTTTATATAAATCTATAAACCTATTACAATAAACCAAACACTTAAACTATAAGAAAATATATATATATATGTAAGCAAGCACGTTAGTCCTATAAGCTACAGCACTCTAACTCGCAAGGGTAGCCACGCCCTTAGTTTATCCAAGAGATAGTTAACAGGTGACTTGATCACAATCTGTAAGTCTTTATATAAGGAAGAAATTTCTGATAAAGAAATAAAAGGCATAGTGAGATCCAATGGTTGGAAGCTGCAGCAAGACAAATTCAGACTTAGAAATAAGGTGCAAATTTTTTAACAGTGTAGGTTATTAACTGTTGGAACAACTTGGTAGTTTCTCTGTCATATAAAGTCTTTAAATAAAAAATGAATACCTTTCCAAGTTATGCTATAGCTCATGCATAAGTTATTGGCTGTGTTGTGCTGGAGGTCAAACAAGATGGTCATGATTGTCCCTTGTTGCCTTAAAATCTATTAATCTTTGAAAAATATGCACACTTAATCAAAAACAAATATAAAAATAGTTTATAAGCTTGGATGACTACCATAAATCCAGTAAGTATGATCTCATACACAACTCAGGCTACAGAATCTATCCCACCAATTGTTGCATCAAGCCCATCAGTCATGCATGGACTATAGCGTATGTGCTGTGGTTAAATTCTGCTAAAGCTATAAATAAAATAAGTTGTAAAAGGAAAGGGAATAGTACTCAAAATAATTTTTAAAAAAGAGTGGGAATACCCCAAATTAAATGTTGTAACTTAATTATAAATAACAAAGTTCTCAATTTTGCAAACTTAAATATATGCTTACCTGTTCACATTGTGAGTAGTCACTGAAGCCAGTGGAACTACTCACTTTGTTTAGTTAAGCATGAGTGTAACTTTTTTCAGGATCAAGGCCAAAGTTAGCTACACTTTGTTTTGTTTTGCTTTTTGCTAAATATTAATATTTCAGCACACACGTTGTCTTCAGGGTTGAAATGTTGCATTTACTGGGCTAGATTTGAACTGGCAGCCAAAGTAGAAAAAACACATTATTTTAGTTTCAATCTACTGAGCCATTCAAGTCCTTGCAGAATATATTTTCAAGCTGCCAAGAGCATAATGCAGATCATTAGTGAGTCTAACTATTTTCCATCTGTTTCTTATTCTTTTAAATGTGAGCTTTACAGATTTGTTGTTGTTGTTGTTGAAAACGGAGTTGGGCGTACTTGGAGGTAGAACGTGGAGAATTTGAATTATAGAAGAGTTGTACTGAGCACTGCTGTCTATACATGGTATAGTCAGTAAATCATGTGTAAGTGTCCAGTTCTTGTAATCAATTAGTCTACTCCATTCTTTTTAATTAGTCTAATTTAAGTCTTGACACATCTATATAAAAATGGTCTTTGGTCATAGCAGCTCTGAAAACCTTTGACTCTGAACTGCTAATAAACATGTTAACAATGATTGCAGTATCTTATCTATTTACCTTTTCAGACGGCTTTTACAATAAAATTCTGTTTTGGGGAAGTGGGAGAAGGAAAATCTTTCCCTTTTTAATGTGCATAGTATTTTCCTGTATTATCTGAGAAAGTAAAAATTACCTTAATGCTGTAATGTAGCACATAATTGTATCTTGCAGTCTTAGTATGAAAAGTCATGCATAGATTGTAGACTATTGGTTTCACTAACTGAACACAAGGGCTACTACTGTATGGACTTGATAATGAGCCTGTAATTTTTGCATAAGCATTTCTTGCTGGCAGTTTTCTCACGGACCATAATTTGTCTTTTATTTGTTGAGGATAGTTTTTGTGAAACAAAATTCCCATTCATGATGGGCCGAGCAAAAGTAGTAAAACATCATCATAGCTGGTCTTCATTGTACACTGTGATTTTATGTCAAGAATGTTAATGATTTGTTTATGAATAAGTGAGCCTGTAGTATTGTGAAACAATATGTGGCAGGATTGCTGAATGGACATTTCAAAAGCAGAGAATTCTTGAATTGAATAAGCTGTAGATGTTTGTCTCTCAAGCTCATTGTAAGTACGCTTGTGGATTTTAAAGAGCAGCATTTACTTAGTGGATTACTATATTCTGCAGTACTCATCTGACATATGTATCAACTACCTGCTGATGAAGCAAGACAAGTGGTTAAATATGCTATTTTTAAGGGCAGTTAATCACTTTCTAGGTGGTTTAATTTAAAAAAAAGGTTCATTCCCAAAAGAAATTCTGTGCTTTAAATGGCATCATAGTAAGAAGTTTGAGGAGTTGGCATAGATATGAATGTATTCTTGAGGTTTCAATGCATTGCTTTGATGTAACATTTTATTTTGTTCAACACCCGTTCAGCCTTCCTGATGAAATTTTAGGTGTCTCTTATGGTCCTGAAGCATATACTTTCCTAACGAGTGATGGGAAAAACTTGGGAGGATTTTTCATTTTTTTTTTGTGATTTCTAGGCAAATTATTCCAAAATTATTTTCTGAGCAGGAAATTTTATTGGTTGATGGAAAAGATTACTCAGTCCGCAACTACACATGTCCAGTGACTGAAAATCCCTGAACAAAGGGGTGGGGTAGAGGAACAGCAGCCACTGTTTCAGTGATGAGTGCCATAGAAAAGCCCAGGAAAATTATTTTTTTTTAATTCAGTTCAGGGTTTGTGTGGTGTTCAGTAAAGAACATATGGGACTACACAGTGAATAATGAGGATAAAAAGAAATATTGAACAGCTGCCTCATTCCCTGAGCACTGTCCTACATGGGCACTGAATGTAGCAGCAGTCCTGTGAAAAAAATACCTTGTGATAATGCAATAAAAGACAACATCCTAATGTACATGCACAAGGGGGGACAGAGTTAAGGTTATTTGGGCAACCTTAATTTTGGCGCTTCCTAATTTTTGAGCTTTTTGCTTTCCATCCTTAATGTTCCTTTTAGCATAATTTTTTGGGAACGGGCGGGGGGAGTTGGTATGGAATATAGAAATACAATATAACAGTGAGAGTATGTTACAGCTGCTCTGCTTCTGTTTTGTAATATTAATTCTGGTATTGAAGTAGAATCTAAAGCAGCAATCAGGGATTGTGCTAGGCGCTGTACACAGACATAATGAAAATATGCCTGAAGCACCTTGTAGACTAAGTACTTAATGTTTTTGTTTGTTTTCTGGTTAGTAAATAATGTAAAATATAACAATAACTTCTGCAAGACACCTTTAAAATTATTAAAATTAATGACAGTTTTATGTTTATGAAGTTGTGACCTCCAAATATTATTAAGGCTACTGAAAAGCTGTAGGTACAGAATTATCTGTTTGCTATATCTGGAAGCATGGCAATGTGAACCACTGTGCACGTCCGTCCATGAAACCAGGAATTTCAGCAATGTATTCAAGAAACCTCTTATGCAATTGGCATAATGAAATACTTTTGCGGTAGGAGCTCTGTAAGTAAGCTCCCTGCCTGTTGACAAAGTATGTCATTTCTTGAAGTTGACCTTTGTAATACAGCTCATTTCTGTGTAAACAAATGGTTACCACTGAGATTGCAATTTATATGAAGGATAACGCTGTGCCTGGGGGACTTATCTGAAAATCATTTGCAATTATTAAATAAATAAATTTGAGTGTGTCTGCAGTGCTATTTTCCCCAAAAACCCGTCTCCATGTTTGCTGTGGCATTAACTACTGGAATCTGTTCTGATGGGAAATAGTATTCAAATAGGTATAACTTTGGCATGCCACCTAAGATCATTTCCTCAGGAGCCTATGAGGATAAACATGTAAGATGCAGAGGCAATCTTATGGAGAAAACTGAATTTCACTCTGAAATACCTTTTCTTTCTGTGCCAAACAGGACTGAGTCTGGCATCAGATTAATATGTGCTGCGTATTCTAGCAAGCTAGCTTTTAGAGCCGTTGGACTGTGCTTTCTGCTCAGACCGTACTTAGACGGCGGCAAGTGTAGTGGGTACAGATAAATAAACAAGAGTAGCTGTCAAATCTGCTACCTTGCCCATCTCCATGATAGCAGCACCTACGGTGGGGATAAATCATCATCTTCCTTACCATCACTTCCTATCATCCCAGTCACTGTGGGCAGATTTGCAGGTGGTGTAAATTGTCATAGCTGTATGGACATTTACACCATCTGAGGATTTTCCCCAAAACCCTGTATATGTTATTCCTTTGAGATTATGGTATATTTATTACTTACACTACTTGCAGACTTCTCTCCCACCTCCATGCTGGAATTGTCAGGTCTCTGATAATGATTGAGTGAATAAACAGCTGAAGTGCTATGTTCTACTTCCATTCACCCTTACATAACAACAGATGCAGATAAAAATATCACTGAGAGTATGGAGGAAAATGATGTTAATGGTGATTTATTTTATACACAACACGCTCTCCATGTATGTAGTGCACTATTGAGCTTCACCAAATATTTGGTGTGGTTTAATGGTGCATTACATGCTCCAAGTGTCCTCTATCTAAACAAAAGAGGAAACCTCAAATCAGTTTTTCTGTCACGTCAAGGATATCTGTGATACTAAAAAGGTTCTGTTAATTTCTAAATACAGCAAAGGTAAAATGTGAAAGGAAAATATCCATACCAAAGGGCAAGTATCAAAGTTATCTACAGACACTATAGGGAAGTGGGATTATAACCAGACTATCATTCAATGTGTTGGTAAAGCCCTGTCCCTGTTAATCCTATAGAAGAGGTGCCATTCAAAGGACAATGTCCAGACAGAAAATCATTATTTTAAAATATTCCTGACCTTTGTTACCAGTAACCCATAGGTTATTAAACCAAACATTGAAACAAATCCAGTTCATTTTTCACCATTTTTGCCGTTAGTTTTACTTTTTGTGTTTTCATTCCCTTGAATGATGAAATTAGACTGATCTTTCACTTCTGTGCATAACCACTTACATTTTCTTCTTCTTGTGCAACTAGAACATTGCTGTTATGTTTGGGTTTCCAACTATGATGGGAAATGTTTTAATTCCCAAAACTTCTGTTCACTCCATTGTCCCCAATGCAATGGCCATGATACCTTGATGAGCATGATACCCTACCAGCAGTTGAAGACAGGAAAAAGCAAAGCTTGGAGCGTGTCCATTGATGTCTGTGACCATTCGATTGCATCCTATAACAGGCAAGCTTTGCTGAATGTGCAGAGGTCTTTTTCTATTACCAGCCTGTCAGAACATCTGCAGGACATTTTACACTGAATTTGCTTGTAGCTGAAGAAAGCTGTGCTATGTGCATGTGCGTGGTGAACTCTAGCTATCGTAGTGGAAAATTTAGTAAAGGTGAACAATGAATGGGCCTCATACACAGCTCTTGCCTTATTCACAGTGCATCGTATAAGATAAAAGCTATACATCTCCTAATGTGTATGGGGAACCTTTCTGTGGACCTTGCAGTCTGCTCCAGCAGTGAGTGTTCAGTGTTTTGATAATGTCTAGCCAAATTGTTCTACATTTATTTTTATGTTGTTTTTTTGTAAATCCATTTTCTACCACAAAAGTAAGAAGCTATTTACAAATCTGCAAGCCAGATCATACCTTTTCATAGTAATATCTCTATAGGAGACAGGCAGTGCTGTTAGGTTCCCCTTGCAGTTTCCTCTGTGATTTTTTCCATTGTGGGGTCAGACTGACCTCGTATGGAAGAAACCTTGGAGATGCACATCTTATATCTCTCTGCCATGTGTGTAGAGGGCCTGTCATTATATACTGTCCCTCTGCCCCGCTGCCATGGGAATAAGGGTTTCAGAACCAGCCACTTTATGACCAGTTTATGCTGCCATTAACACCGCTGCTTAATTTGGCCTGCAGACATAGATGGGAGTTGCATCTTGTTAATATAGGCAACAATTGGCTGCATTTAATTTGCAGACTATAGCACTTGCTTAGACTGTATGTTCAATTTGGAGACTAAAGTAAAGCTATACTATGTAATTCAATATTAAAATAGTTGAAAGAACTAATAGATGATGTATGTGTCCTTTGGGCTGAAGCAGTCAGAATACAAACAGCAAGAAACTGCAAAACTGAACAGACAGGCAGGCTATAAAAACCATCACTAAACACAAAGTTAAATTGCTGAGAAAACATTTTTTGGGTGGGGAAATGACTGCATTTATTTATTTATTTATTTGGGAAAGAATTATTTATTTAGTTAGGTTGGTGGTTGGGAAAGGGGAGTTTTCAGCAATCTCTTTGTAATTAAAGGTATTGATTCATTTTATTAGAGCTCATATAGCTTGACAGTTGCATGCACTGGAATTGATGCTAAAGTCACTTCATTGATAAGCTTTTGTATTATGTTAGATTGCTATAGAAACAGGGGGCAAGGAGACAGCAGGGAAATGTTGGTCAGACAAGTATGGCTAACTACTAATTTATTTTAATTTCTTTGGCTCTTTCACATCTGCTTAAATCATTGTTTAACACAGGTAAGTTGGAGACCATTTGTGTCCTGGGTGTTCAGAATTTTTTGAAGTATTATATTAGAGCAGTAACATATTGTGTAAGGACCTTGAGAAGCTTGGAGCTTTAAAAGCTAAAAATGCTTTCCTTATGCATTGACAATCTATATTATTTCCTTTCACCAAGCCTGAAAAATGTCATGGTTTTGTTTGCAATAATTGACAGGATTTGCACCAAGAAGCCTTTAAAAAAACAGCTCATTTAAATTTTCATTTCTACTGCAACTTCATCATACAGCAACCTTAGCCAAAATATTCAGATGCAAAGCTGCTTCTCTTTTTTCAAAGCAGAATTATTTAAATGAAGTGATTGGGAATGGATTGTATTGAAAGTGGTCATAAAGCATTTTTAAAAAAAAACGTGATCACACACTTCGTGTATTAAGAGTCTGATCCTGCAGTCTTTCTCTGTGCAGAACTCTTGTTGATGTGAAAGACTTGCAGGTTTGGGCCCTTTATCACCAATCCTGAATTTGGTGAGGGGAAAGTGCAAGTGGAGAGGGTGAGCCCAGGCTCCTCTACCAACTCTAAAAAGATGTAACAACAATAGGAGCCGTTACCTTGGTGGAGATTCCAGCTGGGGAAGACCCTGACTATTCAAGAAGTTCCTGAACTAAGGTGAAAGCCTTGAACTCCTTGCAATCACTGAAAGATTTCTCTGTGATTGGACTTTCTTTTGATATACCCTGAAAGGGCTGGACTGGAATGTGTGGCCTAACCAGGCAGACTGAGCCATAAAAGAAGGGACAGACCTCACAAGATGGAACTATAACTGAAAAGAGGAGTTGTCAGGGAGGGAGACAACTTGCCACATCACTGTCTGACCACCACTTGGTACTGGTGGTGAGTGTTCTCCTTTTCAGTGCCCAATAGGTAAACTCCACGCTAAGAACAGAACTGAGATTTGATCTTACTGTAGTGCTTTCATGTAATTAACCAGACAGTTCTTAGAAGAATAGTTTATGCTCATTTTCTATAGAATCTCCTATTTATATTATAAATTCCACTGTAGGCCACTCTGACTCATAACCCATAGGAAGTGGGAGAACCTGAAGTCAATGTGGGTTTTATCACTGACTTCAAGGGAACCAGAATTTTGCCCATAGATTCTGGGGCATGTTTACCAAGGTTTTTTCTGGTCATAAGCCACTGTGTGTGTGTGTGAAATTGGAGTGCAGCGAAGCAGCTACAATTCCATTTATCTGGGGGGCTGCTAGGAACTAGCATAGCCTGAGAAGATGGCAGCACTGACCAAAAAAGACTCATGGCCAGAATACTGTAGAGAGTGCAGCAATTTAGCACCTTCCTCATGAGCTGTGCCGCACAGGAGACCCACCGGGAGAGTGAGATGGTAACACTACTAGTCCTTTGCTGGGGTGAATCCCTTCTCCAGTGCAGAGGATTTAGCTGGGGTAGGGATGTGTCATGCACCCTCTGTCCATATACCTGAGGTAGGGATTGTGTCTCCTAAATAGTCTGCTTCTGTTCAAAACCATACCATTCTTCTTAGTGCTGCCTACTCTCTTGGGGAACCGTGGTGGCTCCTTTCCAACAACCAAATGGAACCCTTGAGAACATCAGACTTAAAAACTCAGGTTCAGACCAATGAAAGACAATGTTGTCAATTAGCAACAAAGGTCAATGAAACAATTGCATCTCTACCCCGATATAATGTGACCTGATATAACACGAATTTGGATATAATGCGGTAAAGCAGCACTCCAGGGGGGGCGAGGCTGCGCACTCTGGCGGATCAAAGCAAGTTCGATATAATGCGGTTTCACCTATAACACGGTAAGATTTTTTTTGGCTCCTGAGGACAGCGGTATATTGGGGTAGAAGTGTAACTGTTTTATATAAACAAATGGATTATCATCATGTTAGACACTCACCATCATGTAGCTGTGAAGCTAGTAATTTGGTGGACTTTCATTTGGCTCATTGTGTTTAAAAGCTCATGTAAGCTTTGTTTTGGGAAGAGACTCACGTCCTTTGTGCCCTGTATATTGCTAAGCTCCAAACGAGCTCTTAATAAATAATACACACTTCACTCTTTTGAAGGTCAGTATAAATTCCCTATGTGGAACAGGGACTTCACTAACCCAACCCAAATCTTTGGTTCACAGTAAAAGCTTTACAGAGGCAGTGAGGGAGCACTCCACTATATAACTGCTTAACGAATTATTGATTTATTGCTGAGAAAGAAAGAAGAAGAGCAGGAATATGACTAAAATGCTTTTTGAAAAGGTTGGGTTAGGGAATGCCTATTTTTCTGGTACGTATTGTACTAGACAGATTCAGTCTGTCTGTCACAGAGAATGGTGAAAGACCTTTTTAAGGCATTCTCTGACACAGAAAATATTGGAATGGCTCCAGCAGTAAATTGAAAAAGAAATAGCCTTGTTCATGCTGCATGATTCCATTGTTTTAATATTGGGCCTTCTGTATCCCATAACATTCCTACTGAAGACTCAAGTTAGGAAAAAAAATTGTTGGAGGGCATCCGAGAGGTTAGCTCAAAATAAAAATGAATAAAGATGACATATCTGTGCCTGTGTGTGTTTTATGTTGTGCTTTCTCCTTTTTGACATCTCTTATTTCTTCATTTTCTTCACTTCCTTTCTTTCCTGTTCTGTCATCTCTGGTTTCTGGTTTGCAAAAAGGTAAGTGTACATAAATACTCAGGCTTGCACAGATGAAATTCTGGTACATTGGTCCTTTCAGAATTTTTAATCCAATTTAAGAATGCTGATTTGCATGCGCGCGCGCGCGCACACACACACACACACACACACACACAATATTGTTTGATGACAAAAGCGTGTGATGAGAGGATAACACCTGTGTTAAATGACTCCTTTGTTGATGTGCTTTTGAGCCAAGTTTCTTGTAGCATTTCCATTTGCTCACTGCTGGAGTTAGTTTAAATATTATTAGAGATGGAAGGAATTAAACAAGAAGATGCTGTAACATACAAACTCCATGCTATGGTTAGTGGAGTCCAAACAGGTGTGAAAACTTTTAACTATTCACATCAGATGTAATCGTGTGGATCCAGGCAGGGCATGCAACTACTGTAAAAATTATTAAGTGAAAGTTATTGTACTTTGTTCCTAATAATATTAATAATCTTTATATTATTCTACTTAAAATTACTTACTGTGGACACAACACCAGAAGAATTCAGCAATCAATTTCAAGATATACAAAGCAATCAGCAATAAAACAATTGAAATTCATTATTATTTAATTACTAAATAATATGTAATTTCATTCGCATGCTTAATGCTGACACTGAGAATCTTTTTTTTTCTTTGCATAGAAAGACAATAACAGTCAGCTAAATATTGAGTCCCTCTCACTTAGATGATGATCTTGATACTGGGACTCTAATTATCTAGCCCTTAGATCCAAGCTGTAAATTTAGAATCTGAATAAGATTCAGAGATGTTTACCTCTGGGGTTTTGGGTTTGCCTGGTGTAGAGATAAGATCGGTCATGCACTTCTCACCTGGATCCATACTTCCCCAGAGTCGGGAGGGTGTTTGCATCTGGGCTTGTGTTTTTGTTTGAGCAGCAGTCCTGCTGATTAGAATCACATAAACATGGTAACAGAACCAAGCAATCCAAGCCAGAGAAAACAAGTACACATAGTATGAGAACAAAACGTTTCACATGAATTAAGTTGTCATGAAACACAAATCCTTTGAACTTGTAAGAAAACAATGCAAAGAGAGCATCAGAACAGGGGGCTATGTAACTGTGGCCACTGGCAGAGCTTGTGACTTGTATTTATAAAACCCTGATGATTAGAGTTATTGAAGATAGCATATGGAGCAAGATGTCTGCTTACTGATTGGCATTGATGATGAGATGAAATGTACCTTAGTGCCAGGGCCGGTGCAACCATTTAGGCGACCTATGCGGTCGCCTAGGGCGCTAGGATTTGGGGGGTGGCATTTTCTTCAGCAGTGACCGTGGCAGCCAGATCTTTGGCCGCCCCGGTTGCTGCCGGCATCTAGGCGGAGGCAGCTGGGGCAGGGGAGCGCTGCCTGCAGCAAGTAAGGTGGGGGGCAGCACGCAGGGGAACTCCCTGCCCAGCTCACCCCTGCCCCGCCTCCTCCCCGAGCACGCTGTAGCTGCTTCACTTCTCCCGCCTCCCAGGCTTGCCACGGGGGGGGGATGCCTCAGGGCAGGGGCTCGGGGATGAGGGAGGGTGCAAGGGGGAAGTTTTGCCTAGGGCGCGAAACATCCTTGCACTGGCCCTGCTTAGTGCTCACAAGCAAGGATGCAAAAGAAGGTCCCACTGAAAATATTTTTGAAGTTGAATTGGCTTCTCTTCCCTTTCATGCCAGTTCTCTTCAAAATATATATTTACTCTTGTCTCCATCTTAAACAAGCCCAGCTGTGATCGATCCCCTTCTGTCTCTCCAGCGACAGCCCCATCTCCCGTCTGCCATTCCCATCTTCCCCCTCTCACTATCTGTGAGTCTCCATTCGGATTTCACTATTGCCTGCATCCTCTTATTTTATACTCCTGGTGATCTCATCTGCTCACATGGTACCAGCTACCTTCTGTATGCCAATGACTCACTTTTCCACTCCTGACATTTTTCCTTCCATCCAGTCCTGCCTTTTTCTTGTTCCTCTGATATCTCCTGCTGGATTCTTGTCATCAACTGAAGTTTACCATGTGACCAAAATTAAATTCCTTTTCTTTCCTCCCAAACATTCTCCATTTCACCCCATCACTTACCACATTGTCTCCTGCCGATTATGTAGCTTAGTTCTTCTGTGTGTCAGCTTTACACACAAACATCATCTTCCATATGGCTTCATCTTACACCTGGAACAAACCCTACCATAAGCGACAAAGAGTCCTGTGGTACCTTATAGACTAAAAGACATATTGGAGCATAAGTTTTCATGGGTGAATACTCACTTCGTCAGATGCATGTAGTGGAAATTTCCAGAGGCAGGTATAAATATGCAGGCAAGAATCAGTCTAGAGATAACAAGGTTAGTTCAATCAGGGAGGATGAGGCCCTCTTCTAGCAGTTGAGGTGTGAACACCACGGGAGGAGAAACTACTTTCGTAGTTGGCTAGCCATTCGCAGTCTTTGTTTAATCCTGAGCTGATGGTGTCAAATTTGCAAATGAACTGAAGCTCAGCAGTTTCTCTTTGAAGTCTGGTCCTGAAGTTTTTTTGCTGCAGAATGGCTACCTTTAAATCTGCTATTATGTGTCCAGGGAGATTGAAGTGTTCTCCTACAGGTTTTTGTATATTGCCATTCCTAATATCGGACTTGTGTCCATTTATCCTTTTACGTAGGGACTGTTCAGTTTCGCCGATGTACATAGCAGAGGGGCATTGCTGGCACATGATGGTGTATATTACATTGGTGGACGTGCAGGTGAATGAACCGGTGATGGTGTGGCTGATCTGGTTAGGTCCTGTGATGGTGTCACTGGTGTAGATATGTGGGCAGAGTTGGCATCGAGGTTTGTTGCATGGATTGGTTCCTGAGTGAGTTACTATGGTGCGGTCTGTGGTTGCTGATGAGAATATGCTTAAGGTTGGTGGGTTGTCTGTGGGATCGTTGTCCAAGATGGGTTGTAGATCACTGAGGATGCGTTGGAGAGATTTTAGGTGAGGACTGTAGGTGATGGCCAGTGGAGTTCTGTTGGTTTCTTTCTTGGGCTTGTCTTGCAGCAGGAGGCTTCTGGGTACATTTCTGGCTTTGTTGATTTGTTTCCTTATTTCCTCGTGCGGGTATTGTAGTTTTGAGACTGCTTGGTGAAGATCTTGTAGGTGTTGGTCTCTGTCTGAGGGTTGGAGCAAATGCGGTTGTACCTCAGCGCTTGGCTGTAGACGATGGATCGTGTGGTGTGTCCGGGATGGAAGCTGGAGACATGAAGGTAGGCATAGCAGTCGGTGGGTTTTCGGTATAGGGTGATGCAGCAAAGAGTCCTGTGGCACCTTATAGACTAACAGACGTATTGGAGCATGAGCTTTCGTGGATGAATACTCACTTCGTCGGATGCATGCGAAGTAGGTATTCACTCACGAAAGCTCATGCTCCAATATGTCTGTTAGTCTATAAGGTGCCACAGGACTCTTTGCTGCTTTTACAGATCCAGACTAACACGGCTACACCTTTGATACTTGGTGGTGTTAATGTGACTGCCACTTATTTGTATCGTGGTGTCTAGGAAGTGGACCTCCCGTGTAGATTGGTCCAGGCTGAGGTTGATGGTGGGGTGGAAGCTGTTGAAATTGTGGTGAAATTCTTCCAGAATCTCCTTCCCATGGGTCCAGATGATGAAGATATCATCAGTGTAGTGTAGGTAGAGAAGAGCCGTGAGTGAACGAGAGCTGAGGAAGCGTTGTTCCAGGTCAGCCATAAAAATGTTGGCATATTGTGGGGCCATGCGGGTGCCCATAGTGGTGCCACTGGTCTTGAGGTATATATTGTCACCAAATTTGAAATAATTGTGTGTGAGGATAAAGTCACAGAGTTCAGCAACCAGTTGTGCTGTGGCATCATCAGGGATACTGTTCCTGACAGCTTATATTCCATCTGTGTGTGGGATGTTTGTGTAGAGAGCCTCCACATCCATGGTGGCTAGGATGGTGTCTTCTGGAAGATCACCAATGCATTGTAGTTTCCTCAGGAAATCAGTGGTGTCACGGAGATAGCTGGGAGTGCTGGTGGTGTAGGGTCTGAGTAGAGAGGCCACATATCCAGACAGTCCTTCAGTGAGAGTGCCAATTCCAGAGATAATGGGGCGTCCAGGATTTCCAGGTTTGTGGATCTTGGGTAGTAGATAGAATAAGCCTGGTTGGGGCTCTAAGGGTATATTGATTTGTTCCTCTGTTAGTGTAGGGACTGTCCTGAGTAGATGGTGCAGTGTCTTAGTGTATTTTTCAGTGGGATTTGAGGAGAGTGGCCTGTAGAATTTGGTATTGGAGAGTTGTCTGGCAGCCTCCTTTTGGTAGTCAGACCTGTTCATGATGACAAGAGCACCTCCTTTATCAGCCTCTTCGATTATAATGTCAGGGTTGTTTCTGAGGCTGTGGATGGCATTGTGTTCTGCACGACTTAAGTTATGAGGCAAGCAATGTTGTTTTTCCACAATTTCTGCCTGTGCAAGTCGGCGGCAGCATTCTATGTATAGGTCAAGACTGTCATTTCGACCCTCAGAAGGAGTCCATGTGAAGTTCTTCTTCTTGTGCTGTTGGTGGGAGGGTATCTGTGTATCAGTGCACTGTTCAGCGTTATCTTGAAAGTATCCTTTGAATCAGAGATGGCGAAAGTAAGCTTCCTACCTGCCACATGGGGTCACCAACAATGTTATCAATTTATCCAGCTACACTCTCAACCCAGCAGAAGAGTCTGTCCTATCTTGGGGACTTTCTTTTTGCCTTACCACCCCCATGAACACGATACAGTTCTGGGGTGATCTGGAAGCCTACTTTTGCCGTCTCCGGTGAATAAATAAAACAAAAAGCCAAGGTGAGGACGTAAAATGCAGGAGGTTTACTCTGAAACACTTTGCGTCTGATTATAATCTCGTTTAGACTGGTGTAAATTGTGATTAGCTTCACTGAAGTCAGTGGAGTTATATTTGTATAAAACTGATGTAAGCATGTCTGGGGGGCACTGAGCTTCTGAAGGTGACTGTATTTTGAACAATGTGTAAAAACAAAGTTTTGCTCACTGATGGTCATTGATTCTGATGTCACACTAGTGTAAATCAGGAGTGATTCCATTGGAATCAGTGGAATTACACTGCTGTAAAATTGATGTGGGTAACAGTGAGTGTTGGTAATTAATGTGAATATTGAGAATTGCTATTTAAGCATTAAAGATGAAAAGCAGTGCATAGTACTAAATATTATCATTAGAAAGACATGCTCTCTATATTTTCTCTCCAAACAATCTTGTTTAATTGTATGTGGTCATGAAGTTTTCTTTTAGTCCTTTGGCCATGGAAATTATTTTTATTTTCATTGACATAGAAACATGCCTTTCTAATGATAATACTGTATTTAGTACTTGTGCACTGCTTTTCATCTTCAGTGCTTAAGTAGCTATTCTTAATACTCACATGGGAATGATTTTTCATTGACAAATTAGAACTAAAAAATATAAAATGTTAATGTTTAGTTTTAATTATATCTTATGACTTAGAGTGTTTAGTACATATAATTTCCAAATTGATAGCTGTGGAAAAAATTAAAATAAAGAAAGTACTGTATTTGAATATTTGGAGGATCACTGTATGAAATATGTAATGAAAACACTTAAGATTAGACAGTTGTTGCCCTATGAATGATTAATCTATATAGCTGATCTTTGTGGTCTGCTGGTAGCACATTTCACTATTATTCAGTGTAAGACTAAATATTACTGTGCAAGACTAAAATTTGCTATCACTGGGGCAAGAAACACTTTGAAGGCAAGACCCCTGAGGGAAAATGTACGTACTGCACTACACTACAGTGATCTCTCTGGTCAACTAAGGAGTGGGGCTGCTTGGCTACAAAGAGGGAGATTCAACTTTCTTGGGCTAGAAGGGAGGTGAACTGAATGGAAGAAGGTATCAGAGGGGTAGCCATGTTAGTTTGAATCTGTAAAAAGTGACGAAGAGTCCTGTGGCACTTATAGGCTAACAGACGTATTGGAGCATAAGCTTTCGTAGGTGAATACCCACTTCGTCAGACACATGTGGTGGAAATTTCCAGAAGCAGGTATAAATATGCAGGCAAGAATCAGTCTAGAGATAACGAGGTTAGTTCAATCAGGCAGGATGAGGTCCTCTTCTAGCAGTTGAGGTGTGAACACCAAGGGAGGAAAAACTGCTTTTGTAGTTGGCTAGCCATTCACAGTCTTTGTTTAATCCTGAGCTGATGGTGTCAAATTTTCAGATGAACTGAAGTTCAGCAGTTTTTCTTTGAAGTCTGGTCCTGAAGCTGCAGGTAAGAACCTCAGTGGTTTCAAGAAGGGCTTGAAGGACCCACACTATGGTTTTGTGTTAAGGTAGCTTCCTCGGACGATTATTAGCCCAGTAAAGTTTGTGTAGATTTTCCAGTTGAATAGGTTTCAGATCCTGCAAACATGAAAATACAATTATAATTACCACACTAATCCTGTTTGTGTCATTCTTTGGAAATCAATTAGGCTAGTTCACCTGCTCAAGAAATTTGAAACTTGCTGAGAAGCTCTTTGTGTTATATTGCTTATTGGCTCTTCGTGTTTCTTGTAAACATGCAGACTAAATCAACAACACTGTCTACATGGATGGAATATAAATTTAGATATGATTCTGCTTTCTTGAGGATTTTCAATATAAGAACTACCACATGAAATTGAGTATTTCTGGCACATAAAATGTAAACGATAATAGTGTGCCCTGAACTGTTATGTATTCAGTTGGTATAAATCATGCTTCTTAAGAGTGAGTTTAATGTTCTTTAAAAGTTGTGGATTGACAGCACTGGAAAGCTAATCGCTCAGCTGTTTTCTTTAAAAAAAGAGAGATGCACTGGTCGCCATTAAAAGTCAGCATTTGCCAAAAGTTTCCACTAAAGATAGCAGTTTGGAACTGGAACTAAGGCTCACATACACAAAGGGCCTTCAGTGTTGCAATTTCTAACTTCAAGGTGCATTGCCACTCAGTGGAATTTCACAGTCCCAGGTTAGGTGCCTTGGTTCCTGACACAATGAATGGGGAGCATTAGGTACCTAAGAATAAGCTCCATAAAAACCAGAACACTGAGCCACCCACTGTGAAGGGAGTTGACCCAAGCGCTGCCCCTCTCCAGAAGTTAGGTCCCTAAGTCTGGGCCAGATGGAGGTGCCTATCTCTCCTTGGGGTTCTCAGGTGTAGTTAAGTGCTTAAGCTGGTTTTGGAAGAATTGCTGGAGTGGGTGGGAGAAAGATGCAGCCTCCCTCATGATGTTTAGCTCAGTGGTCAGGGTATTCACCTGGGATGTGGGAGACCCTGGTACAATTTCCACCCCCCTTTGCCTGATTTGGATCAGGGATTTGAATTTGGGTTTCTCACCTCTCAGGTAAGTGCCCTAGCCACTGGACTGTAGAGGCATTCTTTCACTCTCTTTGACTCAGTGTATATTTAATTATTTATAGATAGTGGAACAGCTTCAACAGGAGAGACCCAACCATAATATCCCATTGCCCGTGGCACTCATCTGGGGGTGGGAAACCCAAGGTCGAATGCCTGCTCCACATCAGCCAAGGGTGGGGGGAATTGAACCTGGGTCTCTCACATCCCAGATGAGTGATCTAATCACCAGGTTAAAGGAAGGTTGTTCCTGCAACCTCTTCCTCCTCCCTGACTGTTTTGCTTGAGTTTAGATGTGCTCTAAGAACACCTATCAGATCAGGCCATGAAGGCAAGTCAGCTAGGAGAATGCCTTGTGTGAGGATCTTGCTGGGTGTAAGCGCCTAGGTGCTTAGACTGAGGTGGATGTACACTTGCTCACTAGCAGAAACTTAGGCACCTCTATGTTTAGGTGGCAGCTGAGGGTCTTTGAGGGTCTTAGTGGTACCTAAATTTTGGAGTTAGTGCATAACTGCCACTTTAGGTGCATATGTCCTTTTGTGGATCTGGCCATAAGGCACTGATTCAGCAATGCACTTGAGCATACTCAGGTTTAAACACCTGAGTAGACCCATTAACTACCCAAATACACTTCAATGGTTCTACTGATGTACTGAAAGTTAAACAGGTGTTTAAGTACTTTTCTTAATTTGGGACCTCACTGTATGGCATCTGCTGGCAAATCTTTACTTTTTAATGCCAACCACAATATGGCCCTTAAAATGGCAGTGCAAATTTTCCTCTCCATACCATCAGTGTATCTCAGTCTAAAGTAGGACATCATTTAGGTCTGAGGAGTAGTTGTGTGTATATACTCATTCTAGGCATGCCCTTACTGAGGAGACTAGCAACTAGTTTGCACTTTACTGCCAGCTGCAGTTGTTGGGGTTTTTTTTGGCATTTGCCACTGCCGACTAGATTGAGAACTAAGGCTACTCCAACTGACTTCACATGTAATAGTGAATAGTGACAAGATGGCAGACAATATTCTTCCCCCCTTTTTAAGCCTTTGTAGATGTTTGGTAAAATATGAGAGAAATATAGTTTGGATTATCATAGCTTTTTCTCACTTTGGTCAAAGTGTGCAGTTTTTTTGTTCTTGCAAATAATCCCAATGGAGATGAGAGGCAAGGTGAGCCATATCTGGGGTCTGATTCACTGAACTCTAGAGGAGTCTATCCACAGGGAGGGTTGGAAATGTTCCTGTTAAGAGCAGTATTACTGCATCAAAATGTACCAGTGAAATGCAGGTTTCAGTGGTAGCCGTGTTAATCTGTATCAGAAAAAAAAAAGAGGATCCTTGTGGCACCTTAGAGACTAACAGATTTATTTGGGCAGAAGCTTTCGTGGGCAAGAATCCATTTCATCAGATGTATGAAGTAAAAGATACAGGAGCCAGGTATAAATACATGAAAGGATGTGGGGTGCTTGAAATGCAGTTAATTAAATAAAACAGGGCTACGGGAATGATTCTCTTTTTATCTCATTTAAGAGTTTCTCCCCTCCTCCCCCAGTCTGTCTTATGTTTTCTCCCTAAAGTGCTTATCTGTGGAAACAGCAGTTTTGGCCCATAGCAATGGAGTGGCTAGGCACTGGGTTAGGATTTCGTTTTTAGTTTGAAATGCTTCCAGCCATGAACGCTGTTTGGATCCTGAATCAGTCTACCAGTAAAATAATAGTTGGTGAAAGTTTTAAAAACAAAAGTTTGAATTTACACCCGTCTCCCCCAGCCAGCCATCCACACGCGTGAAAGAGCAGAGCTCCTCTGGGCTGGAGTTCTTGTGTGCTTGATAGAACGGCCATGTTGTTCTCGAGGTTGTGTCATAGAAGGGAAATTAATAAAACCTGTGAGAGAATGTTGGCAAGTGAAGGACTGTGGTGAGAAATTCTCTCTCACAGCTCTGTGATCTGGCCGTGTTTCAAGCTTGTATTACTCTTTGTAGTATTTTTTATGTTTTCTTCTGAAGAAATAAATCTCTTTTCTCAGCAGCAAGTTAGCAAATCTGTATCCTATATTTGTAATTTAAGGGTTACAGTGGTACAGGTTAGTAGATTAGCAATTCCTTAACTGGAGTAGCACGTAATGTTCCATAACTGATCGTACATTCCTCTTTTCAAATTGAGCATCTCAAACTTTGATAGTATTTTGTGCTAAGCAAGGGCAATAAGGTATTTATTGATGATTACCTGCTCTGTTCATTCCCTCTGGGGCACCTGGCATTGGCCACTGTCAGAAGACAGGCTACTGGGTTGGATGGACCTTTGGTCTGACCCAGTATGGCCGTTCTTATGTATTTCTAAGCCTTTACTAAAAACTTACTGAATGAACCTATGAAATCCAATTCAATAAACTCCTTATTCAAAATAGAAAGAAATGAAATAAGAGTATGTAAAAGAATGTTCCCAGAGAGCTTAGTAATAGCTAAGAGCGCTCGTCTCCATAAATATGTCAACATATATTCTTTAACGCATAATCATTAATAAAAAGAGTGCTCTTTGCCTAAGATAATATGTTACTGTGCTTAGGAGAATGAATGGGATAATGTATAATATGAGAGAAAGCCAGGTTGAAAATATGAGTACATCTCTTACCAGAGTGGAAACCCAAATGGCTGCATGGAACAGCATGGAAACATTCAGAGATGCCCTGTAGTATGATGACAGGCCATAACTTCATGGGTAGAGTAGGAAAGCAAGTATTATTTTCACAGACCGTTTGTATTGCTGCCTTTTTAGTACACTTTTGAGAGTGTTTAGGATGCTATTGATTCAATATTCATCATCATAACCGTCTTTAGTACAAAACATTGAGGAACTAAGGATTAAAGTGTTTCAGACTAGTGTATTGTTTTAACAGTCCTTCAGTTAGCACCCCAATGACATCTTTATGTAAATTATATACAGAGGTTGTTGCTAAGGACTTATCATACATTTTGAATGGAAAATCCATTTAACAGGGTCTTGTGTTTAAAGCACAGAACTGAAAATCAGAAGACATGGATTTTAGTCCCAGTTCTGACACAGCCTTTCTGTGTGACCTTGGGTAAGTCACTAGGTTTCCTGTTTTGTAAAACAGAGACAATAATGCTTATCTTATTCCTGGGAGTGCAGGAAGGCTAAGCTAAATGAGGTTTGCAAAGCATGCTGAAATCCTGTGATAGAAGATGCAAAGTGTAGTTTTATTAATAAAATTTCCTCTGCTAAATTGGAGATTAAAGTTTAGTTTTAGTAAAAATAACCACAAGTATGGTAAGGTTAGTAAAGGTTTATAATTAATGGGGCCTAATTTAGAGGCTGTAATCAATGAAGCCGCTATTAGAAATAGGTTCTGTATGTTGTTAGTAATGTCTTGAAAATGTTCATAACTTTATGCCCTTTCCAGATAAATACTGATGAGCAAACACTATATATTTCTGAGTTCAGGATCAGTTGAAAGTTTACTCAGCAAAATTGGTTTGGAAATCTCTCAAGAACAGGCTTTCTTTATTTAAAAACTTTAAAAATGTTTTATTGTTTTACATAAGAGTTTGTTTTAAAAACTTGCCATTTAATATTACTGCTTAATCTTTATTTTTCATAATTTCCTATTCTAAGCATAGGGAGTACTGTAAAAAAAAAAAAAGGGGGGGGGAGCGGGGCAGTAAGTGCCACCTACTCTTATGGACCAATACTATGATTTACCTGAGTACACTATATATCATGTTCAAAGTCAGCAATCGAAAGGGGTCCAAAATTAATAAGCCAAGCAATCAAAGACAAATGGAGAGGGACTGACAAGGCATCCAACTCAATGGGAGTGTTGCCGGTGAAGTCAGTGGGAGCAGAATTGAGCCTTGAGGGAGGGGGGAAATAATAAATACTAAAAAAATTCCTTTGAAATGTTGATTGCTGAATTATAGGGTCACAGAGATGAGGCATTTTGTCTTTTCCTTTTTTCGTCCAAATGTTTTGATTTTCCCATTTTATCTTAAGTAGAGGCTTGCTGGGTGTGGTCTGGTTTTACCAGGAAGGGCAGTTTGTGGAAAGATTCAATGTATGACTGGGGTCTTGATCGATTTTAGTGGAATCTGTGGGTGCCCAGCTCTCCTGGGCCGCTCTTTGTGAGTGTCTTATTTGTTTGTACATGTTTACTAATTTCTAATAGTAATATATATTTTAATTCATCCTTCTGCACATGAGGCTTCCAAGGCACTGGATGGACAATTAAAGACACTCAAGTGAATAGAAGTATTAACTTTCAGTCCTCCTTTGTCTGAATTTAAGTGAATTGCTTTTTGTTTTGTATTTTAGCATTTTCAGACCATGTTGAAGACCAAGCTGAATGTCCTAACTCTTCGGAAAGAGCCTCTTCCTACAGTGATCTTCCATGAGCCAGAAGCCATTGAGCTGTGCACCACAACTCCATTAATGAAGACCCGGGCCCACACTGGATGCAAGGTATTTGAAAAATCAAAAACCCAAGGTGCAAGACAACTGTGGAATTGTTCCACACATATAAGCAGAAAGTGGAAAAAAATCATTTTTTCATTTTGGAAACCTCATTAAACAATGCTAATACTGTGAGGCTTATAAATCAAAAGAATCTTTTGGCTTTTTTAAATTAACATTCTGCTCCTTAATAAATGAGGTTCTCATGCATAGAGAATGAAATCCCAAAGCAGTTTTGCAATCCTGGCAATAAATTGCACTTGGATCCTGGCTTCCAAAATTGCTTATTATACTCAACATGTAAGTGTTTTAGTGATGGTGTCATTTCACCTTGGCTGATTTAAACATGATTATCGGTAATAACACTGAGATAAAAGATGAGGGTCCCAGGCCTAAGCACCCTGTTTAGTAATCCTTACTAATGTGCATATAAACCCATTGAAATCAGGCTTGAGATCATATTTAAAAATATAGAATTAGACCTTGAATTAGTTAACCAGCAAGATGACTTTGTCCAATTACAGCAAACCACAGCTCCTGAAAAAGTGTATTTGTCCTCTAAACTGCTTAAGTGCGTAAAGTACTTTCTCTTCTGTGACTGTTTAACAGTAGTGAACAGATCTGCTGGTCTGTCTGGGTATATCTGTTTAAATTAGTTACAAAGCTAGGTTAGCCCAGGGGAGCCACAGATGCTATGGGAGACTGAGCTGGATTCTCATTTGGCTTGTACATCATCAACAGGATTGTTAGCTAAGTTCCAGTTGATGAGCCAGATACATACCTGAGCCCAAAGGTAGTGAGACAATGGTTCCTGTAGTCTTGGGCGTCACCTGTTGTGCAAGATGCCAGCTGTAAAATAAAACTCTTTCTGATGTCACAGTGGTAGATGAAATAGAAATTTCAAGTTACAAGTAAAACTTACAAGATCTTTTGTGCCTGTTGTTTCTGGTAATAGCCATTGAGATATTGCCATTTGGTAGAGGTGTGGAGGGAGAGGTTGCTTGATGGTGGTTTCCTATGCCTTTCACAGCATTCTCAGTAGGTAAAGGAAATGAGTTGTGGGGAAATGAAATACTTTACAGTGTTAGGCTGCTTTTCCCTGGTATGCTGGTCACCAGTATTTTATGAGCAAACCTTTGTTCTAGGAAGTTTGATATTCTCGTGGCTCTTTGCTGCGAGTGCAGCTGAGAAGAGCTCATGTTCAGTATCAAGTGCCATTGCTGCATTGTGTTGATACTGTAGAACACAGGACAAATGAGCCCTACACAATATTATAAGTCATTGCTACTGCCTGAGGTTTCCCTAATGATGTCTTTTGTCCTTTGTGTTGATACATAATTAAATTTGGGCAACATCACTAGTCAAAAGTATGGACTGTGAAGGGTCTGGCTTTCACATCTTGTGTGATGGGGTTAGGCGTAGCAACAGTCTCTGAAAGGAAATTTAACTCTGCTTCTGGGAGTATGATTGTAGCGTTCAAATCAGGGAGTGCTATTTGACTCATCCTTCAGTTCTTTAACAAATGAAATCTCTTGTACTGCAAGTGAAGCATGTTGCAGAATGAGTTGGAATCTGTAGCAGTCAGAATCCTATTCCATATTTAGCTTTTTATGAATTTATGTGAAAAAACATCCTATTTTTGGCTGATGGGCACGTGAAAATATCAGCTACCACTATATACGTATCTTCTTCCCCTACTTGTCAGTGGCAACAACTGTATATCATGTAGTGCTGTAGTCCATCTCCTTGCCAGAATTGTTGCCTACAATGTAGTTTCCGGTGCTTTGTTGAGTTCATCTCAAATGACTCAAGAGATGGGGCTTCTAGTACCTTTCCTGGGAGACCATTCCGTATTTGCATTGCTCTCATGGTTAAGAAGTTTTTCTTAGTTATTAGCCTGATTTTCCCCTTTCCCTATTTTACCTCATTGCTACATTTATTTATCCTTCCCTTCAAATATTTGTAGCTGATTAGGCTTCCTTTCCCCTTGATGCTTAACCTCATTTTTACTTCTGCAGGTAACTTTTTCAATAGCAATTGCTGTTTTTCTTTTGCCCTTTGGTTAGATCCACCAAAGAACCTAGATGAATAATGAAAAACATAGCAAATAGAGTTGGGTAAATAATATGTGACTATCTGCTGGGTGAATAATAGGGAAAATTTAATTGCATAATTTTTTTTTTTTAATTGTGAAATTTAGCTAAATTATTCAGCAAATGTTATTCAGGCAGCTTTACCCTACCACAGTTTCCCCCCACCATCCAGCTTTAGACTGTTGAGTAAATTTGCTCACTAGATTAGTTTCTGAAAAAAATGTTCACCCAGCCTTTTAAAAACCATCAGAGTGCCTCCCGTGTCTGCATTTCCTTAATCTGTATACCTAGACTTGCCTTTTTCCAATCTTATCATATCATTCTAGGCTCAACAACGTGACTCCACCAAGCAAACACACACTAACACAAACAAGATATAATTTACATTTGATTTTGCAGCACAGAACTGTAGTTATTCCACGTTCAAAATTCTAACAGTCCTGGTCGCTCAGTGCAATATTAACTTAGTCAGTGGCACAAGTTCCAGCTCCTTCTTGCTATCCCTGCCCTTCTTTTCTCTACCCTTTTTCTTTGAAATTCTTGACATATAGGCAAGAGCACTGCTGCAGCGTCAGGATTTCAAGACTGAACACCTCAGATGCCATTGCAGACTCTGCTTGTGATTTCATATAGTTCATGATGCAGGCCAGGACAGCCAAAACTTCCTGGGTAGTGTGTGCTGTCAGAGATTCCAATAAATTTCTTAAGATGAACAGACTAATTAATGAGAGAAGTGAGGTCAGAGCCCAGAGTGTAAGCTTGGGTTCTACGTCTACTGCTGACACTGTGTCCTGCTTACGATCTTGGGCAGGATACTCAGGTCTTGATCCTACCTGCTACTGAGACCCCTTATCTCGCAAGAAAGTCAACAACATGAGTGCCAACAAGATTGGATGCTGCTTTTTTCAGCAATACTATGAGGTTTAATGTAGTTAATGTTTGTAGACAATAACAAAAGAAAAGTGTTTAGCATTTTGGTCACAACAATAGTTTTGTCAAGAGAGAAACAAAACATCTTGGTTAATCATGGACCTGTACATATAAATTCACTATGTGAGTAAAACCAAAATACAGCCGGGAAGGGGAGGAGAAGGCTAAGAATAAATGTTTTATTGTTTCTAGCTCACTTGTTGGGCCAGATTTTTAATCGTGGGTTTCTAAATTGCTCCTACCAAAAATTAAATACATATCTTTTTGTATATATACATGAGTGCAATTTAGATTCCCACATATGAAAATTTGGCTCCCCCTTGTTCATATGCTGAGGATTTAGATTTGATTGTAGTTATCTGACTTGTAGCTCTTTGATTATTAATTGCGATGCATGCTTGTGTTTTCAAGTGGAAACTTTCTCTCCTTTCAGCACAACTAAATACTGTAGCATCAGGTAGAGATTGGAAAGTAGGTTGCTCAAAATGGTCGCTTCTCAAAAGTAGCTGCTTCTGTTCTCCCTTTTAACAGATTTTTAAAATTTTTTATCCTTATCCTGTGAAGAAAATCAAATATTATATTAGTTTATGCAGATTTCAAAGCTTCTTGTTTTCTCTCTCTTAAAGCTATGGAGGCATTACAAGGGATTTTGTGTACTCTGCTGCTGCTTTTCCAGGCATTGTTACTGTAATGCAAAAGGACAGAGGTTAAAAATGTTGCCTTGTAACTTGTAAAGTGGTGTCATTGGTTGAACATTTGTATTAAATTATAAGGCTCTTCAATGTGAAGTCTGTATTGAAGAGTCAGTAGTGGTTTCATTCAAATGTAGTGACCCTGCTCTGAGGGCAATTTTCATTCTTCCTGTTTCCATCAGTTTGGATGACATAGTCTCTTATACTTGGATTGACCATGGGGTCTCGATTAGAGCAGCATGAGCCTAGCAAGGAATATTATTAATCAAAGCTGATTTGCCATAGTTTAGGTACAACTCATTCCTTTCCTAGGGATAAGCTCTTGTTAAATGGCAACATACATTTCCATGATACAGCATTTTCAGGTATGATACATTGCCTGTGGTTTTTCTTTTTTATTTAATTGGGAAGATTATTAAATTCAAGCTCTTTGCTCATCTCTGTTGGAAATTTAATATTAACATTTCTGAAATGACTTATGTGAGCTTAATGCTTTTAAAGTTCTTTTCAAATAAGATGGCAGGTAACTTGCATAGGTGGCATTAGTGAGATAATGATGTTTTAAAACCAAATCTGACTCATACTGATAAAGATGAAAAATTAAGAATTAATGGAAGCAGGTATAATGTATGCCTGTTATTCTGGAGTTGGTGAAAAGATATTTTCACCAGCAGTAGAAAGGACCTAATCCTGTGTTTGGAGTTCCCAAACGGTAGTGGTTAGTGTAGTTTTGTGTTCTGTGCATGCTGGGGGTCCTGGCCCACAATTGGAGCTTCTAGGTGCTACTGCAATATACATTATATTAATAATCTTCTGTACCTGGTGTCTGGCATGTCTGTCTGTTGAATGTTGAAGACCTTGGGCCAAATCCTTCTCTTCATGAAACCTGTGTTAGTTCATTAACTTTATTGGAGTTACTTCAGATTTAACTAGCGTGACATAAATTAGAATTTGACGCTCAATGCAAAAATCCATAATTTCTAGAGTTAATAGTAAGCGATTTGCTCTCATGCCTGAAAAATAATGATCTGATTATGTCCCACACAGATAAGAAAATTCTCATCAGGATACTTGTAAAATAGGTGTGCTAAAGTTGCCCTCCTGGGCCTGATTCTGATCTCCACAGGCATTATTTCTCAAATACAAAGAAGTCACTGGAGTTGCACCATTTTGAAAGCTGGGGTAACTAAGAGGATGGGTAGGAACAGACAAAAGTTTAGAATCCATAGAATTTACTGATAAATATCCATGTTAAATTTTACCAAACTCTTGCTTGGGTATTATTTTTTGTCTATTTCTGCATGTCTCTCTTGTCTATGTAGATTGCAAACTCTTTGGGATAGGGAGTTATTGTGTGTCTGTAAAATATCTAGGACAATGGGATTCTGATTCTGATGGGGCGGGGGCTCTTGGTGATGCCATAATACAAATAATAAATAAATAATATAACAATAATAACCACTTGCACTGTCTTTTGGACAGTAACCAGAAGCTGACATGCCAAGTCCCTTTTGGCTAAATATAACACAATAGCCTAATAGTCAGGACCATACCTAACTCCGTCCTTTTCCTCCCAATTTGTTTGACAAATCCCGGATTTGCATCTCAATCACTTAAAGAAAAGTGGCAAACTACTACCCTGTACTACATGTTTACTATTTCCTGCCCATATCTTATACTACTTAAATCTAGATAACCTAGATAGCGAGAAAATAAAATGTGGTGCAAATAAAGCTTTTCTTCTCACTGGAATACTGAGGGTCAGCTTGTGGTCCCTGCCGCTCTGGCCTCTTTGTGCAATCCTGGTGGAGCAGAGGGGTTGAAAAACTGCCCTAGGAGGTCAGTTGAGGTTTCTCCTGGTGTAGGGAAATCCCAGATGACATAAAGTTGGTTTAAGGGGGTTTGTCAGCTGGCAATTTCTTGGCTGGTCTAATGGCACATAGAGATCTTTTACAAGCTGAGGTAATGCCCCCAGGGGGCAGTATAATTTAGAACAGCCGCAGCAGCTTCAGCTTTAGAACAGAGCTCTGGTGCAGCTAAGAGTCCAGGTCTTAATTTAGATTTCAGTTATACAATGAAAGTGCTTGGTTATTTGTGTTCAGATATACGGAATCATGTCTAGTAACTTTCAGATTATCTCTAGATGTGAGGAGTCTGGGTTCACAGGTGCAGTGGAGATCCCCACTCTGAACTAAGCGCACAAGGCAATATTATTCATTCAGAACAGCAGACCATTATGTATTAATACATAACAGAACATGCATTTGCTTTTTGACATCCCTGGTGCTTAAAAATCTACTGTTTTATTTCAATTTCCTTCAGATAATTTAAATACCCTCTAAACCTTTAAACATTTATTGCTAATTTGGCTACTCAAACCACAGTTGGGTAGCTGCTGCATATATTCCGAAACCCCCTTCATCTCATCCTAGACCAAATAAAAATTTTCTCTTTGCAGCTGTAGTGAGGTCAGGAGCAGTTTTCCTGAGCACAGCTGCATCCAGCCATAAATATAATGTGTCTTGCAGCTAGCTAGCTTTTTGATGGTCTTTATTACCATTTTGTTAGATCATAACTTGAAGGTAGCCATTATCTTTTAATAAAGAAACAAATTAAACAACCCAAACAAACAAACTAATAATAAAACCCTAATCTAGGGTCTATTCTTCTTCTTCCACATATGTGAATGGGAAGCACAATGCTTCATTTTCTTTTTGCTTCATTAAGAGCTCTCTATCTGTTATATTTAAGCCATGCACACTTTAGACTGCAAATTGACAGTGTTACTTTAATTGCCAAGTTCTCCTTTCAACTCCTCCCAGCTGCATTAGGAAAAGTGGCACAGATCTTAATTGCTTCAGCGTGTTAGAAGACTATATTCATCAATGGGAGAGTCACTTCAGATTTAACTAGTTACTTCAGATTTAACTAGATTTCGCCAGGTGGTAAAATAGGACTTGGTTTTAGAGGCATGATTTCAAAAACTAGAGGGCACAACAATGCCTTACTCTGGGAAAAATTGCTTGTTAGAACATTCATTTACACTGCCCCCAGATAGTTTTCTTGATCTAGAATTACATGAATTGAAGCATGCTTTGTTTCATTAACCTAAGATTTCAATAGCAAAGTTATTGCAAAATTTTAAGAATAATACTTTGTTTTTACATAAGTTATGTCCATACTTGGAACTGGGGGTGTGGTTCCCAGCTCACATAGAGATCTAGTTTTCATTGAGCTAAAAATAGTAGTGAAGCCGCAGTAGCACAGGTAGCGGTGAGCAGCAGCACAAGATAGGAGCACTGAGTACAAATCCACCCAGATACCGTGGTACATTTTTGGGGCAGCTAGACTATGTCATTGCTTGTCACTGCCCATGCTGCTGTGGCTACGGTACTATTTTTGGCACACTGGAGTGATGAGAGCTAGTGCATGTATGTCAGTGTGAGCTGGGAATCCCATCCTCAGCTCCAAGTGTAGACACAGCCATAGTGGCTTTAATCCAATAGGCTCACAAGGCACTTTAATAACTATGGGCCAAATCCTGTTCTGTGCTGAGCACTGGCAACTCTCACTGAAGTCAATGGGAGTTGCATGTGCTCACCGCCTCTGAGTTTGTCCATGTATGCGATCTGATTCTGTACCATTGAAGTCGGTGGGAGTTTTGCCATTGACTTCAGTGAGAACATGCACCAACAGATGTAGCCTCCTCTGCTGTGAAAGCCAGTAGTAAAGCAGACAACCATTTAAACAGAACATCCTGCACAATATCTGGCGTTGTGACGTTCTCCTCTCTATTGCATATCATTTACTCACCTCATGTGTGGAAATGCCACTGACGTTAGTGGAAGTATTGTGAGTTGGCTGAGTGCAAACTAACTAATAGAACTATGACCTGTGAATGCGAATGGAGAATGATTAGTTCAGAAGATTCTTGATAAGATACCTAGACTTTAAAAATGAACCTATAATCAAAGGATTTAAATTAGTTAAAATGATTTAGTAAAACCTGATTAAGTCCAGCCTGCTTGAAAAAGACCTCTGGCAATGTTCAGTGTTTCACTGTGATGGGATGTATTGTAGCAAATTTTGTTTGCTTATTAGTAAATAGGCATGGTAGGAAAAATGTATTTTGGGTGCAGTAAAAGTTGCCATGTCTTGTCGGATATATTAATGTTCTTGCTTTTTTGTTAGCATTTGCACTGATGACATTTTGCAAGCAGGGGTTCGAACAAAGGGCATCTAGTTCTGGAAGTTTAAATTATACTTCCCTATCTAAAAACCTTCTTGTACATCACATTCACCAGCAAGAGTTGACTACACACATTTATCTGAATGCCTCTTGCTTAGGTATAGTTCCATGGGTTCTAATTTTGAATATATGTTAATTAATTAAAGCTGAGCAGTACCACGTTTATTTATTTATTTTGGGTGTTAAATTGAGAACTGCACCCACAGCACAATCCCTGGGAGTATTGTAAATAATAATATGAAAGGCCCCCCCAGGTACTTGCTCAGACAACTAGCGTCTGCCTGGCTCTTTTACGGACATGCAGTGAGCATGGGAAAGGCACCAGGAGTTTCCTGACACACCTGCATGACCTGCACAAGGGCCAAGTTCCCGTTCCTGAGCAGTCCTGAGTGCTGCTCCCTCTTTACTTCTGTGGGTTGAGCTCACGATCCAAGAGGGCCAGGTAGGAGGTAGGTTTATGGCTGTGTCTTACTGAGCCTTCCACTCCCTGGTGGAACTTGCTGATCATGATGTGGGGAAAGATGGGGCATGAACTGCACATCAAAAAGAGTACTATGGTACCTCTGTGTGCCTGGGAGCTCTGGGAGCATGTCTCCTGCTGTTCCCTTGGGCTGGGGTACGGTGGTCCCCCCTACCTTTTATTATGCACCATGCCTAAGTGGCACAAGCTAGCCCCAAGTGAAGAGAGGTACTACGCAACATGCACTAGGATCCCTCCAGTCAGATGTGGGAGCAAGTTCCAGAGCCAAAAGCACCCCAGCTGACCTCCAATGTTGCAAGAGCACATTATGGAGAGAGGAGGTCATTCAGGTAGCCAGTGCTTGCTCATATGGATATAATACACAAAACCACTATGCTATGCATCAGTTAAGGTTGGAGATGTTTTCTGTGACCTAAACCAAAACTTCAGAAGCAAGGAAATGAAAATATTATGGTATCAATCACAATCAGCCCATAACCTCTTCTCCTGTACCTAGAGACACAAACCTCATTGCTACCATAACCACCATCTGCTACATCTAATTCACTATAATCTTAACTCTGCCCATGTATTTGAGAAATTATTTGCACTTCTCTCAAACCATGAAAAGTGTGCTTGCGTCATCATAATGAGCCTGTCTTTCTAAGTTTGCTATGCTATATGCATATTTAATATTGTTTTGGAAACCTGGCAGACCAGATAACCCTGTTACGTGGTGTGCTGTAAACCTACCAAAAAAAGAGTGAGTTATCTTGAAATTTGGGAACCTTGTGAAGCACATAAAATCTAAGGAAGTATAATCAGCTGTTTGCCCAAGATCTTCCACAGCTTGTGTTAGATTAATTGAGTTTTGGTTAAATAAATGGAGACCATTCCATCATGAACAACCAGGGGAAGGAATTTGGAGCCCGAGAAAAATTTCTAACGTAGGAAGAAGTCTGTTTGGGTGGATTTGGGTGGGTTTTTTTTATTGCAGAGCTTGGTGGTTTTAACTGCCTTTGATTTAACAAAAGCTTTAATTGGAAATCATCATCCCTTAGTCTCGTTAGCAAGAGATGCCAATCAGAAGAAATAATCTAAATTAAACCTTTTAATGTAAAACAATTATTTAAGGCTCTGAACAATTTATATTGCAATTTGTTATGGAAGAAATAATTATTCACATTCAAAGCATAAAATGCAAATAAGTAGAAATCGAAACTAAGCCATTTGGACCCTGTGTGGCTTGATTGAGAATCATCATTAATTATTTATTCATTCCTGAATGTCACGCGCAGAACAAAGAATAAACCTGTCACAAATGCTGACCCTCTCTGTGTTAAGAAGAAAATCAGGAACTTTTCATTGGTAGATGTTTATCAATTCTTTAGCATATATAATACTTTGGATCCGAAATACTTTGGAATATCTGAATAGGGATCAGTCATCCTCTGCAGTGCAGCCATCATGGGGTGCTCTAGTGGATAAGTAGTGCTATATGGGGCAGGTCCTCAGCTGGAGTACATTGTCATAACTTCAGTGGAGATATGGCAATTTACACCAGCTGATGATCTGCCCCTAAATCTTTAATTGCGTGATAATATACAGGTTCTCAAATTGATTTTTTTCTACAACCTTAAATCCAGATGTGTACCCTCTTTGTGGCACTGAACTCTTAATGGGCTCAATCCAAAGTCTTCTGAAGTCAATACAGGGCCCCCATTGACTTCTGTGATCTCTGGATTGGGGCCTATATGCCATACAAATAGCATCCATATGAAAACTATGCCATATACCGTAGCTAGACAACATTCTATGGATGAACTATAACAGAGAGAAACAATGAAAATGTGCTGGCATTTGTTGAGAATTAAGACAACATTAATTCCCTCAGTGGTTACAACCTTCTCAGTGGTGTTTCTTTAATGTGTATTGCTGTTCATTGTGTTTCATTACAATTAAATACATTGCATCTGGAAACAAAAATAAATTTTATATCAGTCTCTGGAAAACTTCAATTTTCAAGGTACTTGTAGTTGTCTAATTAGAAATATGTCAGTACCTTTCAGTGTGGTAATATACAAGAATAAATTCTGGACACAGTTCTCAGTCAAACAGTTTAATATTTTCAAGTCCACTCGTAGAAGAAATATTTACATTTTGTTAGTGCATTTTGAAGATTTAATACAAATACAGAATTCTATAGAAGTGTAACTAGAGTGATAACCAAACAAGTCTAATCAAATTAGACACTGTTAATACAACATTGTACATGTGTTTCTGTGAGGAACTACTTGTAGTACTGACATTAATTACTGTTCAATGGTGTACGTGTCTGCAAAAGAATGGAATATCCTCCTAAACGTATGATACATGGGTACTGAGAAAATTATTAAAGTACATACCTTGGGGAGAAGTGAACGTGTTGTAAAAAAATGTGTATCCATAGCCATAGAAGTGTCTCCAACCCGAAACTTGAAGTTGCTGACATGTAGCCATTCTAAGGATCTGGCCCCTTGTGGCAATGAAATTAGTGTAAACATTCAGTGATGAGAAAAAATTACAAAGATGTAACATGTTTTTTAAAAAAAGAAAATATGATTTTATATGACATTATTTATGAAATACTGTATGATCATGTACTAAAGATTGTATCGTAATGTCTATACACAAAAAGCTAGAATTAAGGTTGTGTTGTACAGCCCTAAAGGCAGGATGCTGGAGTTTAGTACAGTGACAACTGTGAAGCCCTGGATATCCACAGATTTGTTACAATATTTGTTCTGGGATTTTTGGTGCTGAAGAAAGGGCCATGCTCATCATGCTCATGTCTGCAAGGTCTTTTGGTCATAGGAGTTAACCAGTTCTGTGATAACCAGGATTCAGATATCTTGTACTTAATAGCTTTTGACACTCGACATTAAAACAAAATTGAAATTCATTATAGTGGTTACTCTGAGCAGACGCTGAAGTCACTGTCAATTGTTTTGTTATGGAGTGTCCTTGAAAAATGTTTCCATCTTTGTATAACTGCTTCAGTTTCAGGATGGAGCCACTAGAAACTTCTTCGATCTGATTTGTCAGAGTGATATCCAGGCTAGGTCTCCATGGTTACTGAAGCATGCTGGGTAGCAGGATGGCTCTTCATGATAATTAGTGTAGACACTGCATCTTTGCTTTGTATTGGCTCTTGTAGAAAAAAACATCCTTCATTTCTAACACTTGAAGCCATTCTTTAATGTAAATCTGGTAGCACTGGGTTCTCTGGGTGTTATTCCTCCTGCCCGCCAAATACCATTAAAGAATGTGCTTCTGTGCAGCAGCACAAAATCAGATGTGACAGATGTTAGCTAGACCTTGTTAGACAATGCTTCTTTGTGAAAAATATAAATGAATGCATCTTTATTAACAGGGGTGGCTCTAGGAATTGCGCCCCCCCCCCCAAGCAGGGCGGCACGCCACGGGGGGCGCTCTGGCGGTCGCCGGTCCTGCGGCTCCGGTGGACCTCTTGCAGACGTGCTTGCGGAGGGTCCTCTGGTCCCGCAGCTCCGGTGGACCTCCCGCAGGCACGCTGGGGTCTAGAGCCGGCCCTGTTTATTAATCCATGGAGGTATTTAATGTTGCAACTCTTCTGAAACCACTGGTATTAGGTTTGATTTACTTGGACAGTATTGCATTTAGATTCTAACATGCATACATATGTATGAACACGAGTATCCCAAAATTAGAAGGTGTATTGCACCACAGACGTTTGATACTGCACACAGAATGCCCATGCTGTTCCAAGCTAATGTGAGCCTTCCTAGCAATTCATAATACTTTCTAATTGCTATATACTAGTCAATGTCAATTTTCCTCTTGTGGCTGATCCTGCCCGTGCAAAGCACCCCTTGAAGCCAATGAGATTTTTGGTATACAAGAATGTTGGAATTGGACTGCAAATCCACTTATCTGTTGTAAGACACTGTGGGCCTGATCCACAGCCCCTTGAGATCAATGGGAATATACAATAATATAATTATACTCCTTTATATATGATACTTTAATAACAAGTGTGTTCATTTAAGCAAAGAAAAAATGTATCTAGCACACATCTCCAATTCTACTGGCTTCCTGTTCTTTCTACCACCATTTCATTATAATCTATTATACCAAATAATTTGTAAATATGTTCAGATTGGGTATAGAGGAATGTTTCCGACTCTTCAGAGGCTGATGTCCATGTCTTATACTAATGATGCCATAATATTTAGTCTTATGAAGAAAAAAACCTCTGCTTTTTGATGGTTATTTAATAAAATATGTTGTATCCTAACAGACAACACCCTCAGGCTCTTCTAGGCAATTTTAAGTCTGCGGGAGGGTGCATTTTACGTGTTCTGTTGTTGAGAAGCTACATTTGATATGAATTCTTAGTGTTCTATAGGAAATGCTTTCCTGATGGGTCACGATTCATTGAGTTTCCGCTTTTTTAGAGCTTTTTAGCTATTCTAGGAATAGCAATTGCAGCAGAATCATGAAAATTGTTCCAATTTTAAACTTGATGAATTTCCTTTCTTGTGATTATTACCTCACCTGACTGAGTCATTACATTTTTCATTAGTTATCAGTTGTCTTATTCTAGTATGTCTGAGAATCTGTGGTAATAGCCATTAAGCTGTACTGAGTTAAAGCACACTAGGGAACCTATAGTGCACACCAGCAGGGTCTACATGGACCAATTAATATACAACATGTTGGCGTGCTTTAGACATCACACCCCTGTAGAGTGCATTACCCCACTCTACAAGCTCTGTTACTCTGTTCATAGTAACTAAATGTTGACCAAATCTTCAGCTGATGTAAATTGGAAGAGCACTGTTAACACTGGTAAAGTTTTGCTGTTTTACACCAGCTGAGGATCTGGCTTTCTGCTTAATAGGGTTTGAAGGATCTGGACCTTAGTTTAGATAACTAACAAAACAAAAAAAAAGTATTACACAGTGTGAGGAAATTGATGAGGTAATTCATTTTCATCTTCAGTTTCTTCCCCACCTACAGTGCTTTCATATGAAGTTATTTTTCCTGGTGATTACATGGTATCCTAGTAGCAGTGCTCTCAAGATTTAGAGGGCATGTCATCAGTTTTGCACCTGATAATTAATAAAACTCAGGATGTCTATAGTCTTGCATTTATTGGGCTGCCAATATAGAATTGAGTCACGGAAAAGGAAACTATATTTTAAGCATAGTGAAAGGCAAAGAGAAGTTAGGAGGAAAAATTGGTAAATTGTACATGTCTGGTGCTTTACAAAATTCTAGCTGGTGTGACAGTTATAAAGGTGATGTTGCTGCTACTGACAGATTCATTGACTTCTCTGCTGCTACAAAATTGCTAATGAACAATTATACAGGTTTTTTTCAGATCAGCAAGTGTGATGTGTCTCAGTTTGCTTTTTGCAGGAAGTGCTTCCGAGTGCAAAATAGGGGAGAAAACCAAGCCTAGCGCAGACAGAAATCACTTTAAAAATATTTGAAAGATTGAAGAAGGAAGTGTCTAAAAATAGGTACAGTGGAGTATCTGGTTGGTGGGGAGGGAGGAGAAGGAAAAGGAAAATTGAAATGAGGTTAGATAAATATGTGAGCCATGATTATTTTGAGTGTTTTTGCAGTCAACTCTAAGTACCTGTCTGGATGTTTAGACTGGAACAGGATAGAAGACTGGTTTCTACTGCTTTATTGAAACTGTTGATGTGACTGAATTGTCAGAGGGCTAAGAATAACTTGCCCCTGCTGACATCAGAAACACTTTTATAGAGCTTACTGTTCACCTTACCTTTTCAGTTATCTGACGCTATCTTGGAAATGCTTTTGTGCAATCCTTGTTAAATGTATGAAGTCTCTGGGCTGGATCCTCAGCTGATGCAAATCCATCTTCTTCCTTTGACTTCACTAGTGCCATGTCTGTTTACACCACCTGAGAATCTGGTATTCTCAGTGTAATAAATCATGTGGAAATTCTGATGATTGAGAGCAAGCTATTAATTAAAATAAAGTACTAGAATATAGCAGATGTGAACCAATGCTGTGTTTGCCATTTGTTATTAAACGGAAGTGTTAAAAATATCAAATAATCCTTGCAATAATGTTTATTACATTAAAAAAAAACAACCTTGGCAGTGAATTGAAGAGAGGGGTGTTTTGTCCCTGGAACTTTGCTTTAAGTCTGAAGTTCTTAATAAAACAAATAGGATTTTGATTCAGCCACAAGTGGACATCGATTTCTATAATTTAATATGATTTGGCACAGTTTACAGCCCTTACTTAGAAATTGCCCAGGAGTGAGCTAACATAGTGACTTCAATTACCACTGACTTCTTGACAAGCTACTCTAAGGGTTTTATTCTCAAAGAATTTGCTTATCGTTGAGTATCCTTTGCTAACACTAAGGATCTTTTATGTGCTGCAGTTAGGGTGTGCCTGAAGGATGAAGTTCACTTCTGTGGGGCTGTGCAGGGTTGAGGAGTGCCTTGGGAAAGTGGCAGTGTAGGGGCTCCCGTGTACCCAATGGCTGTAGCAGGTGAGACTTTCACCCCAACCACAAATACACTGTACAGTGTGACAGGGCTGCAAGGGAAGTCACACACACTACAAATAATAGTCCTTCTGGGTGCAGGCCCCTTATCAGGAAGTTTGTTTTATTGGAGGGGAAATTACTTTAAGGGGGTTCTACTGTATCAGCTAAAATAGGGGATAGATAGGACAAGAACACTATACACCTGGTGCTACCAGAAATTGTGTCCCCCTAGCCTACTGTAGAAGAGAGACAGTGAAACGTGACATGTTTCCCAACTGAATAACTTTTTGAGTTGCAGGCTCTGAAATATATACCACAAGACAGTCGCTTCTTGTTATTTTACTGGGATACACTACACATCTCCAGTCAACTCTGCCTTAGCAATTACAGCACACAGTGGAGCTTTTTTTCTGTAAAATTCTCTCTCTCCCCACCCCACCAGGATGGACAGACACATGCATACATGTACCTACCTTCCTGGATCTGTTTTATATGATCAGTGTTTAATGTTGATGTATTTCGACACTGAATATTCTGATGCATATTTATACATGGAGTAAATCTGTTTTTCTTATGTTATTTTAGCTATTACTGAGTAAAAGCTGGCAACGAGAACCTAAAATGAAATTTATTTAGTGTGGTTCTGTACAATAGATATTTTTTCTGTCAACTTTTCAGGCTTTGTGCGTAATAGGTGAGCCTGGGCCAAATTTGGTTCAGGAACTGAATAAACCGGCTGTGGAATATGAGTTTCTTGTGTGCCTCCTTACTTTATCTGCAGCACAGTCTGCACTTCCGTTCACTTCAGCTTGGTTTTGTTACAAGAGTCTGGATTATGTATTATATGGATTTCTCTTGTCTGCATCCCAGTTGTGTCTGGAGCAGTGCTTCAGTGAGGTAGTGTAAGGAGGCTACATTCTTCTCAGTTGATGCTCAGAAGCTTCAGCCTGCAGTGGAGACAGCAATGGGAGTTTTGCCTGTGTAAGGACGACTACAAGTTCTGGCCCTCAAGTGACCATGCCATTTGTGGCTATATGGGTCCTGGCGCTAACATGAGTGTGCAGGTGGGGCTGGAGGGTGTGTCCAGTGGTTGGAGTGCTAGTCTGGCACTTGAGGGACCCAGATTCAAGTCCCTGCTCTGACACAGACTTCTTATGTGACCTCAGGCAAGTCACTTAGGGTCAGATTTTTCAAAGGTATTTAGGTGCCTAACTCCAACAATGGGACTTAAGCAGCTAATGTTCTTAGAGGGATTTTTCAAATATACATTTTTAGGCAGCTAAAGTCCTGTGAACATCTGGCCCTTAGTTTCTGTGTGCCTCAGGATAATAACATTTCCCTACCTTACACGGGTGTTCTGGTAATGGGGGCTGGATAAGTATCATAGACCAGTGCAAGGGGCCTTCCAGCTGGGCACCCTACAGAAGGGCCACAGGCAGCCAGAAACAGTCTGTACCTTGTGCCTTCGGTAGCATAGGAACTGCTCCTTCCATACACTTACAAATCACCCCAAAGCGGGAGGAGGTGGCCTGTATCCCTTTCCCCACAAGGCCTGAAGAGCTAGAGGTCCTGTGCGGAGAGTTGGCGCAATGTATGAGCTCCCTCTGCATGACCGGGAGTTGAGGAAGGATATTCCTCCTCGTCATGGCCTCTAGTTTAGAATCAAGGATAATATTTTATTTTCTGGGGGTTAGATCTATGTGGGGAAAGGTGTTTTGTGTGTGTGCTAGGGGACTGCATTCTGCCAGCTATCAGGAAGGGAGATAGTAAAATAATGCATAATTTAATTTTTTTCTTGTTACTTGTGCCAGGGACATCCAATACATAGCATACATAGCATTCTTCAAATGGGCAATACTGGCAACAATGACTGGTAATTTAGAAAAGATGGGGCTGAACTACTAATAGGGTTTATATTCTTTTACTGCTACTTCAGGTTGGATTGTTTCTTAGATTTTTGTTGTTGTTGTTGTTGATAAAACAACAGAGTTAAGTTTTAGCCAGGTGAGCAGGACTTAGCGGTGCAGCTCAGGTCAATGTTAATTGTTTCATTTTTCCTAAAGACATAATTCCAATATTTAGCAGGAGTAAGAAATGGAAAATTGCTAATGAAGACCTCTAACCTGAAAATATTTTTTCTTTCTCTCTTCTATGAAACCAGTACTCAGATTTTACCTGGATAATTTAATGTAATTTAACAAAACACATTTATCTTTGTGAATTACTAGATTGCATATTATTATTATTATTAACATAGGAACACAGAGATTGTCAAACTGGGTCAGATCCATGGGCCATCTAGTTCAGTGTCCAATGCCAGCTGATTCTGAGAAAGACTGGTGTGGGATCATCTACCCCCACGATGAAGGTTTCATCCTAATCCCTAATAGTTAGAACTTGATTTAAAATCTGAAGCAAGGTGTTCTGTATCCCTTGAAAAATTCTTCTTTCAGCATTATCTAAATAATATTATTTATTTGTATTGTGATGGGCTAGTTAATGTAAAAACATAACAAAAAGATGAACCTGTTGCATAATAAATGGCATTAGGCTAGTATCTAGTGTTACATGCATGCACGTCTAAGAACAAAAAGAGGATAATATTAGGAGAAAAAAGGGAAAAACTGTTCCAAAGATCAGAGTTTCTGATTCATAAGCACTCAAATTTTGGCAGAAATCAGTTAGTTATGGGTTGTCACTGGGTTAGCTGCCACTCACTGAGGATGTTGCTAGGGGGTATTTGGAAGTGCTGCCAACACTGAGGATTTTTTGTAGGTGTCCATCTGTACACTGATATACAGCTATTCAGCAGCTGTAAATGTCCTCACACACTAAATCATACTTACACTTGCTCAGATCTTTCTATCCCTTCCATGGCCCTCCACGAAGGAAAGAGAAATAGAACCAGAAGGATTAAACATAATGCTGTCTGGTGAAGCTTGCTTGATATGGCAAGGGGTGATGTGACCCTGCTCGTCAGTTTTGATTTGCATTGGTTCACAGTGCTCCTCCCGTGAACACCAAAACTCAGATTTACCTAGGTACTTGGTCCACAGTGGTGAACCACATGGTGGACTAAGCACAAGGCTGAGAACCAGACACTGTTCTTGCTGTTGTTGTTTGACTTTGCACAAATCACTTACTCTATCTGCCTCAGTTTCCCCATTTGTAGCCCTTTGAAGTTGATTTAATGCTGGTTCAGGTTTGATGTAAAGTACCGTGTTGTTTTTGTACAAAAGAAGTCATCTTAGATCCCATGGCATGGTCCTCTGCTTGCCCAACATAAATGAGGAAGGAGTTGCCAAAGTGGCTCTAAGGCACTCTTCTCCCCTAACCTGAGGGCCATTATTCACAGGTCTGGTCCTGGGGCATAAACCAGAGCATCCAGAATTCAGGGAAGCCCTAGTATCACACTCTTTCCCCTGGCCATGTTCCCTACGTTAGCTGCAACAAAGGAAGTGTGCGAAGGAGTTTGCTCCTTGCAGGTGCACCTCCTACACACCTGGGAAATTAGCTTTCACCCCATCTGGTGCCCTTTACTCTCATTTGCTCATGTCATGGCCTCTCTCACCCCACCCCCCTGACTTGGGGTGCTCCCTCTTTGTGACTTAGCCCTCCAGCCAAGTCACTATATAGTCATTCCCTCCTCCCCGTCCAGGGTAACAAAATCCAACCAGACAAGTTGTCTGCATGCCATCTCAGGCAGTCTTCTCTCCCAAGTCCAGATCCTGTGCCACATCGCCAGTGTTCGTTAGGAGAACCTGGGCCACCTACTATTCCGGATTCCATTCCATGGACATCTACACAGGGATAAAAAACCTATGGCTGGCCGGGATCAGCTGAGTTGAGTTAATGGGGCTTGGACTCTGGGGGAGAGGGGGAATCACTGCATGAACATTTGGGCTCAGGCTGGAGCCTGAGCTCTGGGACCCTGAGAGGGCTGAAGGTCCCATAGCTTGGGCTCCAGCCTGAGCATTTACACAGAGATTTTTAGCCTGCAGTCCGAGTCAGCTGGCCTGGGCCAGCTGTGGCCATGCCGTGGGTCTTTTATCCCTGTGTAGACGTACCCTATGGCTAGTCACCTAGGACTGCTCAGTCTCAGACACTCTTGCTGTTTCCGTGGACTCTTTCCTACCCCATCTCTCTCTGTCTCCTTGCCTCTGCGTTTACCACCAGAGATTCCTTTGCTCCCTATGGCTACTTCACCTCCCTAGGCCTTTTGTAAGACTCCCTAGTCCAGGGCAGGACCTAGGATTTACTCTGCGTTTGGATTTTCTCGTTGTCCCTGACCAACTCCTTTTCCCTCTCGGGAGTGACTGCAGACCTCCTTCCCACAACCCCTTGCTGTTCTTATTTCCCTGGCTTTATACTCCCCTAGCTGGGCTTCACCTGCAGTTAGTGCTTATCAATCCCTAGGTTCCTTTCAGATGCAGTACAGAAGGTTAACTGGCCCCTTCTGGCCCCCATTAACCTATTCGGGGCTTGTGTGGGGTGGGCCCCCCAACACAAGGTGGTCTAGGAGATGTCATTGGTTCTTGCCCTCCAGAGGGAACTTGCTGTATTTGGGTGATCCACCCATTGCTGGTGATGCTGACTTTAAGGCTGCTTTCTGCTGATTATGCGGTGCAAATTGGCCCCAATACAGGGAAAATCTAGATCCATATTTGCATGGTGTAGACACTTTTCAAACCCTGGCTATACACTCCCAAATTTACCATTGCTATTTTGTAGTCACACCTGGGATTAAAAGAGAAACCTTTTGTAATTGAATCTCACTGATTCCTTGTACTCCAAGTATCCCCCCCTTGTCTAATACTTAAATTGTAAGCGGTCTGGAGCAGAGACCATGTTTGCCTCTGTGTTTGTACAGGTCCTAACACAATGGGGTGCTGTTCCTTGATTAGGTCTCCTAGGTGCTATGGTAATACAAATAAATAATATTAATGCCCCTCTCCACCATCTCCCTAACCCCCCAACAAAAATGGATCTCTGTGTGGGGCTGTGGGTGAGAGGAAGAACAGGAATAGCTTTTGCTTTATCTTCTTGGATCCACTCCATAGCCTCCCTCAGAGAAGGCCTGCAGTTTCATTTCAGGCCTGAGCATAAAATTAAATAACACGTTAATTCTCAGTATTCCCCATCATGAGATCACACAATGGGAATTAAATTTTTTCATGTCACCACTGCACACAGACTGCTTATCCTCCAGGGTATTTGTAATTTCATGGCAGAATTCCTGTGATAAATCAGTGGAGTGAAGTCCCAACACTTTGGCCGTTTGGACCTTTGTAACATGAGCTTTACTAACGCACAAACATTTGTGGGTAAGTTCAGTTCTGCTTTCGTGATCTCTCTAAATTGGTCAGGTGCCCTCACTTGACAATTAAGCATCTTGTCAATGTTATCATTAGAGTCAAAAACTTCATCTTGACTTTTACCATGTTAAATAGTATGTGAGCTATAACATGACATGGCCAGGATTATGATGATCTAAACACTTCTGGACTGCTCCACTGCAAGGCATGGGAGGGGGAGGAGAGGCCTTGAGTTATGTAGTGAATTATTACATTGTAATGTCTTACAGTACTGGAATATTGTATTCATTCAATTTTTTTCCATTGTAAGAAAAACATTTGGGGAGGGAGGAAAGAGACAAGAAATTATGATGCTTTGGATTATAAACATAAATTTGATTTTTCTCTTTGGAAATGTATTTCATTTTTGTTCTCTATTTTCAGTTAAATTTACTTCAGCATAAGAAAATGACAGATTACAGGACCGCTTATGCTCCTAATGTTGTGGAGGCTTTCTACATACGAGCCCCGCCACTCTTTGGATTACATAGATAACAATAAATGTCATGCAAGAAGATGTAAAAGGATGTGGTAAAAGTCCCAGACGTAGTCCAGAGTTGCAGTTTCTTCAGAGCTGTCTGAGCTTTTCCTTACGTGCAGACTTCATAATAGAAGTGCTTGGGAATCCTGTTAATTATTTTGAAGACATTTTTGTATGACATGTTGTCTTGTGAGTTGAAAATCTGAGCATCTGTTAAACACATGAAGGGGAAACTCTTCCAGCTCCTAACAATGAACACAAGCAGGTGGAGCAATTCCAAGTCTTGAGCAACACATTGGAGCCTTCCTCAGTATAATATGCATGGGGTGATGCACAATCTCTGTAGCTGAGCGGCTTCAGAAAAGGCTGTATTTGCAGGGTATGTACAATACAAGGACACTTATTTTTCATTGTGCAATAGGAAAGTATCACATACAGATTGGGGCTGGCACATGTGTGGGTGCATTAGCTGAAGGACAGCACAGGGAACCTCCCTCTCCAGTTGCAGGGCATTGTAACATAAGGGTCACCCTGATGTACAGTCTCTGTAGAATGTTTAGCAGGAGTTCACCCACCTCACTAACAACATGTTAAAAGGGAAGCATGTTTGGGGCTAGATCTAGATCAGAACATCGCCGATAGGGGCCCCCTCTCCGTTCTAAGGGCATTAGAATGGCAGTGGTGTTTGGTGCGGTGGTGGCATCAAGTGTTTGAAGCATTTCTCTGGACCAGTAAACTAAGTGCTGCATTTAGGACAATCAGAGGGCTTGTGTTCTTCAGAGCAAAAATCTAGATCCAGAAACGAAAAGTGGACCGCTGCAGAAAACGTCTGGAAAGAAGCTCCTGGTCTGACTACCTGAGATGATGAATGGCCATCTGGCAGCAATTCGTACTTAATTTATATGCACTTTTATAGAAATAATTTTTACAGAACAGCTCTCAAAGCTATTTACTGTGAATTAATGAAGTCTCAACAATCCTGTGAGGTAAGTATTATACCCATTTTGTATATGGGCAGATTTAAAGATCAGAGAGTTTAGGTGTTAGATCCACAAAGTGGTACAGGCACTTAGCTGCCACTTTACGCACCTACATCCAATATTTAGATCCTCAAAACCTCTGCTCATTTGCCACCTAACCCTGTAGGCACCTAAATTTCCACCAGCAAAGTACCGGTGGCACCTAAAGATCTGCCAGCAGGCATGCAAAAAGCCGCCTACAACCTGATGCCTGGCACCTAAACCTTGGTAGGATTCTCAGACTAGGAGTTCTCCCTTCAATCCCGTCTACAGGCCCAATCCAGTAGGCATTTTCAGAGGCTGCCTGAGAGCACGCCTACTGGATCAGGCCCTGCAAAAACACAGCTGGAGGAGGTGGTTCTTTTCCTTTTGCTATATAGCTCAATGGTTAGACTACTCACCTGGGGTGTAGGTGACCCAGGTTCAAATTCCTGCTCTGCAACTAGGAGCGAACCTAGCTCTCCTAAATCCCAGCAGAGTGCTACAATTACTGGGAATTCTGGGATTTTCTTGGGAGTGGGTGGGAGAGGGGGTCGAGTGGGGCTGTCTCATTCTCTCCTGGTGAAGCTGTTCCATTGTGTATAAATAATTAAATATTCAGAGAGAGAATGTGAGTGATAGTATAGTCTGGTGTTTGGCACACACACCTGTTATGACTCCCATTCTAAGGTCCCTGATTCTCCCCATGCATCGTAAAGACACCCTGGGTGCAAAACTCATGACTCAGGGTCAATTAGTCAGCAGGGCTCCTAAAGTTAGGTGTTGCAATGCTAAATCTAAGTCCCCTTTGTGGACCTAGCCCTAAGTGATTTCCCCACACTCATATAGAAGTCAGTGGCAGTCAGTGATAGAAACCAATGCTCCTGACTCTTCCCTGCCTTTGCAAACTACTAGACAGTAATATCTCAAGATCAGTTTTCTGAAAAATAAATAAAAATCCCCACACAAACCAATACCTTTCTGTAAAGTTGCGACAATAACTATTTGGCATTTTCCTAACATCCTTCACAAAACAATACAAAACTGTATAGGTGAGAGACAGAAGAGCTTACATCAGGACATCTAGAAAGGATTAAGTAATTTGGAAATGAATTGTTTTTCCAATGAAAGTGTGCTGCTGATGTACCTGGATAATTGCAGAGACAATTGAAACAGATTTCCCAATGGCATCCCTACACAATATCTAAAAGGCAGCCTTTTCCTCCTTCCAGAAAAACAAAAACACTTAAATGATTTTATCTAAGAGTACTAAGATAAACCACTTTTGGATACAATGCTTTGCCTGTGACAGTCATGGAAAATAAACAGACTGTCAGACTCTGCCCCAGATTTAAGCGATTGAAACTCTGTTCATTGCTATTTGTAGAGTTTGCATCCACCCTATGTTTGGTTCAGTCTCTGTTTTCCATGTAGTTTTCAAAGGCCAAGAAACTATGATTCAGATATACAGATGTATGGCTAACTTAGTGGTTTCACACCAGCATATCTGATGCCAGGCAGAGGATGAGGCTTGGGTACCATGCTTCCTATCTTGTTTTCTGAGCTAGCTGAGCTTGAGTGCTGTGAAGGGAGCCATAGTCGTTCCTCTGCACCAGCCAAGTCTGTGTGGCAGTGGAATGTAGGATCTTTGAGGGTGGGGTTTAAACAGGGATTCCTGAGGAATTAGCCCCAAAAGTTTTTTTTCAAGAAAGTATCAAATATAATTCAAGTATGGCAAGAGGGATAGCTCAGTGGTTTGAGCGTTGGCCTGCTAAACCCAGGGTTGTGAGTTCAATTCTTGAGGGGGCCATTTAGGAAACGGGGGTAAAAAACTGTCTGGGGATTGGTCCTGCTTTGAGCAGCAGGTTGGACTCCTGAGGTCTCTGAAATTCTATGATTCTAAGGCTGGAGTTAGTGTTTATCATCATCTTTATTTTGTTCTATAAGTCTCTTGCATGGTAGGTAGGCAATAAATGTGAAATTAATACATAATTCACTGTATTCACTGCAGTCATACTATGCGATGACATTAAGATATGAATGATATGCCTTTATTTCCAGCTGATTGGTTGTTGATGAATGTATAAACAAGGAGCAGAGTTACCTTTGCGAATGGTAGCTGAGGAGTGGGTGGCTTAACCATGAGGTTTGTTAGTGGTTTGTGGTGGAAAATTAACCACACGTTGTGTTTGGATCAGAACAAGCCTGAGGCCCACTTTATTACAAGCTAAATTTTCCTTCACATGTTTCAAATCTCAAAAGATTAATCACCCAATTAATTCTTCCAAACTAAGTATGAAGAATACCATGACATTTATTGTGCTGTCTTTCAGATGATGATTTTAAAAATAGATGTGCTGTCTGCTTTGTGTGTTTATTAAAAAGCCGGTGGCATTTTTGTTAAAATATGTATTTACCCCAGTTTCTCTGGCCAAGAATTCCCTTCCTGGACTCCTCATGTGTAGTGTGTTGTATACCTTCTTGGCTTATACCCTGTGCTTGAGAGGTGGCTGTATTTAATGGAGCTTTGTGTATGCAGCAGGAAATTTTGGACTCAGTTACAGCAATATGAATCCACAATAACTGCATTGAAGCTAGTGGAGTTACTCTAAATTTACATTGCAGTAACTGAGAGAATAATAGGACTGACCCATTTTTTGGGTTCCTTCAAGATGAGTTTTATAAATAGAATATTGTATATTTTTATATTATATGCATATTCCAGAAAGTAGAATCTGTTTTATCATTTTCCTACTGACTCCTAGTCAGTAGATGTTACATAGCTGTATAGCACCAAAACCTGGCCATGGGCTCTTCATATCTAGACTGGTTTGACATACATCTATCTATATATTTTAATAGTTCCTTCAGTATCTTAGAATACTGTGGTCCTGGCTACTATGCACAAGTATTTGACCAAATCTCATTATGTAGGCATCTAGAACAGTGGTTTTCAAACTGTGGGTCATGACCTAGTTACTGGCTCTGGTCAGCACTGCGAACCGGGCCGTTAAAAGTCCCGTCAGCGGTGCTGCCCAGCTAAGGCAGGCTATTCCCTATCTGTTCTGACACTGTGCTGTGCCCCGGAAGCTGCCCCCACCCTGAGCACCAGCTCCGCACTCCCATTGGCTGGTTCCTGGCCAATGGCGGTTGCGGGGGCGGTGCCTGCCTCCGGCTAGGAGCCGGACCTGCTGCAGGCACCTTCCAGGGTGCAGCGCAGTCCGCGGTGCCAGAACAGGCAAGAAGCCTGCCTTAGCACTTCCGCTGCACCACTGACTGGGAGCTGCCTGAGGTAACCCCCTCCCCAGCCCTGGACCCCCTTCCTGTATCCCAAACTCCTCATCCCTGGCCCCAACCCAGAGTCTGCACCCCCAGCCAGAACCCTGACCCCCTCCTGCACCCCAACCCCCTGTCCCAGGCCTGAGCCCCCCCAAACTCTGACCCCCCCTGCACCCCTAATCCCTCATCCCAGCTGCACCCCCAATCCAGAGCCATGACCTCCTCCCACACCCCAACTCCCTGCCCCAGCCCTGAGCCCCTCCCACATCCCTCATTCCCAGCTCCGTTGAGTGGGAGGCATCAACAATTTTCTTCAACTCGGTTGCCAGAAAAAAAAGTTTGAAAACCACTGGTCTAAGTGTACTGAAGTTTTGTGCTCTTTTGTGGAAAATGAGGTTTAAAGAATGCAGTTTTTTTCTTTTTTTGAAAAAAGGTTGCTTTATTCACAAATACTGTGACCGCCATTGCTAATTAATTGGAGCCAACAATTTTCTGATAGTATCAGCATGAATGAAGGCTTTGAATACTATTGGCCCATGCAAAACACATGAACTGCCCCAGGACATGTGTAGTTGGGCCTACAGTTGCCTTGTCTGGATGCATCTCTTCGCACATCCAAATACAAGGTTTGGAGCATGCAGTCAATGTGCATTAATTCTGTTTCTCTCATCTGAAGCATTGGCTACTGGTACATACACACATCCTAAATGTCCTGTACTCAAGTGATTCCTCAGCTAGCACACACAATTTAACTTTTCGTTTCAGGCTTTGCCCCAGGGACACAGAAAATTACATTTATAACAAAAAGATGAACATTAAGTTGCTGTGTAGACATTCTAGGAAAATGACTATAGGGATAAATAATGATACACTTCAGCTTTAGTGTTATTAGTCAGTCTAGTTTATGGCTGGCTTTATGAGCAAAATTAGGGAGTTATTTGATTTTGAACCAAGTTTCTGTGAAAATTGATTCATCTGGCTTACGTTATTGTAGATGATTACTAATGCAACCACTCAGTCGTTGGATAGTGTGCGATGCATACTAAAGAGAATAGAATTTAATCTCATGGAAAACTAGAGTCTTGATTCCATTTGTGTCTTCACTGGTGCCTCACTTCTAATATTTTAGACTTGAACAGAAAAATGTCCATTGTGGCTTTCTTAAGAAGACACAGGTATACCTACCCATCCCAAATGATATGCCCAGCATGAGAAACTCATAGGTGTGTTTATTGGGCATTAAGCTCCTTTAAAAATAGGTGAAGTTAATAGAAATTGGACTAATTAATCAAGTAATATATAGTGGGTTATGACAGGGTGCTGTTAGCAGCTATACATTGAGCCCTTTGGAAGCCAGCAACCTGGTCCCTTAGAACACCCAGGGCGCTGGGTATAGAATAGAGTAGGAGGGACTTGGGTAGTTTGGATTTGGAAGGGTAGAAGGGATCATTTGCACCTTTAGGGATCTTGATGAGGTAATTAGCTTGCTGGCTGGATAGATCTGGGAAGAAAGCAAGCAGTATAAAAGGCTGAGCCACGGAGCAGGAAGGGGGCTCTACATTACCGCTGCTCTGTTGGGATGAACCTGGAGCATATACAATAAGAGAGAGACTTGGTGGCACTACCCTGGTGGACTGTGTGTGCTGCTCAGTTCACAAAGAGGGCCTGCGAGCCAGGATTTCCAGGAGCTGAAGGGGGAGCCCATTCCCAGGCCCATATTGCACCCTCAGAGAACACACTGCTTTTAACTCCTACTGAGTGCCATTAGCTGGGTGCCCCATGGCCAGAGATGTCTCCACAGGGCCCCCTCTCTTCAGGGACCCTTAAGAGCACCATGTAGTCTGGCTCTGGGCTATCCCCTGACTTCCATTGAAACTGGCTCAATAGCCCAAAGTAAGTCAAAATAGAACTGTGTCCCAAAAGCAAGATCCTTGGGAGTAACCCCATAATTCATACCAATTTCCAATGCTCCTGTCATCCACAGAGACATTATTCTGCTTAGAATCTAACCTTCTGGCTCAGACTTCCTTCCTCAGGCCACATGCTCCTTGTTTTGAGAGGGAAGGCAGCATATATACTACCCTCCTTCTGAAAGCTTCTCCTGATTGGCTAGGAGAGAGGGGAGCCCTGTCCTCCCACACTGAGGGATCCTGATCCTGGGCCTTTAAAGTCAGTTTCCTGGGATCTTCCCATCCCACTGTTAACTCCCCAGGGCTGCCTTCTCTCTTCTTGTTTTGAACTGTTTCCAAGCCCGTGCTCACCAACATCCCTTTAACAGAGACTTCTGGAGCCCCTTAGGTTTAAAAGGATAGTACAACTCACTGTGTGAGGACTGAGGGCACAAGGAAGAGCCTTTTCTAATATATTGTTGCAACATTTTCTGAAATCTCCCCCCCCCCCAAAAAGTGCCTTAAATGAAACAGACCAAGGTAACTTTCCAGCAATGTGTCCAGTATGCACTTGTATAGCACATGATGCATTGGCTAGGTGTGGTATTTCATATTAATGAACTATTCTTTATCAGTTTTCCCAACGGATTAGGTGCAAACAAATGACAAACCACAAAATTCATTTAAAAAACCCCATAAACTAATTATGGACAATGCGAAGAGAATCTTCCTTTCTTTTTTGAAGCCCAAGGAATTAATGCTATATAGACCCTTGTTACATTCTCATTTGTAGAGCAACTGGTGTTGGTTATTGCTATTTTTGCTAAATTATGTTCTTTAGGTTGAATTGAGATTGATTGTCCTTCTGGTATGAGGAAAATCAGACTGTTCTTCTGTGCTGTTGTAATGCTGACAGACCCTGGTTGCCAGCGGGCAGGATTGGACCAGGGACCTCTGGAGCTTAGTGCATGAGCCTCTACCGCATGAGCTAACAGCCAACTGGCTCTTAGCTAAGGCTGTAGAGCAGACTCATTTTATCTCTCTCTAGGTGGTCTCGGTGCCACTGGATGGGACAGAACAGCACACCCAGGAGGTGTGACCATAGCAGTAGAGTATGTAGAGCCAGTAGTTGTTGGTGGGTTAGGATAATCAGTGAATAGATTCTATTAAGATAATTCAGGCACCCATTTCCCATACAGCCAGTTAATTACTGTGCTCTACCAATTGGTGAAAGCTGCCATTATTACAGGATTTCATACTGATCCTATGGAAGGGCCAGATTCTGATCCCATGGAAGTTCATGATAAAACTCCCATTGACCTTAGTAGAACAAGGATTTGGTCATAAGGATTATTACACATTATTATGCTGGTTCTTTCCCTCCTCTTCTTACCTCCCAGAATATTTTTATTGTGGTCACTGCAAGCAGATGGTAAGCACAGCATTTCAGAAGTATAAATGATACCAAGAGACATTTAAAAAAATCGCTCAAATAGGCTATAACCATGCAGAGCATACGAAAGGAATTAAATATATTTGTAGAATACATAATGAAGGTTAAGTAATGCTTTGGGTGGGTGTAGGCTAACCAGATTCCACTATTTTTGGAGAGGAGTCTTAAATGGCTGCCAATGCTTTGTTTTCTTATTCTTGATTTGTACTGGGTTGGGATTTTTCATACATGGTTTTGAACCATCTACAACATGTAGGGCCATATTTTGAAACTGTGTGCACGCTGTTATCCACCTAATTTGTTGGTGTTTGCACATACAAAGAAGCCAGGCATGCACATAACTGATTATTTACTTGCAGAAATACCCAGTTTGCACATAGCATTGTGGTACTTGCAGGTGCAAATTACGCACACAATTGCTTACATGCATTTTCAAAGGTAGGCCCTTTGTGTCTGAGTAGGAGGTATGGTTCATTTCTACAGTATAGCCATGATTGCATTTGAACCATTATAGGAACGTCTTCAACTAGTTTTTATTACTATCATGACACAGATTATGTAGCTCTTTTTGTTGTGTATATCTGTGTCTTTTTGTTGTTATACTCTCTCTCTAAAATCAACATGGACTTTTGCAAAAATATTCTTTTTAAAAACAAATTGTTATGAATGTTTAAATACATATGGATGTGATTCTGCCATTTTTGCTCTGCAAGTAGCCACAGTGGGTAGTAGAATCAGACCCTATGTAATTTAAAGGTTACTAAGTATGTTATAACATTTAAAATAAATCCAATAAGGATGTGCCGGTGCCCTCATTTGAGAAACAACTTATACTCAAGTTCTGCAATGGACACCCACAGAAATTGTTCATAGTCACATGACCAGCCCCATTGAAGTCAGAGGGGATGGGTAGAGTGGCAACCCCCTGCCCCCAAACCTTACAATACCCCTAGCCATTTGTGGAATCCTACACAAGGAGTGAGCTGAGGGTAGAGGTAGGGGTAGGATGTTCCTGATCCCAGCTGGTGATCATTTTATGGATCCTTTCATCCTTGAAGCATGAGATTTGATTTCCTCATATATTTTTGTTCTACCTCAAGTAGCTGTAAATGTAATTCATACTCATTAATTCATCTAATCCTATAATCCAAAGAGGAAGTGCGGTCGGTTAAAACAGGGACTGTCTCTGTTTAAAGCAGCAAATAAGGCCAAATAAATGAAAAGTTTGCCAACTGTAAGCTCTACAAAAGTTCACAAATTAGATCTAGTATTAGATCCACCATTCCTCATTTTGAGATATTCTGTATGTATGATATGCTCCATATAACATCTGTGGCAAGATGGTCAATGTTAGTATGGTGGGTCCTGTGCTTTTCTTGGCAGGGTGCTAAGATGCTACCCCTTGTCCCTGCTCTTGGGGTGCCGAGGGCCCTGCTAGTGACCTAGGAAGGTGGTAAAGGAAGGAAGCGGGAGAGGGGTCTGGGTTTGCTCCTTACTCTGAGCCCCAGCCCCTCTCAACCCGTGCGGGTTCTTACCCTCTTCCTCCTTGGGTGGGATACCTTTGGTCCTTAGATGCTGGGGCAGGGAGTCTCCCGCCCCTGCTGGGGCAGGGTCTCCCTTACTTCAGTTCTCTGGTCTTTCAAGTCTCACAGCACATCTCCAACTCCAGTCCTCTCTCCTTCCTCCTTCTCCCTGTCTGCCTGAAGCAGGGTTTTTTATTAGATTCCTGACAAGGCCTTAATTGACTGCAGGTGCTCCAATTAACCTGTAGCCATGCTCCCTACTCTTCAGGGAACCACACCTTAATTAGCCTTGGGCTTATATATTTCCCCTTGAACACTCTACCACTGCTCCCTGGCCCTTCTGTATCACACATCATACATACAGGCACATAAAGACATATTCTTTGTGTAACTAGTGAATGGCCCAACACCACTGCTTCAGAGCCATTCTGGAGGGAGAGTCTAAATGAGAGCTGTGTACAGTATGTGAGCTTAGATACATCAGATGCCTGTACATCCCCTGTATTTAATATGGTAAACCACATGATGCCATCAATTGTAAAGCAGAACTTCAGTGGGAATATGGCTGAGTATATGGTATAACCCAGTATTTTTAGTCAATGGTTAATTATGGGCGTTAAACTAAACAACAAATTCTGTACGTTACATTATATTAGAAGCATGATTCACTTTAATTCTCTTCATATGTAACACCCACAGACAATTTCTTTTGTAATGTAAAGAATTTTACACTATGTTTTATGTAAGGGAATTACATGCATATTAATAAACCTACTGGACTATATGCATAGTTATCTTTATCTGCAACAACTATAATGGAATATAACAGCATAGTACAATGATACTTCCACAAATATATGCAAATGAATAATCTTTCATATTGGTGAAGGTTGGTTTCACTCCAAAGAGGATGCAATGACTGTGTCTCACCTTGTTTTTTAACTCCCCTCTTTTTATCCTCCCTAATCCCTGATCAATCTCTCGCTCATTCATTCATAGACTTTAAGGTCAAAAGGGACCATCATGATCATCTAGTCTGACCTCCTGCACATTGCAGGCCACAGAATCTCATCCACTCCTGAAACAGACCCCTAATATCTTGCTGAGTTACTGAAGTCCTCAAATCATGGTTTAAAGATTTCAAGTTTACAGAGAATTCACCATTCACACTAGTTTAAACCTGCAAGTGACCCATCCCCATGCTGCATGGATGGCGAATCCCCCCTCAGGGTCTCAGCCAATCTGACCTGGGGGAAAATTCCTTCCCAACCCCAAATATAGTGATCAGTTAGATCCTGAGCATGTGGGCAAGACATACCAGGCAGATACCTGGGAAAGAATTCTCTGTAGTAACTCAAGGCCTTCCCTATCTACTGTCCTGTTTCCAGCAGTTGGGGATTTTTGCTACTGGTATTCACAGATCGGCTATATGCCATAGTAGGCAATCCCATCACTCCATCTTCTCCATAAATTTATCAGGCTCAATCTTGAAGCCACTTAGGTTTTTTTGTCCCCACTGCTTCCCTTGGAAGGCTGTTCCAGAACTGCACTCCTCTGATGGTTGGAAACCTTCATCTAATTTCAAGCCTAAACTTGTTGATGGCCAGTTTATATCCATTTGTTCTTGTGTCCACATTGATGCTTAACTTAAATAACTCCTCTCCCTCCCTGATACTTATCCCTCTGATGTATTTATAGAGAGCAATCATATTTCCCCTCAGCATTCTTTTGGTTAAGTTAAACAAATCAGGCTCTTTGAGTCTTCTCTCATAAGGTCGTTTTTTGATTCCTCGGATCATCCTAGTACTTTGAGTTCATTTTTCTTAAACGTCGGAGACCAGAACTGCACACAGTATTCCAGATGAAGTCTCACTACAGCCTTGTATAATGGTACTAACACTTCCCTGTCTCCACTGGAAATACCTCACCTGATGCATCCTAGGACTGCATTAGCCTTTTTCATGACCACATTACTTTGATGGCTCATAGTCATTTTGTGATCAACCAATACACCCAGGTCTTTCTCCTCCTCTGTCTCTTCGAACTGATAAATCCCCAGCCTATAGCAAAAATTCTTGTCATTTGTCCCTAAATGCATGATCTTGCACTCTGCACTATTAAATTTCATCTAATTTCTGTTACTCCAGTTTACAAGGTCATCCAGATCTTCTTGTATGATATTCCAGTCCTCCATATTGACTATACCTCCTTAATTTGTGTCATCCACAAATTTTATTAGCACACTTCCACTTTTTGTGCTAAGGTTAGTAATAAAATTGTTAAATAAGATTGGTCCCCAAGACTGATCCCTGAGGAACTCCACTAGTAACCTCCCTCCAGCCTGACAGTTCACCTTTCAGTATGACCCATTGCAGTCACCTCTTTAACCAACAGTTCCTTATCCACCTTTCAGTTCACATATTAATCCCCATCTTCTCCAATTTAACTAATAATTTCCCATGTGGAACTATATCAAATGCCTTATTGAAATCCAGGTAGATTAGATCTACTGCATTTCCTTTTGTTTAAAAAATCAATTATCTTCTCAAAGAAGGAGATCAGGCTGGTCTGGCATGATCTATCTTTTTAAAACCATGTTGTTGTATTTTATTCCAATTACTGTTCACCTCTATGTCCTTAATACTTTCTCTTTCAAAATTTGTTCCAAGATCTTGCACACAATTGAGATCAAATTAACAGGCCTGTTGTTTCCTGGATCACTTTTTTCCCCTTTCTTAAAAATAGGAACTATATTAGCAATTCTCCAATCATAGGGTACGACCCCTGAGTTTACAGATTCATTAACAATCCTTGCTATTGGGCTTGCAATTTCATGTGCCAGTTCCTTTAAGATTCTTGGATGGAGATTATCTGGGCCCCTGTAGTTTTTCCCTTGTAGTTACTCTACATACTCAAGAGAAGAAACCTGGTTTTAATTTTCTTGTCATGTCTGTCTCATAAAACATACCCTGTATCATCTGACTACGTGCAATGTTAGAATGCTGTTGAAATGAATACCACATAGACTTGTAAAGTCATCTTGAGGTAAAATTAAAGCTTCAAAATTGAAGAGAAAATAATTCCATATGGATGACCGAAATATCTATATTTTTACCAAGAATGAGCCATGCTCTCACTAACTACAGTGTAGGTTCCTCCTGAGCAGTCCTCCTAATCAGTGGCATTTTCATCACTCTCAGGTAAGCAGTCAGGATAGTCAGTCTATTGTATGGTTTACACGCTCTTAATTCTAGGCTGCTTTATTTACCATTTCATGCTCTTCCTTCTGCCATGTCCTTGCTAGGGTGGGCCTCTCCAAGAATTTAAGCAGAGGTTTGTTTCTATATCGATAAACCTCCCTATGTAAAAGTTCAGTGCAGAGCTTTTTAAGAGCTTAGAGTTCAATGCTTCAGTACCCTGCAGTGCTTGTAAAATAAGGACAGCATTATTTTATTCATTCCATACTGCGGTCAGTATTATACAAATCTATTGAATAATTAGTAAAAGGAATAAGATACAAGAGTTTTAGAGTAAATAGCAGACAAAAATATCTGGGTGTTTAAACAATAACATGTTTCTGAACATGACACCAGATTTCAAGACACCTATCTGGTACTGACTATGTGGAAGGATCTCTTTTTATTTTGCATTGTTGTTGAATTTCATTAAACTGATTTGGAAAGAGTTCCCAAGAACATCAGCTATTTTTATCCATTGCACAGTGTCTTCAAGCAGGACCCCTAACTGTCCCCTGGGCTGTTTGCTCTGGCAGGAGCAGGAGTCAGAGGCATCCTCCTTAGCAAAGTGCAGTGGAGCAGAAAGCCAACAAGATGATGATCTGTGTGGAAAAGGAAAAACGAAAGCTGTATAACACATAGGATGCTATAGCAGCAAGTCAAGAGACCTTGTCAAGAAAAGCAAATTGTTCCATCTAAATTTGAACCTGCAGTGCAAGTGGGTTAGAGACTGTGGTGTATAAAATAGGAGGAAGAAAAAAGAAGATAAAAAATACTTCTTGCAAGAGCAATCAAAAAGAGGGGAAGGATTATGCAACTAATGAGCTGACTAATGATAGGAAACAATGAATGAGGATACTTACTCCTGGAGAATTTTGTGCTACTGTGCCTAAGGCCTGTTATGGCCAACACAGATTGTAGCACAGAACAAGACTTCACAGAGAATGTTGTTAACACAGCATGTTAGTATGAAAACTTCTTTAATTATTGCAATTGAAGTAGTTTATATTTTTCTTATCTGACAGAATATCCTGTGTATTCTTCTTGGGCAATATTTCTGCCTTCATGTTTTTAATGTTTCGCTTCCACTTGGTTTTCAGTGAGCAGAACAATAAGAAGTCGTCAATAAGGCTATTGTGATCAGCATTGTTGCTTGAAATCTTATGTGTGGGTGTTTTGTGTGCATGCTGCGTCCCTGCCTCCCTTTTCAGTGCGAGGAAGGCTGTAGATTTCTCTGGTGGACATCAGTATTATTAGAGCTGCAATATGTCTGTATCATAACTGTCTTTTTGTTTTTAAAGTTCCAGGGCCACATTTTGCTTTCATTAACACTGGTGTAAATGAAATCAGAATTTGCATTCTATCTTTGCCCAGGAAGTAACTGCTGTTTTGAATACTCTTTGTATACTCTTTTTCTTATTGCTTATTTATTTGGCTAAAAGAACTGTTAGATCAGGTAAGATTTTGCTTAGGCACCACTGCATTTGTACCTTATCTTTTGCGTCTCATCACTTTCTGGTTGCAGACAAGACAGGAAGCAGAAGTACCAAAATACCTTGGGAAAGGCTGGCCTTGTGATATTTCTGGACTAGTGCAAATGAGGAAGCACTGGAAATATCTTGGAAAATCTGCCTGTTCTTATGAGATTTCAGTATCAAAGAGGTTGCAATAAATCACTAGGGCCATCTGAATTTTGGGGGCCAGATCCACCCTATTTATGCAGAGAGGTGTAAATTTAACCTTCTAGTGCCCAGGGCCATAGCACCTGAATGTTGGGGGAATTCATCCCGTTGACTCTCACCTGATCTTGGAGGGTCTATAGTTTTGGTCTATAGTTTCTGCTAAGCAAGCTTATAGAACTAATAATGAAAGTTACTGAAGATGTAACAGAAAGTAGTAGTGGCTATAGGTTTTAAGCATTAAGTGTTAAGAGCTGAGAATGAGGCATAGCAGAAGTTGGTATTATGTGCTTAACCAAAAGTTATGGAATGATACATGCTTGATCTAAGGTTATAAAATTTAGCAATATGTATTTTATGTTAATTTAGCAATGCAATTTGTCATAAATTGGTAATCCACAGATGAAGAGATGGTAGGGGCTATTTGCAATCAGAGCTAACTCCAGAGACATATCAAAACTTTTGGGAAAGGAAACGATGATCTCAATTATATCTTTCTATATTAAGTAAAGCTCATAATCCCAGGCTACCCGAAGTACCTAAACTCAAGGTGGCCCCAGAAAGGAGACAGCCTTAAGATCTGGGGCCTTTATAGTAGCTCTATCAGTGGAGACTGCCATGTAGATGCCTTGATTGTCCCTCCTTAGCAAGCACTATTTGCCCACTTGTGGGGCAGTGCAGCCTCCCTATAGGGCCTCTGATAGAGGTTGCTGGTGGATGAACTGCTGAACCCCACTCCCAGTGGATTTACCCCATGATCTATCCTGGAGCTGACTCTGGTCTTCTGAGGATCCATTATCATTTCTATAGTGCTGAAAAACTGGTCTTTAAGCACTTCACTTTCAGTCGCTTTTTTAATATGGAAAAAAGTCTTTGATATAAAAATATCTGGATAGAAAATGGTGATTAAAATAAAGTTTGCTTAACAGAGCTCCTTCAAAAATAGTAGACACTATGCAGTGCCATTAGTTGAAAACAATAATTCTTTTGCTTGAATAGAATTTTTCATTCTTTGATATGCAATTTCGTTTTTCAGAAGGGCTGTAATAGACATTGTAGCCTGCAGGAATCTCTTGGAACTCAAAAGCAGACAGATTTAAGTTAGGAGGAGGAGAATAAAACTTTCAGTTTTCCAATTGATCAGGTATTTAGTTGGTTAGCAGCTGCAAGTGTAACGCACACTTGTAATCCACCCTCCTTGGTGTGGTGTTCTGTCCCATCTTGTGGCACCAAGATCACTTACAGAGAGAGATAAAATGAGTCTGCTCTACAGCCTTAGCAAACAGCCAGTTGGCTTTTAGCTCATGTGGTAGAGGCTCATGCATTAAGCTCCAGAGGTCCGAGGCTTGATTCTGCCTGTTGGCGAGCGGGATCTGTCGGTGTTACACAAGCACCTTACGCATTCTCTGCTTTACCTTCTTTGGAAAGAGAACTTTAGCCCTTTTGTGAAATGTAGTCTTCTTGTTTTTCAAATGAGATACTTTGCACAAAGAAGACTATTTTTGCCTAAGGTTTTTATGGTGTCATTTATTACTCTCTTGTTAAATGAAGACACCCAAGGCACTTTTTAGGGCAGTTTTGCAGACTCAAAGCAGGATTTCACAAATAGGTCCAGATTCTGTTGTGCTAATCTGGTGTAAATGGGGGGGGGGGTGTAATTCCAGTGGAATAATTGAATCAGAATCTGGACCAGAATCACTATACTATTGCTATGCTGTAGTTTCCATGATTTCTTTCTAATTTGCGTTATCTTACATTGTATTATATTTTAGCAGTGTTAAAGATGTAGGACACATTTGTTTTTATTAAAATTTTTTGACTTCAATTATTTTCACAGCTGAGTCTGAAGTTCTGCAGATTAATGGTGTGTTCCATATGTGCTTACTTTCTCCATATTATGGTTTTTGAAGGAGAGGAGCATGTCCCTCTTTTCATGAGAGAGCGTGCACTGAAGTACTTTTAATGTGTTTAGAGCCAAGGATCAGAAATTACTTTCCAATGTGGTAAAACATGTATACGCTAATTTTACACAATGAAATGTGCAGTTCTGGAGCTTTGAACTCCCACTTCTGCAGGAGATTTCTTGCTCTGTAGGGTGAGTAATAAATAAACAAAGCAATTAACATTTAACAAACAAGTAATTTTTCTCTAGCTGTCCACACAAAGTGTAAATGAAAGGTACAGGCCCAGATCAGTGAAGTTTATGATCTCCATTGCTGTTACTAAAAACCCAACAAATCTCTTTAACCAAGGCAGAGAGATACAACTGTTTCTGTCATAGCAGCAAAACTTGGCCTTGTAAAGGAGGTGGTGTGATCCAGGGGATAAGGTAACCAGGAGTTAGTTCTGTTACTGGTCTGCTTTCTGACCCTAAGCAAGATTTCTAACCTAAGATTTCTTTGTCTCAGTTTTCCCATCTGTGAAATGGGGGGTAGTGGTACTTTTCTCCAGGGCCTTCCCTAGAGGGATGTGGGGCTCGGGACACAGGCGCTGAGTTTCTAATCTGCCTGGGGGTGCTCCCCCCGACTCTGCCCAGACCCCACTCCCACTCCACTCCTTCCCCCAAGGCCCCACCTCCGCTTTGCCCCTGCCCTTCCCGCCCCTGCCCCCACCCCACCTCTTCCCCACCCAGTTCTGCCCCTTCCCCTAAGCGTGCTGCACCCTTGCTCCTCTCCCATTCCCCCCAGAGCCTCCTGATGCTGTGGACAAAACATCTGATCCACAGTAGGCTCTGAGAGGGAAGGGGAGGCGCTGGAGGTAGAGGGAGGTTCTGGTAGGGGGGGCTCCTCCTCACCTGCCAGCCTGCCACTCACTTCCCTGTTCGCCTCCTCACTCTGCTTGCCCACCCGCTCGCCTCTCACCTCACCTCCCTGCCTGTCTCCTGCAGAGCCCCCCAAAGCGTGGGGCCTGGGGTGATCGCCCCGATTCGCCATATCCTAGGAACGGCTCTGCTTATTTCCATGGTAAAGCACTTTGAAATCTATGGGTGAAAAGGTCTATTAAAAATTAAGTATTGCTACTATTATTTTAAGTCTTTATTTCCTGCATTGATATCAACAGGATCTACATGTAGGGATAACACTTATATGTATTTTTGTGACTGTGGTGCACAATAGAAATGTGATAGAATTTCTTTCTTCATGCTGTGATGATACAAAGCAAAGGCAAAATGTCATGACTTTGTGATCCCTGAAGTAAGATTGGGGATCTCTGTTTGTCCTACAGTTTGTGGACAAATTGCTGTCCTATGCTGAGTGGGTGTGCTTCTTGTGTAAGACACAGGGTGGCTTTTCCACCCATCCCCCACAAAACCACGAGAAAACATCATCAAAAGCTGTCTGTTTCTGGAAGTGCAGCTTAACCACAGAACTGGGAACATTGAAACGAGACAAACTCCAATATCTAACAATACAAAATGAAATCCAGCAACAAATATAGAGCTAGCTTCCAGATATGCATCGTGACACTGGAATGGCACAATACCAAGTGCCACACAGGATACACATTTACTTACTGTTTCACAATAGAATCCCCAAGCCATCTTTGATTAAAGGGAAGTTTCAAAGCCACTCTGACAGCTGGGAGCAGAGCTCTCCTTCATTATGGATTCAAATACAGTTCCTGAGAGTTATAAACAAGACAATTGAACACATTTTTTATTTTGCTACATGAGCCATGTTCTCTGTTCTGTCCACTGGCCATGTCTTCTCTAAAACATCAGCCATGTTCTTGCTATCACCTGTATAAGATGCCTGCTGGCAATATATAAAGCTCTGAAGTTCTGGAAGTCCTCAACGTCAAAGGAAGCCTGCACATTGCTTTCAAAAGATGCACCTTTGAGTTAAATTCATAACTTTGCTAGAAACCAAAAATCATGGCCTTAATGAAGACACTGGATTTATAGCTTATTACAACAATCTGTAACTCACTAACCTCCCTTTTTGTCCTATGATTACAGGTGTGTGAACAGGCCACTTCACCTTGAATATGGTCCCTTACAATATGATAAACTATCTGTTCCATCTCGTATTTAGCTGTTACATCCCATGGTGCTGGAACGATAGGTGCTGGGGGTGAACTATAGGTACCCTGGTTTGAAGGGACTTCCATCATATACAGGGTTTACAGTTTTGTTCAATAGCTTTCAGCGCCTCCACTATAAAAATTGTTCCAGTGCCACTGGTCACACCCTCAGTACCTTTCCCACACCTGAAGGAGAGCTCTGTGTAGCTCGAAAGCTTGTCTCTCTCTCTCCAACAGAAATTGGTTCAATAAAAGATATAACCTCATCCACCTTGTCTCTCTAATATGCTGGGACCAACACAGCTACAACAACACTGCTTGCAAATAAACTAGTTGGTTTCACTTTTGGTAATCATTTTACACAGGTTTGCTTTCTGACTTTCATGCATGAGAAGAATGTTGCAATGTTTAGGTTGCAAATATTGCATGAACATATGTATTTGTTTTTCAGAACAATGGGTGATAGTGGAATTAAACAGAAAACCAGGGAAACATTTGTTCTTGGGTTTGATATCTTTACAAAATTTTAATTTGGGGCCAGATTTGACATGAAAATATCCCTGTACCTTTATAAACAAAGACATGAATGACTATTGATTAAGGGACTACTCAGCATGTCCTCCATGCATAGGGTCAGGTTGCCAAGTGTCTGGTTTTCGACTGGAATGCCCGATTGAAAAGGGACACTGGCAGCTCCGGTCAGCACCGCTGACTGAGCTGTTAAAAGTCTTGTCAGCGGCACAGTGGGGCTAAGGCAGGCTCCCAGCCTGCTGTGGCTCTGCATGGCTCCCAGAAGCAGTGGTATGTTCGCCCTCCGGCTATTACACATATGGGCAGCCAGGGGGCTCCACACCCTGCCCCCAACCCAAGTACCAGCTCTGTAGCTCCCATTGGCCAGGAACCATGGCTAATGGGAGCTGCGGGGGCAGTGCCTGCAGACGGGGCAGCGTAAAGAGCCGCCCGGCCGAGCCGGAAGGGGGACATGCCACTGCTTCCAGGAGCTGCTTGAAATAAGTGCTGCCTGGAGCCTGCACCCTTGACACCCTCCCATGACAGAGGGAGGGGGGATGGAGTGAGTGGGGGCAGGGCCTTGGAGGAGGGGCAGGGCAAGAGTGTTTGGTTTTGTGCGAGTAGAAAGTTGGCAACCCTATGCACAGGGTTCCCACTGAAGACAGTAGAAGTGCAGTGCACAGAGCCACTTCAGGATTGGGTAAGAGCCTTGAGGGAAAGAGCCTTGATTAAGAGTTTTAACTATAATGTTTCACTGTTTTCTTTGTAACGTAGCAACTCTAGCTGAAAACGAACAATGTTTTTTGTTTAGATCAGCATAACTATTTATGCAAAATTAAAGTCCTTTGATTGTGACCCATGTGAGCTCCATGTGGGTTTCCTGCCTTTACCCAAGCCTAGTCAAAACCACCCCATTGAAATTCATTTCATGTCTAAGCCATGCAAATGCAAAATTTCACATAGTTTTGACATGATTTTGTAAAATTGGCAAAGCGTGGTTTGAAGCTGGGCCGGTGTTCACCAAGCTAAGTGAGCCTATCAGCAAACATTTTCTGAGTCACTAACAAAACCCCAAAGCTGGTGGATTCTAAATTTCATTGCAAATATTTTGCACACCTCAAAATGTGATACTCCCAGCATTAAAAATTAGTTAATTTCAATAAAATCTGTAGAGGTGATAGGGGGAGAAAAGGAATACGAGGAAAAAAATCCTCAAAATGTTCTTGAGACGTCTGTACTTCTTACCACTTCTAGTGTTAGAGGTTACGTATGTTCTTATTTTGACTGAAATGGAAATATATTCTTAGGTTAGAGACTACTGTGTCAAATAAGCATTTATGATCAAAGACCTGCTCATTATGTGAATCTCCATTAGTAACTCTACTGAACAGTGCGAACACCATTGAGCACAACCAAATGCTTTATAAACAAAACAAGTTCTGGATATGCCAAATGGAGTTCTAGTAGCTCTTCATTTCCATCAATTTAAAAACAATCCAACATTTCTCTGGATTTTCTTCCTGTTGGCAAAATGGAATCAATTATCCTTTTTGTCAGTATGAATCCAGTTCTGTTGAAGGGCATTTGGAAGATTGGTGAGTCATTCTGATAAACTGGTTTCCTACTTACATGGGAAATCCTTTAATTACTGCCACTGGAAAGCCTGCATGATAAGAACAACAAGTCAGATGAATGTAGCACATTGGCTGGCTGCATGTGATGGACAATAAAAACAGAGACTGGCTGAGATTTGGAGGAATCAGGGCTGTTTAATCCCCTTTTCATTTCTTCTTACGTAATTCATGCTCTAGATAGGGAATGCTAGCTGCTAACAGGAAAATGGCTAACTACCAACAAGCCTGGTCACATTTAAAAATCCAGTCATTTTCTGAGGTATATATAATTGTTATGTTCTGTAACTGTAGTGCTCCCATTCTGTAATAGTGTCCCTCTGGAACTTTTGGAATCTTTGGCTGCCTAGCTGTGAAATCACATGGGTTTTATTCATCTGCATAGAATACATCTCATATTCCTCATTCAAAGTACAGTACTGGTCAAAATATCCTAATTTAATTCTATTTTGCTGAGAATTGTCTTAATCCAAGCAGATACCTGAGTTGGAGCCAAACTCTAATAATGTTGAGCAGCAAGCAGATCAGAATGTACTGGTGGCCTGTACAGTATTGTGTTCTGATTCTCCCCGCCCAGCCCCCTAACTCCCTTCCACACTGGTAAGAAAGATCAAGAAGAGGAAATTTGTGTGCATCGTGATTCTTTTTACAGCAGTTCTGCAGGCCCATGCAATGGACAGGGCAGTGGCCTTATACCCAAGCTGAGTTCCGTTGCAAAATACCTTCTAGTTCCTGTGTAACTCTGCTCCCTAAGGTAAGATCACAGAGATCAAGCAATATTTGTTTCTCTGTGTGGGGGATGAAGGGGTTTCAGCTTTACTTCGGTAGCCTGGAGAGAACATGCCATATTTCCTTCCCCATTTTTTGCAGAGCTCCTCTCGTATAAAGTTACTTAGAAGTGCTTCCATGAAGCTGCTTTTACCTTTTTCTGTGGTGCTCCTCTACCCATCTGGGTAGGTTTTCCATTATTCTCCACATCCCATGGCAGAGGAGAACACAAGGAGCCAGCACAAAGCCTATATCAGAAAGAGTTTCCATCACTATTTAAATATTGTGTTTTATTGACTCAAAGGAAAATTATGGTCTATACGTGGAACCATTCTCACAAGCTGAATATATTGGCTTTGGAAATGTCCTAATACACATTTTTATAGTACATTCTTTTTAAAATTCCTAGCTATTACTGTACTGGGAAATCCCAAGGAATCTTTGGTTGCCTAGATGTGAAATTATGTGGTTTTTATTCATCTATATAGAGTATGTCTCATATTCCTCATGCAAAGTACTTTTCAAGTTGGATTCAGATTTAACCAGAGTAAATCAAATAACCCTTAATCGTGAAATAGGAAAGGGAACAGTTCATGACAGTTACATATTTGGTGCAACATCTTATCACACATGAAACTAATTAATAACTAAGGGGCCCTTATGCCATAATAAACATCTGGTTTTCAATTTCTCCACCTTGAGTTCTTGGCTTTATCCCACAAAGAAAGATACCTTTTCCTTGACAAAGAGGTGGATTTTCCAGCTGGCAGGTGTCAGAGGAGGCTTAAGTCTGCCCAGTTACTTTGGTGTAAATCCAGAGTAACTCTACTGACCTCAGAGGAGTTATTCCATATTTACAGCAGTGTATCTGTTGGACAGATTTGTTCCGTCATCTTTGAGTAAAGAGGTCTGACCATCTCAGCAACAGAAATGATCTGTTTCTACCCAGCCTCAGAAAATGATGAATCCTATGATTTTTCTGCAATATCTTTCTGTCTGGCTTTCCTTCAGGCCTGCAAGTACTGAAAGTTTCAGTGGCAGAAATTAGGAACAGGGGAAGGGCAGGATCATATGAATAATGAAATAACAATCAAGAAAAAAATTAGCAACCAGTGCTGCCTTAAAAGCAGGCACTAGCCATTGTGAAATTTCAAGATTTTCTTTTTAAGTGGCTACTTCTCTCTTTTAGGGTATGTTTGTACTACGGGATTACTCCGATTTTACAGAAATCGATTTTTGGAAACATTATATAAAGTCAAGTGCATGCGGCCACACTAAGCACATTAATTTGGTGGTGTGCGTCCATAGTACTGAGGCTAGCGCCGACTTCCAGAGCGTTGCACTGCGGGTAGCTATCCCAGAGCTATCCCATAGTTCCCACAGTCTCCCCCACCCACTGGAATTCTGGGTTGAGATCCCAATGCCTGATAGGGCAAAAAACATTTTCGCGGGTGGTTCTGTGTACGTGTTATCAGGCCCTCTCTCCCTTCCGCTCCCTCCCTCTGTGAAAGCAACAGCAGACAACTGTTTTGGGCCTTTTTTCCTGGGTTACCTGTGCGGATGCCATACCATGGCAAGCATGGAGCCCGCTCAGCTCAACGCAGCAGCCATGACCATTGTAAACACCTCGTGCATTATTGTGCAGTTTATGCTGAACCAGAACCTGCAAAACCAGGCAAGGAGGAGGCGGCAGTGCAGCAACAAGAGTGATGAGGACATGGACACAGAATTCTCTCAAACTGTGGGACCTGGTGCTTTGGAGATCATGGTATAAATGGGGCAGGTTCATGCCATAGAACACCGATTCTGGGCCTAGGAAACAAGCACAGACTGGTGGGACCGCATAGTGTTGCAGGCGTGGGATGATTCCCAGTGGCTGCGAAACTTTTGTATGCTTAAGGCCACTTTCATGGAACTTTGTGACTTGCTTTCCCTTGGCCTGCAGCGCAAAGACACCAAAATGAGAGCAGCCCTCACAGTTGAGAAGCGAGTGGCGATAGCCCTCTGGAAGCTTGCAACACCAGACAGCTACCAGTCAGTCAGGAATCAATTTGGAGTGGGCAAATCTACTGTGGGGGCTGCTGTGATGCAAGTAGCCAAAGCAATCACTGAGCTGCTGCTACCAAAGGTAGCGACTCTGGGAAATGTGCAGGTCATAATGGATGGCTTTGCTGCAATAGGGTTCCCTAACTCTGGTGGGGCGATAGATGGAACCCATATCCCTATCTTGGCACTGGAGCACCAGGGCAGCCAGTACATAAACCGCAAGGGGTACTTTTCAATGGTGCTGCAAGCACTGGTGGATCATAAGGGAAGTTTCACCAACATCAACGTGGGATGGCCGGGAAGGGTTCATTATGCTCGCATCTTCAGGAACATTAATCTGTTTAAACGGCTGCATCAATGGATTTACTTCCCAGACCAGAAAATAACCATTGGGGATGTTGAAATGCCTATAGTTATCCTTGGGGACCCAGCCTACCCCTTAATGCCATGGCTCATGAAGCCATACACAGGCAGCCTGGACAGTAGTCAGGAGCTGTTCAACTATAGGCTGAGCAAGTGCAGAATGGTGGTAGAATGTGCATTTGGATGTTTAAAGGGTCGCTGGCGCACATTACTGACTCGCTCAGACCTCAGCCAAACCAATATTCCCATTGTTATTGCTGCTTGCTGTGTGCTCCACAATCTCTGTGAGAGTAAGGGGGAGACATTTATGGCAGAGTGGGAGATTGAGGCAAATCTCCTGGCCGCTGATTATGCTCAGACAGACACCAGGGCATTTAGAAGAGCACACCAAGAAGCACTGTGCATCAGAGAAGCTTTGAAAACCAGTTTCATGACTGGCCAGGCTATGGTATGAGAGTTCTGTTTGTTTCTCCTTGATGAAAACCTGCCTCCTTGATTGACTCATTCCCTGTTAGCCACCCACCCTCCCCCCTTTGATCACAGCTTGCTTTCAAAGGAAATAAAGTCACTATCGTTTAAAATCCATGTATTATTTATTAATTGATTATAAAAACAGGGAGAGAACTGACAAGGTAGCCCGGGTGGGGTGTGGGAGGAGGGAAGGAAGGAAAAGGCCACTTCAAAACTTGTTGAATGACAGCCTTCTGTTGCTTGGGCTGTCCACTGGGGTGGAGTGGCAGGGTGCACGGACCCTCCTCCCACGGTGTTCTTGGGCATCTGGGTGAGGCAGCTATGGAACATGGGGAGGGGGAGGGCGGTTATACAGGGGCTGCAGTGGCACTCTGTGATCCTGCTGCCCTTCCTGAAGCTCCATCAGACGCTGGAGCATGTCCATTTGATTCCGCAGTAGCTGCAGCGTTGCATCCTGCCTCCTCTGATCTTTGTGCCACCACATCTCATCTCGAGCATCCCTCCTGTCCTCACGTTCATCCCTCCTGTCTTCACGTTCGTTGGCCTCTTTCCTGTACTGCAATACTGTGTCCTTCCACTCATTCAAATGAGCTCTTTCACTGCGGGTCGATTGCATGATTTCAGAGAACACTTCATCTTGCATGCATTTTTTTCGCTGCCTTATCTGAGATAGCTTTTGGGACGGAGGACGGAGGCTTGAAAAATTTGCAGCTGCGGGAGGCAAAAAAAGGGAGAGAAGTATTTAAAAAGATACATTTTACAGAACAGTGGGTATACTCTTTCACGGTGAACAACACTATTCACATTACATAGCACTTGTGATTTTGGTACAAAGTTGTATTTTGCATCTTAATATTGAGTGCCTGTGGCTTTGGTGTTAGAGATCACAGACGCAGGGCCGGGCAACAGAATTCAGCTTGCATGCTGCCATGGTAAGCCATTGTCTTTCGGCTTCTGCAACCTTCATAAAAGCAGCGCCCTCCTTTCCCATACCAAGCAAAGCCCGTTGAGTGCTGCGGTTTTCGTGTTAACATGCAGCAGCAGAAACCAAACTAATACCCCCCCCCATCCAGTTCTCTGGGATGATCGCTTTACCCCTCCTCCCACTGCGAGGCTGGTATCAGGGAAGATCCCTGCCAGCCAAATGCAAACAGCTCAGCACCAATGTCCCCCCTCCCCACTGCTTGGCTAAGTGCAGGGAAGGATTTCTTTTCCGCCACAGGCAAACAGCCCCGTAGGACCGGCCACCTCTGTCCCCTTAATTAAATTCCTGTATTTCAACCAGATTACCATGAACGATATCACTCTCCTGAGGATAACACAGCAAGATAAAGAACGGATGTTGCTTGAATGCCAGCAAACACCGGGACCATACGCTGCCAGGCTTTGTCATGCAATGATACCAGATTACTTGCTACTAGCATGGCGTGGTCAAGTGTCCTACCATGGAGGATGGAATAAGGCTGCACTGCCCAGAAACCTTCTGCAAAGGCTTTTGGAGTACCTCCAGGAGAGCTTCATGGAGATGTCCCTGGAGGATTTCCGTTCCATCCCCAGACACGTTAACAGACTTTTCCAGTTAGCTGTACTGGCCACGAATGCATCCCAAGTCCTCAGGGCAAATTAATCATTAAAAAAAATTGCTTTTAAACCATGTGTAATATTTACAAAGGTACACTCACCAGAGGTGCCTTCTATGGCTTCATGGATACCGCCTTGGGAGGGTTGGGAGGCTTCTTCAGTCAGGCTGAGAAAAAGATCCTGGCTATTGGGGAGAACGGGGTGCTGTGTGCTCTCCTTAAGCTCGTCCTCCTCCTTCTCGTCCTCCTCATCATGTTCCCCGTCCGCAAAATCCTCAGGCATGGCTGAGAGTACCCCCTCCTCGGAATCCACGGTCAGGGGTTGGGGTAGTGGTGGCGCCTCCCCCCCCCCTAGAATTGCATGCAGCTCAGTGTAGAAGAGGCATGTCTGCGGCTCTGCACCGGACCCTCCATTTGCTTCCTTGGTTTTCTGGTATGCTTGTCTGAGCTCCTTAACTTTCACGCAGCAGTGTAGTGAGTCCCTATTGTATCCTCTCTCCATCATGCCCTTGGAGACTCTTTCAAATGTTTTGGCATTCCGTTTTTTGGAACGTAGTTCTGTTAGCATGGAATCCTCTCCCCATACAGCGATCAGATCAAGTATCTCCTGTACAGTCCAGAGCCCTTTTTCGAGTCTCGGACTGCATGGTTACCTGTGCTGATGAGCTCTGCATAGTCACCTGTGCTGATCAGCTCTCCAGGCTGGGCAAACAGGAAATGAAATTCAAAAGTTCCCGGGGCTTTTCCTGTCTACCTGGCCAGTGCATCCGAGTTCAGATTGCTGTCCAGAGCGGTCACAATGGTGCACTGTGGGATAGCTCCCGGAGGCCAATACCGTCGAATTGCGTCCACACTAACCCTAATTCGAACCAGCAATGTCAATTTCAGCGCTACTCCCCTCGTCAAGGAGGAGTACAGAAATTGATTTTAAGAGCCCTTTATGTCGAAGTAAATGGCTTCGTTGTGTGGACGGGTGCAGGGTTAATTCGATTTAGCGCTGCTAAATTCGACCTAAACTCGTAGTGTAGACCAGGCCTAAATTGAGAGATGAGTTCATGACAGGGATGCCTAAACTCTCACAATTAATAAAATCTTTAGTGGTGACACAGTAGCAGATGAGGATTAAAATGTCCATATTTCACCACTTCCCCTTTGTTTTCCATCAAAATCTGTGATTTATCAAGATCCTAATTATGTTTTTGAAAAAAACCATAATGATTCTTATGATCGACAGTTTCAACTCCTATAAAAGTAAACTCAACTCAGGCTTTGTCCACTGAAGCAAATTATTCCTGCCAACTCAGTAATTCCAGGTTAACTGCAATACAAGAAATTATAGTTTCCAGCACAGTTATCAATTGGGGGAAGAGCTTATATCTTTCCTTGCTGCACTTATGCATAATCATAGTGCCATATGCTAATTCTCATTTCCAGTGTTTAGTCATATTTGCAGTTGCTGCCATATGGGTTCTAGAATGAAAAAATATAGGATTATTTGCAAATGAACTTCAAGAGGGCCTTAGGCTGAAACCTGACCATGTCAGCCTTTATCCAAGGTTTAACCTCTGGTATGACAGATGAAAGAAATAAAGCAACACACTGTGTGCAGGCATTATATCTAGTATGCTTGGAGCAGTCATGACAATAAACACTCATTGTTATGTGTCAGCCAGCAGAATGTAAATATTTAAAGGGTCCTATACGAGGCTGAGCTGTTTCAAGAGCCTTCTGTTTATAATAATTCATGAAAGTAAATGTTTCCTATTATAGAGCATGTGGTAGGTTTCTGCACTTAAAAGTTTGGCTAAAGTAATATGAAAAGAATAAAGAGCTGGGTGAGTTGCGTTTTTTGCTACTCTTTGGGCGCTCTACCAGCTTCTTGTGTATTTCTGTTATGAATTCTGCCCCTGTTGTGGTGGTCTATCGCTTACTAGCCAAAACTGGCAAGGCATAGCATGTGGTGGCACGTCTTTCTTCAAGCACAAAACTGTCACTGCATTCCAGGGAAGTTTATATCAACTGAAATGTAATATTTATTAGACACACATTGCATCTTACCTTACACATGGAACTTCCCAGCCCTCGGCAGTTTTCTCAAATTATTCAATAGCATCATTCACATGCACAGTGGACTGATTGGATCACTTTACTTACAAGGACTTATGACTTCAAAGGTATTGTTATTTAAATATATGGCCTTTAAAGACTCCATGGAGGAAATACTCTGTTTGACGTAGAGGCTTTTTGTGTCTTTCTCCTTTTCAAGCTCGTATATAGGGGGCTTTTCTTGCACCTCTATTTTTGGGGGGAATGAAATAGACTTTTGCACACACTGTTCCTTTCCAGTTGTCTTACATTTTTAGTAGAAAAGGCACAGCAAAGAGCTGCTTACATTCCACAAAATACTTCATATTTGGATTCCCTCCTGGTTTCATTGAGAATCCATAAAGAGCACTGACTGCCTGGAGAGCTACATGAAATCAGACAGTTCATATGATGCGGATGAGTTGCCTGCGCAACATCAGGAAAACACTGTACTTTTTATCTTGATTCTTTAGAATACCTTTCCGCTGCTGATTACAGACATAAACCTCTAACAGTCTCTTATATGAGCAAATGTAATAATCAAAGTGCAACAGTTGAAAGTAAGTGGTGTAAGCTTTAATGGAATCCTTTCCTTGGGAAAAGGCAGAGTGTCTGGTTTCTGATGTGCACCAGCAGGGGTAGAGATTTTCCAGGCATCAAGTTCCAGCCCAACAGTTTTCTGTTCTTCCGGATTAATGCCTGTATTAGGCAAAATTACAGCTGAGTGAAATAGGTTGCCTGTGGGCAGAGTTAATGTTCTGTGGAATTTGGAATTAGATGTCGTTTCCCGCCTTGGGTTGCAGTTGACAGTTGCTGTGGTTGGTTGTCTTGTGAGCACAGTCATAATATGGTTGGGTCAATTCCCCTCTCCCCCATTAGATTGGTGCAAGTGGGTCATTGAGGCCAGTCAATTTGATGTGACTGGGATTTGTCCAAACAATTTCATTTATCATAAAAAGTGGACTCTGATTAACCTTATCACATGTTGTCGTGAGCCAAGTTATCCTAATGAGAAAACAGGAGGAAGAGCAACCCTCTCATGGATCATGATGCTGGAAAGCTGGCCAGCAATTTGGAAAGCTCATAGTAATAATAATCAACAACAGTTGTTAATGGATGTTTGACATTATTTGTTACAGTATAGTCTGATTTCTACAGCAAAGATTTCTCATCTAAGATCTTGTTTTCCACTGTCTGTTCCCAACTTGCTGAGCTGCCCAAGGAGGAAGGGTGCTGTGTGGTACCTCAAAGGAGAATTGTTATTAAAAAGTCCTCATCTTGTTGAAGTTCTGGATGGGATATTTTTATTCTCCTGCGGTGCAAAGGGTTGGGTGTTTCTACATCTAGTGATTGCTCCTCTTTTTTTTTCCATTGCCTTGCTTCGTCTTTTATTGCACACACTCTTCCTTGCCATTCCTCTTCTATCTTTTCCCCACAGCTCTTTCTGAAAATAAAGATAATGTTGCCCATAAGTTACTCCTTTGTTAAAGAACAGAATTGGCAATGGAGAAAGTTCTGTTGCAATTTGGTCAGAGACAGCAGGTTCTGAGAGGAAGCATGGCTTTCCTAAATGCACGTTGAGTGCTGGTTTGGCATGAGGTATCCTGGCAGAGCAAATAGTTTACTATTGACTAAAAAATCTTGGTGAATCTTCAAAAATAATCTTGTAATATATTTTCTGGTGATGTCATTGCACATTCAGCACCATGCTGAGATGCTCATCTTATTTCCCATTACTTAGCTTTGGCCTTGGTTTCTGACTCCATCCCCATCTAAAATAGCCAGGCTGGTTTACTTGAAGGCACTGTTGTATAAATAAAAAAATAAATAAAAATCCCCAATGTTTTATGATCCAGCGTTGACTTAAACCATGTGACTTGAATGTATATAGGAAACAAAATAGTTTTTATATCCTGTTAGAGAGTATCATATAAACAACTTAAAATAGTATTTTCATAAATTCTGAGTTGCGGACACTCCCCCGGTTTGTGATAGATGTCTACCACTTTTAAGAGTGGCCATCAGGTGGCAATCCTGTCCCACAAATTTAACAGAGTAAGAGTATGTGTCTGTCATCAGAGTACTGGGATCTTTAAAGACAATTATTGGTGAGTGGTTAGACAGTGTCTAATCTAACTGATTTACTGAAGGTTAACTTGCTTTCTTCAAAAGTGTATTTTAATATACAGTGTGCCATTTCACTATCCCAATACAATAATATGAATATAAGTTTGATTAGCTATCAATTTTCTGAACAGAAAATACCTTGGATGTCTCATTCCATCATTTCAATTTCAGAAAAACTGAAATAAAATAAAATAAACATCTAATTGGTTTGTAAAGGGGTATTATAATAGCGAAAAAGCCCATGAAAAAATAGTTTTGGGTTCGCATGCTGGAATTTTACTTGCCCAGAAAGTGCTGCACAATAGCTTATCATGAGTGTCTGTATGTGGGGCAGATGTTGAAAGCATACAGGTGTTGTAGCTCATACAGACTCTTCATCTCTTTTTGAAGATTCATCTTGACAAAGGCCAGCATTGTACTTATAAGGCCAATACTCCAGTAGCTCATCTGATGTTTGGTTTTTAATCAAACAAAATAAAACGTTGTGTTCACTGCATCTCATAACCTCAGTACCTTTTTATGAATCAGTCTAACATAGGAGTGCATTTCAGTGAGCAGTTAACTTAATTTTCCTTTTATTTTTAAATGAGGATACAATGGATTAAATTACTATCTGATATAAATTGACTTAATTTGAATTACACCAGATTTGAATTTGGCCCAAAATGTCAAAGCTAAGCAGTGCATAATTTAAAAGATTACCACTGTCACAACAGATCATCCATCAAACTGTATGGATCTCAGATTGTTTATAACCATTTTTATCATAGGGAACAATTTCTACCTCATAGTATAATAACCATCCAAGCTAGATGATATCAGTCAAATTCTTTTTATGTGATTAATGGATGACTCCAACGTTCTTCTTTACACATATAACTGGGAAGGCAGCTGTTGAAAAAAAGAGAGTTTGCACTATTTATGCATAAATGCACTGCATACAGCTGCTGTTTCTAATGACAACGGGATGTCTATGCAGCTAAGATAGAGTTATGGTTCCCTCTGGAGTTTATCCGTCACAGATAGCACTGTTAAATAGAATGACTATTTTGGAAAAAAGGGCTTATGCGGGCCTATGTTTTCTAGTTATATCATGACCAGAAGTAATCACACTTTGTGGACCAAATCCTTAGCTAGTGTGAACCAAAATAGTGTCATTGATGTCAATAGAGCTATAGATTTACATAAGGTTGCCAACTTTCTAATTGCACAAAACCGAAAACCCTTGCCCCGCCTCTGCCCCACCCCTTCCCTGAGGGCCCATACTTGTCCTGCCCCTTCTCTGAGGCCCCGCCCCCACTCACTCCAGCCCCACTCCCTCTGTCACTTGCTCTTCCCCATCCTCATTCACTTTCACTGGGCTGGGGAAGGAGGTTGGGGTGTGGGAGGGGGTGAGGGCTCCAGCTGAGGGTGTGGACTCTTGGGTGGGGCCATAAATTGGGGGTTCAGGGTGTGGGAGAGGGCTCTGGGCTGGGGCAAGGGGTTGGGGTGTGAGAGGGGGTGAGGGCTCCATCTGGGGGTACAAGCTCTGTGGTGGGGCTGGGGATGAGGGGTTTGGTGTGTAGGAGGGAGCTCCGGACTGGGGGAGGAGGTTGGAGTGCAGGAGGGGTTGTGGGTTGCAGGCTCTGGGAGGGAGTGCGGAGTGGGAGAGGGGGTGCAGGGTGTGGGCTCTGGGAGGGAGTTTGGGTGCAGGAGGTGGGTTCCAACCTGGGACAGGGGGGTTGAGGTGTGGATGGGGGTGCACGGTCTGGGAGGGAGTTAGGGTGCGGTAGGAGGTTCTGACTTGGGGTGGGGGGTTGGGGTGCGGGCTCCGGCTGGGCAACGCTTACCTCAGGTGGCTCCCGATTGGTGGCTCATTAGGGCTAAGGCAGGCTACCTGCCTGCCCTGGCTCAGTGCTGCTCCAGGAAGTGGCTTGGCGGAATGCGGCCAGGCAGCTCTGTGTGGTGCGCGCTGCCTGACCCTGCAGCTACCATTGGCCATGGTTCCCAGCCAATGGGAGCTGTGGAACCGGCACTGTCGGTGGGGGCAGCACGCGGAGCTTCCCTGATCGGCCCTGTGCTTAGGGGACGAACATGCTGGCCACTTCCAGGGAGCTGTGCAGATCCAGGGCAGGCAGGGAGCCTGACTGAGCTCCACTGCGCCTCCAACCGGACTTTTAACTTCCCAGTCAGTGGTGCTGACCGGAGCCACCAGTGTCCCTTTTCGACTGGGCGTTCTGGTTGAAAACTGGATGCCTGGCAACCCTAGATTTACACCAGCTGTGGATATGGCACCAACCCCCTCAAAGCTAGTATTTTAAGTATTGATTTCCTGTAATAGGAGGTCAGGTCAGAGCTAAAGCCAGACTCCAGAATTTTAAAATATTCACTACAAATGTCCATCACATTTTCTGTTGATTTGATGTTTCCAGCATGTAGGATCTTGTGTATTGTATTGTACCTTATATATTGTATATGAAGTAGTCCTGATTCACATGAGCAAGCTCACTGATTGCTTGTGAGAGGAATAGGTTGTGGGAAGATGGCCATATATGTTTTAATAACAAGATATCTACAATTCAAAACAGAAGGCCATTATTTTCAACCATTTTAGAACCAGGATATTGCTTTACTGAGATAAATTAGGAGGTGGTTAACAGAAGTTATAGTACAAATCCCTGATACAGAACTATATGTTAAGATGCAGAAATATACACATTTATGTACACTCCTGCAAATGGATTTATCAACAGTATGATACAAATACTTCATTGTGATGCTGTCTGCTGTTCCTCTGCTTGACAGGTCAAAAGAAGGTAACCATTGGCACTAAGAGGGAATGTTGTAAATTTCCATTATAAGTAGTAGCAAACTTTCATGGAGAAACGATATAACTACTTTCTTTCTTGTTCTTGAGCTAGATCCAGAAAGGGGACTTGAGCTCAGGTTTGCAATACCTAACATTTAAGCAGCCTGCTGCCTAGTGGAATCTACAGCCCTGAGATGGGAGGCTAGGCTCTTTAGACAATGTATGGGGAGAGGTAGGTGCCTGAGAATGGGATCCACAAAAGTCAGCAAGCTGAGTGGGGACCTGTGTAATTTAGCCAGTAGGAAATACTGAGTAGTTGGGAGTAGCCTCAACTCCACCCCTCAAAGGGAGTTGAGGGTGGGCTCAGCCCCATCTGTGAAAGGAAGCTAGGAACCTAAATATGGGCTGGAGGCATGTTTCGGGATTCACTGCTGTGAACCCTCTCCTGGAGTTAGGTGCCTAAGCCCTTTCTCACAGAGGATTAGTAGGAGAAAGTGTTAAATATAATCTTTATCCTAAGAGTTAGAGCACTCACCCAGAATGTGAGAGACCCCATTTCTAATCCTCACTGTGCCTGACGTGGAGCAGGGATTTAACCCAGCTCTCCCACCTCCCAAGTCAATACCCTCACCACTGGGCTATAGGTTGTTCTGGGATGGGGCGCTCTCAGAATCTCCTGTTGAAGCTGTTGCACTGATACATAGTTGAATACGTGTTTGGATATATCTGCTGTTAGACTTGTTTAGCTTTTCATTTATGTTTACCTCACCAAAGTTAGGTGAGTGTCTCTTCTTTAGAATGAAAGGTCAGTGCACAGAGCATATTTGCTATAGCTGTCTTCATAAGGGGCTGTCGTCACTGAAATAATTAACTCCAGTTAGTACACTTGAGTTAGCTTAACTCAAGTGAGAGCAGCCAACATTGGACCAGCACAGAGTGATTGAATTAACAGAGTGATTGGAACAGCAGCTAATGAACTGTGCTAATCTGATCTCTGTGTGTAGCCTATAGTTGCATCCCCACTGCAGTACTAACCAGGGCCGGCTCTAGGCACCAGCAAACCAAGCACATGCTTGGGGCGGCACATTTTCAAGGGCAGCATTCTAGCCATCTTTTTTTTTTTTTTGCTTTCTGTGGCAAAAGCCTAGAGCTGACCCTGGCAGCAGCAGCAGCGCGTTGTGCGCAGGGGGCGCCATGGGGGAGCAGCGCCGCACCTTGTGGCTGGGCCGGGCAGGTGCTGCAGGGCGGCCGCCCCCCAGCGCCACAGCCGGGGCTAGGCGAAGCGGCCTGAGCCACCCAGGGACTGTGGCAGGGCGGCCAGAAGCAGCAGCAGGGCCATAGAGGGCAGGGCACTGCCGTGCGCGGCCCGCTCTCCGGGGCTCCACTCCCTCTGAAGCTACCCTGCCCTGGCTCCTCAGCCCCCTGCTGGGGCAGTCCCCTGGCTCCTCAGCCCCCTGCCGGGGCGGTCCCCCGGCTCTGTCCTCCCAGGTCCCGGCCAGTCCTGGAGGCGGGAGCCCTGGCTGGAGGGACCCTAGGCTGAGGCGCAGCCCGGGAGCCCCGCTGCTTACCCTGACCCTGCCAGCGCTGGAGGCAAGGGGGAAGCAGGCAGAGTGAGCACTGGTGGGGGGGAGCCTAGGGCTGGGGCGACAGGGGGTGGGGGTGGAGAGCCCAGCGCTGGGGGTGCGGGTGGGGGGGAGAGAGACCAGGGCTGGGGCGGCAAGAGGTGCAGGGGGGGGGAGGGAGAGTCCAGGGCTGGGGTGGGGGGCAGCCAAAAATGTTTTTGCTTGGGGCAGCAAAAAACCTAGAGCCAGCCCTGGTACTAACTCCAGTGTCAGCAGGACTTCAGAGTCAGCTCACACCCGTATGAGCCAGTTAGCTTAACTTGAGCTAGAGACTTTTTGGTGGGGAATAGGGGCAACACTCAAGTTGTACCTCAAGCCAACACTACAGTGAAGACAAGCTCTAAGTCAGATCTCTCTATAGTTCCAAGGCCTGTTGATAATACGTCTGTTTAATGTACAATGAATGATTTCCTCCATCGCTTTCTTTCCCCCGAGTCTGCCGAGTTGTGGAGATCAAGCTTGCTTGCACAATAACTTGTCTGCCTTTTATCTCAGTAAACTGACTCATTCGAGCAAAAGTGTATAGTCTCTGTATGACCAACTATTTCTCTAATAGTGCTTGATCATGCCAAAGGACTTAATAAGCCAATAGAATGGGCTTTTGACCCCATTTCTTTTTAGTTTTAGTATAATACAGCTGTGACAGCTGTGCCTCGACTACTTTAATGACAAGCAAAAGTATTTATCTTGGCTCATGATGCTCATTCACCATATGGCATTATGGCTCATTCTCATCTATTATGTCAAAGAGATGTTGAAGTACTCCCATGTTTCCTCTTAGGACATTGATCTACTACTGCACTATGCATAAACCACGAGTATCAGGGATGGAATTGTATGTACTAAATCCAATTTTCCAGATTAAAAATGCAACTTTTTAAATCCTTCTGTTTTTGCTGGGTTTCTCTAAGCTTTCTAGCTTTGTTTTCAATCTGCATGTTTTAAAGTGATCAGACATTGATTGTACAGCTGTAGAAGAGGATGAAGGAGTAGGGATCAAAAAGGTCTAGTCATTAAAAGCTGTGGGATCACTTCAAATAATATACATCACTGTGCAATGGACTGAGCTGTGTGGTGCATTTCTGTTTGCCTTTCATATTCCATGTCAGAGGTTAAAAATGGTAATTGTTTCCTCCACTTTCTACTTAGTAGGCACTGTGACGGTGACCCAGTGCATAACGGATCAAAACCCCTGCGAGCTTTCTTTTAGGAAATGCTAGAAATAACTTACTTGAGGATAGGATACTGTATTCAATATTTCAGATGTATTCTGATCTGACAAGATGGTATGCATGTCATGGAACTGGAGCCAACTTTCTAAGATTGCTATACCTCAAGTTGTTTTATGGGCTAGCTTATCCTGGTTATAATATGTCAGCAAGATCATGTTAAAGTACACCTATTTGTGCAATCCTAGGGTAAATGTTTTACCAGCTTGTTTTACTGAAGCATTAGTTATGCTTTTGCATCAGAGAGGAGAGATTGTTGTTGCTTGACAGTTTTTGCTAACAAGGGGCTCACCCAAAAATCTTTTACTCAGAGGCCACTGCTATACTCTCAAGTTTTTGTCCTTGACTGTGTTGTCCCAATTGCTTTTTCAGCACCTTCCCTGATTCTCCATGTGAAAACATGCATTTTTCTTTGGTGTTAAAGCTTCTGTGTGAGTTGGCCAGTGAGGAAAATAGGATTCTGAGGATGAATGAGAGTAGGATTTCCTATCAATACATGGAATTAATTGACATGCATGGACCTCCACCAGTTTGGGGAGTAGAAATCCCAAGGTCCCTTTTGTTGTGACACTGTTCTGGTTATTGTTGCCTAGCTATAGGAAAGCAGGCATTGCTCCAGAAAGCTGTTATTGTTTTGTTGTCGTTTTTGGAGTTTGTAAGTAACTTTAGGATAGTCATCTACCAGAAAGAAGAATGTCTAATCAGTCAGTAATTCAATGGCTCATCAGAATGGGAGTTGATTGGTTATCTGGGCAGGAGCTGAATATAATATCGTCCTTGAGGTGTGATTTATAATTCCACCCTAGAATCATCTGAAAACAAGTGCATATGAATTAGAAGGAAATTTGATTGGCAGATCTTTTCTTCTTATACATGTTACCTGGTGATCAGAGAGGGGAATGATTACCTTAGCTAGCTTAGAGGGTTCATTAGTCATTATATAATCTGTCATGGGTGGAATTATGCATTCCATATGGAAAGACTCATGCTTGTGTTTTTATAGTGTTTTCCAGGTTAGAGGTGATTATTATACCACCTGAATAAACCACTAATCTTGGTCTACTTTTTCACTCTTCAAGGGGGACTCCCAACTTAATTTTTTATTCTGTCCTTTAAACATCGTGTCCAGTTTCTTTAACCCTGTTTCCATTCTGAATAAATAGTTGCCTGCAGCTGGAATTCAGGGAGAAATGAAAACAAGCTAAAGCCTGTTTTAGCCATTGTATCTTCAATTTAATTATTCCAATTGCAGGATCTTAGTTATTATAGAAAGCATGTTGTGTAAAAAATTTTTCCCGGGGTTAGTGGTGAAGTGTAAAAAACATTGTCTCCCTTGCCTCAAGCATGAAAGAAAAGGCCATTTTTCTGTAGAAAGACTCTCCAGGACCCCATGCTGTATATCAAAGAAAAGCAGCCGAAATTATTGGCTTCCTGGTCACTTGCCAGACAGATTATAGCGAGAGTCCACAACACAGTCAAAAAAGGGTAGTGCAACTTTAAAAGCTAGGCTTCCAGTAGCTAATATGACTTTTCCTTTTCTTAAGGACTCTCTTCCCAAACATGTTGATATTGGTGATGTGTTACTCCAACTTCTCATGGCTCAGGTCAGGTAGTGAAGACAATAACAGATTTTGGATTAGTTTGTTGTGTTGGGCAATCATCAGCTGAGAGGGTTGGTAGCAGTCATACTGGAATCTACCAGTTTTCACAGTTGTGTGCTTTTAGAGCTTACATATCCCCTACGTGATCCATTCTTCTTCTGTGGTCCCTTCTGCCTCTTCATTGGATCACTCTTGGGGATTCACTTTATTCCAACCTTTTGTCCACCTCAGTGACTTAACTTAAAAGCATTTAGGTGACCTATTCACTGTTCATTCTATTTATTCCATTATGACCAACTTCTTTCATTTTTAATTGCTCAAGAGAGTGTAAGATAAGAATATTGTAGGCTTCCTACCTCTCTCCTCATAAATGAAGGAGAGCTAGTTCGTTGTCATTCAGGTTTATTTTTATTATCTTAGTTTACGCCAACTAAAACATTTACTCTCTGTAGAGAAAGCAGAATGGCTTCCATGGTTCTTTTAGTGATATTTATTCTTATAGCAATCAGATATTCCCATTATTAATTTTCTCATATGGTCACTCTTGAGCTATGATATGCATAAAATATATTATAAACAAATCACATTATCAACAATATCACATGATCATTTTAACATGGGGCTGTGTGTGAGCTCACACACTAAAAAGGTTGGGCCTTGTGAGTATTGGCATGGAAAACCCGGAAGTCGTGGGAAGCAGAAGTCAATCAAGGATGCAGGAGCCAGGGAAGATTAGGATTTAGGTTAAAGACTAAATGAGGGTTAGTGACTCTGTTTGAATTCAGTGCTGGTGAACTCTTATAAACTTTTCTTAAAAGATTTCAATTGCATAACAGTCATTAGAACCAGAAAATATGTACCTCTTCTCATCTAGCTCAGATCCAAGCCCATAGAGGTGGGTGTTCATCCAGGGATTTGAATCCAAGCCTTGTCCCCACTAGGCTGTACACTCCGTCCCATTCCAAAGCAACAATAACAAAAAGGAAAAAAATCAATAAGATTGTAAATTCCTATTTACGCCTATTTCAAGCAGGACATTGTGGTGGTGATTCAGTAGGTGACACTCTTCCTAATGCAGAACCAGTGCCTCAGCATGGTGTTGGGGGATATTGTCTCTGGAGATGCTGTATTATGAATGAGTCTTTGTAATTGAGCACTTGTGCTCCTTTAAAAATCCCATGATACTTTTTTGCAAGGGAAGGATAGTTAACCTTGGTGTCATAGCCAACTTCCCTTTCAGTTAATTAATTTGTGCTTTTATAAATTTTCCCTGCAGTTTCAGCTGGATCTATTATTCATCACAACCCACTTTAACCTTTTGTGTTGGGTTACTCTGTGCTGTTTGAACAGCTTCTGCTTATATTTCTTTGATAGAACATTTGCAAAATGTGTAACACTGGAAATGTGTTATATCAATATGCAATATTATTCTATTCTATTTGTGTATCTAATATTGTGAATGTTATTTATGTGTTCCATTTCTAGATATTAAAGCTAAGGTTATGGCAAGTAATACAACATGGCATGTGAATTCAATTCATGGCCCAAAACAACGGCATACACAAAAAGAACGTATTGTAATTCACCAATTCAGCTGACCTTGCTAATTATATCCTACTTTGTGGGAAAAAAAGTGAATTATATTTGCCTTTACTCCATCATAAGTATTAATATATTTTTAATTATCTTTCTTTGGTGTGAAAAGAGCTGCAGTTGTATTGAATTGTTATGGCTTATGTTAAAAACATTCTACATTTTTACTGACAAAACATTCATAAATCTAAATTGGAGTGGCCCGCCTAGACTGTTTGCAATAATAAATTCCTAAATAGTTCCTATATGAAAACTGCTCTCTCATGAAAACTGCTTTCTCCTTGGAAAAGTAAATGACGAGGGGTTACTTCAGTGAGAATCTTTTATGCTGAGGTGAAGCTGATACAGGTGTCTTTTTAGTGAGGTACTCAAAGAAAGAGGACATTTTCTTTTAAATATAATTCCTGCGTATACATAGATCCATTTACCCTATCTGGTTTGATATTTTGCATTGAAGACTTTAACTTTTATGTTGTTTGTGGTTTTTCTGTCTAATTATGGAATCCTCTGCTTAGTTTCTGCCCTTCTTGTTTTGACAGAAGAGATCAGACCAAATGGGGGAGAAAGAGGGAAGAATGAAAATAAGCGATGGAAAAAAGGAACTCATTTTCATTAGCATATGTTCTCTTCCACTGCAGATCTATATTATTTTAGCTTTAAATGAATACAAAAGATTTTGAGGTTAGCAAAAATAATATTTTCTGTCTGTTAATATACCTTCTATTGATGTTCATACGTAATTAAAACATATTATTTTCCACTTAAAATAATTTAAATGAAAGCATAGTAATTTTGGTAGGAAACAGTTCATTATGAAGGTCTCAACCAGAGTTGTAATCCTTTGACTTTAAGGACAATTGTGTCTCTTAATATGATAGAACCAGGGTCCTGGAAGTGAAAAGATTTTACTCACTAAACGTAGATAGGGTTAGCTACAGAATTTAAAGGGGGTATAAACCCTCTTGTTCAGACTGTTAACCAACCATTAGGGACCAAATTCAGAACAGCTCAGTTTTGGTACCAAAATAAGTGGGCAGGTTTTCATAAGAGCTCAGCACATGTTGTAGGTGGGGAATCTTTTGAAAATCTAGTTGTAATTGACACAGTGGAAGCTGCTGGGCACTTTCAAAAATCTGGTCCTTATTCAGGCATCTAAATGGAAACTGAGCTGGTTTGAAAATTTGGCCTCAACTGCCTGGGGAAGGAAGGCTCTTCATCTGGTGGGTTCCTGATCCTTCACCTTACAAATCAATAGAATTTTTGCCTTTGACATTGACTGGCTTAGGATCATACCCTAATTATATGGTTTCTTAAATCTCCCACTTAAGTAGCTGGCACTGATAAGTGTTGGAGACAGTATTATGCACTGGTTGGACCCCTGTTGTGATATGGTAAAACAAGTCCTATGCTCCTAAAATTTAAATTTATTGAAATGTGTGTGAAATTTACAAAAGTATGTTAGTGATAAACTCTTAAGAACAATGAATTTCTTTGTTAAACAGTTGTGAAACTTTTTTGCCCATGAGACGGATTCAGGTTACCTTATAAAAAATATTCTAGACCATCAGACTTCTGGAATTCATTATCAGATATATATTGTATTATAACAATATGATGCCATTACTTTATAAGCTATTATACTGAGATCTTATTTAGAATACTGTGCTGAGGAATGCCTACTTTTTCATAGAAAAGATACATTTTGCCTGGAGACACAGCATCTTACACAACCTGTATTATTCTCTGCTCTAAAGTATATCTGTTAAAGGCCAAAGCACTTGTATCTGTTCTCCTGTGGGAGAGTGGACTTCAGTGACTGATAAGGGCTGTTTTATTCCCGATGTAACCCTGCTGTCCCTAGATAGGCCAAACATCCTTTTGAAGCCAAGTAGGTTCAAAGATCATAATTGGCAATGCACTCCATAGAGTTACTGCTATCTAAGGCCTAGTTCTGAAGTTACACTGATGTCAATTTGGGAAGTGGTCAAAAGAACAGGTAGAATTTTTCTTTTACTTGAATTTCTTCTAAAGGAATGCATGACAGAGAATAGGTGGCTCTGATATAGCTCTTTTCCCAACAAAATTGATTCTGTCAAGTTATTTTCAGTCCTACCTTTCTACGTATCCTTACATCGTTTCTTTCCGTGTTTTTTTCATACAGATGCATAGATCCCCATTAAATGTACACTATAATATGACTTTAAGGGACAAGTTAATCCCATATGGGAGTTTTGGTTGGCTAGGAATTGCAGAATCAGGCCCTTCTAATGAATTGCCATATTCGGTTGTTGAAGGCCATACTGTAAACTTAAATGGCATTGATACATCTTTATAGAAGATGAGGTATATCAAGAAAAAGAAGCAAGTACAGCTTTGGCTATATTTATAGTTTTTATTCCCCCAAAGTCCCTTAAATGTGCACTATTTCCGACAAGAAGGACTGGGTTGATCAGTTGCAGGTACCCATTGCTGAATTTAGTCAACAAGCCCTTACAGAGTTCACTTCAGGGTTAGGGGAAATTATGAAAATAAGTTGGCCATCCTTTGCAATGGCAGTGATCAACAGCAGAAAGATTAACTTCCATGGTTAGGAAAGGAAGTCTAGGAGCTTGCTGCAGGATGAGACAGACTGGAGTTCAAATCGGAACAGTGGTGTCCTGATTTACACTGTGGGAATGTTGTTATGATAGATGACTTGGGCTACATATGGTTGCAGCTGTGTTAGTTATAGTTGTCCCTAGAGAAGATAAAAGATAACTTTCTTTTTGCCGTCCTTGCTCTTTTCTTATAATCCTCCATTTTAGAACTGTGCTTTTCATGCTTTGAAAACTAAAGGTTTATTCTTTCCTTTTATCTTTACTAACATTAGCAAAACAGAGATCTTTAGATTTAACTAGTTGCTTTAGGTTGTGCCAGTTCTGTCTGAAAATCCAGAAGAGGAAGTGCCATAAAGGAGAAATTTATATCATTTGTATAAGTTGGCTATTAATCAGGACAGGCAGGGATGGTGTCCCTCTGTTTGCCAGAAGCTGGGAATGGGTGACAGGGGATGGATCACTTGATGATTACCTGTTCTGGTCATTCCCGCTGGAGCACCTGACATTGGCCACTGTCAGAAGACAAGATACTGGGATAGATGGACCTTTAGTCTGACCCAGTATGGCCATTCTTATAGTGCCAACATAACTTTGTCTGAGAGATGCACGGGTGATGTTTCAATTAAAGTAGCCAAAAGGAAAAAAGAAAAGCAAAAGGCTTCTAAACTCAGCAATATTTAATGGATAGTATGTCACTTTTCTATAAGGATTTTAAATAAAATCAATGTTAAATGTGAATTGGAGAACTTTTCTCATAATATTCAGAATAATACAAACAGTTGTCAATAAATGTAAGTTTCAACATAATTTCACATGAATTTCTCTGGGATTAATGTACATATGTTATGGAATCAGCCAGTTAAATGCAATCATATAGTTTGCTTGCTTGAATCAGTATCTGTGTACAGAAGAAAGCAAAACTGACTGCTGACCAAACGAGGTGGGCAATGCTAGCTTGTGCAACTGAATAGAGATCCTGCAGGCTGGGCTAAAGTCATGTCAGATGTGTTGACTGGCACCAGCCAAATCAGTACCAAATGTGGCTTGAGTTCCTAGGGACAAGGATTATTATTTTTATTAATAGTAGTATTGCAGTAGTGCCGAGGAGCCCTAGTCATGGACCCCATTGTGCTAGGTGTTGTACAAACAGAGAATATAAGGATGGTCCCTGCCCTAACAGGCTTAGTCTAAGACAAGAGACAACTGATGGATACAGACAGATGGGCGAGTACAATTAAGCAATGAGGCTGTATTGGTCAGCATGATGGAAGGTGGTCACTGGACATCAGCAGCCTAACTGTTGTCAAGTATTATGTAGGCATCACAGCAAAGGAGAGCTTTGGAAGGAGGGATCTGAAGGTGTATAAATGAGGTAGCTTTGCTGATGTTTATGGGGGGCTCCTCCTATGCATGCGGGGCAGCGTGAGATTTATTTGAAAATTTAACAAGTGAGTAAAGGAGGCAGCCATCATTGGCTGAGTGGAGGAGAACATCAACAGCTTGATAGCCAAGTGGGGCAAGATTGCATTTGGCAAGGCCAGAGAAAAGAATATTGCAGTAATCAAGAGCAGGATGATGAGAGCCTGGATGAGAGTTTTAGCTGTGTGGCTGGGTAAGAAAAGCAGTATCTAAGAGATGTAATGTAGAAAGAATCAGCAAGTTTTTTACATAGGCTGGATGTGAGGAGCAAGAGAAAAAGTCTGAGTCGAAGATGACCCCCAGTTACAGGCCTGAGTGACAGGCAGGCAGTGGTGTTGTCCAAAGTGTTCAAAAAAGGAGTCAGTGGGGAGGGTTTGGGGGATATGATAAGGAGCTCTGTTTTAGCCATGTTTAGCTTGAACTGGCACGAGACGTCCATTAAATGTCAGAGAGAGAGGTTGTGATTTCAACTTGGACAGAAGGTGACAGGTCTGGAGTAGAGAGTGAGATCATCAGCATAGAGAGTTGAATTTGTGTTTGTGAATGAGATTACCCAGAGATAAGGTGTAGAGGGAGAAGAGAAGGGGACCAAGAACAGAGTCTCATGGAACTCCCATAGAAAGCTGGAGGGAAAATTCATAGATTCCAAGACCAAAAGGGACCATTGTGATAATTTAATTTGACCTTCTGTATAACACGCAATGGAAAGGTAGTTCCCCATTTACAATTACATTTTGAGACCTATCAGTTAGCCAGTTTTTAATCCATCTAATGTGTGCCATGTTAATTTTATATCATTCTAGATTTTAATCAAAATGTTGTGCAGTACCAAGTCTAATGCCTTATGGTAGTCTAAATATTATGTCAATACTATTACCTTTATCAACCAAACTTGTAATCTTATCAAACAAAAATATCAAGTTAGTTTGATAACAGACAAGATCTGTTTTCCATAAATCCATGTTGTTTTGCATTAATCACATTATCCTCCTTTAGTTCTAAATTAATTGAGTCCCGTATTAACCACTCTATTGTCTTGAGGAGGAGGATCCTTCAAAGGACATGCTGAAGAGAAAGGTAGGAGGAGAACCAAGAGAACACAGAGTCATGGAAGCCAAGGGAGGACAAGATTTCAAGAAGAGCATGATTGACTGTGGCAAAGACAGGTCAAGGAGGATGAGGATGGAGTACTGGTTCTGAGGTTTAGTTAGGGAGAGGTCAGTAGAGACTTTGGCTAGAGTTCTAGTGGAGTGCCGAGGCAGAAATTGGATTAAAAAGGGTCTAAGATAGAAATGGAGGCAAGGAACTTCAAACAGGAATTGTAAACAGCATGGTCAACATGTTTAGAAGATGAAATGGCATGGAAAAGGGTCTTCAGTCAGGGCACTTGCCAGGCAAAACTGCTATCCAGAATTGATTACTATTTGGTCTGTTCTGTATTAGGCTCTTAAGCCTCCTTTCATATCCACAAAAGTTAATCCTCTGGCATTGACTTCAATAAGATGTAAGCACATACTCAAAAATTAAGCAAATGCTAGAGTGTTGTCTGAATTGGGGCCTAATTGCCTAAGCCAGAGGTTCTCAAACTGTGGTCTGGGGCCCACCAGAGGCCATGAACTCCATTCAGGTGGTCCGCAGATAGTTCCCTCTAAGGTGCGCGCCTGGGTGGCCGCACACAAGAGAATGAAGGGCCACCCACCTAATTAGTGGAGCTATGCAGGTGTGGCTCTACTAATTAGGTGCCTGAACCCTGGAGAAGATGCACATGTAAGCTGAGGTGGTGGCCTTGGGGAAGGGATAGGTAGGTGGGAGGGGGCAGTGGGGTGAGAAGAAGGGAGTGGGAGGAATTTGGGATGTGCAGGGCTGCAGTGGCCAGAGAAAGAGGCAACTTTCCCCAGCTCTAGAGCTCCGGCTGCCGGGGAGAGACGGCCCTCCTTCCCAGCCCAGCTCGGTGGCTGCTGCGGTTGGGGGAGACCCTCCTCCTTCCCAGCCTCACCTCTGTGGCTGCTGTGGCAGGGTAGAGACCCCCCTCCTTCCCAGCCCCTGCTCGGGGCCTGCTGCATCGGGGGAGCGAGGGCACATCCATCGTATTAGAAAGGTAAGACTACTGATATTAAAATATGAGTTGTGTGCTTTTATTTGTGTATATATATATATATATATATATATATATATATATATATATATATATATATAGCACTTTTATACAAAGTGCTTTACAATAGTTAGCTAACAGTAAAAACAACATTTGGAAAGATCATTAAGTGATCCACTGAGACCCTCAGCAATTTTCAAGTGATCTGTGAAATTTTTTTTTGAAAACCACTGGCCTAAGCTAATCACTAAATAATCAGAATCTAACTATATTTCTGCCTCCCTTATTCACTAACGTATATATGCAGCTCTGGACTGAACTTAATTCAACAAATGGAAAATTCTCTATACAGTTTTTCAGTGTGATGACGGCTAGAGGTCCAAGAGCAGTATTTTAGATAGAGTTATTTCTTCCTGTAGGAAATGGGAACATAGCTCAAACTAAGAACAGTAGATTACTGAACAGGTTTCTCTGTTAAAACTGGAAAAAGGTAATATTGTTGTTCTGTATTTAAGTACATGAGCTTGAAAATCAACTCCTGCTAATGCACCTGTTCTCTGATTTATTTGTAACCAATGTACTTCCGTGTTTGGTCTAAGTATCAGAAGAATGCTAAATAAACACTGTTTAAATACTTTGCAGTGGCTAGCTCAGCAGTTGACCATAGCTCCACCGAACATACCTGGGTGGCTTTGTGTAAAAAAAATGCTTTCAACAGTGTTCTTTTTTGCTGTAAAATGAAAATCAATAAAGATTTGAATGATTTTAGGAAAGAATTGCAGCTTGAATGTCTCATATTATAAAATAAGAGTACACAAAAGTATCCAATAATCTGAATAATAAAAAATATTTTAAATAAGTTTTCCTTTTAATAATATATTTAATGCTTTTTAAGTGAAAATATGCAATATCCTTTTGATATTGCTGCAATGAAGAATCTGCAGAACCTACAACCCATAGCACCAGTTTTATTATTTTGCAGCCCTGGGGTAAGACAGAAAGCAACATCCTGGAAACACTATATGTTGTCTCTAAGGAAAAATCTCTAAGGTTTTTGTGAAGTCATGGCGCTCGTTTCACATGAAGGAGATGTGAAACTAATGACTACGTGCCTTAAAAGGAGATTTGACAGTTGCGGGTACAGTTACTTTTAGACAGTTGGTTACATTTTTGTGGTCTCTCTTTCACTGAAGGGAATACATTTCATTTGAGACGTGCAGTGAGATAGCATAAGGGAGTATGTGCTGCCATTTCTGAGAGACCCTAATGACTTGTGATTGGTTTCACAATTCCTTTGAATGTCTGATGACACTTAGAAAAAAGACTTGAGATGATTTTGTTTTCATTGTAGTATAGGCTCAATTCTGCTTCCATTGACATCTATAGGAATTTTGCCATAACTTTAGCATGACCAGAATCGGTCCCCTTCTGAGTTATTATGGACACAGACATTTCCAAACAGTGACACCATCTTTCTAGTGCAGTGCACTATTTCCAGGTATCATTTTTCCTTGGAGATAGCAGCTCTTGAAAGCTTCCACACAGGGCAGAAGAATGTTAGTAAGTTTGTCATGTTTCTCTTTTCTCCTAAGTGCTCCTCCTCCTCTCCTAATTCCAACAATATAGAGCTAGCAATTTAACCATTTAACAGATGAGTAATTTACTAGGTATTAGGGGCAAGATGTGTCAGGTACTAGTAAATAATCTTTGAAGTATCAGTGCCGCAGTAACCCATTTTCATCTGCCTTAAGTTGAATGTTAACCTCATATGAATAGGACTAGTAGGGAGACTAAGTATTTCCTTTTTTTCTAATGTGGTTTGAATGTAGGCACTCTAGTAAAATATTCAGTTCTTTTCAGAAAACTTAAGCACATGCGATTCAGGTAAAATGACAAAAAGGAAGCATTTTCTGTCAGGTGCATACAAAATAACTCCCCAAAGTTCCAGCAGAATGAACCACCTCAACTAATGTCCCCACAGTACCAATTTCTGGATGAATTCATTTGATAAAGTTCCGTATGCAGTTCACCTGAAATTCAATATTTGTTAGCACAGGGTTTCTTCTTCTTTAGACCAGATGGGTAATAAGTACAGATCTGGGACAAGAAGGTCTAAAGGAGAAACTAGAACAAAAAAGAAAGAACATCCATTTATAAATGAAAAGCAGAGAAACATTCTGAAAAAGGCTAATGTAAAAGCTGAGCTAGCTTTTGGTCAGCTTTTACAAATGCCCCTCCCCACACAGTCAACAGGGAAGAACGTCCAGTGACTGCTATGAAAGGACACCGCACCCCGGTTTTCAGAGTATGTATGTGTATGAAGCAAGAGAGCATATGCTGCTGGGAGCAGGGGATTCTCACCTGCTATTTGCATATTTAAGCTTACTTGGTCTTTTCAAGAAGCCTCTTGCTAGCTACCCTTAATGTAGTGTCAGGGTTGTGTTATTTATGATGCTGCGTGTCTGACCAATCACCTGTTTTGGGGTGAGGAAGGAATTTTTCCATTGGATACAATTGGCAAGAGTTGTGGTTTGGTTTTGTTTTTTCCCTTCCTTGCAGCATCAAGAAGGCAGAGTTAGCTTACAGCAATAATACTTAAAAAGTTTAATATTAGGAAAGTAAAACTGTTTAGCTTGTCACAACTTGCGGCTGGTGCCCAGTGCAGATAAGGATAAAAGGAACCAGCTCTAAGAGGTAAAAATCTGGGGTTGCACTGATGGTCCTTCTGTCTATGGCAAAAGGGGACACCAGAAGTTTTCATGGGCTGAGGTCCTCCCTTGGGAACCTCTACACACGCCATGCAGCAGAGGTGGAGAGGATTCACAAGTGAGCTGAGTCACAGGGGTGAACTCAGCTGGGGCTATCCCAAGTTATTGATTGTATGGTGGGCATTTTGAACACTGCATTGGACCCAATTCAGTGCCTGTTCTATGAGGGCGAGGAATGTAATGCACTCCCCACCATTGTTAAATAAATAATTTGTCTGCCTGGTGCTGAAAATCTATCCCATATGACTATCATTCATTTGCCTGTATGTTTTGACTTAATGCAATTGGCACTAAATCTGGAAACCAGAAAAAAGATGTACTTATACACCAACACAAAACAGTCTGAAATCTTCACCCTCCATGTGTGGAGACACAGCATCTACACATTTCTTTGCACCAGTTAAGACCCAATAGAACTTTTTACTTTCATATTTAATTAAAATTTGTAGATTATTTATTTATTAACAGTATTTTGTTTATTATGAGCTCTTGCTGTTCCCTTGTCCATGAGGACAATGTGATAGATGATTTCTACAGTGCTATACTTGCTCAGTTAATTTGTTGTGTAAAATAGCTAGTATTCCAGGTATAATCCTTAACAAAAGTTACATACAGCATGTTACTGTCAAAATCCTTTAAGAGTAAAGTTTTGTTTGATACCAAACCATTAAATATGAGTAGGCACAGTATAGTTAATGATCCAAATGATTTTGCTGAGTTGTATTCTTTCAGTGAACCTTAATCAGGTAACTCAGGCAAAACCGGTGTCACTGAAAACAGATGAGCTGTTGTTTTACTTTAATTACCATGTACTATTCAGTGTTATTCTATGGCCACGTATCTTGACAAACCAATTAGGGAACAAAACAAAAACTGTACTATGGAAACCATTTGAGTGAGAAATTAAAAAGTAAATCAACACTGATACATTCTGATGTTTGAATGCTTGCAAACGAGTAGTCAAAGGACTTTTTTCACAAATGAGTAATCTGAACAAGACCAGTGCTCACACAGGTAGTTTGACTATGAAACCAGTAATATCTAGCTCTTACATAGCACTTTTCATCCATTGATCTCAAAGCTCTTTAGAAAGGAGGTCAGTGTCATTATTCCCATTTTATGCATCAAGAATCTGAAACACTGAAAGGTGCCGTGACTTGCCCAGGGCCTCCCAGCAGCTCATAACAGAGCCAGGAATTGAACGCTGGTCTCCTGGGTCCCAGTCCTGTGCTACAAACACTAGGCCACACAGTATTTTTATGATGGTTTCACTAGAGCATAGGTTCATGGAGTATGTTTTTACAAGGTGCTATCTGAGTAACTATTAATAATTGTATCATGGTAGCTTTTGGAGACACCACTCTGGATGTGAATACCATTGTGCTAGGCACTGTACAAACACAGAGTAAAAGCTAAGAGTTTATAATCTGAATAAACAAGACAGTCAAATAAACCAAGGAATTGCTTTTGGCATTTGAATAGGGATGTTTACAGCATGTAAAAATGCAGGTAATCTATTAGTGTATGATATAACCGTGACTTTATTCAGGGCCTTCATTCAGCACCATTTAAAATTTGGGAGACGTTTTAGCCAGCTTTTCTAGAACAGGACAGTCAACAATTCAGGGACTTTACAAAGGAAATTAAATTTTAAATATTGCTATTTTTTCTTCAGGCAAAACATTTTGCTCTGTGCTCTAAATATATTAAGCCTGTTGCTAGAGAACTTACACTCTTGGAGACAAGAATTGTAACTTGAGAAATGTAAGGAGGTTGGTCTCCAGATGGGAACGCATACTGAGAATTAAGTAAAATTGATTTGGAGGAGTAGCATTCTCATTTGCCAATGTGGGAAACTACTGTAAGGGGAGGGATTGTCTAAGAGCTTTTGGCTGGAATAGGAACTGGGCTGTTTCTTTAGTTGTGGGTGCATAACTGCTAAACTCCTTCATGCATGTAGTTCCATGAATTTAAGTGGATTATTCACACTGGGACAAATTGTGATACCTTTACACATGTTGAGTGCTTTACTACTCAAGCTGTCCCTTCAGTGACACTGCTCAAAGAGTAAAGATATCACAATCTAGTTCATATGCCCAGTCCTGCCTTCTCCGTGATTCATTTGCTTGTGTCATCATCTATTACGGCTTAACTTTTAAAACATAAACTCTTTGGGACAAAGACTGTCATTTTCTCTGGGTTTTTATACAGTACCTGGCACAATGGGGCCTTGACCTGGTTGGCTTCTAGGCACTATGACAATATAAATGTTTAATAATAAAGCAAGGTAGCCCTTGCCCATGTCAGGTTGAACTTTGGTACAAATTTAGAGTTTTGCTGTACAAATCTAGGGCTAATAGAAATGTTTCCAGGAATTTTAAAAATTCTAAAGGAAACAATGTTTACGAATGAAAAACATTTTTCTGCTATATTTGCAACCTAAATATTGTAGCATTCTGTTAATGCATGTAAACAACGTGACATTAACTAGAAGCTGACAATAAATAGTGAAACTGACTCATCTGTTTTCATTGTCCAAACAGAGAAATGCAAAATTTAAATGGAAAGCATAATTACTGAGAAGTAAATTGAATTTTCAACATTTTCAATTTCAGTAATCTGATGTGAATAGCAACATAGATAAGAACATTTTTTTAATTTAAATTATGTTCACCTGGCAGTGTCCTTTTCTTAAGGAAGAACTAAAGAGAAAATATTAGCATGTGGTAGTTTGAATGTGGGGATAATGAAGTTGACTTCATCCATATTTGGCAGGAGTGAATTTTTTGGACAGAGTTTTTAGCATTAGTAAGATATTGTGAAAAATATAATCTAAATGTTTTCACATCAGTGTTTTCCTGTCCAAGGTTTTTGAGAACAAATATGAAAAATATGTAGCTATTCTTGGAAACGAAGGTCCCAACCCTCCTCCATTCATGTGCTAGCTTTACACATGTGAGTAGTCCCATTGGGTTCAGTTGCATGTGTTTTTCTAGAGTGGGTGCCTAAATGAACTTTCTGCAGATTGGAAAAGTAAAAATGTAAGAAAATGGCCTATCAGAGTAAAGTCTGGATGATACTTACAATTGAATATTGATGTGCAAGAAGACCAAGAAAAGAGTTCCATACTTATGGTTGCTATTTGTCACAAGTTTAGGGGAAAAAGTTACCTCTATTTCTGACATAAATGGTCTTGTGGATAACTTGGTCATCATGAATGTGAAGATGAATATCTGTAATGTCTCTCAGAGCCCCTGGAGGAGATTATGGCAACGCAAAGATGCAGCAGCCTTCTTCTAGGAAAGATCCCATAGATAGAAAGCACAGTCCCAAAATGGAGGTTTTGTGCCCAGGAGGAGACAAGGCTGGGCTGACAAGGGGATGCTCCAAATATCGGTAGCCAGTGATAGTGATTTTTCCTTCTCTTTTCCCCACCCTCTCTACCTTCCATTTCCCAGCCCCTGCAGCAGAGCCCCAAAGGACAGCAGGGACCTACTCTGGGATTAAATCTCCCTGTACATGGAAGCATGAATCTAGACCAAGCGTTAGGTTTGCAGATAAAAGGAAATTATATGAAGCAGTGAAAGGAGAAAAACTAAGCGGATGATCAAAACAAAATATTTCAATTACCAAGATAAGCAAAAATGTTTTCTTAGGAATTAAAGTGGCCATTGATTTGTGTGATAGGGTGTCCAGCAGCCCTGCAGAGGTTGCATATGATCTTAATGTTTGTTCTAATGTATTTTAGAATTAAATTGTACAGCAGAAATCTTCCACTCAAACAGAGTTCCTACTGTCTTCAAGTGCAAGTTCATTTCAATTCACCACTTGATTTCATTTCAGGCTCTCCCCAACAAGCCAAACCATGTTCAGGGAAAAATTAAAAGCAAACGAATATTCTCTCCTTGTTAACAAGGTGGTATAAAGAATAGCACTGAAGACAAATTGAGAGGATACAGGGCAGGCTCTTGATGACATTGTGTTTGGATTTACCCATTTTGCCAATTAAAGGCAGTTTTCTGCTCCGGTATTAAGATGCTGTTTATAGTCTGTCTAAAGACTGTAGTTTAGAATCCCAAATAACTTATAAAGAGAGTTTTTGAGACGCAATCAGCTGTAATATAAGGCACAAAGATTCTCGTTCCACTGCGGTTCTCAGAACTTGAGTTTACAGGGGAGAGCTTTAGTTGCTTCTTTATTTATCCCACACTGACTACTTGTGCTTTGGGGCCAGAGGACTTTATTTATTTATTTGCTGCTATTCCTGTCCATCAGAGCCTACAAATGAAGCTGTCAAGAGTAAATCTTCTTCCTTTTCAGTACATTTAATTACTAAATATTATATCTGCTAAATGCCAACTTTCTCTTTTTTTTATCCCCCCGCCCCACTGTGCTTTGAAGATCTTGGTTCCCACAGAAGTTGCTCAGAGATAGCAAGCAGTCTATTCAGAGAGCTTCAAAGGAGGAAATTTGCCTGCTAAACAGATTCTGTTCGATATAGATTCTTATCTCCCCCTTATCATCTGAGAACCTACCAATAGTGCATGAAGCAATGTGACTAACATCTGAGGTTCATTCTGTATCTCATCCTGTCCCCTAAGGGAGAATCATGTGTGCAGTACAGACATTTGTTTTGGTAGGGGTTTGATTTTAGTTTTTTGGGATTTTATAATGTACACACTACTATATGCTTATATTAGAGAAGTCAAGCCAAAGAAGTGTGCCTTGCACATGGAGTGGAAGGTGGTGAGGATTGTGATAATCCTTAGTTATGAGGGGCGGGAGGTTGTTTCGTACTCTTGGATCAGCCCTTGAGAAAACTGTCTCTTCTGCATAGACAAACTTTACCCTTATGGTGGAAAGTTCCATTGGACCAGAGGATCTGTTGACCTTGGGCTCCATTCCAGAGCTTTTGGTGATCTTTTAGATATCCTGGTGTGGCAGATATTGCACAGACTGTAAACAACTGCACAGAGGTACCCCCCTCCAGGGTGATTTGCATATAGTGGTTCAAAGTTGGATTTCCAGAGACCAATAGACAAAGAACAGGATTTTGGTTTAAAAAGGCTGAGTTTCAACTGACTCAGGGGCTTCTTTCTAATACAACAAATTGATATGAACTTTTGTCCAAGGGGGCCTAAATCCTGCTGAAGGGTTGGAAGGACTTTGGCCTGCTGGGTCCCTATAACACTGATGTGTGTATGCTGGTATGTTTAGTGTGTCTGCCATGTCTGTTGAAGGTTTTTATGTGTTTTCTCAGTAATGCTTCTATTTTAAGACTAAATGTGCTTGCTTAGAAGGAGTTGGGTGGTAACTTGTAAGCCTTTGGGAGAAAGCACAGCACAGGCACTGGCCTTTAGGCAGACTGGCTTGCGGGGATATCACAGTGTAAGGCAGGGAGTTGTGCAGACTTATAAACCCGTGGTCAGAAGGGAGTGGGACAAGAGTTCCTGCTCAGAGACAGGTGATGCCTGGAGGCCTGAGACCTCACTGGAAACTCTTGGAATGGACCATGGAGCGGGAATACAGGTGCAACTATCACATCTGGGACATTGAGCACCTTGAAGATAAAGGTTCAGACTTGGACAGAAAGTCAGCACAAAACTGTTGGGCAACTTAGACTCTGTTTTGAGGAATTAAGGTTTACATACACCTTGGACTGTCCCTTTGTGTGGGGGTGAGTCTCAGTCTTGGGGCTCTCTACCCAGAAAAATATACATATAGTTGTCAGGGATGCACAAGCTCCCACTGGGCCTTCATTTTGGCTGCATACTGGGATGATGTAGCCCAGAGATAGGACAAAAAGTGAATCAGGGAAAGAAACATCAAAGCAGGGAGTAGCACAGCTGCTAATTGGGAGTAGAATTCATGAACCTTGCCTTCCATGTGCCACAACTCCCAGTTTTAGCTGGCTGGCTCCCTGTTCTGATACCAACAGTTCGTAGAAGTATCTGTGGTCCTGTGTTTTTACTGTTGTTTGGGCTGACGAGGTGACAAGAAATGTTCTTGTGCTAGTGGCCTCTCTTCATGCAAGATACCATCAAATAATGCCCCCCACCCCTGTTCCCTGTTTGGTGCAAAAATGGGGGTCCTGTCCATGACTGCAGTCTCAGAGATGCTTGTAAGGTCAATTTGAATATTTAGTCCCTAAAGCCTCATCAGGAGAATCCATTTTAATGCCAAATTTGATCAAAATAATTTTGTTTTTTTAAATGCTGGATGTTATAAACATATTTAAAAAAAGACATTTTAGTTTTGGATCTTTGATTGTTTTAAGGGTTAGACTTTAAAAACAGCCTCAGTTTAAAAATGTAAAAAGATCAGACATTCGCACTTAAGTGGCTACATAATATTTTCCATTGAGATTTTTAGTGTTTGTTCTTACTGTCCAAACCTCTTGAGTCTGTGAAACTGGACTTATGCTCTTTTATAATAAAAAGTTTATAATAAAACTTTTATAATAATTTTCTTCTTTTATGGTAAAAGAAGAAAATGTGGAAATGGCAGAAGTACTAAATTACTTTTCTGTTTCAGTTTTCACCAACAAGTTTAGTGGCAATTGGACACCTAACTTAATGAATGCCAGTGAAAATGAGGCAGGATCAGAGGCTAAAATAGGGGAAAATTTAAAAGATAAAAATTACTTAGACAAGTTAGATGTCTTCAAGTTGGCAGGGCCTGATAAAATACATCCTAGAATACTCAAGAAGCTGACTGGGGACATATCTGAAACATTAGTGATTATCTTCAGAAAGCCATGGAAGACAGGCGAGATTCAAGAGAACTGGGGAAGGGCAAATATAGTGCCAATCTATAAAAAGGGGAATAAGGACAACCCAGAGAATTACAGACCAGTCAGCTTAACTTCAGTAACTGGAAAGATAATGGAGCAATTAATTAAGCAACCAGTTTGCAGACACCTAGAAGATAACATGATAAGTAACAGTCATCATGGATTTGTCAAGAACAAATCGTGTCAAACCAACCTAATTGCTTTCTTTGACAGGGTAACAAGCCTTATGTATATGAGGGAAGCAGTAGATGTGATCTATCTTGACTTTAGTATGGCTTTTGATACTGTCTCGCATGACCTTCTCATAAACAAACTAGGTTTATGAGAACCTAGATGGAGCTCCTATAAGGTGAGTGCATAGCCGGTTGGAAAACTGTTCCGAGTGGTTCACAGTCAAGCTTGGAAAGGCATATCGAGTGGGGTCCTGCAGGGATCAATTCTGGGTCTGGTTCTGTTCAATATCTTCATCAGTGATTTAGATAATGACATAGAGAGTACACTTATAAAGTTTGCGGACAATACCAAGCTGAAAGGGGTTGCAAGTGCTTTGGAGGATAGGATTAAAATTCAAAATTATCTGGGCAAACTGGGGAAATGGTCTGAAGTAAATAGGATGAAATTCAATAAGGACAAATACAAGGTACTCCACTTAGGAAGGAACAAAGAGTTGCGCACATGCAAAATGGGAAATGGCTGCCTAGGAAGGAGTGCTGAAGAAAAGGGTCTGGGGACATAGTGGGTCACAAGCTAACTATGAGTCAACAGTGTAACTCCGTTGCAAAAAAAAGGCATCTTTGAAGAGATCATAATGTAACTTAAGTAACAGAAGTAAAGCCCATCAAGGGGAGGGGAGGGAAGGGGACACGTGTAAGCAAGGAGAAGGGAGTACAGCTCTCAGGAATGCAAAGGACTAAACTGTTGAATATATTTCTGTTGGTTTTGTTTATTTTTGTTGTTCAGTTTTCATACTGCATTATTTAATGACTCCTGGTCTGAATGAATGGTGTAGAAGTCTTGGGACCAGTCTTACTCCTGCTGAAAGAGTCATTGGGAAGCTTTGTCATTAACTTCAGCCATCAGCAGGCTCTTTTCTCATTCTCGAGGGTTAAACTTAGATTCTCTTAAATAAGTAAATCAGAGGTTAATAGTGATATTTTTGTCCCCCCCCCACCTCAATTGGAGTGCAGCTATAGGAATTGGTGGTTATTTTCCATTAAGCATTTTGCCAAGTCAATCAGTGATCATGCTGAATTTCTTTTCAAAATAAGACTGTTCTTAATATAGTTGTGTAAGCCATATTTCTGTGTGCTGATGGTCTCCACAAAAAATCTCGTGTTTATGCTAAAAAGGCTCTGGCTTGATCACATACAATGTGGGTAAAGAAGTAGTGACAGACTGGAGGGAAACTACTTTTTTTTTTTTTTTTAAACTGAGTTGATTTGTTGGGTCGGATGAAAAAGTTGCTTGAACACAGTTCACAATATTTGGTTAGTAATCCAGTGGAATGTCTGAGGCATTTTTGTTTTTCCTGTGGAGCCAAAAAATCACTTCAGCTCTAATACTCAATGCCACCAGCCATGCCTAAAGGTGAGCAGAGGAGGGCTGTGACTTGGACTGTTAGCAATTTTCATTAAGACTGGCAGGGGAGCTTTTTCTGGCACGGACTATGCTCTCTACATCTCTGCCAAAAACCATGTTTGCAGATTAAAGACATTTAAAATGACACTAAAGTTAAGTTTGCTTTTACTGAAATGAAAAATGTGCCATGACTGACTGACTGAACTACCAGTCAGTCCACTGTAGACCTGTCTAGCTAATGTCTGAGTGCCATAGTGAAGAAGAAATCCAGTTTAGGAGAACTAACATGTGCAACTTTCAAAAGAAATCTCAATCTGTTGAGCTAAAGGACTTTGGAAAATGCACATGTGCTTTTGGAGTTTCAGCCGAAGCAAAACACCAAACCAGTTGCCTTGTCCCACTTCCAGTTTTCCAAACTCTACACTTTAAAGTGTTTGTGGGGAAGAGAGTCCCCTCTCCACACATTCTGTGAGGTTGAATGATGTCTTTGTCCATTCTTTAGCTGGAGTGCAGCCATCCTAGAAGTTTCATGAAAATAGAGGTTGCTTAAAAATATGGAAAGCTGTTTAATGTGCTGTATAAATCGAAGAGAGTTGTCACGATGATTATAATAATAATATTGAGGCAAGTCGTGTTTATTTGCCTCTGGACAAAAGAATGAGTATTTGGGATTCACCAGGGCTCTGTCTAATGTAGTCTTTCAATTTATTATGCAATCATTATGGAATTTGGATACTAGGTTCTTCAGTGTTTTATGAAACCTTTAATCGGGTGGTGTTTCCACCTTGCCGCTAATATAGCATGCCTGTGCCCACCTACTCAGGATGAAGTCCAAATTTAACCCCTCCCAGAGCTTTTCTTTATTGTTCACTTAAATATTATTTGTATTGCAGTAGCACCTACTAACAAGAAACAGAAGCGTCCTTCCCATATTTGCTCCTGGATGTTCCTAGAATTGCTTCCTTCGGGACTACTCTGTAGCTACTCCTAGATATCTTTGCCTCAGAGAGACACTCACAGCCTTTTATATTCTAGATTGGTGCTAAGACTTCCCTGGCATGGTTGCGAAGGCAAGTCAGTAGATTCACTCTGCTGCTTTACGCATGGCCGAAGGCCCTCACACTGGGTTACGGACCCTTATTTTTCCTTTCTCACTGGTCCCTGACATAATATACGGGACCTGGCAAAGAGAGGATTTCTTTCACTTGCAGCTACTTTTGGACGATTACCTTATTTCTTTGTATTGCCAAATCACCATATAGGACTTGGCTGGCAACCTAAAAGGTTGAGGGACCACATGGGAGTCATTCTATTTGTGGAATCAAATTCTGGAAACCGCATAAATCCTGAAAAATAGGGCTTCATGCTGTTGTCTTGTGAGAGGCCTACAAGCAACCAAATCCATGCCCCCAAGCTGAAGGCAGATTACAAAGTTGGTGTGTATGTGTGTGTGTGGTAGGGTGTTCCCCCACCTCCTTGCTCCCATTTTTCCTTTCCTTTAATTGGAGCTAGCTTATCCCATTTCCCTGGGTTGCAGAGGGCCCCCTATGTGCTCATTTCAATTTGCCTTAATTGGTGCAGGGCAGCAATAGACAATCCATGCCAAGGAGAGGGATCAGCACAGGGGCGAATTTCACCCACACAGAGAAGAGAATTGCAATCAGACACTTCAAAGCAGCCTAGAAAGCTATAGAATTTCACACCTTCAACCCTTAGTAACATTAGGGCGAGGATCCTGAATTAGGAATCTTTATTGGCTGAGTTGTATTATTTAATCCAACAAAACGGGGATTTAGAAATATATCTCCATGAGTCAGCCTTGTAAAACAGTGTGGGTCAGATCCCCATCTGGTGTAAATTGGTGTAGCTTTGTTGACTTTAATGAAGCTACAACCATTTACCCCAACTGTGGATATGGCCCTTTAAAATAGAAAAGTTATGCATATAACATTTAAAAACAAGATCTCGAGAAAACGTAATTTATGTACATGCTATATAGTGTACATAGCACAGAATGGAGGAAACATAAATGTTACATATGTACTATGTGCAAAAATTACTGTTTCCTGCTGGTAAATTTGTTCTTAAAGTTAGACTGCTAAAGAGTATCCCTTGTTCAATTTGAAATAACACTATTACTTCTAGTATCATGTTGTCATTTTTTCCCATGCTTTTTTCCCTTTATAAATTAAAATGCTGCTAGGTGATGAAAGCCATTGAATCCTTGTAAGAGTTACCTTATTAGGTTTGCATTCTATGAGTACATTAGGTACATTGGTAAGGAGGGATGGTGACATTCTCTTGGCTGTAGGCTAAGAAGAAGATCATGCAATTCACAGCATCATAATTTTGATATTCATTTACATTGACTCTTTGAGGGTTGAGGAGCAGACATCTCACTCTATAGTTATTACAGAAGAGTGATGAGATTTTAATACAGTAGAATCATAGGACATGATTCTTTGCTTATTTGCCTAGCAATGATGTAAATTTGAAGTAACTCAATAGAAGTCAATGGAGTTACACAACTGTAAATCAGATATAGAAATTTACACAATGAAATTACAACAGCATAAAATGGATGTAAGTGAGGGAAAAATTAAGACCATAATATTTTACTTATTGTTTATACACACACGTTAAAAGGCTTTCAAATCAAATCTACTTTCAGTAGGAGAATTCAGTTGTAGCCTGATTCTGTTTGAATGCTTCAGGAATGGTCAGTCATTCCACTAGAGCTGGGGCTGAAAGAAGATCTTCAGGAATCCTGTAAAAGGAAGTTTTTCATATTATAGCAGTAAGGCAGAGATGTTTGTCTAGACTATACTTTAATGGAATGTAGAAAACTGTAGATTCCACATTTTCGTAGGTATCCTACACTTGAAAATTCTACTAGAAAGTTGTTTTTTAACCAACACATTTTTTTATGAAACTAGTATTTGATGTCTGCGAAGCCAAATCAATGCAGCTTGCTTAGTATTTAGGAATTGTTGTGTTCTCAAGTTAAGACCACTCACGTTGCAAGAAAAGTAATAATTTTATAAACTTCGTCTACATTTTTCATTCAATATCTTTTTATACAAAAAAGCCTTTTTTCTAAACTGAATATTTTCGCAGATTTTTTTCATCTTTTAAGTATTTTCCAATTTACAAACATTTCGTATTTTTGAAACAGAAAACTGATTTTTGTTGGCGTTTTCCCCTCACTTCTCTCCCCCCCTTTCTTTAAAAGGATAAAAGGGTGGAGAAAGGAAGAAAAAAGTGATAGGGTGGGGGATTCATTTTTTTATGTCAAAATAGTGGAAATTTGAATCAACAGTTTTCCCCAAATTTTTCTTCTCAAAACATACTTGTCATTATTCAACTAACTCTAATAAATTTCTTATTGTGATAGCATCCGAGGGTAGAAAGAAATGGTGTCAAGAAAAGGCAATTATAGTTGTATTAGCTTAACAGTTAGTCAGAATGTCCCATGCATTGATAGTAGTTCCTCTCACTTTTGTAATTAGAAACAGTTCTGCTTCTGTCAGCTCTGAATACTCAGTCTTCTCAGATTTGTTTTCTGTTGTAATTTTCAAAATGCCATAGGTAGCTGGAAAAAGTGAGTTGAAGAATAAAATGCATGCATGTTATCTGGCAGTTCTTTAAAAAAGATTTTGTTTGTGTTTTCCTTTCATTTTCTCTCCTTCAATCACAGGATCTACAGGTTTCTGAACATTTCAGGATTTTGTTTGCATTGCTCACATCATAAAGTATATCAAGCAGCAGGAGGGCATCTTAAAGTCATAAACTAAATTGTTTTTATACCATGAGGGTAAGAATCCTGTGTTTTGACTCTAAGCTGGACAAATGGGGCAATGTAGTCAAAGAGAGAGTACACATATATTACAGTGATGTCATTTTTATAAAGTGATTTTGTCTCCCCAGGCACACTTTAATGCCTTACAGATAAATCACTTCTGTCTCTGTCCGTGCCAGTGACAATATCTGCAGTCTTTTTACATCCAGGAAGCCAGTTGGCAGGACAAATTACACACTGGGGCAGTTTGATAAGAGTAAGATGGGGAAAACAAAAATTCAGTTCCCCATTCATCACTGAAAAATGTCAGAGCTAAGTTGTACTGTGAATCCAGAAACCAGAGCTGTCACTTACACAGCTAATTGTAATGGATAGTGCACACTGGGGAGGTAGGAGGGGAGGACCCAAAGGCAGGGGAGGGAGGAGCAAGTGGGATTGTAACAAAGGACCATACCACCGTGACTCATGAATGAAAAATTGGAAGCACTTTCTCAAAAGCTGTGTATCAGTGAAATTCTTGGGCGTTTCTACTTAGTCTGATTGATAGCAGTGGAACAGGGAAGATGACATTGACCTTGGCAACACAATCAATAGTTTATATTCATATGCAAGAACTGTTACTGACCAATTTTGTCCGTTTAGAAGGAGCCAGTGTAATTTGTGCCAACATCAAATGGGCACTTTCCTTTTTCCTCCACTCTTGCTTTGTATACATAAGCATATATTTGTGCTTGCAGTGTTGAGCAAATCCCAGTGCCTGCTTATGGTAGAGTTTGTGCTTTTTCTCCTATAACCTGTCAGGGTAAAAATGAAGTACAGGATCTAATCCATTCGAGCTTTTTAGTGAAGAATAAACAGACATACTTAAAAAGAAGTTATCGGCCCTTTTTAATAGAAGGAGAAAGTAAAAGCAGTATTAAATCGTGGAATCATAGAAGACACCATAAAGGGCCACTATAGGTCGTCTAGTCCAGTCCCTTGCACTCAAGGCAGGACTAAGTAATAACTAGACTATTCCTGACAGGTGTTTGCCTAACTTGTTCTTGAAAACCTCTAATGATGGAGATTCTACAACTTCCTTAAGCATATTTAACTACAGAGAAAAAGGTGAAATTTTTGAGAGAAGCAGGATCAACAGTAAGTAATTATGTTACTTGTGGCAAGGCCAGAGAAGTGCATCAAGAATCTAGAACTTGGGGAGTATATAGAATTACATCCCAAAAACCTATATTAAAAGAATGTTACAGTTGCAAAGTCAAGCTCTCCAAATTTCAGGAATGCCAGAATTGAGGTTGCCAGCAGGGTGAGCGTTGGAAGCACAAAGAGAGAATCTCCCTGATGTCAGTTCCAGTGCTTGGTTCCACAGCAGCCCCTGGCAGCTGATAGGAGCAGGGGAAATTTCTGCTCAGCCCCAGGAGCCCCAGGCTGGAGCATGTTCTGTGGGGATGGTGCAATCTGGTTACAAATAGGAGCTGTGAGGTGATGGCTTAATCTATAGGCAGAACTTTGTGGTAGGTGTTAGTGGCTCAGTAAGGGAGGGGGGGCTTTGACATCCAGTTCTGTGGAAATTTGGCAGATCATGGGAGACAGAAGAGAAATAATAGCAAGAGCACCTGGTGGCATGGGGTTGCTGTACTGTGATTTTTGTATCAGCGGCCATATATGTGTGCCTGCTTGCATGTGCAAGAGGTGTGCCAGCGGCACTGCCTGGAGACAGAACGTGTCTAGGAGCACTGTAGGGATCACACTGAGGAGCAGCTCCTATCCCTCCATTTTGTTGGTCCAGCATGTGGTCTTCCAAGGTCAGACTGCCAGGATTGTCTGTTTGTTTGTGCAGCACCTAGCACAAATGGGCCTCAATCCTGATTGGGTCCTCCTGGTGCTATGTATGTATTTATGGGAAGCATTAGGGATTACCAAGACCAGGACTTGCCTTAGAAATGAAAAATCCTGAGGTCTCTTTTTTTCAGAGGAATCTTTTTAGTTTTCAAATTATGGCAAGTGTTTGAATCAGATCAAACAGAAATCAGACAGATGAGAATGATTTCTTACTTTGAGCCCATTTAAATCCCAGATTGCTCTTAATTGAGATCACAGAACCATTCAACACTTTATTGATTAAGCATCTTCCTGGACATGAGTCCCATGGTATGAATGCATCCAAAACTGGACCCGGTGCCTTCCAGCACAAAACCTTTGGGATCGCCACAGTCTGCCATTGCCACGTGATTTCAGAGGGGAAGCTGATTGCATCCCTCAACAGCTGCTACAGGAGGTGGAGGTTGTGAATCTGCTTTCCTCCCACTCTAACGTCTGAATAGCCCCAGTTGAGGAAAGGGAAAATGGTACAGTCCCCTGAGATTCTACCTGCCCAGCCCCACTACAGATGATATTTTTGTCCCTCTTCCTTCTAACAGCTCCCTGGGGGTTCCTGAAACCTCTGGTCCACTGCAGGCCAAGGTAATGTCTATGGATGGGCTGAGGCAGGGAAATATTCATTTGAAAGAGCGTCCCTTCAGCGTCTCTGTATTCTTTTGCTCTAGTGTCTCAGAAGGTCACAATTTGGCAGCTGTTATTTAATTGCTTTTACTAAAAGATAATTTTAAAAGAAAGGTTTCCTTTTTCTTGATTACATACAATATCCACCTTCACTAGAAACCCAGTAATATAGTACACGGTTTGAATTCTCTGAGTGCTTTTATCCAATAGGAAATGCCTCTAGCAGATATTAAAATCTTTCACTATAAAGTTCTAACTAATTTAAAAACAAATAGAATATACTTGAATTCACTCACACTCACTCTCTCTCTCTCTCTCTCTCTCTCTCTCTCTCTCTCTCTCTCTCTCTCTCTCTCTCTCTCTCTCTCACACACACACACACACACACACACACACACACACACACACACACACACACACAATCAGTACAGCCACAGTTAACTTACAGGATTTTTTTCATTGGTGGAATTCTAAGCAGTGTATGGTAAATGGATGCATCCCTGCATGGGTCTGATGTGGAAGTACACAAACACAACACACAGAATTGTTTGCAGGTATATTGAGATTGGTGTTTGCTGAGGGCTTCAAGCTTCAGAAGTGGAGCAGAGTAAGAAGAGGGTCTGTTGAAAATATTCCAGTTGCCAGATATATATATATTTTAAACCAGAAATTTAGGGGAAAATATTAAGTCCTTGGACAGTTTTTTAACTTGTCTAACCAGTACTTGCCACAGATAACAGTATCACTAACGTTGGCTTTGTGCATGACAGGCAAATTGCACATCAGAATGAACTTTTCCTGAACTATTTTTCTTAAGTACTATATTCGACACACTTGTCCTTTCCCTGAGTGTCAGACAATGCATCTTCCATTTTGTTCCACTTTCTTTTCACTAAATAACACTTATATGTGAACAATACAAGAAAAATCTCAATCCCCATTACTGTGTACTATTACTTCAAATGTGTGAAATCCTTAATAGTGTAATATAGGACCAGTTTAACTGAGTACCTGTGTCTCATTAAGGCATGCCAGATCTATGAGACTAGCACCGAGATACAATACTGAAAGGGCATAGTTCAACCCAGGATACCTGTTTTTGGAATACTCTATTATGTCTACTACTCAATTATGGGGAGCAAGTTTCCCTGTCTGGGTAAACAGATATGCCCTAGCGCTGCTTGAGCTAGTGCTGTAAAAATAGCAAGGTGAACATTGTAGCACCGGCTGTGGCATGGGCTAGCCCCCTGCGTATGATAGACGGGCAGGCTTCTATGCCAGCAGCTAGCCCATGCAGCCGCCTGTGCTACAACATCCACATCGCTATTTTAGCTGCTATTTTGAGCAGAGCTAGTGCCTGTCTGTCTACCCGGGCTAAGAGGCTGCGGTGTAGATGTACCCTATAGGGCCTGATCTTGGAAGGTGATGAATACCTCCAGCATATTGCAGGAGGTATTCAGAACCCTTTGAGGGTTGCCCTGTCTCCCTGAAGGCCAGTATAATATACTGCATCCCTGGCACCCTTCAAGGCAGGACTGAAGGGTTTTTTTGTTTTTCTTTCTTATGGCTGAGCTGTCTGGACAACATGCATTTTGTGGGGAGGGACTGGGATTTGCCTTTTGACCCTTCACCTATGAATGATAGAATCATAGACTATCAGGGTTGGAAAGGACCTCAGGAGGTCATCTAGTCTAATCCCCTGCTCAAAGCAGGACGAATTCCCAACTAAATCATCTCAGCCAGGGCTTTGTCAAGGCTGACCTTAAAAACCTCTAAGGAAGGAGATTCCACCACCTCCCTAGGTAACCCATTCCAGTCAGGGCTGCCCAGAGGATTCCGGGGGCCCGGGGTCTTTGGCGGCGGGGGGCCCTTCCGTTCCGGGACCCGCCGCCAAAGTGCCCCGAAGACCCGCGGCGGGAGCCCCCCGCCGCCGAATTGCCGCCGAAGCAGGACCCGCCGCCGAAGCGCAGCCCGGTCTTCGGCGGTAATTCGGTGGCGGGGGGGGGTCCCCGCCGCGGGCCTTCGGGGCACTTCGGCGCCGGGTCCCGGAACAGAAGGGCCCCCCCGCCACCGAAGACCGGGCTGCGCTTTGGCGGCGGCGGCGGGTCCCGCTTCCCCCCCGCCCTGGCCCGGCCCCAGCCTCTTACCCGAGCGCGTCTCCGGCGGGGCCTGAGCTCCGTCCCGCTCAGAGCCGCGTGGTGAGGGGGCGGGGCTGTGAGCTCCACGCCGAGCGGAGGCAGCTGCCCCGCCCCCTCCCCATGCCGCTCTGAGCGGGGCGGGGCTCAGGCCCCGTTGGAGCTCCCAGCCCTGCCCCCTCACCACGCGGCTCTGAGCGGGGCGGGGCTCAGGGGCTCAGCCGGAGACTCGGCGCTTGATGCGCTGAGGCTCCAGGAGAGGGGTGGAGGCGGGAGCCTCCACTCTTCTCTTGGGGGCCCCTGCGGAGCCCGGGGCCCGGGGTAAATTGCCCCCTTTGCCCCCCCCTCTGGGCGGCCCTGATTCCAGTGCTTTACCACCCTCCTCCTAGTGAAAAAGTTCTTCCTAATATCCAACCTAAACCTCCCCCACTGCAATTTGAGACCATTACTCCCTGTTCTGTCATCAGGTACCACTGAGAACAGTCTAGATCCATCCTCTTTGGAACCCCCTTTAGGTAGTTGAAAGCAGCTATCAAATCCCTCCTCATTCTTCTTTTCTGCAGACTAAATAATCCCAGTTCCCTCAGCCTGGCCTCATAAATCATGTGCTCCAGCCCCCTAATCATTTTTGTTGCCCTCTGCTGGACTCTTTCTAATTTTTCCACATCCTTCTTGTAGTGTGAGGCCCAAAACTGGACACAGTACTCCAGATGAGGCCTCACCAATGCCAAATAGAGGGGACTGATCATGTCCCTTGATCTGCTGGCACTGCTCCTACAAATACAGCCCAAAATGCTGTTAGCTTTCTTGGCAACAAGGGTACACTATTGACTCATATCCATCTTCTCGCCCACTGTAACCTCTAGGTCCTTTTCTGCAGAGCTACTGCCTAGCCACTTGGTCCCTAGTCTGTAGCAGTGCATGGGATTCTTCCGTCCTAAGTGCAGGACTCTGCAATTGTCCTTGTTGAACGTCATCAGATTTCTTTTGGCCCAATCCTCTAATTTGTCTAGGTCCCTCTGTATCCTATCTCTACCCTCCAGTGTATCTATCACTCCTCCCAGTTTAGTGTCATCTGCAAACTTGCAGAGGGTGCAATCCATGCCATCCTCCAGATTATTAATGAAGATAGTGAACAGCCCCAGGACTGACCCTTGGAGCACTCCGCTTGATACCGGCTGCCAACTAGACATGGAGCCATTGATCACTATCTGTTGAGCCCTATCATAGAATATTAGGGTTGGAAGGGACCTCAGGGGGTCATCTAGTCCAACCCCCTGCTCAAAGCAGGACCAATCCCCAGATTTTTACCCCAGTTCCCCAAATGGCCCCCTCAAGGATTGAACTCACAACCCTGGGTTTAGCAGGCCAATGCTCAAACCACTGAGCTGTCCATCCCCCCCATGAGCTAGCCAGCTTTCTATCCACTTTATAGTTCATTCCTCCAGCCCATACTTCTTTAACTTGCTGGCAAGAATACTGTGGGAGACCTATCAAAAGCTTTGCTAAAGTCAAGGAATAACACGTTCATTGCTTTCCCCTCATCCACAGAGCCAGTTATCTCATCATAGAAGGCAGTTAGGTTAGTCAGGCATGACTTGCCCTTGGTAAATCCATGCTGACTGTTCCTGGTCACTTTCCTCTCCTCTAAGTGCTTCAAAATTGATTCCTTGAGGACCTGCTCCATGATTTTTCCAGGGACTGAGGTGAGGCTGACTGGCCTGTAGTTCCCTGGATCCTCCTCTTTCCCTTTTTTTAAAGATGGGCACTACATTAACCTTTTTCCAGTCATTTGGGACCTCCCCCAATCGCCATGAGTTTTCAAAGATAATGGCCAATGGCTCTGCAATCACATCAGCCAACTCCTTTAGCACCCTCAGATGCAGTGCATCCAGCCCCATGGACTTGTGCTCGTCCAGCTTTTCTAAATAGTCCTGAACCACTTCTTTCTCCACAGAGGGCTGGTCACCTCCTCCCCATACTGTGCTGCCCAGTGCAGCAGTCTGGGAGCTGACCTTGTTCATGAAGACAGAGGCAAAAAAATTATTGAGTACATTAGCTTTTTCTACATCCTCTGTCACTAGGTTGTCTTCCTCATTCAGTAAAGGGCCCGCACTTTCCTTGACCACCTTCTTGTTGCTAACCTACCTGAAGAAACTCTTCTTGTTACTCTTAACATCCCTTGCTAGCTGCAACTCCAAGTGTTATTTTGCCTTCCTGATTTCACTCCTGCATGCCTGAGCAATATTTTTATACTCCTCCCTGGTCATTTGTCCAATCTTCCACTTCTTGTAAGCTTCTTTTTTGTGTTTAAGATCAGCAAGGATTTCACTGTTAAGCCAAGCTGGTCGTCTGCCATATTTACTATTCTTCTTACACATTGGGATGGTTTGTTCCTGCAACCTCAATAAGGCTTCTTTAAAATACAGCCAGCTCTCCTGGACTCGTTTCCCCCTCATGTTGCTCTCCCAGGGGATCTTGCCTATCAGTTCCCTCAGGGAGTCAAAGTCTGCTTTTCTGAAGTCCAGGGTCCGTATTCTGCTGCTCTCCTTTCTTCCTTGTGTCAGCATCCTGTACTCGACCGTCTCATGGTCACTGCCTCCCAGGTTCCCATCCACTTTTGCTTTCCCTACTAATTCTTCCCTGTTTGTGAGCAGCAGGTCAAGAAGAGCTCTGCCCCTAGCTGGTTCCTACAGCACTTGCACCAGAAAATTGCCCCCTACACTTTCCAGAAACTTCCTGGATTGTCTGTGCACTGCTGTATTGATCTCCCAGGAGATATCGGGGTGATTGAAGTCTCCCATGAGAACTAGGGCCTGTGATCTAGTAACTTCTATTAGTTGCCAGAAGAAAGCCTCGTCCACCTCATCCCCTTGGTCTGGTGGTCTATAGCAGATTCCCCCCACAACATCACCCTTGTTGCTCACACTTCTAAACTTAATCCAGAGACTAAAGTTTTTCTGCAGTTTCATACTGGAACTCTGAGCAATCATATTGTTCTCTTACATACAATGCACCTTTTCTGCCCTGCCTGTCCTTCCTGAACAGTTTATATCCATCCATGACAGTACTCCAGTCATGTGAGTTATCCCACCAAGTCTCTGTTATTCCTGATCACATCATAATTCCTTGACTGTGCCAGGAATCCAGTTCTCCCTCCTTGTTTCCCAGGCTTCTTGCATTTGTGTATAGGCACTTAAGATAACTCGCTGATCGGCTTGCTTTCTCAGTATGAGGCAGGAGCCCTCCCCTCTTGCGATCCGTTGCTCGTGCTTCCTCCTGGTATTCCACTTACCTCAGGGCTTTGTCTCCTGAGTTCAAAGGCATCCCACCTTTTAGAGCATACATTAGAAGACGCCATGGGCGGTATGAGTAAACTGTATTGAAGACATTTTCCTGCTTGGTCTTCTGAAACCTTCCTTTCTCTGTGAGTAAGGCTCTTTGTGCTAGGCACAGAAGGAGCTAAGCCATTCTTCTTCTTAAAATGAACAGAGAATGAATAACTTGATGTCATTTAAAGAAAACAATTCCAAGTATGGAAAATAAATCCTCACCATTTTGTGTAACAAATTTGGCTGTAATAGAAGTGACAGTTAGTATAGGAGTTGCCATACCATTTTCCTTTAAAGATACTAAAACTAGCAGTTATTACAAACAATTCTAAAAACATACATCTTCACTCTTACTTACAAAAACTGGAGTAAATTAAAGGTTTGTTTTCAAAATACTCATATCATGTATTTAAAAATGTCTTTGTTCTACTATGAAGATGTCATAGATCACAATATTCATTGACTTGATGCTGAGCATCTTTGTGTACCAAGTAGCAGTAGTTCTAATCACTAAAAGGGACAGGACAAGACATTTTTCCATGGAGGGCACCTTGAATCAGATATTGACATTGGCTACAACTACAACCAGTTGCAAAGTTTATGAAGAGAAATAAGGAACTCCACAGAGTGACTTGCCTTTCGCTAAAGGTTAGAGTATTCACATGCACATAATAACGGTGCTGTATTTCAAGTCACGCATGTGTTTGGTTGTAGTGGCTTGCCAGTGAGAGAGGAATTAGATAAAAATTCCCAGTTCACAGGAGAAATGATGGAAAGGATATAGACAATTTTTAGCATGCACAGGAAGTTGTATGAGTCACATCTTCTACAATCCTTTGGAAAAAATGGAATGTTCAAATCAAACTATTGTAAATGTCATAAAGAAATATATTTCTGCTTCTGGAAAAGCATAACATATAAAATATCCTTTATTACTTAAGGTTAGCAATGTTCGCTTTTCCATTACCTATTTCATATGTAAAATACAGCACGTGAACCTACTAAGTGTTTCAACAGCCTGTTAATAATGTATGCACTTGAAAGAGGCTGAGGCTGCTCTCATTGAAGTCAGTGGGGGATTTGGCTGTTGACTTAGATGTGTGTAAGATTGGGCTCACTTTAAATCTTGCTGTACCAGAACAAATGGTTTGTCCTTCTAATGCCTCCATCAGTTACATTAATATAGTGGTTCAAAGGAAGGAAAAGAATTCAGCACAATTGTGTAGTGCTATTCTATTGCAGGAATTTTTTTTCTCAACCTAAAGCATAAATACTGGTAACCCTTTCAAGTGATTAACCTAAATAGTGTAACTACCAGTGTTATTCTTGTTCATATTTCTTTTACTAATTATGTGTGTATATATGTAAAACATTATTTTTATCATGTTTGATGCATGTAAGTACAGAAGAAATTACTATTTTCTCACTTTGCATCAGTTTTCATTGGACTTACTGCTGATTCCCACCAGTGTGAGAGGAGAAACAGATCCAGTATCTAATGCTCTTTTTGAATCTTGTCAAATTGTGCTTCTCAGTAATATCCCGTGATGGTGAATTACACAAGGTGAATATACTGTGTGGGTGGGAAAGTATTTCCTTTTATCCATTTATGTTTTGTGCCTTTTTGAGTGAATTACCTTTAAAATGTGGTGTTTTCACCGAAATGTGAGTGAAAGCTGTAAAGGCAAAGAGGCCTGTTTACAATAAGAACAACAACGAAAGAACATAATTGACAATTAAGTGGTGGTTTCTGAATGCAAAAGAGGCAAATATTTATGGGAAAGGAACTGAGATGGAAATTACCCCATACTTGATCTCAGCCCAAAGATTATCTATCTTGGGAAGTTTAAGGAAAAATTGGTTCAGCTGTTTTGAGAAATGGGAATGTGGAAGGAAACAGTTTCCCCATATGTTCTGAATGACGTCTGCAGTGCCATGTATCCCAAATGGCTGAAGCTGGAAGCCATTTTAATGCAATACTGAATTGAATGGTTGAGCACATAAAAATCAGAAAATTCAAACCTGTAACATTTCTACCATGGCAGGCCACGTTACATATACAATAGGGGAGTATTTTGGGTGGATGTGTATATATTTTCCTTCTTACATGACTTCTTAGACATTCCTGTTTGTTACTGTACAACCACTGGAGATTCTGCCAGATTTCCTGCGCATGTCGCTACATAGAGCAGCTGCCTCTTTAGCCCCATCCAAAAATCCTCCAAAAAGCCACAGCAGAGTAGTGGTCAGGGGCTGCTCTAACTGTAGGCAAACTAAACAGCAGCAAACTAGGCAGCAGATTTCTGGGAGAAGCGGATTTTTTTTTTTAAATTCTCATGGCTTTGTCTTCTCCTGCTGCTGCAAATGCTGCCCTCCCAGAGCTATCCCTGTCACTGGCACACACACTCCCTTCGACTGCTCCCTGCACAGAGCTGCTCCTCTATACCAAGGGTAGCCCTTCTTCTGCACAGAGCCTCCAGAACTCTACCAGACAGTCCCACTCACACTTCAGAGCCCCTCACCTACTGTACCACACAGCTCCCCTGCCCCCAACTGGACCATACAGCCATACCTGCTTTACCGTAGAGCTCGGCCTTGATACCACACAGACATGCTCACTCAATAGCGTCCACCCATTGTGCCACACAGCTCTGCCCACTGCACATGGCTTCACCCGTAGGGGAAGCACACCGAAGTTTTGCCAACAGCAGCAGATTGTGTTGAGTGGCCACTGGTGCATTCACATTTCAGGATCATCTGTGGCTTTGGGGAAAATGAAGATGATTCCTTTTGAGGGTCCTTCTAATCCTCCCCACGTTATGGTTTGTACCCTAAACTTGTTTCCCTCTGCATCTCATCCTGGATGGGATGATCTTATTCTTTGATCTTTGGTCAGTGAATTCAAAGAAGTTGGAAAAAGAAAAATGGTTGTACCAGGGGCGGTTCTACGTTTTTTGCTGCCCCAAGCACGGCAGTCAGGCAGCCTTCGGCGGTGTTTCTGTGGGTGATCTGTCGGTCCCACGCCTTCGGCGTACCCACCACCAAATTACCGCAGGACCAGGGCCAGCTCCAGGGTTTTTGCCGCCCCAAGCGGCAAAAAAAAAATAAAAATGTTGCTGTCGGCGGCTGCTCTACCATGCCGCTTTCTTCTTTGGCGGCAATTCAGCGGCAGGTCCTTCCCTCTGAGAGGGACCGAGGGACCCGCCGCCAAATTGCTGCTGAAGAGCACTATGTGCCGCCCCTTCCCCTTGGCACCCCAAGCACCTGCTTGCTGAGCTGGTGCCTGGAGCCAGCCCTGCGTGGCACCGGCAGATCTCCCGCAGAAACTCCGCCGAAGGCTGCCTGACTGCCACCCTCACAGCGACTGGCAGGCTGTCCCCACGGCTTGCCGCCCCAGGCATGCGCTTTCTGTGCTGGTGCCTGGAGCCGCCCCTGGTTGTATTTAATATCTGTGTTCTGTAACGATGCGCTTGGGCCAATTTTGTGTATTTAAGTGAGGTGCATGTTATAAAGCACGTGTCTGTGAACCTAAAGGGTAAAGTTTTATTTATTTATCATCTCTTCTATGGTGCTCATCATTGTAGTAACTTAGAACCTCATAAATACCAATCAATTTATCCTCATGGGGGAAAAGTATTGTTCCCTGTCTGTAAAGTGGGGATTTGAAGTATAGATAGATGAAATTATTTACTAAAGGTCAAACAGTTAGTCCGTGTCCGAGCTAGGAATATAAACCAGATCATGTAAGTCCCATTCCAGTGCCTTAGCCACAAGCCCCATCCTTCCTCTCAATCGTTATTGCTGTTGACATTTTCTGTTTTTCAGAGTAATTCACAGATCTTCCCTGCAGGCACACCCAGCTTTCTCACAAGTTTATGTGGAATATTTTCCTGTGGGAAATGTTGTTTTAGACTTTACATTTAGGTACTGTATATACTGAGATAAAGCAGATGGATAGTGGCAGAGAGGTGTTGGGGGAGGTTGATTGGTCAGAACAAACAGAAAATCTAGACAGCTTGTATGTGCTCAGTGAATGTGAGAAAAGTCAATCCTGCTACCCTCCCTGTGACAAATAAGTCAAATTCTTCAGCTTGCAATACGTACCTGCACAATACTTATGACATACTCCACCCTCACTTATGTTAGGGTTGACACCTGGCAAAATATATATAAAAAGGTGACTCCCAGTCAGAGTTTTTATTCTATCAGTGCCTGCATTTCTTCACATTAGCAAGCAATAGCAGTGTCCCCTAACCAGCAAAACCTTGGAAAGGCAAAGCCAGAGAATTTGTGTCAGGATCCCACTTATGAAGTAGAATTCAGGGTAATAGTTTGGCTGGGACAAAGTGTATAAGCAGAAGGCTCGCTCTTCATTTTGTGTTTTCAAAGCTTGACACAAACCTCATTGAAATCAATAGAAAGACTCACTTTGACAGCAATGGGCTTTGGATCGGGCCCCAAACGTGAAACTTCTTTACAATGTGCTAATCTTTTGTTACCGGTAACTGATTTGTGAATTTTAAATGGAACATAATGGATTTTAAGAGAATATAGTGAATAGTTTGTGAACATGCAGAGTTCCACATTTATATTATTATTATTTTACTAGAAATATGCCTGTGAATACATGAGGAACTACTCTGCGGTAAAACTGCTGCTTGGTCTTTTATGTACTATTTATATGAGTATAGTTTGTGCTATGAGCTGTTAGTTACTTTACCTTCTCCTCACTAGTACAGTAAAATAAAATAAAATAAAACAAAGCTCCAGTATGTTGCCGGCACAGAGTGCCCGAGGACAGCAACAGTGGGGGTTCGTTGCCCGGTGTGCTTCGCTCCAAAAAACACACCAAGGTGGAGAAGCAAACAAAGTTTATTTGAGATCTCAAAGCGATGCCAGGAGACAGACACGTCTCAAATCAAGCACACAGCTACAAGCAGCTTTTCTCTTTTTATGCATAACTTTAACTAAGCCTCTTCTATCCCCTCTCTCCCCACCTTTCATTCCCATGTAGCAGATACACTTTGCAGTAGCAATTACATTAAGAAGTTAAGTCATACTTGGCGGCAACCAATCTAGCTCGTTAGTAACTCTTCTGTGAACCGTTATCTTGACTTACTTTCTTTGATCTGTTATTTTGCCCCTTAGCCAGGAGCAAGGAGGCCTCATTATAGCAGGCCTCATTATTACCTTCTGGTACAGGTGTTGCAACTGATAACCATTCTCTGTTGCTGGCCTGTTAGGTCGATTAAAGTTCAAACATGGAAAGGCTTTGGTCAGACATGGAGTGACTTTAGTTCATTCAGGCCTAATACAGGAAGGCTTTATTGACACTTACGGTTTTCCACCGTCCTGAGTTACCTAGGGTTATGCCTAATGACACCAACAAGTAGGACTTGCCTTCTTAACAGTTCTAGCTTTTGTGATTCTCACTGTTCCAAAAAATATAAAGGTTTTATAAGATTTAAAATATTCTCAATGGAAACCATGAACATTTGTGTGGAGAAGAATAAAACTTTTTGTCCTGAAATGTCTGTCATGAAATTGCTTGTTTGGCAGGCATGATTAAGCCACACTATTTTGTAACCTTATTTTTTAATCATAGCCTAATTTAGGTCTCTGAGTGGGTTTACCAAAGCTTGCAGCAAAACCCAGAATTATTTGTGAAGATTTTTGCTTTGTATGAAATGTAAATTCAGTATCCTTGCAGCTTTATCTTGAATGTATTTAAACGTGAAAATCTATTTTTTTCCTTTTTTAAAACTTAGATAAAAATAAAAAATATTTGATATAATACTACATTTTATAGAAATTAAATGTACAGTGTACATGATTATTTACAAACGTGTCTAGTACTGGCAACTGTCAGAGATGGGATAGTGGAACATTTGCTTGATCTATTATAGTCTTATGTGCGTTATATTTAAAATTGGACAAAGTAATTTTGCTTTTATTTTTATAATACTTGTTAACTTGCAGACAACAGTGATAGAGGGTAACTTGCAGACAACAGTGATAGAGGGTAATACTATGTATAAATTATATTTAAATGGTATTGACTACCCTAAAATGTAACTTTCCCAGTTAATAAAAGCTCCATTCAAAATATAATTGAGAAACGTTTCTTGATCTATAGAGATCTAGGTGCATTGATTCTTTCCCATATGCTATATTTAGAATTTTCATTTGGGCTGTATAATGAGTTAGATTTCGGCATGTGAAACAAATTGTAGTCAAGGCTCATTATTTTCCTATAAATCCTGGATAACAGGATTCTTATTTTTGAATATTTACCCAATGGAGCTAGACACTAAACCAGAAAGAGCTGGTGTGATTAAACTAAGCTAGATTTATTACTGTGGGTTTTTTAATGGCACATGTTGTATAAAATTGAAGGAGTAAATGCCACAGCCCTTTAGCTAACAATAGAAGATGTAGCATTTTGAATAGTTTCTACATATTTTTGGATAATTACTTAAGTAGAAGCACTAGAAGAAACATAAACAAAATCACTCTGGAAAATGCATTAGAATAGTTTTGTTGTTATCTGCTATGGTCATGCTCTTCTGCCCACATTGTGTTCTTGCATTATTATACTCTGTGTATGTCTCGATGTAAGTAAAACTACTGTTTAAAATGTATTTAACAAAAATAATATGAACATAAGAAACTGTGGGTAAGCACCATGGTCCTGTTATCTGGCCTGTGGGCCTGATCCTATTGACGATACTTGTATGATCGGGTCCATTGGCTTTATTGGGACTGCTAGCATGAGTGAGAGTAGCAGCATTAGGCTTTAAGGCAGAGATTTTCAAGAAGCTTAAGGGAGTTAGTTGCCCAAAATATACTGAAATTCAGTGAGAGGCTCCTAACTCCCTTGAAAATCCCAGCATTAATGACTAAAAATACTGTTCTGAGAGGCAAATGTATTGCTGTCAATCAGAAAACTTCATCTGAATGTGTAGAAAAAAAATCCATCGTTCTAGGTAAAGAACTCAATTCACGGATGGTAGAAATGAATATCGAAGACTATTGTTGATATCACATCTGTTTTTGCTTTTTCTTTGTAGGTTACATATTTGGGTAAGGTGTCCACAACAGGGATGCAATTTTTATCAGGGTGCACAGAAAAACCTGTCATTGAATTATGGAAGAAGCACACACTAGCCAGGGAGGACGTCTTCCCAGCCAATGCCCTTCTGGAAATCCGCCCCTTCCAAGTATGGCTTCATCACCTGGACCTCAAAGGCGAAGCCACAGTCCACATGGATACCTTTCAGGTGGCACGTATTGCCTACTGCACTGCCGACCACAATGTCAGCCCAAACATCTTTGCTTGGGTTTACAGGGAGATCAATGATGACTTGTCCTATCAGATGGACTGCCATGCTGTAGAGTGTGAGAGCAAGCTGGAGGCCAAGAAGCTGGCTCATGCCATGATGGAGGCCTTTAAGAAGACTTTCCACAGCATGAAGAGTGATGGCCGGATCCACAGGAATAGCTCATCTGAGGAAGTGTCTCACGAATTCGAATCTGATGATGGCTGACTCAACTCATTGATGGTACAGCAAGGGCAGAAATTGCCTAGGGAATAGGAGTTGATAGATGAATAAGCAACAACTGATATCTGGAATTAAAAGACGGCCAAACACTTGGCTGACCAGCTTTTTAAATCAAAAGAGCAAATCAGTACCTAAAGATATGCATCATTAAAGTAATTATGTTACATTGAAATCTGCTGCTGTTGTAAATGTGAGAAAAAGCTTCCCCCCCTGCCCCATTTCACCCCCCAACCCATGCACCATCAACTCTTTATAGCCTGGTGTAGTTCAGGTGTACAATCTGAAGTTGATTCAGTCCAGTTTGCCTTATGAAATCCATCAAGCAATTTTAATAGTAGATTATCTGGGATTCATAGCTGGGATCTGATGCTGCTATGCAGCAGCAAGTGGAAAAGGGAGCCCCTTGGTTCAGAAAAATGAATCCCTTTCAATGTCATATTGCAAAATCCTTTGACCTTACCTAGGCTGAAACAGCCATTCATAAGCTTTTTGACAAATGGCCTGACATTCTGCAGTTTATTCACATTTCACAGATTTTTAAAAAGATGCTTATATTTACACATTATATCATATGCTATTCTTTATTTTATTCATTTTGTCTATTTTCTTAATGTACCTGCAGCCACTCGTCTCCCACCAAGCACCATTAATTACAATTTCCAGGATACCAAAAAGGGAAAAAAAAATCCATGATGGCTGGTAATACAGTGAACCAGCTCCATTATTTCTTCTGAGAGTTGAGTGACATGTTGCTAAGACCCGTGGTGTTTCACCAGTTGAACTGGGACTTATGATCCACCTCAGGTCTGAAGTGATATGAACATGGTAGCCTTAACTCCACAGTAGTCTCCATTCACCAACCTAGTACATATAATTTCATGTAGCTGGTACTCCTGGGTCACAAAGGCCAGGGGTGTGTTACCATAAATAGCAAAGTGTCTCTGACCATTAAAGGCACTATTCCTTTTAGAGTCAGGTTTGAAATGATTGGTTTGTACTGAAATGATTGAGAAGTTCACATTAAGATATCCTGCACTTTTCCTGGTCCATGGACAAAAAGGTTCATAACTTTTGTAAAGGCAGAAAAAAAATCAAATAAAAACAAAGCCTTTGGTTCCCTAAATGTTTTTAAGGCCAAGAGCAGATGAATAGTTTGCAGGTAATGCTGCTCCTTGTTCGTAATCATGGTAATGGTAGGGGCACTAGGGCACCTTACAGAAGCCTTAAAAGAAGCTACGTGTCTGTGTTTTGTGTGTGTATATATACATTGTGTGAGAGAGCATATGTATGCCTGTGTTAAAGCATGTAGACTGAGCATGGAGACATGTGGAGGGGGACCCATGGCTCTTGAAAATATGCTTGTTGCTTTCCAATGTATGTAAACTATTCTCCAGCATAAATACATTCATACTTTAATAAAAAATATGTTTGAGTTAAAGCTATGATAGTTTTAGGCTCTGTTTCCAATGCAAACTCTCTGTTTTTATTTAAAGTACCTTGGGTTCTGTGTTCCACTGATGATAGATGTTTTACAAACACCAATTAAAGGGATTAAAAATTGTTATAGGCTTATTTATATATACACCCCTCCCAAACAGTTAATAGGATTAAAATATTAATATATTTAGATTTAAAACATTACTTTAGTTTCCAAAAGGGATAATGGAAATGTTTATGATTTCCTAAGATCAGTTTTTAACTTTTATTTCAAGGTGTGTAGACACCAGTTCATACTTCCTGCTTTCCAGTAGGTGGCAGAGATTTTTCTCCAGACAATGAGTTTAATTTAAGAGCCCTATTGACCAGAAACAATATCTTGCCTCCACTAGTTCAGGTCTGGCATCAGCATCCAGTATGAAGAATAAACAAGCTCAGCAAGTTCCTAGGCTACTTTGGTACTGAATCTTTGAGTGCCTGCTGCTGAGAAATGATCAAGAGTACAGAACTCTGAGTCTGGAGGGCCTACATGTGATTCTCAAAGTTGAGATTTCCTTCTCCTCACTATGGCTAGTAATAAGTTGAGTTAATCTACAGCCTTTATCTTTGCTTAAAAAAAATAAATCTGAACTCTGATAGGCAGGTATGTCTCTTTATGGTCAAAGTCAACATTTCTTCAACGTTGGTCAAATTCTGCTCGCTTCCTCAGAGTTGTAGCCTGCAATTTGCTATTTTTGGACATTTGGCAGCCAAAATTCCTGTCATTCTACTTCTCAGATCTGTCTCTGGTCCTTTTCATAGTAACTCCAGGTGTCTCTTTGACAAGATTCAATGGATTCCTCCTGATTTCACCATTACTGATTATATACAGTATCTTACATGTGTGTTGGCAGGAGACAGGTCCAAAAAGCCAGAGCTTGCAATTTTATAAGGCTATTTAAAGAAATGCATCTCAATTAAGCATTACAGCATCTTGATTAAGCACTAAAAAAGTTGCCAAGTCGTGGAGCCAGATTTTTACTAAATGGAGCCCTGATGAATGTGTGATGGATTTTTGCCCTTTATATCTTGCATCATTCTTATAATGTATTGGAAGAAGGTTGCCAAAGCTAAAAACAAAACTATAAATAATAACTGATATAATTAAATAGTTGTATACCCAGAAAATAGGACTAGAGAACATTGCTGGGGGCTCTGCTGTACCATATAATATCGAGTTTCTGAATTTTCTGGCACTCATTTATTTGTGTCAAAGTTTAACATCAATTGTTGTATTTAATAGATTGTTATGGTCCTAAAGGTTCTCATTGGGCCATATGGCAATAAAAGTTTTACATGCAAATAAAGGGCAGTAAATAATCCTTAGTATTTATTTATCAATCAGTGGTATGTGCCCTGACTATTATTACTGAGGTGTGCACTACGATCATTTGTATTGTATTGTAAAAGATTCCCAAATTACCCGTATAATAGTGATTTCAAAAGGAAGATAAAGAAACCAATGGCCCTGGTCCCATTATAGATACAACATATACCTTTTAATAAACATAACAGAATGGGATAGAATTGGAGACAAAAATAGTTACTGTTATATTTATATTCACATTCTTACAGCATATTGAAAACCGTTGAACACATTCCCTTTCCCCAGATCACCAAGAACTTCTAGGTCAGAGGTTCTCAAACTGGGAGTCGGGACCCCTCGGGGTTGTGAGGTTATTATGTGGGGGGCCACAAGCTGTCAGCGTCCACGCCAAATCCCGCTTTGCCTCCAGCATTTATATTAAAAGATGTTTTTAATTTATAAGAGGGGGCGCACTCAGAGGCTTGCTATGTGAAAGGGGTCACCAGTACAAAAGTTTGAGAATCACTATCTAGGTCTAAGTTACACCAAGGATAAGTTAAAAGGCAGATTCTAAACCTCTGCAAACAGTGCTGACTCCACTTTCACTAAAGCAATGCAAACAGTGCACTGGACTCCAATAACTAGACAGCTACTCAGAGATTTATTCCAATATAGCTTTATTCCTTATTGCCCCTTAATGTACTACAGTCAAGTCTCAATGCTCCGTCTCCCTCCCTAACTTCAACACATTTAATTGCCCATGAAAGAGGAGATGCATGTCTTTCTGGCTATTCTGGCTGGTTGCAGGTGTCAGAGCCTCCATGACCAGGAATGCCAGCAAACTCATTATAATGCCACATAGTTTATTTTAATGGGAGTAGGAGTAGGAGATCATTTAAATCAGTCTATCTGATCTGAAAATTTTGTGTGAAGAAGCTTCACAGCTTTATATTTTCACTTGCTTTAGTAAATAGTAACTTAATGAAACAGAGGATGATTTCACATTTTGATGATACCAGTACAGTCCTGCATTCAATGATGGGAAGATGGAAAAACATGTTTTGTGATACAGATTGCCATCTCCTGGCCCCTGGAGTCCCTCCCGCAACACACAACGTCAGACAATGATAAATAACTCTGACTTGCTATAAGATCCAAAGCCATTACCTTCTGGCTTTATTTGTTTAGTGCATTGTTCTACAGTTGTACCTTATGACTAGGGATCGTAGACATCAACTAGTCTGGAATAATTTTGTCTGGGTTTGGAGATATTTTTAGGTTACATTTTGAAATAAAAAACTGTTATTTAAAGCATTCAAAGCCTTCAATTCAAGCAAGCAAACAAAATTGGCTGATTTTATGTTTTTATTGATTGTATGTTTGTATCCCAATTTTGACTCTGCTCCTGGTCTTTCTCATGTTGCCTTCAATGGAGTTTCTACTGACTTAAACTAGTGCATGTGAGAGGAGATTCCCATCCTTTCTTCTTGATGGCCCTGACTGAGGCTCAGTCCAGCAAAGCACTTAAGCACATACTTTACTTTAGCTACATGAATGGTCACATTGCTTAAATGAAACTAATCATGTGCTTAAGACTCAGTGCCCCAGAAATCGATGGATCATGAGCTAAATAGAGTATGTTACTGCTATGCTATGCTTGTCATACCACATGCTCAGACTCAAGGTAGGTCCACACAACAGCGGGTAGGCTGACACACACTAGCTCAGCTTGAATTAGCATGCTATAAATAGCAGTAGGGTTGTGGCACAGGTAGCGGCTCAGGCTAACTGCTTGAGTACAAGCCTGACCAACCCTCTGGGTACATACATAAAGGGGCTAACCTGAACTGCTGTGGCCTCACAGCTCTTTTTATTGCACTAGCACAAGCAGAGCTAATGTGTCTGTGAATCTGTGCTGGGAAGTACACTTCAGCTCCCGTGTAGGCATATCCATAGCGGGGAGGGGGATTGTTTTAGATACATGGTTTTAATGAAGTTACAATGATTTATACCAGCTGAGAACCTTACATATAATATGTCACCAAGTCTTGTGATTTAGTGTAGCTCTCACAATAGTTGGTGTTTTTATTAAACTCCAGCTCTCAGAGGCATGAGATTATGAGAGAACCAGGTCTTGTCTTTAAAAAAAGTAAGTTTTCAGGCGTCATGGTTGTGGAGGAAACCTTAGAAATGTGGCCCAAGTGTATGCTAAAGACTCAAAAACTAGATAGCAAGTAAATAAATCATCACATTTATTATTTTTTAAAATCTTCTGATTTTTGGGGGGAGCCTGGCTCATGATTTTTGAACATTTGGGATAAACTATACTGTATATGAGTATGGATATAAATACTCTCTAGTATAAAAAAGCTGTGTGAGATTGAAGAAAAGTTCACTGAAACAGATTTTTTACAAGTCCTGCTTATAATCTAGAAACAGTTGCTGATATGTGAGATCTAACTAAATTGATTAAGTATTTGTGAAACGGGCTGGGCTTTTATTTGTTTTTTAATTTTGTAGTAAAAGAATGTAAATTTTGTAAAACCAGCAAGTTAACAAATATATTTTTATTAAGATCTTAAAGACACAGATATTGTGAAGGTAAAGTTCTAAAGTGTATCATAATTTGTCCTTTCCAGATTTTTGCTACATTACATTTCTTAGCTATGCTAAGGCAAGACCAGAAATTAGTTTCTCAGCCACCTGTCAGAATGTTTAAATATAGGGCCAAGTTGTTAAGCAAAACAAATGTTCCCACTCAAGTAAAAGAAGGAAGATTTGGCCGATCTGTTAAGAATATTATTTTCATACCATAGGGTAAAAATCAACAACATATACATATGAAACATCACCGTTAGGTTTCACTTTCAACTAGTTTGGCATGGAACTCACTGTAATAAAATATGTAACAAAGATGGTTTCTAATTGACTGGAGACATTTTTTTCTACCAGGATGAATACAGTTTGTGAGCCCACCAGTTTGGTCTGATATACGCTGATATAACTAAAGTTGATGGCTGTGCAGAATAGCCTTGAAAAAAAAACCATAGCTACCACTAATACTGTAGATTTTCCTTTAGTTTCCTCAATAAAAAGGAAATGCGCTGTTTTCATAGTCAAAAACCAGATGATGTTTATAGCAATGAGGCGTCCTCCCAGCCATCCCACTGCTGCTGATTCTCAGGAATATTTTGCTGCTATGTCAGCAAAGGGGTTGCATTAAGGTATTTTGTCCTAAAATTGTTTGTAAGATGGGTCAAAAATTATAAGTGGGACATCAAGGAGAGCAGCATTTTGATCATTAAAACCTGAACTTCAGCATGAAACAGGGACAGTCTTTAACCACAAGTATTTTCATTGGTGCATTTTATGACAGTAAGGAAGGAGAATATGCATGATTATGCCTAGAACTGAAGGATCTCAGAAAACTAATTCTAATGGAGGAAAATATCTGATTTCTGCTCATACTGTATGTTTTCCATGGCTCTGAGAGCAATTGAGGTAAAGTCAGTTTTATTGCACACAGGTTTTTTTGGGGTGGTGTGTGTGGGGGTGGAGATTTAATTTGTTTCCTGTTTTTTAAAAAAATCTGAAACATAAAATTAATATGCTTTTCCCTAAAACTCTATCAGTGAATAACTTCATTTCACATGAGAAAACAATTGTACATGTCTAATGGATTACATTTAACATTCCTAAAATACACCAATAAAAGACTTGTGACTGGGGGTGGAGGGTTTGAAATAAAGAGGAAACCTCAGATCAGTCGATCAGATTATTTTACAGTTATCACATTCTTGTGAGTTCTGGGTCTCCAGTACTGTTTTGTTCACAGTACATTCTCTCTAAAATTTAAGGATCTGTCAATAGCCAGATATTCTTTTGTGCAACTGCCACGTTTTGAAACGAAATGTTTGTTAATAGTTTAATAACTGTTTTGTGGGGAAATTGTGAGTGTATATATATATAAAGGAATCCTATGTGCTGGAATTCAGATAAATTGTGCATCTGATAACATTAATAAACTTGTAAAAAAGTTTTTTCCATAAAGGGAAGCAAACTAATTTGTCTATTAAAAATGTTACTTTTCAAATGTTACATGCATTATTGACAAACATAAATACAGACTATTTACCAATTCTGTGTCCAGTTGTTTTTATATGTTTTTTGAAATGATATAGTTGTGCTCGTGGTCCTATTGATTTTAATGGAGCAGGGAGGTGGGGTAGGACTGGAGCCTGTATTTTTCCTGCATTATCTTGTGCATAATTTGAGAAGTGAAATGTAAAGTATAGGGTTGTCAGCTCATTGAATAGGGAGGTATATCTGCAAAGTCCTGTCTATCAAGAGAAGACTTTGCAAGAAAGCGGTACAGAGGTGAAAATAATTTACAGTACTAAGGACATTTTCCCATTGTCATCATTCATCTTTTTCTAAAAGGTCACTCTTTTTACTAAATTAATTAAAAGCCTTCCTTCCTTCTGATATAAGATTTACAATTTTTATCCCCAAAATGTTCTTGTTTAAAGAGCTTCACACCAAAATATGTCAGCCTCCCCCCACTTCTTTTATTTGCCTTGTGACAATTTGAGTAAGTTCAATATTTAGACCCCTATTGTGCCCCTATATCTATCCACACACCAGTGTTCCCCTTTGTGTGCAGAAGAGGGTTCAACTATCTCCCAGGCACCATCCTCCACTGCTCCAGAGTCTGCAGAGACCACTCTGTGTGGTCTGCAGTCTACACTGGGTTGTATACCAGTGGTGCTTGCGTAGGCAAGGTGGAGTAGGCCCAGCCTCAGGGTGAGGAGAATGGGCATGGTCCCCCTTCCAGGCCCAGGTGAGTTCCCTGGATAAGATGATGCAGACTCGGGCTGTATGATGTATTCAGCACAGCTTCCCCTGTCCCTGGGTTCAGAGCACAGTTGCAGCCAGGAGCAGTCCTTGGCTGCATGGCTTTGTCACAGATTGGCTGGCCCTTTGTGGGGAGCTGAACTCAGCCTTGCCTGTGACACTGGTCCTGGTCTGGCAATTCAATTATAATTAGTGACCCCAGGTGTGAAAGGATCAGGAAAATACTGAGGAGGGATTGGGGAGAGCTCACTTAGAAATGACACAGGACAAAGAAGGTCGGGCGCTCCCTGGCTCTGGGAAGGGCTTGGGGAAAGCGGGCTGTAGAGAGGCACAGAGATGGAATCAGTCCCTGTGGTGGGCATGGGAAAGGGGGCAAAACACAGAGAGGCTGTCTTGAGGGGTCTGCCCTCCAGCAGAGAAAGAAGGAGCTTGGAGGACCTAGGGAGAAGCCAGAGGTCTAGGAATCACAGGAGAGGCTGTGCTAAGCACAGGCTGCAGGGAAGTAGCACAAAGGCCTTGAAGGTAACAAGTGGCGCAGGGAAACAGCAGTGTGTCTGAAGGCGCAGACCTAACTGCTTACTATATGGTCTCCAGGCCAGAACTTAGAGCAGATCGTGGGCCAGGATTCCTCTGCAAGCCCAGCGTAAGGACTATTGATCTAGGTAGAGTAGGGCTGAGGAATGAGCCTAAATGACAGGCTGAAGAATAACCCTAGAAGAGGTAAAAAAAAATTTTAAGTTGGGACGTTTTTGAATTTTTAGTTGTACTCTTTTCACCCCCGACAGACGGGACGTAGCTGGAGGGCTGAGTTGTGACAGAATCAGGCCATTGCAGGGCCACAGAGGCAACCAACAGGAGGCACTAGAGGCGAAGACCCCTGCAATGCCTCAACCCGACAGAAGGAGATGCTACGGTGGTGAGTGCGACTGCCTACAGGCTCCAATGAAGAAGGCTGCATTAATAGCACCAGTTTTCCCATTAGGACTCTCTTGTGAGTCATGTTTTAAAGGCTAATTCTGCCCTCAGATACGTATGTAACTCCCAAAGTTCTCCTAGTTTTAATGAAGGCCAGAACTCCAAATAAGGTACTTTACTTTCTGAGGATGAACTGGATGCCTGCAAATCTGGGTTAAGTTGATCTGTGTAGCTTCCCACAAGCAATCGCTTCATTGCAAATTGGTAGCCTGATAATAAGCCACTTAGTGGCTCTATGTGACTGTTAGCAGAGATCTTCTGTTATGTCAAAATGATGGAGGGTTCACTGGAATGAATAACCACCACACTGCACAAGCATGCAGCTGATCCTACAGATGCAAGTGAATTAGTGATGCTACCTGCTTTTAATTGTACAGGCAGGGACTTGGAGATGACTAGTTTTTGACAACTGGGAATATTACTCTAGCTAAGAATACTGGCCCTCAACAAATAGTGAATTATTACCTTTTTACATGGTCTTTTAAGCCTGCTTTTTATTGGAGACAATGTACCTCTTCACAAGTTGATCTGTCGTTCTTTCTGACAGTTATGTGCATAGGGGATCAACTCCATGGACTGGCTTCTTCCCTCCCCTACAACAGTTCTAATCCTATTAAACTCCATTAATTTCAACAGTGTTACACCAGTGAAAGTAAAAGGAGTACCAGGCACCATGCTTCTGCAAGTGGTATCTGTTCTACAACAAGTCCTTTTGAAAAAAAAGGAAGTGAAGAAATATAAGTTCTAGGCATTGCTGGTTGTTGCCTGGATTATATTAAATCATACACCTGAGAAAATCACTTGGCATAGCAACCTATGTTCAACAAGAAAATCATGGCTAGAAAACAGCCTATGTACAGCACAAGTACAGTACAGTATATCACAAGAAGACAAAGCCCACACCTCAAGGAGTAAAATTGTTTCAAGCAATCAATTAAACCAAGAGGCACCTTCTCCGGTTGTCTCCAGTAGGTTCTTTGATGCCTGGGTTGGAAGGGCACATACAAAATAGACTTTGAAATGTTTGTTCAGCCTGAAAAAAATCCTTGTTTGCAAGTAACTTGACCAATATGTGCACATACAATGGCGAGGCCGAGCAACTTAATGAGAGAACTGGCTCTTATCTAAGAAAATGGGTTTTTTTCTGGTTATTGTGTGTACCATAGAGCAAGTAAATTTCTACACCATATACCTCATCAACCAGGGAGATGAAGCATGTTACTCTGCAGAGTACAGCATCTTTTTTTCCTTCCCACCATTAGTAGAATAAGAAGATAGCAGCAGAGAATATTGTGCTTTTAGGTTGAGTTGGCCATTACGCTCTCAGTGATTTTACACTGCTGGCAAGGAGAGGGAAAGTATTGTCTTATATAATTAATATAAAGTAGGGACAATATAGTTTTCTGGAAACCTTGGACTTGTAGGTTCCTGCCCTGGCCTTACAGATTGTGAAAGCTTGCAGTTAACCTTCCAGATTGATGAACAACTTGGTTTCCAGGAAAACAATCTGAGTTAAAGGTCCTATGCATGTGAGATGTATATAGATATATACAAAGCTACTTTTTCTTTTGATTTAGCAACCTGTTTTTCAGAGATTTTTTTTAATGACCAGAATGGCTAAAGTTATAATTAATTTGAAACCAGAGTCCTTTCTTTTAAAGTTAAGTTAAACAGGCTCTGGTGGCCATAATCTTGAGCACTACTGTACCTATTGCTCTTTGGTTTGATCTCTTCTTTAATGGATTCCAGATTCTGCTGTGTTTCAAATAACGAAAGATATTTCGGAACCCCAGAGAATAATAAAATGCTAGGAGAAACTTCAAAGAAAACTTGCAGACACAAAAGCATTTAAATGCTGAGCTGGTGACCTGCTGAATATTTCTATAACCATAAAAGATGTCAGGCCACTTCAAATGTAGAAACAGGTGAAAACTGAAGTGATGACACATTGACAAGTATACTAGGACTGCCAGTTAGCCAGTCTCTTTTAAACAAGGAGTTCTGAGGGATTTGGGGGGCCTGAATCTTTCTTCTCTCACCCCAACATTATACCCCTGACTTGAATGGAGTCACTCCTGACCATTTTGAGAGAAGAATTACTTATTTGTGGCTTCACTTTTTCATTGTTTTTGGTGCTCATGGGATGCCCCATCATTAGCTGACAGCTGAAACGAGTACTAGTAGATCCTCTGTAAGCATCATCATACAGTTCTGCCAATCAGAATGTGTGGCAGCCCTTCTATTCCAATCCTGGGCCTCCCTTAGGGAAAGGCTTTCAGTCCGGATGAACTTTGTTCTGCCCTTTGAACTGTTACAAATATCAACTAGGGGCTAGGCTCTGCTGGCCAGATACTTGTAGCACTGATAGCAGAATACTTTTCTCTTGCGATGGTGTTTTGGCCTGCCACAAAACCTACATAACTTTAAGTCCTTGAAATAGTTAGCTCCTAGAAGATTTGATTTATAGGAGCACAGGGAAGATGTTGCACGTGTCTTATTCCCTTTTTTGGCCACTAGTAACAGGGATAACCTGCAGCCATATCCACTTTGCTCTGTGATTTTTGTAACTCACTTGATTACAGTTGGCCACTCATAGTCATTAACGATCGTAGGCACATTTTATAACAATAATGGTGGTAGACTATACAACCACTAGATATTTGCATTTGTCCACCGTAGTCTGGCTGAGCGACATGTTGCTTCCCATCTTTAAAAGCTGTAATGTTGTGTCAGTGCTTCATCTGTTCCTACCCCAAAGGTGGTTACATTTCAAAGAATGGTGAAGTGATACTGATTTGAACTAAGTCTTCCTGAACAGCTTCAAGCTAGTGCATTAACTCATTGTGTTACCTTCCCTTTTTATGGAAATCTTATATAGACAAAACAATCAGACTCTGAATTGTTTGAATTCTGCACAAGCAGTAGGACACAGCATGGCAGTAGGTCGCCTCTAATACATCAGAGGTGGTTTGTTCTGTTTGAACTCCTAGAGAATGTTTCTTTTCCTAAGATATTTCTTCTTACTTGATTGCCAAGTTCTAATGAAATATGAGATTTGTTGTTGTCTCCTGGAGCACTGGGGACTGTGTTTTGCCTGCACATTTTTTCATGACCTGGTGTCAGCAGCATAACCAGGATATGAGCTAATTTGTATTCTTGGACAAGCAGCTGAATGTGTCTTAGGAAGAGAGAAGAATAAGTTTGATCAGGCCAATGAAGTTAATTAGGCAAGATAGAAAATTAACTCTAATCCACCAAAGTGATTTTTGAAGTTGCAAGTTAGAAACTTTCACCCCAGTGGAAATCAAACCCAGCTAAGCTGTCACTGCATTAAGACTGAATAAAAAATCACAAGAAAATAGTTAACTAGCCATAAGTGTTGCAAAAGTGTTGTATAGCTCACCTAGCAAAGAGCCAATTCACCAACTCAGTCAGCATAAAGATGCAACAATCATATAATACTGGTATTTTTCAATTAGACAAGCTAGACACAGTAAAGCCAGGCCATCCTGCCCTCCCCCATCTTACAAAGTAGAGTTTCTTATCACTAAATAATGCTACTGCTCTCTCAGTCCTTTGGGTGCCATGGGAAAACCGTTGAATTTACTCAAATGTGTTGGCAGCAGAGAAGAGGGTTTACGAACAAAATATTTACAGACAAGACTTCTCCCTATGGCTGTGGTCTAATTCCTTTCGTACTACACTTCACGGGGGTGGGGGGAAGCTGTGTGCATCTCTTTAAAGAATATTAAAGGGCAAGTTCTGGACTGATTTATTTCCTTGCAACCTCAGTAAAGTAACTGGTTGCTTTAAAATCCTCTCTTTAAGAAACATACTAGTGACGATTCTGAAAATGCAAACCTCTGCTCTACTTGAGAACAATATTTTGTCTTGTGACTGTTCAAAATCACCCCCGGAAACAATGTGTGAAGTCCTTTGGTTGTTGGAGCTGTAATGCTACCAATGGCCTGATCCTGGTAGGGTGGTACCTTCAATCTCTGAGTCAGTACCCAATCCTACACCTTGCAAGCCTTTCATCTGAGGAACTCCCATTGGATCTACTTACAGCAGCATAAGGCTTGCAGGATTGGGCCCTTCAATGGGAGCTGATTGCCCTCAGCTCATCGCAGGAGGTGCTCAGCCTCTTCCTCTAACAGGCTTCAGAGTACCTACAATTCTGAGTGTCTCCAGAAAGGAGCTACTAACTGAGCAGACATTGCCCTGTGCCTTACAGGACTGGATCCCCTGTGCTTAGTGAAAGTGTCCCTCCTTTAGCAGAGCTTTCTTCAAATTACATAACAATATTTGACAGCCCATGTCCACTTCTGGCACTCAACCCACCATTGTAAAAACTTTGGATACAGTACATTACAACATTTGCTTCATTTGCACTTGACAAGCCCCTGGGCTATTTGTCTGACACAATTTATACCACAAGCCAGCGTGTGTGTTTATTTATCACCACTGCTTTTCAAGTTCAAATAGGGGACTCAACTCTATATGGCTGTGCATTTCAAAACTCATAAATGAAAACTCACTATTGGTCAATAACTTTGTTCCCTGTTTTACCTGACACATTTATCTTACTTTTCATTGTATCTACCACGGGGAGGGATAGCTGGATAGCTTACTGGTTTGAGCAGGGTTGTGAGTTCAATCCTTGAGGGGGCCATTTAGGGATCTGGGGCAAAAAATCTGTCTGGGGATTGGTCCTGCTTTGAGCAGGGGGTTGGACTAGATGACTTCCTGAGGTCCCTTCCAACCCTGAGATTCTGTGATTTCTTTGGAGGAGGCTAAGGGATACTACACTTACCGACAGAAGGTTAGGTTCAAAACTTATCCAATGAAATAACTGTTTCTTTCATGTAAAGACTCAGAAATTGTCCATTTGGGTTCAAAGCAATGTGAACACAATGGACCTATTGCTTTCCATGGCTCAGGAGGGCTGAAATTCACCCCAGTACAGAGGGCTGTACATGAGGCCTTATGGGCAGCACCACTTACACCCTGTATTATGAGCATAAGTGGTGCAGAAGGCCCTGTGCAATGATTTTTAACACAGCAGGACTGACGCTGTTAAGTTAATGCATGGTGACATTGGAGAGCACACAGTTTGGCTCTCTGCTTAGAAAGGAGAACTGCAGTTTCTCAGATGCCACTGTAGGTAAATGTTCACTTTATAATGACAACACTGAGTGACTCTTTGTTTCATGCACTTCTGATAAAACCAAACTTGATGCTCTGTGAAGGAATTTTTCAGAACCACACAATTCGGGGCGTACATGCACAAATGCCATTTCTTGCTTTATTTTGAGAGTTAAACGTTTTTTTTTGGTCAGAGCTGGATTGAGTGTCTATATAAGTTCTTAATCGTGGGGCTGAGTGGGGAATTTGTAATTGAATTTGAATGCTTCCTCTTCCCATGGTAGTCATCTAGAATTGCCAGAGTGGATCAGCTCAGCTGGCCATCCAGTTCCCCATCTTGCAATCAGCTCTGTGCAGGGTATGCGTAGGAAGGACTCATTGCATAGCTGGAACCCTGGTGTGGTATTCTGTCTCTGAAATTGGCCAGCATTGGAGCAGCAATTTTATGGGCACCAGATTGTGCACGTTACTACAGCATCCTGGTAATAAGGGCAGTTGTGTGTATGTTTGTACTGGGGAGAAGGAGTTGGGGGAAAGCAAAATATAAATATATTTTAAAAGGGAAAAAGATTATTGACAAAGATGTAGCCATAAAGTCACAGGCTTAAATCTCATGATCAAATGAAAATAAAGCCAGATGCTGACGTTTCCAAACCTAATGCATTTTATGAGCATATTTATTATTGTGTGCATATAGATACACTTATGTTTCATTTTAGAAGTAACTGAGAAGGTCAGCATCTTTCCCCCCTTACAATCCATAAGTAGCATATGTAAACATCAGGCAAGGAATCTCCAATTCCACTAAAAATCAAAATTTGGGGAGTGTAAAATCATGTCAAATGGAGAATTTTCCTATTAATTTTGGCAAAAAGAAAAAAAAGGTCATTTATTTTCAACCACCGATGTGTTCAAGTTCAGAAGAGCAGTTGCACAGAGGTAGAAGCATAGCTTGCATGTGTCAACTTCTAACCCTGGCAGAGGCTGTTTCTGCTACCATACTCCACAGAGAGCTTTACTTGCTGAATTGGCTGCTAGGAGCACAAAATCAGTGCACCCCCACCCCAGCTACTCCAAACAGGTTCCTTCATGGCCAGTGGCACCCATTTAAGTAGTTCTGGCCCCTCCTGATCTGAGGGATGAGATAGCTACTTTGTGTGACCACAACCGCATGGCTGTCTTTTGACTGCAAGGGATCTCCATCGGAGTGTATATCAGGGTGCCTGCCAGTGTAGTGTAGGGAATGACTCTGGCTGATGGCTTGAACTATCCTACGTGGGTCAGCTAGGCATACCCCTCATGTACTCAATTTACAGTATTACAATAGAGGAGGTTTGTCTGTCTTTGCTAGGAAGTTGGCAAATAACCTGGAAGGGACTCAGTTTAGTACAGTTCAGAGAAGAAGGAAAAAAACAAACAACCCCTCCTCCCACCAAAACCATGTTTGTATTGAATTAATGCCAGGAGGGACTGTATCATAATGGACATCGTCTGTGTCTCATGTGTTTTCTGTGAAAGAGAACAGATACCAAAAGAGAACACCATGTGTAGTTTATTACAGCAATTACATTCTTGGAACTTGTGCTGTCTGAGTTTTTGTCACTTTTGGCATATTTTTCTTTCATGCTTTCCCTCAGGGAGAGCAAAATGGTAGCAAGGGGGACAGAGAGTGAAACTAGATCCTTTGTGACTATAATCAAAAGTAATTTGATTTGACTGTGACTCATTAGACAAAATCCCATCCAGCATCACGTGGGTAAGCAGGACAAGTGGAACATATTCAGGAGCACCCAAAACTATCGTTTAGGAGCCAAAGTTTGCTCTCTGTCAGACTGTTATAAATCTGGAGTAATTCCTTAAAATTAGTGCACTCTGGACTTGCAACAGTGTAAATTAGAGCAGAATTTGCCCTTAAGATTTTATTAACGCTGCCTGTCACAGATGAAAAAAGGTTAGATGATGGGTCTTGATTCAGTCAGTGTAATTGGAATACTAAAGAGAAAAACTTGAACTGCATTGGAATTTCTCTATAAGAGATTTTGGCTACACCAAGGCACATTTGAGGGAAAAATTGTAAGGGAGGACATGATGTTGCACAGATGGTATTCGCTCTTTGGACTTCTTTCACCTTATACATGGAAACATAGATAAAATAAAGGCAAAGAAACTTTTTGATCATGAAGGTTATGTTGAGCAACACACATCTCTGTGTTTCTGCTGGAAAGCTGTGGTTAACTCATCATGGGCAATTGCTTTACCTTATTGGACCTTTAAATACAAAATAAGTATGTATATAACTAAGCCCTAATATTAATACGTTGCACCCAGCCCGAGTAGCTGGATGAGGATGCAGGAGCTCGGTGGAGAACAGGGAGGGGACTATTAGCCATGAAATGAAAGAGTCATCCTTCTCTTTTAACATAAACATTTTAATATGATGGACAAAATGTTGCCAATTGGCACTGAATTGGCTGATTCAAGTTTTTAGGTGCAAATTCCCTAAAGGAAATACAAAGATGATCACTGCATTAGCACATTATTTACTTATTATAGGCTTGATGCTGCAAAGTCTACTCATGTACAACTTCCAATAAGTAGACACCACAGGATCAGGCTCTACATGTGTAATACTGTGGTAAATGAGCACGTAGTAGAGACCAAATACTGGAGAGAGGAAAAGTGGTGGCGATAGACTCCTCATCTTGTGATCCTTTTAGCAGCCATTCCCCTGTTCTTGTATTTATTTATAAAATCACAGTGAGGCACTGAGGTAAACATGGTTCAAGCAAGAGACAATTGATTTAATGATTAGTGCATGTTTTTAATTTATTTGTTTTCTCAGTTCTCTCAGATGTCCATATCCCAGTTAGAAATCGGTCAGAGATTGGCAGCCTAATCTAATATTTTCTACCATTTTGCCCATTGCTTGCCATTTTAATTCTTGCGCAACTACAGTTTTAAAACTTGAAATGATTTAAAACATCTGCTTCATGTGAAGAAGTGCAAGAGGGCCTGCTTTTGTAATCAAGCAACCCAATTCCAGATGGTACTGAAGTACTCAAACCATGCTCCATTAAACAGAAACTGCTATCTTCTGCATTCACCAGATAGACTATAAGTATGGATAATATGATTTCATGTCTGGCTTTTTCAGTTGACACCTGGAGCTTACCTACCATAAAAAGTAAGCAAGAGACAATTTACAATGGCCCAATGCTTGTACTTGAACAAACAGAAGTAGTCCTTATTTGCAGTCTGATTTTTGCATGTCTAGCTGATCCTAGATCACATCATCACCAGAACTACCATGTTTGGCTTCTCATAACAAAGTTCACCCCAATTATAGTTTACTAGTACAGATGGGAAGAGAATATGTTGATATTATAGCTTCCAAACTAAGAAGCCACTTTGGACAATTAAACATTTTCCAAATCTTGTTCAAAGAAGAGAAAATGATGCTAGTGTTATAGATTTAAAGCATCTGTGGAAAGCCTCGTGCACCAGAAATAATTTCACTAAGATATGATCTGTGTTCCACCTTAGAATACAGTAAAAATCAATAAATTGTTTCTGCAACTGGTTAAATGCCAAAGCTAAACTAGGAAATTTAATCAATCCCAGAAGCCATTCATTAGGTGAGTATTATGATGTTGTGTAGGATCTTCCTGGCTGACAGGACATAATCCTGTAAAGGTGGGAAACAGTCTTTTGCCCTGCTAACTCTGCAGACACTGGGAGTTGGACTAAATGAGTAAAGCATACAGTGTGTGTTGTGGTAAAAGATTTTATTGGTTTGGCTGCATTACTCACGAGTGGCAAATCTGTAAGCTATATGGGTCCTTTCAGACATGTCCAGGGAAACCTTTATGCCACTCCTCTCAGCTTCATGTCACACGTTAGAAAAACTTACGTCAGAAATGTTTTAAGTTCTTTCTAAACACTTTTATTGGTATGTGATGGGTGTATAGACCCAAGTTGTGGCAGCCAGGAAGGGGTTAATACATGGGTCAGTTACTTCTCCAGCTGCAGCTAATTGGCTACTTTATCATGATGGTGATAAAAGGCTGCAGCTGAGGCAAAGGTTGGTGATTGAGAGAGAGCCTACAAATCCTTCTGAGAAAGTGCTTGAGTAACAAACTGGGGGAAAGCCATACAGAGAGGTGATGCTCTAGAGAGCAAGTAGCAGAGACTGCAGCTCCAGGACAGATGCTTGCTAATAGGCAAAGGTAGGAAGCAGCCCAGGGAGTTAGTGAGATACTGTAAGAAACAGCCCCTACCTGTTTATCACAAGGACCCTGGGCTGGAACCCCCGAGGAGAGGGTGGGCCTGGCTTTTCTCCCCTGTAGAAGGGGAGATGTAAGCCTTGAGATAAAGGGGCAAGGACCAAGGACTGAGACTGAAGCTGTGACCTAGAGTCATTGAATGTCAGGTGTGTGTTTGGGCTTTCCTGTTACCCTGGAAGGGATTAGGCTTGAGAGCTGAGCTGCAGCTGACCGGGGGTAGAGGTAAGAGAGACAAAGGGGTTGTTATTCCGTGCCTAGCTATGGCATATAGAGATATCCTATCTCATAGAGCTGGAAGGGACCTTGAAGGTCATCGAGCCCAGTCCCCTGCCTTCATTAGCAAGACCAAGTACTAATTTTGCCCCCGATCCCTAAATGGCCCCCTCAAGAATTGAACTCACAACCCTAGGTTTAGCAGGCCAATGCTCAAACCACTGAGCTATCAACCAGTCGCTGACCCCCACAGTACTTTTTAATCTTTCTGCCTGTAAATCCCATTCCTCGTGAACCTAACTGTACAAGTATTGAAGGGAGAGGAAAATCATAACTAGTAAAATGTTAGCTTGAGAAATTGCATACCATAGCCTCTTCTATACATACCAATGTTGTCTGCATGAGATAAGCTCCGATGCCTTGGGAACATCTAGGCTCCATGGGAAAGCTGAGAATCCTGTCTTTCCTATACAACTTATGTCTCTAGCCCTGCTGGGTAATGAGATTCTAGGCATAAATCTGTCTCTCTTCCTAGAATGAGTATTGCTCATCCTGGATCTTGGGCTCCTGTGGCTTTGGAAGGCAATCCCTCATTTGAGGGAATATTTTCTACTGGGCTGATTTTACAGAAAACAAACAAAAAAAAACCCCACCCCAAACTGTTCAGAGGTTTAGAATGGTGGTGGTAATACCAGTAGAGACGAATTGCTGAGCAGAGTCAAGGTGAGGCTGTTAAAGGTGCATGGTAAGCTACATATATCATATTAGTCTAGGATTTATCACAGGCATGCCCCTACCAAGGTGCACAATAAATAAAGCCTGTATTCTGCTTCTGTTAAAGTCCAACAGCAAAGCTCTCATTTATTCCAAAGAGCTGACTTAAGCCCTGAGTGAGAGAGAGCAAGATTGCACCAATATCCTATTTGGAAGCTATCAGTTTTGCTCCTCTCTCCAAAAAGAGCAGGATTGGGCCCCCTTACTTTAAAGTAAATATCAGATGGAAAGGGTGAATGTGACAGGAGAGAGACAATGAATGAGGACTTCACTGCTGCTTAAAAAGGATTGTTTACAATGTCCTGGATGGTAACTGAATGATGTCTGGTTCTCATTGTATAGCAGCTTTACTTCAGAACATCTCTACCCTGATATAACGCGACCCGTTATAACACTAATTCGGATATAACGCGCTAAAGCAGCGCTCCGGGGGGGGGGGGGCCCGCGGGGCTGCGCGCTCCGGTGGATCAAAGCAAGTTCAATATAACGCGGTAAGATTTTTTGGCTCCCAAGGACAGCGTTATATCAAGCTAGAGGTGTATTATAATGTTTTTCCAGGGACATGATAGTTCTAGCTGTGAGCACTTAAGGCTTCACTTGTGTGGAGGTGAAGGTGAGAAAGGAGCAAAAGTCTCTCTGCACCTTTCTCCAGAGCTCTTTTTAGGAACTGGTAAAAATGCTGTCCCTAATATCTCTTGAATTAAGAGAGTGAGCTAGCTAGCCTGCCTGGTGGCCCTCAGTGGCCCCAAAGGGTTGTGACCAGCCAGGATGGGCCAAAGCCCAGGCTAACCTGCCTGTCCTGCTCCTAGTGTGCAGCGGGTGGTGCAAAGTGAACATCTGTGGCCGATGTCAAGAGTACAGCTCACCATAGTGCTCCATGCTCCTGTTCAAGAACCTGAGAATATCACTACTCAAGATGGCTGCAGGCACACCCCTGAAAGCAACAGGTAGCCCCAGCTGGAACTTAACTTCTAGAAGAGACTCTCCCCCACTTTCACGCAACTTCCTCTGTTTTTTTGTGCTCATCCTTGTTCAGTGACAATGAAAACCCTTAACTGCTCTTTGTACATCATACCACGCCAGCCATCCGTTATTGTATAAAGGTTATGCTACAAATACAGATTCATGGCTAATGAATAAGGACATTTTGGAAAGCCTGAAGAAACATGAGCAAGCCTGTACATACAAAGAAAGGGAAAACATATGTACTGTATTCCACTTATGTATATAAGGAGTGTGCTCCTTCAACTTACTTATACAGTGCCACCAAAAACACTACGATACCCCCCCCGTGAAATCCAGACACATGCAATGAACAGCAGTGACACTACTTTCCTAAAAATGAAGTAGATGTTATACTGTAAACTAAAAATAAGAATTCACAAAGGCTGCATGCTTTAGAGCGATGCTTTTAAAATAACCTCTATAGCTGCAGCCCCTCTGATGATCCTGCAGACAGATGGAAGCCAGCTAGCTCAGCTTGCCTCAGGATAGGATTTTCACCTCAAAACCAAAAATTCTACCTTCCTAGAGCACTCTGCCCCCAAAGGTGGACCAAAAAATCCTTCCCAGACTGACTCCCTTGCCCCTCTTGTCTACCTTCAGTCCCACATGGACTGGGTGAAAAAGAACTGCATCCACCATCTTCCCATCCATATGGAGGAAAAGTAGGAAATAAATCCGTCTCCTTGCTTGGACAAACAAACTCAGTACAAATTTCCATAACTAGCACAGCAATAAGAAAATGAAACTTTGCCACTGACTTCTTTCAGAATATGTACAGTTGTTGTAGCTGTTTAGGTCCCAAGATGATAATAGAGACAAGGTGGGTGAGGTAATATCTCTAATTGGTCCAACTTCTATTGGTCAGAGAGACCAACAGAAGTTTGTCCAATAAAAGATATTACCTCACCCACCTTGTCTTTCTTTCAGGATGGAATTCAAATTTAGGGAGCACAAAGTCGAGACTGGAAAAAACAGCACCTGCAAAATTTGCAGCTGTGTGGTATGTGCAAAGGCCAAACTGCACACAGAAATTGTTTTTTCGCTTTCTTAATTACCATTTTCCCATGCAAATGCTTTTTTCATGTGCAGGTAGATTAATGAATTTGTGAGTTAGGAAGATTGGCTAAAAGTTCTTTTAGTAAATATTTTAGTAGTTATGGGTTTAATATGTGTCTTTGGTTTCATTGTATAAAGCTCCTTGGTATACAACTGCTTGATATGTGTAATTGGTTCTTTATAAACTAGTAAAAACAAATGAAGCAACAATGAAAAGGGGCAAGATGTTATACACATGGTGAAAACTCATCTGCTTAAAATCCTGTCTCTTTCCTTTTTTGTCTAGATGATCCTGTACAATAGGTTAAAACATTAATGTTTCCTTTGTGGAGCGGTAGCATCAAATCAGAGTTGGGTCCCAAATGACATTGTGCTTTGTTAGCATTGATTGCAGGCTTGTTCAACAGAGTTCCAATGCTGGAATTGTGAGCATGTTTCAGGTTGTGATTGGAGATGGCTTGGCTCCAGGCTCAAGTCACTTCTGTTAGCTTGTCACTTTCACCAATAACCAAAAATTGAACAAATTCAATCAAAAATTTATTAAAAATAGCAAATTCATTATTTCCACCATGTGGCAGCTGCAAGGCAAAAATAAAAGCCAAAATTAATGTTGGTAATTAAGTTTAATATGTAACAGCTTTATATTAAAACACTTAAAATGCTACTAATATATATAATATATTATATATAATATATATATATATATATTATATATATATAATGCTACTAATATATATAATCTATACAAATAGATAGAGACCTAGATTTCAATGGCAGTTAGGAGCCTAAATGCCTTTGTGGACCTGGGACATACTGGGTAATTTTGTACGGTAGTTTCTCATTTACTGCATTAACTCATGTCAGGCACATACCTGATTTCAGCCAATACCCATTAAAACTGTCTTCAGTGAGCACTGGATCAGGCCCATTATGCTTAAAAGAGCAATCCAATCAAACTTTTTTTGCTACGTTGTACATCCCATTATCGATGATTATTTCATGTTAATAGAAATGCCACTTCTCCCTAATCTTGTTTGATTCTTTGAGCGATGGAAGAATATGGCATATGTGGTATAATTCATCAACATATATGTGATTGTGACATCACAAACACTGGATTATGCCAACAATGAATGAACTGGAGAGGAAGAGGCTGGTTATGAATAATCAGCAATGGTGGGAAAGCAAATATAGCAAAAGTACATATTAGTTCTTAGGATTTTGAGTAAAGATGGGCCCAAACCACTGAATACGTCAAAACCACCGGTGGAACTTGAGGTTTTTTTTATTCTGACCCCAAATCTGGATCAAGTATTTCAAAATAGCTCCTGACTTCGTAATATGTTGAACCAATATGATACTAAGGGCAGGTCTACACTAAGGGCGGGGGTTGAACTAGGGTACGCAAGTTCAGCTACGTGAATAGCGTAGCTGAACTCGAAGTACCCTAGTTCGAACTACTTACCCGTCCAGACGCCGCGGGATCGAAGTCCGCAGCTCCAAGGTCGACTCCGCCACTGCCTTTTGCAGTGGTGGAGTACCGGAGTCGACCGCGGCGCTTCCGGAGTTCGAACTATCGCGTCTAGATCAGACGCGATAGTTCGAACTCCGAGAAGTCGAACTCACCGCGTCGACCCAGATGGTAAGTGTAGACTAGCCCTAAGTTAGTATTGTAACACACTAGCCATATTCACTTTTTATAAAATTAACTGAGTGTAGGTATGGAACTTTAAAAATACACCCTGATATAGAAATCCACTGAATTCAAATATCTACAGTACTCAGCTGTTGTAGGATTCCTTTTATCATGGTAACGGTTTGACATATCACCTACCAACTCATAGGCAGCCAACTTTATAAATCTACATTTACTGTCCAGCTATCACCCAAGTTTATATCCATTCACTCAAGATACCAAATAATTCCTTGTATCAGTTGCAGTGAATCATACCTGAGTGATCGTTGTCCACACAACCGCTATAGTATCTGAGGAGCAGGAGCTGCTCGGGGGGAAGAGGGGAAGAGGAGGAGGAAATGCACCATACCAGCTATATGAATGACTGTGGCCCAACCTTTTCTCTCCGCAGAAACGCACCTCTGGGACACCAGCAAATAGCAATCCTGACTGTATTGATCACTATCATCCCATTCTTGAGTCTCCCTAAATCTAAGCAGATGTAGCTGTAATATACCAATTGCTTGTCCGGCTATAGCCCTTTCTTCAGGACATTAAATGTGAAAGTGACAGAAATTTAGACTCACTTAGACTTAGAGGGCCAGATTGTGTGGTGAGGTGTAAGGAGTGTAAACTACTCAGTGATGTGAGTGTAAAGGAGTCTTGGTTCCTGTTTATATGCTGAAAGGGACAGAAGAATGTTTAAATTGCACTAAATTAGACTCTGCTCAGATTGTTGGCCCTCAGGCTGACAGTTGTGGAATTCAGGGTCCAGTCCTGGAGACTTTACTTATTCTGTACCACTGAAGTCATGTGAGCAAAGTTACACAATCAGGCCCAAAGCCACTGAATTTCTGGCAGTATTGTAGGCTATGTACTAGCAACAAAAATAATACTGGGCAGAAGGCTAATGTCTTCAGAAATGTTGAAGCTGTGGTAGCAATTCACTGAATTGTTCATCGCTTAACCACAGCTTCAAGGCTCAGTCTGCTCTGATTCACTGTCAGCTTGCTCCAAAGTATGACAAGAATTCCTCTATAACCAGCAAATGGGCACAGTACTTTGTTTATGATAATGCCCTCAGAAAACCCACTGCAAATTGTACAATTTTACATTTACATGGGTAACAGGCCAAACATTCTTGTATGCGTGTCAAATATAACAAATACAATTTGTGCCAGAGAGAAAATAGTAAGAAGATACAAGAAAATGCAATATGAATCCCTTTAATAGCACAGACATTATACCAGAGCAGACTAGTGGTCCATCTTGTCCATTATTCTCTCTCTAACAGCAGCCTCTGCTAAATGCTTCAGAGGCTGGTACAGGAAACTCTGAAATGGAATAAGCTGTTGCTTGGAAAAGTTTTTTCCTAATGTCCCATCAGTTTTCCTGGAGACATGCGTGTTTACATTTTATCTAATGTAATCTCACTTTCCATGGAAATGTCTAATTCTTATTCAAACCTAACAACTCATTGGCTTCAATAACGTGGCAATGAGTTTAAGATTAAGCATGTGCCAAGTAATGCTTTCATTTGTCATTATTAAATGTTTAGGTCCATCACCTTTCAATTGCATGTCCCTCACTCTTGCATTATGAGAACAGATAAATAGGAGCACCCAATTTACCTTCTCTATACCCTTATTTGTTTGTACCTTTGTGTTCATCTCCTCTCTAAACTAGCATTTTCCAGTCTCTTCTCAGATGGAAACCTTACCATGTCTCTAATGATTTTTGTTGCTCATCTTTGGATTCCTATTTCTGCTCTATTTTTCTGAGCTAGGTGACCTGAAATGTATATACTATTTCAGGTGGGGGCAGACCATTTAATTATATAGTGGCACCATAATATTTCAGTAGTTTCTATTTGAGTCTGTATAGCCTGTTTGCTTTTATTGTTGGTGTTACGGGATGGACTGGCCCCGACAGCAGCACTCTTAGCAGCAGAAGCCACACCCCCTTGACTCTGCTGGGCATGCTCCAACTGCTGCTGCAGTATAAAAGGGAGAAACCTAGATCAGTCTGGGCTGACTGCCCAGGAGGAAGGACACTTGGTGGACACTCCAGCCCAGGAGCTGTTATAGCCCTTAACTATGGGAGGCGAAGAGCCAGAGGCCCGCAGCCTGCGGAACACCAGGGAGCATCCTGCCCTGAGGAGCCTGGAGGCCCCGATACCCTATGGACCGCTGCTGCAGGCAACCTGGTAGGAAGTGACCCAGGGAGGATGGGTGAGTGGTACCTCCCACCCTCATGAGGTCAGCGTATTTCTAAGGGATTCCCTGCTGATCCAGTAGCAGAGCACTCCACCACTGTTAGGGCCTTGGGTCAGGACTTGGTGAAGTTGGGTGGACCCAGGCTCCCATACCCCTGGTGCTGGCCTCCCAGGTGCTGGCCAGTAGGCCATTCTACCCTGCATTCGAAGGTGGTTGTATTGACTCTGGCCTGTGGGCCACTCTGGCCTGAATCCAATAGTGGTTATATTGACTCTGGCCATTGGACTATGTGACCCTGAGGCTGGGAACAACCTCATTGGCTTCACCGTGGGGTGACCACACCCTTACCCCACTCCCGGGGTGATGGAGTGTACTTGCCCTGCGACAGTTGGCCACTGTTCATTGACCTGATAATGTGCAGGTTATGTAACCACTTCCATATGAATGCAATGAAAACGTATATGTATACTGCATGCATGTATGAATATGTAAGTTTGTGTATATGGAATACATGATGATGTAGATAACTATTTTATTGGTTTGTGATGGCTGAATTAAAAGTGGCAAAACTACAGATGAGCCATAGAGACACCCCAAATGGCTGCTAATAAAAAACCTTAAGCCCACAGCATCATGTATTCTCTGTAGGTAATACAAGTCACAAACACTGTTTATGTTTTAGAGAGCTTTTAGCAATTTTTTTTTACTGGAACTTTATCCTTCTGCATCAAAACCAGGTGCCTTAATTCCATGTGTCCAACTGTACAGGACTCAGAACCATAAACTTCCAAAAAACTGACCTAAAGGCCTTTTCTGTACATAAAAATGTGCTAAGGTCAGACATATTAGATACTTCAAGGCCTAGAAGTGAGTACTGTCTATCCCACAGAGAATGGGACAATCACCATCTTCCAAATGGGATGAAGGTCACTTTTCTAGCCCTATCCAACTATAAGATAGTGGGCACTAAAGCTATGACATATTTAAGTTTATAAAAGCTGTCTCTAGTCCAGGACTAAATCTCATCTGTCCTGGGTCTCAGGCAGGTGTAATTTAGCTTTCAATGCTTCTGCTAAATGATATGTTTCATCCTAAACAAATATGAGGTTTGGAGCTGAGCTGTATAAACTGTTTGCAAACGCTTCCATACTAAGTCTATCAGACTTCATGTGTTTGTGGCGCAGCAGTGGTTTGGTAGAGCTTTCTTGTGTCTGCAAATGGTCAGCAAAAGAATTTTGCCAACACTTCTACACCACGTGGATCCCCGCAAACATCTTTAGAATACTGAGCACAGTGTATTTCAAGTTAGAACCGGGTTCCTCAGGATAGGATGTAGGGGCGCAAATAAGTAATGGTGTTTGTCTTTAGCTGCTGCCTGGCTGAGCTGTCCTATATAATCAGGAAGGTCAGCATAAATCAACAATCTATTTTCATCTGGTTTCTGAGGTCCAAATTCTGGTCTCTTACTCAAAGCTTTGAGTAAGTGGTCTATAGCAAGAGACTTATGTCTGTTTGAAGAAGACTGGAATCCACCCCTTGCTCAGTAATGGTAAGGTGCAAACCACCAATACATTTGCTTCATAGCAGCTACATTAGTTCATGGGCTACAGTAGCATGCACCACTACTACTCTCCACCCCCAAAGGGCACTTCGACCTGTGGTTTTGCACGGCTGCAGACTCACTCCCCGCTCCTAACAATGCTTGCGTCGCTGTCCTGTGTTTCACTTTTGAGCACTACTCTCCATTTCCTGGCCTGCTCACCCTGGCTGTTGAGCTGCAGTAGATCTACTGCTTTTCTGGACTTCTGTCTGTCTCAGCAGGATTTGGTCCAGATGATGAAATATCTGATCTAATTGAAAAGTGTTAAGGAAAAAATCCCTCTCTCTTAGTTCCATACCCTGTGCCTGTCTGACTTTAGGAGGCAGGAATCTAGTAAGTTAATTATCTTCTCTAATTCCTTTGGGAACTTCCTTACACTGTCACGGTGGTGCTGCAGCCATGATGGATATGCGAGAGACAAGGTGAGTGAGGTAATATATTTTATTGGACTAGCTTCTGTTGCTGAAAGACAAGCTTACAAACTCCACAGAGCTCTTCTTCAGGTCAGCTCTGTGGAGCTTGAAACCTTGTCTCTCTTGGTCCAACTTCTGTTGGTAAAATATTAACTCACCCACCTTGTCTCTTATTAATGACACATTGACTGGTCTCATTTACATTTTGGTGAATCATACCCAATTTTCAGCTAAATCCTACTACAGGGTACATGGCATCATATCTATTTCACCCTGCTGTAAACAATTCTATCAATCTAATAAAGAATCATCCCAATTCATTGTATTAAAGAATCAAAGTAGAAAAAATGGCACCCTATTAGGATAGAGCAGAATGCTGTACTAATTCCAACATCTATTCATTTTTAATAAATACCACATTACAAAACATGCCTGTTTTGTGGCTAGATGACACTAGCTTGCCTGTCCTACAAAAATGTTCCATGGTGCTTTGCTGTTATTAATGAGCTTGGTTTTAAATAATTGACTGTAGTTTGCGTGACCCATATTTTGAACTGGGACTCTAGTAGCTGGTGATCATTTTCTTTGTAAAGTTATCCATGTATGTTTGATAGTTATGAACAAAACATTGTCATCCATTGTAATGGATAGCAGACTTTCTTTAATTGGCAAGAGCGCTATTAATCTGGAGTATATTATTTTCATTTGATTTGGCATTTATTCTTGTTTTTACACTCTCTTTAATGTTATACAAATACATTGACTCATGTGTTCCATCATAGGTATGTGCACTCTGCCAATGTATCTGCCTAAAATATTGTCTTAATATTCTTGTTGAAATGTTGGCATTAAACAAACCAGATTATGCAACTCTACCTCCCCCTCTTCCCCCCCAAAAAGCTTGAGTATATTGTATTAGAAAAAGTAATTCTTCAGTCTCCTTACACATTCTATTTAGGTTCTTATACTGTGCCCATATCTCTGCAGTACTGGGCCTGTATTTTTTTTCTTCATGGTATATTTCATGATAGTTTGATAGTTGCTTATATGATATGCAATAACAAATAATAAAGCATTTGAAGACCAGACCTGTTAAGCATACCATTTAAAATGTGGATCTGTACTAAAAAAAAATTTCTACATGGGATTTACTAGAGGAACTTAGTGGTCTGTTAAAATAACACCTCTTGTGTATGCGCTGTATGCTTGGCCTTCACACTGCAAGTCAATAGATGTACTATTTGTCCAAGATTCTTCATCAGGATGAGATGGACTATCTGTGCAGCAACGTAAAATAATTGCAATGGATCTCATCTCTGGGAAGAGATGAGTTTGGAATGATATTTGGCTGTTTTGACACATTAGCCTATTGGGCTCCTGGAGAAATATGGGCTCCTTATATTTAAACATAGAACATATTACATTCTTTTTCAGTACCTAGGTAAAATACACACCTTGGAACTCAAAAAACAAACAAACAAACAAAAAACCCACCCCAAACCCTATTAAAGTGAAACTGATGCTTGTGAACCACATCCTGCACTAATGGAATTTTTTCAGCACAATTCTGAAGGTACCATTTCTAAGGCTGAGAGCACTGCCAACTCAAATTAAGTCAGCCTTCTGCTGAGATTGCCTATTAGTATAAATGGAGTTTAGATGTAGACAGGTATCCACGGGGAAATAGGCTTAGACTTCCAACTCATTCTGCAGGTTCACAACAGCCATCAGATATTGACTTTCAGTCATTAAACCTGGATGAGATTTGAACCAGTAATTTTGATGTGAAAGACTCTGTATATCATTACTGGTCCCTTAGACCAATCAGTGTGCATGGATGATATCATGTAAAGGAATTACTATACCAACAAAACCAAACCCTTTGTCTTTAGTCCCTACAAAATGTGAAAAGTGGATATAAACTGTCATAGCTCCACGGATTTTAGTGGACTAGGAATAAAGTTTACTCAATACATTATTTCCAGCTATGTAGAACTTTGTAAGGCAGTTACAGAAAACATGCTATGTGACCTTGGGCCCCATATGTTCTGATGGCAATGTTTGATTAGATGCCTTTAATTTGTAACTAACAAAACAATTAGTTAGAAAAACAGATGCATTATCCACTAGGATGTGTAAGATATTTGGCACCGCCAACTTCAGAGACAGCAGTCAACTGTGCATCTGAGGTAATGTCAATTCTTTGCAGTCAGAGGACTTGTATTTAATAGATATCATATGGCTACCAAATGTATTCTAAAGCTGGCCTTGTTTGATTGCTTAACTAATACCTTGGACTCCCACCAAGAGTTATGTTAAAAAAAATGCTGTAGCTGCCTTTCTAAGTTGACAGGATTGCTGCAACCCTTCAATAGATACCAGTAGCAACTGGATACATACTGTATTGATTAGAACCATCTGGAGAATGGTAAATAGAGCTGTAAACACATACATCTGAAGCTGACACAAGATTGCAGGGGACTTTTGCTGGCCAAAAGGAAAGGCTATAATTATGTGTTTTAACTTCTCCTTGGGGTTTGTGTTAACTTCTTGAGAGAACTTGAATTCCTGTTTTTCCTTCAAGTACAGTTTGAAATGACTAGGTCTGCCCACATCTCTTAAGTGCACAAAGGTAATAAAGATCCTTGGAATAATTATCATGATTCATTTTTTCTTTGAGAAATTTATTTATGGGTTTGTTTGTTTTTTGAGACTCAGAAGCTAGAGCAATGAAATCACAGTAAGTTATTGTACTAGACTCCTTATTATCTACCTGACACATTTTTAATAGGATTCTATCTTTCCCTTCCTGTTCCTAACACACGGTAAAGCTTCTCTACTTGGTCTTTGAACACAACAGCAGGAGTTGACCCTAAATCAATAGGAACCACACTGAGCCTTTGACTGGATGTACTGTAAATCCTAACTTGGCCCGGGAGATCAAGCTTTGCTAGATCTGCATGCAGGCAGACTTCCAGAGTGTCTATATTGTATAAGCAGGAACACAACTGACAAGTGACATAAAACTGGGTATTTATACCTAGAGATTATATGATGGTCACTAGACAGGTTGAAAATGTGTTCAGCTTTTATTTGAACTGAATATTTGACCAAATTCTTTATAAAAACTAAAATTAAATGAAAAATGTATTGGGATTAACATAATCTGAGAGGCAATGCAATCCCCTGGATAAAATACTACACTGGGAGTCAAGAGACCTGGGTTCTAATCTTAGCTCTGCTACTGATTTCTGTGTGATCCTGGCCAAGTCATCTAACCACCCTGTGCCTCATTTTCCCCTCCCATCCTTTGTCTAATTCGGTTGTAAGGGATAGTTTCTCACTGTGTTTGTAGAATATTTGGCATGCTGGACCCTCAAATCCAGTCCTCCAGTGTTTACTGCATTTTATTAATTTTCCAATTGGCCTCTTAACAATTCAAAGCTGATAATGAAATGATCTTTAAAATAAAGGCAAAGTAAGTAGACTACAAGCACTATGATATTTGAAATAACATTGTGTGTATGTGTGAAGTTTCTGCAAACAGAAATGTGTGTGGTACAATGTTTTCTTTTTTCTTCTCTTTTTTTCACCAGTAAAATATGTTCCATAGCCAGGAACAGCATTTTCTGCAATAATTTTTTTTAAAAAGCATGTTTATGGCACAATTTGAACTCTGAGCTGGGATTGGTTGCATGGTAGATGATGAATGGCTGAAGTAATATGGTGTTTCTTTGGTTATAACACACAGTATACTAAATTACTAGTTCCACAATAACAAAATACTGTAAATGCACCAAAATGCATTGATGCAATGTTAAAGCCACCAAGAGCCAAAAAATAAAGATAAAGTTTCCAAGAGCAACAACTCCTGTATTTTTATAGTATTAATGTAATAATAAGCCACACACTTAAACAAAAGCACAAGAATAAATAGCACGTTGTTGTTGTATGTGTGATACAGAAGAATTAAACATCGCAATGTATTTTTCCCATTCATCTAGTAAATAGGGCAATGCAAATTGGGGAAGGATGGATCCCTTTCTGATCCCAGCAAGTTATTGGTATTTGTACAATTCCTTACAAACTTAGTAAATGGATGCAAATTTAATATGCAAGACTGCATATTGGTTTGTTTCCTTAGTAACTAACAATTCATGTTATGCAGAGTGGGTTATACAAGAGCATGACATGAACTCACAATGAATTTGATGGCTGAAAGCTCTGGGTTCTAAGTTATCTGCCTAACTTTATTGGTTTTTGAACTTGCCATGTGAGGAGGGCATGACAGTGTACCAATCACAGCTCTTACGGGGGTCACTTATATAGAACCAATAATTATTGTGCTGAACCTTAAGCCAGATATTTTACTACAGGCCTTTAAGGGCATGCTTTCTAATACTTCAATAGTAGCATTAAATACAGCATCTCTCATATTCTAGGTATGGCAGAGGGATTGGCGTAACTACATGCCACTATGTGGCAGCTATTGGCAAGGGCTAACTCTAGTTAATAACCATTGAAATGAAGAAAAACTGGTCAATGTAACCAATGTAATGGTTAAGTTACATGTTTAAACACACACAAGTCAGGAAGTGCAAGAGGTAAGAGGATGGATCTTATGCTGATCTAGTGTTGATATAACTATATACTTCAAAGTTATTCCTGATTTACACCAGTGTAGGAGGAGAATAGCGTGTCATATAGGTGGAAGCGCATAGATAGACGATGATGGTATTTAGTATCTATCTATCTGCTGAATCACCTCATTAACTGAGGGATTATTTTAGTTTCCATAAGCGTATACACCCTATGACCTGAACCCTTAGAAAAGGGAGCTTCCTGGTGGTAAAATGGAGGAAGAATGGCCCAGAGCTGCTGAAGAACTGTGGCTGGAAAGGTGTTCCACTAGTAAGATTGCTCTTGGCCAGTATCTGTGGTCAGCAGATGAGCCAGACCTCATTTGTCTTTCAGTTGTATGTGACTTTTTTTAAAGGACATTTTTGTTAAAATCCAGTTATGTTTTGAGTTTGAGGGCAATAAAATGCATCTGAATCCACTGGGAGATGAAGGGGCAAGAAATCCACACCAAATGTGCCTGCGTCACCCTGACTCAGACTACAGTCAGGCACTGTTAGGCAATGGAGACTGGTCAGAGATGAGAAGAAGGGAAGGGGAGTGGAAAGAAGCTCCTACTTCTCTGGGTTTTTCTCTGATAGGGACTCTGGAAAGGGTCCTAGGTACTACTAATCCCTCTCTAACTGCTGAGCTAAACAGCTGCTAGGGTAACCAGACAGCAAGTGTAAAAAATCAGGGTGGGGTAATAGGTGCCTATATAAGAAAAAGCCCCCCAAATTGGGACTGTCCCTATAAAATCAGAACATCTGGTTACCCTAACTGCTGCAGACCAGTGGATGGTGCAGAGTACTGGTGGCAGCTTTGAGAGGAGGGGCAGCACAGAAGCAGTGGCTAAAGCAGCTTGAGTTGAAGCTGCAGAGAACATCAGTCTACCTAAGGGACTCTGGTGCAGGCACCACACCTAGTAATTAAAGCTGAAATCATCCCAGGTGGTAGAGCCCCCACATCAGCCTAGGAAGTACTGGCTTCCAGGCCCTTGGACTTCTCCAGGACAGCTAACCATGAGTGGAGAGCTGGGGAAGAGAGCCGGGACTAGGGCACATCCTGCCACACTTAATTGCCAGGAAGACTGAGGTTGGGATTATTAAGGCTCAGGAGGGGGAAGGAGTCTTAAACTTTTTTTAAACTGCTGGTTTTCCCAAGTTTATTTTGTAGTCTCCTTTTTTTACTGCCCTAAAAGATTTGTCTTAAACTCCTGGGCTTGTGGGGGGAAGTAATGCTCATCAGGGATGCCTAAGGGTGAGGTAACGCTGTCCTCAGGAGCCAAAAAATTATACCGCATTGTAGGCGAAACCACTTTATATCGAACTTACTTTGATCCGCCAGAGTGCGCAGCCCTGCCCCTGCCCCTCTCCGGGGCACTGCTTTACTGTGTTATATCCAAATTCTTGTTATATCGGGGTAGAGGTGTATATGGTTTCCTAGGTTTCTGGGTGGGCACTTAAGCTTGTGTTAATTTTTTAGAAGGAACCCCTAGAAAATTGAACCTGATTTTTTCTTTTGCTGCTGCCATGCCCTGGCAGAAGGGTTGCAAACATTAAAATATCTTTGTTAATATGCCACAGCACCAGTATCTATGCTAGCCATGTGGAGCGGAAATTGGTGAAATACTTAACTTATTCCACACTTACACCCACACCATAAACCTACACTGCAGACCCACAGACTATTATTTTAAAGCATTTTCTTGCCTTTATAAATTTTCCACTACTTTTGTGTGTTCAGTCATCTAACTGCTGCCCTGTTGAAGGTAGCAAGGTGTTGCAATTCACCCTCCAAAAGTAGACAAAATGTAGGCTCTCATTCTAAGTGACAATAAACTTGCTCTCAATCACTTATTCTGGAGTACTTGAATAATATATATGCAGCTACTTCCTGAAACAGGCTCCTATCTTTATATCGCATTTCCACATGGAACATTGACTGTTTTTATGCAGAGGGGGCAGGCAACTCCCAGTCAGATCCGTGGGAGTTCTGGGCATGAATGGAAGAGACGCCGTTTTAGTGTACTACTACCAGCACTTGCATTGTATTGGAATAATACAGTTGTAATATGTTAAGCATGGGATTCTAAGGTACTGATTTGGAGCCTGGGAAGAATCTATTGAAGTCAAGGAAGAATCATTGTCTCCAACGGGCTTTGAATCAAGTCCTTATTTTGGTGTAGTCTTCATTGTATCTTGGTGCTATATACAGTTAAGAGTATCATTTCTCTTGTAGGTAGTGTACTAGTGCAGCAAACTAGGTGGCTTATGAATTCATAAGAACAATATTCATGCTTTTCCACATCATTTTAAGATGAGGGGTGAACTCTGTCAAGCTCCTTCTGTGAGGCATTCTGCAAGGGTGGGTGAGGTTCCCCCATCCTCGGAGATAGGGTGACCAGAGAACAAGTGTGAAAAATCGGAACGGGGTGGGGGGTAATAGGAGCCTATATCAGAAAATGACCCCAAAATTGGGACTGTCCCTATAAAATCGGGACATCTGGTCACCCTACTCGGAGAAGAAAGCAGGACTTGGGACCACAAACAGCTCTGGCTTTGCTTTTTGGCAATATGGTTTTAGGCATACTGCCTGGGAATTTTAATTGAGCAAGTGTGAGAGGGAATTGAGCTGGATCAGCACAATGAGAATTAAAACTGGATGAATCATGGTAAAGCTTTGATTGTTAGACAAGATAACACAGAAATAGGAGTAAGGAAATTAAGCATTTGCAGGCAGGGTATTTATTAATATCAAAGCACCAGAGCGCTGCATTTCTATACACTGAAAATAGTTAACAATGAGAACTCTTCCCTGGGATTAGAAAGGCTATTGAGCATATGGAAAAATGAAGGAAGACTAAAGAAAGTGATACAATGAAGCAAGGCAGAGCCACTGTAAAGGGCTGACTGGGAAAGTTAAACATGAAAGGGAATGTTATGCTGTTCTGGAGGAAAGTAAAAACCCAGTGAAAGTCCATGAATCCCTAAACAAGAAGGGACTGATGCATGCAGCACTCTGACTATTACTAGAGACCATTTAGTAGTACATAGCCCCCCAAAATGGGATTTAAAAATAATACTAAGGAAACCTAGAGATGAAATGTTAGAGCAATTATTTTTCAGAAGAGGAAGCAAAACATCCTCAATCTCCTACTGTCTCCACCCAAAAAAACCAACCAACCCCCCCCCCATCAGAAATCAAACCCTTCCTCACCAACAGACTCACCCCACCCCAACTTAACAGATGCCTCAGAATGCATTTTCCCTAAATTAATATCCATAAAGATAGCAAGTATGTGCTGGGCAGGTTGTAAATAAGGCTCCCAAAAGGAATGTCTGGGAGGTTAAGTGGTCTGTTAACACCCCAGATCAGTAGACAATCTGTCTAGAATACATGGTGACTTTGGCTTTTATGGTGGGTTGTGTTTTTTTTTTTAAACCATTGAGAGAGATTTGTGCCTAAATTCTCAGGAATGGTCACAATATGGACAGTTATTTATGAAATGACCCTTTCTTTAGCATTACATCTTTAGTAATTCCATCATCTCAGTTCTTCCCTTTATAGTGAAATCAAGAGTGTTGTGTCATTGTTTGGCAGGAGAAAAGAAACAGAAATGGCAATGTATGGGAAAACATTCCATCAATGTCCATCTTAGAAAAATAGCCTTTAATACCTATTGCAATGGAGCATAAAATGTTGCCCTGGAAAACTGGCACTTCATGCACTCCATTGACTATAATCCATCAAAAACTCCAAACACATAGCATAGCTATTAAGAAGCAAGATTGAGCTGTCTCCTCAGTGGCATGAGGAATAAATTTAGTCAGCAGGGAGCACTGCAGGCTCCTCTCATGTGATTCCCTACCAACAATGTAGATGAGTACTAGAGGAATTGTCATCCATCCTTACCTGTGTGATTTCTTAATAGGATGGTGGCGGTGGGGGAAATAATGAAGAGAAATTAGAATGATCACAGAACCTCGTATGTAGCCCCACAAAAAAGATTGACCTGCAAAGTAAACACTGACAGTAGCAGTTTTATTAATTAATTTGAGTACTGGTCTAAAGGAAGGAGGTGTAGATTTAAGGGCGGAGCGCATGACTCACCTAGGGACCCATGACTTCTAATTCTGCCTCTGATAATAGGTCGCATCCCTGACTTGAATGAGTTTCTTGACCTCTTCCTTAGTTGTTCTATATGTAAAGTGGCTATATCAGCCTCCCAGGACGCTGGAGGCTCACTCAGCTAATGCTTGTAGCACTCTAAAGATGAAAAGCACTGTCAGCTGGATTCAGAGGGAGGATGTAGGCACCTAAATCCATGGCATCTAAACTTTGATATCTTGGCATGGACACGGCTGCCTAAGTCCTAATACTGCCCAACTCACCCCAAGCACCGGCAGAATTCACGAACAAGGCCCCTCCTCCCCCCCGTTTTGCTTTCAAGGCCTGATCCTGCCCAAGTCCCTTTGTGCATCCCACCCTATGAACTGTATTACAAAGCCTACAATTTACAGGTGATTGCCCTGCCATGCGCTCTTCACAGGCTCATTGGGACTTCTTGGGGAACACAGTAGTATTCATCAGTAGTAAGGGTGGCAGAATCAGGTCATATGCAGTAAAACTTCCATTAACTTGAATGAGAGTTATACCTGGATTACAAATACAGAGTTGGGCCCATAGAAAATGCTCTATTGCAATCATATCCTCAATTAGTGACTATGCAGTCCAATTTAACACTATCACTTAACTGTTTCCATTTCTGCTATAAGATGCTAATTTTATACCTCATATATACAGCATAATTCACTTTTACTATGTTGTAAAACCATTCCTTTTTAAATTTATTAGGACACTGAACAAATAGGACTCCAGAAGAAAAGCTGTGTTTTCTATTCTCTTGAACATTATTATTCTTTAATAACTCTGTTTGGTCTTTTTTTGTTTAAGACCCTTTGTACATGTCCCAAGGAGAATCTCTCTGAAGCTGTGGTGTTTTCGCTACTGTTACGAGATAAATAGTTTATCAAATATTAATCAGCTTCTTGTAACACATCATACAGTTCACAACTGCAGTAGGCTGTCTATTCTTTTTTTTAAACCTGACCATTAAAAAAAAAAGCAAAATCACAACACAAAATGATCAAACTAAGTTTTCAGAATACAAGGGGTGATTAATTGGCTCTGTCGATATAAATGGCAAAGCTCCCACTGACTTCAGGGATTTTACCCAGTGTGTTGTCGTTTTGTTACTAGGCTACCACTTTCCTAAGACATGATTGTTTCTAGTTATTATTAACATACTGTAGGGCCATAAAGTAGCAATGTACAGTACAGGTGACATTAGATTCCCTTTCTTGAAGAGTTCACAGTCTAGGACCCTGAAAAGTTCTACGGAGAGCAACAGAACAATAATTGCCAATCTATAAAATACAATAGTGAGTAATACCTCTTCAATAGAATTCTATGGGGTGGTTTAAAAATATAGATAGGGCAACATTTCTCTATTATGCTAAAATACTACTGAATGTAACTTTTGTAGAACTTCATTAAATGACCCTGTTCATTCAATCCCCATTAATTTTGTAGAACTACATGTTAATATTGTGCATAATGCTAACAACTGTATGCCACTCCAGTGGAGATGATGGGAATGTTTCTGGCAGAAAGTGTTTGCAGGATCAGACCCTAAATTCAGACAACCCAGGGAGATACTGGGTAGGGGAAGACATTTTGATTATGAAGTCCTATGTTTTGAAGTTCACAAACCAGAGTGACTACTTATTAACATTATTAATGTATTGGAGGCTCTAATCTATAAGGAGACTTGAAATGGATTTTGAATAGATATATAAAGGGGAAAAGGGAGGAGGCAGGGCCATTGGCATCAGGAAGACAGTTCCTAACATGGGGTGCAGTGGGGGGAAGTATGATAGTAGGCCCAGTGGTAGGAGTGGAAGAGGAACACAAGGGGCATTCAGGCAATCAGTTAGTGGAGAAAAAAGCATAACAGGGGAGAAGCAGCTGAGGCAGAAAAAAGCTTAGCTGTGAAGAAGCCTGCAGGTGAAACTCAAGAGTCTGAGTTTGATTTGGGAGAGAGCTGAGAGCCAGTGATGAGACTTTAACAGGACTGAATGATAGAGTTTCATCACACAGAAACTCTGAAATTAATTGTCACATTTGAGATCAGTGAGGGATTATCACCACCTGGCCTGTGACCTTGGGTGCCTCACAATACTTTTCTATTGTAGCTCCCAAACTGTGCCACTCACAAACAGCATGCAGGTCATTCACTGAGTGTCTGCATATAGTTGCAGGCCTGGTCCAGCAATTCTGACCCCAGCAGCCTGTTGGCAACACTCCAGCCACATACTGACTTTCAGCAGCCCAGGTTACTGCTTGCAGGGTATTCCTGATACGCCCCAAGTCTGAATTTTCTCCAAAACATGTGTTCTGCACTGTCCAGCCCTCTTCTGACAGTTCAGGTACTATAGGTCTGTTACCCCTGTTTGGAGGGTGTGGGGGTGTCCGTATCTAACAGCCTACTATCTTAAATTGGAATACCAAACCACTCAGTTTAAACACAACACTGGATTAGTTTACATTTAAAAAACCAAGTATTTAATTACAAAGAGATTTTAGACAAGTACAGGTATAAGACATTAAAGTCAGAAATGGTTACAAGAGAAATAAAGATAAAACACTTTCTAGTAACTAAAACTTAACAAGCCAGACTTACCAGATATTCCCAGCAAGATTGCTGACTGAATTTTCAGGACAAGATCCCTCCTGAAATAAAAAGGCTTGGGTGTTTTTGCATCTCCCTTTTATAGTCCAGTCACCCTTTGAAATGCATTTTCCTAAAGGTTACCCCTAGATAAAGCGCCTTCTGGCTGTGAGGATGGAGACATGGAGTCTTGCAATGAAAAAGGCTCGAAGTTGTTTGCCAAAATGCAAATTTATCTGTTCCTCCCCCTCCTTCCTTGCCAAAGAATGGACACTTGACCGGTGAATGCCAATCAACTTTGAGGATACCTGGCTAGAGGCACTAGCTTGTCCTTTGCCTTGAGGACCCATTTACCCCCCTTGCTGTCCTGAGGATCCCATTTACTACTTATGTGTAAACACACATTTCTTTGTTTAGGATAGACCTCTTAACAACTTCTGCCTAGTTAGGGCTACATGGTTTGAACATGTGCTAACAACATCATTGAGGGGGAATTCATAACTTTACATATAATATTGCTACATACCTTTCATTATAATATTATAGACTAATGAGTTATTAGTTTTCAAATGATACCTCCCTGGGCATATTTTGTACAAAGATTATTACAACAGTGTGTAGGGTGTGAATACAGGGGTGCATTGGTCACACTAACTTAAGGTTATACTGTTCTTCTCACCTTGAATTATGTCTTGCCTCAGCTTGTGCTTGCAGATATACTCTCTAATCTTGACAGAGCTCATTAGCTAACTAGCATTGGGTCAAATCTGTACATGGATGGGAAAATTTTCAAGACAACCTAAGTGTCACAGAAAGTAGTAGCGGTCCTTGGCTGACAAATCCAGTTTCCCTGACTTTGTTGGGGCTAATTGTGTAACTATAGTGAGCAGGATTTGGCAGTTAGAATCCAATAATTCTTGTAGAAATATTGTGCTACTGGAGGTGCTGGCTCTTGCAGGAGATGTAAAGCAGAGCTCCTGCAGTCATTAAAATCCCATACCGCTTTTTGTAAATGAATGGTTGTTAGACAGGATTCTGGGTCTAACTTCTAATTGCGTAATTGCTACAGCTGAGCAAATGGTGGAACTCTTCTTTTCATGAATATGCATTTGAAAACAAATTTTGAATTCAACATGTTTGCTATATGAGAACACTTCATGGTTGAGCCTTTCCCCTCCCCTAGTTTGCATTGTATGCCAAACCATTAGTTCTATGCAAGTCAATTTCTGATGTGGAGTAACAGTTTATTGCACAGAATTATTTGAAGCATACATAGTATATTTATAGCTTGACAAATTGAAGGCTCTAAAGACAAATACTTAATGCCTGGGTGCCTAACATAAGGTTTCTATCTGCATTTTGGCACTGAAATAAAAGTGGTCCAACTTTCATAAGTGCTGATCGCCCACAGCTCTCATTGGCTTCACTGTTTTGTGGGTGTTTAGCGCCTCCAAAAATCAGACCACTTTTATTTAGGTGCCTAAATATGTTAGAAGCCTTACAGTAAGAAACCAGGTTTGAAACATTTAGCCTTCTGTTTTATAATTTAGGAGACTGATTACATTCCAATAAAGTACAAGGCTTCCAAAGTGTTTTGGGAAGGTTTTTAAAAGTAAAGTATTTCCTAGAATGCTAGGTGGGAACTATGGCAAGAGGCAACAGTTATGAGCCACTCATGCCATTTAAGCATGGGGAATTTTTTTTTAGTTGAAAGCAATGAAGAGATTTTGCTTTGTATGGTTATTAGTAGAATATTTAGATCACTTTCATTCATGTTTCATTACTACTTATTAGGTGCAGAAATTCTGTTGGAAAAAACATTCTACATAAATTGACGGAAAAAAGGTCTGATTTCAGTCTCCCTCCTACCTACTCCCTTAGTTTCAGGGGAGTGACTCCTGATTTCCACCTGTGTTGGGGAAATCAGAATCAGACCTAAAATGTTTGTTTGTGTGCAGAGGTCCTGCAGCTTTTAGTGGACCTGACAATGTAAAGCAACATACAGGGCAGAGAGCAGAATATTCTATGAGCAGAGAATGGGGCCAGGAAAGTGTGGGCTTTAATCTCAATTTGGATGCTTATGCTTTCTGTGCTTTTGGGCAGGTCCCTTATCTTCTCTACCTTAGTTTTCCCATCTGTCACAGCATATTTACCAGTGGTGCAGTAAGATTACCTAGTGTTCAGGAAATACTTTGAAGATGGAAAGAACTACAATAAGAATTCACAATAAGAGCTCAGAATGATAACGTATCACTAAATAAAGAGAAATATTGGTTTGGTAGGCTTAGTGCTATGTGCTAACAGTGACCCAGTGACAACAATTATTTAATCCTTATAAACTCTGGTATTCTTATGCCCTTCCAAAGGATACTTCTTGTAAAACAAAATCCCAATATACTTTAAAGCACGATCTCCTTGGGAGGTCTAGGGCTGCAGATACACCATTAGCTAAAGGACTGAAGTCAGTATGTGTGTGTGTGTAATGCAAATATTGAAAAAAGAGTATACCAGGTATATCAAAGAGGAAGAGATTTAAATTTTTCCTTGTCCATTTCTAATTTGACACATTAAAACAATTGTAATATTACTGGTTCTGTTGTAATCTGAGCTATGTCCTTTAAAGTCAATGGGCATTTTTCTGTTGACCTTTTTAATGGGCACTGGATCAGACTTTGGATTTGGGATTTTAAAAATCTAAATATTTGTGATTTAGGGAATAAATGTGCAAATATAATGAGATTGGAGAGTTTGTCACATCCATACTTTGGGATTCTTTTGTCTAGAAGGCACCATGTACTGTAATTGTAAGTTGTCACTTTTTGCAAATTATTTTGCTTAGTCGGTACTTCCCCCTCTAATGTTCATGCACACTAAGGAAACTACTATCCATGTGAGATGAGTGCAATGGATTCTAAATTGCATTAAATTTAGATGGTATCAGCCTCATGTTTTTTACCCATCATGGATTTGTTTGAATCCCAGAGATTGGCGGTGGCTGTATGCAATTCTCAGAAGCACTCTCATGTGGAGTCCAGCAATCAAACAGCAGTGAACTGGTGAGCTTTTCCAGGTAATCTGAGAAGGTCTCGTTCCTCAGAATTCAAATAGCCAGAGAACAGCCGGATGCAGCTTTAATCCTGGAGCTTTGTTAGTTTGTTATTGAAATGTCATAAATGTCTCTGTATTGAGGGGGGTGGGGAAAGGGGAATCTTTCCTCAAAATAACAGCAAAACCCTCCCCCCGCCCGGTCAGGGTATGCACTCATGTACTCACCTGAAAAGATTGGGCCAAGTGTCAGGAGGATACAAATCAGTTTATTTTAACATCAGCTGTGTTTCCAGATTTTAGGGTTCTGCATTTTTTTTGGACTCTGTTTAAGTCTCAGAATTTGCACACAGTTGGTCTACCCAGCATAAACAGTAATGTATTTTCGAATAGTTCATGCTTCTTTTTTAAAGGAAAAAAGGAGGATGTTAGGCAAATTATGTGAACAAATTCTGGCTGGCTCATGCCTGTGAGGCACTGGCCAATGCTGGGCGTGATACAGAGCTGTATAGCCTTCCAGTAGGGGGCACAACACACTCCAGAGCTCTGTAGTGAAGGTGGGATATATATCTCTGTGCACTACCTCAAGAGGTAGCACAATGTGAATGGAAGTTAGTCATGGCCCTGCCCCTCTTAACCCATTTCACTGCTGCTTGTTCCCCCAGAGACGCTAACAGGGAGCAGCAGGCTCAAGAAAACAAAGAACTGCAATGGTGCCTGGCCTCTGAACTGGTCCTCAGTGTCCTGACGTTGAGAATAGTGTTGGAGAAGTGACTGAAAACTCTTTGTAATAAGAATTTTACCACTGGTTCATCTAAATGCCAGACTACTCAGACACGACAGAAGCTGACGGTTTCCTACCCACTGCCTATGCTCACTTATGCTCTGTGGGCATTTGACAGTTAATAAGAGGTGTGGCTGGAATGAATATTTTGGACTATTATTGGCTTTTAATGAAACAAACTGCCTCTGAGAATCTTTAATCTGATCCATGCCCTCAGGTTACTCAGAATTCTGACATTTTACACAGTGCTGAATATTTTTAGTGTGGAATCACTAGATTACACAGTAGGTTACACTCTCTCCCTCTGTGTATACACATAGAAATCTGTGGGGATATGTACCTACAGATACTTATACACAAATCTTTGAAGACATTTATTAAATGTATAAAAAGAATTGGAAATATCATAACAAAAATAAACTAATTTATATCCTCAAACTGATATCTTAGATCCCCGTTGTGCTTTCTGTATCCATGCACAGATGGAATCTTTCATGTGTTGATCTGCCGTGGTTCCGTGGTAAGGACAGTCATCTCTTTGTGGCCCGTTCCCTCATCCCTGTTGCTGTTCTTTGCAGCTCTGAGGATCTGCGTATAGGAAGGAGTAGTGCATGTGTGCGTGAATTGTTTGCCCTGAGCCCTACTGGCTGTTCCCTCGGGAAAGGTCCCTCCATACTCCTCCATTGAGGGCCTGATCCTGCAAGAGGCTGAGCACCCAAAACGCCTACTGAAGTTGGAGGTGCTCAGTGCTGTTCCAGAAGCAGCTACACACAGACTAAGGCATGGAAGCAGAGTAGAGGACTCTGTGCTTTCAGGGATTTCCCTGAGACCTGTGGGCTGGATTCCCTACATCTTCTATGAGATGGGGTAAGGGACGTATAGGGAAGAGATGGTAGGAAAGACAATGAGAGAATTCAAAACTTTGCAAATTTCCTCCCATCCTATGGATTTTTCTATGGGAGGAGATAATCTTGGCCTTAGTAAATGACCCTGAAGTCCTCCAAGTTCCCCCTTTTCTAACAGAAAAAAAACATGAAATATAGCTTCCCTAATGTAGTTCTGTATAAATAAAGCCCCACTCCTAGTACATTCTACGCTGAAAAAATGAAAGCAGATGTTAATTGGTCAAAGTGCTAAAGAACATAAGCAATGTGAGCGCATTGTTTGTATGAGTTACAAGGTGCAATTCATCTTCCATTATGACAGCAAGAGATAGCATGGCGCATCTTAAAAGAATAACACCCGTGTCTGAGCCAGCAGATGATTTAAGTCAGGGAGAGTAGATGCTAATTCTGAGACCGACACCTATTCATAGAACATTAGGGTTGGAAGAGACCTCAGGAGGTCATCTAGTCCAATCCCCTGCTCAAAGCAGGACCAGCACCAACTAAATCATTCCAGCCAGGGCTTTGTCAAGCCAGGCCTTAAAAACCTCTAAGGATGGAGATTCCACCACCTCCCTAGGTAACCCATTCCAGTGCTTCACCACCCTCCTAGTGAAATAGTGTTTCTTAATATCCAACCTAAACCTCTCCCACAGCAACTTGAGACCATTGCTTCTTGTTCTGTCATCTGCCACCACTGAGAACAGCTGAGCTCCATCCTCTTTGAAACCTCCCTTCAGGTAGTTAAAGGCTGTTATCAAATCCCCTCTCACTCTTCTCTTCTGCAGACTAAATAACCCCAGTTCCCTCAGCCTCTCCTCATAAGTCATATGCTCCCAGCCCCCTAATCATTTTCGTTGCCCTCCGCTGGAATCTCTCCAATTTGTCCACATCCCTTCTGTAGTGGGGGGACCAAAACTGGACACAGTACTCCAGGTGTGGCCTAACTAGTGCCGAATAGAGGGGAATAATCACTTCCCTCAATCTGCTGGAAATGCTCCTACTAATACAGCCCAATATGCCGTTGGCCTTCTTGGCAACAAGAGCACACTGCTGACTCATATCCAGCTTCTCGTCCACTGTAATCCCTAGGTCCTTTTCTGCAGAACTGCTGCTTAGCCAGTCGGTCCCCAGCCTGTAGCGCTGCATGGGATTCTTCTTTCCTACATGCAGGACTCTGCACTTGTCCTTGTTGAACCTCATCAGATTTCTTTTGGTCCAATCCTCCAATTTGTCTAGTCACTCTGGACCCTCTCCCTACCCTCCAGTGTATCTACCTCTCCCCCCAGCTTAGTGTCATCTGTGACTTGCTGAGGGTGCAATTCATCCCATCATCCAGATCATTAATAAAGATGTTGAACAAAACTGGCCCAAGGACCAACCCCTGGGGCACTCAGCTTGATACGGGCTGCCAACTAGACATCAAGCTGTTGATCACTACCCATTGAGCCTGACAATCTAGCCAGCTTTATATCCACCTTATAGTACATTCAGACATCCATAATTGTTTAACTTGCTGGCAAGAATACTGTGGGAGACCGTATCAGAAGCTTTGCTAAAGTCAAGATGTATCACATCCACCACTTTCCCCATATGAATAGAGCCAATTAGCTCCTCATAGAAGTCAATCAGGTTGGTCAGGCATGACTTACCCTTGGTGAATCCATGTTGACTGTACCTGATCACCTTCCTCTCCTCCAAGTGCTTCAAAATGGTTTCCTTGAGGACCTGCTCCATGATTTTTCTGGGTACTGAAGTGAGGCTGACCTGTCCGTAGTTCCCCGAGTTCTTTCTTCCCTTTTTTAAATATGGGCTCTATATTTGCTTTTTTTCCAGTAGTTTGGGACCTCCCCTGATTGCCATGAATTTTCCAAGATAATGGCCAATAGTTCTGCAATCACATCAGCCAACTCCTTCAGCACCCTTGGATGCATTAAATCTGGACCCATGGACTTGTGCATGTCCAGCTCTTTCCTTTTGCATACACAGGCAATACTTTGTGGGCCAGATACTCAGCTAGTATAAATCACAGTAGCTCCATGGACGTCAGTGGAGCTACATTAATTTACATAATCTAAGGATCTGGGTTTTTTATCTTTAATGTCCATTAGGGATATGTGTCCCTAATGTTTATTAGGGATAGACAAACTGGTTCAAAAAAACCCCATAAAAATCAATCCCAATCTTAAAATTATCCAGTCCCTTTTTGGATTTGGATGAATATCCCTCTCTTCCTTCTCAGTCTCTGACAGGTATCTTATCTCCTCCTGAAATCCATCTTGTTACTTGAACAGGTGGTTCACTCTCCACTGGGTCATTTTCTGCCTTCAAGTATCCAGTGTTTTGGAGGCTAATTTCAACCAAAGGCAATTGATTTTTTAGTTACCTGTGACTGTCAAAAGCCAGGAATGACCAACTGAAGAGGTGAGGAACGAATGAAAACTCCCCAAATTCCATTTGATTCTAGCACTTTCAAATACAACCCACAAATATACCTCATCTTACAGGAACTATTCTGTGCTTTTAAAGTTTCATATATTTTCTGAACTTGCGGGCATCATATGCAAAGTGCTGGTGTTTGCTCTTTTTGTGTGAGGGTAAATATTATATATGTATAGGCCAAGATATTCCAAAGCAACCACGGATTTTTTGGAGGGTGGGGGGCATCCACAATTTCAGCTGGAATTAATTGGAAGTGCAGAAAAAATCAAGCCCAAGAGATACCTGGGTGGTGATCCAAGAACCGAGACATTCAACATCAATGGTTGCTTCTGATGGATCATGGCATGAACTTCCATCTTAAAATTCTTCTAACTAATCTTGTAATTATGAAATATATCCATTTTATCATGAAGACAAGCCCAGTCTATCAGGAGAGATAACAGGGGTCACTTGGGCACAAGCCAGAAACTTGCTCTTATTTATAGGACCTCTGATTATGAAAAATGCTGATGTCAACTTGTCCACTCAGGCAGTAGGAAAGACAATTCTGGTGCAGTATATATCAGACATTTGCATTTGTTAACACAAACCAGGTCCTTAAATATTCAGATTTAAAGTTGCCTTTATTGTATAATACCTTTTCCATGTTGAAAAAGAAATAGCCAGAGATGTATTTCAATTTTATTTCTTAACTTTAACGCAGCAGTTCCCAAATATTTTGCCTGCATGACTCCATTTTCAGACTTTACCGCTTCCCTTGACCCCACACAACGTGAAGGATGGTTTTTTACAGTGTACTTGGTAAATCTTTAGAGTTGAGAGTAGTCTCTGAAACTTTTGAGGCTCTTACCATCACTAAGGGGGGGATAGCTAAACTCAGTGGTTTGAGCATTGGCCTGCTAAACCCAAGGTTGTGAGTTCAATCCTTCAGGGGGCCATTTAGGGATCTGGGGCTAAAATCTGTCTGGGGATTGGTCCTGCTTTCAGCAGGGGGTTGGACTAGATGACCTCCTGAGATCCCTTCCAGCCCTGAGATTCCATGAATATTTAAACTGCAGAGAATAGTCCTATCTGAAATTTAAACTCATGTTAACTATTGAGGTTTGTTACCTTTTATTTGCTACTCCCCACCACAGTCTTTATACCGAAAATGGCCTAAGAAGATCAAGGACAACGAGCATGTTTGTGCTGCCTGAGAGCAACTTGCTCTTATGCAACAAGGATAAGTAGATGTAGGTTAAAATGTATTTAGATTTATTTTCTGTCACCTTTATGCTCTGCAAATGATGGAATGCAAATAATCTGAAAGTGAAATTTTATTGCAAGGTCATCTCCAGATGCTAGCATGTCGAGCTTCATTGTTTTAAACTCTCAGAGCTTACAAAAATGACAAGAGTATAGCCAGCAGGAGTCAGGCCCTCAGGTGGTATAAATCTAGATAGCTCTACTGATTTCAATTGAGTTACAACAATTAATACTTGCTGCAGATCTGCTTATTTTGCTAGGTCTAAGAACTCCCCATCCCGCCAAACGTGGCATTATTCTTAGGTGACATGCCACAAAAGTGCTCTGCTGAAGGCAGCTCGCAAGAACCTCTTGTTAGAATCTGACCACTACCAAACAAAAGGGAAAGAAACCCCAGATGTGTATCCAGCACAGAGGGAATCAGGATTAAAACCCTGATCCTCAGTCCCAGGATTCTGCTGACCCTCCTAAGCACAATGGATGGGATCAACCAATCAGGAATTTTGAAGACATACAATGAGATTTTAGCCATGTGGTGGAAACCCAGCCAACCTTTTTCTAAGCTTGAAAACACACCAAAAAAAAACATTTTTGGTGCTCTCCAAATAGTAAAAATTAATGGAATACTCAGCTTTCACAAAAAACTGTCATAAATACAAGAGAGTTTACAGTAAATACTGCACAGAGTGAACTGGAAAAGTATATCTAGAGAATTTTAAATTCTGCAGCTAATATTTAATTTCACGGCTCTAATAGTGCCCCAGCTAAGGGTTAGGGTTTTTACTTTTTGGTGTCTCAAACTGTATTAAATGAGGTGGAATGTTCTTTTAAGAACCTGGCACTTTGAGACTATTGGCTCAAGCAACAAAAGCCCAGCCCTTCTGAACACAGACTGTGGGAATAAGAGATGGTGGAGTACTGTAGTAAGACTTCTCTGGAATTTGGGAAGTAGGATGGCTACTGTACACTGCATTTTGAGCATTCTGGAGCTGTGACTCTGTTTATCTGTTTAATTTTATATGTTTTAAAATAAACAGCCTTTATCTGAATAGGCGACAGCTGGTCTGGATGTTGTCATTCCAGGCAGAACTTCTCTTCATGGAATGCGTTATATGAAAGAGCCATTATGGAGCTCCCTGAAGAAGACCAAAACAGCTTTGGAACCTCTTTTCAAGGCACAAGCAGAGAACACAAGACTAATCTAACAGGATGCACAGTACTGTTAGTACTTGCTGTACTTTCTATCAGTGTCATTATGTAGCATGGTGCAGCTTCAAAATGCTTCAGAAATTACTAGTCCATCGTGTGAATGCCATATTCTCACTTGTGAGCAGTTACTCACACCCATTGTCCCCATGACTTCAATAAGAATACACATTGGGGTTACTGAGAGTTAGGGGTTCACTCTCTGTCCATCTGTGATTAGAAATCATCAGTATCTGGCTCTGTCCTTTAACAAAACAAATCTGTATTTTTATTCGAATATATATGTAGCGCCCCCTCTCCACCAGGTTTTCTTTGTTAATGCCAATCTGCTTACAGGTTTTGGTGGACAGGCCTGGGTTCTTCTGGATCCTGCCACCCACTCAGCAGGGTGTATCTTCTTTATGTTTTCCTATGAATTTATTTGGTGGTGCCTCCACCTCCCCTTGCTCCTTCCTGGCAGAGTCACCAGGGCAGCTCAGGAGGAAAACTCTAACCTAGGGTAATCCCCACTGACTTGCCAGATAGTTGGAGACTTCCAAGAAATAACACAAACACATACAATATATTCAACACAATAATTATATTAAACAGGAAACAAATATACATAACAGGGTAAAACACTATTTTTAGGGTCACTGGTGCCCACGCTGCTAATACCTGTGACTTTCCCCAGTCACATGACTTGAGGTAGCAAATGTAAAATTAGAGTCCCGTTGGTACACGTATACTTGGTTGGGGCCCTTGATGACCTATGCCCACAAAATTCTTCTCTGCGGTGGTTTAGCAGTGTGGCTGACTGGGTTCAGTACAGCCCAAAGGACTCACAAATGGGAGAAGGTGGTAAATCCCTCCACAGGTTTAACACACAGCAGGTTGTAAAATCCCCAAACCCTCAAGCCCTGGTTTGAGGACACAGTTCAGGGAGCAGGGGGTCCCCAAAACAAATTCCTGGACTAACTAACTAGAAGATGGTGCACTCACAAACTCCATGAATGATCCTCAGGTTCAGAGTTGACTCTGGACTCCTCAGTCACTGCAGAGGGGCTGATCTCTGCTGGCAGGAATCCTCTTCAGGCAGGAATCAGGCTGCTTCGTCCAGGATTTCCCCTCACCACAAAGGGGTGCAGGGCTCAAGATGCAGATTACACAACTGTACTAAAATCCAAACTGCAGTCTCCTAGCCCAGCGTCCAGACACACACACAGCAGGCAGCAGCCCTGGACTAGCAGGCAGAGCAGAGCTGACCATGTGGCGACTGTCTCACCTAGGGAGCTGGAGGGCTAACTCAGCCTGGCTGGGGGAGTTTCCCAGGAAAACTCTACAAACTGGGAATCATCAGTGGCGAAGGAAAAGCCCAGCTGAGGGATCTTGCTTTCAGGTCCCTAGAGGCCAGTCTTCAGGGGGAACCCTGCATGCAGGCCTGGGACTCACCAGCTCCCCACACAGCCAGTCCTGCCCTGGCCCTGGCTGGCTCCAGACTGACTCAAAAAAGGCTTCTCCCCTTTCCTGAACTCCCTGGGGGGGGCATCTCACTCCCTATTGGTTGCCAGGCAGACTCTGAGTTTGCCTTGGCTCCCCCTGAGCGGCCAGCGGACAGAGCCCCAGGAATCTAGGTAAGCTCCTTGGAGGAAAATGTGTTTGCATTATTCACCCAGCTGTAATCAGCAGTGCTGTCCTCTAAGCATGTTGGTGTTTGTACCATCCTCTTCAGCAAACTTGATACCCGATGCCAACTTCTGGAAACATAGTGACAGTAATTAGGGGCAATTGAGGCTAGGCCCCAGCAGAATTTTCTGATGCTTTTTCCCTCAAGCCTCCATAAGGCTGTACAGAGGTTGATGCTGCTGTAGCTCTCTGGAGAAAAGCAGAAATACTGCAGTGCTGCAGCCATGTCTGATCAGTGTGAGAGTTACTTCATAGAGGGCTAGAGCTGAGCTGTGTACTTCTGACCCCCGGTCTCTTTCAGTCCAAGAAAGGAGGGAAAGAGCCCAAATAATAAGTGAAAAGAGCGCAGGGGATGCTCCCTGTGAATGGTGGGCTGGCGGGATAGCATGGAGGTGCGGGGAGAGGGAGCTGGCTGCAGGCTAGGAATGTGTGTCCCAGGAGTTCCTCTCTGCTCCTGGGCCTGGTCTAGCTCCTCCACGTCCTGCTCCTTGACCCCGATGTGTGTGTTTACACAGGGGTGGAGCCCCCACAATATTTCCATGGCTGGTGTGTTCTCTACCCTCGCCCCCGGCAGTCTGCTGCTGTGAGCGGACAGAAAGGGAGCAAGAGTCAGGAAGAGTGGCTCTCGGTAATGGGAGGGAAAGAGGGAGTAAGTGGGGTAGTCTTCTTCCATGGAGGAATAGCAAAGGAAGGTAGCAGGGGAAACTGAGGGTGGGTCTATCTGCACAGGGGAGGGGAAGCTGGCAGTGGAAAGGAAGGTGGGAGAAAGTGGGTGGAGGGCATTTTGGGAAGGGCAGAGAAGACGACAGTGGGCTGCACAGGCAGCCTAATCGGAGAGCTTGCAAAGGGAAGAGAATAATGGAGCGTGGGAGGGAATCCTTGCATGCTGGGGAGGAGGGAAAGGAGGCACTGGGAGGAGGCGCTGATGCAGCGGCAATGGGAGAAAGAGTTCCTTCGTTAGGGTGGGTGTGAGGGAAGGAAAGAGCTGCTATGTATCTAGACCCCACAACCCATACCTAAAATCAAAGTCAGTCTGTCCACATTCAGTGACAGTAAAATGAGGGACTGGCTGCATGTTGCACTTCAGTTTGAACCCAACTCTGCTCCCAGAATGGGAGATTTTTAACATTGACTTAAAGATCTGGCCCCTCATGTGTCTTTCTGAGTGCACAAGGCAAACTCAGACAATATGCATATTACAGATAGGTGGTTCTGGTAGTGCTGCCTATTAAGGTTGCCAGACACTTCCCATAATAAGACCCTGTTTTCAGTGGCTTATAACTTTGCCAAACTAACTGCTTGGGGGTGAAATTTCCCATGCATAGTGGCTCTGTCAGGTGGAAATGCATTGGAATATTTCTCCAAGATGGCTCACCCACTTCTGAGAGAGAAGCAAGGGTAGGGGAAATCCACTATTTTATCAATAAATTATTTTTTTTGGCAAATTCTCTTCTTTGAGAAGGTCTAGCACCATCCCACTTTTGATCTGGGACTTGAAATTGGCAGGGCACTGGCGTTTGTATCAGGAATGTGCCTTTTGCTGTTTCTACAAAGATCTGCCCAAGTTTGCACCAAAAGTATAAATCTTTGAAAAATATCATTTGACACATGCTCAGTAGAGACTTAGTTTAAACCGTAAAATCCACACGTACTGGGAATGCTCTAGCCTTTCACAGCGCATAGTGCTGGCTGCACTGTACATGCACCATCCCCAGAGTGAGTGAGCATGCTGTAGCCCAGAGCTGCTGATGCAAAGCAGAATTTCCGTGTAAATGCTGTTTCTGGCTGCCCTGAGCAGAGCGCTGGAACTGAGAGCAAGGAACCAGTCTCTTCTGTGCTCTCAGTGACTCCGCTACTGGTAGCCAGGAAGCATAGAGAGAAATCCACCGGGCTTGAATAAAAAGGAGACAGAGAGGGAAGGGAAAGACTGAGATTGGAGAAGGACCCTGATAAGACTGGAACTGGAGCTGGTGGAAGGGGAAGAGGGAAACTGTGACTGGGAGTTGTGGGGGATTGGGAACCAATGGTGGAGTGGTAGAGGCTGGGAACTGAGAGGTAGAGAAAAGCCTGGGGCTGGTTGCTGGTGGTGGGAACAGAGGAGAAGCTGGGGGTGGCTGGCCAAGGAGACTGGAAGCCAGCTGAGGTGGGTGTGGGGCTCGGAGATCATCTAAGCTTATGGGAAAGAGAGAGAGTAGGACTGTCTGGACAAGGAGACTAGGAGACAGTAAAAGGGGGATGAGGGAAGGGGAAGCAGATCTGACAAGAACTGTGGTTTAGGGGGGCGGAATTGAAACTGGCTGGGCAAAGAGACTGGGACAAAGATTGAACAGGTCGAGGAGAAAGCTGACATTGGATGCAGGGGCGGCTCTAGGTATTTTGCCGTCCCAAGCACGGCAGGCAGGCTGCCTTCGGCGGCTTGCCTGCGGGAGGTCCCCGGTCCTGCGGATTCGGCGGCAGCCTGCGGGAGGTCCGCCGAAGCCGCGGGATCAGCGGACCCTCCACAGGCATGCCGCCAAAGGCAACCCGACTGCCGCCCTCGCGGCGACCAGCAGAGCGCCCCCTGTGGCTTGCCGCCCCAGGCACGCACTTGTCGTGCTGGTGCCTGGAGCCGCCCCTGATTGGATGAGGAATAGAGGGAGGGAGACTGGGATCAGGAGCCAGAGGTGGCGTGAAATGGGGTGGAGGATGGAACAACTGGAACCGAGGGGGAGGGGAGAGGCAGATCATATGAGGAGCTAGAAGGGAGCAACTGGCTGGGCAAGAGAACTGGGACTAGGAATGGTGGGGTTTAAAATATGAATTGGGGGTGGGTAGAGACTAGGAGTGGGCGAGTTGAGATTGGGACTTGCATGTGGGGCCCAAAGTCTAAGACTAGGACTGGGCGTGCAAGGAGAGTGGGAATGAGAAGCCTGAGGAGTAGAGACTGGGACTGGGATGAGGAGACAGGATATTCTGTCGATATTCACCCCTTCTTGTCAACTGTTGGGAATGGACCACATCCACCCTGATTGAATTGGCCTCATTAGCACTGACCCCGCCCCACGAACTTGGTAAGGCAACTCTCATCTTTTCATGTGCTGTATATTTATACCTGCCTACGGTATTTTTCACTCCATGCATCTGATGAAGTGGGTGATAGCCCACAATCGCTTATGCCCCCCCAAAATTGCTAGTCTCTAAGATCTGTACAGTGGATCTACAAGTTCCAGTTAGAGCTGATTGGAACACCTTTACCAAAATGTATTTTTGCTGGAATATCCCGTTTTGTTGAAGCTGAAATATTTCATGGGGACATATCTGTTTCAATGAAGATTTTGTCTGGAAGGTTTCTGAGGTCCAGGCCTTCTGAGGACCAGATGGTCACTTCAGATCGGAGAAAGAGAGAGAGAGAGAGCGCGACCAGAATCAAAGACCGGACAGTTTCAAGGAGAAAAGAGCAATTTTGATACAATTCTCCTTTTGTGGAAATATTTGAAAGGTTTTGTTTTTTCATTCCAGTGAGGAACAAAAACAAATGTCAAAACCTTGATAACTGTTGCAAACCAGAATAATCCTCCTCTGGTCAACTCTGCTTCCAGTCCTACTGATGAACCAGATGAAAGTCAGTATGATGCCATGTGATAGAATGTTTTTTTTCATTTTTTTTTAAACCTAGAAATGTAAACAACAACCTGTGTTAACAGAACATTAAGCTTGCTAAGTCAGTAACTCAAAGGTTAGGTAATGCCAATATTAAGGTTGCCTGTGAAACTTAATGCATCCCCCTGGTGTGCATTCAGTGTGGTATTGTCTGTCTTTATCTATAGAATCACGTGCTATGTTTTTCAACAGGAACTGTGTCTTCTTCAAGAAACAGAGTGGATATGCGCCGAGGAGAAATCAGGGTTATGGCGTGAATGAGGCTGTTGTCTGTACGACCCCTGCCTCACAGGCCCTGACTTTTATTTTCCTGGTAGATGCTCCACCTCTTCTAGCCCCCCACTCCGCCCCATCACCTCCCCTCCCCTTCGCCCCTCCCACTCACTTCTCTCCGCCCTCTCCTGAGCAGGGGAAGTCAGTACAAATTACCGGGGCCCAGTGGTCTGGAAGGGGGCCTGGGGCCTGGCTTCCCCGGCTTCGTCGGCCCTGTTTAGCTGGTCCGCCCTTGCTGGTGGGGGGCCCGAAATTTTTTTTTTCCGAACCTGCTCTCAGCGGCCCTGCTCCTGAGCGCCTCCTGCTAGCCACTGAACAGCTGATCGGCGCCAGCCCAACAGCTGAGCACGCCCTATCTTTTCCCCTTGGGTGCTTGATCCCTGGAGCACCCGTGGCGTTGGTGCCTATGCCTGCCTCATTAGTTGCAGTAACCAAAAGGTGTGTAGTGAATGACGCAAAGGACTGCAGGAAGAGAGAGGCTGGTGTCATGGGTAAGGCAGCTGAATATTGCCCTGGGGAACTTGATTTTATCCTTGCCTCTGCCACAGAGTTCTATTTGATGCCAGGCAAGTCACTTGAACTAAAGTTTCCATGGCGGGCGGGGGCAGGGGTGAGTCACATGACTCACATGACTCCTCATTTTCTGGATGCCTGACTTGCGATCAATTTGCAGAAGGGCTGAGCAGTCACAGCTGCAATGGAAATGAATGGGAGCTATGCTTGGAACATATCAAGTGCTATATAATGCTATGTACTCTGGAAAAAAAAATCGGATCTTAGGCAGCTGAAATTGGGCACCCAAACTTAGTGGGCATTTTTACTTTAATCTTTGTATCTCAATTCCCCATCTGCAAAATGGGGATAATTCTACTGCCTCCCCTTACAGAGGTGTTGTGAAGATAAGTTAATGTTTGTGAAGCACTCAGCTACTATAGTAATGAGCTCCGTGGAAAAGCCCACCAGAAAATTAATAATTCTGTTTTCAAAAGGGGGCGGGGGGTGTTGAATAATGTGCAGTAAATAAGGCATAGGACATACACTGAACAATGATCAAAACAAAATATCGAATAGCTGCTCATTGAGTGAGCACTGTCCATTCTTTGTACTGAATGCGGAAGATGTTCTATGGAAAAAGTACTGTACGTGAGTCTGTAATTAAAGACTGTATTATAATGCAGACACACAAGGGGCCAAATTAAGGTTGCACAGCTTAACTTAATTTTAGCACTTCCTAATTTTCCAGTGCTTGACTTTGCAACCTTAAATGTTCTTTTAGTTTGTGTGTCATATATTGTAATGGGAAATTATGGACCTGTGATTTCAGGGGTATGGGTATCAGTCTTTGTCAAGGTAGAAGCCTAAGATCAGGTAACAACATGCCAGCCAGGCTGCTTGAATTTAGTTCCTTCTAATCTAAGAAATACTTCAATTAGTTTATGCAACACAGTCTTTTGATTCTGGGAGGCAGAGACAGAAAAAGAAGTTGCTATGCAACCAAGCAGCCAGCTGGTGAGCTGAAGAATCCAGAAACAGAAAAATGTTTGTAATTAGGAATTGTCTGAAAAATACTAAAGGTAAAGTTTTAAGGTTGCTTCCCACTTTCACATTGACCATCAGATCTTAAAGACTTCTAAATGTACATCAGTAATCATTAGTGAAGAACTGAAGAGTTGTCACTCAGATCCAGATTAGATATAGCCTTGTAGTTCAGCTGTGAGGCCAAAAGACAAAATTTGGATTGAGATTCAATGATGTTGAAATCCCATAAAAAGTTTATATCAGGGTTTGGTTCTCTCCCCCCCCCCACCTTTTGAGTCTTGCTTGCAGCAGAGCTTGAAAATTGGACTCTCCATAGCTTTTTTAAAATACAACCTGAATTATAACCTGAATTAGAGCCAAGGCATTGGTTCAGATCTGGGATTTGAAGCTAGTATTTGGCAAAAGAGGTTATATTTTAATTTCAGCACTGAAATGATGCAAAGTTCATGGTGTTGCCTGATTCTGACACACAAACAAATGGAACTTGGTCAGTTTGCACCCCAAACCCTAAATGATATTCAACGTCTAAGCTTACATAGATCATGTGTGGGCAAAATGTCAGCATGAACCTGTGCGAAGTGAAACTACTGAATTTTGCTGAGTTTCAAACCCAGGTTTAGTAGGAGAATTGATTAATGTCTGTAGAAATCACTGCAGTTCCTTTCTAAAAATGAAGATGTAGTAGGCAGAAAATCTGGCATTATTTCTCCCTTCACTCATAGTTGTGAAAGGAAGTATATCTATTGTTAGGAAGGCCTGAACTTGCTATCTTGAGTCTTTTACTTAAAATGAAAAAAAAAAGTTGCCATGAAAAATTGGCTCTTTCTCCATCACTGACATATATACCATCAATTAGCAAAACTTGATGGGAGCAGTTTTAAAGAAGTTTTATAACTGACTTTCTGCAACAGGACATAAAACATAGGCTGTAGCTATCACTTGTACCATATAATTAGTTGATAAATTCCAGGCTCAGGGATATGCAGGACTATAAACAAGTCTCATACTGCATTATTTTTTTCTATATAGGCTACAAAGATAGTTTATACGTCCTGACTTAGAATTAGTGTTATTGAATAAAGCACTGCCTCCTGCTGCACTCAAGGTCATAATTCAACTGAGGGGTTATGCAAATTTCCTATTTGTTGAGATTGATGTTTAAGCAACTGACAAATGGCACCACAAATCCTTAATCAAATTATAGCCTTATTACTCAGGCTGGCTCTGTACATTGTTATAGATAATATTTAGAAAGTAATTACCATATTAAAGTAAAAATCAAAGCAGCAAAGTAATAGCTCCAATTCTGAATGTATAAGCAAGGAAAGAAAGAGAAAATATAATTATAAAACAGTGAGTACGATAAACTGTGGAAGATTTCAAGGAAGACCAATAAGGAGAAAAAATGCTAGGTATGATAGTGGATTCAGCCATATTTTCAATTATTGTACATTATATCTAGCATCCATTATAGAGAGAAGTATAAGAAAACGTGCCAGGAGTACATATTAAACAGAATACGTTGGGGAAATTCTACAGAATACATTGGGGAAATCTTTTTCACACAATATGTTCCCTTATTTTGTATGTTATTTACATTTCCTTTGCAGTAAGAACAGCCACATTTTAAATATAAATTAATTCTTCTAGATATTAGTAAAAATGAATATCAGTTGTTGGATGCTCTTGAACATTACGAACACATACTATGAGTCTATAACTGCATGTTTCCAGGAAAAGTGGAAAGTCTTTGTCTTTCAAAATAATATCTTAAATACATAATATATAGAAGTTAAACTTGAATCCAGCTCATTCTGTCCTACAGCATACAAATCATATTTTTATATGATATCTGTCATTTTAACAGACATCGGGTGAAATCCTTCCCCATTCAAGTAAATGGCAAAACTCCTATTGGCTTCAGTGGGGCCAGGATTTCATCCATTACATTGTAATGGTCCTCACTTGGTGTCTGGTTGGGGACCATGGACTAGTGGTCATGGTCGCAACCCCTGACTGCCAAGGGGATTGTGGGGAGGGGAACTCGGGCCCTCCCACTCTACTGGGCTCCGACCCAGGACTTTTGGGCTACCGGTGTTCTGGCAACCAAGCCTGCTTAACGCTGTCCTCCCTGGGCCTCTTCCTCTCATTCCCCTCCTGGGTCAGCTTAGTCCAAGGTTTTCCCCTGTTGGGGAAGTCCAAACCAAAATAAGAGGTGGTTTCCAATGTCCAGGGTCCACAGACGCGGGAAGGGGAATACTTCCCTCTCTGATTGTCTCTGGGGTGGGTTCTCCCTTCTCCCAGAGAGAGCCCTTTTGGGCAACTGTGTCAGAGCCTTTAGATTTCCCTCTTCTCAGCTCTGCACTGCTGGGTCTCACCTCCAGCTCTGCCACCCAAATGACCCAATTCCCAGTCTTTTAATTCCTCCAGCAGATGGACCATTTGCTGTAGGTGGAGTGGAGCGGGGCTGGATGAGCCCAAAATAATCCCTTAACCCCTTGTTGCCCAGTGTCGGGTTCTTACACCCCATCACTTGTGTGTTATGGTGTAATATAGTAACAGTGGTTCTGTTACTAACAGAACCACTTCACCTGCATTCTGCCCACCAATCTAGCGGTCCATTCTAACTTCCAAGAGGATTCCAACAGCCACTACTGGGGAAAAAAACAGTATAAAAATATTTTCTTCTTCCCCCCAAATTACATGCTGGACATTGATGACTGATTTTTAAGATCTGGTATCATGTTAACCATTAGGGCTAGAATTGGTAGCTTTAAACCATTAGACATGTAGATTCCTACATCTTTCCCTGTTTTCCTTATTTCTGCCCTTTAGTGACACCTGAAACAATTTTTTGACTTTTAATTTTGGCAAGGGGAAAAAATCCAACAATAACAAAAATTCTGTTTCACGTTGACCCGATTTTTTTCCCCCCATTTTTTTCGGTTTGGCCATCAAAACAACTGACCAAGCAAACAAAAAATTTGCTTAACTCTACAACCTAATTTTTAAAGACATTCAGTTTTTTATCCCTCTCCTTCATGGTTTTGCTGCAGAGAAGAGTTTTAAAAAATGGGTGCCTTAATTGTTAGATTTCCATATCTTAACATTTTTGGATTTCTTTTAAATTTGATGAAACCACTGAATTTCCTGAGCTTATAATGTTGGTTTAGGGACAATTCAACATCTCTGTAATGCATTTTACCCATAATTACTTATATTGTGGGGTTGAAATGGAGTAGTTTTAAATCGTTGGACTCAAAGTAATTTTGTTTTAGAGAAACAAAAAATGGAAGGCAGCTCTTGCTAATGGTTTCTCTTACTGTCAGCTCAAGGGCATCACTCCCACTGTTTAGTTACAGGGGTTTTATTTTTTTTATAAGCCTTAGGGGACACCATGATCAAGACCAAACAAAAGACTGTAATCATAATTATTAATCATGTGTATTTTATTATTAAAGAGAAAAAAAGAAAACATTAAACTACACAAATCATAAGTTCGTTATAGTGATTCTGTTATTTTTTTTCTGTATGGCTCTCTGTGGAGAGCTTCTAACAGAGAATACATCCCTGGGATTTTAGGGCAGGCAGACCTGTTGGTTATTAATAAATACCAGGACAGTTTATAGTTGGCAAAGTAAGCAATTTTAACTACATTCTATGAAACCAAAGAAAATATTAAGAATACTTAGAAAAAGACATTTAAGGAACTGTCTTGATACAGGCCAACCCTTAACCAATATTAAGAATCTTAAATCTAATTAAATCCCACAATTTCTCTGTTTACCAATGTTTAGTCCCTATTTCCTCTCCAGGAATATGTGGTCTAACCACTTGGTGACTAACCGGAGGAACTGTTAGTATTTCAAGTTTTACAATAGTATTTTAATATCCCAATAAAATCATTATATGAATTTAAATCTAATCCATTCGTGGTGTCTTAGTTAACTTTCTCTTGCCAATCTATATTGACTTTTTTGGAAAGTGTTATTGGGGTGGTTTCTTTTGGATTTTCCCCCCTGTTTTTCTTATCCATGAGTGACAGCTTGTTTGTAGAGATGGACAGGATGAGCTGTGGAGTTCTTGCGGGCTAAGCAGAGTAGCAGAGTATAGCTTACTTCAGAGTCTTTTATACCCTTGTTCTATTTTCTTGAAATTATAGGAAAAGACATCTCTATCCTGCTTGTTTAGATTCAAGTTGGTTGCTGTCACTTTTTCACTGGTTCTATCCCTTCATGATTGGCTTAGATGACACTTTCAACTCCTGTCTCCATGCAGTTTGTTTAACAAATATGCAACATTTCTTCCTTTGTTCTGTTTGTGGCAGAAAAAATCCAGATAACTTTTTAAATTTAGTTTTTAACTTTCTTTTTATTTAGTCCATTTTTAAAGATTTTTTTAAAACTTTTATTAGAATTTGATAGGAAATAAAATCCTGCTTTAACCTCCTGGCCTTTTCTATAAGAGTTTTTAATTCTCATAGACTCTTAGGTCAGAAGGGACCATCATGATCATCTCTATTATGACCTCTCAAAACAGTCTTTTAAAATTAAATAACTCTTAAAAAGCCAAAGATCTTAACTCTACATGACAATTTTTGAAATGATGATTTTCTTGTTTTCCTCTACTCAGGGTTTTCTTTTGCACTGTCAGTGATTAATTATTTAATTTCCCATTAATATAAATATTTTGTTCTTAAATGTTTTCTTAGATTAGTAATTAGTCTAGCATCAAATGACCTGTGCTATGTTTGTACATAAAAATCTTACTATTCATATAAAAATATCAGGAAGTTGTTATATGAAGGCTTCTATTTAGATGCAAAATATTTATAAATATTCCTATTAAAGGTTATGCCATTTTAAAGCATTTGAGAAACAATAAATATATTCACCTTTAAGTGGCAACATGATTTGGAAGCTACCAGTAAACATTTCCTACCATAAACGTTCAAGTTTACAGGATGAAGACTTTAGTGTATTTAAAAAGAAATCCTTTTAATAAGGATATTTCTAGAATTTTTTGTGTGGATTTAAAACAAGGGTTTTTTTAAAAAAGAAAAGGGAGAGGGAGGTTTGGTATTTGCTCATTTTCCTTCTAGATTTATTGCTCTGACAACACAAACCTGCATTTCTTTCATAATCAGGTTTCTTCCTAAAAGTGTTTTCATGGTTTAGCAGCTTGATGTTTGTTTCCTTGGCCTCTGGAGCTTGAAACGGAAACATTGTAGAACTTTTGATTAGCTTTAACATAATTAGCTAAACATGCATATTGTTATATTTTCAAAGATCCTGGCTATAACATGCTTGTAGCTATATCTTAGTATTCAGTAGAGGTGCAAATAAGTTTGTAATTTCTTAAAAATAAACGATAATTATTTATTAATAGAATTTTTGAATCAATATTAAGGTATTACCCCCACATGTACATGCATCGGTCTTCACGGCTGAGGATGTGAGGGAGATTCCCAAACCTGAGCCATTCTTTTTGGGTGACAAATCTGAGGAACTGTCCCAGATTGAGGTGTCATTAGAGGAGGTTTTGGAACAAATTGATAAACTAAACAGTAATAAGTCACCAGGACCAGATGGTATTCACCCAAGAGTTCTGAAGGAACTCAAATGTGAAATTGCCGGACTACTAACTGTAGTCTGTAACCTATTATTTAAATCAGCTTCTGTACCAAATGACTGGAGGATAGCTAATGTGATGCTCATTTTTAAAAAGGGCTCCAGAGGTTTTCCTGGCAATTATAGGCCGGTAAGCCTGACTTCAGTACTGGGCAAACTGGTTGAAACTACAGTAAAGAACACAATTGTCAGACATATAGATGAACATAATTTGTTGGGGAAGAGTCAACATGGTTTTTGTAAAGGGAAACCATGTCTCAACAATCTACTAGAATTCTTTAAGGGTGTCAACAAGTATGTGGACAAGAGGGATCCAGTGGGTATAGTGTACTTAGATTTTCAGAAAGCCTTTGACAAGGCCCTCACCAAAGGCTCTTAAGCATAGTAAACTGCCACAGGATAAGAGGGAAGGACCTCTCATGGATTGGTAACTGGTTAAAAGACAGGAAACAAAGGGTAGGAATAAATAGTCAGTTTTCAGAATGGGGAGAGGTAAATAGTGGTGTCCCCGCAGGGGTCTGTATTGGGATCAGTCCTATTCAACATATTCATAAATGATCTGGGAAAAGGGGTAAACAGTGAGGTGGCAAAATTAGCAGATGGAGTACTAGTTCCGAGATTTGGCTAGGAAGAGGTCAAGAGAACTTTGGTCTGAGTGATTTTAGTGGAGTGCAAGCAGAGGTAGTTGGATTGGAGAAAGTTTAGGATGCTTTCCAAACACTCAAGAAGAATCATCCTTATTCTGAAAAACTTGCAATCAAAGGACAGACGAGTACTAATGTCTAAATGAAGGGAACTGGAAATATGGGCAAATTATATACAATTGTATAACTTGATTAACTGTCAATAATTTACATTACTTTTGGTATTGCTACTATGAATCCACCATGACTTTCCCCAAAACATACCACGATGACAAACCTGCAGCCTTAATTAGAAAATATTGTCAAGTACCATATGTTTCCTATTCTCTGAATGTCTCATTGATATTCAGTGTTTGATCGTCACTTGACTGAAAGCTCACAGTACGTATTGTTTATTTAAAGTTTAAAACCATCAAGTTCTACCAAGATAAATTACCAGTAAGAAAAACAAATATTATATTAAACTAGAATTTGCAGGATGTGCACTGAATTTTTTCCAGTATTTTATGCATTAAAATGCCCTGGTGGCAGATATATTTTCTTTCTTCAATATTTATTATTGCTTTTCACCTGCCTTGAAATGGGAATAGAAACCACTTTGATAAATAGACTCCCATGTTGACTAAGTTCACTGTAGCTTCTGAAAGTTCCTTCGTCTTGTTTGGTGAGCCACTTTTATTGGACACATCTCGGCCAATCACACTACAAGCGTAATGAACCTGGGCACCATGGGCCGAGGAGAGAAGGTGCAATGTTGGAGCAGGAGTGGCTGGAGGTATTGTGTGTCTGAAAGTTGAAATGCCTCTAGGAAACTCTCTGGATGAGTGTGGGGTGGAGTAAAATGAGCTATTCTCACAAGTAAAATGAGCTATTCTCAGTGCAGCTACCCTCCCATTTGAGCGTGGGGGGAAAGGACGGATGCATTGAGGAAGCGCCCCTCAAGAGCTGGTAGCTCTACTATCACTCCTCCCTTCTTTACTAACCAGCCCTTTTTGCTCCCTGGCACTGGAAGCCAAATTACACCTGGTCAATAAATGGATGTGCTGGTGTGGGGGCTGAACGCATCCCCATGCTTTCTTTCCCTTATATTATACTTGTGCAAAGGAGGCATCTGTATTCCCCTACTCCTCCTACAGTAATAATCCTCTAGAGGCACTGTTTTGCCTGTTTCTTCTGTTTCACAAAGCCTCTGCTGCTACTGAACTCAATTTGATGTCTCGGCACCTATATCAACCAATGGCACTCCAAAGTCCAGAACAAGATATGAACAATGAGCCTGATTTTTCAACCACTGTTCACTTGCAACTCCCAATGACTCCAACTTTATTTTTATTTATCATTTGTATTTCCATAGCATTTGGAATCCCATGGACCAGAACCCTATTGTGCTGGATGTTGCCCAAACACAGAATAGAGGTTCTGCATGCAGAGCAATCCTGTGACTGGGCCAAATAGTGATAATATGTTCTGATGCACATACAGAGGCTTAAACATTTTCTAACTTCTGCCACAGGAAGATCCTAAAGCTTAGTTACCCATAGTAAAACATGGGGGGAAATCCTGGCTCCATGAAGTCAATGTCTAAACTCCTATTGACTTCATCTTAGATGTATGCAGACCACTTCTTTACATTTATCCAGACCAGTATAATCTTATCATCTTGTTCCACTGAGACAAATATTTACCATGCTTTAGTGATTTTTGTTATTAATTTTAGCTGACAGTTCATATGCAGCCCAATAGTTTACCTCAGATTACTAACATGGAAAGAATTATTAAAATCAAATTTATTTCTAATTTGATGTTTGTTTTATCTTTGCATGCCTCTGATCTTAGTTTCACTTCTATTCCTGTTCATCAAAATGTAGGTCTGGAAGGGACCTTGAGGTCACACACCCTTCTCTCTCCCTTTCCCCCCCTCCCCGCATTGAGGCAGGATAAGAATAAATAGACCATCGCTAACGGGTGTTTGCTAGGCCTGTTCTTTAAAAAGTTCCAAGGAAGGGGATTCCACAACCTCCCAAGTTAACCTGTTCCAATGCTTAACTATCCTTATAGTTAGAATGACATGTATCTTCAAAACTGGATACAGTACTCCAGCTGAGGCCTCCCTCAGGGAAAGGAGAGTGGAACAATTACCTTCTGTACCTTAAATATGACACTCCAGAATGACAATGATCTTTTTTGCAACAACTCTGCGCTGTTTGCTCATATTCAGTTAGTGATCCACTATAACCCTCAGATCCTTTTCTGCAGTACTGCTGCCTAACCGCTATTTCCCATTTTGTATTTGTGCATTTGATTTTGTTTCCTTCCTAAGTGTATTACTTTCCACATGTCTTTACTGAATTTCATGTTGTTCAATTCTCCAATTTGTCAAGATCATTTTTTAATTTTAATCCTGTCCTCCAAATTTTACAATCACACTCTCCACCCCATCATCCACGGTGTTCATGAAAACAACATGGCTAGCAGTAGGACATGCACCTGCAGTATGCGTCTTGATACATCTTTCCAGTCTGACAGTGAACCATTGATAACTTCTTTGTGAACAGTCTTTCAAACGGTTGCACACCCACTTTATAGGAATCTAGACCACATTTCCTTAGTTTACATGTGGGACTATGTAAAAAGCCTTACCAGAGTCCAGATATATCACATCTACTGTTTCTCCCCATCCACTAGGCCAGTTGCTCTGTCAAAGAAAGAAATTAGATTGGTCTGACTTGAGTTCTTGAAAAATCCCTGTTGTCTATTACTTAGGGAAATCTGTCTCTTGAGCTGAGATTTTAAAAGACCCTGTTTTAAAAAAAATTGGCCAAAAATACCCATTAATTCTTACGTTTTAAGGTTAGACAAATAAAGAACATGAGGCAAATATCACTAAAGTACAAATAAATCATCTTTCACATAAGGGATGGTACCTAATTTTCACCAACTCTGATTAGGAGCCGTTTAATTGCAGTAGTTACTAAGATGACAAATAAGAGTTTGTTACATTATGTAAAAAGGTATACACAACCCCCCCCAAATTCAAGTCCTACCAAAACAGAAGTTACAATAAAATAAGGGGATGATTTAAATTCTAAGGGCCAAATACAAAGCCCAGTCAAGTTAATGGAAAGATTCCTGTTGATTTCTGAGGGCCCTTCATTTGGGGCCACAAAACAGAGGAATTAGAGGAACCCATTTAAAAGGTGATGCACCAGCCATAATGTTTTCGTCAGTGCCTGGATATTTCTTTCCAATATACTGTACAGGAAGCATCTTTCATAACCCGCAGACAGAATGCCAGTATGAAAGGAAGTGAATTAATAAAGGAAATGACCTTTATTACAAATGTAAGTGCAGCCCTGCTATACTCACCTAATAAAACGTGTTTAATTTAAACTAACTTCTGGCTTGATGCTGTCTAATTAAATTGGCCCAACAGATGTATCTGTTTGAGGTTAATTTACACCACTGCATGATCAAAATGTTATGTACTGTAGTTCTGTTATTTAATGTTTCTGACTAAAACCAAAATATGGAAATTAACTCCAGTTACATGTTCATTTTCAAAAATCAGAATAAAAAAGAGGCTAAATATAAAACAAATCTTACTCTGTAACAAATAGGCCAACGAGCTCTAGGTATGCATGACCATTTGGAAGTTCAGATAAGCAGAAAAAAGACTGGATCCAAATTTTCCCTTAATTCTCAGAATCTCTTGTGTGAACAAAACTTGTCTGAAAATCTCCAGCCAACAGAAACGGCAGAGCAGCCAGGCTAGCAAGCCTGCCTTGTTTGTACTCTTTGGATGGGGAAGCCTCTGTGTGTGCAGTGGATTTGCAAGTAGGCTGATGCAGTGTATGCTCCCCTATGGGGCTTGCCATCTCCATTTTTTTGGAGGGAATTTAGGGTCCTGGTTCTTGCCTCTTCGCCTGCACTAGTGCTGCTAGCCCTCTGGAACCCTTGAGTAAAAGGCCTCCCCATTGTGTGCAGCAGCAGGAGAAGGAGTGAGGTGGTGAGAGGCTCCTTGTGACTTCTCCCACTCTTGCACACTTGCACATTCTGAGTACAAGTCTGCTCCTCCTTTGCTAGAAAGTTATTTTGAGCAAGCAACCGCTTTTTTGGGCCCTTGAGTGATCATTAAAGTGAGGTCTCTCTGTATATTTCTTTCTTAACTCCTACTTTCCATAACAGAGACACCCCCAAACACGTGAGTATATACTAGCTATGGATGAGGTTAACATAACTTTGCATTTGAAAGGGGAGTCTCTTATTTGTTGACATTGTACAATAAGGAACATTCAGGACTTCACAGGCAATGTTACCCCTTACATTGTGCTCTGTCATAAGAGGCAGCTTTTCCTTGGAGACAGGGCCCAAAAATTGTTCAGGGGTGTTTGAAAACGTGTGCCATTACTTCCATAACATATTCTACTCATGATGATGGTTACAGTTGCCCTTCTAAAAGCAGAGGCCTCCACATTCTTTGATGCTGGTAACAAAGCACACCCTTGGAATGTGTTGAAACGGTGTTGTGATGCTACTCCCCATATTCTTCGTAGAAATATTGTTATAAGATGATTATAGCCTATCCAGGATTATTTTATGCAAGATGGGGCATGTGAGGTATCATTGGAAAAGTTATGATGTACTGACTATAATCACCCTATTTGTATGCATGTATCATTTCTGTGTCTGACATTAGGAAGATTGACTATGTAACAATTACAACTGTGTTTACACTGGGGGAACACCCACCAGACAAAATGCAATCAGCCTGGATGAGCCATTAGGGGAAACAACAGGACTTTGAAGATGCTAATCTCCTACCTTCCTGAGAAGCTTCCTGAGATGCTGCTTTGACACTGCAGGGTCATGTGATCATGTCATCTGGTACTGGAGCCCATCTTGGCCTGCTAGTATTTTACCACAAATAGGGGATGGGACTCAAACTGGGAAGTAAAGGATTCCTGCCCTATGTAAGTCCTACATAAGGCAGGGAAGTGAGTTAATCAAGGTTGATTCTTCACTGAAACTCTGCCCAAGATGACTGCTAAAAACACCTAAGACTGATCTGGGGGAGAAGAGACTGGATCCAGGCTAGAAGGTGTCTGGCCTGTGACAGGAATACCCGGAGTTCTAAGAGCCGTTTGTCTTCAAGAAACTTTGCAACCTGCTTACAACAACATTTAGGGTGAGAAATTACTACTTGTAGCCAGTTTATTTAGTATATTAAGCTTAGTTTGCATGTTTGCTTTATTTGCTTAGTAATCTACTTTGATTTCTTTGCTATGCCTTATATTCACTTAAAATCTACCTTTTATAGTTAATACACTTGTTTATGTTTATTCTAAAACCCAGTTTGTGTAATTAATAACTGGGGGGGAGAGGGGAGAACTGTGCATATCTTCCTCCACATTGGGGGAGGGAGCAAATTTAATGAGCTTAGGTTGTATAGATTTCTGTGCAGCACAAGACAATACAATTTTGGGTTTACAAGGGGTGTTCACTTGAGTACTGAACAGTTCCCAAACTGAGTCTTCTCACATAGAGCTGATCTCAGTGTCTGTGCCTTTCTGCAGCTGGGTGTGGCCCTACTGGCATGTGTACTGGAGGAGGCTTGAGGGCCTGGCTCATCATAGGCGTCAACTTTCTCTGGCACCGGTGGGTGCCCGTGCCCCCCCCCGACCCCGCCCAACTCCACCCCATCCCTGCCCCTGGCCCTGCCCCCATTCCAACCCCATCCCCAAAGTCCCTGCCCTAACTCCACCCCCTCCCTGCTCTTATTGGATCCCTTCCCTAGATCCCCACCCCGGCCCTGCCTCTTCCCCCAGTGTGCCGCGTTCCCTCTCCCTCCCTCCCTGCCCCGTGAATCAGCTGTTTCGCGGTGCAAGCGCTGGGAGGGACGGGGGAGAAGCAGGATGTGGTGGTGCGCTCGCAGAGGAGGTGGAGGTAAGCTGGAGCGAGGGAGGGGGCAGGGCCACAGGGAGCTGCCGGTCGGTGCTGAGCACCCACCAATTTTTTTCCTGGGTGCTCCAGCCCCGGAGCACCCACAGAGTCAGTGCTTATGCAGCTCATCAGGGCAGTGTAAAAGAACCCAGACTGGTAAAACCGGTGGGCTTAGTGGTACCCCAGTACATTAGGTGGCACCGGGGCGGGGAGAACCCATCACAGGTGTATTCTAGAATGGACCATAGGTGACACCCCGGGGGCGGGTGAGGCAAGCAATCACAGGTGTATTCTAGAATGGACCATTATAAGATAAAGTTGATAAATTTCCAGGAAACCTGAAAACAAGCTACTGTTTTTGGAAAGAAATAGTCAATTTGAAATGCTTCTTTGTAGCAGTGGAATCTGGAAGGGGGCTTCTGCAAAAGCAAACCATGAAGCAGCGTTGAATGTGATCTTGTGTTTCTTGACTACTCTGTGATACTGGAAGAAGGGAATATATCACTGGGATATAGAATGACCATCTCAGCAGTGGCCAAACACACATCTAGTAACAATGTACACTGAGCTGGGGAAAATGTACTGTACAGTTGCTTTTTCAGATAAACCTTTTTGTGCCTAAATCATTGGAGCTAATATTAGACCATTCATCAGTGTGTTTAAAAAAAAAAGTCCCTGCACCACTGTCAGGATCAATGAACTATAGTAAGTTGCTGAGTAAATTTCTGGATGCAAAGTGGTTATTCAATGATTTTAAAACTGATTTCAGTTAAATTGGTGCAAACTCCTGTGTGGACACTCTTATTTCAGTGTGAGTGGATTATTTTGGTTTGTTTTAAACAGATTCCCAATCAATTTAAATTAAACCAAAATGAGCTACTACTAATGATAAGCAGAATAAGCATATCCATGCAGGTATTTACACTAATGTATATAAATCAGTTTAAAATCACAATGGGTAGACCAGGCTCATTAATGCAAGGCTTCCCCTTTTTAGTCACTTTCTCCACCTCCCTGAGATAAAGAAGCACTTGTATTCTATGGACTCAATCCCACATAAACTCTTAGGCACATGAGTAACTTTTGTCATGTGTGTAAGTGTTGGCCTATATGTTCTGAGCTCAGGGCTTGTATCCCATATGTTTTCTGATCAAATACTAGGAGGAAAAACACCAAAGCAGCATAACTTAAATGAAAGATTCATAAACTGCAAGGCGTGAATATAGACTTTAAGACCAGAATTCTTCTCTACAGGTTTATACCACACTCATCACTGTGCTATCTAAATACCTTCCAGTACTGCATTAAGCATTGTTCTCTCATCTTCTCCCCCAGGGAAAGTGTGCCAAGTGGGGTGCTTTGTTTTGGATTTGTTTATCTATTTAATCGATACATGTTTCTAGAACAAAGAAATCTGCCTTGTGCTCAGCAGAATGGTGATGATGTTTGTGATGGACCTTAATTCCTGTGGGAGTTCATCCCACAGTCTTGGGCTTGCCCCAGGGAAAATCTACTGTACTGAACACATTCGGCTGGGAAAAAATCCATGACATATGGGCTTTAAGTGCTGGATGAACTTGTGCTGTGCTATTAGACAAATGAACTATTATTTTTAAGATTAGGGCTAATACATCTAATGAATTGCTGTTCATTTAAATTTACATTGAACAGCTTCTCTGGATAACAAGTGAATGACAGGTATATGTTTTATGAAGTACAGTTAATTTTTTTCCATTTTGTCAGGAAATAAATAACTCTTGCCAAGGCCCGTTTTCAACTGAAAAAACAATATTTCCCCTGGCTCCTGCCCAACCTTAAAAATCAGTTGTCCCCTCTATCCTATAGCAGTTCTGTTTGTATCAGGTTTTTCAACCCAGTAGTAACTGGGAGGACCACATAATTACTTCCAAGGTATGAAGACATTTTGCTATGACCACAAATGTAGTGAAATCAAAACAGTCTTAAATATAATTGGCTGCATGGAAAGGTTTTTTTTTTGTTTCTAAGTATATGCAGCACTACCAGAAAAGTCTGATGTTTTCATAATGATTTAAGATTGGTAGCAGAAATAACAAAATGGTGGAAATACCTATAATTCATTAGTAAAAAACAAACACATAATCAGGAACTTTAACAATGTGTAGATCATACATGTAAATTTGATGAAACATAAATTATTTAACACACAAGCTTTTCCTATTTAAATTGTATTGTACATTTACTTTGCTGATTTAAAGTACAGCTCTGTCTTCCAGGTTTATGCAACATATATAAACTAAATTAGAGTTTTGTGTGTTAATTTTTTTCCACCGAAAGGCTAATGTTAGGCAAAGCTGGTTGAGTACTAAAAACATTGTGATTCAGTCATTATGATGAATATGGGCATATAATTTGTTTTTAACTATCCAGACCACTTCTGGATATCCACAAAACTGTTCACAAATCCAAAAAGTTTCATGAATTCTAGCATGAATACAATCTGAACACTGGTAAAGTACTAGTACCGACCAAAATTCATTTCAGACCTCCCAAAAATTATGAGATTGGATTTAAAATAATGAAAATTAAAATAAATTCTAGACCATATTTTTCAATTTTTAATTTTTTTATTTTTACATTGAGGAGGAAGCTGGCAATCCTAAATTAGTGTGTCATTATCTCAGGTTCAAAATTCAACATTAAATAAATTCATACAATGCAGATCTTGTTTGCTACTTGGCAGGGACTCCACTTAACTTTTCCCATCCCTTGAGGTACAGGGCGCTGCCATTCTATCCCTCTGTAAACTAGATGGGATAGGCAACTGTCCCACTCTCATTCTCCTTTAATATTTTCCTCTTTCCCTCGCTCCCATTTGTCTCCTCCGATCCATCACATTCTTCCTCTCTGCTAGGGTGACCAGATGAGAGGGAGACAATATTGGGACACATGGGGGGAGGGGGTTCCGCCGGCAGAGATAAAAAAAAAAGGGGCGAGTGCTGCCGGTGGAGCAGCGAGAGAGAGGGGGGGGGGAAAGAAAAGGCGAGTGCTGCCAGTGGAGCAGCGAGGGAAAAGAGCACGTGTCTGAGTTCAGAGGATTTATTTGAGTCTCAGTTTTCAAAGTTCCTTTGTACTCAAGTGAAGTCTCAAATGCCCTGGCCTACATAAAAATAAACTTCCCTGCTGGGACAATGGAGAGAAGGCCACACTCATGAAGCTAAGATGTAAATAATCATTTCATTTTATGGAGTTTTTTATTAAGTTTTCGGGGAGGAGGGAATACAATCCCTCTGCAGTGGAATAAGATGGGAGTTTAGCTTCTGATAGCTATACGACCACGTTGATCCTTGTCTCCATGTTGCATGGAGCCATGTTGGCCTAACAGCTACAGCTAGGCCAAAGATGGCCTGGCTGCCTACAGAAGCTGTGCTTCCCCAATATTCCTTGCATCTGGCTGCCTCCTGACCTTCTCTCTAAAGGTAGGTTCTGTAGCAGAGGGAAGCAGGGCAAATTAAAAGTTTCTACTGGGTTCTCTTTCAAGCTTGTTATATGACAGAATAAGAGACCAGCCTGTCTGTGCCCTCCCACCCTGTCCAGGGCCTGGGCAGAGGCATGGAAAGGGGGGGAGAGTAGGGCAAGTGTTTAGCGAGCTTTCTTTTAGATTCATCTGAGCAAATTTGATCTGGAAATCACTGAGACACAACCAACACGGGATCCCACAATGCTGGATCGCTAAAGTTACTTTTCAGAAGAACCTAATTTTAAGGCAACAACAGCGCTGAAAAATCCTATTACGCTTATTTCTATGATGCCCATGAATAATTTACACTACATTAACTTGTAAATGTGATGGCTTTTGGCTCATTATGCTCCAGTAGCTTGCTTTTTAATCCATTGGCTAAGTCTCATTTTTAAAAGTTAATTAGTTCATTCAACTAGAACATATTTTGCAAAATAGTGCTGCTGGTATTGGGCTTTATATTGCAGCAAATAGTATTGATCTTTAAAATACAACATGGAAGGCATAATGGAGCTATTTAATCATATGGCTGTCACAATGCTATGTTTAAAAAAATAATTGTATGAACTCTAACAAGGTTTCTAAAAACTGTTCATGAATTGTATTTATATTATAGTTATGATGCTTTTGTGGTCAGAGAGTATTGTGTATGTGATGTACATCTTATTTGTTTGTATAAATAGTAGAAGTTCGTTTGTACATGAGCAGGTTATTTTCAAAGGGGGCAATCTGTGTGTGTAAGCTCCTTGGGCATTCTGGCCAAAATTTTCTAAAATGGGGGCCTAACATAAGGTTTGTAAATGTAGCACTTGAATAGGTTGGAATAAGGGCAGGGAGCAGTATGCATATGATAGCAGTGGGTGTGGGACAGAGCGCTGATTTGAGGTTCTGCCATTGGCTACATGTAGAGCTGGCTTTAAGTGAATAGCCTCCAAAGAAAATAAATGAATAGCTGTGGGACATAACATAGATGATTTCTTTCAACCAGTTGGACATTTTATGTCTGAACTTTAAAAAACAAACAACCCTCCCACCCCAATAACACTGTTTAATGTATCCAAGTCTTACTTATTCAAATATATTTTGTCAACTTTTTCCCCTTTCCAGATTTAAACTTTGTAAACTTCAGTGCATAAACTCTAAATCCCTATTACCAGCTTTTAAAGAGTTCATGGTAAATGGGTATTATTCTGCAGTCACAATACTATTACTTTCAAATACATCATCTTGGATTTCCGGCTCAAAAGAATAAAGGAGGAATTTAAGTAATTCGCAGCAAAACTACATCTGCTTCTTTGCTGATGAATGGTTCCTTTTAGGAAAGGCACTTCTCCTATTAATATAACAGCTGGCTTTCATCTTAAATAAATGCAATAACTGAAAAGGATCAAAAATAGAAAAAAATGTGGATTTTTCCAGTAATATCCAGCAGCCAAAAGACCTAATTAAAAGAAATATCTGATGAGGCATTCTGATCCAGATACCTTCACAGAAGAGAGAGTTGGGAGGCTAGATGTCTTTAGCAGGTCACACAAAGATGGAGAATGAACTGGCTAATGAGGAAACAAAAACAGCATGGTCAAAACTGCCATTATCAATATGTCCTTCAGGGTTTCTTTACTATATTAACACCAGTAAGGAAACTCTATTAATTTTTTGTAAACCTTGCTCTATAGCATAGCATAAAATTTTATCTTTTCCCTTTCCACTTAGTGATATGATATGTTTTATTCCTATAAGGCCAAATCCAGAGATTCTTCTTCTTTTTTTTTAACTCACTGACTTCCATGGGATTTTGTCTTAGTGAGTACTGATTACCTTTTTTTTCTATTTTCTTTTAAAGGATTTTATTATTTGGCCCTATTGGGGCAAATGGTATTATCCTATTATAAAGTTAAAAAAAACCCAGAAGGTTTGTTTGTTTTTAATTGAATTGTGTGTGTGTTTGTGTGGTTATTGTTGTTGTGGCAAGTCTCCCTGCATCTCACTACAACCTACAGCTCCTTAACAAACTTTCCTCACCCTGTTTCCCATTGGAGGGAGCTCAAGAAAATGTATAGCTATTAACTAGGGGACTAACCCTGCAATCTGTTGACTTCAATGATAGAGAATGAAACATTAGTATAAGTGCTTTCAGGATCAGGGCCATAAATCTCACAACATGCCCTTGAGCGGTAGGAATTATTATCCCCATTCTATAAGTGGGAAAACTGAAGCACAGAATGATAAAGTAACTTGTTCAAGATTATACAGCGGGAAAGCTGGAAACATAACGCAGATCTCCCTGTGACTGGTCTTGTACTTCCACTATGCTCCCTCCCGTTATGATAAGATAAAATGGCATCCCTAATTAGAGGGGTGTGTGTGTGTGTGTGTGTGTGTGTGTGTGTGTGTGTGTGTGTGTGGTGATACAGCATGGCCAGAGGGCAGCAGGAGAGGGTTAGAAGGGAGCCTTATTCCCTGTAAGGGGAAGAAAGTTTGCTATAGATTAACTAGAGCACCTGAAGACAATTAGAGCACCTGCAGTCAGTCACCTGATAAAAACCCCCTGCTTCAATCAGACAGTGTGGGAGTTGGAGTAGAGAGGATTGGTGTTGGAGCAGAGAACAGTTTGAAGGAGTTGGAGCAGTTAGTGACACTGAGAACTGTTTCCAATTGCTGGTAGATTTAATCTAATTCAAGAAGCTACAGTATGAATTAGAAAGGTTTGATCTTCCCTAACTTGCATCTGCCTATCCTATGACTGGGATAGTGATGAGTGCTAAATTCTGGATATTATGGGCCTCAGAAGAACCGTGCCAAAGCTTTGTGGCAATAAAACAGCCTCCTTTTGATAGCCTACTCTAGGCAGGGTGATCTTAACTCCTGGTTTGCAGATATTCCCATGACTGCAAACATAGTATTGCACCAAGACTATTGCCAAAGAGGAATTGCTGAGATGACAAATCTTTAATATCATTGCCTAATCAATGCAAAGTTACAGTTAATATGTAATTCTGGAGAGTAGAAGATGCCATCTAAAATTAGCATGGTTCTGGTTTGTGTGAAAATATTTCATATGAAACTTAAAAATACATTCCTTTTTTTATATTGTTACCAAACAAAGTTCCAGTGTAATTAGAGATGGGCGAACCAATTTTAGTTAAAATAAAAAACTCTTAAGTCACACCTGGAATCAAACTGAACCCAATCCTTTTCTGACATTCAGAAAAGTTAGTTACTGCTCTATTTTGTGAGAGCCTGCTATAGGGCTTGATCCTGTTGGGGACTGAATGCATCTTAGGAGATGCTAAGCACCCTCAAATCACATTGAAATCAACAAGAATTAAGGGTTTTCAGCTCCTTGCAGGAGAAGCTCGGCATCCAGGATTGTCAAAAAGGCCACTGAAGTCTATAGGAATTTTGCCATTCATTTCAGTGGAACAGGACATTGTATCTATTCCCTTTGTCTGTCTCCTACCCTGCACCCAGGATCTACCCATATGAGTTTGGGCTTTCGGAGTAGGCCCAACAGCCTGATACATCATACACTATTGTGGGGAAGGGAGCATGCACCTTTTTTAGGGAGCCAGTTTGCATCCCTGCATGCTAACCTAACTGTCACTACATAATGTACCCTGCATGAATCTGTAGTGTAACATCTCACTGCATGGCATTGTTTTGTTAATTAGCTACTTATTTACTGTATAGAAAACAGATTTTACAGTCAATTATATCCCACAAATGTTACTTTTGTCCAACATGTGGAATGAAAATGTACCATTTTGGAAACTAGTAAAGGATGGAAATTAAAATAAAAAGTCTATCTATGAACGAGAGGCATTAACTGGTCTATAAGAAAGCAAGCAACCACTTTGCTTGCAATTCAGAAAGGAGAGGAATGCAGAGTACTTAGAAAAGAGAAGAAAAGGCATCTGGAGACAGTTTATAGATCATATTCAGGATGGTATGAATGATGTAATATGTAACTATTTGACTCACTCACATCTGTGCTATCTGGTTAGAACTTCCCTTCTGACTTACTGTAGAAATGGCATTATAAACCTGGATACTTCCCGCCCCCCATTCCCTTTCATTTTATTTTTCCTTTTCTTTCTCTCTCTACCCACCCTTTTATTTTGAGTGATTTTGAAGTTGATTGTGGGGGAGTTGGGAAGTTTGGGCAGGAATCACTAATTTGTACGAAATAGTCTAGAATGCACTCTGCTTTGCTCCTTAAAAATGTAGGAGCCAGTTCTACCAACAAATGAGCACACACAGCTGACACTGATTTGACTAGGAGTCAGACAGGCATTTCTGAGGTTAGGGTTGGGCCCTGGGGAGTCCCCTCCATCAAGGTGTTCTGAGGCTTTTGTGAGACATCACAACTCTTGTTTTAATCAAAGACCCAAACTCAAAGATCCTTGACTTCAGTGGGCATTCACCTAAGTAAGGTTTTAGCAAACAATGAGTAAAGGCATTGGGGCTGGTCAAAAGTGACTTAAGGCAAGAAGGTGAGGAACGCAACTCCATACTGTGAGTGTCCCTAAACCGCTGACCACAAGAAGCCAGGACTGGATGACACACAATAAAGTGCCCTATTTTGTCTAATACGAGTGAAGCATCTGGCATCAGCCACTATCGCAAAACATGCTATGGAGCTAGATGGATCATTTGACCAAGTATGGCTATTCTTGTGCTCTTACTTGGCTTCTTGCAGGACAAGGCCTTTAATAAGACTACTGAAAGAAAGGCTTTGCACCAAGACACATGTATATGTGGTACGATAGTATAAGCATATAATTACCACACTACTGACTGCCTATGGATCTGCCCATTTAAAATATATTAAAACAATATAGCCCATACTGACAAAATAAAAACCAGCAATATCTGTCATCTGATAAGGTTATGGCTATCCCCCCCACCCCCCCAAAAAATTGCTTACTCACTTCTCTGCCCAGAAGGAAAATTCTTCCCTTACTTTTCCGTACAAGCCTTTTGCAGATGTCACAGTCCCAAAACTACATCCGTTGTGTTTTTTGTAGGGGAATTTGAAATTTGGCCAGCAACAATAGTGTGGCCTCTACACTTTCCCAATAGTATTCAGAGGAGAGGCCTTGGACTCCATGCTTTTTTCATGGCTCCTGTGGCCTCTAATAGTGTTTGAAAATGATGTGGAGGACCTGCAGGAGCTATTCCAAGCCTGCATTAAGTCCAGGTCAGAAACTGGATTTTGCCCTCCACACCATGCATGCACATTGCCTTGTCTTTATAACGTTGCAAAGTATTTGCTCATTTCCTGTGCAAAGCATGGCCTGACTTTTACACAAATAAAATGGTGTCATTGCCTTTGGTGCATGCACACTCAGACCTCTTAGTTATTATGGAAATAAACAACAGAGAAAGAAGTTATGTGTTAGGGCCCCAATCTAAATATAGCAGCATTGTAACTCTCATTTTAATTTCCTTTAGAAACATGAATATATATTGCCAACAAAAGATGTCAACGGATAACGCAACATAGATTGTGTGCACTTCTTTGCCCATCAGTAGTGGTATTTGGGCTTATTATTCAGGATACATAATTATATTCCCTCAGTACCTGACTTCTGATTGGTTTTCTTTTAACGGAGGAAAAACTCCACTCTCAAGTGTTCTACCGACTGTTTCATTTTTCTCTTGCATCAAATCCTTTCTATACGTGTTCAAAAGTGTCTGTACATTTTCTCAACTACTTCCTTATCCTGCTAGCTCTTAAAGAAACTTAATGGTGTGGCTCTGGAAGCTTCAGTGACTGTTTCTGGTAATTGTTAGCTGATGGCATGTTTTAATACACCAGACTGACTACAACCGGTGGTCAAGCTGATGATTAAAAGTGTCAGGATTTGCCATCCCTATATAAGACCAAATCAGTTTACTACAGATGCATAAACTGGCAAATGTACTCCTCCCAGTGCCTATTCATCTTCCAATTGAAGTCAATAGGTATGTTACCATTCAATTCAAAGGGAACAGACTTGGATGGTAAATTGCAGTGGAAATAAATGCTACTTAACATTTTAGTAGGGGGAGACCATTGGAGAATAAAAGACAAGTTTTGAAAGCCTGTGCTGTTGGAAGGAAAATTCAATTTTGGCTTTTAGAGCTGAATAGTTATTGTAATATTGTTTTGTCTCACTCCTTCCAAAATGCATACAGGAAACTACAACCTGATAATAGCCAGGCAGATGGCGAGATGTGAAAGCAGCTCCTGATAGGCTAAGAATTCTGCATGTCCTGTTAGTTTTGTTATGCCATCTTCACCGCTCTGACCTGCTTCTTTGGCTCATCCATCTGTTATGTCTTCGCTTTTAGACTGGAGGCTCCTTAGAATAGGTGCTCTCATTTCCTGTATGTCTGTACAGTGCCTGACACAGTGGAACACCCAACCCAGCTGGCCTTTAGGTGCTAATCAGTATAAATGTTACTAAATAATAATGAAGTTCTGTTTAAAGACTGCAGCAGGAGATATAGGGAATAGTTCCGCAGTCATTTAAATCAGTTAGTGTCATTTATTATTCAGTACTTTTCATTTGTGCACAGTAAATCTGTCTGTCTAGAGGGCATGATCTTGCTCTCACTGAAATCGATGTCAAAACTCCCATAGACTTCAGGGGGAGCAAAATCAGGCCCTGATGGTCCCCCTTTGAGTAAAGCCCCATAATCATATAATTGGCTCCCTTCTTATAATCTCTTCAAACGACTAAAACAGTTCAACGCTGCTACCCTGTTTTCAGACAATGATTCACATTTTGGCCAAGAACTGCCTTGTGGGTACTCTTGTAATAGTTCTTTAGAAAAATAAAGGATCATGGATACACTGCAGGGGCTCAGTCCTGCAGGATGATGAGCAACTCCTGGATGGGCTGAATGCCCTCGGGGCCCATTGAAATGCTCAGCACTTCATATACCAGAAATATTGTAGGTTGTACTTTCAAAAACACCTGAGGGAGTTAGGCCCTCAATTCTCATTGAAATGGGTGCTTTCCTTCCTTAGGCACCACTAAATGTCTCAGCCACACTGTTTATGCCTTATTATTTAATGTTTATAGCACTCAAAGTCCTGATCAGGAATGGGTCTCCCCTGAGCTAGGCACTGGACAAAGGCAGACAAAGTCCCTGTACCAAAGCACTTACAATTGTACTTTGTATTACGTTATGGAGGATGAATTAGGCCTAGATTTGAAAATTATGCATGACCTTTGATTACTCAGTCTTGCTGGTACATATATTCGTGGCATGAACGTATGCTATGACAAATATCTTAGTCATATAAGACAGGCCTTAGGATTTTGGAGTGAACCATCAGGATGATTCCTTGGGCTCCCACACTGACAATTTGAAGATCTGTGTCCATGGGCTAAATGTGCCCTAAAGTCAGTCCCAAGCAGACTTAGCAGGCCCATGCATAGCGCATGATTGTTAGGAAAAATCACCTGCAAGTCTAGCAATTGAGTTGCACTTTGGAGCTGTTTTTGCAATGAAAATCTCTAGAAAGCTTGGGCCCCCTTGTACACCCCTTACTATTGTGAGTGATGGATGAAAATCAGAACTGGGCCCCTATAAGGGAACCCGAGATTAGCAGACATCTAGGAGATCTCAGTGCAACCCAATCAGTACAGCCTGTGGCTCTTGCTAGCAGTTTGGAAGCTGCTTCCTTTTCTGTCCATTCTTTTCTACCTCCTCTGGCAAAGTGAAGCCAAGAACAACTGTGGCCACACAGAGGGAATTCTAGTCTGTTGCAAGGCTGCCAGGCTCTGAAGTATTTTTCCAGGAATGGCATCTGTGTCTGCGGCTGCCACTTTGGCTGGTTTCTGAGAGTTTTTGATTTGAACTACTGAGGAATCACTGTGGAACTAATGTCTTTACTGGGAGCGAGATGCACACAGACAGTGGGGACTCATGAAAGGGAGAGTTTTATCTGGAATGATTTAGGAAAAGTGCACTGAATTCAATGGCAATTTTTCTTACATTCATCCAGCTGGAGGAGGTCAGGGTATGTGGGAGGAGTTTCAGTTTTGTGTCAAAATGGATTGAATGGTTGTGACACAGTGAGGGAACAATCCAGACCAGTGAGTAGCTGTGTCACCCTTGGCCTTTAACCTGGGGTGCCCTTTACACTGGTCTGCTCTTGTTGCCTCTACTCCTGGGCTGCTCACAGCCAGCTTCCTGCATGTAAGTCACTCTCAGCTATGTCTGTGAGTGGCACTGCAACCTGCCAGCCGGATTGGCAGGTACTGTTTGATGTATCGGGGATCGATTTATCGCATCTCGTCTAGATGCGATAAATCGATCCCCGAATCGATGCCAGTACTCTACCTTGGCAGGAGGAGTAAGTGGAGTCGACGGGGGAGCTGTGGCGGTCAACTTGCCGCCATGAGGATGGCCAGGTAAGTCGAACTAAGATACTTTGACTTCAGTTACGCAAATAGCATAGCTGAAGTTGTGTATCTTAGTTCGAACCCCCCCGCCCCCTCTTCATGTAGCCCAGGCACACTCCCAGACCCAGATTTTCCCCAGAAATGTATGTGTTGTACTACCCAGCCCACTCTGGAGAATACAAACTCATAAACAGTCCATCATTTTATTAATAGAAATGATATGCACAATCTTATTGCCCCAACAGGAGTTTCCCAAACACTTCCATTTAAACACACTGGATTAGATGAAACAATAACACACGTTTATTAATTACAGCGAGAGAAATTTCAAGTGAACACAAGTAATGAGGCATAAAAGTCAGAAATGGTTACAAGAAAAATAAAGATAAAATGCAGCTAATGCCTAATTTAACAAAAGATGTTAAAAGCATGTTCAAAGCAATTTTTCTCACCGCATGCTCTCAACAATTTGACTAGCCAATGTCCTTAGCCAGGATCCCTTCTGTTTAATGGCTGCTTCCTTTGTTCCTTCTGGTGCAGTGCAATGATGGGCAGTGTGAGAGGAGGAGGAGGGGGTGGGAAGCCTGGGGTATTATGAGACAATTGGATTCGATATAATTTGCAGCCATCTTGTGCACTTAACCCCCATAAACTGGAAGTGAGGACACCACAGAGTCCGAAAATGTGGCCTCGGCTTAGGCAGACAGAATAAAAACAACTGCAGCTGTAATGTGTTACTAACAAGGACAGATTCATGAGAAGGGGGTGGGGGTGGAAATGTGAATAGCTGACCTTGAGTGTGGTGCCGATGTTTGTGAGTTGCTTGCTAGAAGCTGCTTTGCTGATAAGTAGAAATTATGAGCAGTGGGGTTTTTTGTTTTGGTTTGGTTTTTTTGCTGTTGCTAGGGAAACCCCAGTCTATTAGAAGTTACTATGAGTACTTTGTTTTGAGTTACATATAAAAGCATTTAGTTAGTTAGTGTCTGCACTTTGGAGAATCTGGGAGAAATTTGAGAGGATTTTTACGAGCTAGGAGACTAACACCTAACTCGCCTGTGGCTAAGAGAAAGGTTGGCAACCGGAACTCTGCTACTGTCACCTCAGACTTTGGGTAACTATTTTTGGGGTGCTCTAATATTATTGCTATTTTAGCTGTGTGCTTTGTACTCAGTAAAAACAAGGATTTTTGAGTGGAAGCAGGCTTGTGTGTACCAATCATTTATGAGACAGAGGTGCTCTGTCCCTCACTGTTTTATTTCCTGACACCACCTAGAAAACAGAGATTAGTTACAATAGCTTTGGGTTCAGATAAACCCAGGTAACGTGGAGTGTCTGCCCCTTCTTTTATAGTCCTCCTCTTTTGAGAAGTATTTCCAGCAGGGAGCACGGTGCCAGGCAGACTGTGTGGACGGGAACCACGTACTGCTTCTTTGCTAAGATGTAGGTTTTCTGCCCAGGCCCCTTTCTTTCTGCCAGTGAATAGCCACTTAGCAGATAATGGTCCATTGGCTTTGTTTAACCTGACTGAGGAGTCAGCTTGCCTTTTGTCCCTGAGGAACTGGTTTGGACACTCCCCAAACCTGGAACTTGTTTTAATAACACCATACAGTGGAATCTTAGAACTTTACATGCAGTGTTGCTACACGTTTTACCAGGACAATAATGACCAGAAAATTATGAGTTTTCAAATGATAACTCGCAAAGCATATCTTATACAAAGGTTATTACAATATCATATAAGGGGAGAATACACGGGTACAGTTTGTCACAATGGCGATAAGCCCAATTCAGTAAATTAGTATGAAGCCACTAGGTCCAGATCATTATTAAAAATAGCTCAGTATTTAATAGTAACCTGGTTAAAACAACATAACAGTTCTTAGCGAAATAGAGAATTGTTGCATGATGTACATTCTATGATGTGAGTATATATGGTCTTTATGATAAATTCAAATCAGAAGTTCACATGGGCGATTAGAAAGTGCAGTAAGATACATGGAACACTCTCCCAATAACCTTACTGTGACATAAATCAGGCCATAAAAATAAATATTAGTGGAGATTAAAGTAAATGGTGCTCCTCTCTGTGGATCAAATCCTGTTCATGCCTCTGAATCCCTCACTCTGCTTCAAACCCTCCCCCCCAAACGATGTGGAACTGTCACAGTTCTATTGTGAAAGAAAGATTGGAAAGGCTATGAAGGAGGCTCCTACATTTGCAGCATGGGCATCAGCATTTTCTGTTTGCTAATGCTGGCTTTGGGACAAAGTCCTCCAGCAAATATCTATAGCAATTTTTCACGGCTCTTTCTGCCCAAACATACCCAAAGCTGCCACTATTAAACGTGAGGCACCCTAAAGATTGTGAGGAGGTTAATGAAGTGATTTTGAGATACACCCAGAGATGTAAGGACTCATATTATTTTGGTCAAATAATATTCTATGAACACATTATTTGGCAAACACCACCACTTTCCAGGAAATAATTTATGTGAGACATAATTAATTGTTGGCCAGTTCTGAAGCTCTCTGATTAATACTATTCATACCTCCCTTATTCAGCAAATACCAGCAATACTCATCAAATAAATTATGCACTGGATATTTTGGCTGCTTTTGACCATTTTACTTCTTTTACACAGAGTCTCCCTCCGCCATGCCTCCTTCTGCAGAACTGGAGCCCAGCTGATTCAACCCTCTGTTTATGTTTTGATTGCTATCTTCACATGGGAAAGGGCTAGAATCAAATTTCATTTTGTTTTGAAGGGTATATATTCTCATTTACATTTCCAGAGCAGGAGGCTCTGCAGAAGCCAAAGACTGGTTTAATGGTCTCCTGTGTAGAGACTAGCAGGGGTATGAGGTTGGGGAAACCCAAGAGATCAACAGATCGAAACTCCTTGGCATGAGAAGCACGAAGAGAGAATTCCACACCACAGGTCACCCCTCCCCACCTCCTGAGAAATCCCCCATACAAAACCGATTACCTCTGGCTTAGGGCTTGGGTCTAGAATTTAGTCTAGAGAGCTGATATAAGGTATAAATCCATTACCATAGAGTAAAAACAGATGATACCAGAACTGGAAGTGACTTTGTTTTAAGTATGTTTAAATGTTAATGAAATAATGTAGACAAGACCAATTAATACAATGAAAATATTTTCAATGACTAGTCCAACACTGGGCATTTCATATTTTTCACAGTCTGTGTGACAATAAGACCTTGAATAGTGTGTTTAACTTTTATCATTTTTTCAAAATCTACTATATTGGAAAAAACTATGCAGTCTATTAAAGTCTTGTAGAGTTTCAGAAGGGTTCATCTTGTTTAAATTATCTAATTTTAATACCATTTTTCTACAGCAGCATGGTCCTTTATTAAGTCCAAAAAACAATTTGGCTTTCAGAAAATATCATCTGGCTGGTGAGTCAGGAGGAAGTAAATTATCAACATGCTTCAAGAGACATTAGGGTTAGTCACATCACTGCAAATTCTTTTGATATTTACTTCAACTGTATTGATTATAGTGAAATAATGGTTACATTTTGATGTGACTGTCACCATGCCCCTCCCTCATAGTTTAACTGTAATTCAGAATTAAATTCACAACCGGGGTCTGTCTAATTAAAAGCAATTTTTTTTAGAATATAGGCTCAGAAATAAATGACTTTAAAACTTCCTGTAGTAAGTGATTATGCAATGGTACTATAACGACAGTCTGCTCTGGGTATGTTGCAATAGACTGCTCTGGATGTGTTATGCACAGTTAACTTGCCATGTTGTATTAGCTATATTTCCTCTGACAACCTGCTCTTTCATTCAGACAAGAGAGCTAAAGCAGACTTTTCAAGTCAGAACAAAGCAGAAATGTGCAATTTTCTTATTATCCATTACCCACATTATTCTGTGCATGCCTCATAATATGTAAGGACGTTAGGGACCAAAACATAGCCCAGAACTAGATTAATCTAATTTAGATACTTGGAGGCTGAGTCAACAAGGTAATTAAGCATATGCCTAACTTTAAGCATGTGACTACTCTCACTAAAGTCAACGGACCTGTTTGTGTGCTTAAAATTAGGCATGATCTTAAGGAACCTTGTTGAATCAAGCACTTTGGCTCCAATTCTGTCACCCTTTCTCATGTTCATTCTCAATGGCTCCTTAGTCTGTTTGGGTGAAGTAATTCACACAATGAACTTTCCAAAAGTATATCAGCTATCCATGTATTCATACTAGGTTAGTGTACTGTAAGTAGTAGCACTATCTATTCTTTCTACCATCATCTCTGCTACTTTCTATGGAATATGTTGTGCACTAGAGATACTGAAAAGTAACCATAGGAAAAATGACTATCACATCTGTCCAAAGGCATAGTCAAAATGGGGCAGATGGACCTTTCCTCATCCACAGGTATTTTGCAAAATCCCTTTCATTGGTGATGTCCAAAACATATAAGTATTTAGTTCCATCCAGTCTGTTATTTTTTCCATGAAAGTGCATGCTGTAGCTTTCTTAAATTCCTTAAGAGTTAGGCACTTTCTCTGAGATTTTTTTCCCCCTGCAGAAATCACTATATGTAGCTCGACACTGACTTCCACTGTAACTTTTGGATTCACTCTGCACTTTGTTCTTGTACAACAGGGATCAGCACAGGGCCCGCCAGGTTAAGGGCCCAGGGCCCAGGGCCCGCCAGGGTAAGCATCGTGGTGGGCCGGGCCAGTTTGTTTACCTGCCACGTCCGCAGACTAGAATGAATGCAAATACAGGGGCTGGGGGTTGCTCTGATTGCAGCTGTGGATGTGTCTGAGTCAGAAGCAGCCAGAACAAAGCAGGTTGATAGCCAGGGACAACAAAAGAAGCCCTTCTAGTGTGACCCTGCCACAAAGCCACAAGAGAGCTTTTTGGACATAGTACTGGCTGGAAAAGAGGTTGGCACTGCTTCTTGTTGTTTGATACCTACTGTGTTCAGGGAAGCAAGACTTTGTGTACATTTTTTGTAAACAAACTGGACTGCATCAAAGCCGTACCAGATTGTCATCATTTTCACCTCACAAACAACCCTCAAGGTCCTGAATAGTGGCTAACAGTTCAGGTTAAAAGAGGGCAATGTTATGGTCTCCGCTGATCTGGGCTTACTGCTATCAGGGGTAAAATCCCTGTTCATAGACATCACTCCCTTTTACTTCCTAGAGAGCTCTCACAGTGCCTTCTCTCAAGTACTCTCAGCCAAGTTCTCAGGGCCAGATTCTCACCTGGTTTTAGCTACACTGTCTTACATCAAATAAGAATCTAGCCCTTGGGAGAGCACAGTGGTGGGACACCAAGTATGGGGGACTTGGTCTGGATCAGCAGCAGACATTTCAACACTATCTACAAACCTTTTTCAACTTTCTGGGAATCCCTCTAATTTATTATACTTTTCTACTTCAGAAATTTCATACATTCTCATACATTTGCTTTCAGCTGGCACATGCATATTTGATTCTTTGTTGCTAACTGTGTCCACCATATGACTACTGGCATAAGGGATTTCTTGAAATGGTCACTCTGTGCTCCGAGTGCTGCATTTCAGCTACTTAGCTTTGGGCTCCACTCATTTACCTTTCAGCCTTTTGGCTGTCTGTCCTGAGCACCGGTCTATGTTTGTGTCTTGCATGCTGGGGAGGAAGAGGTATTTCTATAGTAGCTGTTGCTGTATGCACCATAATGTATCTCTTTTTTTTGTTCATGCCTCCCAAGCCTTACTTGAGCAAAGGGCATTCAGTGCTCTCCTATTCCAGTGCTTGCTGCATAATGGTAACATGTTACTTGAATGGTAACATGTCTAGGGTTGCCAAATTTCTAATCAGACAAAACCGAACACACAGCGCTGCCCCGAGGCCCTACCCCTGTCCCGGCCCTTACCCCTGCTTGCTCCACCCCCCCTCCCTCCGTCACTCACTCTCCTGCACCCTCACTCACTTTCACCAGGCTGAGGCAGGAGGTTGGGGTGTGGGAGGGGGGTAAAGACTCCATCCAGGGCCGGCTCCAGAGCCCAGCAGGGCAAGCACCCGCCTGGGGCGGCCCTTTCCTGGGGGGGCGGCAGGCTGGGCCGGCGGACCTGCCGCAGTCATGCCTGCGGGAGGTCCACCGGAGCCCCGGGAGCAGCAGACCTGCCGCAGGCATGACTGCGGAGGGGGCGCTCGTCCCGCGGCTCGGCTCGACCTCCCGCAGGCATGCCTGCGGCAGCTCAACCGGAGCCGCCGGACCAGCGAACCGCCCGCAGCTGCGGGAGGTCCAGCCGAGCCGCGCGACCAGCGGACCCTCCGCAGTCATGCCCGCGGGAGGTCCGCTGCTCCCGCGGCTCGGGGGCGCCTCCCGGGCATGACTGCTTGGGGCGGCCAAATTTGTAGAGCCGCCCCTGACTCCATCTGGGGGTGTGGGCTCTGGAGTGGGGCTGGGGATGAGGGGATTGGGGTGCAGGAGGGGGCTCTGGGCTGGGGCAGGGGGTTGGGGTGCAGGATGTGTGTGAGGGCTCTGGGTGGGGGTGCAGGCTCTGGGGTGGGGCCAGGGATGAGCAGTTTGGGGTGCAGGAGAGGGCTCCGTGCTGGGGTAGGGAGTTGGGGTCTGGGGAGGGCTCCGGCTGGGGTGTGAGCTCTTGGATGGGGCCAGGAAGGAGGGGTTTGGGGTTCAGGAGGGGCTCAGGGCTGGGGTAGGGGGTTGGGATGGGGATAGTGGGGTATGGGCTCCAGGAGGGAGTTTGGGTGCAGGAGGGGGTTCAGAGTCCCGGCAGCACTTACCGTGGCTCCCAGGAAGTGGCTCCCAGGTCCCTGTGGCCCCTAGACACATGGGCGGACAGAGAGGCTCCACATTCTGCCCTCATGTTTGCAGGTGCCGCCCCTGCAGCTCCCATTGGTTGCAGTTCCCAGCCTCTGGGAGCTGTGGAGCCGACACTTGGGGCAGAGCATAGTGCAGAGCCTCCCTGGCCTCCCATGCACCTAGGGGCCATAGGGACCTGGCAGCCACTTCCAGGAGCTGCACGGAGCCAGGGCAGACAGGGAACCTGCCTTAGCCCCGGGCCCCTGCTGCGTTGCCAATCTGACTTTTATTGGCTCGGTCGGCGGTGCTGACTGGAGCAGCCAGGGTCCCTTTTCCACTGGGCGTTGTGGTTGAAAAGCGGATGCCTGGCAACCCTAGTCATCTCCCCAGCTAGTAACTCTACTTCCTTGGGGTTGTGGAATGTTGCTGGATGTGTTAATAGAGCCCTACCTCCATGTTTCTCTACAGATGTGCTGGTAGAGGCAGGGGGAGAAGAGACTGTCTGTGCCCTTTTTCCTTCCCAGCCCATCCACACACGATAAGGCAGAATCCGCTGTCAGTATTTGCATACATTTACACTTATCCCTTCAGTACAGACATAGAGTTCAAAAATCACTGAATAATTCTAATGGGGTAATATTCTATTTTCTTATATAAATATTAATAATTTCTTTTAGAATTTCAACTGAGTGCAAAAGCAGAATTTATTGGATATTTTGTCCCATGTTAGCAGAGGCACAAGGAAGAGAATCTCTGACAACTGTGACCAACAGAAAATTAATTAGGATTCTGAGTCTCTCGTGCTGGTATCTTAAGGCTCTTTGCTTCTTCAGTTTAAATTGTATTAAACCCTTTATTAAACAGAGGAGGCAGCTTGGCACTGAAATCAAGCATACATCTGCATCTGGATTTTCCTATTAAAAATGGATAGAGTAAAAAGAATGTTACATCTTTTTATCCAATATGTTCTAGCCAGGACACAGAAAGCATCATTTCTTTTGTTATGGTTTAGAATTTGGGGGGTTTACCTTCCTTGATCTGCAATGCTTCTTTTAGACGCTTTAGAACATGCTCCTTCCTAATGATTGCCTTTTTTTGTGGGCCCAGATTCATGTTTTTCTTGTATTTTTAATGGGACTGAAATTAACATGGACATTGTTGTTTAACAACAATTTACACAGCTCTGTGCATGTGAAAGCATCTTTGTTTGAACGCCAGTACCATCAACTATGTTATCAGAGCTCTGGGAACAGTGCTGTGTTAGTTAACTTCTGATGCAAAGCCAGATGACAGAGTACTGAACATTGAGCCTGATTCTCCTGACATTTACATGTGTGGAAATTGAGAGCAACTCCCTTTGTCAGTTGAATTAAAACCAGAGGATCTCTCAGAAATGGAGGAAATTATTTGTTTCTTTTCTAAGGACCCAGCTTTGCCCACTGAAATCAATGCAAGTTTTATTATTAACTTATTTGGAACCAATGAAAGAGGTTTAACAACAGTAAGTGATATTTTAAACAATGTTTAACAATAAGTGATATTTAGATTCTAAAAGATGTTTTCCATTACTATTCTAGAGCATGCATTCAGTAGCAAATCTCCTTTTGACTTCGTTTTTGCCAGTTTAAATGAGAGCAGAATCTGGATCAGAGTATATATGCATTTTTCAATAGGAACAATAAAACCAATACTGCAAAAATATTGGCTAGTATAAGGTATGCAAAAATTAAAGCATCTTTAAGTTATTTTGAAAGCAATGGAGTTGTCCTGGATTTAAACCAGTTCAAGTGAGAGAACTGGTGTGTTATCCTTTTAAGACTAACATATATAATCAAGATATTGTTTGAAAATAGAAAATAAATCAAGTAATATAAAAATCATTCAGTCCCATTTTAAATCCTAGACCAGGGGTAGGCAACCTATGGCATGGGTGCCGAAAGCGGCACGCGAGCTGATTTTCAGTGGCACTCACACTGCCCAGGTCCTGGCCACCAGTCCGGGGGGCTCTGCATTTTAATTTAATTTTAAATGAAGCTTCTTAAACATTTTAAAAGCCTTATTTACTTTACATACAACAATAGTTTAGTTACATATTATAGACTTGTAGAAAGAGACCTTCTAAAAACGTTAAAATGTATTACTGGCACATGAAACCTTAAATTAGAGTGAATAAATGAAGATTTGGCACACCACTTCTGAAAGGCTGCTGACCCCTGTCCTAGACTCTAATGCAAAGCATGAAGTCTGGTGGCTTCTAAGCGGGTGGTTGTGGATTCTATCATTTCTGCATGCTGACTTGCAAATTTGAGAGAGAATGGTCTCCTGGCTAAGGGCTTGGCTACACTTACGGTTTGCAGCGCTGGTAGTTTGCAGCGCTGGTCATCCAGCTGTGTAGGAGCAGCACTGGTGTGTGGCCACACTCACAGCTACCAGCGCTGGTGTGTGGCCACATTTGCAACATTTGCAGCGCTGTTGGGAGTGCTGCATTATGGGCAGCTATCCCAGCATTCAAGTGGCAACAACGTGCTTTTCAAAAGAGGGGGGTGGAGGGTGGTGTACTGTGACAGGGAGCGGGGAAGAGAGAGAGAGTGGATTTTTGGAGCCAACACTGTGGGTTAGTTTCCTGGATTGAAAAATCACAAAATGTTCACGAGCCCTTAGTCTTAACTCTTAATTGCAAACAGCCTGCCTCCAACACTCACTCCCTGTGGTGTACTGTGACAGGGAGCGGGGAAGAGAGAGAGAGTGGATTTTTGGAGCCAACAGTTTAGCTTCCTGGATTGAAAAATCACAAAATGTTCGCGAACCCTTGGTCTTAATTGCAAACAGTCAAGCAAACATTCACTCCCTGCCTCTCATTTGATCGTTCACAGCCAGGTACAGATAGCTCCTGTTTGCTGTGATCAGTGTTTGTTTTTTAGATAAGCAGTTCAACGGAGCTCCGATCGGAGTTCACAACAAAACAAAGAGAGGCTGCATAACAAAATAAAGAGAGTAATTTAGTTAAAAGCTTTCTGGGATATCTCCTTATTCCCTGGAGGCCAATAAAAGCGCTGGTGTGTGTCCACACTTGATGAGCAGCGCTGGATCAGCAGCGCTGCAATCGCTACACCCCAACCTGGCCAGGTGTACAGCCAGCGCTGCAGCCAGGGAGTTGCAGCGCTGGATGTGCCTTGCAGGTGTGGACGGTTACTAATTGCAGCGCTGGAAAGCCTCTACCAGCGCTGCAACTTGCAAGTGTAGCCAAGCCCTAAGGCATTGGCCTGGGACTTGGGAAATCTGGGTTTAATTCCCAGCTCTCTCACAGACTTCTCCTGGGCAACTCTCTTAGCTTGGCATATGCCACCTCTTTGAAAAGCTCAGCCCTAATCTTTCTGTGCCTCAGTTCCACCCCTGGTAGCTAAGGGAAATAATACTTCCATTCCCACATCCTTTATCTATCCTGTCTACTTAGAATGTAAGCTCTTCAGGGCAGGGACTCTCTTACTAGTTGTTTGTACAATGCCTCGCATAGTGAGGCCCCAGCCTCCACTGGGGGATTTAGGCACTAGCATATTACAAATGATATTGATCATATATTTCACTTCAACAGCTATATTGGGTATAACTTCCCAGTCAATCTGTGCATCTTTCAGTCATATCAAGGGCATACAGTACAGAGTGTCCATGCGTGTTTGAGCAGCATGTTTTCTTTTACATAAGGATTATCAAGATGCAGCACCCATTAATTGGGTAAGATAATGTTAAGAGACAGTCATAACACCGTTGCTATTGTAAAGAAACTACTGCTTTGTTTTTGCAGTTGATGGGAACAGAGAAATAGTTATGTGGTGGTGGGGAACATCTGGATATTGAAATGTTTGTCTGAAACAAATTTCTATGAGCTCTTCTGCAAAGTACCTGGATTAATATCCCACTTTCTCACCACACAACTATGCATCCTGCAGTTAAACAGAGGGAAAAGAGCACTGTCAACTTCTGTCCTTTCTGAAGCCTTGCAGCTGCTGTAGTCTGTGCTTTAAAACTGTTGCCAAAAAGCCAGGACAGCCCTAGAAGCACTGAGTGTGAGAACAGAGAGATGAAGCTACTATACTCCTGTGGAAAATAGCTTTTCTTTTTACATTAACAAATTCCAAGTATAACCAGTGGTTTTGTATGATACTGATTTACAGTATGGTTGTGCCAACGGTCTAACGAGTACTGAGCAAATCAAACAGCACATTTGCCAAATAGCATGAATACTGCCCCTACTGGTTAAGAAAAATATTTCCACATATCAAGTGGAATATATGTAATTGCTGAATTACAATTACAGAACCAGTTTCTCCTCCCTTGGTTTTCACACCTCAGCTGCTGGAACAGGACCTCATCCTCCCTGATTGATCTAACCTCGTTATCTCTAGCTTGCTTCTTGCTTGCTTATATATACACACCTGCCCCTGGAAATTTCCACTGCTTGCATCCGAAGAAGTGGGTATTCACCCACGAAAGCTCATGCTGCAAAACGTCTGTTAGTCTATAAGGTGCCACAGGATTCTTTGCTGCTTCTACAGAACCAGACTAACACGGCTACCCCTCTGATGCTGATACATGGGAGTTCACAAATCATGGTGGGATTTCGGGTTAGAAAGAGATTTCCAAGTGTCATGAGATCATTCCAGTGACGAGATACAGGGCTAGAGCCTCAGATGCACTCAAGAGAGTGAGAGTTGGTTGCAGCCCCAGTGCAGTTTAGAGCAGCCTTTTGGCTACTCTGACTATACTGTTGGCTCTGGCTCACAGGGGCTGGTACACCATTTATACTGACATATACATATGTGAAATTTCTGTTATTAATATTTTATTTATACAAGTCAAAATTTTCAAACCCGGATGCTTAAAATTGGACACCTAAATCCATATTTAGGCACCTAAATATAAGTGACCTGATTTTCAGAGATGCTGAGCATCCATTAATCCCACTGGTCATCTTCCTGTTGAATATGAGTATTCCCCCAGATTATTTCCCCCGATTAGTACCTGTGTTTTCTTAACCATTGTGATGTTAGACCCCACAGGACAGATTAGGCACTATTCAAGGGATGATGAGGGGTGTAGCCAACTGATGCATACCCCTTGCCCACCATTCAGCTGCACTTTAATAGGTAGAGAGGCTGACGAGACTAATCAGAGTGGTGCAACTGACTTAACTACCCTTGCTTTATGCCCAGAGGTGGAAATACAGCACCCATTTTACACCTGTAACCCTTACTGCCTTGCACCTTGCATAGTAATACAGGCCTCAGCTCAGCAAAGCACTTTAGCACACGCTTAAATCCATCCCTATTCAGCAAAGCACATAAGAGCACATGTTGAAGTACTTGGCTGAATTCAGGGCCATATGCCTATGCAAAGAGAGTGTAAAGTGATACCATTCAGATCTGGGAGCATTTTACCTCCACTTTGCATAGGTGTAACTGACTCCACAAGGGACAAGACAGTAGAAAATCAGGCCCATCTATTGCAGTTACACAAATCTGAATGCTAGGTATGAATAAAGACAGAATGATATTACTTTACATATGGCAGAATGAGGACTTCTTTAGTTTATCTCTGTAGCAGTCTCTACGTTTTGTCTGAAAATGCTCTGGCAGTGATCTCTGCCGCTAGTGCCTCCTCTTGGAAAAGGGTTTGGAAATACTTGTAAGTTTCTATTTCTTGTCAATTTCTAAGACTTTCTAGAAATATTTTAGTTTCTGATTCACTTTAGGTATGGCTTGTATCCAAACCACAAATCTCTAAACCCAGGGAATAACATTTAATTTTGAAAATTCCAAACTTGACAAGGAAAGAACTATAAAGATCTTATAAAATATTATTTGAAATTTCATTCTTTGCTAGATGAAAATGTTGTATGTTATTGGTATGTGGTTTGATATTATTCCCACTTTATCACTTTGCAACTAGTGCCTTTGGTACTAGTCCATAAATTGTTCATTATTCTATGAATAGTGAAGCTTCATGTAAACTAAAGCACAGAACGTCACTTACTGTAAGCTTAAAAGCCTCCAGACTGCATGCAGCATAAGTGTGCACAATTTACTGAAATAGCATAAATTCCTCAGGGTATGCAGTAGACTCTGCTCAGCTTCCTCACTCTCAGCAGCCCTCTGATGTGTGGAACAGCTACAAAGAAACTGCAAAGTGAAAGGTGAGAAGAAAGATAGGGTGTATGCTTCTTCTCAGGGAGAAATACAGCATTGCATTCATTCCTTTGGAATGCCATTTTCACACCTACGCCTGCTTTCTTTGGTAACTGGCCAAAGCAAACCTATACTGACCTGCATTCATTATGAATATGGTTTGGCTGGTGGTGGGAAGTGTCACTTTTCCTACATTACTGTACATAAATTAAATCCTTCCCTTAGTCCTCCTCTAGTCATTCCCTGATAAGAAGAGGCCATCTCTGAGCACTTATCGCTATAAAAGAAACAGAGCAAAACACAAATATAATGATTTCACATGCTACGAATCATAACAGCAAGTGTACATCTGTGCATGTCAGCATCTCGGAGCAATCCCGTCCAGTCCTATAGTCAATGAGGCAACTAGAAGGCAAGAATTAAAAGTGTTTAATGGCAACGAAAAGCACTACGACTTGTCCTGGGATATGATCATTTGTAAATGATGATGATAAATATACAGTATATAATTAAAAGTAATGAGTCAAATCAGTACATCAGCCAAGCAATTCAAATATCTGTGTAGCTGGGTTTGTATTTTCATACCACTAACAACCCAGACCCAAGTAAGCAGATTCAACACTTAAAAAAAATCTTATAATATTTTTTGCAGCAGAATTCCCTAGCAATGAGCTTTTAGCATCGGCTCTCCCTTGTCCCCCATTGAATATATACTCAGTAGATTCTTAGATCTCCAAGTCAGGGAATAATGATATAGGGCTGGTTGAAACAGGAGTCATGATGCTTTTGCCCCACTTTTTAATCTAGACCACAATTCCCCCCACCCCAATAAGTCTGAATGGCATCCAGACCCTGTTCAAATCACACAATCATTTTCTCACAATGGGAGCGAGGTCAGACCTACTCATAGGACACAATGTATGTTCTATAACTAAACACTGCAAGCTGTCAGAGCAGGGCTGGCGCTACCATTTTTGCCGCCCCAAGCCAAAAAAAAAAAGCTGCTCAGACTGCAGAAGCAAAAAAACAAAGCCGCTTGGACTGCCGCCCGAACTACCAAAAAAATAAAAAATAAAAAAACCCCAATGCCGCCCGAACTGCCGAAGTAAAAAAAAAAAAGCCGCTTGGACTGTGCCACCCCAAGAATGGACGGAATGCCGCCCCTTAGAAAGTGCTGCCCCAGGTACGTGCTGCCTCCACTGGTGCCTGGAGCTGGCCCTGTGTCAGATCAAGGCTCAAATTTGTAAAGATATTTAGGCAGCTAAAAATGCAGCTAGATGAACTATTCAAAAGCGCTTATGCACCTAACTCCCGTGGGAGTGCCTAAGCACTTTTGAAAATTCCACTAGGCATCTATCTGCATTTTTAGGTGCCTAAAAAGTTTTTAAAAGGAGGCCGCAAGCCATTACCTATGCAAGCACGAGGAGTGCACCTCCAAAGCAGACTCCTCATGTGGTAGGGCTGACTCATCAGGGGCAGCTTCAGAACCATCACTGTCACAGTAACATTCATTCCTTTGCAGCTCTATCTGTTCAGTTTGACTTATCCACAAACAAAGAGCTAAAGCTTCCTGGGAATCTATATGGAATTCAGTTTTTTTTTAAAGGCTTCTCTTGTGTACCAGATTTGAGAAGAAGTTTAGTGGTAGCAGATTTTTTTCCCCTAATAATTCTGGCAGATAATAGCGATGTTTATTTTTAAGCATTTCCCCTCGACCCTCATTTTTATCAATTTATATTTTGACAGCTTTGTGAAATTATGGGTTTAAAACATTTTTTCTATTTTTATCAATTTAAATATTCATAGTTGTGGGAAACTATAGGGAAGTCAGCCAATAATTATTTTATTATGCACAGCTCCAGATCCACTAACACCAGAGCTGACTGCTTTAGTGGTGCTGTATGCAGCACTCATGCAGCATTCATTACAACATGTTTTATATACATTAAGGTGGGACTCTAATATTTTTTCAAGCAATGTTTTTCTAACTTTGCCCCTCTGTAATTTTCAATTATTATAGATGGAAATATTTTTCATAGGTTTGTGTGCTTATGGGGAAATCGGCATTTAGCAATAAAAATCTAATCTTTCCAAGCCTACAGATACTGCAATAACCACATGTACAGTCACAGACATTCTCCTGAAGGTATCAGTCTACAGAACAAAAGTGTCTGGTTAGACTTAACCTGCTGTGCTACACCCTCTATCTGTGACTGGCACTTCCAATGGGAAGCTGACAGTCTCCAGATTCTAGTACCTCTCTACTGGAGATTTCTGTTAGACACATGCAAGGCTCATTCTATACTGCTCCTTGCTTACTAGCAGTACCTCTTTATCACTTGATTTCAAAGAGGTATTTCTGGTTTGTTTGTGTTTTTACAGCTCTTGACATGAAAGAATTCAGAAACATTATTTCAAGAACAAACCAACATGAGCTCATCAATACTAAAATATGATGAAAAAGCAATATAGTTTGGTTGCTATGCAAAATTCAGAGTTTACAACAGTAACTACATTGTAGTATTTAGGATACTATGGTCATATGCCACTCTAGAACAGGGAAATAAGAATGTGGAAATGTGGTTCTATGGTGACTATATCAACAAGGCCAACCGACGGCTCTCTAACACCAGCTACTATAAAGAACTCAGAGAAGACCCCACACCACAATTCACAAGGAATTTAAGGATATAATCAAATCCTTCCCCAAACAACTTCAAGAGAAACTCTACATTCTCATCCCCCATTAATCCTCCTCAGGGACCTTCTTCATGCTTCCCATAATACACAAACAAGGGAACCCAGGCAGACCAATTCTATCTGGCCACAGAGCTCTTACTGCCGGAATAACAGGACTCATAGAAACCATCCTCAAACCACTCACCTGACAAAGGGTCAGTTTACTCTAGGACCCAACCAACTTCCTTCAGAAACTCTACAACATTAACAACTGCCTCAGAATGCTATCCTTGCCACCGTGGATGTCACCTTCCAGTACACCAACCTCCTTCACCATGGTGGCATCACTGTCTGCCTCAAATATTTACAAGATAATGGACAACCCTCAGATATTCACCCCAAACACATCGCCAAACTCATCCATTTCATCCTTACCTATAACAACTTTACATTCAACAATAAACACTAGGATGCTTGCATTTTTCCTCAGAGCCCATACCACACACATATCTCTATTGAAAATCTCCCCCAAACAGCAGACACACCACTCCAGAGGTGATAGTCAGTCTTCTCCAGGCTTAGTCAATCCTTGGTCTCTGCTGAGATGTCAACAGGGTTTTCAAATGGTGAGTTTTGTGATGCGGATACTTGTTCACTATGAATTAAACTGAGACCACCAACATGAAATGAGCTAAAGATCTGTCAATATCCAATAGCCCATATTTGAACTGGTACTAGGCTCTATGTACCATTGCAATTGCATACTGCTATAACAATCTGCTGTATCGTCTCCCATCTGCTCATCATCTTTGAACTCATGAGAGTGAAGTGATGCTACATTAGACTTGTTCTATATTTCCATTATATCTAGTCACTGACTGACATGCCGTAGAAACTATTTATATATTATTTCAGGTAATTTATTCTGTTAATTGTCTTTGAGTAGTTCATATTATCCAAACATGCATCGACTTAACAAATGACAACAGGAATAAATCTACATTACTAGAGGTACTGACATTAAATTGGTTGTCCAAGAATTCAATATAGCTCAAGGTTACTGGGGCACAACTAGAACATGTACAAAGAAATTGAACCACTGCTACTTAATCCATTGTCATAAATCTCATCATTTCCAATCCACATCTCAGTGAACCATTTTTAATTGTGTAGAACTGCAAAACTTTTTCTAACATCATATAGCAAAAGTGGCAAACACACAAAAATAATAATTCTATTAAAATTGCCTGCATGGATGCATCTCTCATCAGAAAAGGTTACCTACTGCAAACCTAACTAGCGTACTGATGAGCGCAGCTAATTAGTGAGGTGCCTTTAATCTTGATGGACCATTAACAGCTGACAATGAGCCTTTGTGTTAGGAAAGGCAGGATATCTAAATTCAGCATGGGCTTCCAAGCCAGGAAGGGTTTCTGATGGACAGGGATGGCTTCAGGGCTGAATTCTAAAGCACTGATAATAAGTGAGAAATTTAGAAGTGTGTGAGTGAGATGCACAGATACCTTCTAGCTGAAGGTCTGAACACAGCTGTTTCTGGAGTTCAAGTGTGCCGTGTGTGTGAATTGTATTTCTGCTACCCTAAATCCCTATTCAAGAATGCACACATCTTTAGTATACTATTAACGTATGTGATTGCATAGACAGAAAAGGTGGGTGAAGTAGTATCTTTCTGTTGGTGAGAGAGAGAGAGAATCTTTCAAGCTACACAGAGCTCTTCATCAAGTCGAGGAAAGATACTCAGAATGTCACAGATAAATAAAAAATTGAACAGATAGAATATGTGCCAACTACTTATGCTAAACTAAGAGACCATTCAAGGTGAAGTCGCCTGTTAACACCCCTCCAGAACTCCAGAAACAGCTGTGTTCAGACCTTCAGCTAGAAGGTATCTTTGCATCTCACAGGACAAAAAGGGGAGTTAGTGGTTATGGATCATTGTAATAAGCCATAAATCCAGTCTTTTTATAAAGACCATGATTTTTAGTATCAAGCAAAATTACCAATTTAAGCTCCCAGGCTCATCTTTTGATATCTGAGCGGTCAGATATAGAGTAATCATTTTGTGAAAGTGTTCCCCCATGGTGATGTAGTGGTTTTGTCTTTTATCATTTCCCTGTGTGAGTTCATTTGAGAGTGTAGTGACTGTCTAGTTTCACCCACATCGTTTTCATTGGAGCATTTAGTGCACTGGATGAGTTACACCACGTATTGTGATAGACATGTGTAGGACCCAGGGATCTTTGAAAGGTGTGTTGTGGGGGGTGTTGATTATTATAGCAGTGGAGATATGTCCACAGGTTTTGCGTCTGTTGTTCTGGCTCAACACTTCCAAATGATGAGCCTTTCTCAGCTCTGAAGAAGAGCTCAGTGTAGCTCTAAGTTTTGTCTCTCACCAACAGAAGTTGGTTCAATAGAAAATATTACCTCACCCACCTTGTCTTTCTGATATCTTGGGACCAACACGGCTACAACAACACTGTGATTGCATAGTTATTTGTTGCCCATATGCACAGAGGATGGATTTTTTTTCCTAAACAGAAAAACATACGTAGCTGGGTACAGCATGGGGTCTCACAGATACTAATGGGGGGAAATAACTTAAATTAGCAGGACAGATTAAAGTCTGTAACATGAAAAGCAATAAATAAATGCAAAAGGTCAAATCCAGCCACTCTGGTGGTGCTAAGGTGAAGGTACTTTCCACCCTAAAACATTTGAACAAGAAGTGGGCATAATTTGACTGGCTTCACTATGGAGTGCAAGTGGTGTGGGTAGACTCCAGAAGTGCTTGCATTACTAATGAGGCACAGATAGATGGCACAGCACCAGGAAGAAAGTGCTGCTGGGGTGTTTTGCACGGTCACTGCTTAGCACATACCCCTTATTTTCTCTGGGTGCGCTATTGCTAGGCAGGAATAATACACCTGGACACTGGAATTTTTATTTGTCCTTGTAGCAAAAATATAAAATAAATCAACATCTTCTCTGCTATGACATTTTGATATTACTACAGTATTTCCTGTGCTTTGAAAAGGGAATAGTCCAAAATCAAGATAAGGCCAAATATCATTTGGGGGCAAGGGTAATTGTAATTGTTTTGTAATTGTAGAAATTGCAATGCTTGAGGTAGCAATGGTATTATTTACAGACAAAACCCCTTTTCTCTGTCATTATTTGCAGGACTGGTTATTATTTACTGAGGGCCATCAGTTAGTTCAGGAGTTGGCACACAGAAGAAGCTACAATCCCTATCTTCAGGAGATTACAATCTGAATCCGCCACAGACCACACAGCTCAGACACTCATGAAATATTACATTCAATGCACTGATAGATAAATCCCCAAAGACTTAACAACATCAGTTTGGATTTTTTCTGCCACTTATCTTAACCCATTGGATAAGAACAGGCTCTCATCAGATTTTGTTTTGTTTTTGATACCTTAGTATTGGTTCTAGCCAGGTAAAAACTAATACTTCAATAATAGTCCCTATGACAGAGTATGTTCATTCACTTGTGTTGCTAGCCAAAACCAGGTGCAGGGACAAAAAGAAACAACAGAAAGTTACGTCAAGTTATTCAAATATCAAAAGAAGTTTTGGGAGGGGGGGTCCCAATTCCAGGTTTAGGGAACGATTCAGATCAGCTTATTTTCTCTGAATTAGTTTGCCCTTCACTGCTGAAATGATCCAAAGCAGGATGAAAACTGATCACAGACATAATGCAAATCTATTATTTTTAGTTATCATGGGTCAGACCTTCAGCTAAGGATCCAGCCCCACAATTCTAGCACCTTGCAAACAATGCTTAAATACTCACTAGAACAACAACTGTTCTATTGTATCCCTCTGATGTTTCTGGAAAATTCCAGCCTTAACCTTTCCAACAAAAGGACAAATGCATAAAGGTCTTGTTTTTGTTTCCATGGTAACACTTCTGACCTAAGCATAGAATTCTTCCTTGAAAGTATAGCTGAAAAGTACTTGCAGCTCTAAAGATCATCTAGTATATTCATGTATACTGCCTTCTCTTCATTTTGAATGCTTGGTGGTACTGTACTCTCATAAATTTGATATTTATTATAGCAAATAACCATTATTCAAAACACTTGTGTTCTGCATATTAAGAATAATTAAACACCAAGTTGTGAGTTGAATACTCCATCTTTCCTAATGCTATCAATGATGCCTAATAAATCAAAAGCATGATCTTGCTGAATTTCTACTCTATCTGATCCTGTATATTCTCTGTTGTCTCCTATAGCCTCCTCAATTCCACTTCAATTTCTAATTCTTTTCAGACAGAGCATGATATACATTAATGCATAAAGGTCATCTATCGTTGCATTACTTTACTAACATCAATAATGTCCAAATATGAAGCCAACTTTATCTGAGTGTTTACAATGCCTAGAACGATTGTATATGAGTAAATCATATTTAAATTACAATATGATTAATATTTTTGCCCTAAATCAACAAGCATTAATCACACAAGGGAAATAAATTTGGTATATCCCATTCCCATTTCCTAGAGTAGTGTTCTGCTTTTCAGAAAAGCAGACTTTGACTCCTTCAGGGAACTGATGGGCAGGATCCCCTGGGAAAATAACATGAGGGGGACAGTAGTCCAGGAGAGCTGGCTGTATTTTAAAGAAGCCTTATTGAGGTTGCAGGAAAAAAACATCCCGATGTGTAGGGAGAATAGTAAATATGGCAGGCGACCAGCTTGGTTTAACAGTGAAATCCTTGCTGATCTTAAACGCAAAAAAGAAGCTTACAAGAAGTGGAAGATTAGACAAATGACCAGGAAGGAGTGTAAAAATATTGCTCAGGCATGCAGGAGTGAAATCAGGAAGGCCAAATCACACTTGGAGTTGCAGCTAGCAAGAGATGTTAAGAGTAACAAGAAGGGTTTCTTCAGGTATATTAGCAACAAGAAGAAAGTCAAGGAAAGTGTGGGCCCCTTACTGAATGAGGGAGGCAACCTAGTGACAGAGGATGTGGAAAAAGCTAATGTACTCAATGATTTTTTTTGCCTCTGTCTTCACAAACAAGGTCAGCTCCCAGACTGCTGCACTGGGCAGCACAGTATGGGGAGAAGGTGACCAGCCCTCTGTGGAGAAAGAAGTGGTTCGGGACTATTTAGAAAAACTGGACGAGTACAAGTCCATTGGGCTGGATGCGCTGCATCCGAGGGTGCTAAAGGAGTTGGCGGATGTGATTGCAGAGCCATTGGCCATTATCTTTGAAAACTCATGGCAAACGAGGGAGGCCCCGGATGACTGGAAAAAGGCTAATGTAGTGCCCATCTTTAAAAAAGGGAAGAAGGAGGATCTGGGGAACTACAGACCAGTCAGCCTCACCTCAGTCCCTGGAAAAATCATGGAGCAGGGCCTCAAGGAATCAATTCTGAAGCACTTAGAGGAGAGGAAAGTGATCAAGAACAGTCAGCATGGATTCACCAAGAATATTAGGAAAAACTTTTTCACTCAGAGAGTGGTGAAGCAATGGAATGGGTTACCTAGGGAGGTGGTGGAATCTCCTTCTTTAGAGGTTTTTAAGATCAGGATTGACAAAGCCCTGGCTGGGATGATTTAGTTGGGAATTGGTCCTGCTTTGAGCAGGGGGTTGGACTAGATGACCTCCTGAGGTCCCTTCCAACCCTGATATTCTATGATTCTATCTTTGATTAGTCATTTCAGCATAGCCACCGGCCCAGACAAATTACTCTTTTCATATCACCTGATCTTTCCTTTGGAGACCAACTGACATCTGCTGTAAACATATCAGTTTTGCCTTCCTCAGACAGTGCAGCCACTCTGACGAGTGTCATCTTTAAAAGTGTCATCTTTCTTCACAGCACATACACACACACATATATCTATATCTATATATATATCTCTGTATGTAATACAACCGCATCACAACAGCAGTCCAAGCTTTTACAGTAATCTCCCCCCACAAAATACGGATTTATTTTTGAAGGGGGGAGCATTTTTTAAATTTCAGGCCAATAAAACTTGGTTGTCAAAAGCTAGGCACCTAGGGCCAGGTTTTTGAAGGTATTTAGGGGCCTAAAGATGCAGATATGTGCCCTGTGGAATTTTCCTATCTGCATCTTTAGGCAGATAGGAAAATTTGGCTTCCAGGGCTCAATTCTGCTCCTACTGAAGTTAATAGGAATCTTTCCACTGACTTCCACAGTGGTTAGATAAGGCTCCTAAATCTTTACTTGGGCACTTAAATCAAAGCTGTCTGATTCTGAAAGAACCCACAGTTCTCATTGACTCCAGTAGATACTGCAGGTGCTCAATATTCATGAAAATCAGGCTATTTTGCCACAGAAGCCTAATTTTAGGCATCTATGATTGAACAATTTGTCCTTGATGCACCTTTTGTTGTTGTTTGTTTATATTTTATTGCTTCCCTCCATAAAAAAAACAAACAAACAAACATGGAAAGGGAGGGAAAGGGAAAGACAGGGGAAAGGAGAGCAATAGCTCGGTTTCTACACACAAGGTAGAAATCAAAGATCTCTAAAGAGTCTGACCACATTTTTTCAGAATTGTTTGAGGTCCATCTTCTGTGAACCATTACCCACTCTTCATCTGCCAGGTCTGTTGCTTAGCCGAACTTCTCTCCCTGGAGGCAGTCTGCTCTTCCCTCTGTCTTGCAATATGAGCTGTTTGGCTAGGAGAAGTGCTGTAGGGAAACAAGCTTTGCATAAGTCAGGGAGTTTCCAAGATAAGGGGCTATCTATCCCAAAACATGTCTACTTCTAGCCACAAGTAGTTTAATTGACAGGATAATGGGACAGTCCCAAAACATGAGGTGCTTGGCTCCGGGAGACTCACATCTGCAGTTTTCGGCAAGGCCCATGCACTGTAACCTATGGAGGGACCAGTGTGAATGAAATATAATTTTCTGCTGAATCTGTTTTAATCAAAGATCAATATCAGACTTCTTAATGTTTTACAAGGCACTTCCCCATGGGCTAGTGTTCAAGGATACAAACAAATCTTTGTTCCATAGGCAATCTAATTAAGGGAGGGTCTTTTGGGCATAACAGGCTGCAGTTGGTTGGGTGAATCTATGGAGTTCTCTCCACATCATCAACAATTCTGGAGTCTCTGGTGATCCCAGAGCATCAGGACCAAATATGTCCTTCAAGAGATGCTTAAGCTGCAGGTAACACCATGCAGCTGGACCAGATAAATTGTGTTGTTGTTGGAGGTTTGGAATGGCAGAAACTGATCCTCTGAGATCAACTGACGGACCCAGATCAATCTTTTATTCATCTACTTGGTCCACATTAATGCTTTCTACTTGATTTCCAACCAGGGACGGCTCCAGGCTCAAGCGCAGCAAGCAGATGCTTGGGGTGGCCAAGGGGAAGGGGCAGCATGTCCGGCTCTTCGGCGGCAATTCGGCAGCGGGTCCCTCGGTCCCTCTCTGAAGGAAGGACCTGCCGCTGAAGTGCCACCAAAGAAGAAAGCAATGCGGTGGTGCCACAGATCGTGATCGCGTTCCCCCCCCCACAGCTGCTTGGGGAGGCAAGACCCCTGGATTTTCTCAAAGTACAGCATCAATGTGTGTGAAGGGAGGAATTTACATTTTCTAGCCAAATTGGCCCACATTTGTCTGGTAGCCAATTCTGTAGGGGACATTTTACAATCAAAATGGTAATAGGCTGAACCCAACATTCCTGCCGATGGTAGGGAATGGACCAAACCTGTATTACCAGCAGCCAGGGAGGGGTCTGCTTTCTTATGTTTTGGAGGGCTGTCATTGATGCTCATTTGAAATCAGGTTCTTTCTTGCTCAGGTTTTTCCCTGTAGAGGAGGTAGGAGATTCTATAAGGTGTGACACTCAGTTTTCCACTGACCATTCTTATGGGAGAGACAAGGTGGGCGAGGTAATATTTTTTATTAGACCATCCTCTTTTGGCAAAAGAGACAAACTTTTGAGCTGACACAGAGCAATTCCCCAGGTCTGGCCTTCTTATAGGGAGGCAGAGTTTGGTCTCTGACGAATGAGCTATTTCAGCAACATCTTAGGCAAACCAGTGGGTCTCAGAAGATCCTTGCTGGCTTCTCTGCATCCAAAAGGCACCCTTTTCCTCCTTCTGGCAGCAGGGGTGGATGCACACTCAGCAGTGCAGTAGTAGCCGAGAGGGGGTGTCCACAGGTGTTAACACCTGTTCTGATTTCTGATAACAAATCCATGCAGTCTGGAAGGGAGCATGTTACAGAGAGCAGCTGCTCTGTGATTCCATCCTTCCCCGTAGCCCCCCAAATTTCAGACTAACAATCCCATGGAGAGCTGGAGGAAGATTTCTGTGGGGACAGTCAAGATGGAGTGAAGCATACCCTGAAGCCAGGATTTCCTGGGATTAGCTCTGGGATTAGCTTGTTCTGCTCCCCCTCTGCTCATGAAAATGGAGGGGAGAAATTCCAGAGAATATTGCCCTTCGATTTGATTCTTATCGTATGTAGAATAGACTACTTATTCATGGTAGAAAGATTGGATCTCAGCAGGCTACAAACCAGTGCACCAAAATGCTGACAATGCCATTATCCACTATGACAAGATAGTGGGAGATGTATCCTAGCACGAGATTTTGTAATTGCTGCAGCTCCATTTTACATCACAGTGCAAAATGAGGATAGTCTGAAATATCAAAATGCTTTGTGATAATGTCATCACCGCTGGGAGTAAAATAGAATAAGCCCCAAGGTTTTGAAGCAGGTTGTGTGGTAACTCAGAATTTACTGCCTATGGCATTACTTTAGGCATAAAGCTATTGAACAGTTCTGCAGCAACTGGACTGTAATACAGGCTGCATGATTTTAATTAACCAATTAAAAATGTGTCTGTGCAGCTCTTTATCAATTCCATGGTTTTATTTCCATAATCACAGATGAAGTTCAGTACACTGGAGGCCCCTTATCAAATCTGTGATGGAAACAGCTGAACATCAAAAGGCTATCTGTGCTGCACTACAAATGCAAAAATAAGCTCCTCTGTACTCACCAGTTCAAAATGCCTTCTATAGATTCTTTTTAAGAAACACAACAGCCAGCATTTCCGCTGTTGGCTTCCACTGGGATTTTAACAAGGAAACTGCTGATTTAATACCTCAGCTGTGTGACACATTCAGAGCTTTTCCAAGCAACATACAAGGGAAATAAAAAACAGTGACAAAATATTAAAAGACACAGTCATTTGGAACTTTGCATCCTCCACTACGATTATTTATGTTTTAATAAACTCTTGGAACCTTTTATCAGTCCCACTTTGAATGGATAGTCCTATAATGCAGCTAGTAATAATTTAAGTGCCCAATCCTTTGAGTTACTGGGACTGGCAGGATGGAGAATAGAGTCAACAACAATAGATAAGTCAACAACATTTTGCCCTGTCAGTTCCATTATGTTCTTAGTAGTTTTAGTGGGGAAGGCCACTGATGTTTAATGATAAACCACCTGGCACATTTCTAATGGCTGTTGTTGCCCTGTGTACCAAAATGGGCACTATGAACTGGTATGGCTTGCCCTAGTTTGGCAATGTTCCAGAGCATCACCTCTGGAAAGCATTATTTGGAGGGAATAACATAAGAGAAAGACTCTACAGTGCAAATTCTGCCACTTGTTACAGGGGTACAGCTCCCACTGACTTCCATGGGATTTGTGCATGTGAACCTGAGGGCAGAGTTCAGCCATGTGTGTCTCACTGTGTTTCCAAAGCAGGCCAAGTTTCTAGAAAAGCAGGCCAAGGAACCAAGCGAGGCCCTCCCCTTGAAGGAAACACACGATAAAAATGAAAACCTGGCCTGCTTAGAGGAATGTTGTGCAGGGACTGGAGATGTAGGGTCATGTGTTATTGAGGTTGGGACATTGTGACTTGCCAATTTTCCTCAGTATCTGAGCCCTGATCACCCTAATGTGTGAAGAAAATAGATTGCATGTGTGAATCATGCAGTGTTATCTAGTTTATTTCTGGAAAGTACAGAACATTTTAAAAGTATTCTGTAATGTTAGGATTAAGTTTTATTTGAATTTTTATTTATATAACAGTATTCAAACACTGATATCGCTTGGTATAATTTGTAAACTCTCTGGTGTTTTTCATTATTTCAAGACTCCTCAATCTACACTCTGTATCCGTTTGCTCTAGAACACCATATATGTCTATCTTAAATCTGGGACAGGTAATGAGATGCCTGCCTAAGTGAACCAGCAGATACCACTTAACATTCCCTATTAGGAATAGCACCTGCTAACAGTAGAAGTTGCAGGAAGACATTGGCAATCCCTTACTCTCTATATTTAGTACTGGGAATATGGCTGCTGTTATTCAAGTTTTTAACACAACTGAAAGTTTTTAATGGTGATTGCTATACTCCATTATCCAGTTATGGATGGCAGAAACCAGATCCAAACTTTTCTCAGATTCAACAGTTTTGTCATCCAGCGTTTGGGTTCTGCACAGTATAGAGATTTGGTTCCTAATCCAAACTTAGAGAACTTTCAGATATGGAGTTTTGTTCCAGGTACATGTCTAATATCTTTCAAAACTCTACAGTAAAAAATAAATTACATAATTGCCTTAAAACAAGTACAAAAATCTAAGTAATCACAATTTGTTGTGACTTTAATGTTGTAGGTAGTACATATCTATAATTATTTTTAATATTTACTAGCCATCTTTAGCATGCTGAAGACCCAGCTGGTTTTTCCACTATAGCTTTTTTCCCCTTCCTAATAATGGAAACAGATTTGTTTTGTCCTGCCATTGCCTGGTACAGAAATGAGACTCATCCTGAAAATCCCAGAATACAGAGTAAAACATCTGCAATCCACATTTGCAGCCAATTATCGCTTGGTCCCCTGGATGGCTCATCATTTTCTTTGGGTGAAAGTGAGCATTTTCCTTTGGAAATGTTTATTCTGGTCATTGAAAACCTTTCCCATTTAATTCTAGAGAGAATATGATTAAGATAACTCTGCAGCCAAGAGAATTTGTCTTTGAGAATGACAACGCTTGATACCCCTTTATGCTAATGAATTGATAATTTAATCCAGGGTACTAGCATCAACAGTACCCTATTATAAACAATCAACCCAAAGCAGTGCGCATGATTTTTTAAATCGTTTCAATTAATGATATTTTACTTTTCTCCTCAAAGCAAAAATCTTTACGAGTCAGGTGGTCACACAGTTGAGATTTTCCCCCATAGTCTGTGGAGCTGCAATTTGTTAAAGTATTCTGTTAAAGAAATCTTAGGACGTGAGTTTATATTGCCTGGAGGAATATTCATTACTAACATTTCCCTACCTTGGGACAAATCCTGAATCTCTTTCCCATCCTTAAATGGTACATTTGAGTGTGCACAGAATGAGGATGGAACCTTATATATCTACAGTATTTTCTTTTTATGGTCATGCCATATGAACATCTTTCCCAATACTTGAATTGGTGGGAGGCTGGAGAAAATGATTTTGTCAAACACTCACTTGTTGCTCCTGCAACCAGATTTTAGGACTGGCATCCTATCTTTTCCCTTTGAGATCAAATCTGATACAGGTCAACCCTAATTAGATGTCAGCATTCTGCATATGAAGCTGTTGGAAGAACTGGTAAGACAACAAACACTGAGGTATCAGCCATAACTGGGTGACAACCAGCAGCTCTACTCAGCCAGCATGCTTGATGGTCAGTTAGAATCAGTACCTGAATGTAGAGCAGCTGACTAACACTATATCTGGGTGAGACTGAAATGATGCTCCTAGGTAGAAGAAGACACTTCAAAGAACTCATTTTAGCTATTGCATCTATTGAAGGTATCTGTCCTCAGACTGTAAATTTGGTCTACAGACTTGAGGTTGTTTGGCACAGTGATAGAAATGAAATGGGTGGGTTTTTTATCAGTGACTGGCCAGAAAACTCCACCCATTCTACCTAGTCATGGCAAATCTCATTCATACCTCCATATTTGATTATTGCAACTCATGCACAGAGATGAAACCATGCACCCAAAGAGACGCTAACAACCGTTCTTACAAAAGGGCTTGGAGTCTTTAGTTGCCATAATGGTGATGATGTCAGTTTTATGTCATCTGAAAGACAGCTCCTCCAGCAGCAGTGTTCCCCTTAACACCATGCTGAGACAATGGTGATTAAGAAGGTGAAGTTCCACCAGCTGAATCACTAACTTCTTACAATATCACAATGCTTCTTAGAAGTTTCCCATCCAATTACTGGTCCAGTGAGACTACACATAGCATGTGAGAGTTTACAGGAATAAGTTACATGGGCACCATGACTGCACGCTAAAAATGTATGGAATATAAAGTGAATTAGGTTATACTGTATCTATACAGGCTGTTTACAGAGCAGAATAGTCAGGAATATCAGAGGGAGAGTAGCAGGTTTATATTATGACAGCAACCTTAATGGCAAAAGAGAACATCTATTACAGTAGGTAAAGAATGTTATACACAATTACTATATATTCTTGGTTAAGATTTGAATATCTATTGAGTAGTTATTAATCTAAGTACAGTACATTATTGGAATAATGAAGTTGAGAATATTAAGTAGTAAATAGTATAGTCACTTCTTATCACTGTCAGGTAATGGTTAGGTTAAATGGATTATAAAAATCACGTTTTCCTTTATTTTTATATTTCTATTGAGCATTAAGACAATAACTTATCACTGAGCAATAGATTATTAAAGTTGAATAAAAGATGTTGGGAAGGAATTTTCTCCGAGGTCAGGTTAACAGAGACACCTTCTGCAGCATGGGGGCACAGATCACTTCCTGGTTTGAACTAGAGTAAATGGTGGATTCTTTGTAACATGATTTGAGGACTTCAGTAACTCATCCAGAGATTATGGACCTACTGCAGGAGTGGGTGGGTTAGGTTCTGCGGCTTGCAATGTGCAGGAGGTCAGACTAGATGTTCATGGTGGTCCCTTCTGGCCTTAAAGTTCCTATGTCCATTTGTAAACGTTTTATATTGGGTTTTCTTAATGATTGATTAACCACTGTTCATTTGTTTGTTTATTTTTGAGACAGATGTATATCATATATCATTGGCTAGAGATAGTTAAAGGAAATTAGCAATGCACACTATAGCATGAAAGTTAAATTTACCCATCCAGAATGTTGTCTTCTACATTTATATTCAAATCTGTACACAGATTCTTAGGATTTAAGACTTTCGATCATGCCATATTGTAAACATGGACGTGTTCATCAGTTTAATGTTCCCTCACGAAGTGAACTGAATGAGGACAGCGAGCAATATTTAGGAATTGGTATTAACCACAAGATGAATGTGATGGTCTTATAATTACATTTCAATCTGATCTCCCCTTGCTAGCCAGTGAGCAGATACTGCCTTGCTTTAATGAGATTACTGGGTCATGACATTATACTATACTGTGAAGAGCATTTGACTGAGTGAATCACTTAGACTATCCTTCAATCAAGGTTGTCAACAGACAATGGCATCTAAACAACAAGGAACAACTTGACTATGAGTCAAATCCAGCAATCTTCAGGCAAAAATTCCTATTGTCTGCAGTGAGAGTGCTATCTAGCTATAGACTTCAGGATTTGCTCTTCAGTTTTAATGTAAAATCAGAGAAAAAGGTTTATTACACAAAGAAACTGTGCTACAGGGTATGTGTTCAATAAAATAAACAATCCGGGGGCGTGGGGCGGTGCAGAGCTGAACAGACACGCTTTGCTCTGACTGCTTACTCCCATTATGATTTTCTAGTGGATTCAGGGGTTATGCTTGCCCTGTTGTCTGCCAATTCTGGGAATGACCTTCCCTCTCTGCAGACCCCCATTAGGAGCAAAGGAGGCAGCAAGGGAAAAAATAAGCCACTGCAAGCAGAGTAGCAAACGATTCCTGCCAGAAATGTCTGCCTCAGTAGACTGAACTACTCCATCTTCCTCAGAGCTGGCATGGGGCCATGAAACACTGGAAACCACCAATGGCAACCTTCTGAAGCTTTTAGAGGAGATTTATTTGAAAGTCATTTGATATGAGCCCACAGTAACAGTTACGGCCAATAAACTGCAGCAAGTGAGTTACCCACATGAATAGTGATGAATAGAAACCTGATATGCACTAGGATTCCTAGGAATTCTCATACTGTTGGTTCCCTCAGTCTTGCAGGTAGTCTGATTTGGCCCTGAAAGCAGTTCTGTTCACACCTATATCTATATAACAGCAACCTCTACTGAAGACAGCTACACTGGCTTTTCCCTTTTGATTCCTCCCTACATGCAAGTACTCTGCCAACCTCAGTTTGAGAGCTTCCTCCCTAACAAACCCGCACGGTGTCTTGGTGCTATCTTTTATGCTCTCTCCTCAATTGGTATCTGAAGCAGAAGTGTGCTGCAGAAGGAAGTGACAATGAGGTCATTTCCACAACACTGATACAGAAGTGATCAAGGTGTGTGCGCCTCTCAGGGTACATTACTTACTGCAAATGTTGGGAAATTAGCAATCTCTACATCTCAGAGAAGACGGGGGAAGACTCTTAGAAAGGGCTGTACCTATTTGTTATCAAAGAACAGAAATCATAGTTGACAGTGTGAGACTGGTTTTGATTGGATAGTATTTTCTAATCACGTTAGTAATTGTGTGCAGCAGACTGTAGCTGACTTACTGGAGGTAAAAGTGCGGTGCAATGTGTCAAAGGGATATGTGTTGCCCATGGTAACTGAATGGAAATGCTGAACATCTGCCTCCCTATCCTAGTTTTTTTTTATCAACATGGATACGATGGGCCTGATTCTGATCTCACTTATAGCAGTGTAAATCAGGAATATCTGAATCAGAGGAGTTACACTGTTGTAGAACTGTTGGAAGTGATAGCAAGAGTAGGTCTAACACTATATGTAATCATAAAAAATGTCCATGCATAGCAATTTGGGGGGGGTTTAGAGCTGTCAAGAGATTATAAAAATTAATCACGATTAATCGCATTGTTAAACACTAATAGAATACCATTTATTTAAATATTTTTGATGTTGTCTACATTTTCAAATATATTGATTTCAATTACAACACAGAACACAAAGTGTACAGTGCTCACTTTCTATTTATTTTTAATACAAATATTTGTGCTGTAAAAAACAAGAAATAGTATATTTCAATTCACCTAATACAAGTACTGTAGTACAATCTCTTTATAATGAAAGTTGAACTTACAAATGTCGAATTATGTACCAAAAAAACTGCATTAAAAAATAAAACAATGTAAAACTTTAGAGCCTACAAATCCACTCAGTCTTACTTCAGCCAATCGCTCAGACAAACAAATTTGTTTACATTTTCAGGAGATAATGGTGCCTGCTTCTTGTTTGCAATGTTACCTGAAAGTGAGAACAGGCATTCGCATGGCACTGTTGTAACCAGTGTCACAAGATATTTACGTGCCAGATGCACTAAAGATTCATATGTCTCTTCATGCTTCAACCACCATTCCAAAGAATATGCATCCAAAGAAGAGTGGACTGATGCATGTTCATTTTCATCATCTAAGTCAGATGCCACCAGCAGAAGGTTGATTTTTTTTTTTGGTGGTTCAGGTTCTGTAGTTTCCGCATTGGAGTGTTGCTCTTTTAAGACTTCTGAAACATGCTCCACACCTCGTCCCTCTCAGATTTTGGACGGCACTTCAAATTCTTAAACCTTGGGTCGAGTGCTGTAGCTATTTTTTGAAATCTCACATTGGTACTCTTTTGCATTTTGTCAAATCTGCTGTGACAGTTTTGTTAATCAAACAACATGTACTGGGTCATTAGCAGAGACTGCTATAACATGAAATATATGGAAGAATGTGAGTAAAACAGAGCAGGGAACATACAATTCTCCCCCAAGGAGTTCAGTCACAAATTTAATTAACGCACTATTTTTTTTAACGAACATCATCAGCATGGAAGCATGTTCTCCGGAATGGTGGCTGAAGCATGAAGAGACATATGAATCTTTAGTGCATCTGGCACGTAAATATCTTGTGACACTGGTTACAACAGTGCCATGCGAATGCCTGTTCTCACTTTCAGGTAACATTGTAAATAAGAAGCAGGCAGTAGTATCTCCCATAAATGTAAACAAACTTGTTTGTCTTAGTGATTGGCTGAACAAGAAGTAGGACTGAGTGGACTTGTAGGCTCTAAAGTTTTAAATTGTTTTGTTTTTGAGTGCAGTTATGTAACAAACAAACAAAACTCCATATTTGTAAATTGCACTTTCACTGTAAAGAGATTGCTGTACAGTACTTGTATGAGGTGAATTGAAAAAATACTATTTCTTTTATCTATCATTTTTACAGTGCAAATATTTGTAAGCAAATGTAATATAAAGTGAGCACTGTACACTTTGTGTTCTGTGTTGTAATAGAAATCAATATATTTTAAAATGTAGAAAAACATCCAAAAATATTTAATAAATTTCAGTTGGTAGTCTATTGTTTAACAGTGCTATTAATCACCATCAATTTTTAATAGGTTTTTTTTTTAGTTAATCGCATGAGTTAACTGCAATTAATTGACAGCCCTAGTTTTTTTTAATATAAGAAGACTCTTTGTGGGGATAGCATGAATACAGTCTCATCTAATTGTTTTGTTTAAAAATCAAGGGTTTTAGCCAATAGATTAGAAATAAATGTCCAAATTAAATAGGATCTAATAGGATCATTCCCCTCCACATTTTTATAGTTATTTTCATTTTATTTGTCTTTTTCTTTGCTTTGCACTCCATGTGAATTCAGAGATAGCAGACAGAAAATGTGCAACATAGATAAAGGTTTTAGCGGACTCTAAATGCTGTGAAACATCAGGGATTTTGGACTCTATTCCATGCAATTTCCATGCAAATTTCCTGGAATTTGAGCAAAATGCTGCTTAATATTTTGGAGCTTCAAGGTTTATATATACACATTTGTTTCATGTCACATCTGACTTTGGATCTTTATGACAAAGTATTCAGCACCAGTCTTAGTGTGTGTCATAAACCACATATTACAGCTGTTTTTGGAATGGGTGCAAGAATGATACTGGTGAAACATGTCTGGTGCAAATGCTTTATAAAGACTCTGCTTTGAAAGTGAAAACATTTGCAGCTCTTTCCATTGTAAAAAGCACCACAGAAACATTCAAGCCCTTTATGTGACATTCTGCCTTCTGTGTTGTGCCATAGAAAATCTGAAGCCTTTTGTAAAAGAATGTGTCATCAGAGCGGATTATAAAAGTCAGCTGAAGAAAATGGCTGCTAATGTTCAGAAAGAGATAGAAGACCAATTCATTTTTATGAGGCTCTGTGATGGATCATGGTGTGACACACCATTGGGGTTGCAAAGGAATAAGCTCCTACCAGTTAGAATGGATTCAGTGATTATTTATGACCTTGAAAATCCATCACCAAAGAGCCAGAATAGGGTTTTCAGTACTCCGACATTACTGGGCTTATTAGAAATGCATGGGAGTGGAGTAGCAGGCTGTCTGAAAGGAGACTAATATACTGACTCTTTGAATTAATCTTTCTTAAAAAAAAACCTCTAAACGCATCGGCTAAAAAACATATTGCTCTGTGTCTATAAAACTGTAGATTGTGAACTATAATTTACTTTGGAAGGAACAGACTTCATAGTCTCAAATAATGTTTGAACAGGACTTGCTAGGTATTAATGACACAAGACCCCTACACTACCTGTCCCCACCCCTCCACACAGAGCGTGTGTCAAGGGTAGGAGGACCAGCCAGAATAGAAGGGTGAGTTGGAGCTCACGGAGCTTCACTAGGTCCCTCAGCTAGCAGAACAGCTAGCTGCAGTCAGCATAAATTAAAGCAGTCTCAAGGCTACTCTAAAGTTATAGTCCCTAGCCAGCCCAGGATCAGGAGAGCAGAAAGATAGCTTAGAGTATAAACTCAGTGCGGCTGAGGATGGAACCCACATTTTACATAAATCTCTCTCTCTTTTTAAAAAGAAGAACTAATTTGCTGACATTTTTCTTTATTACATTATGTTACACATTGGCCCATATTTATCCCTGGCATGACACCACTGCTGTCAATGGTGTTACATGAGGGATGAATTTGCTTTATGGTTTTTATTAATCGCTAGTGTGCTCTCACAACACTGCCCCACTATTCTTAGGCATGTGTAGCTGACACCTCTGGGGGAGAGTTAGGGCCCAATTCTTCAAGGGACTGAACACCTTCTGAGATACCCTGCGTGTCCCTAACTCTCATTGACTTCAGTGAGAATTGAGGATCCTTAGTGTAACAGTAGCCAGTGGACTCAGTGGATACTTTTTCCTGTCAAGTATCAGGGGTATTAACAAAAGATCAAGTGACCAAGGCCAGGTCACCACGTTTCAGAATCTTGACACTAAGCACCAATCAGGAGGTACTCTATCCCTGCAGATTCACAGATGATACTTGGAATGGCTGAAGACCACACAAGCATCTTTATGCATGATCAGTTTCATGCACAACTTTTTTTTTCTTAAATCAGTTTCAGTTTTCCATTCACACTCTCAGGCAACCATCTTTATTGACAGTGACTCTCTGGGGTTACTGTGATTGATCTATGGTATCCAAGTGTACTGAGTCTCTGATGGTTCTAAACGAGAAGCTGAGGAATGAAGGCAATAGCATTTCACAATATTAAGGTTCTGCACTAGCCCTGTTATAACTTGAGGCTCGGTAGTCAGGACGCCCAGATAAAGCCAGATACGAACTTTCTTTAAGGGAAAAAGTGGAAATAGCTTTATTCCAGTTAAAAACTCCAGCATGTCTTGCCCACATGCCCAGAGTCTAACTGATCACCATATTTGTGGTTGGGAAGGAATTTTCCTCCAGGTCACACAGAAGAAACCCTGGGTGGGGGGCTTCACCCTCCTGTGCAATGTGGATTTGAGTACTTCAGTAACTCAGACAGAGGTTATGGGCCTACTACAGGTCTGAGTATATGGGGTTCTGTGGCCTGCAAAGTGCAGGAGATCAGACTAGATGATCATGATGGTCCCTGCTGGCCTTAAAGTCCATGAGTCAAACCCGAGCAGAGCATTTAAAAAAATAGGGATGGAGAAAATGGAGCCAGATCTTCAGCTCATATAAATCAGCATAACTCTATTGAAGTCAGTAGGGCTATGCTGATTTACAGCAGCTGAAGATTTGGCTTGTGAACTCATACCACTCCTAAGCCACAACTACTTCTCCTTGCTTAATTATGCAGCCTTACCACTCTTACCTTCAGCTGCTGGATTCAGGATAAATTAATCTATCAGCTGCCATGGAAAAATAGATTTAAAAAATCCAACCTCAACAATGCAAAACCATATAAACACAAGCCAACATTGCTTTGTAAATAGCGTCTTGTTGTTTTACAACTGGAAAAATCAGTTGTATATAGCAAGACGACGTTAGACAACTTAATAATAAATAATAACAATCCATTATAATTTGCAGGCGATGCCAAAGGCCCCTAGACCACTTTAACAGAACTAACAAAACAAAAACCTAAAAACAAACAAAAAAAAGAGAAAGAAAAGAGAAAGGAGAAGGCACAAAGGAAGGGAGGCCTGTAGAAAAAGCCAAGGAGCCAGCAAACTAAACTTAACAAATATGTAATCCTTCTGCCAGGTGGAGCCAGCAGCAACAAGGGCTGGGTTCAGTATCTAGGGGTTCCTTTTCACCAGTACAGCATAAAATTGGCTCGAATTCCCACCCAGTGACCTAGGACAATTACACACCACCTCTAAGAGGCAATGCTTCCCCTCTCACAAGCACAGAATCTAAGTGTAGCAAAAACTTTTAATAAAAGGAGGTAACTCAGTATTAATTTGGGAAAACTCCACAACGAGGCTACATAAACATAAACCATAAGCAAAAAGACCCACCCCCAAGTAAGTTGGGCAGTGTCATTTTCCCCTCAGGTTCTTAAGTCCAGCAACCCCAAAGTCCCTTTAACATGCCCATCCTTTCTCTGCACCCCACTTACAGTTGCTATCCTTGGCCAGTGCAGCCCCAGAGTTCAGAGGTTCATCTGCAGAGTTCACCTCCCACCCTGGGTGGAAGGGGGCAGGGTAAAGAGGCACCTTATACACTCCACTGTTCAGGCACTCACTTGCTGCCCCACTGTGTGATTACCACACCTCTTTGTGGGGCTCTGCTGTCACCCTCTCTGCCAGCTGCCCTGCTGGCCATCCCTCTCCGCCAACTGCCCTGATGGCCATGCCTTTCCACCTGCTGCCCAGCTACCAAGATGTCTTATGGCCTCACACTTCACACAGTGATTTCAGCTGTTAGTGGGGGGAGCCTCACTACTGGTGCATATAGGGCAGGCTCTTACAATAGAGACACTGTCCCAAAGTAGGTCTAATACTTATTTATAGGTATTAGTGATTTCAGCTCTATAGCATGTACCAGGGAGAGAAGAAGGATTAAATGGAGTTTAGAACCCTTAAGCTGGGCCCACACCACTAGTCACACATACCTGTCTATCCCCCTGATTGGGTTTTGGAACCCATGTCCCCTGCCTAGCGAGTACCATTCAGTTGAGGGTGAGTACCATTCAGTTGAGGGTGAGTACCATTCAGGTGAGGGTGAGAAAGGAGAAGGCTCAAAGGAAGGGAGCCTGTAGAAAAAGCCAAGGAGCCAGCAAACTAAACTTAACAAATATGTAATCCTTCTGCCAGGTGGAGCGAGCAGCAACAAGGGCTGGGTTCAGTATCTCCATTGGGGTATGCCAGGTACAGTTCTGCTGCCCTCGACTCACACAGCAACAATAACAATCCTTTAATACTCCTGCCCCAATAACAAGGAAACTGTGGATCTTACACCGGCCACAAGGGATCATTTGGGCAAGCAATCCCATCATGCTGAGCATGGTGGGTGTGTCCATGCAAACGAGATCAGCTCCTGAAGTCCTTTTCCACAGCTCACCACTAGATGTCAAGGGAAAGCTCATTCAGAATCTGTTTACAAATACAAAATCAAACTGCATGAATGTAAGGTTTCTATTTATGGCTTAAGCTAGCTGATTTCTGAGGCAAATGTAATGTAACTGGACAGGTTATGTGTGAGAACTGACCCCCTAGACTTCTAGAGCTAAAAGCACAAGATGCTATTTCTAGAGCTAGAGACTCAGGCTCATCAGTGTGGAGGCTATAGCAGACTCATAAATCTCTATATGTGGACTAGCCAGCGGAGGGGGATGAAGGGTCACAGTCCATTAGCATGGGTTACATAGACCCTAAGCTTCAGAGATGTATTGCAATTCAAATTGTCATATGGGCCACCCCTAATTGGGTCATCTGTGGTGATCTTTGGATCTAAAAAGCATGAGGCTCTACTGCTTGGTCCGTTAGCTTAGGCAACAGGAGCACATGGTTTTAGACCCAGTGGTCCCTGAGTTACATCTCTACACTGAGTTGGTCCTTACACTCCTAAAAAACTGCACGCTGTCACAGATAACTGATTTCTCCAAACCCTAGTCACAGTCAGAGGTTACCACTAAAAAGCTAGGAATCAGCAACAGTTACGGGGGCTGAGAAGTCAGTTTCCCCTATATGTAGAGGGATGAATGTGGGGTAGTAGCTAGCTAATGTTCACTCTTTAATGGCTTGTTTTATGTTTGGAAAACAAAATGTTAACTCCACAGAGTGAGTGTAGTGTCTGTGAGCATGACTAGCCAGAACCACGGCTAGGAAACTTTCATTTCAAAATAAAAAGCTAGTAGTATGATCCATTTTTTGGTTTTGCAATCTGAGTGAGTGCAGTTCAGTATTGATCCACGCAGGGCTCTCTCTGAATGCTACACAGAGTGCACTATTGATTCCCTTTACCTTCCCACAGTAAAGTACCCACAATACATATGATAGCATTTCTCTTTCCTTTCTTCATTAGGCAAATTATGGTGTGTGATAAAATCATGATGGCCTAAGCTAATGTGGCACTGCATCAACCAGTGACATTTTTGAAATGGTTGCATGTGAGAAAAATGTCTGGTTCCTTATAGAGTTATTAGATATATTACTATATTAGCTGCTAGTAGCCAGCTCCCTTAGCATGTACAATAAAAGGTTCTTCTCTGTTTTGCTTTTAAAGCAGAATGAGGATAATGGTCACTTTATATTCATAGCCTGCCACATTAAAAATATAAGCTATACGCAAGGCAGAAGTGATTCCCTGGTACCCCACTGCTACACTGCTAATATCTGACTGCCATGCACCATCTACTCAAGAATACTTATCTTTAAGTGTGAGGCAATGAAGCTTCTAATGTACCGTAGTTTGCCTCCAGCTGTATTTTTGTTTGCTTCCTTCACTAATTGTTTTGGAATATGGGGACTGATGACCCTTTGCAAATGGCCTTTTTAGCAGATGATGGGAAGCAGTCCTTCAGGCTCCTAAAAAGGGTTGCAGGAAAAGAGCTGTTTGAAGGTACATGGAAGGCAGTTCCATCAGCTTCCTTGTAGGTCAGAGTGAAGAAGATGCTCACCCCTTTGACCAGGTGGCTCTCTGGATATAGAGTGCAGTACAGCACAGCCAAAACTATCAGGACAGTGGTTTTTATTGGAGATCCGCCCCAGTTTCAGATTTCAGATCTAGAAATGCAGTTTCCGCCAGTTTGGGGTGTTTGGACCAGCGATTTAGCTGGGCCCACTGCAAGGACAAGGTCTGCTGGGAACACTGGATTTGGATTTAGATCTGAACTTCAAAGTTTAGGGCTGTTTGTGTCAGGCTTATTACTAGATTTGTTTGTCTGAGAATGAATGAGTGAAGATGTAGCTTTGCTCTTGTCTGGCCAATTTTCTTTCAGTATTCTTTCTAGTGTGCCTGAGTCATGTAAGCATGTTCTATAAGCACGTGACCTGTGCTAGCAAGTACATGACAACCCTCTTTAAGATTTTATGGGCTTTGCAAGTATCCTTGTGAACAGGTTGTGTCACTAACCTTTGCCCTAAGAGGCTTTCAGCCACAGGAGTGGATTCCAAACACTATTCTGAGTTACATGGCTGTAAGCCTAGAGAAACTGCATCCAGCTCACAACTTCTCATTCTCCCTCATTCTCCATCATCCCTGCACAACTCCAGCTCTCTTCTCCTCTCCCTCATGCTCCATCTTCTCCCCTGAACACTCCCAGGAAACCCCTTTGTATCTTTCTTCCACTCTCACCTTCTTCTATGCTCATCCTTATGCTTTCACTGCCTCCCTCTTCCCACTAACTCAGGAATTCCCTTCTTCCATGCTATCCTGAAAACACTTTTTTTTCCTTGTGGACTTTCTGGAATGATGTCTCCTAGACAGCCCCACCAATTTGACCATCCACCATCCGCCAATTTGATCTGTATTATCTGCATTTGAATTAGACAGTGAGACAGCTTTGTGTCTATGTACAGCACGAATCAACTGTCATGGCTCAACATATAACCCGTCCTGTTTCTGTAGAAGTTTATGACACAGATTTGCCAAGGCAGAAATTGCAGCTGAGGGTAAAGACACACTAAATTACTTTCCTCCTGCGATACCCTCTGTATCCCAGATGAAGTGCTGAGAATTTCTACCTCTTTTCCCTCCAGTCAGCAGTCACAACTTTATCTTAGAAGAACAGAAGACTCTCTATGGACTGCACCTTACATTGCTTTGTGGGTGACTGTTATTGCTTTCAGCCATATTTCCATAGTGCTGATTACCCCGGGAACAAAAGGCTGAGTCTAAGCATTAAAGCCCTGATCCTGCAATTGACTCCAGGCAAGCACAAGGGTTAGTCCATATGCAACATGTCACAAGATCAAGGCCTAAATCTAAATCTTCCCTTGTGGCTTCACAGAGTACTCCCCATAAGCCTATAGGCTTACCAGACTGATGAATGTAAAACAATAGAGGCTCTTTCCACCTTGTGATACATTCTGTGCAAGCTTTCTCTGACTCATTCTATGGGGCTTGCAATTCTATAAACACTAAATGAATATTTTATTTACTTTAGCGAAAAAAGAAGCTCATCAAGTATAGCTTGAAATAAAAAGAAATGAGGCATGACATTCATTTTATATGTGCTATTCTCTCTATAAAGGAAAATAAACGGTAAAAAGATTTCTCTTTCCAGATTGCCAGTGATCTGCTCTAACATGAGCAATTGCATACACCTCCTCAGGGAGACTGGGGAAAATTCTCTCTCCCCTCACACACCAGTTTAATGGGATAAGATGGAAATGTTATGCTTTGATGCCAATTTCACTGAAAATACTGTAGGTGGATTTAACAAATTCTGTTCTAACTAAAATACGACAAACATTCTAACACTGCATACACTGAAGAGAAAGGGGGAAAACGCCACACAATGTAGGAACGCAGGCCATGTCTACACTAGAGCCCTTACAGCAGCACAGCTGTACCGATGCAGCTGCACCACTGTAAGATCACCCGTGTAGCCATCTCTGTGCTGATGGGAGAGAGCTCTTGTGTCAATATAATTAAACCACCCACGATGAGTAGCGGTAGCTATATTGGTGGGAGAGTGCCTCCCTCCAGCATAGTGCTGTCCCCACTGGTGCTTCTGTTGATGTAACTTATGTTGCTCAGAGGGGTGTTTTTTTCACACTTGTGAGCGACATAAGTTATACTGACAAAAGTGCTAGTGCAGATATAGCTTTAGGTTCCGCTGCAGGGAGTGGTCTCTTTTGGTTAGAACATATGATTGGGAGTCAGGCTGGACTTATGGCTTTTGTTCTTAACTCTGCACCTGCTGTGCAATTTTGGACTGATCACTCACCCTCAATTTACTCATTTTTAAATAGTTGTAGAATGGCAGTACTCCACAGGGGCACTACGTGGCTTAACTAATTCATTAGTAAAAAAACTCTTTAAATTCCTTGATGAAATGCACCATAAGAAGTGCAAAGCATTAATACTAAGGAATAAAACAGGGCCGCCCGGGGGGGGGGGGGGCAAGTGGGGCAATTTGCCCCAGGCTCCCACGACATTTTTTCAGGGTCCCTGGAGCAGGGTCCTTCACTCGCTCCAGGGGCCCCGGAAAACTCTCGCAGGGCCTGGGCCCCTGGAGCTTCTTCCGCTCCGGGTCTTCGGCAGCAATTCGGCGGTGGAGGGTCCTTCTGCTCCGGGACCTGTTGCCGAAGTGCAGGGTCTTCAGCAGCAATTTGGCGGCAGGGGGGCCCCACTGCCAAAGACCCCAGGACCCCATAATCCTCTGGCGGCCCTGGAACAAAACCTAATTCTTTTACTGTCACTAGAGCTGCTGAGACATCTCACTCTTTGTTTGTTTCTCCTGTGTCCTTTCCAGTTCTTTGATGTGAATTCTGTGGCAGGGTTAAATTGAGAATGATATTCAAGCTATGGTCTGACTAGCCCTTTGGGGTGATTTGTGTACCTTCCATACCTAAGATTTTCCAGATGCTATTACAGGAGTCTTAACATGGTAATTTATGAAAGGAAGGCATGTTAAAATTTGGGCAAGTGGTTGAGCTTATGCAGGGTAAGAAATGGAGCCTGCATTTTGTGCACAGAGAGGGTTTTCCACAGCCTGGATACATTTGATTGCAATGCAAGATTTCCTTTGCTGCTAACCCTTCACTTAAGAGATAATTCAGCTGCTAACAAATCAGATTTGGGCCTCTCTTGGGCAGTGACTACTAACTACGTCAGATTCTGTGGGATAGTTTTATGGTGTGGCGTCCTAGCCAGCAGGGACTGAAAGGAGACCACCTACCTTGTTTTGCATATGATTTTATTTTAAAATTAAACTCTGGTCTCAGAAGTGAAAGCTTAGCACTTAAGCTATTCAGCCCTATGATTTTTTTCCCCTTTGTTTCTGCTTTATGTACCTGGACTGCTCTGCAGCAACAATCCTGTGGAAAACTTATGAAATTGCCTCCACAAACACAGTAATTTTATTAGGACAGGTTTCTTCAAGATATCTTTTGGGGGACTGATGGTTTGTTGTTGCTATGGTGATTTTATAGCCCAGACTACAACTGGCAGTTTTCTCTTTGGACTTGATCCTGGGAGGGACTGAATACTTTCAACTTCCACTGAAATCAATGACCAAAATTAGTATTAGCATCAGCTGGAATTTAAGGCATTCATACTACAGATGTTCAGTGTATGAAAAGCTCAGGAGGAAACAGAAATGAAATATTTGTAGAGATCAGTTTTGGAGTGTTTTATTGTTGTTGTTCACAATCTGCTTAGATTTTCAGAGAGAAGGGGAGTCTGGTGCCAGATGAATGCAGCCTGAATTATGACTGTTAGAAGAAGCATTTCCAACTTCTAAATTACTTCTAGACTGTGGTGATAAAGATAGACAGACATATTGTCAGTCTATCTATCTATCTATCTCAATGTGATGTGTAACTATAAATGAATGAATCATGGGGTTGCCTGTTGTTCAATCTTAGAAATAGTAGTTCCACTGAAACAGAGTGCTCAAGAAATGAAAGATTAATGCTCTTTCAAAACTATTTTTTTATAATATAATACTCTTGTAAACAAGAGAAAATACATCCTTTTGGGACTCATTAGCCAGCATTTTCAAAGCTGAAATGAAAGAAGCTATTGGATTCCAAACTATTTCACAATTCCATGCTGTTTGGATGAAACATGTGTTTACTGTATGTAAATGAACAAGACATTCTGTTCTTTTAGGGACTCTTCAAATATTCACTTATGTTAGCCAATTTGGCTTATACAGGAAGGTCACCTCCTTCAGTAGAATTAGGGTGGATGATAGTGTGCAGATAAAAGATTTCCAGATTAACAAAAATGTAGAATAAGTGCAACATTCTCTTTTTGTCAAAAGTAATTTAAGAGTTTTTCATTGCTATTTACTTATTTGCTAGATACAGATTATAAAACAGACTTGTCTATAAAAGACGTGAAAGAAGACACTACTACAATAAAGCTTTTCTCTATAACACTTCTCTATGTCAAGTAATACCTCCTCAAGATGCTAACAGACCAGATAGCTCAAAAATGTCAACTCCTCAGCATGTGAATTTCTTTTAATAGCTCAAGTGGCTGCACCCTGGTAATCCATGTGCTGAGTTATGTATTGCAAACTTCAAAGAAATCTTTTTTCCTATTAGCAGGATTCAATATAGATCCAGTGAGTACTTTCCTCATCATGTTTGCACAAAGCTGTTCACCTTTATTCCTTTCTATTCAGATTTAGCATATCAAACGGGACTAGTGTAAGTAAAAAATGATAGCAGCCATGTTGGCCAACATATCAGGGATTGGATTGGGGACCGATTCATGAGCTAAAGAGCTATTAGCTCTTTAGGAGCTATTAGCTCTTTAGGAGCTGTATAGAGTCATATTATCTGTGGATTGGGCACAGACGGGATCTGTAACACACACTCACCAGTGGGTTACAAAAGCACTACTCAAAGTGAGTGAGGATTACAGAATTGGGCCTTTAATACAATATGTCAGTGCAATGCTTGAGTGCCTGGTTCTTGGAATATTATAAGCCTATTAGGTTTAGATTTTGCATATGAAATTTTGCTGAATTACTCAAAAGTTCCTTGCTTAGTACTGATCTGATGGATGGCTTTTCTGAATGATTTTGCTGTTGAAGTATTATGCCATGTGGCTAGTAATAGAAAGGGGGTAATTAAGATAGATTGTGGTCATTGAGCTTCTGGTGAAACCTGGGTGGTGAGGTAAATCTGAACCTCAGAGTAGAGTTTACTGGATATAAATAATCTAACATAAAGAACACTCCTCCCACTTACCTCTCAAACTATATATAGGTCCTCTTGCCATCAATTAAAAATACAATGCTAAAATAATTACAAAGTGAAATGGCTACACGCTCCCATACACTGTTCAGCTAAGATATATTATTAATCAAATCAAAATCTGGCCACCCTGAATTTTCCTCAAAGAGACCTCAGCTCCGATTGCCTCAGCCCTCCCCAAATACCTGGTCTAAAAGATGGGCTTTGCAGCATGCCCAGAAGGTCAACAAACTGGGCTACTTTGGACCAAAGGTGGGGAAGATAATTCCACAGCTTATGGGCCCTCATGAAGAATGCCTTGCAACCAGCGCTCTCTCACATACAACCAGCTTTCTCTCACATACAAATGGACTGCCAGCTCAAGCATAGCTGCTTGACCTCAGCTAGGTCAGAGGCAGGTTCTCAGGTAAGATGCTGGAAAACCGGTGATGGATTTTGCTATCTTGATACACGCTAAAACGTCATGTAATTTGACTGTTGGTGTGGCATGTAATATATATATTTTATGAACTTGATAACACATATACAAAGGCATCCATCCACCTCACTACAGAAATAGGCATATAGGGCTTAATTGCAAAACCGCACCTGCACTTTTAAACATAGGCTGGTATGCCATACTGAATGCATTCATGCACCTGAATATTTTAGAGGAACAAGAATCTCCTGATGTTGCCATCAAATAATCTGCTGTTGAAATAAAGAGGCAGCACCACTATAGTAGGCAGTGGTGGAGCAGCAGTGCCAGAGGTCATTGGTAAATGGCCTAGCGGTGGCCCAGGAATGTGCAGAGTGCCAGATATGGAGCAAGCAGATAAAAATGTTGCTCCTAGAGGGCCCTGAAGTGCATATAGTGACATCTGTAAAGGCTCAGTCCCCATTACATGATGGACTGTAGCCATCATCAGTCTAGAGAGAGTTTTTTTTAATTTTCACTTCTCCATGTCTAAAAGCTTTCCCATCATTGAACATTTTGGCTCAAACCCTCTGGGTTGGCCAAACTGGGTTCAACATAAGAGTATAAGGGATTGGGAGGGACAGTGGCTTCAAGTCAACTTTATGGTCTCCTGATTTTGGGGTTGGTCTGGTTTCCACTGTAAGTTAGAGTAGTCTCATAACCACAGTCCCTGTCCCCCCGGGGACATAGAAACTGAAGACTCTTGGACAGAGGGTATCCTAACAGGCCCTGATAGGCTGCCCCTTATGTGTGTTTGAAGTGCCAGAACATCCTGAGCAGGGCTGAGGGTTTGGTACTTCCTTTTTCCAAAATATAGTGGAGGCTAATTGCTATTTTGATTAGAAGAATGGATTATTAAAATACCATTTTATCTGGTCTTTGTGATATGATTCTCACCCCTTGAACTGAGTCCACAGTCGTGTAATTAGGCTTTTCCTGAGATCTTGCTTCATGCAGTGCAAAGACCATTTATTTTTTTGAGTAGTATGTGTCAGTTTTTACTCATCCATCTGCATTCGGATACTGTCCCACACTCCTGGTATTCGAGTGCCTGACTAGAAATAGACATGCATCCGACGAAGTGGGTATTCACTCACGAAAGCTCATGCTCCAAAACGTCTGTTAGTCTATAAGGTGCCACAGGACTCTGTGCTGCTTTTACAGATCCAGACTAACACGGCTACCCCTCTGATACTTGACTAGAAATAATGTTTTCTCTTACTGTCTCAGGACTGCTTTTAGGGATGTTATATGGCCCCAAACAATTATATTTTAGACTAGCTCCACTGGCATATTTTCCCTGTTTGATTACTGTACACAGAACGTCTTTCTGAGACTTAGCCCTAAGATGCAATTACTGTGTGTTCAAGATATAGAGTACACCAGAGAAAAGCAAAGCAAACAAACAATACCAATACAAAAGGAAGAAATATTCTTGCCAAGATTTTACACAATCTGCAACCCCAGCAACAATTTTTCCGGAAACATTTCTCATTTCAAATGCCCTACTCAGCAGAAATATTAAAACATGTACTGATCCTGCAACAGAGATATGTTGTTAATGCCTGTGAATATACTAAGGATATTATTAAACTGCCTCATTTTATCTATATGCAGAAAGAGCCTTATCCTGTGAGGTGCTGAACACCTGTTTCCCACTGAAGTCAACATGGGTGCTCAACACCTTTGAAAAGAAATCACATACACGTGTTTGTGAAACTCACATGACCTTGTGAAATATTTCCAGTGGAGTTACTCTTGTAGAGAGTCCTTGTTCCACTTTACCTAGCTGAGAATGTTATGAAACAATAATTTATTCTGGTCCTTTTTGTGAATGAGGAACTATTTATTTGTTTGGTTGATTATCTAAAAGTCTGACATGAAAATGCAACTCTATTCTGTACATTAAAAAAGTAATAAAATACATAATGAACACCATTTTGAAAACATGTCAGCAGCTCACTAATAACTCAGCTGTTTTACATTTATATTATAAGAGTGGAAGACAATACACAGTAGAGTACCAGTTATTTTAAAATATCTGAATGTTTATTTAGTTTAGAGTCAACCATGAGATCAGATACCTCAGTGATGGGCAGCAGTCTAAAATCCATGCAAGTCTGGAAATCCATTCTGCCACTGATGTGCAGGGACTTGACACTAAACTCCCCTTAGCATGTCTGGGAAGCTCTAATGATTGAAATATTAGATACTCTGAAGCATATATTTATCGTCGTTTAAAATAAAATTTCAGACAAAGAGCTTGTCTCTTTTAAAACAAGTTAGTCTTGCTCTTTATATGATTTTATCTCTCTGCACTTTAAACAACCCTCTCTCTTGTGATCGGTCTGTTTCTCCCCCTGTGTGTTTTATTATTAGTACTATAATTCAGAATTTACAGCATCTGGCTGTGTTGCTGAATGTTTCCTGTATTCTGCCTTCCCTGCCATGTGATTCTGTTTCTCTGCATACTCTAGATGTTTGACAATCTTCTAACTATGAGCTGTGTGAGCTAAAGCTGGGGATTTTCCTTCTGCAGTTAACTGTTGTGTATACAGTTTGTGGAATTACAACACTAAGTTCCTTAGCTTCTGCTCAGTCTGGAGTTTCACTTCTGGAATGCTTGCACATCACTTTATTCTTTACCCAAATAGTTGAATTAAATAAGATGAAATTGCTTTTGATTAAATGTTTAGCATTAATGATAATACAGTGAGTTAGTTATTATGTTGGTTAGTGTATATTAAGCCACAGAGACTCTTAAATTACCTTTGCATTGGATACACTATTCAATCATTCTAAGTGGGTCAAATCTCTCAGGGGATGAAAGACCCCTGATGTACCCCGGGCCCAAATCTTTATGGGATATTCAGGTCTTTTATTGCACCTTGCTGACCTGTCAGCTACAGAACAACAAAATGATGCCGAAGAGGCTCCTGAGCATCGGCTGGAGTCTGGTATAGCTATTGAGGCAGACCCATCTCCTAGCACAGAGTTAAGCAATTGTGTTTTGCTGTTTCACGTATTCACAGGCCCCTTTCAGATGCCTGTCTTTGGGGAGTGTCCTTTCATTGTCCTTATCCTAGCCTGCAAATGTCTGGGGGTGCCCCATCTCCTAACAAACTTTAGCACCTTCAGAGAAAATTGCAGAGTCCACTTTTTTGGTTTAGCTTTCTCGCAGTAACACTGTCAAAATAATACCCCTTCCCACCAAAGTCCAGTCCCTGAACAGACAGACAGAACTACGGGCCAGATCCTGGCTTTGATACAGCCCCTTTGGGCTGCTCTAGCAGTACAAATGTACAACAAAGCCAACTTAAGGAGCCTAAATACTGAGGGTTTCTTCAGTGGGGGGCATCCCCAGGTGACATACACCACAAGTCCCTTCACAGTCTCTGGTGTATGGCATGTCTAGGGGATGACCGCTTGCACTTCAGCAATCTGTGACAGCGTAATGACTCCTTGGTTGTTCTGCAACCGGTGTCATTTAGAGCAGCCTTGAGGCGGCTGATCTGGCCCTATGCATGAGGGTGTAAAATGTCTCAGTGCCACTTTGGTCCCCTCCCAATCGGAGTTAAGCAGGGCTTGGCTGCAGCTAAGGAATGAGCCCTATACATTTATATGCGCACTTCGTTTAACTGTGGGAGGTAGTTAGATACCACAGTGCTACGCAAGAGCCCTGGATATAGAATACCTAAGAATGTACTGTGGCATCAACAGCAGTGGATGTGAAAGAGGAACTTGGACAGTCACCACATATGTAAAATCTGCACATTAAGCTCATGCTGAGGCAGTGTTCCCAGAAAAACCTCAGCAAGTTCCTCTGACAAATTTCTACCCTGTTAGTCCATAAAAGGCCTAGTTCTACATATCTTCTGATCTAAAACGCTTATGGACATAGATGGGGGGTTTAGTACGCGCAAGGACAGCAGGATGGGATTTCAAGTGTATCTCCTTTTAAAAAAGAGGGCTGCATTGTAAAGCTTTGGCCAGTGGTTCCTTCCACCCTTCTTCAGAGGAGCATGTGATTTGTGCATCAGTCACAGTAAGAAAACTGATACAAAAAATAAAGTGAAAATTGAATCATTTTCACAAATCTTACATTAAAGTTCAGCTCGGTGGCTCTGTAGAACATGGTGGCGCCAAAATAAATCTATAGCTGAGTTCCACTCTTCAACTATCGCTGAGTTCCACTCTTTGCCAGGTAACTGGCAAAACCACACCCAACTACCACATACTTTGACTAAATGAATTTCTCCATTAAATCTCCATGTTGTTTGGCAAACAGAGCAAATCAGTATTTTTTTAAATGGACATTTTTTTAAAATAGTGGTCCCAGTTCAGCTGTTGCCCTTGAAATGATTTTTTCACATGTTGAAGTTTGTTCCAAGCCCACTATAGTTGCGTCTCTATTATAAAGCAGACTAGTAAAGTAGAGAACTCATGTAAAAGGAATGGGTAATAAAATATCAGAGACTGTGGCCATAACAGACAAAAGTACTACACTGCTAGGTCAATCCTCACTTCAATTGATAGTTGCTGGGCCATGCTTCAAAAATGCAGTGAAATGAATAACAGACTGTTACAATGATCCTGCAAAATAAATAGCAATGCCCTGAAGACACACTAAAAACATATAAGGAAATGGAACTTTTTTCTCTGTCTTAAACAACATTTTGCTCAGTGGAACAAAAGCCAAGGAACACATTTTTCTAGATGATTTAAGTTGCAGTATGCTGATATATTTCTTCCAATAGCAACAATTAAAATATCTTGTGTTACCAGAGTATAGGCGTTATTTTTACTATTAACCCACACTTATTTGAACAATAGTAGCAGCTTGTAGTTCTACCTTGTTTTATTCAGAAAAGGGCTGGGTTTTGGGGTTGATTTTGTTCCAAAATCTAGTATGTGTATAGAAATTAGAGAAGTTCACATCAGAACTTGATCCATATTTCTCCAAAGTTGGGGGGACTTTAGATCTGGGATCTTAGGTTAGCTCATTTTAAAAATAAGGGCTGGCCAAAGATTCAGCTCCAAACTTTCCCAAAGTTTTGAAGGATGTTCTGGTTTGGTATTTTGGTTTGAGCCTGTCTCTAGTGGTATTGTTGTTTTAAAATGATTGCTGAAAGGAAGACTTAAACACTATAGTTTAGGCCAAAACACGTGGACTACTTTAAACTGAAGAATTCTTTGCACACTTTAAATATCTCTCTAACCTTTTCAAATGAATGCCATTTTTGCCCAATTCAAAAATGGAAAATTATTAGAAAATGCTATTTTAATTTCTAAATAGCCTAGATTGTATTAGGAAGAACTGAAAGGGAACATCTTACAAATAACTGCAGAAAACTGCATCCTTAAAAACAAGGGAGTGACCTGAGTGTGTGCAGATCAGAGTTGCTATACTGAGCAATCCTGAAAACAATCACGTTAGAGCAAACATGGGAACAGAAAAATGGCCATACTGGATCAGACCAATGTTCCATCTAAACAAGTATTCTGTCTTCTGTCCCGAGTCCAGAAGTCTATATAGCAATTTTACACCCCTACAGACTGAGCCCTGTGAGCCTGGAGTTGGCTGGCACAGGCCAGCCACAGGGTTTTCTTTACTGTACAGACATACCCTAGGGGACTATGGACAATCAGAGCATATGTTAGAGCTGCCCCGTGGCTGCTCTAAGTTACACCAGTGATTGGTTCAGCCCCAGAATTTGGGAGATGCAAAGGTACCTAAAGCTATTTTTGTTCCCTTGTGCCCAGCAGAGATACGGAGGGCCTAGGAACTGGCCCAATACTTGTAGAAATATAAACTTTGCACTAATTCTTAGCTTTCCCATTAGTATTTTGGGTCTGATTCTGAGAATGCTGAGATCCACAGCTCCCACTGAAATCAACTGCCATGATAGGCACTCAGCACCTCTCAGAGTCAAACCCTTTATTCCCATCTGTGATGTTAGTTTGCATGTTAATTTAATGGTTTGTAAAGAAACATTTCAAATTGGATCAAATACATCTTATCTGTGAAGTTTTTACCAATTCCTAAATCAGGAAAGATGCAACTGTTTCTATAGCTCCCATCCAAAGCTATAAAGAGGCTTTCCATTTTGCCAGAAGTGTTAGTAGGGTGAGCAGAGGCCATGCACAGTGTAAATGTGGTTCTGCTAAAGTACAAACTCCTGGGGGAATAAACACAGACAGTATTAAATTGCTTTATCATTAGAAGTTCCCAGAGTACCATAATGATTGAGACAGCAGACGGGCTGGCAACAGCACAGAAGTAGGGAATGTATTAAAGCTGAAAAATGCAATAAACATTTTAGTCTGGTTCACATATCTATGCTCAGATGTGGTAATGTGTAACATGGGCTGCTGTTCTGTGCAGAAACATGACTCGAAACTACTTCACTGGCTACTGCAGGAGAAAGCTGCTGGCCTATGGACCCCTGTTGATATATTGAGAGCATTTTCAAATGAATGTTCAGGAAAACATTTTTGTAGGAACATGGAGAATTAATTAATTCTCAGGAAAAACAAAACAAAAATCCTTGCAAATAGTGGTGTCTCATTCTGAACATTATAAATCTAGGGAGATTTTAAAGAGAAAATAGAGAGCTTGATTATATGAAAAAAGAAATGTTTTTTTTTTCTTAGAAGTTAGAAAATCATTCACTTGGTGAAAAGATAGTATTGTATAAGTCACCGTGACCTTAGTGTTAATTTCTCCTCACCTGTAACTACTGTGTCTTAGTGTCCTGTGGCATCTTATAGACTAACGGACGTATTGGAGCATGAGCTTTCGTGGGTGAATACCCACTTCATCGTATTCACCCATGAAAGCTCATGCTCCAATACGTCTGTTAGTCTATAAGGTGCCACAGGACTCTTTGCTGCTTTTACAGATCCAGACTAACACGGCTACCCCTTTGATACTGTGTCTTGGTCATGTAGGCATCTGTGATGGAGTTCACCCACCAGAGCGGTGCCTCCTGCTGGCCATCTCATGGATTAGCTATCTTATCCGGCATGCCCTCTCCTGGTGGTGCCTCCTCCACTGCCTTCTCCACGTGCAGTCCCATCTCAGCACTGGAACCACAGCATCCTTTTTATGACTTGGCCCTCCAGCTGTGTCACCATCTGTTTTCCCCTGCTGTTGGGAAGTATCTTCCAGTCTGATAGTCTAGCCACTTCCTCAGTGGCACGTGGGGGGACCTGGGCCCACACACTACTCCAGGTCCCAACCTTGTAGATGGCAGCCTCCTGCTGCCTCTCCTTAACTTCTCTGCCAATACTGCTACAATTCCCTGGACCACTTCCCCAGGGCCCCAGGCACCTTATTCATTCTCTTCTCAGGGCCTCCAGTCAGCAAGTCCCAGCAGCCAGCCAGGAACTCCCTCTTGCTTCCCTGGTCCCTGCCAGCAACTGCTCTGTCCAAAGGTTATCTTCCTACAGCTGACTAGAAACACAGTCTCTATTTCTTGCACTTCCTGCAGCAACTGACTATCTGTAGCACTGCAGCTGCTTTTATGTGAGCCCACTGGGCCCTGACTGGCTGATTCATACAGCCCTCCTCCAATTGGCTGCTTCCTGCATAGCCTCCCTAGACTGCTTGGAGGACTAACCTCCACTGCTCCTTTCTGGGACAGGGTGTGGCAGGCCCATGAGGCCTCCATTAACCCCTTCCACTCCAGTGTGGGGCGAACACCCCATCACAGCCTCATATGAAAGTACTTATCTGAATCTGAGCCTTAACCTGATTAAATTTAGCATTGATTTACCAGGACCGGCAATTATGAGGAGGTAAGAACAGTGCACTCGCTTGTTGGGTGACCTTTGTCAAATCATTTTACCCCTTCTGCCTTAGTTCCCCTGTCTGAAAAATATGTATAATAATGAGTGGAAATACTGCTGTCACATTATTTATCTAAGGCAAAACTGGAAGGTATTTTAGGGTGGCCACATAGAACAATAGAGTTCTTATACAGAGCCTAAGACTTTTCCTGATCTTCAGAAATAATCTAGAAGTCAAAGCATCATTGGACAAAGTTATTTTACTTTTAACTGATATTCCACAGCTCACTGTAATAGCTTCTCCAACTTCTGTATATAGGCTGAAACCTTCTTGTCCGGGTCACTGATTTTCAAGGTGCTGACCATGTCCTAAGCTGGGCCTCTGAGATGCTCTAATAAACACTTTCACTTTTCTGCATTTGGTACCTGCCACTCTTGAACCAATTCGGTGTTGACTCCTAACCGACAGCCCACCCCTTCTTCACCAGGTGTTTTGACTCCCTGCACCCGAAAGTAACCTTGGACTTGCAACAGAGGGCTGGCTCAGGATGGGGCTGCACCATCTTTTCCACTGCTTGCCCCAGAGCCTTTGCTCATACATCAGGAGATACTGTGGCACCCAGGATTGGGGCTGCTGGTCCAACAGCCCCAGCACGTCACCCACCATCTTAGCCTCCTTTTCTAAGAAAGCTGTCATTTTCTTTAACAACTCTACATCTGAAGCAGGGTGGGGTGGGGGAGCTGGGTTGCAGAGGCTACCAGTTTCCACACATCATCTGCCACTTGGAACTTGTGAAGGTTCCACTGCTACCAGCCGCTCGCATAATGCTGCACAGGCAGCCTCCTTCCTCCTAAACATGCACCAATCTTCCAACATGTATACAGCCATGATGTAAATTATATTTCCCCCAAATAATTTGCTTTCCCAAATTAATTTTTTTTTCAAGATGTGCTTGTAAGGGCTATTAACCCAGGAACAATCCCAGACAAGCTCCCTGCCCTCCCCCTCAATGTAACCCTTCAGCTAGGTGGTGTCAGCAGTAAAAACGGATGGGTTCAAATATCCTCTTAAAATTAACAAACACCACTGGCTCAAACGCCTACCCCAATACCTGCGAAAGAACAAAATACCTGTCTTACGTGCCTTGAACAGGCAATACTTCCCTTCTCACAAACATTCAGTCTGTGTTTAAAACAAAGACAATTTTATTATGGGGCAGAGGAACAGAACATTACTTTGGAAAAACACACCAATAAATCAACAGTATGCTTATATGAATAGTAAGTAAAATGCCCACCCATGACATCTTTGGCAGTAGTCCCTTGCCTCAGTTTCCCCACCTACCAGAATGAGCATCTGATGGACAACTGTCCCTTTGACACCTCACTTCCCCACTTTTCCCCACTGAGGCTCGGTAGTCACGTGCCAGACCCAGGAGTGCACTCAGGCAGGGCCTGTCTGAAACCACCAGGGAGAAGGGCTGCCTGGCTCCTATGAAGTGAGGCGGTGCTGCTGGCTCTGTGCCATCTCTCACCGTCTCGCACGTGCTGTAGCCTTAGCTGCAATGTTGAGCCCAGGTCCTCAGGCTCCACCACACAGCCCAGCTATAGAGATTACAGCTCTGCTGGTGTAGGGTAAGAGTGCCTTGCTGTGGCCACTATGTTGCCTCATCCCAAGATACTAGATCTAGATCAGGCACCTACCCAGCTCTCATGATCACAGCTCTAGTAGCTCTGGGTTGGTGCCAAACCCAGGTCTCTATCAGAGTGCACTCAACTCTATCGTTATGTTGTAGGGTAGGTTCAATGGCATATGAGAACCGTCAAACAGAGTCTTTGATACCAGGGATTCACCCACCCCTTTCAGCTAGGGTTCCTTTCCTTCTCCTTCTGTGACTTATTTCCCTGTGGTGTCACACAGAGGTGTTGTGGTAAGGGGAACTCCTCACTCGGAGCATATTAAGTACAGCTCTGCTGCCATTTGTTTATACTATAAGGATACTAACATTTCATTACCCCTCCACCTAAAATTTAATTGAGTTTTAATCAAAACACTGGGAAGGCAGGTAAATATGCAGATAAGGTCTGCTCATTCAATCTTTTCCTCTGGTTCACCAGTTCATGGCAGTAGAGAACTCCTCCCTGTAGCTGTCATAGGCACTCATATTCATAAATCACAAAGACTTGACTGTACCTACAACCAAAATCATTTATCCATTATGAAATTTCCACTCACTTTGTCCTTACAAACTAGTATACCTGGTTTTCTTTTAATGTGATCTAAACCTTCCCTTATAATTTACTGGCTCATATGGTTACTAAATATTAAACCACATGGTCTGACCAATACATTGACTTTGTTGTGACAGATAAATATATTCATAGGCCAAACTGAAGGGAGCACAAAGCATCATATGAAAAAACAAAACCAAACCCTGATTCTTCACATTTTACTAACACTGTATAGTTTGGAATATTTCTTGCATGCTGTACAATAAAATATAATCATTAAGGATCTTGCATTTCTGTTCCAGCTCACACACTAAAGGATTGAAAACCCTTGACAAATTGATACACACTAGACACCAGGATCATGCCATCCAGCCCTGAAATGAAATGCAACAACTCTTTACAGTGCACAGAATCCACAGCACCTGAAAACAGGAAGTGAGGAATATCATACTACATTAAATTACTGGGGAAATCATGGATAAGATATTATGATCCAGACTGTAAGTATCCAGAAAATAACAGTACTATGAGATTTTAATGATCATGCGTGGCAAGGACTAAAGTTTTAATCACCACCAGTTACACTGAGTCTAGACAATGTCATTGCATTCTCTGAAGAGGCACAAAGGGAAGAGTGCGACCTACTGATTAGGGCCCTACCAAATTCATGGCCATGAAAAACACATCACGGACTGTGAAATCTGGTCTCCTCTCATGAGATCTGGTCTTTTGTATGCTTTTACTCTATACTATACAGATTTCACAGGGGAGACCAGCGTTTCTCAAATTTGGGAGAGTCGCAGGGGGGGTCGCAAGGTTATTTTAGGAGGGTCGTGGTATTGCCACCCTTACTCCTATGCTGCTTTCAGAGCTGGGTGGCCAGAGAGTGGCAGCTGTTGTCCAGGTGCCCAACTCTGAAGGCAGCGCCCTGCCAGCAGCAGCGCAGAAGTCAGGGTGGCTAAACCATACCATGCCACACCAAGCCTGACTTCTGCACTGTTGTCTTCAGAGCTGGGCATCCAGAGAGTGGTGGCTGCTGCATGGGGGCCCAGTTCTGCAGGCAGCACTGCAGAAGTAAGGGTGGCAATACCGTACTATACCATCCTTACTTCTGCGCTGCTGCTGGCAGTGGCTCTGCCTTCAGAGCTGGGCTCCCAGCCACCAGCCACCACTTGCCAGCTGCCCAGCTCTGAATCCAGTGCCGCTGTCAACTGCAGTGCAGAAGTCAGGGTAGCAATATTGCGACCCTCCACACACACAACTCCTTTTTGGGTCAGGACCCCTACAATTATAACACCATGAAATTTCAGATTTAAATAGCTGAAATAATGAAATTTACTATTTTTAAAATCCTATGACTGTGAAATTGACCAGAATGAACAGTGAATTTGGTAGGGCCCTACTAAAACAACAAAATTCCTGTAGCTGCCAGGGTACTTCTTAAAGGTCTGCCATCCAAGCACTAAATGAGCCCAACACTTTGTTCTTTGAGACCCAAAATGATCACATGACTCTGTATGGCGACAGGAGCAGCAATATGAGATATAAAACAACTCCAGACTGAGTTGAGTCCAACCTAAACAAATAGTAGAGTAAGAACCAGAAATCAGAACTAGCCAGGTGTTTAACAGAAAAGAATATTATGGGAGAAGGGAACAGGGGAAGGACTGTAGCTACTAATAAGGTAACTATCAGGTTTGACAGACTCTTTAAATTTTTGTCCCAGGGATTTTTCAGACTCCTCAGCTTTGGAGGGACTTTACAATATTATTTGCATTACTACACTGATTCAAACTAATACTGAGTGAAGCATTTAAGACGTTTTGCTGGTAGGCAAACATCTTGTTAGAACATGAAGCATCTTTTGGGAGTACATTTTTTATGTCCTGGTATAATATGATCAAAACACTGTTAGAGATGTGTCAGCTGAAAAATGTTAAAAAATGTCTACGCTTAAGACATATTCTTGCTATTATATCTACTACACATCTAAAACTGTCAGGTTACAGGGAAATCCAAAACCTATATTTTACACTAGAATTAAATGCGAAAGTGAAAATTGACCACTGGTAACATTAAGTTTGACAATCCTGGTACATATAAATCATAGCAGAGTGGTTTCATTCACCTATGCCATGAAGCACATCCTGATATAATCTATTGAGAAATGGAGTGTCATACTGTATCTTAAAAGCCATTTCAACTTACTAAAATTGGTTTATTTGTTTTGTGTAACAGATGAGCTAGCTGATTGTGAATCTGGGTTTTTTCTACTTCAAGTTACATATACAAAAAATCTGGTTATAATTGGTATCCATATGTTCTTTGGAATAAAATATATGACCAAAGACACAAAACCAAATACTTTACAAATGTAAGCTACCAGGCCTCCTGGACTGTGGTGAAATTTAGCTACTAACCTCAAAAGACAGCCATATGGGACTAAAAGCTGTGTATAAAACATTGAAATCCAGTCTCATCCATTTCCTTTGCTTTCTTTTATTAGTTGATTACTGTGACAGAGTAGTTTGTCACCTTACTCAGTGGGGTTTAGGGGTCAGTCCATCCCCCCAGAAATGGGAATGTTACAAACTCCTAAGGAAAAACAAACAAATCTAGAAGAAATTTTCTACTTTATGTAGATGTTATCTGACACCTACTGAAACCGATGGAGAGACTCCCGTTGATGTCACTGAGCATTTAATTGAACCTGTAACATTTATTTTATGCAACAATAAGATTTGCAAGATCAGATGCAAAAGTATTGTACTTCCACGCTGCTTTCTCCGGTCTTTTGACCTTCTTTTTGTACTGCATGTTGAAAAAACCTTTGCACTGTATACATGTATATTGCCCAAGAAACCCGAGATGACTGGAACTTGAAACTAGCTCCAGGCCTCATGGAATTCCTGATAGTTCACTGGGTTAAAAAACTTAAAAAATCAGTTGTTGGCACTGCATGAAAGTAGTTTAAATCTGCTTGGGTTTCACCAGTCATTCATTTGGAGACTGTTAGGTAGGATCCTTTTTTTGTTGGTTGTATATAATTCAACATTTCAGTGAATTAATTGAGGGTTACATGCCAAAAAAATGTAAGCCACACACTGCACTTTTGCTATCTTTATTCTGAAGGAAAATGATTGCAGCAATTATCTATTTCTCTTAGATTCTCTATTCTGTGACATGTGGACAGTTTTAAACCCATCTCCTTAAGTAGGCAAAACTCCCATTGGCTTCAGTGAAAACACTGCCTCCATCAGGAATACTATGATAGAACCCTTAGAGGATTTCTTCAATTGTTTGTTAATGATATTATCTGATTCAGGACAATGGATAACTTCACCTCCCTTCCTTAACTGATTCTTCCTAAAATATTCTGTATCCTCCCCATGTGTATCATTCTGTACCAGTCAAACTCTGGTGAAATTTTTATCTGTAATGAATGTTGATATCAGTATGCTCCTTGGAGCAATCCTTAATTGATATGAGCTCATTATGAGTGGTTTTCTTTTCTTCTTCCTCAAGTTCCTCTCAATACTGACATTAACTTTTCTGAGATCTGCTGCGGTCCCCTTTCCTTTAGGGTCTTAAACATCCCTTTGTGGTTAATCATCTCTTTTGCACTGAAATCTCTCTTTATCCAGTTCTTCTAATGGTTCCACCATCTCTTTTAATTTATTCACTTTCTAAAAGCCTTACCTGCTAACATGCTGACAGCTGCCACCATTATATGCATCACAGCTATGTACCTGTTATTTCATTCACAGTCCAGTGAGGGATTTTTCTGTAAGAGTTCAGAATTGAATTCTGCCTGATTCTCTATGAGTTGACCATTTGCTGTGACCCATCTGTTTTATTTTCTCCTTGTTAATGCTTATTATAACATTTTTTCTATGACCATACTTTCTGTTTTGAAATCATTAGACACTGCATTTAGTTAGAAAACATGAAGTGTACCAGCTGGAATGAAATGAAAACTTTTGTTCTATTTCAATGCCATTCAGGGAGGTGCATTGCCATAACTTACATTAATGAGAGATGCATGCATAAATAGGTTGGTGCAAGGCGGCTTACATCAACCTAACTTTGTAGACCAGTCCTGAGTTTGCTCTCCTATTGTTTTTGGGAGCTACTGTCAGGGTGCCACACCCTTCTCAACCCCCTCACATTCAGAAACATAAAGCCAGATTCTGCTTCCCTTCCTCCCACTGAATTTTACATTACTCCCATCAAAATCAATGGGACTGCCTGAGGAGTAAGTTACTACTCAGAGTACTTGAGTACAAAATATACTGTAAGGATCTGCTCTGTACAATGCATCTTTTCTTCAAGTATTGAATATTCCTTTTGGAGCAGATGACATAGGTAATATGCCCTATTCAGAACATTTAGCTACAAACACAGTTATTCCTGAAATTTGCCTCAAGCAATGGCACCTTGCCAGTCAAGTTAAAGCTCTAAGGTCATCTCTCTTCCTTCTGTCTGAGAACCCACTCAAAAGTGCCTCTAAAACAAAGATATGGCAGATTCTGAGTGAAATCATGGTGAGCTCCAAGGGGATTTGTAACTTCTAGAATGCTTATGACTTCATTCTTTACAAAAAGAGCTAATGAAAAATCTTTCAGTGTAAGGTTAGTAGGTAAACTGAACCGAATCTTGGGCTCTTAGTCACTTACTTAATTTGGAAAGGTCTCTCATTTCATATTTGTTTGGGATGCAATTCTGGACATTGCGGCAAATTAATTACTTTACCAGGATGTGAGAAAATTCATTGTTATCTTAAAATTGCATTAGCATTACATTTGTGACTCATGGCCCATGATGAGTATGGCACTGAATTCTGAATGATGCCTCCAGGAATAGCAAGTTTAGCTGCGGTCGTAAGGTCAGGGATGAAATAGACTTGGCTAAAAGTGATGTATTCTTGCAATAAATCTCTGTCTACATGAACAAAAAAAGCCATGTTTTCAAAACAGTTTACAGAAATGGCTCCCTCTGACCTCCCCACCAATCCAGAAATTAATGCCAGTGATGTGCTGCCAAAATATCAACACGAAGCTACCTCGGAAAATTTCCATGGCAGACAGGGATCAACACAACATCTAGTGAGTGAAATACTCTTCATTCCACTTCCTTCCTATTCCCTGCTCCTACTCTTCTCCCCACTCCACCTGGGATCAGGCAGGGACCAGCTGAGAGAAAGGTGGTGCATTGGTTACAGGTCCCCCCAATGCAATACAGCAGCATCTTGGACCATCTTCTCTCCTCCTGAGCTGCATGGCTGAGGAGGCTGCCAAAAGGTAGTTTCATATCCACTTTGCATAAGTAGTAATGGCTACAGAAAGAGGAAGGCAATGGAGACCAAGACCTGGTTTACACCTAAAACTTAGGTGGATCTGCCTACATCACTCAGGGCTGTGCACATTTTCACACCCCATGTGACATAATTAGGTTGACCTAAACCCTACTGTAGACACAGCTAGGGCACTGAAAGAATTCTTCCATTGAGCTAGCTACTGCCTGTTGAAGGGGTGGATTTACAACAGTGATGGAAAAACCCCTCCTGTCTACACTCACTCTGCATCAACCATAGTACATCCACCCTGACTCAACGCCGTTCAGGGAGGTGGTGTTATTTCATCGCCATATCTGGGCACTTATATTAGTAGGAGACAAATTTTGAGTGTAGATACATTCATAAATAGGTCGGTGCAAGGTAGCTTACATCAACCTAACTTTGTAGTGCAGACCAATCCTGAGTTTGCTCTCCTATTGCTTCTGGGAGCTACTACCAGTGTGCCACTGCCTTCTAAACCCCCCTCATATTCAGACAAGCTTAAAACCCACCATCTAGTCTTTTGTTTCTTCTCATGCCGCTGTTACAGTCTGTATATCTCTATACCTTCTCTCTGCTCATTAAAATGTCATAATAAAAAACTCTCAAAAGAGCAAAGAATAGCAGCAGCATGAGTCTTATTCCCACAGCTTTGTTAACTATCTTCCCAAGCTGCCTCCACTGAGCTCCCAGGAACATGATGCATCTTTTGCTGTTGCTCTATTGACCTCTGACACTGAGCTGCTGCCCAGTAAACTTTCTCCTAAAGAACAGCATGGTGCCACAGCTGGTTTAGAACCTAAGGAAGCCAGTTCTTTGAGTAAACAGGTTCCATCTTTCCCTTGTCCTTTATAGAAATAATAAATCCAATAGTTTTTCTACTTTATTGTCCACTAGCCAGTGTACTCAAAGATTTATATTTAGTGCAAAATGCAATATGGATAGGCATTAACACCTACAGAAGCATTCAGTGCAGTGGAATATATTCTGTTAATGCACCTACCATACATACTGTTGCTCCCAGCTGAGCAGGTTAGGAGAAGTACAATAATTTCAGAAGAAGAAAACCTTTTCTTTTTTGCTGCTTTTCCCACGTCCTCTCCCTATTATCCAAGTACTCCCTCCTACAGCAGTGGGAAAGATACTGTAATACTAACATTTTCAAAGGAGATTAAGGGAATCCGGTGTCCAGCTCCCACTGAAATTCAATGAGAGCTCAGGCTCTCAGGGCTGGCTTTAGGAACTACGGGGCCCGATTCGGCAGTGGTCCGGGTCTTCGGTGGCACTTTGGCAGCTGGTCCTTCACTCGCTCTGGGTCTTCCGCAGCACTGAAGGACCCGCCGCCAAAATGCCACGAGACTTTATGGAGTTCATGAATATAGTCTTTTTAGTTTCCCTTTTGCTCATCAGTCATTAAACCCCTAAGCTACGAACACAGCAGCCATTTCATCTAAAAATTCTCACTCTTTGCCTTGAAGCGTTAATTTATTCACAGTCTCTTGACTTTTACTTATGGCCACTTTTCAGGTTTTTGACACATGTTGATTAGCCCAGGTAGTTCTAACATCCAGCATGTCAGAGTTTCCTTTTGAAGTTCACTAAGCTATCCATAGGCTACGAAGAAATCAATTTTTAATTTTTTTTTATAATTTAGATAGATAATATCAATGTTTATTTTTAGCACTTTCCCTACTTTTATTTATTTAAATTTTCACAGTTGTAGGAAATAATGGATGGGTGTGTCAGACAATGGGGAGGTCAGACAATAATTATGGAATGGCAGTAGATGTTAAAGCTAAAACACTAAAACACACATTGCCAACCTCAAATGTCAAAATATATAGAGCAAATATCCTTAAATCAAACTCTAATACGTTCTCAAGTGGCATTTTTCTTACTTTGCCTATACAGATACCTTTTGATTATTATTGATGGAAACATTTTTTTCATTCGTTTGTGTATGGCAAAATGGTGTATAGTTATGGACATTTACCAGTAAAAATCTCATCTTTCCAGGCCTATAAAGTTTGTACTTGTGGTCAATCACATTTTTATTTTAGAGAGAGGTGGATGAGGTAATATCTTTTATTGGACCAACCTCTGTTGGTGAGAGAGACAAGTTATTGAACTCCATAGAGCTGTTCTTCAAGTACATTACAAACAAAATTTTTATTTTAGTCATTTATATCAATTTACTTCTTCCCCTTTCCATGGCATGAGAAGCTTTTATTGATTAAATAATTCAGGTGACCTGACCTGAATTTTTGCAGGCAATTAGCAATTCTTATGACTAACCAGAAGGGAGTTTTTAATTATATTACTTCAGTAATGAGAATTCTACAGCCGCAAGCCTCTGCTTTACTAGTGATTATCTTCTATACTACACTGGCATCTAGTGGCAGGTTCATCATAATGCATATTTTTAAAGGAAAGAAACTACTGAATCCAGACTATCCTATGAAACAACTGTCTGTAGCCTATGGGGAAAATGTTTGCATTTTCTGTACCTGCTCTAGAAAGAAAACTAGATCTGCAGCTTGAAGAGATGAACGTGAGCTGCACAGAAGACTTGATCCTGATCCAGAACCACACTGCGAATGCTATTTTGAAGTTTGTGGGTCTAACCTATTTCAGATTCGAGCTGAGACCCTGCTAAAAGATGCAATACTCTAGTCTTGCTATCAGAAGAAGCAGAGAAGAGTCAGGGTTTGTTGTTGCAGTGAGTGGAGGGAGGAACAAATTCCAAAACATTTTGTGTGGAATAAAACTAAAGAAGGTCAAATGCAATGAGGAAGCTAAATGCAATGCAGTCAGCATTACTGCCTACCTAATGAGGCGGAAACTGCATGAAGCAGGCAGCCTGTTTATAACAGGCAGATGGATTGTGACATAAATCCAAGACAGCTCATCTGCTCACAATGTAATCATTTTGTCTGAAGCCATTCTTAAAGAAACATCCTGAACACGAATGAACATAAACAACATGAACTGGCAAAGAAGAGAACAGCTGTAACGCCAGTGTCATGGATTCATAGATTCTAAGGCCAGAAGGGACCATTGTGTCCATGTAGTCTGACCTGGATAACACAGAACATAGAATTTCCCCCAAATAATTCAGTTTTCCCCCCTTTTATAAAATGGTCAGATAAACAGTCAATCCAAAGTAACAAGTATTGAATTACTGGGCAAGATGTAACACATTTCCCATGGAGGTTATCTTTCCTGCCATCTTCAGCCCTTGCACGCAGAAGCTCCGTTAATGGTAGTCAATCTAGCGATCCTTACCCAAAGCTCATTGAAATCAATGATAGTCTTTTCATTGACTTTGTTGGGCTTTGGATCAGGCCCTTGCAGAGATGGGGAGCCACTGAATCAACAAATGACATCACAGGAAGCTATATAGTTGCAGAATTACAGTTCACGATGGTATCTGAGTTATGGCACTGTGTTCTCCTGAGATGAGGTCAGTATGAGTTGGGGCAATACTGTGGTGCAAACATTCCAATGAAACATCAACACATTGCTTGACAAGTATATTGTAGGTCTTTTCAGTTTGGGGGGAGGGATAGCTCAGTGGTTTGAGCATTGGCCTGCTAAACCCAGGGTTAAGAGTTCAATCCTTGAGGAGGCCACTTAGGGATCTGGGGCAAAAATTGGTCCTGCTAGTGAAGGCAGGGGGCTGGACTCGATGACCTTTCAAGGTCCCTTCCAGTTCTAGGAGATTGGTATATCTCCAATTATTACCTATTATCAGACACTATCTCCTCTCTCCTGGCTGCTGAGAGGGAGGGAGTCAGGTCTCCTTTCCCCCCCACTTGGAATAATGGCAAGAGATGCTGGAGGCTCTGATCCATTTGCTCAGCATTCCCTGTGTTGCTTTGTGTGTCAGGTCTTGAGATCTGATCCACATCTGAGGCATGGGGCAACATTGTCCTAATAGTTGCCTACATAGTGGGGACTCATTCTACATGTTCAGAAGGAGGAGGACGTGTTGTGCCTCCACAGCACCATCCTTGGTCTTGGACAGACTCTCCACAGACCCAGAGACCCCTGAGTGGGAAGGGCCAGGCTGAGAATAAAGAATGGGGAGGACTGGGAGTGGGTTTGGGTGGATTGTAGCCATAGCCATTCCCAGCACCACCCCAAGCCTCATGGAAAATACTTTGAAAAATTAATACAGCTCAAGGTGTATTCACTTTTCTGTGGCAATGCCTCCACCCTATGGAATGTCCCCTGAAGGGGGGTGCAAGGGAGGCTCACAGTGTGGGAGTCCTTGGCGGTACACCTCCGGTGGAACTGGGGTGGGGATGGGTAACAAGGTGGCGGTACAGGGCCCTCATGTTAGTTACTCTGTGCGTGGCACTTCTAAGATTGGCTCAATGGTGAGGGAATGTGCCTAATTGGAAGAATTCCAGGCAGTTAACCTCAAGGTAAATGACAGCACTAAAATTAACAATTTTTGCTAGTTCAAAATTTTGAGGAAATATACTAAGATCCTTTGAAATGGCAAAGAACTCTAAAATAGAATAACCCCTGATAGTCTCTTTATTGCCATGTAAAGAGAGTATAATTAAAGAACTTCCTCTCAGAAGTAACTCATCATGTACTTTTGGGCTTAAAGTGATTTTTAAGATACGACTTCTAAACCAGTAGCTGCTACTTCAAATATGCTGTTGTAATCATCTCTTTACACACACTCATAATATTGCAATATTGAGCATGCCTTTTTATTGCAATGAGTTACAGTCCTGTGGTCAATAAATTACTTCTCACTCACAGAATAAATCTGAATTAGCTCTCACAGTTGACAAATTAATAACGTCAAATTTTTTACTCTATATCACACATACAACTATAAATTTCATTCCACACTATATTTTATTGTTTAGAAAATATAAAGCCCTCATAATCTATACTGTATATGGAACAGTCTATTTCATCCTGACAGCATAAACAAAAGAGTGACTATGTTAGTAGAACTTTTTTGAGGAGAACTCTAAGCTTTGTACCAGCTCACTATTACATTTCTAAGAGATGTTTCAGATCTTGTAAGGCTTCAAATTAGCTCTGAACTTTGCTATAGCAAAGGTTTAAATAATATCTAATGTGTATGTTTCCAGACCCTTTTAAATGCATTTTAGCTCATGCTCAGAGCCAATTAACAGAAACGGCCTGTTAAAAATAAAGATGTGAAGAACTACAAATAATTATCTTTATCTTTATGTAACCATAGAATTGACACAGGTGAGACATTTTAGGATAATTAGCCAGAGGTTGCTGAAAGAGAAATATGTAGCCATGAATCCACAAAGCTTTTTCATTTAGCCAAGATCAGTGACACCAATTCTGTAAATGTTGTTGTCTAGTGCCTGATCTAATTATCCTGATGTCCACAGTGCTGGGGGGAAATGAACTCACTTATCCAGGCTCTTAGTAAGTCAGCCTGTCAGGTACCTTTGCTTTCCATATGGCATTTTAACTCCTTGTAGGAAACAACACCTTCCAGCATGTATGACAGCAGACAGACAGACATAAACACATGTTTTTACTGACTTCCATGAAGTTACCTAGAACCATACTTTGTGTTGGTGTAAAAGGGGCAAAATCCGGCCCATCATTTATGTTATTTTTTAGCTTTCTGGGGGTCTCCGACTGAATTTCCCATGTTATTTTTGTAGGTAAAATCCCCTGCCCCAATTAACACAGGTTCTTACTAGAGTTGGTTTTGAATTTTTTTGACAAAATATTTAATTGAAACCATACATTTTTATGGCAAAATATCAGATTTGATGACATCTCCCCCATCCCATGTGAGTGCTTGAACCACCAGCCCTAAAGCCTGCCTGACTGTCTCTGTCTTTCTCTCTGTCTTAAGGAATATTTAATTATTTATACAAAATAGTATAGCTCCAACAGGAGATTCTGAGAAAGCTGCATCCTAGAGTAGTCAAATAGCCTGGTGGTTCAAGCACTCACATGTGATGGGGGAGAAGTTCATCAAAACTGAAGTTCATCAAAACCTAAGCTATTCTGAGGTGTGTCTGTTTTTTTCACAATTCTTTTGGAAGGGCCTCAGTTTCATCCCAATGTGAAATGGAACCAAATGGTGAAATCTTGATGTTTTTCATTAAATGAAATTTTCTTTCTCTAGCCAGCCCTAGTTATCACGTCATCACCAGAGGTTGGGGCCTGCCATAGAAGAAGAATCTACTTGAAGAGGCTGGTCCTTCAGGAAAGGACCAGAATGAGGTAAATTGGGTGTGGAGAACCCCACACTCCTTAATCCAAATATGGACAAAGTAGTTGGGAAGAGAGGAAGTGACAAGTGCTTTCTGCTAAGAGATGGGTGAGGAGTGGGGTCTGGATGGAAGAGGAGAGATGCGGGGGGATGGGGTGATCATGAAGAGTTCATCTGTTGAGTATAGTGATGGTAGCTTTAAACTCCTTTCCTCCCACTCCAGATTGGACCTGGGGGAGCTGGGAAGGGATGATAGCTTGTCCAGGCAACATAATTCCTTTTGGATTTTCCACTGCAGTGGGGTGGATCTATACAGTCTGTATCAAACTGTCATGGAACAGTCCATATGTATGAAATATTTATGGATTATAGCCCATTTTGCAATAAAGGGAAACCTCCTCTCCAATATCTATCTTCAGTATTTATATGGCCCTCTTTGCCGTAGTATGCAAGTGCTCAGACTCTTTAATGCCTTTATCCTCACAACACCCCAATGAAATAGGTAAGTGTTGTTATCCCTATTTAGACATGGAGGACTGAGGCACAGAGAGACTAAGTCACCTGCCCAAGGTCACACAGGCAGTCTGTGAGAGAGCAGGAAATTTAACCCAGGTCTCCCAAGTCCAGTGGTGCTGGAACAATTCTTATACTGGGGGCGCTGAAGGCAGAAACCATGTGCAGTAAAAGCTGTTTTTATCTGGCACTTCACCAGCCGGAAAGCTCTATAACCAGCATTTCTGATCTTCATTGAAATTCCGGTTCATAGTCCGGTTGACGTGGGGCAGACAGGGAGTTGGGGCATGGGAGGGGGTGTGGAGTGCAGGCTCTGGGAGGGATTGTGAGTGAGGGAGGGGACTCGGGGCAGCGGGTTGGGTGCAGGGTGTCAGATCCGGGGGTTGCTCACCTCGGGTGGCTACCCGCAAGTGGCGCCCTGTTCCGGCTGCTCCTATTCACTGCACCATCCTTCTTTTCAACAGCATCACATTAGCCACTCCCTGATACTCTCCAGTAGGACCCTCTGATCTCTCCTCTGTCTCCCCACATAATCCCCTAGTGATTCCCTCCCACGTCCTTGTCCCCCGAGTCCTCCCTTACCTAGGGTATGGCTACACTTACGGTTTGCAGCGCTGGTAGTTTGCAGCGCTGGTCATCCAGCTGTGCAGGAGCAGCGCTGGTGTGTGGCCACACTCACAGCTACCAGCGCTGGTGTGTGGCCACATTTGCAGCATTAGCAGCGCTGTTGGGAGTGATGCATTATTGGCAGCTATCCCAGCGTTCAAGTGGCCGCAACGTGCTTTTCAAAAGAGGTGGGTGGAGTGGGGCGTAGTGTGACAGGGAGTGGGGGGAGAGAGAGAGAGTGGATTTTTGGAGCCAACACTGTGTGTTTAGCTTCCTGCCTTGAAAAATCAGACCATGTTTCCAACCCCTTAGTCTTAACTCTTAATTGCAAACAGCCTGCAGCCAACACGACTCCCCGCTGTTTCATTCACTCCCTGCCTGCCTCTCATTTGATTGTTTACAGCCAGGTACAGATGATCACAGCAAACAGGAGCTCTGTTTGTTTTTTAGATAAGCAGCAGCAGCAACGGCAATGGAGCTCTGCACGGAGCTCGTTCACAACAAAACAAAGAGAGGCTGCATAACAAAACAAAGAGAGTAATTTATAAAAGCATTCTGGGATACATCCTTATATCCTGGAGGCCAATCACAGCGCTGGTGTGTGGCCACACTTGATGACCAGTGCTGCAGCACCAGCGCTGGAATCCTTATTCCCCATGCTGAGTGAGGTGTACGGCCAGCGCTGCAGCCAGGGAGTTGCAGCGCTGGAAGTGCTCTGCAGGTGTGGCCACTTACTAATTGCAGCGCTGGTGCAGGCTTTCCAGCGCTGCAACTCGCCAGTGTAGCCATACCCCTAGTCTACACAGAATTACAGGATTCACACATCTAACAACGTCTCTTCTGGGCCCAACTGCCATCAAACTGAATCTCTCCTGATCTGAGACTTGCACAGTGCTGCACGAACAGCCCTTCTGACTCATGACATAACTGACTTAAAAAAAATAAAGCTTCACCACCTGTTACTATAGTAGTGGATTTAATTACTGGCAGACAGCTCGAATTATACTGATGCCTGCTATAAAGGGAAGGGTTTTGTTCCTCACTGGGAGATTCTGCTGAGAGATCACTGAGATCCCAAACTGAAAATAACTACAAGAGCCAACCTTTTGTAAAGACAATTATCTCGGTTCTTATAGAATCCCCCTGTTGGGACTTCCACTTGCACCAGTCTCTGATGTAGTAAGTTTGTAGCTAGAGCTGGTTGAATTATTCATAGTGAATAATCTGTCCAATGAATTTAGCTCTATTTTATATTTCTGCAGTTGCCTTCGCTCTGGAGTCCAATACCCTTAGTCATACAGAACAGTACCAGTCACTGAAGTCAAAGAACCTACTCGTGGAGCAAGGTGCTTCCCAAAATGGGTAAGAGTATCAGAATCTGCTCCATAGCTCTTGGAAGCTGTTCGCCAAGTAAATTCCAGCTTGTGGAGGGTGACATAATTTGTGGAATGTGTCTATGTACATATTATGAATTATGTTTGAGACTATGAACTCTCTGTATGTTTGAGCTCTTACAATTATCTATACGGTATTATTGCCTCATACTGTTTGTGCTAAGGAGACAGGGATGGTCACCTGTCTGTCTCTGAATAGGATGGCTGCGAGAGACCATCAACACCTGAAAAGAGCTTGCTTAAACACAATAATAGGATGGCTGCAGCCTAGCTGAAACCAGTTTTCTCCAGCTTGTCTGCAGAGAGCTACGGTGTTGAGTAGAAAAATCTCTAGAAGGGGACAAAGAGGTGTCAGAGCAGGGGTTTAAAAACACAAACAGAGGAAATAAAAATGGGTAAATAGGGGACCTGTTGAGTGCAGGACCAGCCCAAGCTAAGGGAAAATGGCTACAGGGGCAGAAAAGAAACTCCAGAATTTAGAAGAGGAGCCTGACCTGGAGGAGTGAAATCCTGAAGAGAGGACCTGGAACCTTGAAAAAAGCTAACCTAAAACAAAAGAACACTCCAGAGTGGTGAGGTGAATGAGGTGGGGAATGGCATGTTGTACGTGCTTATTGTTTTACCTAGCTCTGTATATGCCTTATACTGGCTAAAGTACAGAGCAATTGTTTTAGAAATCCTTTTGCAAAGTTTGTGCCTATTTGTTTCAACTATCATGTGTCCCTGAAGGGGTAAACTAGAAACCAGGGTGCCCACAAGAGTGGAACTCTGGAAAAGAGTGTGCTTAAACTACTGGTAGTCTAACCTTCTCATTGTTAAGGTAAATAGATTGAACTCCTTGAGTCAATCACTACAAGGTAGGTTTTCTAATCTGTTAATCATTCTCGTGGCTCTTCTCTAAACCCTCGCCAATTTATCAACATCCTTCTTGAAACGGACACAGTAGTCCAGCAGCAGTTGCACCAGTGCAAAATACATAGGTGAAATAACCTCTCCACTCCTACTTGAGATTCTCCTGCTTATTCATTGAAGGATCACATTACCCCTTTTTGCCACAGAATCACCCTGGGGCTCATGGTCAGCTCATTATTTACCAGGACCCCCAACTCTTTTTCAGAATCACTCCTTTCCAGGGTAGAGCCTCCAATCCTATAGTACAGCCTACATTGTTTGTTCCTAGATCTATACATTTACATTTTGCAATACTAAAACACTTATTGTTTGCTTGAGCCCAGTTTACCAAATAATCCAGATAATTCTGAATCAGCGACCCGTCCTCCTGATTATTTACCACTCCCCCAATTTTTGTGTCATCTGCAAACTTTATCAGTGACAATTTTATGTTTTTTTCCTGTTGTATTATCATTAATTCAAATGTTAAATGGTGTAGGGCCAAGAGCCAATCCCTGGGGGCCCCACTAGAAACTCACCTGTTCAGTGATGCTTCCCCATTTACAGCTACATTTTGAGACCTATCAGTTAGTCAGCTTTTAATCCATGTAATGTGTACCATGTTAATTTTATACCGTTCTAATTTTTTAATCAAAATGTCATGCAGTAACCCAGTCCAATAGATCACAGAAGTCTACGTATGCTACATCAACACTATTACCTTTATCAATCAAACTTGTAATCTCATCAAAGAAGATATCACTACAATCCTTTGCACATTCATATCACTCCTAGAAATCTCTTTTGTAGCTTATTAGTAATTTTTCAAAAACTTGCATTTACAATTAAGAAATAAAACTGACACGGCTGGAGGGCAGATGGGGACACTTTTACATGAGACAAAACCTCCTCTAATTGGGACTAACAAGATGGGTGCCAGTCATCATCCTGACACCATTCCCTATATCAGAGGGGTAGCCATGTTAGTCTGGATCTGTAAAAGCAGCAAAGAGTCCTGTGGCACCTTATAGACTAACCGACGTATTGGAGCATGAGCTTTCGTGGGTGAATATCCACTTCATCGGATGCATGGGATGAAGTGGGTATTCACCCACGAAAGCTCATGCTCCAATACGTCTGTTAGTCTATAAGTGCCACAGGACTCTTTGCTGCCTTCCCTATATGTAAGTCTCCTGCCATCCACACTTAGTCTGCTTTTTCCTTTGGTCACTTGACTCTGAACCTGCAACTGAAAGCATGTGGCTGGACTAATGCATTGGTGCAAAGCCCCTTAAAATCAGGGGGGGGCACCACATGGGTGCAGCAATCTGCTCATGCAATATCAATTTCAGGATTGGTGCCTGGAAATGCAAACACCCTTTGGTTTGGACTAGATCTTCCTATACGCCTGCCTGTTTTTCATTTGGGGGCAGAGAAGCTATAACGAGAAAATTATAGTAATGCCAGAGAAATTCTCACAGTCTTTCATTATGTATGCAAGCTGAGAAAAACATATTAATGTATATTATAACCGATCTTGGGTTATTTGTGATTAATTTACAGTTAGTCACAAAAGTGAGTTTTTGAAATAAATTGCTGAGTTTAAAGTATCTGGGGGAGTGTTTCAGATTGCCTAAATGGACTAAATTTAGTGGGCCAAATGTATTCCCTGGATAACTCTACTAAGGTCAATGAAGTTACACTGTGGCTGCATTTGCCCCACAATAGCTACTTGGTCGCACTTAAAAAATAATCATGAGGACAAACATCAAAAATCCATCATCTTTCACAGCCCAGGAAAGGCACCCAAGTGTGAAACCCTCTCAGTCAGGAAATCAAATTCCTGCAAGGAGGTAGAACTCCAGAGTCTGAAATGTCTCCTTTTTGTCAATACACTGCAGAGTACTAGCTTTGTTAGCTCTCAGCATCACATCTAGTAGCTAATGTGCTTATTCAAACAAAGATCTTCAATACTCTAGCATCAAATGGAGAAATTTCTGTTAAAGAACTAGCTTTACTTAGCTCTGCTCGTGTGTCACACATAAAAGCTAAGAAGATCAATTAAAATGTCCGTGGCTCCTCTTGAACAGATAATTACACCATGCTAATGAAATATATGCCCTGGTCTGGATGGAGTTGATATGTTTGGTGTGACATTAGTAACTGAACTATGGGTCTAGCTGGAATGGAACTGTGAGCAGAACGCTTTATGCTATGCTACTACCCTACTCTAAGACTAAGACATGTATTTATACATCAGCCCACATAGTGGCACAGTAGATTAAGAAATCGCTCTGCAGTTAAATGGCAACGGCTTCTTTCATGGATTTGAGATGGGTGGGTGTGATGTTCCCCTTTGGTGTTGTCTGGACTGGTGATCTGCTAGGTCACTCCAATCCTTGACTCTGGGAGCCAGCCTTACCCTGCTCTGCTGTGAGAACCCCCACTCCTGGGCTGTTCACACACAGTGTCTGGCATGCAAGCCACTCCCAGTTACTTGCAAGTGAATGACACTAGCCAATATCTCCAGTCCCAGACACAACCCTAGGAACCTTTGTCTTGTAGTGTCCAGTTATGCCCACTGGATACTGCAAGCTTATATGAGTTTGTCAATTTAACAAAGAAATTGATATGTACCAGGCTTGTTATCCCAAAGGGAGTCTCTGACATGCTTCAAACCAAATGCACTGCTTCAGGTAGAATAAACAAACACATTTATTAACTACAAAGATAGATTTTAAGTGATATTAAGTGACAAGCAAAAAGTCAGGGTGGTTACCAAAATAAAATAAAAGATAACCCCCCGCAGTCTAAACTCTCACCCTATTAGACTGGACAACATCTAGATTAAGCAGTTTTTCTCACCCCAGTGGATATTGCAGTCCTTAATATACAGGCTTGTTCCTTAAACCTGGGCCAATCTCCTCTGTTGGAGTCTTGTCTTCTTCTCAGTGTCTTAGTTGCTTGCAGCAAAGGTGGGTGTGGGCGAAGGGCCCCGTATGTGTCCACTTTGTCTGTTTTATACCCTCAGTCCATGTGCTTGAGGAGCACAAGTCCAGGCATATCTGAGGGGCATTGCTAAGTCTCTCCAAGCAAGGTTGAGCAATTCCCCTGTGTGGCCTCATGCAGGTGAGTCATTGCATTGTAGCTCCCTTGCTGGACAATGATTGTTGATGGGTTGTTTGACACTCCGCCTGGGTGCTGATTACTTTCCTTGCTGTTGCCTCTGGGGAACTAATATCTGACTGATTCCCCAATTTACCACCATACAACATAATTCTCACAACTTCATATGCATTAATAATACACATATAAGGACAGAGAAATGACTTTCAGAAAATCATAACGTTTCCCCTGATAGCCTACAAGGCATACTTTATATTTAAGATCACAATGATATGAAAATGAGGAATATGGGGGTTACAGTACGCTCCCCCAGGGTATAGAATGTCACAGTGGGAGCCTAATCAAAGCCCATTGTATGTCGCAGAGTGCGTTGTTGTGGTTTTATAGGCAGACGGCTTCTCTTGCACCCCCTCTACTAAACATGCCACAAAACACCCAGTACTTACCTTAGATGTCTTCAAGTCATGCTCCTTATTGGGTGACCCCTACTGAGACTGGGTGATCCTCTTTGTTCCCCTCCAGGTCCACAGAGGGCACCAGTGAAGAGATCTGTTCCCTAGATGTACTTTAGAGGGAGGGCCACAGCCCTGCCCAGACTTTTAAAGATCCTGGAATTCAGGATATACTCAGCTCAGGGACAGTGAAGCTCCATTCGCCTTAGAATGGTAGGAATAGAGCCAACAGCGTATTCCTCTCAATTGCATACTAGGAAGGAGACTCCATAATCCACACTGTATGTTGGATCTGTTGGGATGGTTTTCCATTTCTTTCCATAGCTGCTGTACTAAGTTTTATCTCACTTCCACAGCTGGTTCACTGAAGCCTAAATTTGATGACCTTCTGCTGTGAAACCCACCAGTTTTCATAGGCTTGCCCTGGATGGAGAGGGATGATTGGGAGATGACCAGGAGACTGGCTGAGCTGCTGGGGTACTCTGAGGTAGGAGGAGGAATATGAAGCATAAGATCTCTTTTCTGTACTTACAGCAGGTTGTGGGAGTAGTTTGTCTGTGTGGGGTCGGGTGTGCCAGTGTTGTTCATTTAGAGACTTCTGACCTATTGATTATAATTAGGGCCCTTCATTTTCGGTCTTTATTTAATTTTTCCTGGGAATTTATCAGTGTTTATTACTACAACAAAAAACAGATGAAAATCGGTAGAAAAAACTATTAATAATTTTACTGGGTAAATATTGGGCCTTATTTTTGTGGACGGAAGGACGGGGAAAAAAGTATTCAGTAGATTAATGCTTTCATGGATGGAATTCAATGTGGTTTGCTGCAGAACTAAAAGAGAACTGAAAAAACGTCACCTCTGAGTTTAAGAAAACAATCTCTCTCTAATTCCCAAACTAAACTTTTCATTTGAATAAACAGTTTACTGTTGTAGACTAAGAACTATTAGCTTATAAATATTTACATTTAATACTTGGGCCACACCCTTTGCAGCACATACACTCAACTTCTCTACTAACATCTTGAAATGTGTACGTGGTGGGCATGAGATTGATAAGTACATTCAGATGCGCACGCACTTCAGAGCTTGAACGTATGCCTGTTTATTTATTGTGTATATCTTCTAAATTAACACATAGCCTTACTTCAACAGACAGCTTTGCATATATACACAGACTAATGTATTATCGTAATGCATATCACATGCAATATATTGTATTTTCTTAATAAAACAAGCTATTTTTATATATTTTAATGATACAAAAGTAGAGTGAAAATCAGAAAAAAACAAATACTTTTTGTAAAACCCAGGATTTTTTTTTGTAAAAATTTATAATGTATTTATCCAGCTCAAACTAGATAAACATAATGGTTCAGCTGGGTTTTATCTGGAGTCATTTTCTGAAGCCCTCACTCATATTGAGTGGAGCTGGTCCAATTTTCTATGCAATTTTTATTTTGGAAAAAACAAACAAAACAAAACCCACAAAAAAACCGACCAGAAAAATGTTGAAAAAAATGAATCCCCTCTCCCAACGCTAATGTAGCATCCTGCTCAGTTCCACTAAAGATAGAGACATCACAGGTGGTGTAAAGCATTACTCAACAGACTCCAGTCCTTTGAATTTTGTTGTTTATTCTGACCCAAAAGCCAAAGCAAGATTCCGGGTGTACAAAACCCACTCACATTGTAATCTGTTCAAAGGTTCTGTAAAGATGAACCAAAATTATCCCATTTCTGATGCATCCAGCATCAAAACACCCTTTTTGCCTGCAAGCCATTCTCACAGATCTCTATTTTCTGCACCTGAAATAATTTTTAAATAATAAACATTACAAGTGACTCCTCTAGGTGGAGCTAAATCCATATTATCCACTACTCTATCTTTGAAGAAGCACAATGAAAAAGGATACTTTTAGCTTTCAATTAGTGTATTTGTGAATTAAAGCTCCAAATCTAGAGGCTGTGTGTCCTTTCAGCATTTATATATTCATAGGTACACCTATAGTCCTCCTCACTGTATTAATGAAAAGTAAAGGGCTAAGTTCTGCTCTTAGTTGCATAGACATAATTCCCATTGAAACTTAATGCAGAATTTGTTCCACTATGTGAAATGAGTGTGGTTGTTTCAGTCGAGTTTCTAAGGGACTGATTCATTCATGGGAATGAAATGTTATGTTGAATGGTGCTCATAGCTGCAATCAGGTGAGTCTTTAATCCAGAAACAATGACAGATCTTGTTAAAGTCAGTGCATGTGCCAATCATTCTTTCAGATTCAAGTGCAAAGAGCAATTAAACCCCTTGTATAGCAGAGACAGTATAAACAATGGAGGGACTGCCCAAGGCTCATGTCAGGTCAGAGCTATGTTGAGTGGATTGACGGGGATCCCTGATTGCAAGCATGGGTGCTAGGATATTGGTTTTGCAGCCTGTGTGTGTTTAAAGGCAGAAAGCTTTGCAGGAGTTATGAGCTGTGGATCCCCGAGAAGAAGCAGAGAGATTGAGCTTTTGGGCGCAGAGCTTGCTGGAGTGGCAGATGTTCAGATTTTTGAGCAAGGAAACTAATTGCCTGCTGTTATTTGTTTCTACTGTGCTCAGGGAAACATTTTTTGTATTACTTTTGTAAATAAAAAAGATTACATCAAAGAACATACCTTACTTGTAAGATTAATTTCTCATCCTAACAGAAACAACTCTGCAAGTCCCTGAATACTGGTGAAGCATTTGGGCCAAGAGGCAACAGAAAGATGTAGGCAGTAAAATTATGTGGACTTCTAGTCTAGATGTATCTAGTATTCAGAGCAAGGAATTGGGTTCTGTGTTCTAGTCCCAACTATGCTAACAACTCCACCAATTTAGGTAAATCACTTTGTTCCTTGGTTATCCATTTGTAGCATAAGTATATGGATACTTCTCATCAGGTACTGTTAGTCTGACCTATTTCATGTTTGTAAAAGTTCTCTGAGATCCTTGAGTGAAAAAAGTGTGACATAAATTAACATTATTTGAGACAATCACCTAAAAGGCTTCACTTCTGGGTTTACATTGCATACAGTTGTGTGGTTTCTTCAGATCCCCACATCAGCAGACCTCATTGGACAGGAGGTGAAGTGGGGCATGAGAGACCAGGGCCTTAGCAATAATATGACTTGTATAATAAACCCCTTCTGTTTTCACTGGTTCGATTTTTTTCTCTCTCGAGTGGCTTGGCATATACAGTATATAGTGTCAAGCTTAACTCCAGCCATGATGGTGTCATACAGTGAAATGTATGTGTGAGGGAGCATCCTGTATTCTTTGGTTTCTAACTGAACACAGTCAAAGACTCAGTATGGGAGATTTCCAACACTCTGAAGTTTAATAGTACAAGAACGCGTGCTTTACTGAAAAGACCAGGAGCTTTGATTTTCTGCCTGACTTGCAGGCATTTTCTTATTAACAATACATCTGCCTCAGTCACATAAAAGCCTGGTGGGGAAGTGAATGCTGCTCACATTTTATAAAAAGGAATGATCTCCATTTTATTAAGGCGCTGCTTTTAAGTGTTAAGATGGTACTGTAGATATGATGCCTGGATTTTTTTGCCAAAATTAATCGGATAAAACACATTTCCAGCAAGGGATCAATATCTTAGGTAAGTATGGAAAAGGACAACTAAGGCATTATTTTATTCAATAAAGGCCAGATTCTGATACACTTGTGTTGACAAGTAACTCACTCCTGGCATAGTTCCACTGAAACCATCTGCTTTGAAAGGAATATGTAGTACTTAAAGACACATTTTACAGAGATATTACTGGCAAAATTCTGCTGCTCTTAGTCACTCCGAGTAAGACTATTCAAGCAGTTCTATTCATTTCAATGGGAGTAAGATACTACTCAATGTGAATATGGCTGGCAGAATCTAACCCAAAAGCTATTTACTTTTAAAGTTCTTTACTACTTGCTTCATTATTCAGAACAAATAATATAGAGGTGTGGGTGTTACTTTACACGTCAGTCACCTCAGTGAAGTCAATGGGATCACTCACACGAATGCAATTATTTGTGTGCTTAAATCTTTGCAGGACTGGGGCCTTAGTAGTTGGCACTCCTCTCTCTGAATGAGGAAGTAGTCTGGTAAGTAAGAGGTGACGTTGTGGTTGGGTAGCTAAAATAAAACTCCATTATCTGATGTGAGAGAAGGGGATTTGTGGGGATTCTAAGTGACAAGGCCTTCCAAGTAAAATCAAAAAATACATAGCATATTTAGCTGACCACTGAACGCCAAGAGAATGAGTGTATGGGGGATACACAACAGCGCCACCTTGAGTGACAGGTGGATACCCTACAGCTTTTCACTCTTTGAACTTGACCATCGGTCTTAAAAAAAAAATACACATCATTGGCATGTAAATTATGGGGCCAGATTTTTAAAAATCTGTGCACATAAACCCGGATTTATAGGTCCATAAAGATGTGTGGCTTGGAAGTCAGATGTGCACAAAAGTGCATGTTCTTTTGAAAACATGGCCCTATTCTTTGATAGAGACGATCAGGAAAATGAAGAAAGGCAGAAAAGTGGGGAGGAGGAGGAGGAAGACTAGACCTAATAAGGGCTGGAAATGCACTTAGATTAAAAATTATTTGAACACAATACCTAAACTATCAGTACAATAGATTAGGTGGTATATAGCCCTTATTCCAAGTAAATCTAGTTATTTTGCTATATACGTGTGCACAGACAAACAAAGCAGTGGACAAGTGGGAGATATATGGAGAAAAGAAGGAGCTCAAGAATAGGGGGAAAGGACTCAAGAGAACTGGGAAAAGAAGGAAATCCAAGGAGGAGGCATGGACAAAATTCCACAGTATTCCATATATCTCACAGTTTGAAGCTGTATGCAAAATAACCTTCAAATTAAATCACATAAATAAATTGCTGCTCTTCTTATCACCTGCACAGATGTTGGTAAAAAAAATGAATATATAGTACCAACAACTCACAAATGAATAGCTGAGAAGAGGGCTAAAAGGAACCTTCCCTCTGGTTTAATTTGTAACCCGAACCTTTGTATTAAGTAAAATGAAAATATGAAAATTTAGAACAAAGTTCTCATACATCTGAGGTTTTCAGTAACATAAATCACTTCATTTCCATGATTTATTATATCACATAACCCACTAATAACCTCATAATTCACCATTGCCCATTAATTTTTGTGTATAAATCCAATGACAAAAACAATGGACGAAAAAAATTACCAATCATCAGAGTATGTGGGTTTGATTTAGAGCCACTCATAATATTAAACCTAGAAATGTCATTCTTGGTCATAATGTGTGAATTATACATTAACTCATTTCTTTTCCTCTCTGTGATACACTTGAGATTGAAAAAGCACTGATTTATTTTACATATGCAAGCTGAAATCATGCCGTTCAATATCCACAGATATTAGGTCAACTGTATAATTTATGAATATCAATGTAAAAACCACACACCACCAAAAGTGTCCAGTAATGTATTGTCGCTGGTTGATTAGAAGTGTTCCTGAGCAATACCCAGAGACCTGCATACATTCAATATTCAAAAATACAAGTGCAAAACCTAATGCACTATCAGTGACAATCAGCTTGAGGGCACATGAAAGTGAATGTTATTAGCTATGCCACTTCAGCACATGCCAATTTTACCCCAAAACTAATATTTTTTATCAATCTTTCATTTTTGTAAGCTGAATCACATGAAATGTATATTGCATGGTTATCAGATACAGATTACCGGTAATTTCAATAATATCTATTCCCCTTTAGTTTGAGCAGCATCCATTATGCTGTCACATTAAAAAGAGTGAACAACATTCATTATGGATTAATAACTATACTTAAAATTACATTAATTTGAGCAGCAGCAACCACAAGTTATCACGTGATGGCTGTTTGGTGATCAATGTGAAATGTATTTGGTGCTCTCAGTGAAGTGGCCACATCACAAGAACCACCATCACCACAACCGGCACTAATTGCTAACCTAGTTGGCCATCTCATGAATGGGTGTATATATACTAGGGAAGCACAGGGGACCTTTGCACTGCTATGGACTGTGCTGGGCATTTTCCAGAGGCATGGAGGTGAATGTGTAGGAGTCTGCCTTGAAACTGTAGTGAGCCTCTCTGGGCTGGTGTTGTGGAGTTTGCTGGAGTCCAGCAGAGCAGGATGAGCCAGGAAACCATGAATAATTCCATCACAACCACAGTTTGGTGCACACGGCTGGCCTGAAGATTTTGAAGAGGGTTAAGAAAGATTATTCTTTTTTACAACTCCCCCCCCCAAATATTTTGGTCCCACCAGCCTTCTGCTGCAGAGGTAGAGCCCAAATATTTGCTTCTTTTTGCACCATCAATCAGTTTGCATTTCAAGGTTACCTTCACCACCAGAAAAATGGTTAGGGGTTTACTGTTTTGTCTAGAGAAAGCTAAGATTCTCCTTTATGGGGTCCACTACCAGCTCTGTTAACAAGGCATTGAGGATCCACAAACCCCTTCAGTTCATAAAAGCAGTGCTGAATTTTCACAACCTGTTTTCATGAGATGTTGGCTCCCACTAGTGGAAATCTTGCAAACATCAGCCTGTGACATTTCAACCATCTTTGACTGCCTCTGAATCAGATACTAAAGGCAGCCCCTTCCAGATTTACAGATGGCTTAGAAGTGGGTTTGGATGTTAGGCTTTGTGCCATCTCTAGTTTTTACTGGTTATTGCTGGTGATGAATTGCTAGTTTGTAAATGAAGCTTCAGCATTTTCTTCTAACTTAACTTGGGGTGCAAATTAATTTACATTTGGAAGGAACACTACTTTTTGTGTGACTGTACCATCTCCTCAGGAATACGAAGGAAAAAACAAAACAGGAGCTCATCAACTGGAAGAGAGAGATTGTGCAATCAATGGTAAAATGGCCACTTTAGGCTGCAGCTTCTGGTCTCTGACAATCTTAAAGGGCCAATTCCCTGAAAGGCATGCTGGCAACTAATGTTCCTGTAAGAGGATAAGCTGCACTTGGATAGGGTTGCCAACTTTCTAATTGCACAAAACCGAACACCCCTGCCCTGCCCCTTCCTCTCAGAGGCCCCACTCACTCCATCCCTCCTCCCATCTTTGTTCATTCTCCCCCAACCCTCACACACTTTCACTGGCCTGGGGCAGGGAGTTGGGGTTGGGGAGAGGGTGATGGTGAGGGTTCTAACTGGGGCTGCGGGCTCTGGGGTTGGGCTGGGAATGAGGGGTTTGGGGTGCAGGAGGGGGCTCCAGGCAGGGGCATGGGGCCGAGGGATTAGGAGTACGGGAGGGGGCTGCAGGTTGAGACAAGGGATTGGGGTGCAGAAGGAGGTGAGGGCGCTGGGGTGGGACCAGGGATGAGGGGTGCAGGGTGTGGGGAAGGGCTTTGGGGTGGGGCCAAAGATGAGGGGTTTGGGGTTCAAGAGGGTGCTCCGGATTTTGTGGGAGAGTTCATGGCTGGGGCAGGGGGTTGGGGCATGGGCTTACCTCGGGGGGACTTCCAGTCAGCAACGCAACAGGGAGCTAAGGCAGGCTGTCTGCCTGTCCTGGCACCATGCTGCGTGCACCCCAGAAGTAGCCACCAGGTCTGGGTTCTAGGTGTGGGGGGAGGGTCAGGAGGCTCTACGTGCTGCTCTCGCCTGCAGGCACCACCACCCCCAGCTCCCATTGTCTGGGAGCCAGTGTTTGGGGTAGGGGCAGCGCTCGGAGCCCCGTGGCCCCACCACCTAGGAGCCGGACATGCTGGCTGCTTCTGGGGCACAGCACAGTGCCAGCCAGGACATGTAGGGACTAGCCTGCCTTAGCACTGCAGCACCGCCGACTGGCCTTTTAACGGCCCGGTCGGCAGTGCTGACCGGAGCTGCCAGGGTCCCTTTTCGTCCGGGTATTCCGGTCAAAAACTGGACACCTGGCAGGGGTGGCTCCAGGCCCCAGCACACCAAGCGCATGCTTGGGCGGCATGCCGTGGGGGGCGCTCTGCTGGTCGCTGGGAGGGTGGCAGGCAGGCAGCCTTCGGCAGCACGCCTGCGGAGGGTCCGCTGGTCCCGCAGCTCCGGTGGACCTCCTGCAGGAGTGCCTGCGGAGGGTCCGCTGGTCCTGTGGCTTCGGTGGAGCCGCGGGACCTGCCGGAGGTCCACCGGAGCCGCGGGACCGGCGAACGGCAGAGCGCCCCCTGCGGCATGCCGCCGTGCTTGGGGCAGCAAAATGTCTAGAACCGCCCCTGACACCTGGTCACCATAAATCACCAAAGAAAAGGTCCTGAGAAAAAGGCTTCTCCTGTGTGTTGAATACTGCCACTGCACACCCTTCCAATGTCAGATATGGAGAGTGAATGAACATGATATGCCACAGTAATATTTTACACTTATTTTTCAGAATTTTCCACACTTTAAATGTCCTGTCTAGCTTTAAATTGCTTATGTGACGGATCAGCCACCAAGTCTTTTGAGAAGCTATTGCAAACCCTCTTGTGATTAGAAAGTGTTTCCTGATGTCACAGAGTGAAATGGGCACTAGCGGACTAATGTACGATCATAAGCACTAATCCAAAGGCCACTGAAGTCAATGTGAGTCTTTCCATTGACTTCAATAAGCTCAGGATGAGGCTCATGAACAAGAAAAGTGGAGATGTTCAGATAACATTTGAATAAACATCTGAATTTTTTTATTCTTGTCTATACCTCTGGCCCCAATGGGTATGTGTACATGGCAATTAAACACCTGCGGCTGGCCCATGGCAGCTGACTCAGGCTCACGGGGCTTGGGCTGCAGGGCTGTAAAATTGTGGTGTAAACATTCGGGCTCAGGCTGGAGCCAAAGCTCTGAAACCTTGCAAGGGTGGGAGGGTCCCAGAACCCAGGCTCCAACCTGAGCCCAGATAACTACATCATAATTTTACAGCCCCCATATCCCAAGCCCTGTGAGCCTAAATCAGCTGACACGGGCCAGCCGCAGGTGTTTAATTGCTGTGTAGACATACCCAGTGAGGTTCATCTATCTCTAGTCACACCTCAGACTAACTGATTACTTTCTATCGCTGTAACTGTCACTTTTATCCAACAGGTAGAGATACTTTATGTTACCTTCATAAATGTTAATCAGTGCAGTTGCTGTTAGTGACAAAGGCTGAGGCCCCATTGCACAAGGTCCTGTACAAATATAAGAGACAGTTCCCAACTTGAAGAGCGCACAATCTAAATAATCAGTTGAAAGGAATAAGGATGGGAATGTTATGGCCATTTTACAGAAGAGAGAACTGAAGCACAGTAGATGAAATAACTCTCCCTAGATCAGTGGTTCTCAAAGCCGGTCCACTGCTTGTTCAGGGAAATCCCCTGGCGGGCTGGGCCAGGCCAGGCCAGGCCGGTTTGTTTACCTGCTGCGTCCGCATGTTCGGCCAATCACGGCTGCCACTGGCCAAGGTTCGCTGCTCCAGGCCAATGGGGGCTGTGGGAAGCGGCATGAGCAGAGGGATGTGCTGGCCACCCTTCCCACAGCCCCCATTGGCCTGGAGTGGCAAACTGCGGCCAGTGGGAGCCACGATTGGCTGAATCTGCAGACACGGCAGATAAACAAACCGGCCCGGCCCGCCAGGGGCTTTCCCTGAACAAGCGGCAGACCAGCTTTGAGAACCACTGCCCTAGATCACACTGGAACTCTGTGGCAAAGTTAACAACTGAGCCCAGGTCTTCTAATCCCAATCCATTGCCTCTACCACAAGACCAACATTCCTCTCTTAGAAGGGTTTAACTTAGTTTTGGATATTGTTTTAACGAGGCCTAATCTGAACCATGGTGGTTTATCTACCATTTGAAATATCAAGAACTCAAGATTTTGTTCTTTTACTACAATAAATATTGAGTGGGTCAACACTGTACACTCATTTATACTGCTGTATCTCCCCTGAGTTTGAGAGTATGGCAGGCAGAATTTGGTTCATGGTATTTAGCACTTAACTATCTTTGCATATTTTAAAAACCATTTAAATGTACAGTACATTGTGCCTATTACAATGAGTTTAGTAGTTCAAAAATTAAATGTGGTGCTATGAGGCATGCTAGAACATTAGCAGATTATCATATTAAGAATAACAATAATCCTACTCTTCTGATGGATGTGTGTTCAGCAGGATATTGCTGAGAAAACACCACTGTACGCAGTCCTAAAGCACCCAGTGGTCTTCCAGTAATCTTCTGTTACTCCCATTGAGCTCAAAATTTGTTGGCTGAATAATGCAGGACAGACATCTGATCTTTCCAATGCCACTCTCTGAAACTCTTAGGAGATGGTCTGTCTCCATTTGCACCCAACTGCCATATGCACCATGTGTTGAAACTTGCACTGGACACAAGAAGAATTTAGATCAAAACACAGCACACATTTTTCACAACATAGCACACTTCATAGAAGCACTAACTGTATAAAGGCAATTAAAAGAGATTTTGAAGGAATTTGACAGATTACAGGCTGGTGACACTACTGTGGCAATCTGAGTGGAAATCTGGCTTGATTTTACAAACAAAGAACTGGAGATCCAAATGGACAAAATAATAAAAAAAAATAATTCAGAGAAGCTGCAGAACCTTTCCATTACTTAGTCAACATGACGGATCTCAAATACAAGGTGAAAGTCTGAGCCCAGAAAAGGAACAAGAGGCTAAAATGTGGCTGGTTGAATATAATCCTTCTTTCTCTTCTAGCATTTAACACCGAAGTTTGAGAGAATCTTTGTACAGAAAATTGTGTCACAGTTCTTTGCACGAGAATGGTGGAAAATTATGGAAGTAAAATAATGAAAAGTAGGACAAGAGAAATCAGAATGTTGTCATCTTTTAAAAGCCACACACACCTGTCAGTTAGGTTCACAAACTGAATCAGGGAAAAATGTTGAAACCCTTACTCATTATCGAGTTAGGGTATCAGAATCTGGCTGATAGCATCATCTTATATTTAATTTCACCAGGGCTTTTTCAGGTTCAACAATTCTGCTTGGAAATACCTACAGGCTTCTATAAGCTTCTTCTCCTATATTTAACCTAGATGAGAGTGAACAAATTTCAAACCAGGATGAAAGGTTCACTTTGCACTACCTCATTTTAAGTATCTTCTTTGTTTTTGTTTTAATAATGTCATATTTATTAATGATGAAGAATGTTTTCAATATAATATGTAATAGCAGCATCTAATAAATGCAACTAATTATATGTACAACAGCCATGGCATTGCCAGCCTCTCCCTGGAATCTCATCATGGTATTATGTGGTGTCTGCTGTATATGAACAAAATAGGAAAGAACCTTTGATGTAACATAAGCTTCTTCTGGATATAAAGAAAATGGAACATTGAAAATAAAGTCTGAAGTCTTTCACCACTTTAATTGGTTTAATTATAGGAGATAACAAAAGGTCACTGACTCCCTTTCTACCTGTTACCTGTTTGAGATATACGTGGCTTTGCTTTTTGGCCAGGATATGGCCCAATATGGCCTGTACACAAATTACGGCATTGATTCACATGTGGAAGAATGGCTTGAAATCTAAGCTCAGAAAACTAGTGCCCAAAGAACAGAGCAGTTCCACTGCCTTGGGAACAGAGTGTCATAGGTTTCACCCCTACTCTGAACCTTAGCGTATAGAAGTGGGGACCTGCATGTGAACCTCCTAAGCTTAATTACCAGCTTAGATCAATGGGCTGCCACCATCCAAATGTTTGAGTCATTTGGAAAACTCTGTCTTCCCCCCCAAAACCTTCCCCTCCCTCGGTAGCCTTGAGAGACTCCTCCACCAATTCCCTGGTGAACACTGATCCAAACCCCTTGGATCTTAAAACAAGGAAGAATTACTCATTCCCCCTCCCTTTTTCCCCCCACCAATCCCTGGTGAATCCAGGTCCAATCCCCTTGGATCTAAAAAAACAGGGAAAAAATCAATTAGGTTCTTAAAAAGGCTTTTAATTAAAGAAAAGAACAGTTAAAAAAAAACCTCTGGGAGATAGCATACAAGCTGATCTCACAGACAACAGATTCAAAACACAGAGGATGTTCCCCTGGGCAAAATTTAGTACACAAAAAAATTCCCAATTTGATTATTCCTCTAATTGCACAAAGACAAAGTCACAAAAAGAAAATAAACGTAAACCTATTTATTCTTTTCTAAAACTTACTACTCTGATAAGAAGCTTGAATCTTTTCCTTGATCTTTTCCTTGAAACTGAAACTGACTCTAAACAAAGGAAACTTCCCTCCTTCCTTTTGAAATATCTTGTTCCCCCATTGGTTCCTCTGGTCAGGTGTCAGCTAGGCTAGGTGAACTTCTTAACCCTTTACAGGTAAAAGAGGCATTAACCCTTAACTATCTGTTTATGACAGTAGGCATAATGAACAGAGGGTCAAAGTCCCACTTTTGCTGCTCAGCTGATGCACTTCCATATACTACTTGAAAATGATGATATCAGATTCCATGCTGAATGCCTAAGTGCACTGATGAATTAATGAAGCCCTAGAAATTATTCTGCATTATGGATATATTACCTGCTAAACACAGATGAGGGCTAATGAATGGAAAGCCAACAATTCCACCACAACTTGCCCATAAGCACGTTACAACTGCTGGGTCAAAACCATCCAAAAATGTCAATATCCTCCTGCACTGTTCTACTTTTCACTAGCTGTAAGTGTCTAAAGTGATTTGCTCTTAAGGCAAGGGTGGACAAACTACAGGCCACGAGCCAAATCCGGCCCCCCAGCCATTTTAATCCAGCCCTTGAGCTCCCTGTAGGGAGCAGAGTCTGGGGCTTGCCCCACTCCGGCACTCCAGCCGGGGAGCAGGGTTGGGGGCTGCTCCATGTGGCTCCTGGAAGCAGCAGCATGGCCCCCTCCGGCTCCTACGTGTAGGGGCAGCCAGGGAGCTCCGCTCTGCACACTGCCCCCACCTGAAGTGCCACCCCCGCAGCTCCCATAGGCCGGAAACTGCAGCCAATGGGAGCTGCAGGGGTGATGCCTGCGAACGGGGCAGTGTGCAGAGCCACCTGGCCGTGCCTCCATATAGGAGCTGGAGAAAGGACATGCAGCTGCTTCCGGGAGCCGCTTGTGGTAAGCGCTGTCCAGAGCCTGCACCCCAGAGCCTCTCCCTGCACTCCAAGCCCCTGCCCCCATCCTGAATCTCCTCCCACCCTCCGAACCCCTTGATCCCAGCCCGAAGCACCCTCATACACCCCAAACTCCTCATCCCCAGCACCCGCACCCCAGCCAGAGCCCTCACCCACCCTGCACCCCAGTCCCCCACCGCAACCCAGAGCCCTCTCCCACATCCTGAACTCATTTCTGGCCCCACCCTATAGCCCACAGCCCAACCAGAGCTCTCACCCCCTCCCACACCCCAACCCCAATTTTGTGAGCATTCATGACCCACCATACAATTTCTTTTCCCAAATGTGGCCCTCAGGCCAGAACATTTGCCCAGAACATTTGTCTTAAGGGATACTGTAAAGCACAACTGTTTTTTAAAAACCATTGGTTTTTGGTTTCTTTTGTCCCCTTTCTTTTTTAACTAAACTTTTATTATTTCAGAAAGTATATACACATACACACATCAACTCTCTCTCTCTCTCTCCCCCCCCCCCCCGCCCACTTTGGCTGCATCTCCTTTGGGCTATATTTATGAAAACTGAGATAACTTTGTCAGTATCCTAGTATTGTTTATTTTGGTCCATGCATATTACAAGGAGAGTTTCCAACAGCAGCATGCTTATGCACTACTCTGCAAAATTATGGTATGTGCAATCCTTTTCTCTCCCCTTCTCCTATCTTAAAGCCAAATCCAAGTCTTGGACAAGCAGGGAGAGAGTATTACAAAACATTTCTTAGTGTCATTGCTTAGTGATTCACTGGAAGTCTGGGAAACCCTAAGATAAGGCCCAGCTCTACTGGGGACTGAAATCCTCTATTTGTGCAAAGAACAAATGTGAAGTGATAGCAACGCAAGCCTCCCCCGATACCATCCGACTCATGAGGCAGGAATTTGGCCCTATCAGTTCTACATCCCAAAAGTGCAAATGACATTCATAATACACCTCTACCCTGATATAACGCTGTCCTTGGGAGCAAAAAAATCTTACTGCGTTATAGGTGAAACCGTGTTATATTGAACTTGCTTTGATCCACCAGGATGCGCAGCCCCACCTTTACCGCGTTATATCCAAATTCGTGTTATATCAGGTGGCGTTATATCGAGGTAGTGGTGTATAATACAAAGATGTGATGCTACATATAGAAGAATCACTCAGCACTACTTTGCTTTCCTTAACAAAACACCTACCATGCTGTGACTGTTGCTTATTACATGAATGAGAATTGTGTCACACTTACTTTGTGCTACCCCTGTCTGTTTGTTGTAGCCTGTCTCTCATCATATACTGCAGCTGTAAGCTCTTTGGGCCAGGAACCATCTTTTCATTAATATATGTGCACAGCACCCAGTGGAATGAGGTCCATTTAGGCACAATACAAACAAACAACATAAACGACAACCCAAAGCGTTAGAGCAAAATACAGCAGCCTGGACAGCTTCTTTATGGGCTCAAACTCTGCTGTCGTTTGCACTCGTTTCACTTCATGGACTTCCTTTGTATTGCCTGGGTGTGACTGAGAGCTGAATTGGGGCCACTCTTTAGCAAAATCTCAGCATGCTACTGCTTTCACCTGTAATTATCCATAGATGCAAGCTAGAAAAATTGTTGCAACAATGCATAGCCTTTTCTCTGCTACGAAAAGGAGCACAGCAGCAGGTGACTGGTATTTAATTAACCACATGCAGATAATTATCTTTTTAGTTCCTGGATTAAAATAGTGCACAATGAGCACACAGGAGGTGTAGAAATTAGGTAAAAACTAATGGATTTAAATAACTGTGAGTGCAGCAGAAAAACAATTGGCTGGTTATTTGGAATGAAGGGTCTATGTCCCCAGTGAGTCCTGCAACATGATCCATGTGAATAGATTTCTGGGCACGGAGTCTTACTGACGTCACTGGGATTCCAACTGGGCATAAGAATTTGCCTGAATGGATTCCATTACAGGATTAGAGCCTCAGCTGGTAACTTGAAATAGGGTATTCAGAAATGCAGCAAGAAGGTGACAGGTAGGAAAGCAGTACAGAGCATGTAGTATTTTCAATACGCTTGTCCACAGTATCAGTAAGGGAGCCAACTGGGCTCTCTTGGCATTATTTACAAGAGGAAAGGTGTGGGAGAAGTAAACTGTTCCCAGATGACAAGAGAACAAAGCATGACTCTCTTTCTCCATGACTAGCAGAAAGGAATAAGAACACTGAGATGATAATTAAAAAGTGCCCCGAACCAATATGTAAGAGAAGGTTAAAAAGTCTTTGCTCGGGTGCAGACATCAATCCCTGGGGCTCTAAGTTATTGCAATTTTTTGGTTATTTCTAGCAATATGTTACTAGAAACATAAAACATCCAAAATGACAATGGTAAAATATGGGATAGATTGTAGATCCAGAGGCCATTGCAGTCTCCAGGATGTATGTTGCATATTTGAAAACACCAGAACTGTTAAAAATCTGATATTTTTGCTCACAATTCTACACTTCTCTCTTCATCTATTTTAAAATATACTGGATTTCCTCTGCTTAATTCTCCTTCTTTTCCTGTCCTCAGGTCTTATTTATTGAGGGCCTCTGTGCCAATCAGATTTGATACTCAGCTGCCTAGCTGTTCTTCACCCATTCATGCCCTTGAAGTGCCCTCCACTTGGAAAGAAAGCATCTTCACACTCACAGGTCACAATTCCATTGCTCTTCTTTCTTTGCTCATCACAGCTGGGAGTCTCTTCCCTAGGTTTAAAATGTCAAATCTCCATGAGCAGATGTTAATGGATTTGGTGACAGGCTGCTCATCACCAGGAGATTGAGAGCTCTCAAAACACAGCTTGATGCCGTTTTGTGGCTTTTCTCTACAGTGCCTGGGAAGGCTAAAAGCATATAGATAGGAAGGATTATGTACAGTATTTGCTGTATGCATGGAACAATGCCATTCTGAATAGAGAAAGTAAAAACCTTTTAATTATCTTACTCTTGCCATAAATGCAAGCACCTTTAACCTGACTTCAGTAGTCCTGGTATCTTACATAGAGAAAAATTGTAAATGATAGGAAATGATCTGAATATCGGTCACTGTAACAACTTTTTGAAAACCAAAAGAGGCAAATAATGCTATAAACTGCTGTGCTGAGGAAAATTTCTCCTGCTGATAAGGAACCTGATCCTGCAAGCCTTATTCATATGTACATTTCTGACTCATGAGTAATCCTATTGAGTAAGTGAATAGGGTTGCAAGGTTAGGGCCAGAACAGTACCTTTGTATCAGTGAAGGCTTCTCTGAGGATATTCAAAGTACCATAAGAATTAATCTTACAAAGTGACAATCATCCAAGTGAGGTTTTATCAATTACCTTCTTTTTGATTAAGGATGTCCTGACCCCCCGTCTGAGAAAGCTGTCCGAGTACTATTTAAGGACTAAATTGAAGATTACTGGGACTATTTGTCAGGGACTATAGGCACACAGCCATATTAAACAAAATTAAAAAGCACAAAATCAGCAAAGACACGGTTGCAGGGTCGGCTCCAGACCCCAGCGCGCCAAGCGCGCGTGTGGGGCAGCATTTTAACTGGAGGGCGGCAGGCGGGTCTGGCGGACCTTCCGCAGTCATGCCTGCGGGAGGTCCAATGGAGCCGCGGGATGACCGGACCTCCCGCAGGCATGACTGCAGCTGGTGTGCTGGTCCCGTGGCTCATGTGGACCTCCCGCAGGCATGCCTGCGGAAGCTCCACCGTAGGTGTGGGACCAGCGGCACATCTGCGGGAGGTCCCGCGGAGGCGCGGGACCAGCGCCCGGCAACGCGAGCAGCGCGGCACGCCGCCCTGCTTGGGGCGGCAGAATTCGTAGAGCTGCCCCTGCATGGTTGACTAATGTATCAGAGGGGTAGCCATGTTAGTCTGGATCTGTAAAAAGCGACAAAGAGTCCAGTGGCACCTTAGCATCTTGAACTTCTAGATCTTGAAGCAAGTATATTATATCCCACTGGAAAGCTAAGGATTTCCCACTGTTTGGAGGTAAAAAGCCCTCATGGAAACCTCTATTTTTTATTCCTGATGGGATGTGAGATATCAGACATAAAAGCAATCACTGCCCTAGGACTTAATATTGCCTGTCCTGCATCTGACACCAGTGCAATATTTGGGGAAAAGAGGGAAAGATTTCAGTAACTGTTTGTTTTTTGAACTGGTGTCTGCCTGAAATTGCTCAGAAGTTTGGAATAGGATCCCCTCCGGCTGCAATTTTCAGCACCAGGTGAGCTGGAGTAACACACGTTAGCTCGTCTCCTCTTTGCACAATGAAGAAGATCTTAGGTGGCTTAGGTTGCATTGTCTTTGGAATGGCTAACATATATAAGTATTTGAGAATGTAAACTGTTTTCTGGCTATTAAGCATTTTATGTAGATTAATATTTTATTTAATATCATTTGCCATGTAGACCCCTGACAGACAGTCTGTAATATGCAGCTTTATTGTAATCCTCTGATTCAACCCTCAGGAGTTCTTGAGGTTAGCATAAATGCATTTTGCATTAAAGTCTTACAGAAATATTGTACCTATCACCTGTTGTTTTTGTGCACATTATATTTATGGATTATTGTTGGAGTTCATGGGACATATGCAGCAAAATTAGAACTCAAGCTGTCAGTGCTGAGACATCAGAAAGAAACAACCCACAAATCAGCTTAAATTAAAAAAATTACGGAATTCACTGGAAAGAGAAGTATGCTGTTGTTAAAATTTATTACATTAAAAAGTCTCAATTATCTGATGGCAGTGGAGTTAAAATAGGGATGAATTTGGCCTGTTAGCCTGAGAATATTATAAGAAAAGAATAACATAATATTGCTATAGCGAACATAATGTACCACATAAAGAAATACATGGATTCATCAGACACTCTGACTAAACTAAATGCACACAATTACTTGGACTGGAAGGTGCATTGTGTATGAGCAAATCAATAGTCTGAGAAAAACAAACATACACGGAACCAGATTGCTCCCTCTAGTGTTAAAAATAAAATGGAAGGGGGATCATGGTAGGGAAACCCTCTCAAGGATCTCCTTGCAGACAAATTCTCCCACGTTTCCAGCAGTGAGGCTGGGTCTGACCACTCCATAGAACACTGACCTACCCCTAACACTCCAAAGAGACTCAACAAGCTCATCTGCACAGTGGCCCCATGCCTCCACAACACCTTTGTGCACCAGTGGCCCATCCTGTTCTCTGATAGCGCCATATCTCCAGGGTGCCCTGTGTCCAGGGACCACTCTCAAAGGGGAATTCCTACCACAGGATGGCTGGGGGCGGGAATGCACACAAAAAGATAACACAGAGTAAGGTTGTATTCAGGGCCGGCACAACCCATTAGGCGACCTCGGCGGTCGCCTAGGACACTAACATTTGGGGGGAGGCGACCAAGGCGGCCAGACCTTCCGCCACCTCTGTCGGGGGCGGGACCTTCTGCCGCCTAGGGTGGCAAAAAAGCTGGTGGCGCTTCTGGTTGTATTATCTTCTATTAGTAAGCTCTGTGGGGATGGTGGTGGGGAATAATGCTGCCCGTCTAGCCTTGCCTGCCCACTCTGCAACCAAAAAGTCACTGTGTTGTTCACGTCACTTGACATACGTCTCATGCCACAAAGTGCAGCCACCCTCTTACATTTCACATTCGCAATTTCTATTCAGTTGTGTTCTCCTACAAGTCATGTTTGGAAATACTTAAAAGAAAAATATATTCAATTTTTGCAGTCAGAAATATAAGCATCACTTCTCAGCATGAATGAAATGTGAACCCTACCATGTCCAAAAGCAAGTTTGGTAATGCAAACGGTCTTCAGAAATTCTGGACCAAATTCATACCTGGTGTTAGCCGCCCTGGACTTCCACAGAGTTACACCAGGGATAAATGTAACCCATCATTTTCATGCTTGCAGGGCCTGATCCTCATCTGGTAAATGGGCATAGATACACTGAAACTCAATGGAGCTATACTGAGTTACACTAGCTGAGGATCTGACCCTGCAATATCAGGTATCAAGCTGCAAAGTTCTAAGCAACAGGCAGTGGAGTAAAGATGGATGTTGCATTTTACTTTCCATTCCTTTTTGTTTTCATAAACTCCCATGGTGATTGTCATGAATCAAAAAATCTCAGATTCACATGCTACATTCTGAAACGCTGAGGGTGTTTAAATTCTAAACACAGACCTCGATCTAAAAGTTGTGGCTAAAGCCCACCTCTGCTTATGTGTGATTTGCAGATCACAATTTTATGCCTCATTTAGTCAATCACACAATCCCAAAAAAAGGCAGGATTTGACCCATTGTATTTAATTCTTACCCCATGGTAACAAAAACTCCACAGATAAAATAAAAGCTTTGAGCCCAGTTGGGTAAGCCATTGTGTTCTGTTAGTTGCACAGCACCTGCCAAATTGTGATGTGGAGGAAACCAGGACATTCTTCAACTGTTCCTAGTATCTACCATACCCCTCATTGGCACACTGAGGCCGGATCCTCAGCTGGTGTAAATCTGCACATCTCCCCTGACTTCAGTAAATATATGCTGACTTCCACCAATAATCTGGCCCTTTAACAACTTTATTTTTAAAATAAATGTCTCATCTTATTCACATGATGGATTCAGAAAGGAAAAATATAATCTGTAGAAAGTTATAAATAAGCATTATTCTTGGGAAATTGTCACTTCATTGTAATAGATACTGTATTTTTTTCCCATAAGTCTTTATAATAAGTACAAAGTTCCAATGTGATGACTGAGGCATATATATTTTTTTAAGTTAGCTGCTCCCTATCTGGAATATACTGAGGTGTAAGCATCTTACAAAATGGCTGTTGCTATGGTGACTTCAACTATTTTGTTGAAAAAGAAGTAGTTGAATAAAGCCTTCATTTTCAAGCACATAAAAGCTGCTTTGACAGCTCTAGCTTAGGAAATGCATTCTCCTTGTTTGCCTCCATTTTAAATTATTGTTATATATGACAATGCATTCTTTTTCCTTCTGTTTTTTTTGCTTGATTACACCTGAACTTGAAAAGGAAAGGGAAATCCAAAAGGAAGATTTTTACTTGGCATAAAATGGTGGCCATTACACATCAACATTTGCCATAACATACCATGCAGCTGCTAGAGTTATTGTGTCCTATTATCAGTGATGAAAACTATCATGTCCAAAAGCAGTCTTAGCATCTTTGAATGGGCCTCTAAAACATTTTTTTGCCTTCCGCCGATAGAATCAGCTCTATCCACTTTGATTAAACCATAACGAACAGGACTGCAGCTGTTGGGGAGGGTTAATGAGATGATCCTTTGAGGTATGTCCAATTTTAACTAACTCATTACATATAGATATGCACTGGGAGAGAGTGAATATATGGCGACAAGGGTGGATCTCTAGCCATTCCCCACTCCCCACCGCAGCCTCTTCCTGGACAAGTAGAGCATAACTGCTTGTGCAGGGGTCCATGCACAGTTCTGTTTGCCAAGGGGCAATTGTTGAAATAAGCTGGAAATCTGGGTTGTATGCACATTTTTTTGAATTTGAACTTGTTACTTTTAAGTAGAAAAGCCAGAACATTTCTGAGAAAAGTTTGAGAAAACAATTTTTTCTTTCAAAAATGTCACAGAAAATGCTTACCATTTTTTGACCAGCTCAACCCTGTGCAGAAGCCTGGTGATGGTAGCCAACTGCAGAAATTAGTAGAGATTATGATCTTCCTGAACAAAAATTATAAAAAATTAAACCTGAACTCTTGTTAGTATTCAAAAACTGAGGAAGTCACTGGCCCATCTGCTTGAATCTGGAATCCAGTGTTCTTTTTATTTTGAGTTTGGTATATGCAAAAAAGACTCTCTCAAGGATTGTGGCTAACCATACAGAATAAAATGTACACAGACAGAGACCACTGAATTACACTGTACTTGTGGACACTCAGAGATAACTGAAAGGAATTCACAAATGTCACTGAACAACACAGTATTTCCAGAATTATGGATGGGTACCTCCAATCCTTTTAATGTTTACTCCATATCTCTGAGGTCTTTTTATTTCTGTTTGACCTACACATTTAATCAAACAGTATTTAATTCAGAAAATGTATTTCTCTAAGTACCAATACTGTGTATTGCATGGTATTTAATGTATTGGAGGCTGCATCTTAATTGTCTTTAAGATGTGATTTTATGGCCGAGAAACAAATAACCATCTTGACAGAATAAGTAACAATTTTGAAATCAGTGCCTTAAGTTATATCAAGCTACAGCAGGTAGTGAGATGTATAGATAGAGGAGTAACTATAGTAGTAACTGCAAAGATGGAGAAGTTCTTTAAAAAATTGCATGTTGATGCATGAGTTCCATGGGTTTATACTGGTGGAAACATGGGTTAGAGCCATCAGAAGCTAAACTTTATCCCTGAAGGGGTGAAAATATTCCATTAAATCCTTTTCAGTTTAATCACTTATATTATTGCCTTTTATTTCATTTACCCTCAATCTCACAAGTGCCTGTGGGTGCATGTGTGAACACACACACAAAAAGCGCCTAGCAGAGTAGGCCGTAATCCTTGACTGGGGCCTTTAGGCATTACTGCAGTACAAATTAGAATAACAGGGTGAACAGACTAGACACCTGAGGATGAATGGATGCAACTCCCTTTGGAGTTCATCATTACCACTTGTAAATTCTGGGGAAGGGTTAAAGAGAACAAGTGATATACTACATTTGCTAACCAATGTTCCCTGTCCCTTTTAGTACAGGAACGATTATGCTTGTGTATCAAGCTTGGAACACCTGCAAAGCACTGGGATTCAGTAATGTTAGGATGCTGACATGGCCATTTTTAGAATTGTTAGTACCGAATTTCACCAGACTCACTTTTTGAAAGTCAGACAAGTAGATCTAAGTTAAGATTTCTACATGATATGCTGAAATATGATGTGCTAGGGATTTTTCATTAAACTTTCATGTTGTCATTTTAGAGAAGTTTGCCCTTAGCGATATGCATGCAACTGCCTTCAATGGGAGCTGAACAGATGTATCCAAAGTAGCAGTACGCAAAAGTGAAAACTTTCAGATTAATTTTTTCTAATTTGCAGTGTGTTTCAGGCAATTTGTGCATGCAAATTTTTGCTTCCCTTCCCTCCAAAAATGTGCTAATTTTTTTTTGCAGCAAAAATCTGAAACTAATCATCTCCTGCACCAATTGCAACTCTGCCTTTGCAAATGCACCCATTTTTGCATGTACAAGCATCAACCTTTAGGGCTTGAGAATGGGTCTATTTTAACTGTATATCTGGCCCAGTTTTGAATGAAAAATTCAAAAATTGATTGGGATAATTTTTGCCTTTAACAAAGGACAAGTCTCAAATTTGCAGCAAAAGTCCAAAACACAGAGTACTCTTTGAGGTAGAATCCATCCCTGCATCCACCTCTGGCTCTGTACTGCCCCTCATTCTGGGCTGTTTGCAACTAGCACAATCTAGCTTTTACTTATTTATTGATGTGGAACTGATGCCTGCAATGTCTTTTGCGTTATTTCTCTCTCTCTCTCTTTTTTTTTGAACTTCTAGAGAAGGAAGATGATTTATATTTTAAATTGTACATAGCAAAGACCATTATTCTAATCACCACAAGAAAGCTACTGGAGAACTCTATGCAGCAACAAACAACTTTAGGTTCCAATTAGGGTGACCAGATGTCCCGATTTTATAGGGACAGTCCCGATTTTTGGGTCTTTTTCTTATATAGGCTCTTATTACCCCCCTACTTCCTGTCCCGAATTTTCACATTTGCTGTCTGGTCACCCTAGTTCCAATCCTGCAAAAGGACTTAAATAGTCATACCATAAGGGACCACACCCACAGATCCCTTTCCTTGTTTAGGCCTGGATTCAGTGAGTTACTTAAGCACGTGCCTAACTTTAAGCACCTGAGAAGTCCCATTGGCTTCAGTAAGACTATTTTCATGCTTAAAAATAGGCACATGCTTAAGGCCCTGCTGAATCGAGGCCGTAATCTTTGTATATTAAACAAATTGCATTATGCATTAGAGAACTATGAAGGCTTGTACTTTTATCTCTTGTGGCAATATTTGATCTAAATGACTGTCAATGAGAGTTTTATTCTAATAAATGTGTAAAACATGATGCTTTATGACTCAGAGCTACATACAAATGTGTTTCTGTAGCAACAGAAATTAAATTAAGCAGCAGATATGATAATATCTTGGAAGACGCATTCCCCTGAAGACCATTAATCAGTATGTATGATGCATATTTTATCTGATTTTCTGTAAACTTTTCACTGAGGCTGGCGTTAAAGATTTCAGAGTCCTACATCATTGGATAAAATGAATTCTGATGAAGTGTCACTAAGAATATTTTAATTATATTTGATTGATTGTTTTAAAATGTTGTCTTGTTGCAATGTCCTAACATACCAACAGTAATTATTTTGTTTACATCTATGTTAGAATTTGAGGTTGATCTTGAGTTCCCCTGTGGGTTTGGGTTTTTCATTAATGGAAAAGCTGTACATTTCATTTGGATATGTCTACAGTACAAAAACCCCTTTAGACAGACAGTCCAGATCTTTAGCTGGTGTAAATCAGTATAGTTTGGTTGACTTCAATGGAACTCTGCCAGTTTAACATTTAAGTCTGTGCCTAGTTTTAAGCATATGAATGAGTCCAATCGATAACAGTCTTGGATCCGGACCTTAGGACCCAGTCCACTGATTTTAAGACAAGAAAAAAAGAAAAGAAAAATGAGTTTGGGTGAAGAGCTCTTTGCAAATCTTCAAGAAAGCCATTCCTCCAAACCGAAGCAGTCTAACACAATTCACTCCAGAACTTGTCAGTGCCAGGCCTGTTGCTGTTGCATGGGACATTCCCAAAAGGCCTTTTCCAAAGCCTATTGAGTTCATCTTCCCACTGACTTCCATGGACTTTGGCTCACGCCCTAAAGAAGGAAGGTCTGAATTTAAGTCCAGAGTTCAGTCCTAGGCAGGCAGGTCTGTAAGTGATGAGAAAGGACCATGCTTGGGTCTTGTGGGTGGATATTTCTGGGATTGGGACTGGGTGGGGAGAACCAGCAGAAGAGATGGCTGGTGCAAAGAAAATATCTGTATTTGTCTCTTACTGTATGTTCATGTGCTTCACTGTAATTATTACTTCTCCACACTCATTTTCTAAAGGGATCATGCTGTGGATGATGACTTATGTAATGGCATTTTCTGCAAAACTAATATGGAAACTGACCTCAGGGGTGAGATATCTCCAGATAATTATTTTTCAAAAATTACATATTTGATTTAATTTTTTAACAGATACCTGATATAATTTTTAAAATGAGAAAAATTCACTCTATTATTCAATTAGTGTGTGGTACAGACTAGTTCAAATGGTAGCTGGAGTGTTAGGGCCAGATCTTGTGCAGTGTTGAGATCAGCTGAAAAATTCTGAGCACTCCCAATTCCCATGGACTACAGTGAGAATTGGGGACACTCATCATCAGCATCAATGATAAAATTACCACTTATTTCAAAGGGAACAGGATTGGGCCATTTATTATAAGAAGCTACTAAATGGGTGTAGGCTCCTCTCAGTGCCTGATTTACTGCATATCATGGCAAATATCCAGGACTCCCTTAACAGGGAGGAAGACACATCATCTATTGCTTAGGAAAAAAAGAAACTTTTTTTAAGGCATCAAAGCAGTGGTGGGCAACCTGAGGCCCGTCAGGGTAATCCACTGGCGGGCCGCAAGACAGTTTGTTTACATTGACCGTCCATAGGCACGGCCGCCCGCAGCTCCCAGTGGCCGCGGTTCGCCGTTCCCCATCATTATCAAAATGTCCAGATCTTAAGTAGAGACTAAGATTGATTTAAAAGGGAGAGGGAAATATAATTAACCATCGTTTTAAGGAAATTCAGTGAACTTCAGCACAGTTACTTGCAAAGATAGAAATTTTTGGGAAATGAGTTAAATTATTATAATAGTCTGGCTCTAGAGAATCTATTGCACACTTACAACCCAATTCTGCAAGGTGTTGCACAAATGCTGCAGTAGTTCCGAGTACCTTTAATTCCCACTGAAGAGTCTGGTTCTGCAATTTTTCCTCACAGGATTAGTCTCTATTCATATTAGCAGCCCAATTGATGTCAGTGAGGTTATATATATCACAGGCTGACCAAGTGCCCTCTGGAAGGACACCAGTCTGTTGTGAGTGGACCCAACTGCTGGTTCCATGTGCTCATAAGCCAACCAGATTTGAGACGAGCCAGGTAACTGTTCCTAGTTCTGGATCGCTAAGGCATGCTCCCAAGCAAGAGTCTGCCTCCTGTCTTTGGGACATAGTACTCTGCAGTCTGCCTATTTTAGACCCCAATACTAGTGCCTCAGCCCTCCTGAACCACCCAGTTGGTTATTCATGTTCCCTTAGTTCATGACTACACAGCCTGCAGTAGCGAGCCTCCCAGTCTGGGTCAACGCACTTGGGCTTGCACATCTCACGCTACTGTGCTAAAAATAGCAGTGTAGACAACACTTTGAACTTGTGGCTTGTGCTCTGAAGCCTAAGGAGGGGCATGGGTTTCAGAGCTTGAGTTGCAACATTTACACAGCTACTTTTAGCACTGTAGCGTGAGCACCATAAACCTGTCAGGAATCTGGGCTGGGAAGCTCACTGCTGCAGACTGTGTAGACATACCCTTAGAGTTCCATCTTGCTGTGGGCACTCTGAGCCTCTCAATTAACCCCTTCAAGGTCAGTGTGTTGGGTAAACAAGGAATACAGGCTTAGCAAAGGAATTTTTTAACCACATTCACTTTTACTCTTAGGAAAGTACTGCAGAGTTACTGTTCTTTATAGAATAACAAACAGTCTTGAGATGCCCTTTAGTCTGATCTCACCCCTTTTGTGAGCCTGAGGTCTGGTCAGTATATCAGGCAAGGCAGAACCCCTCCTGCCTTCTCTCTCCTTTCAGCCCAGTCTTCTGGTTTGCAGCTGTGGATGACCCCCTTACTCAGAGAAGCCCTCCTTAAATACAGTCTCTGACCCTGTTTTACCAATGGCCTAGACTGGGAAATTTTAGCCCCTTTCCCCACTCCATTGTGCATGAAAGTCCACTATCCCATGGGGATGGGCCAGTAGTTGAGAGACAATCAATGCTGATGCCCCTAGATTGCTCTGTGATGGCTTCTCAGCCATAGTCATTCAATTATGTGCCAGGGCTTTACTACAAAATAGATGTTCTAATGCAAAAGAGAGGTTACACTGTGAAATGAAGGTCAAAGTGGAGGTTACAATCTAAGGTGGAGGCTGCAATACAAAGTGGAGTTCACAGTTTGATACAGACATATCTCAATTGGTCACAAGTTACATATGAAATGTTTTGCAGGTTTGGTTATATCATCAATAGGAGTGGAAGATATCTAGTCCTTAGTTACATAAAGTACATAATTCTTTGTTTTGGTCCTGATTCACCAAAGTATATGACTAAATTGGAGCCAATGGGCCTATTAACATGCTTAAATTAGGCACATGCTCTAGTATCTTTAAATAAATAAAATTAAATACTTCTCTGATTAAGTAGTTTGTGCTTAGAGTTCTTCAGTGAAAAATCATAAAAACGGTTCATAAATTGGAAATTAAGAGCCCAATTCTAATCTCACTTATTCCAGTGTAAATCAGATGCAGTTTCATTGAAGTCAATGGAGAAATACCGATGTAAAATCTTTGCAAATGTGTTCAAAATCAAACCCATAAAATTGGAATCGGAGGCCAACCTGTGGTTGGTGTTAAGAAGTTTGTTTGAACTGAGAGATTCAGATTCTTGTCAGAGAACTGATAAAACTTAGTTATCTGATGTGTCAAATAATGGTTAGTAGTGAGCCATACCTACATGTCACTTTATCAGAAAGATAAAATTGGCAAATTAATCTGACCACCTGAGCTATTACAATTAGATGCTCATCTGAGTTAAATGGAAATTCTGAACCTTTCAAGGTTTGACCATCACCAGCAAGTCCTTGGGTTAACATTACACACTGTCAGAAAACCTTGGGGGGTTCTCCTCCAACCTAGGATTGAATTTTCAATACACTCTTGGGCTTGCCTACACTATACAGCATCGTTTCCTATATAAAATGTGTGGACACAGGCAACTTCTGTGGAAAGACTGTACAGTAAGAGGGTCTCATTTTTCCATGTTATTATTACATACATCTGCTGAAAAATAGAAAGTGGGCCTTTTATAATCCCTCACTTTTTTGACTTGCCCATGATTCCTTCCACTGATTTGTTTTAAGGAGCATCGAGACAAGAATTGTTTTCATTCATGCCAATAAATATGAATCCTCTTTACCTTTCATCATCCCCCGCTCTTCTACAGGAAGTTTTCAGTTCCACTATTGTTCAATAATAGTCTATCCATCACTTTTTGTTCCAAGTCTTAAATTAATAGAATTGTATTTTATTCCCAACAGAAATGAGCGGATGATGGTAACTGCATCTCTCTACTAATTCAATTATTTGCTAAGATTTACTTTTTTATTATTAAAAAGAGAAGTTAAATGAAACCCAAATCCTTGAGGACTGGGCAACAATTTTTTATTTTCTCTCCCCAGGATAGGTCTGATTTTGACTATGCTATTGTTAGGCACTATGAACTGATCTAATGCCTTTTCACTGGCATTGATTGGCTTTCAAGGCCAATGTCATTCACAACATAGAATCATAGGATTGTCAGCCTGGAAGGGACCTCAAGAGGGCTTCTAGTCCAGACCCTTGCACTCAAGGCAGGGCTATTCATTTTCATGCAAAGGTATTTTTAGGTGGGTCTTTGGTGAAAGATTCAGTTTTGGGACACTCAGAAAACCTTGGATGAAAATTACTCTACATTTGTACAGTACTTTGAGCATGGAGAGCCAGATATATTCATGCTTGGAGATCCACTTAGATTGGACAGTGGTGTGTCAGTGAGTGACTTTCAGCTCCCTGATTCTCTGGGCCAATTAGCTGGCCCTGGCATGAGTCAGAACAGCCTACAGGCTGCTGTAATTTATGTCAGCTTGATATGGCCTGCTGTGTGAGTGAGAGAGAATGGGACAGTTGGTGCAGCAGCTGGTAACCCTGGCTTTACACCAGCTGCTGCACCAACATGGGCCAGGTTCTAGCTCCCATGAATGACCTGAATGGAGCAAAGGAGCTAGAGTGGGCCAGGAAACCTGTTTGGGAGAGCACAATGTAAGTGAGATCTATATTAAAAAAAAGCTACAGTCATGTTAATCTAATATTCTTTACATGGTTTTTGTACATCTATACAGGAGTCATACTGTAGCTAGATCATAAATAAGAATGGATAAATTCAACCCTGGTGTAACTACATTAAAGAAAAACAATGGAAAAGAGAGCTTGTTTTTCTAGAGAAATATTCCGTGGTTCTGTCTCACAGCCTGTTCTCTTTACAGCCACTCACTGGGCCACTATGCCTCAGCCAGTCTTGCAGATTTTAGTAATTATGACTGGTAAGCACCACCAGCTGTTTGTTTATGAAGCTGACTGCGTCAAATTGATAAGAGATAATTACTTTCTGACTGTGCAAGGTGACGTGTGCTCTTCTCAGTGAGAGAATAACACTGATGAAGATTGGTGTGGAAGAAAGGCCTGGCACATATAGACAGCTCAATTGTGTTTGTGTTACCTAATGTTTAAAGGCCTTTAACACTTGAACTATTCATGTCACTGACAGCCATTCACATGGCTAAAACTGAAAGACAGGCACAGAGAGGCTTTTGCGGGGAAGCTGGTCATAAAACAGTGTAATACACAGGGCCGGCTCCAGGCACCAGCCGACCAAGCACGTGCCTGGGGCGGCACCTTGGGGCGGGGTGGTGCTCGGGTGTTTTTTTTTTTTTTTGGTTCGGCGGGGCAGTGCTGGAGGGGTTTTTTGTTTGTTTGTTTTTGTTTCGGCAGCGCGGCACTTGTGGGGGGTGGGGCCTGGGCGGCGCAGCGCTCGGGGGAGGGGTGGGGGTGCCGCTCGGGGGGGAGGGGCAGGGTGTGTTATGGCGGGGCCGTGCTCTATTTGTTTGCTTAGGGTGGCCAAAAAGTTAGAGCCGGCCCTGGTAATACAGCAGTAGAATATGTATTGCTTTTCTGGTTTCATCACCAGTTTAACAAAAGCAGACTGTGAATAAATTGAACCCTTATGAAGGAGCAGGAACTTGAACTGAAATAAAGCTTAAGGTACTTTATCAACAAAAATTGTTGCAAGGTCTTGTCTGCACACAAAGTTTGCACCATTTTAACTAGTCTGGTATAAACGCTGTACAGTACCCCGTGTGGACACAGGGTTTTACTGATGTAGATGTGCCTATTCCAGCATAGCTTATTTCCATAGAGGAAAAGGAATGGACTATACGGATATAAAACTCCTTTCTATGCAGTGCTTGAGTCCTAAAAATAGAAGTGCCAGAGCTCACTTCTCCCTGGAGCTCTGTGGTCACCAGTCTAGTCCACTCACCCAGGAGCAGCAAATGGGGTCAAGAGAGTTCATTATACTCCTGCCAGCAACCTTCAGCCTGTGCATTGGTAAAGGGCTTCTCCTACACCCTCGCCCTCAGCTTAAGGGGAACAAGGGTGCCAGAGGCACTGACTATAGGGGAGATCAGCAGCTGACACCTCCCCTCCTGGACATACCTGAGACAGCAGAATGGACAACAGCCCCACAGCCAGGGACCCACCACCTGCACCAGGGGTAATAGGCAGGGGTGCCTGCATCCCTGCCAATTGGGGGAGCCCCGGCCAGACTTCTGGTGCTGCAGTTTGGGAGATGATGCCCCACCACTTCCCCGAGTCCCCTGACCCAGGCAGCACCCTGGGAACAGGGGCACTGGGGATCCTGGTGCAGACATGATGAGCTTTAGGAACCTGCAGGGGTAGCACTGCTAGAAGCACTAGCTACCTGAAAATATGGTGAGGAGGTTTCACAGCCCTCTCTCATGCACAGGTGGCTGTCTGAATAAGGGAATGCTTAGTGCTCATCCTCTTTTCTTGTCCGTAGGGATCACACTATGGAAAACAGTGGCTAAAATTTCCCCTCAGCATCAGGCTATGACTATAAGTACTAGATTCTGGAATAGCCATTGTATCACGATCAGTGGAACTGGAGTTGGAGAGCCCAGAGTGACTGTTACTGATGGGACATCAGGAAAGCCGGGAGTGAGAGGAGTTTGCCTGGCAACAACTCAGCCCCATGGACACAGCAGTGCACAGGGTTTAATAAAGTTCCATTTGGTCAGCACAACCTGCATACAGCGTCACTCTTTGCAAATGAAACAGCCATGTGGCCAGATCCCATATCTATATCCAGCATTTGTTTTCCCATTTGCCTATTAGAATAATTTAGCTGCAGATCCATTTTTTCCCTATTTCCAGAATAATGGTTGTGGTGTTTCTTTCCTAGAAAATAAACTCTCATGATTTTCCACTTATTTATCTAGAAGGCATCACAGAAGAACTTGGTGCTCACTCTTACCATTAGATCAGTGCATTTCCCCCTTGGTTTTGAAAAAAGCAAAAGACAAACCCAATCAACCCCCAAATACCGAAACAATCTCAGGGTATGTCTACACTACAAGAGTAGTTCGATTTAACTTAGGTCGAATTTGTGGATTCGACCTTATGAAGTCGAATTTGTGTATCCACACTAAGGACACTAATTTGACTTTGTGAGTCCACACTAACGGGGCAAGTGTCGACATTGGAAGCGGTGCATTCTGGGCAGCTATCCCACAGTTCCCGCAGTCCCCGCTTCCCATTGGATTGCTGGGTAGAGCCCCCCAATGCCTGCTGGGGGAAAAATGTGTCGAGGGTGGTTTTGGGTAAGTGTCGTCATTCAACCGTCACTCCCGCCCTCCCTCCCTGAAAGCGTCGGCGGGAAATCTGTTTGCGCACTTTTCTGGTCAGTGACAGCGCGGACGCCACAGCACTGCGAGCATGGAGCCCGCTGCGATCATCGCTGCACTTATGGCCGTTGTCAACTCCTCGCACCTTGTCGTCCACCTCTTCCACAGTCAGCTGCTGAGAAATCGGGCGAGGAGGCTCCGGCAGCGCAGTGAGGACATGAAGTGTCAGAGTGGCACAGACCTCTCACAAAGCATGGGACCCCACGCCGCGGAGATCATGGTGGCAATGGGTCACGTTCATGCTATGGGACGGCGATTCTGGGCCCGGGAAACAAGCACGGACTGGTGGGACCGCATAGTGCTGCAGGTCTGGGATGAATCACAGTGGCTGTGAAACTTCAGGATGTGTAAGGGCACTTTCCTTGAACTCTGTGACTTGCTGTCCCCTGCCCTGAAGCGCCAGGACACCCGGATGCGAGCAGCCCTAAGTGTGCAGAAGCGAGTGGCCATAGCCCTCTGGAAACTTGCAACGCCAGACAGCTACCGGTCAGTAGCGAACCACTTTGGCGTGGGCAAATCTACCGTGGGGGTTGCTGTGATGCAAGTAGCCCACGCAATCGTTGACCTACTGCTCTCAAAGGTAGTGACCCTGGGAAACGTCCAGGTCGTCAGAGATGGCTTCGCCGCGATGGGATTCCCAAACTGCGGTGGGGCTATAGATGAGACTCACATCCCTATCCTGGGACCGGCCCACCAGGCCAGCCAGTATATTAACCGAAAGGGCTACTTTTCAATGGTGCTGCAAGCACTGGTGGACCATAGGGGACGTTTTACCAACATCTACGTCGGGTGGCCGGGCAAGGTTCATGACGCGCATGTTTTCAGGAACTCTTGTCTGTTTAGACGCCTGCAGTAAGGTAGTTTCTTCCCGGACCACAAAATAACTGTTGGGGATGTGGAGATGCCTACAGTGATCCTCGGGGACCCAGCCTACCCGCTAATGCCCTGGCTCATGAAGCCCTATACAGGCGCCCTGGACAGTGACAAGGAGCTCTTCAACTACCGGCTGAGCAAGTGCAGAATGGTGGTGGAGTGTGCTTTCGGACGTCTCAAGGGGAGATGGAGGAGCTTACTCACTCGCTCGGATCTCAGCGAAACCAATATCCCCATTGTTATTGCAGCTTGCTGTGTGCTCCACCATCTCTGTGAGAGCAAGGGGGAGACCTTTATGGCGGGATGGGAGGTTGAGGCAAATCGCCTGGCTGCTGATTACGCTCAGCCAGATACCCGTGCGATTAGAAGAGCCCAGCGGGAAGCGCTGTGCATCCGGGAGGCTTTGAAAGCTAGGTTCCTCAGAGAGCAGGGTAACCTATGACTGTCTAGTCTCTTTACAGAGAAGCTGAACCTGCCCCTGTTTCAGTTACTATTGACTTTTTTCAGCGGTTACATACCCCATTCACCAGGTTTCCCCCCTTCCAACAGACGTTTAAAAATAAAGTTATTGGAACATTTTTAATTAACAAAGTTTTCTTTACTAACGAATTCACGTTAAAGGGTTCAAACGGGGACGCAGACTGTGGTGGGTACGGTGTGCAGTGATGTACAGACCGCTTCTATACTCGAGGAATGACAGGCTCCTGCTCCTACAACGGTCTCTGGGGGGAGGACGGTTACCGGAGGGTGTGCAGGAAGGGGTCGGTTTGCAGGAAGGGGTGAGGGGTGTGTGGGAAAGGTGAGTAGGTGTAGGGGGATGATGGCTCTGGCTGGGGCTCAGGGCATCGGAGAGGCTCATGGCTAGGGTGGAAGGGTATGGTAAGGGCAGCCTGCCTTGCCATTTGTGGATGCCAGGCGCTCGGACCCTGGGGCAGCATACACCTCCCAGACTGACCTGGGGCAGCAGACACCTCCCAGAGTGACCCGGGTGCCTAGTGACTGCAATCTGTGTGTGACCTGCTGTTGATCCTGCCCCCATGTCTGTACCCTGGTAATGGTGGCTGTCCTATGCAATTAACAAACCTCTATCTCCCCTTCACACAAAGTCTTCTTCAAAGAAACATGACGGAAACAGTAATGAACAGCAAACTATTTTTAATACTCAACTACACAGTTGGAGGATGAAACTGGGATTTTGGATTGGGTGAGCCAGGAAGGGAAGCAATTCTCATACTTTAGGGAATGAGAGCTGTTTGGTACATGAGCGCTCTGCTGGGGTGGAGTGACAGTTTTCACGGCCCCTAGCGCCCCTCCTTCTTGTGATTTTGGGTGAGGGGGGGACAGGACTTTGTGGCGGGGGAGGGCGGTTGCAGATACAGTTCAGGGGGGCTCTCTGCTCCTGCCTGCGGTCCTGCAGAACATCCACAAGGTGCCGGAGCGTGTCCGTTTGCTCCCTCATTAGTCCAAGCAGCGTTTGAGTCGCCTGCTGGTCTTCCTGCCGCCACCTGTCCTCCCGTTCGCTATGTGAGCGCTGCTGCTGAGAGAGGGTCTCCCTCCAGTGGCTCTGCTGGGCCGCCTCGGCTCTGGAGCAGGCCATCAGTTCAGCGAACATCTCGTCCCGAGTCTTTTTCTTTTGCCGCCTAATCTGCACCAGCCTCTGTGAGGGGGATGCCGGGGCAGGTCGGGAAACAGCCGCAGCTGTGTGAGGGGAAAAGGGAAGTGATTTCCTTGCAAAGATACATGTTTGCGAACACTGAACACAGTCTAGTCTGTTTCTGTGAACAAGACCATACACGGCACCTATCTCATGCGCTCTCAGGACAAGTTCGACTTTTCGGCATTCGCTTTCATTGCCTGGGGTCTTGCACTGGAGATCAGACAAGCGGGGCAGGACAGCAGAATCCGTGTAGCAGCCAGGCCTGGTAAGCCGTAAACTTTAGGCTGCTTAACAGTTAATGGATAGCAGTGCCCTCCTGCTGCAGGCAATCTGGAAAGCATAAAGTCTGACCCTGTTCCACCCCCTCGCGGCTGTCCCCGGGAAAGATCCCTGTATGCTTTCCCTCTGCAGCCTCCACCACGTGGCTGTTAAACGACGGTCATTATTATGCAAAGGAAAAGTGAAGCATTCCCAATAGTAACATTACACTAATTCCCCTAATTAGATGCAGCAGTCGCCGAGCGAGATCACCCTGAGGCAAGTCACTAAGAGAGACAGAGAGCGCATGCTGCATGAAACCCTGCACAGACCAGGGCCCTATGCTGCCATGCTCGTCGAGGCAATGCTCCCACTGTACCTCAGGATAGCCTGGCGCGGAAGAGTGTGCTTCCATGGAGCACCCAATAAGGCACCTCTCCCCAGGAACCTCCTGCGGAGGCTTTTCGAGTACCTCTACGAGAGCTTTGTGGAACTCTCCCAAGAGGATTTCTGTTCTATCCCCAAATGCATTAACCTTCTTTTCATATAGTTTTTATTCCTGTTTTTTAAAAAATAAATGTTTACATGTTTATAGCACTTACCGACTGATCCTTCCCCTGATTCAGAGTCCGGGTTAACGGCCGGGGAGGGTTGGTAGGGGAGGCTGATGAAGAGATCCTGGCTGTCGGGGAAAGCAGTATTGTAAGCGCTGTCGCCTGCCTCGTCCTCCACAAACCCTTCCTCATCTTCCCCATCCGCGAACATCGCCGAGAAACTGCCCGTTGACACTATCCCATCCTCAGAGTCCACGGTCACTGGTGGGGCACTGGTGGCAGACCCACCGAGAATGGCATGCAGTGCCTCGTAGAAGCGGCATGTCTGGGGCTGGGCTCCGGAGCGTCCGTTTGCCGCTTTGATTTTTTGGTAGCCTTGTCTCAGGTCCTTGATTTTCACGCGGCACTGCATTGCATCCCGGCTGTATCCTCTGAGTGCCATGGCTTTGGAGACCTTCTCGTAGGTCTTTGCATTCCGTTTTTTGGAGCGCAGCTCCGAAAGCACAGACTCATCGCCCCACACAGCGATCAGATCCAAGACTTCCCGGTCAGTCCATGCTGGGGCCCTCTTTCTACTCTGAAATTGCATGGACCCCTCTGCTGGAGAGCTCTGCATCATTGCCAGTGCTGCTGAGCTCGCCCCGATGTCCAACCAGGAATTGAGATTGAAACTGGCCAGACCGGAAAAGGAATTCAAATTTTCCCGGGGCTTTTCCTGTATGTCTGATCAGAACATCTGAGCTCGGGCTGCTGTCCAGAGCGTCAACACAGTGGTGCACTGTGGGATAGCTCCCGGAGCTACTAAGGTCGATTTCCATCCACACATAGGCTAACTCAACATAGCCATGTCGAATTTAGCGCTACTCCCCTCATCGGGGTGGAGTACCGAATTCGAACTAAAGAGCCCTCTAGGTCGAACTAATTAGCTTCCTGGTGTGGACGGTTGCACGGTTAAATCGAATTAACGCTGCTAAATTCGACATAAACTCCTAGTGTAGACCAGGCCTCAGGGAGTACCTGGTGGAGAGGCAGCTATGGTGGTATTTCTGGCCAAGAGAAAGCACTCTAGCGGTGAGTCCAGTGCACCCACAGCCGTATGCACATTAGATGTGGAATGCACCCCTGGCAGTGGTGAGAAGGAGCAGTGCTGACCACCCCACTGTTCACTCAGATTTGACCCTGCTGGTCCTCTGTCATGAAGCAGGGTCAGGGGGTGGGGTGGGGAGGGCAAGGGCTCAAAACTGAGTGAGTGACATTTCAACCTGGTGCACAGGGGTAACGGTACCATGATGGAGGGGCTACGGTGCCAATTCTGAGTGGACAATGAGGTGGCCAGTACTATTTCTCCTTACCACTGCTGTGGGGCTTGCTCCAGTACCAGCACACCCCATCCCCCCGGGGCCTGCCTGGCCTCACCTTACTTCTGGCAGCACATGTCCCCTTCTCAGGGATGGGGAATGACACTGCACCTGGCTGGGCCGGGCTGGAGGGCAAGGGCTGAGTGGTGCAGACTTGGCGGGCGAGGCGCTGGGGCAAGAAGCCGTGGGCAGAGGGGAGGAGATGGCTCCACAGGGACTGATGGTGCATATCATGTTAAACATTTCTGGGGGTGCCCCTGAATGAGCCCACTGCTTTACAGAGGCTTTCCATTGACTTCAGTGCGTATCATACTTTATGTGAGTGAGCAACACTCACCACTCACATGTTTCTGCAGGACTGGGCCCTTAGCCTGCTCCAGAGACAGGTAAGGCAAGAGGGACAACTCAGGTAGAAGTAGGTGACAAAACAGAAAATGTTTCAACTTTTGCCAATGTCATTCTTCAGACATATTTTGGTCTCCAGCTACATGGTTATGCAGCTATAATAAGAACAGCCTTAGCTTTGTTATTCTGTACCATCTGCCTACATAAGCAGAAAAACCCATTTTCATCTATTAACATTTATCTCTGCTTATTTAGCTATGAAATTTATTGCTACTGTGGTTGAATAAAGGCCTCTTCAGTTGACCTCTGCATAACATGTCATGACCATATAATTTCCACAGCTCGAAGGCGTCTCATGTTTTAGTTTGCAGTCTGGTAAACTATTGGACAGTCGGTGAGCTGTGACCAAAAGAGAAAATTTGATCTCCATTTTGCAATAAAATAAGTTGTGTTGCAGAAAGACCTTCTGGGTTATTTGTTGGAATTGTTCTCTTGTTTCCACACCATTGTTATTTACATTTATATACAAGTTTCTTTTATAACTTGCAAAAATTCACCTGGGAATTCTTGAACTGCATTGTCTCAGAATATAGGTTCTGAAAGCACAAACTTTATGGACTACAGGGTCCATCGGGTTTACAGTCATTTTCTTGTGTCAGGTTGTTTAAATTTAAAGCTAGACCTCCTGCGTATCTCCTTTGTTTAAACGACATCCCAGGTTATTTCCAACAAGGATGGTAATGATAGAAATTGACTCTAAGGAGACACTGTAAAAAAACAGGTATAAGCTTCATCAATATACCTACCTCATTACATGAGCTTAGTTACTGTAGGTGAGCTGAGGATGTCTAATCCACACAAACCATTATGATAACAAAGGATGTGTTTCAAATGCTTTATTCAATGGGCCAGATTTACACTAGGGTCTGCAATGGTGGAAGCCAACAAAAAACTGGCAGAGTGCTCCTAACAGTGGAGAGTCTGCATGGCGGGGAGTAGCAGCTGCTCACTACATCCCCAGTGCAGGATCCACTGGCAGGATTATGAGAGTGCTCCTGGCAGAGACTAAAGCAGCTTTCTTGTGGAGGAACACTGTCTTCCCTCTCTGGGGAGCAAAGTCTCCCTGGGATGCAGCAGCCCTGGCTGGGACAGAGAGATACAAGTTCACCTCCTTGCACCAGTGGAGGTGATCAACAGAAGGTGATCCAATAAAAGATATTACCTCACCCACTTTGTCCTCCTAGAGGTATAGGCACACCCCAAAACCTCTTCATATATGCACTGCAATAAGTTAAAAATAAATGCAATTATATAATCAAAAATTAATTCATAAGGTCATAGCTAAATTGTGCACCCTCTAAAGCAGAGGTGGGCAAACTATGGCCCACAGGCCACCTCCAGCCTGCGGGAGGGCTCCTGGCCCAGGAGGCTAGTCCCTGGCCCCTCCCCTGCTGTTCCCCCTCCTCCCGCAGCCTCAGCTCACTGAGCCGCCGGCACAATGCTCTGGGCAGTGGGGCTATAGCGCTGCCAGCCACTGGTGCTCCAGGCAGCGCAGTAAGGGGGCAGGGAGTGGGGGGGGGTTGGCTAGAGGGCAGGGGAGTTTGGGGTGGTGGTTGGGGGCTGGGGTGTGGATAGGGGGTCAGGGCAGTGAGAGGGTGGGGAACAGGGGGGTTTAATGGAGGCAAGGGTCCTGGGGGGCAGTCAGGAAGGAGAGGGGGAGTTGGATGGGGTGGCAGGAGGGCAGTCAGGGGCAGGAGTTCCGAGGGCGGTCAGGGGACAGGGAGGGGTGGATGGGGCAGGAGTCCTGGGGGGGCAGTCAGGGGCAAGAAGCAGAGGGGATTGGATAGGGGGCAGGGGCCGGGCCATGCCTGGCTGTTTGGGGAGGCACAGCCTCCCCGAACCAGCCCTCCATACAATTTCAGAAACCCAATGTGGCCCTCAGGCCAAAACGTTTGCCCGCTCCTGCTCTAAAGCTTAAGTGCTGGCAAAGCTCTCACCCTTAATTTGAATTGCATGGCAAATCCTTTGACTAGTGTCATTTAATTTTATTTTGCAACTTGTTAATCAGAATCCTTATCTGTTACCTCCACTTTGTTTCTTACTGTGTGCGCACAAACACACAGCATGAGTGGAGGCGTTTGGGCACAGATGCTGTAGACTCAGTTCAGGAAAGTTGATTTTTCTCTTTTAACAGTGAAAGCAAAAAATAAAAGCAGTCAGCCCTCAACAACAAAAATATCAGGACCTAGGAGGCAGGTTATTAATTAAGGTTAATTCCAACCTGATTTTAAATTGGAGGAAACTGGGGATGTGGTGTTTTATTTTTTGCTTTTAGGCCTGGCAAATTTTTCCTCATTTGCATATTTTCAGTTTCCTTTGGGTCCTCTGGTGGTTTATTAACACAGTGCTTTGGTTGGGGGTGGGTATTTCTGTGCATTGTATCCTTTGCTCCACATGAACTTTAATTTTATAAACATAACTATTTTTCTTAAGTATTTTTATTATGCATGTCACCATAGTATCTAGCTGCCTAGTTCAATAACTAAAGAGAATCATACATTGCTTGTCAGTCAACCGGATAACAGTTGGGAGAGTATCTCATGGAAGTAAGGAGAGGGAACAGATTGTGTGCATGTTTGGGTGAAACCTCTATTAATAGAGACAGGCTTGGGTAAAGAAGCACAACTTACATTTTCCTCTAAAAGGAGGAAGGGGAGGACTCATCCATCTTTCTGGCATGAGGTGTTCCATAGCAGAGGCCCTCTGCACGTGTCTTTACCCTGCAACATGAAGATTCACTCTGAGCTCCTTCAAAGTATTCCTGTATTTAGAGGCTTTTTAATGTATGAGCTTTGCTACGGTGCTTGTCATCTAAGGGAGCAGAGAGGGAGAGGGCCCTATGCTCCACTGAGCACAGAAACTGCAGGTCTTACCAGATCTTATACAGGCCAGGCAGTGTGGTGTTACTGAGGAAGCCTTGTGTTTGAATAATTCTGCCATATAAACATCTACTAAGTTGTCTGCTTCTTTGTTATATGGTTCTGAATCCAGTGGAGTTGTAAGATTGTGAGTTTGGGGATCCTTAGAAAATTGCTTGCATTACAATTCCTAGTCTGTGACCATGAAAATGTTTTTGCTTCACTTGTGTTCTATATGTAGCACAGCACTTGTGTCCTTTGTTATCAGAAAATTTGAGTCCTTGTTAATTATGGTAAGAGTGTCATTGGTGTAGGAGCACATTCAGCATCAAACCATGCCTAGACATTTTCAGTACAATGGACAGAAACCTTTGCAAAATTGAATAAGACCACTACAGAGTTAGAGATATCTAGTAAATAAGATTTTGGTTAAAGGAAATAACTGTATCTATGTTGCAACTGATATACAATAGTTTACATGGTAAACAGCCATCCAGGGAACAGATGCTATATTGTTGCAGGAGTGGAGAACAGAATTCAGGAGAGCATTGCCTGAGTTGGGAGTGCAGGACTGAGCCCTATGCAAGAGCTAAGAAGTTATGGATCTTCCTTTGTTCATTTTCATTCAGGGTATGTCTACAACCTGTCAGAGCAAGCCTCCCAGCCCAGGTCCACAGGCTTGGTGTGGTGGGGCTCATGCTAGCACACTAACAATAGCTATGGAGATGCTCTCAATATCATCTCCCCTCTACCCCCTTGTTTGAGAGCCCAAGCTCTAGCCAGAGCCTCAGTATCTACATAGCTATTTTTAGCATGCTAGGGTGAGCTTCATCACCACAAGTGAGAGGGAAGGCTTGCTCCCAGATGCAGTGTAGACATACCCCCTGAACCTCAGAGCTACCCATTAATAAGGCCCTATAGCGCTGGTACTCATATGCTTTATGGACCACTACTAGTCAGTAAATCCCTTCTTCAGGATCCAGAGGATGAAATATTTTTAGAATCAAGTAGTAGGGAGTCTGGGAAAAGGGGAGAAAGGGTGGGATGGGGGGTGTTAAGTCTCCCTCTCTCTCATGTATGAAAAAAAATGGAAAAAACTTCCCAATACCAGCAGTATTTTAATACCTCTATTTTCTAAAACAGATAAGCAAGTTTTCCACATGGCAGTGGATTGTGCATAGTAGTTACACTACCTTTCATTCCACTTTGTAACCTGTAACTATCTCTGAGCAAGATATCTTAGACTTTAAAACTTAAGACATCTGCATCAACAAAGGGAAGGAGGCACTTTCCAATTTAGAATCCTCTATGGAACACATTTGCTATGAAATCAATTGCATTCTGGCTGACAGCAGGAATAACTGATGTGCACCTAACAGACCTGATTGTATCATAGTTTAAATCTGATTCTTTTGCTCTACATTTTCCAATGCCTGCATTTCTGCAAACCTAAGTTTAACAGTATGAGTCAAGCCCTGGTGTTTGCAAAAAAAATTTATGGTATCAAAACAATCAGAAGGTTCACATGCCATATGAAAAAGCAAGCATTCTAAGCATGATTTACATTTTTTTTAAATGAGATATTTTTCACCTAGGTAACTTATTTTGAAACACTCCTGGGAGTAGTTAAATTGATGCAAATAAGGGTCACAGCAGTTCCCACAAGTAGGAGGAGATAGTAAGATGCTGTGCACCATTGCATTGCTTATACTCCTAATTTTATTGCAATGTGCACCAAATTCCTCAGCTATGCGGGAGGACTGTCTCTATTTAAAATAAATAAATACATAAATAAACCCCCCCCACACACACACATACATACACAGAGGAAAACTGTCTGGGGGAAAAAAGACAGCATAGTTTATTTTTTAAAGGATAACAACTGACAAGGGCTAATTCATTGTCCAAAGCTATACACAATTATTAGTTGTAAACACGCTTTTAAAGCTTATCAAATGCTTCTTAGTACCTCCTTGCTGAACATGAGTCATTGGCTATTAGCTCCAAGTATGGCTGTGTCTGAAAATAGAGCATGGGTAGTCATCCTATCCTATGCCTTTCTCAGTGCATTCGCATGCTCTCCATGTCTGGCATCAGAAAATATGAAGGAACAGAAATAAAACCAACTTCTCCCTATTCGCTCATCTTTTATTTAAAACATTTCAGCTGTCCAATAAAGAAGCAGAAGAAATACAAAGGGTGAGATACACAAAAGGATTTAGGTGCTTAAAGGAGCAGTTAAGTGTATCATTTAAGTGCCACTGAGATCATCAAATCCCCCACTGCCACCTAACTATAGGTACCAGAAATCCTTAGGCCCTAATTTTCCACAGTTAAAGTCCCCTAAGTGCCTACATTTCTGCCAGTGACTGTGCATACATCCGCCTTAGGCTAGGCACCTATTTCATGCCTAAGCTCCAATGTGATCCTCAAAACTAGGCATTCCCCACTAATCTCACCTATGGGTCCAATCCAATAGGCATTCTCAGAGTATGACTAATCCCACCCAAAATGGCCAGAAGAGCAGGAGGTTATGTTAGTGTCTTCCCTTAAGTTTTAACCCATGGTGAGTAGCTGGGATGTGGGAGATCCTGGTTCCATTTCCCCTTTGCCTGATGTGGAGAAGAGATTTAAAATTGGGTCTCCCACACCTTAGGTGAGTGC